>NC_060882.1:14270491-15528319 GCF_021901495.1 Neodiprion virginianus | reverse complement strand
AGAGGGGAAGTCAAGTACCTGGGGGTGACCCTGGATACGAAGATGACCTTCTGGCCTCACATACGACGAACAGCTCAGAAGGCGGCTGAAAGGATAGCATCCCTTAGCCGCCTGATGGCAAACACGAACGGACCGAGACCAGGGAAACGGAGACTTCTGATGTCGACGGTGAACTCGATCCTCCTCTACGGTGCGGAGATCTGGGCAGACTCCCTGAAGACTAAGAAATACTGTCACGCAATGACGACGGTACAGAGACGAAGCGCGTTGAGGATCGCTTGTTCCTATCGGACGGTCTCAGCACAGGCCGTCCTGGTGGTGGCAGGCGTGATTCCCATAGACCTTCTCGCTTCCGAGCGCAAGAGGGTCTACGGAAGAGACGCGGACGTGACCCGACGGGACGCGGCAACGACGGAAAGAGACGCGACGATACAGACGTGGCAGGAACGGTGGACGGAAGAAACAACGGGAAACTGGACGAGACGACTCATTAAGGACCTGAGACCGTGGATCCAGAGGGGGTTTCGGGATGTGAATTTTTACGTCACCCAGCTTCTGACGGGCCACGGCTACTTCAGACGCTACCTTCACAACCCGAACCGAGTACGGACGCCCAACTGTACGTACTGCGGACACGAACGAGACGACGCGGAACACACATCGGGGTGATGCTCCATTGTACAGAAACATAGTACAGAGACAATCCTACGACGTAAGAACGCGGACGGCTGCCTGACGTAACGCAACTGACGGACTGCCGGCACGGGACGGACGGACGGACAGACTGACGAGACACACACCGACAGAGCTCCCAGCTAGAAGTAATATCACCATAGTTCCTGGCTGGAAGCGTTGCACAGGAGGTGGCGGTTCAGTGGGTAGGCCACCCTGGAGTCCCACATCTGCGCTAGCCCGTATGACTGGCGCGAATCCGTAACTTGGATTCCGCAACTCCTTGGAAAAAAAAAAAAAAAAAAAAAAAAAAAAATAATAAGAATAATAATAATGACGACGACGACAACAACAATAATAATAATCCTAATGATAATAATGATGATAGTCATAGTCATAATAATCTATAATTTTTCGATACGATTAATGCTCATTTCATTTTTTGGTGAACTTTTTTTCATTTTCGGAAATTTTTCTTCGTTTTCTGGAAACTTTTTTCCATTTTCTGGGAGCTTTTTTTTGTTTTCCCGAAACTTTTTTTACGTGTTGAGTAAATGGGAAAAATGTTTTCTGGGAACTTTTTTTACGTGCTAATTAAATGGACAAAATGTTTTCGGAAAACTCATTTTCGTTTTCCGAAAACTTTTTTTCATCTTCTGAAAACTCTTTTCCGTTTTCTGGAAACTTTTTTTCATCTTCTGAAAACTTTTTTACGTGAAAATCAAATGGGAAAAAAGTTTTCGGAAAACTTCTTTTCGTTTCCTGGAAACTTTTTTTTGTTTTCCGGAAACTTCTTTTACGTGTTAATTAAATAAGAAAAAATATTTCTGCAACCTTTTTTTACGTGCTAATCAAATGAGAAAAATTTTTTCGGAAAACTTTTTTTCGTTTTCTGAAAACTTTTTTTCATTTTTTGAAAACTTCTTTTCGTTTGCTAGAAACTGTTTTTCATTTTCCGAAAACTTTTCTCGTGGTGAACGAATAAATATGAATAATTGTTCAATATATTAATAATAAATAAATGAATAATTGATGAATACATGAATTTACATGGTATTCGAATTTTAAAACTTCGATCTGCTCAATATCGTATTGCCGGCGAAAAGTCTCCGCTTCATGAACTATCGCCCTGAGTGTCAAGCGCATATATTTAGAACGGTTCCATGCCCTCAGTTCCAGCCTACGGCTAGTTTATTGCGGGGTTGCAGCACACCCTCCAAGTTCTGGTGCCTGTTTGCCAAGGTATCGGTTGCATATTACCGTCTTGTCAACTCATGATCAATTTTTCAGTACATTGGGGCTAACCTCGCGTTCTTTACTACGTATTAAACACTGTGGGGTTGATAAACTCTTCGTAAGCCCCTCAGACGGTTCTCATAATCATTAAACGTGATGTTATTTATCGTTGCAGTTTTCGCATCCCTTGACACGTTTGCTCGCTTTGATAATGTTGATATGTATCGTTTCGTCTTCAACCGTGGTGGTAAATGTGTACAGTTTCGCACGGATCTATCGTATTGTTGAAGAACTATCTCTGTTTGATGATGGGATTGTCCTTACAGCAGTTCTATGCCCTCAGTTCTGTCCTATGGTCAGTTTATTGTGGGGGTGGTGGTAAACCCCTCAAGGTATTGTGTCTGTTTGTCCAGGTACCAGTTGCATATTACAGTCCTGCCAACTCAACGTCAATTTTTCAGTACAATGGGACTAACTTCATGTTTTTTACTACGTATTAGGCATTGTGGTATGGACAAACTCTTTGTAAGCCTCCCCATGCGATGCTTATAATCGTTAAACGTGACGGTTTTCAACGTTGCACTTTCGGCATCCTTGACACGTTTGCTCACTTTGATGGTAAATGTGCTCAGTTTTACGTGCATCCCCGATGAATTCGGTCATGATTTTTCCATTGTTCCCATGCTTCATCAGAACCCGAGGTGTGAAATGCTCGAGACAGAAGAATTAAAATCTTTATGATTCTTGTGAAGCTCTATAGGATATCCGGATATCCATCGGTTCAGGATGTAACCGATCAGTGGATCGTCCGAGTGAGTTGATATATCGATAAGATTATGCCACTACTCGAACGAACCGAATAGATTGTTTACGTCAAAATACATGAGATGCGATTCCACGTTACTAGGATCAAAATCTTTCCCCATAAACCTGTTATTGGCCCGAGCGTGTCGATCAGAATATTGTAAATTTATTCCCGTGTATTTGAGCATAGCATCGAAAGCAAGTCCTGGCACTGTGTAGTAGTGCAACGGATGTAAATCATATGTTCTAAGACATCTGGTCAGATCACCGTTTTGCATTTATCAATCTCTATAGTTCTCCATTGGCTCTAAATGGAATTCTTCCCAAACATTTTTAGCATGCTTGTAATCGTCGTTTGAAATGTTTGCATTACATAGGTGTGAGTAGAAATGCTTCTTTGCAGGTAGCTGAGTTTCATCGAGCTTCTCCCACCAATCAACGTATTCATGGGGAAAACGTCGTTGCCAGTCATCAAACTGAAATGAGTCTGGTTATTGTAGAATTTACGCGTTTTATATTTATCTGCATCATTCAAATATGTGGAAAGTTTATGGAAAGGATGCTGCTAGCCATAAAAATCAAAACGAATCGATGAATCTCAAGCACATTATTGTTCCATCAACGCATTCGTGAATGAGATATATTTTTCCTTATTTATTGGCAGCAGCGTAATTTTATAGTTAAAAGTTGATGCTAGGGATTTTAACAAAAATTGCGTATCCAATAGGGTTGATGAATTGTGTAAAATTGATGGAATTGTGAATCGTGTTAATGTTTATAACGGCCAGGAATATGAATATCTTTACATACGTTAATTCTAAATTAATCTGTCTTGGAAGATATGTCAGAAATCAAATTATTGCTTTACATAATGTCATCGTACTACAACAATGCAGATTGGAAAATGTTGTGATGCATACCGCACTCTCGACAGCTCCGCTAGAATCTACTGAATTTGTATTTTCAAACATGAATAAGCCCGGTTACATTACCTATATTGCATGAGAAGTAGTATGTGTAACAAAATGAGAACCAGTAGACGACAGAATAAGTAAATTGAGCGAATGTTACCAAGAGCTTCCCCGTCTATAGAGGAAACGGAAGTTTTTTCATGTTACCGGGAAACCTGCAAAAGATTAAGTTATATTAGGTTGGCTAGGTTGTACAATCTCGAGTTGGGATAGGTTATATTAGGTTGGGTTGTAGTGTCTTGGGTCAAGTTAGGTTCTGTCAAGTTGGAGTAGCCTTGACGTAGGTCAGGTTGTAGAAACCTCGAGGCCGTCGCGCCAACCGCGAATTGCTCAAGAATCATTGCACTATCGAAGCTAGCGATCAAGCTTGATCGAATAAATCATTTCAGAAAGTATTTTATCAATTTAGGTTAGGTTGGGCAGTCTTATATGAGGATAGGTTATATTAGGTTGGGTTGTAGTATTTTGGATCAAGTTAGGTTACGTTAGGTCAAGTCCTACCGTCTTAGGTCAGGTTAGCTTTTACTCCGCTGGGTTAGGTCGGGTTAGAGCTATGGATGATATAGGCAGGGAGGACTATCTCCGGGTACAGAAAGTGTCCGTAAAGCCGAGGCAAAGAAATTGAGATCGCGTCGCTGCGTGAAAAATTGTATCCATTTTTCAAACTTCGCTGAGTTGACGAGTTATAAAAGTACATAGTTAGAAAAAAAAAAAATGTTTCTCGAATTAGAGAAGATTTCTGTAAGTACCAAGTTTCATCATCTTGCTCATTATAAATGTTTTTATCGTAACACGTTTAAGAGTTCTTGAATCGTTTAATTATTTGTGTTTATATGTGCAAAGAAAAAGTATTCAAGTTTTGGGAATTCTTCATTTTGATTTATTGTTCATTGTTCATGATAGTGTTCTGCGGCACATGGTTTTCGCTCTTTTTATTCGAAGTGTTTGTGGAAGAGCTGGTAGTACGCAGTGTTTGGTGTGAGAAAAATCTTGTCTTGCCGACCCTTTACCGGATGGTATGTGCACATGTAGTTTTTGGGTTTTATGAGTCGTTAAGCAGCGTGGGACATGTGGTGGGAAAAATCGGTCAACGAAAAGCAGGTAGCGAACAGTGTTTGGTGTAAGAAAAATCTTGTCTTGCCCGCTCCTGACCGGCTGGTATGTGTACACACAGTTTTGGGTTTTACGACTCTTCATAGCGAACAAGCCCGAGCCTGCACATCCCCAACCATATTAGCGTGGGGTATGCAACGAGAAAAAAATCGGCAAACGAGAGGCTGGCGAGCTCTTGAGAAAATTTTCTCTTAGCTTATACCGCCTCCCCCGCGTCACTCATTTGTCTGTATGTCACGTGGTGCATGCTCTACGAATGATTGGCCGGCTGGTTTTTTCTCGGTGGAGGGTGGGTGCGACTCCTTTAGTATAAATTCGAACAGCGGTTTGAAACTTCTCTAGTAATGTTGAAAATCCTTCGTGTGAAAACAGGCGTTTTTGATAAAGTGAGCTGTGAGAAAGAAAAAAAAAATCGGTGTTCATTTGAAAAATCTCAAGACTTCAACGAGTTTACATTTTTTGTGAGTACTTTATAGAATACACATATATATGTGTATGGTGCTACGCCAATCCTCTTACGATACTGTGAATGTTGAATTGCATTCCGTACTAATTATCGCATTTGATTAGTATGTTAACAAAGTTTTTCGATTTGTTTTAACTTTTCTGTATTCCCTATCATCGTATCCATGAAAATTCTAGAAAAATTTGAGAATCGTATTAAAAAAATATCAACGGATGGAAAAGAGGACCATCAGACTCCCCACCCAATTCACCACCACGATCGCCAACTTATAAGCGGGTGTGCAGAGAGGTGGCTTACGATGAGGAGGAGGATGATGATGAAATGATCGATAGTGATGCCGATACGTTGATTATCGACACCGAGCAATGTAATGACAACAATGCTGGTGATGATGATCGCGAGTTTGAGCAAAATTTGGCTGGCGAGCATCATCATCATCTAGAATCATCACCATCACCGACTGATGCAGAGGATGAAAAGGATGAGGAGGATGAGGGGGAGGCGGAGGTGGGGGGTGTTTGGAATGGCGGTGATGGTGACGACGAGTGGGTGGAGGTGAATGAACGGGAAGTGGGCATTGAGTTTGATAGTGATTTTGACGGTTGCGAAGACGTGCGCATTAGATTCGGTTTACTTCTGGATGAGATTGATCAAATCCGTCAAATGCTGAGAGACATCGATAGAGCTGACGATGATGGTTATTATTCGGACGAGGATTGGTGTGTAGCACTACATTAGAATAAAATTCTAGTATCTTCCACACCTTCTCCGTATCACTCATTTTGAATAGGTGGAAACTTTTTTGAATTGGAGATTTATCATGCATATAAATGATGAGTGCAGCAGCATCAACTTTTCTATTTCGGCTTGCTCTTTTTACAGATTTTTCATCGCGAATCAATTTTAGAAAGAAAAAGAAAATGCCATCTCATTCAAGTGATGATGTCGATGAGTGGTCGATCGTTGATTGGGGCGAGGATGAGGAGGCTGAGAAAGAGATAATTATAGGCTGTTCCGAAGCAACACGCGAGTTCTCGTTGGAGGAGCTTCGGGATCTCGTTGAGGACGCGCGAGCTGCTCGAGTGAGGCCAAACAGTCAACATTATATAAATTACGGTGATAAATGTATGAGAATATTTGTAGAAAAATGGGCGAATGAAACTATCGTAATAATTATACATGTCGAACATAGCGATGATGATGATGATGATGATAATAATGTTTGCGAACAGGATAACGATAATGATTTTATGGATTATTTTGAGGAATAAACCACGCTAAATTCATAATTATTGATTACATATTTTTCACAAGTAAAAATTCATAACATTTACATTTTGTATGACGAGAATGGGTGAAAGTTATAAAGATATATATTTGTAATGTATCCTATTTCTAGATTATAATTTTATCGAATAGTAATTTTTTTTAATTCTATGTATAAGCTATGATATAATTGAGATTAATTCTATTGAACATTCTACATATAAACCCGAATATAATTGTATATATTGTAATAAATTCTATTGTTATTTTGGTAAATATTCTCCATATTATCTATACACACGATTGGAACCTAGACAGTCTTTAATTAGAGGATTCGGTCCATCCACGATATCGCCATCGGGTCCTGGTGTGTAATGTACGCTACATCTGCGGAAACTTGCGATGACGAGGTCCTTTTTCATATTCTCTGGTAGTTTATCCCACGCATTATTGATGGAGTTTGATGCGAACGTGCGGATAAATTCTTTTGGTAAAAAAGCTATATCCTCGGACATCATTCCCCTTAAACCGTCCAATTCTTTGTACAGACGGAAGGATTTCTCGAGGGAGCTGGTACACTCCTTCGAATACCAACTCCATAGTCGCTGCACATTTTCAAAGGCGCAATTGTATGCCGGGATGTATTCAGAGTTGTCATCATACCAAATTGAGCCTGGCCCTGCTGCTTGCTGGAGGTTATTCGCTGGAGAGTATCCATGGTTCACGTCATGCCACGGTGCCGCTTCCATATACCTCAATTTTTCTATTGCAGGGGGTATGATATGCAAATCTTCCATATTAATAACCCTCGTTGTACCATCGACGATCTCCGTCAGCCATGCTTTCTTCTCCGCCCCTTTGACGTATACGTAACACGCATTTCCAACCATTTTTCTCACAATCTTCGTCACATCCTTGTGAGATTTGTTGCCCGCATTCCATGATATTCCGTGGTGATTGTGTGTCAACCATACATTGGTGGCTCTACATTCAAATGGTAAGCTTGCCAAATCATAGGGCGGCTTGAAAATGATGTAATCCAGACCCGACCCGTTTACATTCATGGCTGCGACTTTCTTGGGTACAAACTTTATGTTACGACCGATAAAACATTGCACGTCTAGGATCATCGTCATATTGAGGAGTGGGAATGTTGCGCTCGATTATATACTGACGGATGGTATGTGGAAGACTGACTATTCCATCTCCAGCACACCCGCTTTCATCCCCTCGTGGATGAATTTTGTGGAAGTAGAGGGGGATCGCATGGTTCATTTGTGGCACATAACTGCATGAAAATTCGAACTTGTTGAATTCTCCACCAAGGTATTTCATAGATTATTTACGTCAAAATACGTAAGATACGGGCGCCAAGCAAGTCTCGACAGGAATTATTTAGTGTGTGTGTGTGTGTGTGTGTGTGTGTGTGTGTGTGTGTGTGTGTGTGTGTGTGTGTGTGTGTGTGTGTGTGTGTGTGTGTGTGTGTGTGTGTGTGTGTGTGTGTGTGTGTCAAATTCTATGAAAATAGCCATCTTGCGGCAAACCGCGAAAATGATCAACGGGGTGGCGGGGGGTTACGGCCGCGGTTTGGGGGCTGGTGGGGAGGGGAGCGTGATAGAGAGAGAGAGAGAGAGAGACAATGAATGAATGAATGAATATATTTTATTATGCCCTGGAGAAAAACTCCGTGCGCAATGCGTACATGAAAATAGAGTGAATATAATGTGATGAAACTTAACCTATGAGCTTAAAACTAAGAAAAGTAAGAAAACTAAGAAAAAACGTACAGAATCAAGATGCGGAGAAACCGCGAGCACAAAAGTGTAAATAAAACATAGAAATAGTGTAAAGACAAAGAAAAAGAATAAAAGAAAAAGAAAAGAATAAAAGAAAAAGAAAAGAAAAGGAGAGTGGCCTGCAAGCCGATTAACCGCACGCAATGAGTGCAACCGAATATAATAAAGTTGCGAAGCCAACAAATGCGTTTGCAGATCTCTCTTGGAGGTGGAGAGACACTGCAGAGTTGTGATGCTAGGAGGAAGGGAATGCCAGAAATAAGATGCAGAGAGAACGAAGGAATTGCGTAATGTGGAGGTACGATGCAAGGGGATGGAAAATGTTAGTGTTGAGTGGAGACGAGTCGGACGAGCTGATGTAGAAGCAAAAGAGAATAGGTTGTAGATGTAGGAAGGAGCATTTAATTTGAAAAGCTTGAAAATAAGGATGCCCATGAAGTACTTTCTGCGATTAGAAACCGTAAGCCAAGATAAGCTATTGCGAAAAGGGGAGATATGGATGTCACGACGTACGTTGAAAATGAAGCGAATACAGTTATTGATTAATCGTTCCAATATCAGGTTCTGTTCACCGGTTAAATCGATATAGGCGAGGCAACAATAATCAATAAGAGGAAAAACAAGTGCAGTTATAAGCATGATGCGTAATTTTTTCGATAGAAGATTCTTATTATATTTTAGGCGAAAGAGAGTGAAGTTCACCTTTCGACGAAATGTGCAAAATGTGCTTGTGCCACGAGAGGTTGGATTGCATAATGATGCCCAGGTTGCGTGCATGCGAGACATAGGGAAGCTCATTCCCCCTGACTCGAATGCAAGGGAGAGTCGTAAAATCAATTTGATTAATGTAAGCACCACTACCCAAAATCATCACCTTTGACTTCGCAAGATTCAACCTGAGTCCATTCACCACAGCATAATCAAAGATATAATTCACGTCGAGAGTCAGATCGGATAGAGCACGAGCCAGATCACTGGGGTAGCAGGTAAGATAAATCTGTGTATCATCCGCATAAGTGAGGTATTGGGTATAGTTCAGACCAATTCCTATATCACGGATGAAGATTGAAAAAAGAAGAGGACCAAGAACCGATCCCTGTGGAACACCCATATTGGTGGAGCACCAGGAGGAAACAGTTCCCCTGTCATCAACGACTGCTTGCGATCGCTTCGATAAATATGAGAAGAACCAGGCTCCATCCGAGCAACCCAAGAGACGAAGTTTACGTAGAAGTAGGTGATGTGAAACCATGTCAAATGCCTTGCTAAAATCAAAGAGAACAAGCACCGTTAGTTTTCTGTCATCAACTGCCTGTCTGATATCTTGGTTAAGCTTAAGCAGAGTAGTCAACGTGCTGTAACCCTTCCTGAAGCTCGACTGAAAGGGATCGGCAAGATCATTGACCTGAAGAAAGTCAGTAACCTGACCGAAAACAATTCGCTCCAGGGCTTTACAGAGCTCGCAGAGGTTCGCGACTGGTCTAGTGTCAGACGGGGACGAGGGAGGAACAGTTTTTAGTATCGGACGAATGAAGGCACATTTCCATAAAGACGGGAAATGTGACAGACGGAGACTAGCATTGAACATATCCAGAAGGCTGTTAAAAAGAAGCGGGACAGCTTCATTAATCGCATAGTTGAAAAGTAAATCAGGGCCCTGGGATAATGAGGAAGAGTGGAAAACACACAAAACTGACGACAGTGACTCAGCGGTTATCACGGCAAACTCAAACACAGGTTGAGAGGGAGACAGTGGGGGGAGACATAGGGAAGATAGAGAGTCAGGTTAGGGAATATCAGAGGTTGAGACAGCAGAATAAAACTGATTAAGGCTATCAGGAGAAAAAAAGGAAAAAGGGGAAGATCCCCTAGCTTTAGTGAGACCAAGAGACGACAGCTCCCTCCAAATTCCAGACGGATCAGAGATCGACGAGATGCGGGAGCAGTAGAAATTATCTCTAGCGATACATAATTCACTACAAAGGGCATTGCGATATTGACGGTAGATGGCCATGGACAGCAAATCGCCCGTACGCCTAGCTCGATTATAAACCGAATTTCTGTACTTAATTTTCGATCGTAGTAAATCGGTTAGCCATGGCGCCATCTTTCGGTTTGTGGTCCATTGCTTCAGCGGAGCATGAGTATCAAAAGCCTGAGCGATGGCAGACGAAACACCACGGACCATATTGTCAAAGTGATCAGGAGAGGAAAGAGTAGAGAAGGACGGAGCATTTAGTCGGGACAGAGAAGATGACAGCGATGCCAGATATTCTGTCACCACAAAGTGTTTAAGATCTCTGCGGGCAATCGTGTGGGCTGGGCGAGGATCGGGTTGAAAGTTGTACGTGAGCTCGAGCAAATCGTGACCCGCAATGAAAGGAGCCGAGGATTTGTTGAAAGAAAGGAGCTTAGAGGAAGAATTGACTAGGAAAGGATCGAGTAGAGAGTGAGAGGTACTTGTGTGAAAGGTCGCTCCAGCCTCAACAATATGAAGAGCATGCGAGCTGGCAAATTCGCGAAGTGAGTTTGATTCAAAATTATTCTGTAGTAGATTGCAGTTGAAGTCGCCAGTTATGATGATGTTTTGATAGTTTATGGCAATAGAAGAGAATATATCCGCAAAATTATGAAATAAAAAGCCTTTTGGGCGTCGATATATTGTAGCAAACAAAACTGAGCGGTCCTGGGCATTGCGAGTCTCAAAGATCAGATATTCCGGAGCATTTGCGAAATCAGGCGTAGAGAGCGCCAATAACTTAAAGCGTAACGATTTGTGAATGTAGCAGGCAACCCCACCACCCCTCTTGCCAACTCGATCATTGCGTAAGAGAAAATAGTCTGACAATTGTACGAGATCGTCTGAGATATTGTCATGAAGCCACGTTTCCGATACTGAGATGATATGATAAAAGTTAAGAGCAACATGCGCAGTAAAGAACGGAAAATGGCCAAGGAGCGAATCAGCATTAAAGGACGCGACCTTGAGAGGTCACGGTGAGTCTTAATATTTTTAAATGAAAAGTTCGAGGACCCCAAAACTACGATTGGGAATTTGTTATAAATCGTCTCTATAATACATTTCTCATCAACTTGAAATAATCCCCTGGGCCGTTTTTTTTATTTCTTAAAAATTCGTCAAAATTGCTATGTATAATAACTTAAACGCTAAATAAGCTGGTTCATTCTTATGATACGAGTTTGAATAAATATTTAAGTAAGTTAAAGTACTTGCAAATCATTATTGTAATAGTAACATGAATATTTTATTCAAGTATTTTTCAACAATCACTAAAAACTAGCCATATTTATAAAATTAATAAAATAATTTTTTTTTTGAAAAAGAAATTTTTATTTGAAAAAAGTTACTTATTCAAACTCGTATAATAAGGATGAACCAGCTTATTTAGCGTTTAAGTTATTATACATAGCAATTTTGACGAATTTTTAAGAAATAAAAAAAACGGCCCAGGGGATTATTTCAAGTTAATGAAAAATGTATTATAGAGACGATTTATAACAAATTCCCAATCGTAGCTTTGGGGTCCTCGAACTTTTCATTTAAAAATATTAAGGCTCACCGTGAGGTGACATAGATGGTTGCATTATAACATTGGGCAAAGTCGGCTTAGAACGTCGCGGTAGTCAGGCAAGTCGATTAAGATCCGACTCAAACTGGAGAATTATAATCTCAGGACAGCCTTCTTTCCGAACCTTGACAACACCCCGATTAGCCCAAACATAGCTTAGGTTGAGTTCACGAGCTTTAGATTTAGCTAACAGTAAGAGCTTATGGATATTAGATGGAAGCAATTCATTAATATAGATGCGGTCATCACGGTTCAGAGAGATGTCACGGACGGTAAGGACCCTTCTAGCTGACACTTTTTCGAGGACGAAGTCGCGAGTGGCCGATGATTTCAGGCGAACCACCAGCGATCTCTTGGACACAGCGCTTGAAGTGGAATCACGAACGTGAGGATCGTTAGGCTGGTCCGTTTTCGGTTTCATAACGCGTAAATCCAGAACGTCGCCTAAGAGCTAAGAGACGCCCAGAAAGGAAAAGATAGCACTCGCAATCTCAAAGTCAGATAGGGAGAGCTCCAATGGTAGACCGCGAACAACAAATTCCGTTGTCGTAGATAAAGCTGGTGCAGCAGATGACCGAGACAAGGATGAAGTCGAGGCAATTAAGGAAGCCATCTCCTGTTTGATTGCGGATATTTCTTCGACGTGTCGTTGTTTTATCGAAGTGATCTCCTCAGCCGACTCGAGAGCTTGGCATTCAATACCCGCAACTCTCGACAAGATATTACTCTGACCAGCAGACAAGCCAGCAACATCCTCACGAATGGTGGACATTGTTTGAACAACTCCGGCCACCGTGCCTTGAATATCCTCATACTGCTGCATCATGTCGAGTTTCAAGGTCTCAATTTTTTGCTCAAGTTTAGCATCGAAGGCAATTGTAAGATCCATTTTAAGTTTATCGATTTTTTTATCGAGTTTGGAGTCAAGGGCCGCAGCATTAGCCTGTAGCTGGCACATCACATCGTCGATCGTAAAGCGAGGTGCAGCAGTAGACGCTGCAGTCAAAGTGGTAGCCATTGCAGTTGCAGTAGTTGGCGCTGCAGTCGCTTGCATCAAAGTGGGAAGCTCCAGATTTAAACGGTCAGGTGATGATGGGGGCGAACGCTCGAGTATGGTCGACCGACGTCGCATGCATTGTTCGCATTTGAATGTTGACGAGCCAAATTCCGAGCGGTCGAAATTATATGCAGATTTAATGCATGAAAGGTGAAAGTCGCGCGAACAAACACCAGTACAAGAGGCAGAAGGCTCTTTGCGTTTGATAGCGACATTGCAGATCGCACAATTAGGAGCCACGGTAATGTGAAAGAGAAATACTCAATCAATCGATCAGCGATCGATAAAAGTGTTCGCAAGTAGGTGATTTGAATTCTTGTAGTCCCAGATGATGAGAGAATGATCCGACAATCGACAGAGCTCGTTATCGATAATTGCTCGTAAAATGAAAAATGAGTCCCAGCAGATGACGTCACGGTCTCACTCAGTGTGGCGCAAGTGATAGTAGGATCCCGACAGATGGCGCCACCAGTCCACAATGGAGAAAAAGCGAGATTGACAGGTGAGCAAAAAAGCGCGCCAACGAGCAACCCAAAGATTGAGGTTAGGAAAACCGTCAAATCCAAAACCAAAAAGCGCCGTGCAGAGGAAGAAAAAATGCCAATTTCAAGAGTGCAGTTTAAAAAAGGCAGAAAAAGAGTATGCCATACAATAGTAGACACGCACACGCTGAATCACACAGGAACCCAGCATTGACGTAAACTGGTACTTAAAGATTGATTCCAGCTTCAGAGTATTATTTCAGAGAGTTTCCCTAGCGGTCGGCCAATGGGAAGAGGGAAGGTAGCGTAGGAGTTGTAAACAGCGAAATCATCCGTCCGTCAACTGCCAAGTCGTTCCAGTCAAGAATTATAGGTTATAAAATACCAGTCTTCAGTTTATTGCCTCATCCCGTAGCTCAAAAGAGAGAGCAACGACGATTTTTAGCTCAAATTTTTGCGAGAGCGACGGGGGAGAAAAAAAACCTGGAAGCAGAGCCCGAAAACGGGCAGGAAACCGCAGAAAATGGCCAGAACAGGAGGGTAACAGAAAGTGGACTAGACAGGTACTCACCAATCCAAGAGAGAGAGATAGATAGATAGATAGATAGATATTTTATTATGCCCTAGAATACTTTGGGGCAAGAGAAAAACTACGTATAAAATATTAATAATATACACAAGTATAAAAGTAAAATAAAATTAAATAAAATAAAATAAAATATAATATACAATAAAATAAAGTAAAATAAAATAAAATAAAATATAATATAAAATATAAAATAATAAATTTTAGTTAGAATGAAGTAAAGTGAGTAGATTAAATGAAAAACACAATCAAATAAGCGAAATAAAATAAAACAAAATAAAACAAAATAAACTAGCACTACGCAATACTATAACTTAGGTAGTATAAAGATAGCTTAATTAATCGAGCTAGCTAGGGCAGAAACCTCATTAGATAAAAAGTACTCATACACCTTAGCCTTGAAAACAGCACATGAGGACGAGGAAGTAATGTCAGGAGGAAGAGAATGCCATAGGTAAACAGCAGTGAGATGGAAGGAGTTGCGGTAAATGCAAGTTCTATGTAGCGGAATATGAAAAGTATTAGCCATGCCCAGGCGTGACGAATGACGAGTATAATCATGATGTAAGGGAAATAGTTCACGTAAGTACGACGGGGCATGGTTATGCAGAATATTATAAGTAACTATAGCTACAAAGTACTTCCTCCTGTTTGAGACTGACAACCACTTCAACCGTAATCGATACGGGGTGATATGTACATCACCACGTAGATCAAAAATGAATCGTATCGCACTGTTTACTAATCGCTGAAGTTTTAAGTCAAGCTCGTTTGACAAATCATTATAAACAACACAACAATAGTCGAGTAAAGGAAAAATTAGTGTAGAGACTAATTTTATGCGAAGTTCAGTTGACAGCGAGTTCTTGTGATATTTTAATCTGTGAAGTGTGAAATTCACTTTGCGAGATATTGTTGTTACATGACTAGCCCAAGAAAGATTTGCTTGCAATATAACTCCCAGATTACGAGCCTCTAGTACATAAGGTATAGAGGTCTGATTTATTGCCATGACCGGCAATAGTTTAAAGTCGATGGACTGAACGTTTGCTCCACTACCACAAATCATTACTGAAGACTTCGCTAAATTTAATTTAAGGCTATTTTCATTCGAATACTCAGATATCTGGTTGATATCATACAGTATCTTAGCTAACCCTACATTAAGCTCTGACCGGTGACAGCTCAAGTAGATTTGGGTATCATCAGCAAGCACTATGTGGTCGGAATACTTGAGAGAAGCACCTATGTCGTTGATGAAGATAGAAAACAATAAGGGTCCTAATACAGAGCCTTGTGGAACACCGGATGTGATAGGAAGCCAGTTCGAAATATTTGTCTTATCTATGACAGTCTGAGTTCTACCAGTGAGATAGGAGTAAACCCAGCTCAGAGACGATTCGGAAAAACCTATGTCACGGAGCTTTTTCAGCAGAATGGAATGAGAGACCGTGTCAAAGGCTTTGCTGAAGTCAAAGAGAACTAAAATAGTGACACGTCCATCATCAGCAGACTTTCTAATGTCATGGCAAAGGCGAAGCAAGGCTGTCTGTGTACTGTGAGCTGTGCGATACCCTGATTGGCGAGAATCCAAAATATTATAGTAAGTAAGATATTTAATGATCTGATTATGAGCAATCTTTTCATAGATTTTGGAGAGTTCGCACAAGTTCGCAATTCGTCGAGTATCTGAAGGAGACAAAGGTGTATTTTGTTTTGACAAAGGTCTAATAAATGATCGTTTCCAACTCGCCGGAAAGAACGAGTTGTCAAAGCAGGAATTGAACAATTTCTGTAAGAAAGGAACCAGCAATGGAGCTGCTTTTCTAATAATGAAAGACGAAATACCGTCAGGTCCAGTCGAACGAGAATCAGAGATATAGGACATAATTAACCGGAGTACATCATTCTCCGTTACATGCTCAAACTGAAACAGATGATTCGAGATATCAACATGGCTTTTAATTGACTGCAATTCACCTTTAGAACAAGCTGGTAAGGAACTAGAGATTGAGGAATAATAAGAGTTCAGTTGATCAGGCGTGAAAAAATTAAGAGGGGAGGTTGACGATGTTTTAACTAGTCCAAGGGTCGCAAGCTCCTTCCACAGTTTGTTAACATTGTTAACATTGGCTAGTCTGGTAAAGTTGTACTCACTTTTCACACGTTTCAACTCAGACGTCAACTCGTCTCTGAATTTCCGATAAATTGCATACCCTAATAGGCTATTAGCCCTTTTTGCTTGTTTATAAAGGGCGTTGCGTTTTCTAATACGCAATTTTAATTCTGGTGTGAGCCATGGTGCAATAGGCTTGCGTACAATAAAATTCTTGAAAGGAGCATGAATGCCAAGAGCTAAAAGTAAGATACCTTCTAAGGCCTTAAGAAACACGTTAATATCATCAGAAATTGAGGAATTTGTGGGTACAAGCTCTACTATCTTAACAAGAGATAATTCCACAGTTGTATTGAATGCACGAACGTCAAAATTCTTGAAGTTGCGGCGAACTATCATTTGGTCAGGATTCTGCGGTGTAGTAAAGGCATACGAGAGTTCAAGAAGGTCATGCCCTGCAATAAATGGTGTTTCAGACTTTGTGAAGGCAATGTTCTTGTCACTGCTATCAATAATTATGACATCAATAAGCGTATCGGACGTGGATGTATGATGCGTCGCTTGGGATTCAACCAGGTATAATGATAGAGAAGAAACCATCTCACTAAGATATCTAGATTCAACAGAGTTAGACAAAAGATCACAATTCAGATCACCAGCAATGATGACATTTTTGAAGGAATGACTAAACTCGCAGAAAGTGTTTATATAGTCAGTGAATAGTTTACTTTTGGGTGGCCTGTACATGGACGTGAATAATATAGAGTCCTGGTTAGGATAGTGTATGTCAAGCAGGAGAAACTCAGGTTGATTAGAATACAAACAGGGTGAAGCTGCTAATAGATTGGCTTTCAATGACTCATGAATATAACACGCAACACCTCCACATCCCTTTCCTATTCTATCATGACGAATAATAAAATAGTTCGGAATCTTAACAAGATCGTTAGAAATTTCAGGCTTGAGCCATGTTTCAGATATAGAAATAACGTGATAAAAATGTTCGCTAAGATATGATTTGATATAGTCAATGTGGCCCAATAACGAGTTTGCATTAAATTGACAGATTTTCAAGGACGTAGCACTATCATGCAATCTCGCTGCTTTTCGAGAGTTCCGTACACGATTTAGTCAACCTAATTTGTCTAGATCAGCCTCAGAGGTGATGCGAATAGGCTGAGATCCATCTTGCTTACGTGCATAGATCTGACCCTCCCTAGACCATACATATTTCCAATTTCTGTCAGACGCGATCTTTTTAGTTTTGCGCAACAAATTATAAGTGTTTGGGTGAAGAAACTCGTTGGCAAAAATATTGCCACGCTTATCACATGCAAAAACATCACTAACCGCTAATACGCCGTGCGAACGCTTTTTCCTTATAATATGGCTACTGATCTGTGAGGATTTAAAGAAGACAATAAATGATTTTGATGCCTCACTAGTGTTAACCCGCTCAGGATTTTGGCTCGAAGGAGCTCTGCGGGTGATGAGAGAGAGAGAAAGAGAGAGAATGAATGAATGAATGAATAAGTTTTATTATGCCCTGGAGAAAAAACTCCGTGGGCAATGGGTACATGAAAACAGATTAAATATAAAGTAATAAGACTTAACCTAGGCTTAAAACTAAGAAAACTAAGAAAACTAAGAAGAAGCATACAGAGTATAGAGTCAAGACGCGGAGAGACCGCGAGCGAATATAAACACAAATAAAGTATAAATATAGCACAAATAAAGCATACAAATAGTGCAAAGAAAAAGAAATAATAATAAAAAGAAAGAAAAGAAAAGAAAAGGAGAGTGGCAAGCAAGCCAATTTAACCGCATGCAATGAAAGAAACCAAATATATTAGAGCTGGGAAGCCAGCAAATGCGTCCGCAGATCTCTTTTAAAGGTGGGGAGACACTGCAGAGTTGTGATGCTAGGAGGAAGGGAATGCCAGAAATAGGAAGCAGAGAGAACGAAAGAATTGCGTAGTGTGGAGGTACGATGTAGGGGGATAGAGAATGTTGGTGTAGAATGGAGACGAGTTGGACGAGTAGATGTGGGAGCAAGAGAGAAGAGGTCATGGATGTAGGAAGGGACATCTAGTTTGAGGAGCTTGAAAATAAGGATGCCCATAAAATAATTTCTGCGATTTGAAACCGTAAGCCAAGATAAGCTGTTGCGATATGGGGAGATATGGATGTCACGACGTACGTTAAAAATGAAGCGAATGCAGTTATTGATTAATCGTTCCAATATCAGGTTCTGTTCACCGGTTAAATCGATATAGGCGAGGCAACAATAATCGATAAGTGGAAAAACAAGTGCAGTTATAAGCGTGATGCGCAATTTCTTCGATAGAAGGTTCTTATTATATTTTAGGCGAAAAAGAGTAAAGTTCACCTTGGCCGAAATGTGCATAATGTGCCTGTGCCACGAAAGATTTGATTGCATAATGATGCCCAGGTTGCGAGCGTGCGAGACATAGGGAAGCTCATTTTCCCTGACTCGAATGCGAGGGAGAGTCGAAAAATCAATTTGATTTATGTAAGCACCACTGCCCAAAATCATAACCTTTGACTTCGCAAGGTTTAACCTGAGTCCATTCGCCACAGCATAATCAAAGATATAATTCACGTCGAGAGTCAGATCGGATAGAGCACGAGCCAGGTCACTGGGGTAGCAGGTGAGATAAATCTGTGTATCATCCGCATAGGTGAGGTATTGGGTATAGTTCAGACCAATGCCAATATCACGGATGAAGATTGAAAAAAGAAGAGGACCAAGAACTGATCCCTGTGGAACACCCATATTAGTGGGGCACCAGGAGGAAACAGCTCCCCTGTCATCAACAACTGCTTGCGATCGTTTAGATAAATATGAGAAAAACCAGGCAAGCACTTCATCCGAGCAACCCAAGAGACGAAGTTTACGTAGGAGTAGGCGATGTAGAACCATGTCAAACGCTTTGCTAAAATCAAAGAGAACAAGCACCGTCAGTTTTCTATCATCAACTGCCTGTCTGATGTCTTGATTAAGCTTAAGCAAAGTAGTTAACGTGCTATAACCCTTCCTGAAGCCAGATTGAAAGGGATCAGCAAGATCATTGGCATGGAGAAAGTCAGTAATCTGACCGAAAACAATTCGCTCCAGGGCTTTAGAGAGCTCACAGAGGTTTGCGACTGGTCTTGTGTCAGATGGAGACGACGGAGGAACAGTTTTAAGTATTGGGCGAATGAAGGCACGTTTCCATGATGACGGGAAATGTGACAGAGAGAGAGAGAGAGAGAGAGAGAGAGAGAGAGAGAGAGAGCCGTGAGTCGAAGCAAGTAGAAGCCACGCTCAATTCTCGACCTCTTTGCGTTATCTCGGACGATCTACGGGATCCAAGTGCCTTGACTCCAGGGGGTCGATTCTGTACTAGGCGCAATCGAATAGCGTCCGACGCAAAGTCGACATAGCGTCGGAAGCGTTATATATTGCGTACGACGCGATTCTGTACCATCTCAAATTGGCGCAGTAACTGCGTCAGTGACGATATTTAGCGTCAGAATATTGTGCAGGCTGTCGATCCCGTGCAATCGGGATTGCGTCTTTCATTGCGTTGTAAGGTGAGGTAAAATGTAACATGTGACGTATCTTATTATTGAATTACTTGTGGAAAGTGTGTTATAGTGAGGTTAGAGTCCCGTACTTTCGTGTTTCGCGCTCCATTATCTTTTGTATTGTTAAATATTTGTGAACGGAGTGTTAAAATGTAAATACACTGCACATACGATTTACGCCATATACTTTAAGAACTAAGCAAACCAAAAATTTTATTAAATAAAAGATGCGCATCATATACATATATGTGTGTAAATTATACAACAAGGACGATGTAAAAAGAAATTACGATACACTTGTAAATGAGTAATTAGCTCAAGAACACAGGGGGAAACGATTACAGCGAGGCGTCAGTACGACATAACCTCAAACTAATACTAACAGATTTTTCTGAAAGATCGTTTGACGGATTGGAAACTAAAATCGTTGGGCTGTTTGTCTAATTGCTAGATGCAGAAGCCTTCACTATTTTAAATGCTTCTAGTCATTCATTTAAGGGAAAAATATGTTATGAATTTTTTGCTCCATTTCCCTCGCGCTAATCGCTGCGAAAAGGCAGAGGAGGGACTTAATTGGACCTCTTCTTGAGAGTATGTGAAACACCGACGGCCGATATCAAAAAATATTTAAAAATTTTTTTATGGGTGCTCTAATATTTTGGAAAAAAGCAAAATGTTACGGACTACGTTTATAAATTTTACGTAAGCCAATATTTTTCTTATTCCCAAAAACTCATCACTCTTTTGAAAAAATCTGCATCTAAGATTTGAGGAGGGAATAGGGTTTCACATTCCCTTAAAGTGTCTGGCTTTAGTACACATATAATATTTGAATGATGTCGAGTGTACGGCAATTAATATAAGGTGCTGCAAATTCTGCATTAATAGTGGTATGCTTAACAGCAGTGAAGTGCTGTTTCTATTTCTTTCCATAGATCATGTATCAAATATTAAATTTTTAGATGGCTATGGTAATGTTACTCGTCGATATAGCAGATTTTGAAGAAGAGGACGAAGAAATATTACAGTTACGAATCACCCGCAAGAGGTTGCGCGATGAGCTGAATGTATTCAATTTACCAGATATTCAGTTCAAAAATTTGTTCAGAGTTTCAAAAGATTTAGTGAGGGACCTCGTGACAGAACTGAGACCACATCTGCAACGTGAACGCCCAAATGGTCTTTCAGTGGAAACTCAAGTAAGTATATAATCTGAAAGTATGTCGATTGAGTTACAAGCAAATGTTATCATACGCGCATTCTGTGCGCTTATCACAAAAGAATTTCACAATTAATGATCCTTTCTTTATCTTCCTACAGGTTCTTTGCGCCATTCGGTTTTATGCAGTTGGTTCTTATCAAAGAGCAATAGGACAGGATTTTGCATTGGCTTTGAGTCAGACTGCAGTCAGCCGGTGTATCAGATCAGTGTCCGTTGCTATCAATGACCATATGCTTCGCCGATGGATTAAATTCCCTGCCACTCCGGAGCAAAGAGAGGCAGCTAAAATAAAATTTGCTAATGCTCCACAACCATTTCCTGGAGCAATTGGCGCAATAGACTGCACTCATGTCGGAATCGTTGCTCCTAAAGAGAATGAGGAAGCTTTTGTGAATCACCATGGTTATCATTCTATGAATGTTCAAATGGTTAGCTGAAATTGAAGTACAAGTGTAATGCATGATAGAATTAATGTAGGTATATTATCATACATAACGCATGAGTTCACTACCAGGTAATCACTCGAATATGTAAATAAATGGGTGCTTTTGATTATCATTATTTTCTTGATACTATCCATAAACAATAATGCAAAATACATTTCACTGTCGATAATGAATCCATTGAAATGAAAATGCTGTTTTTAGATTTGTGATCCAGAACTCCGTATTTTAAATGTGAGCGCCAGATTCCCAGGATCTCGTCATGATGCTGCAATTTGGATGCAGTCACCTGTGCGCAATCTTATGGAGCTGTGTCACAGGCAAGGCGAGAGGCAAACATGGTTGTTGGGTTAGTAATTCCGGAATCGGAATGTCAATTTTATTCTTTCCTTCTCCCTAGTTATATATTCCCAATTTCATCTACCTATCTTACTACTTAGGTGATTCAGGCTATCCTTTGGAACCATGGCTCTTGACACCAATACCGAATGCTCCAAATGGATCACCTGAGTATGTATATACCGCTGCACATTGTAGTGCCCGCTCAGTTATAGAGCGATGTTTTGGTGCACTCAAATCGGTATGGAGATGCTTGTCACATGTGAGTTTGTGGTCAGAATAGTCAACAGTTATAAACTCAATTTAGAGCGAATTATTCTCATTGTCATTTTATATTTTTTTCTACTTCAGCAACGTTTATTAATGTACGAGCCTGATATGGCGGGAAGAATAATCAATGCTTGTGCCATGTTGCATAATATGCGTTTGCATTATCGAATACCATTTGAAGAGATCGCCGAGGAAGATGTCGCACAGGCTAATGCTATGCCAGCACCCGGACCTTATATTGCTGAACCTCTTGAAGGAAGAGCACGCCTTGCTGAGGGACGCCGTGTACAACAGCAACTTATCCGAGACAACTTTATGCACTTGTAGTTGGCGGTGTATATGTGACTTCGTGAAAAATCCGGAAAATCATATGAAATACAGTAGCGCCCAAAAGTATTTTGACAAACACAGTAATTGAGTTAATCACATGCAAGAATAAACTACAAAAATCAATAATATTATTTGTTGAAACAAATTCGATGTTCTATATAGTTGTTACAAATGATCTCTCGATTACTCGAAAATAAAGTTGAAATAAAGAAAAGTAAGAGAAACGATCGATCAAAGTGATAACGAATTTTATATTCTCAAAATACTTTTGAGCATTACTGTATGTTTGTGGTGAGACTTGATAGATATATATCTTATACCATATCTCTAGCGTTGAGATGTCCTGTACGTGACGAAAATTGTATATAATTTGAATTTTTTTGAATGAGAAAGAGCGTGTGAGTTTAAATTTGTATTGCTTCCTTAAAGTCTACCGTCTTTCATCGATTTTTCGCTATGAAAAGTAACTTTTGTGATTTACTCTGCTGCTGACTATGTTTTAAGGTTTCCATGGGAATCCTACGGAATTTAAGAAAAAACGAACAAAAAAATGTGCATAACCTGCCAAAAAAGATGGGCGTTCAAAAAAATTAAAAACTTTATTTAACCTGAACTCATTCGGCGTTTTTATTTTACACTCAATTTCTGAGCATGTCACAGGAAAAAATTCTTAAAAACAAAACCACGTCCGTATGTAAGATATCATACATAAAGTTTTACATAAAAAAAAAAATTTTAATAAGAATATGATAGATATTAATGGAACCCTGTCATCGCTACCGCTATTGAATTTAGGGCCTGGCACATCTGCCTCTTTACTTCTAATTTCTCTTTCTCCAGCTCCAGTCGTTTGGCTTCGTTATTTGCAGACATTACCATCGCCTGTGACATTCTCTAAAACATATAAGTACAAATATTTGCACAATTCCACTGGCATAATAATTTGCAGATCGATTTATTCATATACAGTTTAAACAGAAATACCTCAAGTATTTTGTTCTGCTTTTGTTGCATTTCCAGAACCGTCTTAAAGACATCATCTCTTTTTTTGTTTTTTTTCCTGCGTACGGCTCTGACAGGGTGTGTGGCTGTTTGTATCTTTGGGGTTGTCTGCTGTAATGATGGGCGTGACAGTGTGTGCGATGATGATGCTATGCCATCATCACTGCAGACAACTTCTACCAATGTTTCAGCTTCTGCAAGGTGCTCCAATTCATCAGCTTCTTGGATGGTGTTTTCCTCCTCCTGTCCTATTGCCGTGTCTGATTCTACGAATAAAACACGTTGCCACAACATCATATCATACATCATTATTGTTAGTAATAGACGTGGCTGCTCGGGACATACGCTTACCAATTGTGGTGTTTGCCGAAACTATATTGTATTCTTCAAATACTGATATATGAGTCGGTATCTCGGTTAAAACCGACTCGTCTGCTTCCCGCAGTTGTGTAATTGCAGACTGAAATATGTAAATGAATAAACATGTTTGGCTTTTCAATCATTTAAATGGAAGGGATTAATTTGTATACCATTTATGGGGGCTGAGCTAGAGCAGTTGATCCGACATAAATGAGTTCCTTTGTTCAGCGTTAAATTTAACTTACTTTAATACTATCAGTTATTATCGTTCATTCACGCATATTTTTCAAATTATTTGCCACAATTTTGATTTCGTCTTGTACTCGGTATATAATCTATCTAAAAGAATATCTTCTGTAAGCAGTTTTTGTATTTCATGTTCTCATTACATACCATCTCTTCAGGCATCGAATCAGGGACCCTGCACCCTTCTGTTACAGCAGGTCCTATTAATCCGAGGATCATTAAATCTTCCTCGGATAGCGTATTGCTATTCACAGGAAAATTGCCAGTTTTAATGCGGGCATTTTTGAGGCTGACAGCTTTGGCTCTGACGCGACTTTTTATATCCTTCCAAACCTAAAAAATGCCATAAGAACTGTTCTTCAAAAACAGAGTTTCCACCGTCACAAAATTTTCAGTCTCGTTTTAAAACTTTTATTTCAGTTCTGGTAGAAACTTGGTGAATGAGAATAAAAAAGTTTACCTATTATGGTTTCATCTATAAGTAAATTACACTAACTGCAAATAAACAGTGTTAAAAAAATCAACGTTTTTATAAGGAATAAAGGTTTTCGAAGTTTACTCACTTTCTGCCACTGAATTTGGGTTTTCTCAAACCCTAAGGAGTTCAATTCCCTTGCCAATGCCTTCCACAATTCGTCTCCTTTTGCTTTTCCTTGAGCACCTATAAGGCGTCCTGCTGCAAATTCTCTGTGGTTGTACATATATTCAATCAAATATTTCCTTTGCTTAGTGTTGTGTTTGTGGGAACGTTTTGCTGCTTCAGTAGGACTGTAACAAATCCATGTTCATATTAATGTGACATCATAAAACCTGCCATTATCATCTTATAAATATGCCTAGTCTTATAATGTCTTATAACAGATTTTTTAAATAGCAATTTTGTGAATAAATGTAGCTAACAGAAGTAACACACAGAACAATGAAACAAAAGTTTTCTAGAGATCATAATTAAGGTTATGATCTCTTATATATTAATATAAATGTATTATTTCATTACTTATGTATTAATTTCATATAAATATTAATCTCATATATTATTTCCTTACTTACTTCATTTTGTACGTTGATTCTTCACAAATTTCGAAATCACAAAAATTTTATGGTTTATTTATGCAATACAATGTAACAAAACTGCAAATACAATGTAACATGTAAAAACTGTTATGTCGCCGCCTGACAAGTCTAGGCTCACGGCTTCCTTTAGAACGTTAGGTTCAAACCACGGTTTGAACGCAACCATTGCGCCGGCGAAACCGCTTGCTTGTAACGCCTGACGCAAAATAGCACCCGGTACAGAATCGCTTTTTATAATAGCGTCGCTTTCGCAAGCGACCTTTCGTGTTGCGTCGCTTCATAGCGACCCTTCATTGCGTCTAGTACAGAATCGACCCCCAGGACACTTTCTCTTCGGCTCAGCATTAAACACAATTCCTGAGCCGTCACTCATCGAGGTGCCAGTTCAACGGCTATCGCATTGGCAACACTCGCGTCAAATGCTGTAGCATTTTTGGAAACGGTGGAGAATGGAGTACCTTCAGTCGTTCCAACACATGTGGGTGGGTGGGTAGGTGGATAGGTTGGTAGGTGGGTAGGCGGATACGTCGATAGATCGATAGATAGATAGATAGATAGATAGATAGATAGATAGATAAATAAATATAATCTATAAATTTAAATATTTTTGAATATATAAGATACGTTAATGCAAGCATTAAACATCACCCGCATATGTAATTATCGCTCCTACAGTGTAAGCTTGTACGAATAATTGTTACATGAGCTAAAACTGACAAGATGTTGAATTTGGATAAAGGCTCCATCAGTTTTGGCTGCAATTTTTGCTTCAGCTTTTCTGAATACATAACAGAGATGGTACTATATTTTTATGGATTTCTTGAACCTTGCTCGAACTCGTGAAACCATACGGCGTTTTGTGAGTTCGAATCTCCTGGTATTTCGTTATAGATTTTTCTTCTTTTCTTTTTTTTTTTAATGAAACTTTTTTTTTATTCAATCGAATGTCAGCATCTGCACACAATTTATTAATTGCTTGTAGTTACTATCATTTCATGTATAAAAAAAAGAGAAAAAAAACCGGCGCAGTAGGAGAAGCGGAGAAATAAGGGGAGGGTCGATGTAGCAGCGTGGCTCCCCACCATGGCTCCACGCCGAGCACAAATCGCCGAGAGCACGAGCTTCGTAAGGCGAGTGTCGGATGGCTCAACTGTCGACCAACGGTAGAGCCGTCACACGGATTTACGAGTCGCGGAACGTTTTGCTTCAAGCGGCCCATAAGCCGTACGCTTCTATAGGCCTCCATTCTTTGATGGCTGTTCCCAGGACCAGCGGTAGCGACTGTGGCGGGTGGCCCCCTCCGGAGATGAGTAACGGCGTGCTCCTCAGCTAGTCTGAGGGTCATGTCGAACTCCCGGAAGATGTCACCCTCCACCTGTTCGTTTGACTCCGCGTCGTGGAGGTAGCCCGCCTTTACGAAGCAGATCTTGTGCTCGTACGGCAGGCTACACTTGCCTTTACATAATGTGGGGCATCTTTTCTGGCTTGGTACGGGCACGGCCTGACCTTTGCCTCTCTTTTGCCTCTCGGCCTCCTCCTTCGTGTGCAGGACCCGTCCTACGAACTTGGTGGCCACCTCCCACTTTTTTGACCTCTCCAGCATCGCCTTGACCAATTCTGCGATGCTTTCGACGCGTTCGGTGATGTTCCGTATTTCCTCCCTCAGGTCCCTCCAGGCCGGGCAGTGGAACCAGGTATGGTCCGCGTTGTCGTTGGGGTCGTCGCAGTGGTGGCACCTCGGCATTTCCTCCTTCCCTATACGTTTGAAGTACGCGTCGAAGCAGCCGTGTCCCGTGAGACCCTGGGTGAGATGGAAGCCCGTTTGTCCGAACCTACGCTCCACCCATAGCACTGTCACGAGCGCCGCACATTTACCCAAAATTGTAATATATTACCGATCATAACAATTATCATTTTTCATTATTATTATCTTTAGAGACAAGGAAGCATAGTTTTAGTTTGACCATATAAAATATCTTATTATAATCAGTTCGTGGTATAGCCAAGCGCAACGGCGTAGCTGGACAGCCAGCAACGTCAGCGTCTTCGCGCCCGCCGGATCCCGGGTGTAATCAACACCGGGATGAGGCGAGCGCGAAATCACGCGCTTCGAGGATGACCGTTGCGAGGCGAGCCTTTGTTTAAAATTGCAAACTCAGCAAAAAGCTCGCTCGCCGCCCGACGTTCCAAGGGGTGTCGGACGAGCGAGCGAAGACAGTCCCGTTAGAGACAGCATCAAACCAACATCTACGGAATCAGGCTCCTTCAGAGCTGTCGAGTAAAGAGTTATCAGTCTTGGGTCTCCGACGATCACAGAGAGAATTCCCTGTAAATCTATCCGCGGTCATTCAAGCATCTCGCGTCGCGACATCAGTCTGTGAAGTTAGAATTAAGCGCAATAAGCAAAGCCACGAACTTAATCAAGCCGTGTAGTACGTAAGTGAGTGAGTGAAGGTGTAAGCTTCGGCACCTTCGAGGCCGAAGCAGAATCCACAAGTGAGATCGCGAAAGAGCGAGAACGTGAGTAGCGTAAGAACATACTGTAAGCTCCTTGTCTAAACCTTGCTGCTTCTAGTTATTCCATTAAATATTTCTACTTGCTTCCATTCAAAATTGGTACAAAATAATTGAAATCCTCCAAACCATTTCCCACGGAACGCCCTGTAGAGGACGTTCACCCCCGAATCCACCAAAAATTAAATAAATAAACCTCGTTAATAACAAAGAGGGTAAGTCGTCGCGTGCGAGACCGCTCCGCACGTGACAGCACGACTGATGGTATGGCCATCCTGGTCTATGCCCCCTTCTCCCCGCTGCTCCATTCCTCGTCCCAACGCTCCATGGTACGCTCCCTTTCCTCGCGTCTTAACCTGGCTCTGACGGCCTTGCTCCGGGCTCCCCCGTCTGCTTCCGCGGCAGCAAGTCGTTTGCACTCGTCCGCCATCAGGTGCAACGGGATCAGTCTCGCCAGCACCATGACCGCTCGTGTAGATGCGGTGCGGTACGCGCATATCACTCTCAGTGCGCAAACTCTTCCCACCCCGTCGACTCTGCTCCTGTTCCTGGCTACGTTCAGGGCTTCTGCCCAGACGGATGCCCCGTACAGCATCAACGAGTACGTAACTCCCGCCAAGAGCCTTCGCCTGCCGTAAGCTGGGCCACTGGAGTTTGGCATGAGTCTACCGAGAGCCGCCGCTGTTCTCATGGCCTTGTTCGCGGCCGTCGCCACGTGTTCCGCGAAGCTTAGCCTTGCGTCGATCGTCACGCCCAGGTACTTTGCGCTCTTTGCGGGCCTCGCATAGTGCTCCTTGACCATTATAGGGTTCACGGTAAGCTTGTACCTTCTGGTCAGGACCGCCATTTAAGTTTTTTTCTCGGCCGGCTCAAAGCCTCTCTCTTCCAGCAAGTCCCATCCGCGGTTGATGGCCTCACTCGTCACGTCCTCCAGAAATTCTGCCGTCCTCGCCGTCACCATAAGCGCAATGTGTGTATGTGAACCTAGCATCTCAAATGTTAGCATCTCATATATTAGCTGATTATTTACTTGCATCCACTATAGTTCTACAGTTCCTGACAAGTTTTAATAATAATTTCGTCGATTTAGCGTTTTAAATCGTGTTTAAAGAAATGAGATGCCAACTTCGCAAAACACATGTCAGCATCTCATCGTATTTCGAATATTTGAGTATAGAGGAGTAAGAATCTGAAGAATTCTACTGTATAGACACGTTTTAACAATAGTTCTATAGCTTAAACTTGGCCGAAAATGAATTATAAGCACAAAACCCATGTAATACGATTTTAAATGTCATTTGGAAGTTTCTAAGGGATCGGTCGACATAATAGGTTTAATTCTGTATAAGTGTTGAAAGTGAAGACAATGATGAAAAGTTTCGGTCTCAAGTCCTTCCACAGTCGTTATGAACAATTAGTGTAAATGTGATTTCGATGCAACCGTGAGATGCTGAAGCAAAAGTAGGAGTTTAAGGCTTTAGCGAGGTTCTGAATATTGGTAGCCGTGACCACACACAATCTTGAGAAGAGTTGCGCTCTTTAGCTTTCTCTCAATAATTATAAACAACTAGGGGCTTCGCCCCTGCGCGCTTCGCGCGCCAACGCCATCTCGGCGCGGCGCGCCTCACTATTTCCTTACGCATTGTCTAGTAGACAAGCGAATTCCTTCATGTTGATTTGAAGACAAGTCTGCACTTGCTGTCCACTTCAATTCCTTCTGTGCTTACTTTTCTTTTTTTCATCAATCGAAGCTTCCATTCGTTGGTTGAAAATTGGTGTTCCTTCTCTATTGATATAGATCTATCTCCTTGACTTGCTGAATTATTTTTGCTACCGCTCTGCCCGTTATTCTCCAAAATCACCTTCTTTATATTATTTTTTTCTCTATATTTGTGTTGCTGTTCACTCCGCAAAACACCTCTTTCTCTTGTGGTTAACATAGATCCTGGTCGTCCTCTTGCCTGGTCATACGAATATTTGATGGATATTATTCTATGGCTTATTTGGTTCTTCGCTCTTACGATTTTATTTTCCTCTTTCTTTTGTAATATTTCCGACCATCCACCATCTTCATCGCCTTGTCTGCTGCTTGAAACTCCTTCTTTCTCCACTGTCATCGTAAATCCTGGCTGTCCTTTTGACTGTTTGGTGACATATTTAGATTTACTATTATTTGATTTTTACTTTTCGTACTTATTACTCACTATCTGAATTTTATTTTGGTTCTGCAAGACATCAAAGTGTCCACTGTCTCCGTCGCCGGTGAAAAGTAGCGAGAATTGTGTTTCATTTTGTGATCCGATCCGGTGTGGATGAATTTGTTCTTCGCGATACACGATTAAACATATCTTAAAAATGTCCGCAGCTGCAGCTAATTCTGCTTCTCCCCCGTATATTCCATTTTTATTCGTATGTGATTTGTAATCACCAGGTGACCTAATCACAGCACCGTTTGACTCATTATCTGTAATAAGACCCGCAAATGTAGACCAATTATCCACTATATTTGCAACGATACTCAGTCTCACCTCTGCGTGTCGATCTTGAGTGCAGTATATACAATACGCCAACGCGCGAAAAAGACAATTCCCGTCGCGAATCATCTTGATAATTTTCGTTTTCATGTTCATTTTTTGCGCGTCAGAAACAGATACCTATAAAGATATTTGTCAAAGACTGTCATAAACAGCCGATGACAGCTGTCAAAGGGTTTGCTAGATGCTTTTTGTTTTATTTTCGGGATCTCACCCCACCGCCAACTTCATGCGTATACTATTGTTATTATAATCTTTTTTTTACTATTGTTATTATAATCTTTTTCTACGTTTATTTGTTTGAAACTTTTTTATTAGATAGAGGGATTATTGAAAACGTAGAAGTGAACAAAACTTTGAGATGCTAATGCAGAAACCTGAGTTCTGGGTTTTAACGAGGTTCTAACTATTAGTAGGAGTAACCATACACAATGTCGGGAAGAATTCGTGTGCGTAGCTTTCTCTCAATAATTATAAACAATAATTGAAAACGTAAAATTAACAAAACTGTGAGATACTGATGCAAAAATCCAAGTTCTGGGTTGTGACGAGGTCCTGAATATGAGTAGCAGTGACCATACATAATGTCGGGAATAGTTCCGGTCCGTAGATTTCTCTCAATAATTATAAACAATTATTTAAAACATAAGATTAACAAAACTGTGAGATGCTGATGCAGAAACCTGAGTTCTGGTTTTTAACGAGGTCCTCAATATCAGTAGAAGTGACCATACACAATGTCGGGAAGAGTTCCGGTCCGTAGATTTCTCTCAATAATTATAAACAATTATTTAAAACATGAAATTAACAAAACTCTGAGATGCTGATGCAACAATCCGAGTTCTGGGTTGTAAAGAGGTGCTACATATTGGTAAGAGTGACCACACACAATCTTGAGAAGAGTTCCGGTCCTTAGCTCTCTCTCAATAATTATAAACAATTGAGTAAGAATTTCTTCTCTGCATGCACGATGTAAGGAGACTCTAGTGTGTAGATGTTTATGTTTACCCTTTTCTTTGCTTCCGATGAGAAGCCCGTAAGACGGCAATGCCGTCTAATAAATGAGATGCGGGTGTGCAAATCATTAATCTACGAGAGAATTTTGTTGAGAATATGTAAATTTGAACAACTGGTGAATTTGAAAAATTAACGACGGAGCCAGGAATCGAACCTGGAATCTAGCGATGCTTTACCGGAGAATTACTCCACTAGACCACCTAGACCACCTAGATTCCAGGTTCGATTCCTGGCTCCGTCGTTAATTTTTGAAATTCACCAGTTGTTCAAATTTACATATTCTCATTATAAACAATTATTAAAAACGTCCAATTGAACAAAACTGTGAGATGTTGATGCAGAAACCTGAATTCTGGCTTTAAACGAGGTTCTAAATATTAGTAGGAGTGACCATACACAATGTCGGGAAGAGTTCCGGTCCGTAGTTTTCTCTCAATAATTATAATCAATTATTTAAAACATAAAATTAATGAAACTGTGAGATGCTGATGCAATAATCCGAGTTCTGGGTTGTAACAAGGACCCAAATATTGATAGTAGTGACCATACACAACCTTGAGGAAAGTTCCGGTCCGTAGCTTTCCCTTAATAATTATAAACAATTATTTAAAACATAAAATTAACAAAAGTGTGAGCTTCTGATGCGACAATCCGAGTTCTGGGTTTTAACGAGGTTAGAAATATTAGTAGTAGTGACTATACGTAACCCTGAGAAGAGTTCCGGTCTTTAGCTTCCTTTCAATAATTATAAGCAATCACTGAAAACGTAAAATTAATCAATCTGTGAAACGAAATTATTGAAAACATCAAAATAACAAGACACGACGTCCAAGAATTTTGTAAAAAATGACATCCTTCGTTCTATAAAACGGGTGGTTTCAAAAATAAAAACTAAAAAATAAAAAATACCAGAGTATACTTTCATAAGGTACTACGTATCCCTGAAGTTAAATATTAATCGTCGACTCCAAGGCCCAAACGTGTCCTGTCTTTCGGAATTTTGTCCTCCATATAAAAAAGTTAATAACAGCGCATGTCACGTCTTTCCGAAATAAATTCCCAATGATTAGCATGTTAGGACGCTGGCTACCGTAATATAATCCTTCAATATTCGTACCACGAGAAGCTCAATACCAATTTGCGCCTGTAAACTATCCTTGTCAAAATTTCAGTAATCAAAGAGTTTGCCTACATTCGCCAAAATAATGAGAAAAGATTGAAATTTTTTAAAAATATTCGTCCACAGGGCCGAATACCGGCAGAGACTTTGGTATTTTTTTTAGAGTTGAAAAAAGCGTCGACTGCATTTTATTCAGAATTTTTTTTCGTTACTTATTGCATGTGAGAAAATTTAAAAAAAAATATACGCATCGTATATGCAGAAAAATATCGATGCTTTGAAAAGAATTCTCAAGACATACAATTTCAATTTGTTATGCAATTTTCAAACACAATATTGACAACCAGCAAAACATTGAAACCCAGTGAGTTATCATCAAACATAGACGAAAATACTGTTTTTGGGCTAGTATGTCATCATTAATATTGTTGAAAATTGCACAGAATATTCTATTATTTGTGCAGAAGCACGATAAATTATTATACTAATGGATCGAGCTAATGTAGAAGTGTGATAATTACTTAATCGCAACAGTGTGTGTAAAATTCGATTTTACACCTCGATATTCCGGGTGTAAGTGCTACTTTTTTCAACACTGTGCGTAAAATTCGATTTTACACCTTGCGGGTGTAAAATGAAAACATCGTGTCTTACGTGCAACTGTTCAGAAAATATAAAGGAAAGCAAATTAGAGGACCCTAAAATGCGGGCGTAAGATAATAACTGAACATTTTTACGCCGGCATTTTTATATTTTTTTTCACTTTTTTCATCCGGTTATCTTTTTTACACTCCAAATTCATGAAGGTAGACGAAATTAAAAAAAAAAAATGAATATTAAGTAGTGCCTCAGTACAAGAGAAACTTTTTTAATCGTCGCAGTGTATTTTGTATCCACACCAACGACACCTGGATAACTTTGTTCTATCACATGCATCACCACATGTATATATTAGGGTGGTTCAAAAAAGAGCCTTCTTTAGATTCTTCTCTTCTCCGAGATTCTTGCACTTTTTCACTACAAAAATAGTTCACGCGAAAGGGCTGGGCTGAAAAAATCTTTTTTTACTTCCTCAACGACTTTGAAATTTCTAAAAAAGCGGAAAAATAGCAATTTTCGGGAATTTGAAAATTGATATATCCTCAAATCCTTGAGTGGGTATGTTCTTTATGGCGAAAAAAAAGTTTTAGTCAAACCTGAGATGCGTGCGATTTTTTTTAGTAGCGAAAAATGTATGTTGAAATCCGCAAAAGCTATTTTTTTTTAAATTAGTTTTTACGCGTTTCAACATAGATTTTCGATACGAAAAAAGTCGCACACACTTCAGGTTTGACCAAAACTTTTGTTTCGTCATAATAAACATAGCCACTCAAGGATTTGAGGATATCTCAATTTTGAAATTCTCGAAAATAGCCATTTTTCAAAATTTCACAGTCGTTGAGGCATCGGTGAACAAATTTTTTCAGCCCAGCTATATCGCATTTGTTATTTTTCAGTGAAAAAATGCAAGAATCTCGGAGAAGGCCTCTAAAAAAAGGCCTTATTTCAACCCCCCAAATATATATATAATGACCGAGCACTCACCGCGTGCACAATAATTCCGCGATGTGTCCTGGACCTAAAAACAAGGTCGCGAAGTTTTGTTGGGCGCCTGGCGTGATCAACACGCCTCGAAATCGTTAATGCTATATGCCGTGACCATATACTCGGTAGCTCAGTACCGCGGAGAGGGGAAGGGTAATTTTTGGGTAGAGAGAGGGAGATACGAAATACGTACGCCAACACGTTATTCTACAAAGCAATGATAAAATCAACTAATATATTTCCTTCCAACGATAATGCAAACAAAAAAAATGTACAAAAAAAAAAAATAATTATTCAGACGTCGCTAATTGTGACTCAAAATACAAACAAGAAGTAATAATGCCACAGTCGCTTTTCGCGATTCGAAATACTAAACAATAGAAATAATAATTCGTAATTCGCTATTCCCGATTCATACTCAACTACTTAGAGTTCATAAACAAAAGAAAATAAGAATAATATAACAGAACAGAAGAAAGAAAAGGTGACTAAATCTAGACGACTTCTTATGCCTACTTGCGCTAGTCGCGGCTCTAACGATAATCAATAATTCAAAACGAACAACAAAATTCGACGCGACGGGCTAACCGCGACCGTCCTCTCACTATCCACGGCGCTGATCGCCACGTAACAATAAACCACTGGTCAAAACTAAACTGAAATCGTAATCGACGCGCTAACCGCAATCGTTAATAAATCTAAAAAATTCGTTAAGCCTACGTGCGCTAATCGCCGCTTTACTAATAAACAATAATTCGATAATCAAACAAAAGAGAATGTGACTCGAAGCGCTATTCGCATCTCTAGCCGTTATTTGTAATGGCACCGGTCACCATGGGAATCGCATAGCTGTTATCTAAACGCATCCGAACTGGACTCTCTTTACGACCTCTGAACGCAGTTCGCGAGTGCGAACGCTCCCCCTTTGACGACTCGCGACCTACACGCTAAGTGACACTTTATCGTACTTGATTCGACGTGACCCAGGGTAACGGAATTTGATTACTCTCAAATTGCAGTTGTCTTGTCGCGACTCAAACCCGTGACGCTACTCGACCAGGTCGGTCACTTAAAATTGGCTCTACCTTATTCCGCGTAACTCAGGCTACGGTCATCAAACGAGAGAATCGGCAAAAGAATTTCGAGTATTTTCTGACACGCAAATTACGAATACGGCTATCTCTTTTCGGATAAGCCCTCGCCCAATTACGCTCGAAATTCGATCGCAAGAAGATTAGCAGCGCTTACTGCTCCACATCCAAAAGATGAAGTCACCAACCCCCTCGTGATTCTCAACGGCCATCGTCTTCGCAATACACCGGACCTTTTTTTCTTTTGCAACTAGCAAACTCCACAATATTTCTCGGATCCGTCGCCAGAACTAGAGTGATCTTAGATGGCCGATCGGCCGCAACGTCGATCTCGTGACGCTAATCTTTCGTGACGTCATCACCCTAAGAATGCACAACAATCGATCTGTCATCGATTTCGGAGATTGCGCAACTTGACGCGCACCTGTCGTCGCTACGCGGCGCAGAACTCAACGCTAGATCGCCATGTCGTCTTCCGCGCAGCTCTACAGCGCCCTGGGGTTGGGCGGGGTGGTGCTCCCTTATCGCTAGCTAGTCTTTCGCGGTTGCCTTGGTCAGGTGTGGGTGGGGTGAGCGGGGAGGCTGCGGCGCGCCGGCCGCCAGCGTGAATCGCGTTCGCCTTGAATTCCCGCGCTGCAGGGATCTGCGTTGTCTCCCCATCCGCAGCCTCAGCATCCTTCACGGAAAATCTCCGCGGTTCCGCCTCGTCTCGAAATATCTTTGGCGTCGGAGTTGGTCGCTGACTTGTGGCCGGTGTACTCAAAAAATGAAAAATAAAAACAAAAGCCGGCAATATCTAAATCATACTTCGCTATTGCGTCCCCGTCGAAGCTTGGATGCGTGACTCCAGTTCTGGCGCTCTCTATTATTATCTCGCGACTCGATCTCCGAAACCCTTATTCCTGGATTCCGCCCAAGGTTCAGGGAGTACCTTGTAACGGGCATGCCTAATCGAAATGCAACGTTACAATACATATATTGTTACAACGCGAAAAATTAAGAAAGGAGAAGGATTTATTTTGTGACGAAGCTCTCCTTTTAAAGTCTCGAGATAGACTGTGTTTACAATAATGTTGGTTGACGCAGCAACCTTATTCTTTTGAGAGACATAAGAGGTATGTAAACGTCTTTTATCTATGATGACTACTAGATCCTTGAAAAGAGGGCAAAACGGGTGATTTCACCCTTTGTAACACTACTCCCCCCCGAGGAAAAGAGTCGTCCCGACTCGGAAAAGATAAAACAATTGTAAAAGTGATCTAGCAGTCAGTGCTCGAAAGTGAGTTGGAGCTGTGGCTCTAAAAATTTAAAGACTCCCTTTTTACTATCTGGCATTTGCCCACAGTCTCAAGGTAAGCCACAGAAAACCTTGAGCAGATAGTTGAGCGTCAAATTGAATTTCAAAATTTATGTACCTTGTTTTATAAAGGTAAGTGTTATCCAATGTTATATATCTTCATGAATTTGAAGACATCAAAATCATCCGGATCGACGTCAAAAAGGAAATCCATTCCTCTTCAGGGAAAATAGTCCGGTGAATCAAACACAGATGAGTACGACGAGGCGGGAAACAGGAAAAAGGAATAGGTGACTGAATCCAAGACTTCTTCAGAAACAGCACACCCTAGAGTTTGGAGGACAAATGTGAGTGGTGGTATAACAATCCAAATTCACTAAGTGAATTTGGGAAAATGCACGAATGAGATAAATTAAATATTTATTGAAAATAAAAGAAACGATCTCATCTCATTTATTTCGTGTCACTCTTCAGAACGACGGCCACCAGTCATCCTTAGGGATCAGGAAAGGTCGGAAGGAAAAGGCTGTTCGGTAAACAACCTGAAAAGTGCTTACAAAAACTTACACTTGAGGTTAAAAAAAAAAAAAAGAGAGGATCGACCAATCGCTCATTTAATTTCCCGTATCGAACAACATCGAACTAACCTCAACCTGTCGACGAACTTTCTAACCTTCAGAGAGCTAGTGAAACGACGCCCTTGACTGATAAGGAGCTAAGCGATCCAGATGAACGACTTCGAATTTGGTACGAGGGGAACGTCTAATTCTGAAAACAACATCGTTAATCCGATCAACAATAAAATAAGGACTTTCCCAATTTTACCATCGCTAATAATTCCCTACGGGTAACACAATAATTGCGTTCCGGTTAAGACAAGACCCGACTGAAATAATTAATAACGCGCTCTTGGTTATCCTGAATTTGAGATAAAACCACACCTATACCACAGAGAGAAGCGTCAGAATCTACGATGAATTGAGAATCGGTGATGGAATAAGCTAACATCGGCGATGAAGTTAATAATTTTTTAAGGAGAACAAAGGCTCCTTCGCATTCGGAAGTCCAATCAAGAACAACTTTAATTCCTGTAAGAGCATGGAGGGGTCTCGCTATAGAAGCAAAGCCCTTAACGAAACGTCTGTAATAAGTACAAAGTCCTAAGAAACTTTGAACCTTTGCTTTTGAATCGGGACGAGGCCAATTCAAGACCTTTTCTATTTTAGAAGGATCTGTCTTAACACCTTCAGCTAAAACGACGTGTCCGAGAAAAGTTACTTCCTTTTTGAAAAAATGACATTTTTTGGGACTCATTTTTAGACCAGCTTGTATTCCAACGACTAAAAACCTGCTAAAGATTTTCCAATTCTTCATCAAAAGTCTTACCAAACACAATGATGTCATCGAGATGAACTAAACAAATCTTGCCAGTCAGACCTTGAAGGGCGAATTCCATCGCTCTTTCGAAGGTAGCTGGTGCATTACAAAGGCCAAAAGGCATAACTTTAAATTGCCAAAGTCCACCTAACCCTGTGACAAAAGCTGTTTTCGCTTTGTCTAATGGATTCATTTCGACTTGCCAATAACCGCTCTGTAAATCAATCGTAGAGAACGAACGGGCACCAGATATTAAATCAAGGGTATCTCCTATCTGAGAAAGCGGATATGCATCTTTCTTGGTGACCTCGTTCAACTACCTATAATCAATACAAAACCTCTTGGAACCATCTTTTTTATTGACTAAGACAATGAGAGAAGCCCACGGGCTAGAAGACGGCTCAATAACATCTGCTGTTCTCATATCTTCTACTAATTTTTCAACTTCCCTGCGACCATTTAAAGGAAGCCGTCTAGCTGCCTGTTTAATCGGAGCGTTATTCCCTACATCTATCGAATGCTTAGCTATGGTACATCTCCCGATGTCGGCAGAATCTTTAACGAAAGTTTCTTGAAAATCGTTAAAAAGGCAAACGAGACTGTTTGTCTGAGCGATATCTAAATCTTCAGAAGCCTAGTAAAGAGTTCCGTGAGATAAGAAGGAACAACTAAAGGGTCCGAAACATGTTCTAAAACACGCAAAGACGAGAGGGTTTCTTTCTGTTGAGAAGAGTTAATATACCTAGACGTTTCGAGGTTGATTTTACGGTAACCAGAACAGAGAGTCGAATCCCCGGTAGAAATGACGCAGTTGTGAGCGGAAAGAAAATCTACGCCTAAAATGCCTTCGTCTTCTATATCAGCTACTAGAACTTCATGTGGGGATTGAAGACAATCCGCTACTGTTACCTCCACGACCATCTTACCTACGACAGGGGTAGTTGCTCCGGTAGCAGTGCGAATAGACAGAGAAGGATAAATTGAAGCAAGAGACGAAATCATATCAAGACGAACAACGGAAATTTCGGCTCCGGTATCTATCACCCACAAACAACCTAGTCCGTTAACGGAACCCTTAGCATAAAGACCGGTACGACGCAGGCCTCTAACCATGAACTGTGAAGAAATAGGGCTAAGGAACTTGGAAGAAGCCTATGATATCCGCCCTTTCGAAACATCGGTAGCTAGTTTCCCGAATTTTGAGGAACCGAAGGTTGCGCTGCCCAAACCGGATTAGAGGGTGCTCTCTTGGAGGCATTATTGCGCCACGAATCTTCCGCAGTTTTCAACTGACGGCCGAGTTTGAAACAATTCTTCGCGATATGTCCCCTTACGCCGCAAAACTGGCACTCTGAGACAGGCCGATTAGAGTTTGATCTATTGTGGTAACGAGAGAAATCACTATTTTTCCTTCCTGGAAGAGAATCTGAGCTAGGCTGATTGACTGAAGGACGGGACGAAGAATTTTCTGAAGGTTGAGCTTGGCTGAATCGATGAAGTTGACGCGAACCTGAATCCGCCTCGTTTATGGCTTCTAATTCTAAGCCCTTAATAATTGCTTCATGTAGAGAAGTTGGAGCTACGAGCCTCAGATGATACCGAAGCTTCGGATTCCGAATCGCATTAATGAATTTTGCCCGAGCTATCTGATCTCTAGCTTTTTCTGCACAATCGGTAAGGGAGTGTCGAGCGAGACGTTCGATGTCATTTCCGAGAGAGGCTAAATCTTCCTTGGGCCCTTGACGTCTATTTTCAAACTGAGTGAAATAAAGTTTGGAAAGATGTTCTTCGCCAAACCGAAGTTTAAGAGCCGCACAAATGCTGTCGAAATTTTCAGAATCCGAATCTGAAAGCAATCCAAGAACTACCAAGGCCAGACCGGACAAAGAGGCTGTCAAATTAGCTGCTTTCTGGGACGGACTCCAACCATTAACCTTACTTATCACGTTGAACTGACGTTCGTATAGTCTCCAAGCAGACGAACCGTCATACGAACCGGGCTTCAAATTCGATTGTTTCGAGGGCAACTCTACAATACTCGCGGCAGGTACAGAGACCTGATTGAGTCCGAACGAGCTCTGAGTCTGCGGAGAGAGAACATTGATAGTACCGCGCGATTTTAAAAAGGCCAAGAACTCTGACTGAATATCCACGCTAGGATGAGACGACGCGACAGGAGGCTCAACTACTTCTGAAATATCACGTGACGGAACATCGTGGCATTGCAGGAAAGAGCTAACCTGAGCTGGTCGCGAGACATGAGCAGGTGGAAAATTTTTAGCAATAGGGGGAATTTGGCCTCCCCCATAAATGGCGTCAGACCTTGATTAATCCGGAATTGAATGAATGGAGGTCCTCCTTGCTGGGACCGGGACTGAGGGAAGAGAAGTCCTTTTACCTGGGGACGGAACTGGGCGTATTGAGAATTCCTGCGGCCGCTCCTGAAGCTTCTGCACACCTTGCAGGATCCCAATCAGCGCCTGGGACACGGTTCCCTGTTGTTGACGTTGTGCGAGAGGAGTTCGTGCAGAAGACTCTGCTGTTGTTGTTGCTGTTGTTGGTGTTGTTGTTGCTGTTGTTGATGTTGTTGTTGCTGCTGTATCTGTCGCAGCAGTAAATCTTGATTTCCTTGGATGAGCTCTGCCAAGAGAGCTAGTTGGGGCTGGGGCTGAACCTCAGCTTTCAAATGAGGAGAAACGGCAGGAAACGCCGGTTTAAGGAACGAAACGCGGCCGGCAGCTCGTCGCTCCGCGCGTGATGCTCTCGTCAGAGGAGATCTTTGCATTTTTTGTATACTTCTTATTACTCAAAATCCACTCAAAACTCTGCCGAGACAGAAGGATCCCACTTCTGACACCAGTGTTACAACGCGGAAAATTAAGAAAAGAGAAGGATTTATTTTGTGACGAAGCTCTCCTTTTAAAGACTCGAGATAGACTGTTTTTACAATAATGTTGGTTGACGCAGTAACCTTATTCTTTTGAAAGACATAAGAGGTTTATTAACGTCTTTTATCTATGATGACTACTAGATCATTAAAAAGAGGGCAAAACGGGTGATTTCACCCTTTGTAACAATATATATATATATATAAAGTACATAATAAAAATAATGAAAAATAACCTTGAACTAAATCATTTCTATATAGAAATTAGCATTTGTTTGGGCTTGGATTTGTGATAAATGAATACATTTATAAATTAATTTGGGCGATTATTGAAATCCCGATTCTACTTTGTAACGATTTTTCATCGTTAACCTACATTTTTTTTCTTTAACATATATATTTCTTTTTGTCGGGGGGCGGGGCTTCACCCCGCCAAACCCCTCCCCCCCACCAGGGGTTTTGCCCCGGGACCCTGTCTGTGTGCTTTGTGTACGAAACTCGTATCGAAAAGTACTGTATGCTCACGAATTTTTCGCACACAGTTGCAAAAAATATCGTATGCAACATGGGCGTAGAAGAGTCCTATTTTACACCCTTGTTATTTAACCCTTTCGGCCCGATCGGTGACTATGATCACCCAACGCCCGACGCTCGCTCTGTCCGATTGGTGACTATAGTCACCCAACGCCCGACGCTCGCTCTGTCCGAGCGGTGACTATAGTCACCCAACGCCTGACGCTCGCTCTATACGAGCGGTGACCATGGTAACCCAACATTTGACGCTCGTTATGTACGAACGGTGACCATGGTAACCCAACATTATGTTATGATTTTTGAAGCATTTTTTTTTTTACGAGCGACTGCACTCGCTCTGCGTAAGATAGCGTGGTATTGTGCGTCTGACGGGCGCTTGCAGTTGTTCCGCAAGTGCGGACGCTTGCCGCGACTGCTCGGTCAGCGGGGACGGCGCGACGTAGAATGCGTCCGTAGCGAAAGGGTTAATATACTACTCTGTCAATATTGGTGAAAATATGTTGGCGTGTTCACTAATACCGGCGAAAAATAATTACCACACTTTCACATTAACTTGGCCCGCCAGGACTAATATTTATAGTAGGGTGGTTTACTTTTTCGGTTTTTTTTTTTTTATTTTTGGCGGGACACGCGATCAAATTGCGACAAATAGAGAAAAAAAAATTGTCGTAAAGTTTCACTACGATCGGATAATATTTAGAGGTTGCTACCGAGCATTATAACATTTTTACTATAGATTTTTTTTTCTTATAATTCATATTATATCTCTACTTTTAAGCGTCGGTGGGTGGCAGGTCGTAGTGGGAAGACTTATTCTCATTGTGCAGTAGTTGTGTGGTTGTGGTATTTCGAGTTCTTATTGTTGCATTCCCATTTGCTAAGTCGATCGGATCAAGCTCGGAGCGTTACCAAATTATCCCACCATGAAGCCTCGACTCGTATCGAGTATGCCATGAACTGCCAACACAGTTCTATCGAAGTGTGTTGAATAACAATATTGTTCTTCTCACTTTATCGTATCTCATTCTATCTTTCTAAACTGTATTCTAAAAAGTAAACTGTATCGTAAAAAATTGAGCAGCATCGTCGTAATTGGGCGTTGCTGAAAAAAATTAAAATAATAAACCAAACAAATCTCATGCTTTGGCAATTAAAAAAGCCAATTTCTGTAACGAGTTAAATGGCGTCTTTAACATAGCATGCGGAAAGAGTTTTTAAGTAATTTATACTGTGAAATATCACAGTAATAAACTGAGGACAACCCATAATTTTCCAAATTTTTAAGAAATAAAAGGTAAATTTTCATGGAAATAAGTCAGAATTTACCGTCGGGTGACTTGTAAATTTTAAATGTTTTCAAGAATTTTCACTGAAAAATCAGTAAAATTTACCCAAGTATGGTTTTGTTCTCGCTCTACTATGATTTCACAGTAAAACTCCTTTAAAAATTCTTTCCGTGCACATGCTACAGTTAAAAAACTAATAACTAGCCGAGGGCTGCCGAGCGTACCAAAGATTTTCAAGAACAAAAAGTACTCCGAAAAAATGACTCATGACATCGGAGCCTTCTTACCATCAGATTAGCAGACTTTTTGACGACTAGTAGTTTGCAATTTTTTAAAATAATAAAAGAAGAACCAACTCTTTTGTCTCGGGACCACTGGAGTGGAAAAGTGATGAAAGTTTTTTAAAGTGTTGCGCTATTTGCAAAGGATTCCGTGTAGTGAATGACATAGCAGAGCGAGGAGTGGCTCTTATAGAAGAATTCAATCGGACTATTACGTATGATGAAGAACGAAAACAGTATCTGCTGTTAGTCGTAAGTGAACATCGGAAAAACATGCCTAAGTTCGATATCCGTGAGATTGAACATTCTCTGAAGAAATAAGATAAAGTCATATTCTTAAAAATAATGTAAACAAATTTGTATTTCAACAAACAGTTTGAAAAAAATGTAAATCATTTATTTTTGTTGATTTTTAGAATAATTTTTTTTTAACTCTGGTAGCAACCTTTAAATATTGTCCGATCGTAGTGAAACTTAACGACAATTTTTTTTTTCTCTATTTGTCACAATTTGATCGGGTTGTGACGTTGCACCTAGAGTGCAAGTCACAACAAACCCCAAACCCGCGGGGAAGAGCCGAACGGGTGAGCCCTGTCCCGTCGGGAAAGACCCGAACATCACCGAAGCCCCCCGACGCTCGGCAGAGCCGAGCGCCAGATTCAGTACGAGCACGGAAGTAATAGCAGCAACACCTAAGCAGCCCAGCCTAAGAGCGAACGAGAAAGAAAGAGAGAGAGTCACACCCACACACACCGATACACCCAGCTACACTCCACCACACCTCGAGACACCCACCCACACGCCGACGACACCAGGTTAGCCTGCATTCTACCGCCGATCTGCTCCTCCCCTCGCAATACCAACCCTGTCTACCACACACTCCCGTCACACTACACCACCCTCCCCTCGCCATATCAACCCTTCCGACCTCATATTCCCCGTCACCTCCCACACTCCTCCCCCCCCCGCGCGCGTATCTGTAAGTTAGTATTAAGTAACGCTAAGGGCTGAGGCGTGATCAGCCACCGCTCAAGTCTACAACCCTTTTGTACCTCTTAGTTTAAGTCGACCCCCGGTGCAAAAATACACACACTAAGTTTTACCGATTATATCCGCCCTGTCTCTAATTGTCTTCCCCCACCCATATTATTCGTGCGGACTCAAAACCCGTCACAGGGTGTTCCACCAAAAATTAAAAAAAAATCGAAAAATAAACCACCCCAATGTATAGTGCTTCCGCACAAACAAGAGGACATTCTGTGAAATTTTCAGTAACATTTATGATGACATACTTGCTGAATAATAATATTTTCATCTATTTTTGATGATAGCTCACTGAGTTTCATTGTTTTGCTAAATGTCAAAAGTGTGTTTGAAAGTTCGCTAAAAAATGAACATTTTACGTCGGAGGATTTTTTTGAAGCACCGATGTTTTTTAGATTATCCCTAGCTTTTTAAAATTTTTTTTCACATCCGGTAACAAAAAAAAATTCTGGAGAAAATTACGTCATCGATTTTTTTCACTCTCAAATAATTCCAAAATCTTAGATTGTTTTAGAGGGGTCGGGATATCAAGCGTTCGATTTGGTATGGAATACCTTGTCTAGTTACCAAAATATGGACAAAAAGAGCTCCAGTTGTACAACAATGTACGCTCGGAATTCTATGACGCGCACTTCTCTCTCGCACGCGTCGCACTCGACAACCACCGCGCAAGCGAACATTCCCCTCTCTATCGCTCTCGCTTGATGGTAAGCACCATCGAACAAACGGAACATAATTTTCGAAGCCCATATTGCTATTTATACTTCGAGAAGCCTAGATAAAAATGTTTATCTTCAAACTATCGTATTTTTCAAATAACCCAATTGTTAATTCTCAACTTTGGTTTTTTTAAAATTAAAATATAAGTTTTCGATGCCCTTCTTCTTATTCGTACTTTGAGAAGCCTAGATGCCAATATTATTCTCTAATCTATTCGTAGTGCCTGAGTAATAAAATTATTAGTTTAACTGTACATAAAAAGAACATTTTATAAACACAGTTGCAGAGAGAGGCACAAAGATTTGAAACTTATGAATAATTTAATTTGTAGATATTTTTGAAACAGCTCTAACCGTTTTTTTATTAACGTGGTACGTCTTGGCCTCAGCTTTAGCAGGTTGGAGTTTCAACAGTAGGTTTATTGTACGACATTCGGGTGTATTGTAATTTTTTCAGCTCGGCGTCGAGAAGGTATTGCGTCTCTTCATCGATATAGAAAATATGTAAAATACGTACAGCATACGTGCAGACAATACAGCGCTTGCCCTTCTGTGTCGTACGACTTGTTTTTTTTCGTCGTTTTCGCTTTCTTTTTTCATTTTCCTTGGGCCCGTTGAGTGTAGGAGAAAAAGAGCCGAGCTGCGTCACTGTGCTGGCCAATACATTTCTATTATCTACCCCCACCATCTCGTTAGTAGTCGGAGCCCAGTTCTCGCACCGCCGCCGCATCGTCTCTACTACGACAAAACCGCGCGTGCGCAAAAGACTGCTCTTGCCCCACTACTTTGCCGCAGCGCTCGTTCGTCCCTCCAGCTCGCTCAACTCACGTGTTCTGCGTCTACGCTTCCTCTTACCGGCCAAACATCCACAAAACTGATCGCTACCACGTTCGGCGATTTTACGACTCAGGCAGGGCTAATACGCTGCGCCTCTCAGTTGCGAATATTTTGTATTTCTGTCTTTGATACTTTCGACTTTATAACTACAATTTCATACTTCAACTTTACGGTTCTCGATTCCCTCAAAATATACGTACTCAACACAATCGCATCGTATATGTAGTCTTGGTGTGATTTATAAAAATGATATACATGATCTCTTATTATACACCATTGCTCGATCTTTGGCGATAAATCATACCCAGTATTTCAAGAACCTTGAAATACCGTCGACTCTGGCACTGATTTGTGAATGGTCGTAAGTCACGATTAACAATAATCGAATGGCTATGGTAATTTAATATATGTCCGCAATAAAAATTTTTGGAACTGTCCGAAATATTTCCTGAGTACATTCTGAAGCTATACCTCGTTCGAAGTTTATTGTTCTATAATTATTATTTATATGTAAAGTATTATAAAAATGCCTTACGACAAGTTAAAACTGAAAAATATTTTGCTGCAAAGTGACTGCTGAACAATCGATGACAATGGACATATATTACCTCCGTCAAGCCTCGTATATCGTCGTATTGCTAACCGTATGGGACTCGGTGGTTCACATATCGAACCACATCACGTTTATATAATCATAAATGACGATCGTAACAAGTTCAGGCAGCTTATAGAAACAACGTATAAGATAAATTCAAAGGGAAGCAAAGCTACTGATATTAGCGATTGTTCTTTCAGAACAGTACCTGCAGATGTAAGTCATAACGCATCGGACAGTGTTCTCGCGAAAAAATTAATCTGGTTTTATCTCCAAAGAACTGGCAGAACATGGCCCCGAAAAAAAAATTTCTTCCGGTAGAGTATACTGGAAATTCCAACAAGGGTGGGCTGACATTCTAGCTGAAAAAATATGCCAGCAAAATAAATCAATCGATTGCATATTTGCATTTAAAAATAATATGACGACTCCTACCGCTAATACGACGAACTATTCGACTTTCGTTGGTTATTGCACCGAGTGCAAAGCCCAAATAAGCGGTTCGTTAGGAAAAGCACCGAAGACAGACGTTGACGTAATTCAAATCTTGGTTCTCATCCATGTTAAATGTAATGAATAATAAATTTTCTTGGGAACTTGGACAGAATTGATCAGATTCAATTTATCAAAATTTGCAACGTTTCGTTGGTTTTATTTATTTTCCAACTTCATCAGGCATTTAACCTCAAAACTTGCCTGATGAAGTTGGAAAATAAATAAAACCAACGAAACGTTGCAAATTTTGATAAATTGAATCTGATCAATTCTGTCCAAGTTCCCAAGAAAATTTATTATTCGTTGACGTAATTTTTTTGTGCAGGATCGATGGCATCCGGCCTGATTAGCACACAGGTATTAAGACACGACAATTGAGGGGAAAACGCCGGGAAAAAATCGCTAAGCAAATGATCGATCAAAAAAACAATGCAGTCGTCATGAGGCGAGAGATGGCGAGTCGTTTAAAAGATTTTGGAGGAAAAAACCCGCCGATAATCCCGAAAGATGACATTCTACGTAAAGCAAAGGAACAACAGTTACTTAAGATGTACGGGTTGGAGTTTGCATTTGCTCCATTGAACTTGCTACGCGAGTCCCAATTTGGAGATCATGCGGGTTTTATTCACAGTATCGGTCTGCTAAAATTACACTGCATGTATTGGACACCAGAGCAGGAAAAAATATATATCGCTCGGTTCAAAAAAGATTCAGGCGTCATTTTCACGATCGATGCTACCGGAAGTATTGGGAAATGTGATCACAAAAATGACCCGCACGTTTTCTTTTACCAATGCATAGTAGTCACTAATGAGGGCAGTGTATCGGTATTCCAAATGGTGACCGGTGACCAACGGTCGTTTCAAATTGCGTACTTTCTTCGGGTTATTTTGGCGAAAGGTGTCTTGCGCCCTCCTATCGTCGTGTACGATTTCGGACGCGCTTTGGTGAACTAAATGAATTAATGCAGGGCAGCAATTGAACCAACACTGTATTGCGCAGGCCTACCAAATAAGTGATTTCAAAGAGTTGGCTTACTTTCTTGAATCGGTCTCGATACCATGTCTCAGCGAATTTCTCGGTAATACAAAAAATGGTTTGCCGTTGCAATCGGAAATTCGCATGTAAGTTTTTGACCAAGCTATTGAAGTTGATTTCACTGCGCTTAAGGACGACGGAGAACTCAGGATAACAAACGAAGATAACGAAGATGACGTTTTAGAGGACACTACCAGCTCAAATTGGAAAGAGTGGGCTGATGAACTGTACGATTCTGCTGATGTCATTGCAAAAACATGCGTAGGAGGAAATCGACCCAACGCATGCTTTAATCGCGCTTTCGCTCTTCCTCTGATGAAGCAGTTGTTGCTATTTATTCCACTGTGGAACGGGATAATGCGACTGCATTTCGGAATCGGTTCAACCATAGCAACGTCCTCGTCGGTCAAACCAGAGTTCTGTGATCTTAAGCACCGTTCATTCGCTACCAAACTTCCGATGCGGATTCATTTATTCGTGCTGCAACATCTAGACCATCTCGACGGCAAAGTAAAATCGGCCTCAAACCCAAGTGATGTAGCGATACTCGACTCAGTCTCTGTCCGCTCTAACAAAGGTGATCTGCCGATAACCAATCAACCTAAAGGCTCCGAGCTTTCTCTGAGAAACGTTAGCGTAGAGTCTAGCAACGACAAATCGGTAATGGAATCTGCTGCTCTGAACACGGTTTCAATGAATGAAACTTTCCCTGAAGGGATCACAGAAACTTCATTAAACGAGCAAGATGCACATTGTTTCGATACTCAAAATTCACAAACGGTTGCTAAAGGCAAAGGCCTGCAAGTGCTAGGCAGTCCTGAAGACAGCGTAAAGACGAACATCAGCGACAACATCAACTCACATAAATACGAGAATCAGATTCCTCGAATGATTTCTGATCACCAAAATCTAACGGGGCAAGTAACTAACAACTCACAGAAGACCAAGAGATTAACAAACTATGAGTCTGTTAGTTTCACCGGGAGCAATTCATCCGTAGATCCGTTCATGGGTAAATGTATTCGGTCAAGCACTCCTAATGAGTGTGACAATTGGAATACATGTGAGGACTGGCGCGGGAAAGCCGCAAAAGAACAGTAAATAGTGTCAGAACCAGAAAAATCTCGAAATAAGGTAGAAGTTGATCAGAAAACACATCCGCTTAAGAGGACAGCCGAGTCTATTGAAAGTCCGGTTAAAAATCAACATAAACCCACGATGCTCGATGAATGCCCGGAATGGAAATATATCAAGAACGTAAAGCTCGTAGTTCGGTAAGCTTCCGGTATTTAAAAATGGTAATTCTTGTCCTCCTGTGAATATGGGACAATATTTACTGAATGTGAGGAATACTTGTGCGTTCGATTCGATATTTCAAGTGGTTTTAGGCACAATCGCTTCGAATGAACAGTACTCCGAAAAACTCGAAGAGACCCTTAATAGCACAATACAGTTGGCTCAGAACTTAATTCAAAAGAAGCGATAACTCACGACGACAAGTTACAAAGAAAGAGCCAATATACTTTCTAAATTGTCACTTCTTAATATTGTACAATTTACGAGAACGATGAACCGCCTGGATGCAACATGCAGTGTTGCACACTTAGCGCAATATCTATTTGTGAATGTGCCAAGTCATAAGACAAGAGTTTTCTGCCAATGCGGATATCGCTTGGACACCCAACACATCATGCTCAGCATCAACGTTGATGTATTATTGTATGAGGGGTTCAATTTCATGCAAAAAGCAATAGACGAGGGGCACTCAACAAAAAGATCGTGTTAGAAGTGCCATAACGCCATCGAGGATGAAATAGAATATGGACCACACGTAATTATTGATACTACAGTTTCAACAGATGCTACTTACAGGGCCACGAATGACGGTCTTCGCCACACTCTTGAATCCATCGCTAAAACTGTTGAGATTGGGGATAAAATCTATCGACTAGCCGGTCTCGTGCACTATATTCCGGGTCACTACATGGCCTATGTAAAATCGGGTATGTATTGGTACGAGTACGACGATATACGTGCTACGCGTGTAAATGTTAAGTCGAACAAAGAAGTGAAGCCCCATCTAGTGGTGTACATGTACGCAGGCAATAAGCATTAAGCAGACACTGCAATCATTACAATAATTTTGTTAAAAATCTACACTATCTCTAAACGAATTTCAATATTTTCCGAGAAAAGCACGTTTGGAAATTCGAATCTTGGAAGTGTGAGGTCTCTGGTTCAAATCTCGCTATAGTTTTTTCTTAGATTTTTTCAATCCCTACATCATGCACAAGTAATATAGAGTAAAATTATCTAAATTAATAGGTACTTCTTCCTCATACCTCACAAGAAACATTCTTATTCTCATCACCACTCGCACGAAAACCGTGAATTATCAGCCAGAAATCTTAATTTTTCGTTTCTAAAAGATAATATTCATGTTACGTCCAGCATACCACTTCTCTCTATTTTTCCTACTCGCTAACTCTCCCACAGTTCTTACATTAATCTCATGGTCTCTGTGCTGTCCTCTTATCTCTACGTAGTCTCACGCTATTCACTATCACGCTTACTCCTCAAATTCCATTCCCTACTCCTAGCACTGTCACACCTTTTCTGCACCCGTCCGTTTCACGTCTCGAGGTACACTCCTATTCTGACACTCGACAATTCCACATCTAGCCTTCATATATATCTTTTCGCAACACACAACTCATTCCTACCGCTATCTCATGTTCTACGGAATAAACTTATAATCGACATATCAACATACTCCAGTTTATTCAATCCTATCCTGATTTCCGGTTGACCTGAAACGTAAAAGCGAAGCCAACCAGGTTACTCCTTCCGCTCAGGGGTGAACTCTACCCACGGACGTAACATTCAAAAACAATAAAAAATTACATATATATATTATGTTATTGGTGATCGGTCAATTAAGAAAACGTAATTTTAGTTAACGTTTCGACCCGGATATGGGCCCTCCTCAGAACGATTTATTTAAAAACTGTCAAAAAAACAAACAAAAGGAAAATAGGACTTAAAAAATTAACAATGGTACTAATAGTAATCGGACATAAATATTGCAGAAGTAACATTCCCAGAGACAATAAACATTGTTGATAGTAAGAACCTTATGAATAATTATGATAAGGATGTTTTTTGATGTTATTTACCTTTTGAGTTAAGTAGGTGTAATAAGATGTAGTCTATTTCACAATAACAATTGGCGGAAACTGTGTTCTTTTTAGTGACGGTAGACAATGTCAATCTTCCAGTTGTTTTTTTTTGTAGGAGTTAAAGGTTGGTAGTCATTTATTTAAAAGATTAAAGAACTATGTTTTTTTTTTTTCCCACAGTCAATATGTCATAGTGTTAAAAGGTTATTGAAAAAAGTCAATTAACAATGAAATTAATTCACAGATGTCAATTAGGTGGAGGTAAGATCTTTATAATTACATCCTACATGTCTAACGAAATATTGTTGGTTGAACCAATTGGTCCAACAGGTGAATAACGACTGATGGGGGAAAACACAATAGTCCAGAGTGAAGGTGAACATATTATAAACATTATACAGAAAAAACAATAAATATTTGGAACGAAAGGTTATGTAGAATGAACTGTAAATGGGACCTAAATAATAATTTTTTTTAAATATATATAAAAAAATAAAAAAAAAAATTAGTTAAGGTTAAACAATATTTGTTGTGTGGGCAGAGATTAGAGGTTTGTAAATATTGCTTAAATGTTCAACGTCTTGTCTGAGATTTACCGTATTGGTATGACCTACAATGTTGCACATTTCTAAAAGCAATCTTCTGTAATAATTTTGTTCTTCACAAAGGATGTTTGTGTTGTCAAAATTGAAAGTGTGTTGTTTATCAATCCGATGTTTCGTTAGAGCTGTGTGCCGTTCATCTGTCTCATGTATATTACGTTGGTGTTCCCTAATTCTGGTGTTGAGATGTCGACCCGTTTGACCTATGTAGACTTGATTACAGTCATTGCAAGGTATTTTATACACTATATTTGAACGTTTGCCTATGGGGATCTTATCCTTACCGGTATCAAAAACAAATTTCAGGTCTTTTGAATTTCTACCAACAAACTTCACATTATATTTATCGAATAAACGATTGAGTGACTCGAATAGGCCGGTTACATATGGAATGGGGATATATGTAGTAGCCGGTCTATTGTTATCTTCGACAGGAGCAGAGTCAATATTATGGTCAAGTATGTTGTTGATGTAGGAGCGTCTCTTATTGATTTGTTTTTGTAAAAGTCCATGAGGGTAATCATTAGATCTTAGTACATTATATATGAGCACCAAGTTTTTTTCTTGGAACTCTGTACTAGCAAGTTTTATAGCTCTATCCACAAGGCTGATGATGGTGCCTATTTTGTAGGACAAAGGATGGTGAGAGTTGAAATTCAAGTATCTTTGTGACCAAGTTTTTTTGTGATACCAATCTGTCTTTATATTATTATTGCTGTGAATCAACAAAACATCTAAGAAACTGATGGTATTGTTCTCTTCTGTTTCGATAGTGAACTGTATTCTAGGATGATACCCATTAAAAATATTAAGAATGTGATGTATTTTTTCATTTGGAACGGCCGTAAGAATATCATCCACATATCGAAAGTAGAACGGCAAATTAAAACCTAGATCATTTATGCAAGAGGTTTCAAGGTCTTCCATGACCAGGTCTGACAAGATTGGGGAAAGGGGAGATCCCATAGGTAAACCAAATTGTTGTGCATAGGTCTCGTTATTAAATTTAAAAATTGCTGAGTCAAAACATATTTTTAAGGCTTTTTCTAGTTCAATCCTAGGGATTGGGATTTTATTTTCTAGAGTAGCCCAACGATTGTTAATTGCACGTAGTGCGAGAACAGTAGGAACATTCGTAAACAAAGAAATAACATCTAAGGATATTAACGTGTAATTGTCCGGGATAATCAATGTCTTAATTTTATCGACTAATAAAAAACTATCTTTAACTCTCGAGATGGGAGGTTTAATATTAGTAGTGAGCCATGAATTGATAGTTTTGGCTAGGTTATATGTCGGGCTATTAACAAAAGAGACAATTAACCTTAAGGGGACATCCTCTTTATGGATTTTTGGAAGCCCATATGCACGTGGAGGGACACTATTGTACGTAGAAATGTTTCGATGTAGATTTTTTGTTATGAGTTTAGAAGTAAACCAATTAAAGCTGAGCTTATTCACCCTGTTTTGTAGGGAATTACACAAATCATATCTAGAAACTCTATACGTAGTGGTGTCAGAAAGCTGTTGTCTCATTTTTTTATTATACTCGTCTTTGTACATAGCAACGGACGTATTACCTTTGTCAGCTTTTAAAAACATTATTTCCGGGTTATTTTTTTTAAAATTCATGGTCTCACGGATTTTTTGATCGGTGACATAATTATTCAAGTTGTTTTTGGGGTACTTAGGGAAACAAAGTACTCGGTTGGTAAAATCGGATCTAGCTTGATTTCTTGACTCATTTGGAAAACTCAAAATTTTTTCTTCAAAATTAGAAATAAGGTTGAAGACAGGAAGATCACGTTTGTTATATGTGCGACCGAAATTTTGGCCTAATTGTACTATTTCCGTGACATTTTCTGGAATAGGGGTATCAGTTCGATTAATTAGCCAATTTTTTTTGGTAGTTTGTCCAAATGAATAAGATTTTTTTTGTTTGTTAAAAGATTTTTTATGAGCCAGTAAGTTTGTGAATTTTTTGATATTGTTGTTCTTTATGGTAATAAATTTGTTGTTTAGCATCCGATTTTGTGATTCAAAAAATTTGTTTCCCAAAGTAATGCCAAGTTTTAAATTAATTATATCAGAGAGGTAAATCAAAGTTCTTTCGGAATAGATGATGTCTGTATGTAGATCATTGATTTCGAGTTTTAAGAGAGAAATTTGGAACTCATTTGCGAGTTTTATAGCTTTTGTTCTTGATTTCGGCAAATTGAAAAAAATGTTGTCTAAGGTATTATTCGAGAATTTTAGATGTTTGGGTGTTATTCTTTCATTCTTACATCGCAGTAGGAAGATACGATGGTTCTTCATCCTATTCAATTTATCAGCTGTCCTGATCCAGCGCCGTAAGTGACCAGCTGTAGTTTTTCCGTGTATACGTTCGATGTTTAGAATAAAACCCATTTTTGTTCTCTGAAGTAATCCAATTTGTAGATATGATGAGTAAGAATTCTCGACCTCGTATGTAATATATTATGTTATTGGTGATCGGTCAATTAAGAAAACGTAATTTTAGTTAACGTTTCGACCCGGATATGGGCCCTCCTCAGAACGATTTATTTAAAAACTGTCAAAAAAACAAACAAAAGGAAAATAGGACTTAAAAAATTAACAATGGTACTAATAGTAATCGGACATAAATATTGCAGAAGTAACATTCCCAGAGACAATAAACATTGTTGATAGTAAGAACCTTATGAATAATTATGATAAGGATGTTTTTTGATGTTATTTACCTTTTGAGTTAAGTAGGTGTAATAAGATGTAGTCTATTTCACAATAACAATTGGCGGAAACTGTGTTCTTTTTAGTGACGGTAGACAATGTCAATCTTCCAGTTGTTTTTTTTTGTAGGAGTTAAAGGTTGGTAGTCATTTATTTAAAAGATTAAAGAACTATGTTTTTTTTTTTTTTCCCACAGTCAATATGTCATAGTGTTAAAAGGTTATTGAAAAAAGTCAATTAACAATGAAATTAATTCACAGATGTCAATTAGGTGGAGGTAAGATCTTTATAATTACATCCTACATGTCTAACGAAATATTGTTGGTTGAACCAATTGGTCCAACAGGTGAATAACGACTGATGGGGGAAAACACAATAGTCCAGAGTGAAGGTGAACATATTATAAACATTATACAGAAAAAACAATAAATATTTGGAACGAAAGGTTATGTAGAATGAACTGTAAATGGGACCTAAATAATAATTTTTTTTAAATATATATAAAAAAATAAAAAAAAAATTAGTTAAGGTTAAACAATATTTGTTGTGTGGGCAGAGATTAGAGGTTTGTAAATATTGCTTAAATGTTCAACGTCTTGTCTGAGATTTACCGTATTGGTATGACCTACAATGTTGCACATTTCTAAAAGCAATCTTCTGTAATAATTTTGTTCTTCACAAAGGATGTTTGTGTTGTCAAAATTGAAAGTGTGTTGTTTATCAATCCGATGTTTCGTTAGAGCTGTGTGCCGTTCATCTGTCTCATGTATATTACGTTGGTGTTCCCTAATTCTGGTGTTGAGATGTCGACCCGTTTGACCTATGTAGACTTGATTACAGTCATTGCAAGGTATTTTATACACTATATTTGAACGTTTGCCTATGGGGATCTTATCCTTACCGGTATCAAAAACAAATTTCAGGTCTTTTGAATTTCTACCAACAAACTTCACATTATATTTATCGAATAAACGATTGAGTGACTCGAATAGGCCGGTTACATATGGAATGGGGATATATGTAGTAGCCGGTCTATTGTTATCTTCGACAGGAGCAGAGTCAATATTATGGTCAAGTATGTTGTTGATGTAGGAGCGTCTCTTATTGATTTGTTTTTGTAAAAGTCCATGAGGGTAATCATTAGATCTTAGTACATTATATATGAGCACCAAGTTTTTTTCTTGGAACTCTGTACTAGCAAGTTTTATAGCTCTATCCACAAGGCTGATGATGGTGCCTATTTTGTAGGACAAAGGATGGTGAGAGTTGAAATTCAAGTATCTTTGTGACCAAGTTTTTTTGTGATACCAATCTGTCTTTATATTATTATTGCTGTGAATCAACAAAACATCTAAGAAACTGATGGTATTGTTCTCTTCTGTTTCGATAGTGAACTGTATTCTAGGATGATACCCATTAAAAATATTAAGAATGTGATGTATTTTTTCATTTGGAACGGCCGTAAGAATATCATCCACATATCGAAAGTAGAACGGCAAATTTAAACCTAGATCATTTATGCAAGAGGTTTCAAGGTCTTCCATGACCAGGTCTGACAAGATTGGGGAAAGGGGAGATCCCATAGGTAAACCAAATTGTTGTGCATAGGTCTCGTTATTAAATTTAAAAATTGCTGAGTCAAAACATATTTTTAAGGCTTTTTCTAGTTCAATCCTAGGGATTGGGATTTTATTTTCTAGAGTAGCCCAACGATTGTTAATTGCACGTAGTGCGAGAACAGTAGGAACATTCGTAAACAAAGAAATAACATCTAAGGATATTAACGTGTAATTGTCCGGGATAATCAATGTCTTAATTTTATCGACTAATAAAAAACTATCTTTAACTCTCGAGATGGGAGGTTTAATATTAGTAGTGAGCCATGAATTGATAGTTTTGGCTAGGTTATATGTCGGGCTATTAACAAAAGAGACAATTAACCTTAAGGGGACATCCTCTTTATGGATTTTTGGAAGCCCATATGCACGTGGAGGGACACTATTGTACGTAGAAATGTTTCGATGTAGATTTTTTGTTATGAGTTTAGAAGTAAACCAATTAAAGCTGAGCTTATTCACCCTGTTTTGTAGGGAATTACACAAATCATATCTAGAAACTCTATACGTAGTGGTGTCAGAAAGCTGTTGTCTCATTTTTTTATTATACTCGTCTTTGTACATAGCAACGGACGTATTACCTTTGTCAGCTTTTAAAAACATTATTTCCGGGTTATTTTTTTTAAAATTCATGGTCTCACGGATTTTTTGATCGGTGACATAATTATTCAAGTTGTTTTTGGGGTACTTAGGGAAACAAAGTACTCGGTTGGTAAAATCGGATCTAGCTTGATTTCTTGACTCATTTGGAAAACTCAAAATTTTTTCTTCAAAATTAGAAATAAGGTTGAAGACAGGAAGATCACGTTTGTTATATGTGCGACCGAAATTTTGGCCTAATTGTACTATTTCCGTGACATTTTCTGGAATAGGGGTATCAGTTCGATTAATTAGCCAATTTTTTTTGGTAGTTTGTCCAAATGAATAAGATTTTTTTTGTTTGTTAAAAGATTTTTTATGAGCCAGTAAGTTTGTGAATTTTTTGATATTGTTGTTCTTTATGGTAATAAATTTGTTGTTTAGCATCCGATTTTGTGATTCAAAAAATTTGTTTCCCAAAGTAATGCCAAGTTTTAAATTAATTATATCAGAGAGGTAAATCAAAGTTCTTTCGGAATAGATGATGTCTGTATGTAGATCATTGATTTCGAGTTTTAAGAGAGAAATTTGGAACTCATTTGCGAGTTTTATAGCTTTTGTTCTTGATTTCGGCAAAATTGAAAAAAATGTTGTCTAAGGTATTATTCGAGAATTTTAGATGTTTGGGTGTTATTCTTTCATTCTTACATCGCAGTAGGAAGATACGATGGTTCTTCATCCTATTCAATTTATCAGCTGTCCTGATCCAGCGCCGTAAGTGACCAGCTGTAGTTTTTCCGTGTATACGTTCGATGTTTAGAATAAAACCCATTTTTGTTCTCTGAAGTAATCCAATTTGTAGATATGATGAGTAAGAATTCTCGACCTCGTATGTAATATATTATGTTATTGGTGATCGGTCAATTAAGAAAACGTAATTTTAGTTAACGTTTCGACCCGGATATGGGCCCTCCTCAGAACGATTTATTTAAAAACTGTCAAAAAAACAAACAAAAGGAAAATAGGACTTAAAAAATTAACAATGGTACTAATAGTAATCGGACATAAATATTGCAGAAGTAACATTCCCAGAGACAATAAACATTGTTGATAGTAAGAACCTTATGAATAATTATGATAAGGATGTTTTTTGATGTTATTTACCTTTTGAGTTAAGTAGGTGTAATAAGATGTAGTCTATTTCACAATAACAATTGGCGGAAACTGTGTTCTTTTTAGTGACGGTAGACAATGTCAATCTTCCAGTTGTTTTTTTTTGTAGGAGTTAAAGGTTGGTAGTCATTTATTTAAAAGATTAAAGAACTATGTTTTTTTTTTTTTTCCCACAGTCAATATGTCATAGTGTTAAAAGGTTATTGAAAAAAGTCAATTAACAATGAAATTAATTCACAGATGTCAATTAGGTGGAGGTAAGATCTTTATAATTACATCCTACATGTCTAACGAAATATTGTTGGTTGAACCAATTGGTCCAACAGGTGAATAACGACTGATGGGGGAAAACACAATAGTCCAGAGTGAAGGTGAACATATTATAAACATTATACAGAAAAAACAATAAATATTTGGAACGAAAGGTTATGTAGAATGAACTGTAAATGGGACCTAAATAATAATTTTTTTTAAATATATATAAAAAAATAAAAAAAAAAATTAGTTAAGGTTAAACAATATTTGTTGTGTGGGCAGAGATTAGAGGTTTGTAAATATTGCTTAAATGTTCAACGTCTTGTCTGAGATTTACCGTATTGGTATGACCTACAATGTTGCACATTTCTAAAAGCAATCTTCTGTAATAATTTTGTTCTTCACAAAGGATGTTTGTGTTGTCAAAATTGAAAGTGTGTTGTTTATCAATCCGATGTTTCGTTAGAGCTGTGTGCCGTTCATCTGTCTCATGTATATTACGTTGGTGTTCCCTAATTCTGGTGTTGAGATGTCGACCCGTTTGACCTATGTAGACTTGATTACAGTCATTGCAAGGTATTTTATACACTATATTTGAACGTTTGCCTATGGGGATCTTATCCTTACCGGTATCAAAAACAAATTTCAGGTCTTTTGAATTTCTACCAACAAACTTCACATTATATTTATCGAATAAACGATTGAGTGACTCGAATAGGCCGGTTACATATGGAATGGGGATATATGTAGTAGCCGGTCTATTGTTATCTTCGACAGGAGCAGAGTCAATATTATGGTCAAGTATGTTGTTGATGTAGGAGCGTCTCTTATTGATTTGTTTTTGTAAAAGTCCATGAGGGTAATCATTAGATCTTAGTACATTATATATGAGCACCAAGTTTTTTTCTTGGAACTCTGTACTAGCAAGTTTTATAGCTCTATCCACAAGGCTGATGATGGTGCCTATTTTGTAGGACAAAGGATGGTGAGAGTTGAAATTCAAGTATCTTTGTGACCAAGTTTTTTTGTGATACCAATCTGTCTTTATATTATTATTGCTGTGAATCAACAAAACATCTAAGAAACTGATGGTATTGTTCTCTTCTGTTTCGATAGTGAACTGTATTCTAGGATGATACCCATTAAAAATATTAAGAATGTGATGTATTTTTTCATTTGGAACGGCCGTAAGAATATCATCCACATATCGAAAGTAGAACGGCAAATTAAAACCTAGATCATTTATGCAAGAGGTTTCAAGGTCTTCCATGACCAGGTCTGACAAGATTGGGGAAAGGGGAGATCCCATAGGTAAACCAAATTGTTGTGCATAGGTCTCGTTATTAAATTTAAAAATTGCTGAGTCAAAACATATTTTTAAGGCTTTTTCTAGTTCAATCCTAGGGATTGGGATTTTATTTTCTAGAGTAGCCCAACGATTGTTAATTGCACGTAGTGCGAGAACAGTAGGAACATTCGTAAACAAAGAAATAACATCTAAGGATATTAACGTGTAATTGTCCGGGATAATCAATGTCTTAATTTTATCGACTAATAAAAAACTATCTTTAACTCTCGAGATGGGAGGTTTAATATTAGTAGTGAGCCATGAATTGATAGTTTTGGCTAGGTTATATGTCGGGCTATTAACAAAAGAGACAATTAACCTTAAGGGGACATCCTCTTTATGGATTTTTGGAAGCCCATATGCACGTGGAGGGACACTATTGTACGTAGAAATGTTTCGATGTAGATTTTTTGTTATGAGTTTAGAAGTAAACCAATTAAAGCTGAGCTTATTCACCCTGTTTTGTAGGGAATTACACAAATCATATCTTTTAACAAACAAAAAAAATCTTATTCATTTGGACAAACTACCAAAAAAAATTGGCTAATTAATCGAACTGATACCCCTATTCCAGAAAATGTCACGGAAATAGTACAATTAGGCCAAAATTTCGGTCGCACATATAACAAACGTGATCTTCCTGTCTTTAACCTTATTTCTAATTTTGAAGAAAAAATTTTGAGTTTTCCAAATGAGTCAAGAAATCAAGCTAGATCCGATTTTACCAACCGAGTACTTTGTTTCCCTAAGTACCCCAAAAACAACTTGAATAATTATGTCACCGATCAAAAAATCCGTGAGACCATGAATTTTAAAAAAAAATAACCCGGAAATAATGTTTTTAAAAGCTGACAAAGGTAATACGTCCGTTGCTATGTACAAAGACGAGTATAATAAAAAAATGAGACAACAGCTTTCTGACACCACTACGTATAGAGTTTCTAGATATGATTTGTGTAATTCTCTACAAAACAGGGTGAATAAGCTCAGCTTTAATTGGTTTACTTCTAAACTCATAACAAAAAATCTACATCGAAACATTTCTACGTACAATAGTGTCCCTCCACGTGCATATGGGCTTCCAAAAATCCATAAAGAGGATGTCCCCTTAAGGTTAATTGTCTCTTTTGTTAATAGCCCGACATATAACCTAGCCAAAACTATCAATTCATGGCTCACTACTAATATTAAACCTCCCATCTCGAGAGTTAAAGATAGTTTTTTATTAGTCGATAAAATTAAGACATTGATTATCCCGGACAATTACACGTTAATATCCTTAGATGTTATTTCTTTGTTTACGAATGTTCCTACTGTTCTCGCACTACGTGCAATTAACAATCGTTGGGCTACTCTAGAAAATAAAATCCCAATCCCTAGGATTGAACTAGAAAAAGCCTTAAAAATATGTTTTGACTCAGCAATTTTTAAATTTAATAACGAGACCTATGCACAACAATTTGGTTTACCTATGGGATCTCCCCTTTCCCCAATCTTGTCAGACCTGGTCATGGAAGACCTTGAAACCTCTTGCATAAATGATCTAGGTTTTAATTTGCCGTTCTACTTTCGATATGTGGATGATATTCTTACGGCCGTTCCAAATGAAAAAATACATCACATTCTTAATATTTTTAATGGGTATCATCCTAGAATACAGTTCACTATCGAAACAGAAGAGAACAATACCATCAGTTTCTTAGATGTTTTGTTGATTCACAGCAATAATAATATAAAGACAGATTGGTATCACAAAAAAACTTGGTCACAAAGATACTTGAATTTCAACTCTCACCATCCTTTGTCCTACAAAATAGGCACCATCATCAGCCTTGTGGATAGAGCTATAAAACTTGCTAGTACAGAGTTCCAAGAAAAAAACTTGGTGCTCATATATAATGTACTAAGATCTAATGATTACCCTCATGGACTTTTACAAAAACAAATCAATAAGAGACGCTCCTACATCAACAACATACTTGACCATAATATTGACTCTGCTCCTGTCGAAGATAACAATAGACCGGCTACTACATATATCCCCATTCCATATGTAACCGGCCTATTCGAGTCACTCAATCGTTTATTCGATAAATATAATGTGAAGTTTGTTGGTAGAAATTCAAAAGACCTGAAATTTGTTTTTGATACCGGTAAGGATAAGATCCCCATAGGCAAACGTTCAAATATAGTGTATAAAATACCTTGCAATGACTGTAATCAAGTCTACATAGGTCAAACGGGTCGACATCTCAACACCAGAATTAGGGAACACCAACGTAATATACATGAGACAGATGAACGGCACACAGCTCTAACGAAACATCGGATTGATAAACAACACACTTTCAATTTTGACAACACAAACATCCTTTGTGAAGAACAAAATTATTACAGAAGATTGCTTTTAGAAATGTGCAACATTGTAGGTCATACCAATACGGTAAATCTCAGACAAGACGTTGAACATTTAAGCAATATTTACAAACCTCTAATCTCTGCCCACACAACAAATATTGTTTAACCTTAACTAATTTTTTTTTTATTTTTTTATATATATTTAAAAAAAATTATTATTTAGGTCCCATTTACAGTTCATTCTACATAACCTTTCGTTCCAAATATTTATTGTTTTTTCTGTATAATGTTTATAATATGTTCACCTTCACTCTGGACTATTGTGTTTTCCCCCATCAGTCGTTATTCACCTGTTGGACCAATTGGTTCAACCAACAATATTTCGTTAGACATGTAGGATGTAATTATAAAGATCTTACCTCCACCTAATTGACATCTGTGAATTAATTTCATTGTTAATTGACTTTTTTCAATAACCTTTTAACACTATGACATATTGACTGTGGGAAAAAAAAAAAAAACATAGTTCTTTAATCTTTTAAATAAATGACTACCAACCTTTAACTCCTACAAAAAAAAACAACTGGAAGATTGACATTGTCTACCGTCACTAAAAAGAACACAGTTTCCGCCAATTGTTATTGTGAAATAGACTACATCTTATTACACCTACTTAACTCAAAAGGTAAATAACATCAAAAAACATCCTTATCATAATTATTCATAAGGTTCTTACTATCAACAATGTTTATTGTCTCTGGGAATGTTACTTCTGCAATATTTATGTCCGATTACTATTAGTACCATTGTTAATTTTTTAAGTCCTATTTTCCTTTTGTTTGTTTTTTTGACAGTTTTTAAATAAATCGTTCTGAGGAGGGCCCATATCCGGGTCGAAACGTTAACTAAAATTACGTTTTCTTAATTGACCGATCACCAATAACATAATATATTACATACGAGGTCGAGAATTCTTACTCATCATATCTACAAATTGGATTACTTCAGAGAACAAAAATGGGTTTTATTCTAAACATCGAACGTATACACGGAAAAACTACAGCTGGTCACTTACGGCGCTGGATCAGGACAGCTGATAAATTGAATAGGATGAAGAACCATCGTATCTTCCTACTGCGATGTAAGAATGAAAGAATAACACCCAAACATCTAAAATTCTCGAATAATACCTTAGACAACATTTTTTTCAATTTGCCGAAATCAAGAACAAAAGCTATAAAACTCGCAAATGAGTTCCAAATTTCTCTCTTAAAACTCGAAATCAATGATCTACATACAGACATCATCTATTCCGAAAGAACTTTGATTTACCTCTCTGATATAATTAATTTAAAACTTGGCATTACTTTGGGAAACAAATTTTTTGAATCACAAAATCGGATGCTAAACAACAAATTTATTACCATAAAGAACAACAATATCAAAAAATTCACAAACTTACTGGCTCATAAAAAATCTTTTAACAAACAAAAAAAATCTTATTCATTTGGACAAACTACCAAAAAAAATTGGCTAATTAATCGAACTGATACCCCTATTCCAGAAAATGTCACGGAAATAGTACAATTAGGCCAAAATTTCGGTCGCACATATAACAAACGTGATCTTCCTGTCTTCAACCTTATTTCTAATTTTGAAGAAAAAATTTTGAGTTTTCCAAATGAGTCAAGAAATCAAGCTAGATCCGATTTTACCAACCGAGTACTTTGTTTCCCTAAGTACCCCAAAAACAACTTGAATAATTATGTCACCGATCAAAAAATCCGTGAGACCATGAATTTTAAAAAAAATAACCCGGAAATAATGTTTTTAAAAGCTGACAAAGGTAATACGTCCGTTGCTATGTACAAAGACGAGTATAATAAAAAAATGAGACAACAGCTTTCTGACACCACTACGTATAGAGTTTCTAGATATGATTTGTGTAATTCCCTACAAAACAGGGTGAATAAGCTCAGCTTTAATTGGTTTACTTCTAAACTCATAACAAAAAATCTACATCGAAACATTTCTACGTACAATAGTGTCCCTCCACGTGCATATGGGCTTCCAAAAATCCATAAAGAGGATGTCCCCTTAAGGTTAATTGTCTCTTTTGTTAATAGCCCGACATATAACCTAGCCAAAACTATCAATTCATGGCTCACTACTAATATTAAACCTCCCATCTCGAGAGTTAAAGATAGTTTTTTATTAGTCGATAAAATTAAGACATTGATTATCCCGGACAATTACACGTTAATATCCTTAGATGTTATTTCTTTGTTTACGAATGTTCCTACTGTTCTCGCACTACGTGCAATTAACAATCGTTGGGCTACTCTAGAAAATAAAATCCCAATCCCTAGGATTGAACTAGAAAAAGCCTTAAAAATATGTTTTGACTCAGCAATTTTTAAATTTAATAACGAGACCTATGCACAACAATTTGGTTTACCTATGGGATCTCCCCTTTCCCCAATCTTGTCAGACCTGGTCATGGAAGACCTTGAAACCTCTTGCATAAATGATCTAGGTTTTAATTTGCCGTTCTACTTTCGATATGTGGATGATATTCTTACGGCCGTTCCAAATGAAAAAATACATCACATTCTTAATATTTTTAATGGGTATCATCCTAGAATACAGTTCACTATCGAAACAGAAGAGAACAATACCATCAGTTTCTTAGATGTTTTGTTGATTCACAGCAATAATAATATAAAGACAGATTGGTATCACAAAAAAACTTGGTCACAAAGATACTTGAATTTCAACTCTCACCATCCTTTGTCCTACAAAATAGGCACCATCATCAGCCTTGTGGATAGAGCTATAAAACTTGCTAGTACAGAGTTCCAAGAAAAAAACTTGGTGCTCATATATAATGTACTAAGATCTAATGATTACCCTCATGGACTTTTACAAAAACAAATCAATAAGAGACGCTCCTACATCAACAACATACTTGACCATAATATTGACTCTGCTCCTGTCGAAGATAACAATAGACCGGCTACTACATATATCCCCATTCCATATGTAACCGGCCTATTCGAGTCACTCAATCGTTTATTCGATAAATATAATGTGAAGTTTGTTGGTAGAAATTCAAAAGACCTGAAATTTGTTTTTGATACCGGTAAGGATAAGATCCCCATAGGCAAACGTTCAAATATAGTGTATAAAATACCTTGCAATGACTGTAATCAAGTCTACATAGGTCAAACGGGTCGACATCTCAACACCAGAATTAGGGAACACCAACGTAATATACATGAGACAGATGAACGGCACACAGCTCTAACGAAACATCGGATTGATAAACAACACACTTTCAATTTTGACAACACAAACATCCTTTGTGAAGAACAAAATTATTACAGAAGATTGCTTTTAGAAATGTGCAACATTGTAGGTCATACCAATACGGTAAATCTCAGACAAGACGTTGAACATTTAAGCAATATTTACAAACCTCTAATCTCTGCCCACACAACAAATATTGTTTAACCTTAACTAATTTTTTTTTTTATTTTTTTATATATATTTAAAAAAAATTATTATTTAGGTCCCATTTACAGTTCATTCTACATAACCTTTCGTTCCAAATATTTATTGTTTTTTCTGTATAATGTTTATAATATGTTCACCTTCACTCTGGACTATTGTGTTTTCCCCCATCAGTCGTTATTCACCTGTTGGACCAATTGGTTCAACCAACAATATTTCGTTAGACATGTAGGATGTAATTATAAAGATCTTACCTCCACCTAATTGACATCTGTGAATTAATTTCATTGTTAATTGACTTTTTTCAATAACCTTTTAACACTATGACATATTGACTGTGGGAAAAAAAAAAAAAACATAGTTCTTTAATCTTTTAAATAAATGACTACCAACCTTTAACTCCTACAAAAAAAAACAACTGGAAGATTGACATTGTCTACCGTCACTAAAAAGAACACAGTTTCCGCCAATTGTTATTGTGAAATAGACTACATCTTATTACACCTACTTAACTCAAAAGGTAAATAACATCAAAAAACATCCTTATCATAATTATTCATAAGGTTCTTACTATCAACAATGTTTATTGTCTCTGGGAATGTTACTTCTGCAATATTTATGTCCGATTACTATTAGTACCATTGTTAATTTTTTAAGTCCTATTTTCCTTTTGTTTGTTTTTTTGACAGTTTTTAAATAAATCGTTCTGAGGAGGGCCCATATCCGGGTCGAAACGTTAACTAAAATTACGTTTTCTTAATTGACCGATCACCAATAACATAATATATTACATACGAGGTCGAGAATTCTTACTCATCATATCTACAAATTGGATTACTTCAGAGAACAAAAATGGGTTTTATTCTAAACATCGAACGTATACACGGAAAAACTACAGCTGGTCACTTACGGCGCTGGATCAGGACAGCTGATAAATTGAATAGGATGAAGAACCATCGTATCTTCCTACTGCGATGTAAGAATGAAAGAATAACACCCAAACATCTAAAATTCTCGAATAATACCTTAGACAACATTTTTTTCAATTTTGCCGAAATCAAGAACAAAAGCTATAAAACTCGCAAATGAGTTCCAAATTTCTCTCTTAAAACTCGAAATCAATGATCTACATACAGACATCATCTATTCCGAAAGAACTTTGATTTACCTCTCTGATATAATTAATTTAAAACTTGGCATTACTTTGGGAAACAAATTTTTTGAATCACAAAATCGGATGCTAAACAACAAATTTATTACCATAAAGAACAACAATATCAAAAAATTCACAAACTTACTGGCTCATAAAAAATCTTTTAACAAACAAAAAAAATCTTATTCATTTGGACAAACTACCAAAAAAAATTGGCTAATTAATCGAACTGATACCCCTATTCCAGAAAATGTCACGGAAATAGTACAATTAGGCCAAAATTTCGGTCGCACATATAACAAACGTGATCTTCCTGTCTTCAACCTTATTTCTAATTTTGAAGAAAAAATTTTGAGTTTTCCAAATGAGTCAAGAAATCAAGCTAGATCCGATTTTACCAACCGAGTACTTTGTTTCCCTAAGTACCCCAAAAACAACTTGAATAATTATGTCACCGATCAAAAAATCCGTGAGACCATGAATTTTAAAAAAAATAACCCGGAAATAATGTTTTTAAAAGCTGACAAAGGTAATACGTCCGTTGCTATGTACAAAGACGAGTATAATAAAAAAATGAGACAACAGCTTTCTGACACCACTACGTATAGAGTTTCTAGATATGATTTGTGTAATTCCCTACAAAACAGGGTGAATAAGCTCAGCTTTAATTGGTTTACTTCTAAACTCATAACAAAAAATCTACATCGAAACATTTCTACGTACAATAGTGTCCCTCCACGTGCATATGGGCTTCCAAAAATCCATAAAGAGGATGTCCCCTTAAGGTTAATTGTCTCTTTTGTTAATAGCCCGACATATAACCTAGCCAAAACTATCAATTCATGGCTCACTACTAATATTAAACCTCCCATCTCGAGAGTTAAAGATAGTTTTTTATTAGTCGATAAAATTAAGACATTGATTATCCCGGACAATTACACGTTAATATCCTTAGATGTTATTTCTTTGTTTACGAATGTTCCTACTGTTCTCGCACTACGTGCAATTAACAATCGTTGGGCTACTCTAGAAAATAAAATCCCAATCCCTAGGATTGAACTAGAAAAAGCCTTAAAAATATGTTTTGACTCAGCAATTTTTAAATTTAATAACGAGACCTATGCACAACAATTTGGTTTACCTATGGGATCTCCCCTTTCCCCAATCTTGTCAGACCTGGTCATGGAAGACCTTGAAACCTCTTGCATAAATGATCTAGGTTTTAATTTGCCGTTCTACTTTCGATATGTGGATGATATTCTTACGGCCGTTCCAAATGAAAAAATACATCACATTCTTAATATTTTTAATGGGTATCATCCTAGAATACAGTTCACTATCGAAACAGAAGAGAACAATACCATCAGTTTCTTAGATGTTTTGTTGATTCACAGCAATAATAATATAAAGACAGATTGGTATCACAAAAAAACTTGGTCACAAAGATACTTGAATTTCAACTCTCACCATCCTTTGTCCTACAAAATAGGCACCATCATCAGCCTTGTGGATAGAGCTATAAAACTTGCTAGTACAGAGTTCCAAGAAAAAAACTTGGTGCTCATATATAATGTACTAAGATCTAATGATTACCCTCATGGACTTTTACAAAAACAAATCAATAAGAGACGCTCCTACATCAACAACATACTTGACCATAATATTGACTCTGCTCCTGTCGAAGATAACAATAGACCGGCTACTACATATATCCCCATTCCATATGTAACCGGCCTATTCGAGTCACTCAATCGTTTATTCGATAAATATAATGTGAAGTTTGTTGGTAGAAATTCAAAAGACCTGAAATTTGTTTTTGATACCGGTAAGGATAAGATCCCCATAGGCAAACGTTCAAATATAGTGTATAAAATACCTTGCAATGACTGTAATCAAGTCTACATAGGTCAAACGGGTCGACATCTCAACACCAGAATTAGGGAACACCAACGTAATATACATGAGACAGATGAACGGCACACAGCTCTAACGAAACATCGGATTGATAAACAACACACTTTCAATTTTGACAACACAAACATCCTTTGTGAAGAACAAAATTATTACAGAAGATTGCTTTTAGAAATGTGCAACATTGTAGGTCATACCAATACGGTAAATCTCAGACAAGACGTTGAACATTTAAGCAATATTTACAAACCTCTAATCTCTGCCCACACAACAAATATTGTTTAACCTTAACTAATTTTTTTTTTTATTTTTTTATATATATTTAAAAAAAATTATTATTTAGGTCCCATTTACAGTTCATTCTACATAACCTTTCGTTCCAAATATTTATTGTTTTTTCTGTATAATGTTTATAATATGTTCACCTTCACTCTGGACTATTGTGTTTTCCCCCATCAGTCGTTATTCACCTGTTGGACCAATTGGTTCAACCAACAATATTTCGTTAGACATGTAGGATGTAATTATAAAGATCTTACCTCCACCTAATTGACATCTGTGAATTAATTTCATTGTTAATTGACTTTTTTCAATAACCTTTTAACACTATGACATATTGACTGTGGGAAAAAAAAAAAAAACATAGTTCTTTAATCTTTTAAATAAATGACTACCAACCTTTAACTCCTACAAAAAAAAACAACTGGAAGATTGACATTGTCTACCGTCACTAAAAAGAACACAGTTTCCGCCAATTGTTATTGTGAAATAGACTACATCTTATTACACCTACTTAACTCAAAAGGTAAATAACATCAAAAAACATCCTTATCATAATTATTCATAAGGTTCTTACTATCAACAATGTTTATTGTCTCTGGGAATGTTACTTCTGCAATATTTATGTCCGATTACTATTAGTACCATTGTTAATTTTTTAAGTCCTATTTTCCTTTTGTTTGTTTTTTTGACAGTTTTTAAATAAATCGTTCTGAGGAGGGCCCATATCCGGATCGAAACGTTAACTAAAATTACGTTTTCTTAATTGACCGATCACCAATAACATAATATATTACATACGAGGTCGAGAATTCTTACTCATCATATCTACAAATTGGATTACTTCAGAGAACAAAAATGGGTTTTATTCTAAACATCGAACGTATACACGGAAAAACTACAGCTGGTCACTTACGGCGCTGGATCAGGACAGCTGATAAATTGAATAGGATGAAGAACCATCGTATCTTCCTACTGCGATGTAAGAATGAAAGAATAACACCCAAACATCTAAAATTCTCGAATAATACCTTAGACAACATTTTTTTCAATTTGCCGAAATCAAGAACAAAAGCTATAAAACTCGCAAATGAGTTCCAAATTTCTCTCTTAAAACTCGAAATCAATGATCTACATACAGACATCATCTATTCCGAAAGAACTTTGATTCACCTCTCTGATATAATTAATTTAAAACTTGGCATTACTTTGGGAAACAAATTTTTTGAATCACAAAATCGGATGCTAAACAACAAATTTATTACCATAAAGAACAACAATATCAAAAAATTCACAAACTTACTGGCTCATAAAAAATCTTTTAACAAACAAAAAAAATCTTATTCATTTGGACAAACTACCAAAAAAAATTGGCTAATTAATCGAACTGATACCCCTATTCCAGAAAATGTCACGGAAATAGTACAATTAGGCCAAAATTTCGGTCGCACATATAACAAACGTGATCTTCCTGTCTTCAACCTTATTTCTAATTTTGAAGAAAAAATTTTGAGTTTTCCAAATGAGTCAAGAAATCAAGCTAGATCCGATTTTACCAACCGAGTACTTTGTTTCCCTAAGTACCCCAAAAACAACTTGAATAATTATGTCACCGATCAAAAAATCCGTGAGACCATGAATTTTAAAAAAAATAACCCGGAAATAATGTTTTTAAAAGCTGACAAAGGTAATACGTCCGTTGCTATGTACAAAGACGAGTATAATAAAAAAATGAGACAACAGCTTTCTGACACCACTACGTATAGAGTTTCTAGATATGATTTGTGTAATTCCCTACAAAACAGGGTGAATAAGCTCAGCTTTAATTGGTTTACTTCTAAACTCATAACAAAAAATCTACATCGAAACATTTCTACGTACAATAGTGTCCCTCCACGTGCATATGGGCTTCCAAAAATCCATAAAGAGGATGTCCCCTTAAGGTTAATTGTCTCTTTTGTTAATAGCCCGACATATAACCTAGCCAAAACTATCAATTCATGGCTCACTACTAATATTAAACCTCCCATCTCGAGAGTTAAAGATAGTTTTTTATTAGTCGATAAAATTAAGACATTGATTATCCCGGACAATTACACGTTAATATCCTTAGATGTTATTTCTTTGTTTACGAATGTTCCTACTGTTCTCGCACTACGTGCAATTAACAATCGTTGGGCTACTCTAGAAAATAAAATCCCAATCCCTAGGATTGAACTAGAAAAAGCCTTAAAAATATGTTTTGACTCAGCAATTTTTAAATTTAATAACGAGACCTATGCACAACAATTTGGTTTACCTATGGGATCTCCCCTTTCCCCAATCTTGTCAGACCTGGTCATGGAAGACCTTGAAACCTCTTGCATAAATGATCTAGGTTTTAATTTGCCGTTCTACTTTCGATATGTGGATGATATTCTTACGGCCGTTCCAAATGAAAAAATACATCACATTCTTAATATTTTTAATGGGTATCATCCTAGAATACAGTTCACTATCGAAACAGAAGAGAACAATACCATCAGTTTCTTAGATGTTTTGTTGATTCACAGCAATAATAATATAAAGACAGATTGGTATCACAAAAAAACTTGGTCACAAAGATACTTGAATTTCAACTCTCACCATCCTTTGTCCTACAAAATAGGCACCATCATCAGCCTTGTGGATAGAGCTATAAAACTTGCTAGTACAGAGTTCCAAGAAAAAAACTTGGTGCTCATATATAATGTACTAAGATCTAATGATTACCCTCATGGACTTTTACAAAAACAAATCAATAAGAGACGCTCCTACATCAACAACATACTTGACCATAATATTGACTCTGCTCCTGTCGAAGATAACAATAGACCGGCTACTACATATATCCCCATTCCATATGTAACCGGCCTATTCGAGTCACTCAATCGTTTATTCGATAAATATAATGTGAAGTTTGTTGGTAGAAATTCAAAAGACCTGAAATTTGTTTTTGATACCGGTAAGGATAAGATCCCCATAGGCAAACGTTCAAATATAGTGTATAAAATACCTTGCAATGACTGTAATCAAGTCTACATAGGTCAAACGGGTCGACATCTCAACACCAGAATTAGGGAACACCAACGTAATATACATGAGACAGATGAACGGCACACAGCTCTAACGAAACATCGGATTGATAAACAACACACTTTCAATTTTGACAACACAAACATCCTTTGTGAAGAACAAAATTATTACAGAAGATTGCTTTTAGAAATGTGCAACATTGTAGGTCATACCAATACGGTAAATCTCAGACAAGACGTTGAACATTTAAGCAATATTTACAAACCTCTAATCTCTGCCCACACAACAAATATTGTTTAACCTTAACTAATTTTTTTTTTATTTTTTTATATATATTTAAAAAAAATTATTATTTAGGTCCCATTTACAGTTCATTCTACATAACCTTTCGTTCCAAATATTTATTGTTTTTTCTGTATAATGTTTATAATATGTTCACCTTCACTCTGGACTATTGTGTTTTCCCCCATCAGTCGTTATTCACCTGTTGGACCAATTGGTTCAACCAACAATATTTCGTTAGACATGTAGGATGTAATTATAAAGATCTTACCTCCACCTAATTGACATCTGTGAATTAATTTCATTGTTAATTGACTTTTTTCAATAACCTTTTAACACTATGACATATTGACTGTGGGAAAAAAAAAAAAAACATAGTTCTTTAATCTTTTAAATAAATGACTACCAACCTTTAACTCCTACAAAAAAAAACAACTGGAAGATTGACATTGTCTACCGTCACTAAAAAGAACACAGTTTCCGCCAATTGTTATTGTGAAATAGACTACATCTTATTACACCTACTTAACTCAAAAGGTAAATAACATCAAAAAACATCCTTATCATAATTATTCATAAGGTTCTTACTATCAACAATGTTTATTGTCTCTGGGAATGTTACTTCTGCAATATTTATGTCCGATTACTATTAGTACCATTGTTAATTTTTTAAGTCCTATTTTCCTTTTGTTTGTTTTTTTGACAGTTTTTAAATAAATCGTTCTGAGGAGGGCCCATATCCGGGTCGAAACGTTAACTAAAATTACGTTTTCTTAATTGACCGATCACCAATAACATAATATATTACATACGAGGTCGAGAATTCTTACTCATCAAATAAAAAATTACGGTTTTTGATGCAAAAATAACGATTTTTCAAGTGGGTGATGATAAAAATAATAAGTTTTGCGTTTTCCGTAAGATATAAGTGTAAAGAAGTTATTAATTCGTATAATTCTTCTACATTTTGCATGCGAATGATGTAGCGATTGGAATAATGTGGAAACAAATCTATAGCAAGATTTAAGGCGCAGACCCCGCACTTACGCGAGTCAAATTATTTAAAGTCGATTTTTTCAAGAACGGCTGAAAATTGGTTTGACTTATAATGTCCTTGTCGTGACCTTAACATTTTAGAAGGATACATTATTGCGGTGACTTTCTGCTGGGGTGACACCTAATTTGTTCTAACTTGTCAGTAACCTGAAAATCAAAAAAAAAACAAAAAAATATAACGGTGTTACGGGGTAGAATGCGTATGCTCGGATGAGCGGTAATCGGAGCTTACTCCACGCCCAGCCAAGGTGTTATTTGGCTATTATAGGGTCCGTTCACGTCGACTATGCACTCGCGTGCTACTACTCCCAATGCAGGAAGTGAATGGAATAGAAAGGGATCGGTGTAAAGGGAAGGTAAACGATTTAAAGTATATGATTGTTTATTAGTAGTCAATGCAACGGAGTCGGTCGAGGGAAAAAGGTATGGTCTTGGTTTAGAGGGATAGGTGTCTTGCTTGAGCGCTAGGATGGATCTGCCCAGTTTTGCGGGATGTAGGAGGCAAGCTAGCCGCGAGTTACAGAAGGATCTGCTGACTCGCGAACGATAAGAGTAGACTACAGAGCGTAGGGTAACTAAGAGTGTGGGCAAGGAATATGAAGTCTGGAGGACGTAACACGCCCCCCCCCCCCCCCCCCCCCCCCTTGGGGAAGAACATTCGGTGAGGGTACGAAATAGGATGTTCGGAAGAAAGTGGAATGCCATGAAACGTACTGACTCACTTACAGAATATTACAAAGTGAGGTCTTAAAATCTAGCGCCTAGATATTAGTGTGCGTTTAAGTGGGTTAGTATACATTTAAATGAAAATAAATTTATAAATGACATCTTATCGTACTGAATGACTTACAGAATATCAAAAAGAAGAGTCTTGAAATATAGCGCCTAGATGTTAGTGCGCGTTAAAGTGGGTTAGTATACATTTGAACGAAATTTTCTAAATGCCATCTTATAAATGTGGTGGTATACATATGTGTGTATGGTGCTACGCCAATCCTCTTACGATACTGTAAATGTTGAATTGCATTCCGTAATGATTATCGCATTTGATTAGTATGTCAACAAAGTTTTTCGATTTGTTTCAACTTTTCTGTATCCCCTATCATCATATCCATAGAAATTCTGGAAAAATTTCAGAATCATATCGAAAAAATATGAACGGATGGAAAATCATCAGACTCCCCACCCCATTCACCACCACGATCGCCGACATATAAGCGGGTGTGCAGAGGGGCGGCTTATGATAAGGAGGATGATGAGGATGAATTGACTGATAGTGATGCTGATACGCTAATTATCGACCCCGAGCGATGTATTGACGTTAGTGTTGGTGATGATAATCGCGAGTTTAAACATAATTTGGCTGGCGAGCATCATCTGGAATCATCATCATCATCGAGAGATGCGGAGGATGAGGAGGAGGAGGAGGAGGATGAGGGGGAGGCGGAGGTGGGGGGTGTTTGGAATGGCGGTGATGGTGGTGACGACTGGGTGGAGGTGAATGTACGGGAAATGGGCATTGAGTTTGATAATGATTTTGGCGGTTGCGGAGACGTACGCATCAGATTCGGTTTGCTTCTGGATGACATTTATCAAATCCATCAAATGCTGGGAGATATCGATAGATCTGACGATGATGGTTATTATTCGGACGAGGATTGGTGTGTAGCACTACATTAAAATAAAATTCTAGTATCTTCCACACCTTCTCCGTATCACTCATTTTGAATAGGTGGAAACTTTTTTGAATTGGAGATTTATCATGCATATAAATGATGAGTGCAGCAGCATCAACTTTTCTATTTCGGCTTGCTCTTTTTACAGATTTTTCATCGCGAATCAATTTTAGAAAGAAAAAGAAAATGCCATCTCATTCAAGTGATGATGACGATGAGTGGTCGATCGTTGATTGGGGCGAGGATGAGGAGGCTGAGAAAGAGATAATTATAGGCTGTTCCGAAGCAACACGCGAGTTCTCGTTGGAGGAGCTTCGGGATCTCGTTGAGGACGCGCGAGCTGCTCGAGTGAGGCCAAACAGTCAACATTATATAAATTACGGTGATAAATGTATGAGAATATTTGTAGAAAAATGGGCGAATGAAACTATCGTAATAATTATACATGTCGAACATAGCGATGATGATGATGATGATGATAATAATGTTTGCGAACAGGATAACGATAATGATTTTATGGATTATTTTGAGGAATAAACCACGCTAAATTCATAATTATTGATTACATATTTTTCACAAGTAAAAATTCATATCATTTACATTTTGTATGACGAGAATGGGTGAAAGTTATAAAGATATATATTTGTAATGTATCCTATTTCTAGATTATAATTTTATCGAATAGTAATTTTTTTTAATTCTATGTATAAGCTATGATATAATTGAGATTAATTCTATTGAACATTCTACATATAAACCCGAATATAATTGTATATATTGTAATAAATTCTATTGTTATTTTGGTAAATATTCTCCATATTATCTATACACACGATTGGAACCTAGACAGTCTTTAATTAGAGGATTCGGTCCATCCACGATATCGCCATCGGGTCCTGGTGTGTAATGTACGCTACATCTGCGGAAACTTGCGATGACGAGGTCCTTTTTCATATTCTCTGGTAGTTTATCCCACGCATTATTGGTGGAGTTTGATGCGAACGTGCGGATAAATTCTTTTGGTAAAAAAGCTATATCCTCGGACATCATTCCCCTTAAACCGTCCAATTCTTTGTACAGACGGAAGGATTTCTCGAGGGAGCTGGTACACTCCTTCGAATACCAACTCCATAGTCGCTGCACATTTTCAAAGGCGCAATTGTATGCCGGGATGTATTCAGAGTTGTCATCATACCAAATTGAGCCTGGCCCTGCTGCTTGCTGGAGGTTATTCGCTGGAGAGTATCCATGGTTCACGTCATGCCACGGTGCCGCTTCCATATACCTCAATTTTTCTATTGCAGGGGGTATGATATGCAAATCTTCCATATTAATAACCCTCGTTGTACCATCGACGATCTCCGTCAGCCATGCTTTCTTCTCCGCCCCTTTGACGTATACGTAACACGCATTTCCAACCATTTTTCTCACAATCTTCGTCACATCCTTGTGAGATTTGTTGCCCGCATTCCATGATATTCCGTGGTGATTGTGTGTCAACCATACATTGGTGGCTCTACATTCAAATGGTAAGCTTGCCAAATCATAGGGCGGCTTGAAGATGATGTAATCCAGACCCGACCCGTTTACATTCATGGCTGCGACTTTCTTGGGTACAAACTTTATGTTACGACCGATAAAACATTGCACGTCTAGGATCATCGTCATATTGAGGAGTGGGAATGTTGCGCTCGATTATATACTGACGGATGGTATGTGGAAGATTGACCATTCCATCTCCAGCACGCCCGCTTTCATCCCCTCGTGGATGAATTTTGTGGAAGTAGAGGGGGATCGCATGGTTCATTTATGGCACATAACTGCATGAAAATTCAAACTTGTTGAATTGTCCACCAAGGTATTTCAGTTGCAGACGATTTTCCCTGGCCATGCTACACATTCCAGTCCGCTGACTGGAATCTTCTTGTAGAACTCTTACGATTCTCGGTGGTAAGAAGACGTTGTATTCTCCATCGATCGTCGCCAGAACACGTACCCCGAATTTTGTTTCGACCAGTTGTAACCCGATGACGTCATACACTCCCCTAATTTCGAGTTCTGACATCTTCTTGGTTGGCAGATTCTCCAGGCGGCTGACGTGGTTAACTTTTGCTAGACCCATCGCGTTTCGAGGTCATTTCACAAGCGAGAACAGTTCACAATGAGAATACGATGAGAACAGAGTGACGATCACGATAGATGTACGCTTTATATACCACCCACCCCCACTACAATTTTCCATTGGACAAGTTTCGACAGGAATTATTTTGTGTGTGTGTGTGTGTGTGTGTCAATTCCTTTGAAAATAGCCATCTTGCGGCAAACCGCGAAAATGATCAACGGGGCGGGGGGGCTAGGGGGGAGCTAGGGGGAAGCTAGGGGGGAGCGCCGCCATCTTTGGATTCGAACTCTCATATATACACTACTTATAAGCATAAACAAATGATTAATTCTTATAATTTTGATACATTTTGCATGGGAATGATGTAGGGAATAGAAAAAGTAAAAAATCTATAGTAAGATTTGAGGCGCGCAACCCACGCTCACGTGACTCAAATTATTCGACGTCGATTTCCTCAAAAACGGCTGAAAATTAATTTGACTCACAATGTCCTCGTCGTAACCTTAACAATTTGTGAGGATACATTATAGCGGCGACTTTCTGCTCGGGTGACACATTGTGTGGTGAACCATGTGAGTAACATAAAAACATAAAAAAAAAGGAAAAAATACATAAAACACAAAAAAAGTAGATATGAATTGAAAAAATTAAATAAAATTAAAAAAATTTTCAAACAATTGAATAAAAAAATATAATTGAAAAAATTTTTTTTGAAATATTAAATCGAACCAAATCTTACCACGTCCTTGTCGTTGGTTCTGGGTAATGCAGAGAGTAAGTATATGAATTTGCAATCGTGTTGTCCACAAAAACATAAAAAATGTATATTATACAGGTGTAAATCGTCATGGGAAACTTTGAGCGAGTCTAGAAATCGTGCTCAAACACCAGTAACTCATTGTCGTATAGCTGGTGGATAGTTCAGAACAGGCTGACGGCCGAATGCTATTCAGTATTTTGTGAGATGACTAAGCTGTCGGTTAAAATGTTGAGAGACCAGAACTCACACCGAAGTATCAGCGTCTCACTGTCATATTCGCGATGTGCAAGTGAGCAAAAAGAGAGACTGATGATTTGCGATCAGGGTGGTGAGTTTTGCGACTCACCACTTTTGAAAAAAACAACGCTTTATTATTATATCTTTTTTTGTCACATTCTATCCCGAATTTTCCATTTGTGAGAAATTTTATAGTATGCCAGCATTCTTTTGTTATTTCAGAAAAATAATTTAAACCCTCGTCTATCGATGCGAGCGTATGCTAAGGAAAGTCTAATGAGAACAAGAATTGACTAGAAGCGATATGACTTCGCTAGTTGCACTTAGGAAATACGACCAGTATTGATAAACGATTATTATTGGAAGATTTTTGGAAGCCGGGTCTATTCTCGGTAATTATGCAGAAGTGGGGCTTCACACGAATTTCGATACCAAATTTTTTTTTTTTGGTATGGACGCCTTTATTATGTCACCGTTAATAATATTCAACCGGTGGAGGCTGATATTTTCAATTATTTTCATAAAATATGGGGTTTTGAAGTTTGACGTACCGCGCGATAAATTCGTGAAGTTCTAAACGGTTTGACGCCTATATTGGCAATGTAGGGTGAGGGGATTTGTCAAAAAAGCCTTCCTGAACATGATGCTGAAGAAATATCCCCACTCTCTTAACCCCCCCCCCCATGGCCACCATAAAAGCTCGTCCCCAAAAAATTCTTAATCTCGTATTAAGTAATTTTAATTATTTCCGTAATTGTAACATTTAATTCAATTATTTCCATATATTTGATTTAAAATTTAATTATTTCCATTACATTCTGAAATGCTTCTTTTATAAATCTCACAACTTTTTACCTTCAGTTTGGGCGTTGACATGCACAATACTACCCTATTTTATCGCGTGTTTCGTCAAATTTCAAGACCCCACAACTTATAGGAATAATTACAAATATCAGCTTCTGCCGACCGAATATCACTCATGGTGATAAAATAAAGGCGTTCATAAGAAATAAAAAAATTTTCCGCCAAAATTAGCGTAGAGCCCAACTTCTGCATATTTAACATGTTAATGATATTGAACAGCTCGTTGAAGCTCAAAATTCGGATATTTGTATCAGCATGTCACCGTTTAGTTAATTTTACGTTTTTAATGCTTGTTTATAACGTAAGTGAAAAGTTTTTTCTCTGCATGCACGATGTATAAGGAGACTCTAATGTGTAGATGTTGTGTTTACCCTTTTTGAATCCTTGCTTCCGATGAGAAGCCCGTAAGACAAGCAATGCCGTCTATTGAATGATATGCGGATGTGCAAATCATTTATCTACGAGAGAATATTTGTTGAAAGAATGTAAATTCGAAAAATTGGTGATTTCGAAAAATTAACGACGGAGCCAGGAGTCGATCCTAGCCTAGCCTAACCTAGCCGCCCTAGTCTAGTGGAGTAAGGCTCCGGTCAAGCATCTCTAGACGCCAGGATCGATTCCTGGCTCCGTCGTTAATTTTCGAAATCACCAATTTTTCGAATTTACATTCTTTCATTGTTTATAATGATTGAGAAGAAGCTAAAAATCAGAACTCTTCTCGCGGATGTGTATGGTCACTCCTACTAATATTTGAGGCCTCGTGAAAACTCAGAACCCAGGTTTCTGCATCAGAATCTCACAGTTTTGTTCATTTTACATTTTTAGTAATTTTTGATGTTTATTAGGATGAGGCTGAAGACCGGAACGCTTTTCAAGATTGTGTGTGGTCACTCTCACCAATATGTAGGACCTCGGTGAAGCCCAAAAAGCCGATTTTTGCATCAGCATCTCACAGTTTTATTAATTTTACATTTTCAATCATTGTTTAAAATTATTGAGAGGAAGCTTAAAACCGGAACTCTTCTCCAGGTTGTATATAGTCACTACTACTAATACTTCTGATATCTTTAAAACCCAGAACTCGGATTGTTGCATCAGCATCACCCAATTTTGTTAATTTTATGTTTTAAATAATTGTTTATAATTATAGAGAGAAATATACGGACCAGAACTCTTCCCGACATTGTGTATGGTCACTCCTACTAATATTCAGAACCTCGTTAAAACCTGGAACTCAGGTTTCTGCATCATCATCTCACAGTTTTGTTTAATTCTACGTTTTCGATAACTGTTTATAATTATTGAGAAAAAGCTACAGACCGAAACTCTTCTCGAGGTTGTGTATGGCCACTACTACATATATTTAGGACCTCGCTACAACCCAAAATTTGGAATTTTGCATCAGCATCTCAAAGTTTTGTTAATTTCACGTTTTAAATGATTGTTTATATATTGAGAAAAATCTACGGACCCGGATTTTTCCGGACATACGTTCTCAATAATTGTTCATAATTATACAGAAAAAGCTAAAGACGGCAACTCTTTTCAAGATTGTGTATGATCACTATTGACAATATGAAGAACCTCGCTGAACCCTTAAACTCTTATTTTTGCTTCAACATCTCACGGTTGCGTCGATATCACATTCACACTAATTGTTGATAACGATTGTGGGAGGCCTTGAGACCGAAACTCTTCATCCTTGTCTTCACTTACAATACTTATACAGAATTAAACCTGTTATGTCGACCGATCCATCAGACACTCCGAAATGACATTTAAACCCGTATTACATGAGTTTTGTGCTTATAATTCATTTTCTGCTGAGTTTAAGCTACAGAACTATTGTTGAAACGTGTCTTCACAGAAGAACTCCTTAGATTCTTAATTCTCTTTACTCAAATTTCCAAAATACAATGGGATGCTGACATATGTTTTGCGAAGTTGGGATTGCATTTTTTTAAACACGATTTAAAACGCTGAATCGTCGAAACTATTGTTGAAACCTATCAGGAACTGCGGAACTATAGTAGATACAAGTAAATATGAAGTTAATACATGAGATGCTAACATTTGAGATGCTAGGTTCGCATAAACGCGCGATGTCGTCCGCGAACCCGATAATGCTTATTCCCTCTGATATCTTTATCCTGAGCAGGTCGTTGTAGGCTAGGTTCCACAGGAGCAGTCCAAGGACCGATCCCTGTGGTACTCCCGCTGTTACCACGCGCGTTTTTCCTACCTCCCTGGTGCGGTACAAGAGCAGCCTGTTTTCCAGGTAGCTCGTGACCATGTCAGTAGTCTAACAAGGAGAGTTCTACTTGGAGATTCCTGTGACCGACACTTACCGACATTTTCACCAGACTCAAGCCCTTTGTGCGATGACGTCACAGTCTGCCGTACCGACTTGAGGTCAAAAACGTGCTACCTTATTGGCATTTGTATCAGTTGAAGGTCAAAATCGTGCTGTTTCACCGACAATCTTACCGACGGAAGGTCAAAGTCTCTATGTAGTGATTGCCTGCCAACGGTAGAGGGCGCAGTGGGGGCGTGGACTTTTTTACCGACACTGATATAGGTTACCGTCCCGCATTCTTTTTCCACGATGGGACTTTGATGTATAACATCAATCACTCCGAATTCTTTTCCCACCGTCGGATTGCTGATGTGTAACATCAACCACCTCACATTTTTCTTCCACGTTGTCAACTACGCATCATTCCGAAATAAATGGTTCTGAGAATTGTTTTTTATCCACTCGGATATCGCTGATGTGTAACATCAACCACCTCACATTCCTTTTCCACGTTATCAACCACGCGACATTCCAGAATTAATGGTTCTGAGAATTGCTTTCTATCGACTCGGATATCGCTGATGTGTAACATCAACTACCCCACATTCCTTTCCCACGTTATCAACCACGCGAAATTCCAAAATTAATGGTTCTGAGAATTGTTTTTCACCCACTCGGATGCCGGTTTGATATCAACCACGTGACATTCTTAACCCCCTCCAAATTTCAAATTATGTGGTGGGCGAACGTTATATAAGTCAAAAGTGAAAACTTCATCGCCAGTCTGAAGCTTTTCTTCCTGCAAATTGAAAGAGCTTTTCAACACCGTGAAGTCACATTGAAGAGGCTCAACATGTACTGCAAATTAGAACTCGACTAAATCAAGTCGCAAGAGATTTTGAGCAAACACGAATTGACAGTAACGCGCATGGACTTCTCGAAACTGAACAAAATCGCGCGGCTGGAGACGTTTCTGCCGTTGAAAAAAGTCTCGGACCTTGAAGCCTATTCCGAATACAGAGTCAGCGGTGTTCGTCTGGTTGAAACGAAATTAGGTGATAAGATCATTCTGGACTTGGAGGACTCTTTCACGATTTTTCTACCAGAACCGACTGACCAAGGCCCTCCAAAAAGATGATGATGCGTTCCAGAAGCTGACGACAGCCAGTAAGGAGATACGGTTGTTTCTACGCTATCTTGGTGGACCGTACGGTCAACTTGAATTCGTATACGTATAATCTGAGTGTCACATGCACATATCCAGTATCTTGTAGTAGTCTTTCGTTCAATAAAAAAAAGATTGAAATTACAAGTATGTTTCGTTTAAGGGGGGGGGGGGTAAGGTCAAATCATACGAAAAAAGCCATGTTTTCGTGATTTTTTTTCTGACGACGTAGTTAAAATTTCTTTACTCAACCAATGGTACATTGAAGTATGACATTCGAAGAATATTTCATCAAATTTTTACAAAGCAATATTAAAAAATACGGCAATGACAGCAATTGTTCGGACGTGTCTCGAAAAAGAGTTGAATTGCGGTGCCCCTCATAACTTGGTGCTGGATCATCGAAAATCAAAAAATCAAAGTTCATTCGTTAGATAATAGTTTTTCCCAGGTAACGCTGTCGAGTTTTTTTTTTTTTGTTCATAATTTTGATTTCGCAATAACAAATTAGGCGATTTTTTCCCAAAAAATTGTGTTTTTCACTTCAAAGTGTTCGAAAAAATGAAAAAAATTGGAAAAAAAAAAAAAACTCGACAGCGTTACCTGGGAAAAACTATTATCTAACGAATGAACTTTGATTTTTTGATTTTCGATGATCCAGCACCAAGTTATGAGGGGCACCGCAATTCAACTCTTTTTCGAGACACGTCCGAACAATTGCTGCCATTGCCGTATTTTTTAATATTTCTTTGTAAAAATTTGATGAAATATTCTTCGAATGTCATACTTCAATGTACCATTGGTTGAGTAAAGAAATTTTAACTACGTCGTCAGAAAAAAAATCACGAAAACATGGCTTTTTTCGTATGATTTGACCTTACCCCCCCCTTAACGTTAAGCCATCCTGTATACCTTTAACCCTACATACGTTTTGTACCTTGTAATTGTAACTGGAATTAAGTCTTAAAATCGAAGAAAATGTTTCTCCGAACACCAATAAGCAACAATGAAGGGTTGCAAGCTGCGTTTGCGCCTTGTAACTGTAATGTGAACTCTACGATGCATTTTGAACAGGTTCAGTCAAAACCAGAGTCCAAGGTCGACCGATAGCTGCGGTAGTATACATTCAGAGCTAACGATCTACAGTGTTGGGTTATTATCGCTCTAGGAATGCAAAACATAACTCGGTTCGAGTGCAGCTCGGTCACGGATGGAGGGCAAGGTTGAATATTACATAAGCTTTGAATTGAAGAAAAAATTCTCTCTTAAGAGCTGAGGTAAAGGTGTAAAATTAATTCATGAATATTCTTCAGAAAACAGTTTGATTGAGTAGAATTTTTAGGCTACAGTTGACAATTACTTCATAATGATAGTACAAAAATTTTATTGAACAGTATCGTAACTAGGATGATATATTCGCCAGGAATGCGGGACCGTTCTTGTAGATGCTTCTGCGCAGTAATACAAATCGCACGCCCTCGACATCCGAACAGTATGATGATTTTGTAGCCAATTTTGAAGTAACAAAACGTTTTGTGCTGCACAGATTGCGTTGGGTATTTTATGCACGTCACATCTTAGAGACACAGCTGAAGGTTTTTGCAAGGTTTGAAGCGTCGGACAGCCAAACTCCAGCAAATCGATGATTTGAACTTCGGGGACAATTTTAAGCAACCAATCTCGTTTTTCTTCTCCTTTTACGAACAAGGTTTCAGCTTTGCACAGCCTGTCTTTAATAGTCCACGCAACTTCCTCAAACGTTATGGTTTCACAGTTCCAAGGTAACCCGTGAAAATCGCGTTCCAACCAAGAATTTTGGCTTTTGTATTTGACGTCCAGACAATCCCATTCGTGAGGTGGCTTGAAGAAAAACATTGATGGAGATGCTTCCGAGTTAATTGAAATTATAGCCAATTCTTTCAATGTGAAGGTATTGTTGAAAGGTCTACGAAAGCCTTGTATATCAACGATAAGCTCCATCTTTGAATCATGCGAAATGGTGGGAACGGGTCAGCTTTCATACCAACTTTTTCACTCCACCAATGAGCGGGTTGTATTCGACAATACGATCGTGAACAATCAAGCAATACGCCGATGTTTCAGCGGGAAAGTTGGCTTTAGCTTCAAATTCAAGACGGATGACGACAGGTCCGTACTTCAAAGATTCGTTTTGTTTTGAACAGTCGATAACGAATAAGGGGACGTCTCGAAGGAATTCACTCTTTGTCAACAACGGCTCGGGGTTCTTGTAATAGTAGGTAGCGTGGAAGTTTGCGTACATCTCGTACAGGAGCGCGTACAGATTATGACTCATGTTGAGGTTCAGGTTACCGTGCGGATAAGATTGAAAGTTTAAAAATAGCTCAACGTCCGTGATGTTGCAATGATCGAAATGACTTGCGTTCTTGCCGGTCTTGTTCTTTCGACTTGTTTGGAAACCCAAAATGACGTACCGAGGTTTCTCAAGCTGAGTAGAAGTTTTCACAGTCCAAATGTGTTTCGATGTTGTGGGAAGTAAGGGATATTCGTACAATTCCCAACTGCGGAAGCTCATTGAAATAGGCAGATCTTTCTGAATGAAATTTAGTAGGTCTACTTTTTTCTAATTCGCGAGTTTCAAATACGGTATTAGCCATTCCACTGCATTGATCATGATTTTGAATTCCTCCTCTTGAGTCTGCATCATTGCGTTGACGTCAGTTTTTGATCTCGTCAAAATTAACTCATGTTTAGCGTTGACAACGATCTTGCGGTAGTCTTCAGCGAAACCCAGTATCATGCTGAGCGATATCAATATGTCAAAATCACCCTCGGCATCGGTTAATTTTTTCTTCTCTTCTACATCAAGCCATCCAGCGTTCTCCATCAGCCAAGTCTGACCAGGGCGCAGGGAAGCGTAACCCTTCATGAGACTTCTCAAGCCAACGTTCTTGTTTCTATCAATCTCAACCGCATTAATTTTATAACGAATTCCTTCAAACAAATGGCAGATCGCGTTGTTTACGAGCTGTATGTTTGAAGTAGCTGTACCATCAGGTTTGAGGAGTCGTCCATGGATATGTACCGAACTTTTGCAGGGTTATATGCATGAATCCTGATGCTGAACGCTGATTCGAATTTCATCGCTGTTGTTGAAAGTTGACGAGGCGTAAGGTTTGTGAGCGTGAATCTCGTAATGCGCAACGGATTCGTCAAAGACAACCAGTGTTTGAATGTTTAAGATTTCTTCCTCCATGGTACGTAGCAGATGATAAAACAGTAAAATCGGATTTTTAGTTGTCGGAAATTCCTCATCCGAAAAGTGTCAGTTTTATACGCGGAGCTATCAGGAACTCCACGTTTCGAGGTGTTACCGGTTCGGGAATCGATCGATGACTGACTTGTTCGGGGCATGCCAACTTACTGCTATACCTACTCTCTGACAGTCTGTTATATACAATTCCCATCGCTTATCGCGATTTGATATGTAGTCTCACAGTAATAACTTCTCCACGAATATTAACCAAGTGTCCGTCGTGATCCACTAACCGGAGCTGATCGTGATCTACGGTCCTGACGGTGATCGAAAGAAAAATGACGTGCGACCGTACTTCCTTGATCTCATATCCCGGTGGGACAGTGGGGAAAAACTCGTGAATAGTGTGTTTTTAATGTCCGTTAACGTAGGCGCCATTTGTAATGCTGCACTTACCTTGCAACGCGTTGACCCTAAGTATAGTTACAGGCACGCCTGATTCGTGAGTTTCATCAACCTTCAACACACGTGGTGTGAATCTTAAAAGTTGAGCAGTGGTATCATCCGGCTGAAAGTTAATCCTTTAAAATTAATAATAAAGTTAAATAAATAAGGTTGCATGTGATTTCGCTGCGTAATGTATTATTGTTGGGTTTGATGCTGAGCCTAATATTAATATTACTTAGCACGTTTTGAAGATACTCCTTTATGTCCTTGATCTCGTAGGTGCTGGTAGGTTTGGTGATTACTTCATCAGCTACGTGAATTTTATTGTGACCAACATCAACGTTGGGAATCGAATTGAAAGTTAAAAATTCTATCACGCCAAGAGCATAACCTTTATCACGAGCAAGTTCGATCGGTGGGAAATATTGTGCCTCGAAAATCGGAGAGGTTCCCGAAATCGTCAACGTTAACGAATCATCCATGACTGCGAGTGATAGGCTGACTTTGGTGAATCACGCACTATTTTTATATAGCTCACCACTCAGAAATTTCAGACACAAGTGTCCGCATTCAAACGTATCATGATTCTGGTACTTTTTATGATTTTGTTCAACACCACCAACGCCGAGTTATTTTCAGAGGTCTGAGTGTAGTTGACGGTTGCCGAAACTGTCAAAGTAATCGATATTATTGTCACGTTTCTGTTATGCAACCCAGTGGGTTCCCGGACCGTCTTTGTCGTCAAGGTTGATTATAGCTGACTCGTTTTTCGTGGACCGTTTTTAGGCATTTCGTTTCGCATTGAAACACCGCAAACATGCGGAACGTTAAAGATTTTTGCATATTCCAACAAGTCCGAATCAGTCAACGCTCGACGTGATAGCATCGCATGTAAATTTTTGAATGATGGAGACCAAGACCTGTTTTGTACGGTTTCATATGAAGCCCTTTGCCCAACGCGATAGCTTCCATAGCTTCGTTGTGGCGTTTGCTCTTTTATAATTCTCGTTTAGCAGCACTTGCATTGTTCACAGCTTTTGCTACACCTGCCGCACCACCGTCTGACGCGCCTGTAGCTTCAAGTCCAGCGAAAATAGGAATCATAAACGGTAAAAAACCACTGACTTTCAAACGTACTGGTAGGTCGCAAGGTGATCGCACTTTACATTTACCACCCGCTTTTTCAACGGCGTTTTCAGCTCCCTTCAGCGCAAATCAAATAGCAACTTATGCATCGTTGCCTGGAACCATAAAACGTTTGGCAGCGTTTATAATTTTTCTCACGGTCACATTTTTTGATTTTCGAATTCCCATTCCAAGTTTTAATTTCACTTTCATTGTATTAGCTATTGCCCAAGCCAATGTTTTCTCAACTTAATTGGCGTCCGGCGCGGAAAGCCGTCTCCAAGCTTTCTAAACCAACACCCTAACAGCCTTGTTTATAACTTCAAGTTTTCCACGATTTTGTGAGTAAGCAATGTCGTGGTCCTTGCAAGCTGCGTCAGGAAGATTGATTCTGGGATCACCCCGCGTGAGTCTCTTTGTTACTTTTGCACCAGGCCCACAATACTGATAACCAGGTACATGCAATTCGACTGGAAGGCTGCTGATGATTTTATTCACCAGAACCTTGCCACGATGTTGTCGCCTGCTGCTTCGTTCATCTCTGTACACGATCATGTCCGTGCGTTGACTGGAGAAAAGTGCTTCAAAACGGCATGTTTAGAGCAAATCTGATCAGTCATGTTCGAAATGCGGTTTGAGAAAACAACCTGCTGAGCTTCCCGTAATGAATTTTGACACACTTATGTAGCAAAATGTCAAAAAGCACAAACGGCACGGTAAATTACTCCTGAATGGTGGACGGGCAATATTTTGTCGACCGTCGAATTGTGGTATAATTAATGCGTTGCTCACACTCATAACCCATCCCAACTGACTCGGATTTGAAAACGTCTATATCTACTCAAAATCTCTCAACCAACCGAAATACCAATTGTTGAAGCAATTGCTAGACAATGTTGAGAATATAAAGTATTTTGCGTTCACCGAGCGTGAGCAAGCGATTACACCGGAAGAAGCACGGCCAAACTCAATAATCATATTTGACAATGTAGCGTGCGAGAAGCAGGACAATATTGGAGCCTACTTTTGCATGGCTAGACATCACGACGTAGACTGTTTCTATCTCTGTCAGACGTACGCGCGTAATACTAACATCTCGTGCGCGACAACGTACATTTACTCGTGTTATTTAAACAAGACGATATGAACCTGAGACATGTATACAACGACCATGTAAACACTGATATGTCTTACACAGAGTTTGAAAGTGTGTGCTCCGCATGCTGGAACGGTGAGAAGTACGGGTTTCTGGTGATCGACAAAGACAGTGAGCTCTACGAAGGAGGATACAGGAGGGGATTCGATTCTCTTGTTGGTCTGGAAAAAAACTAAAATCTAATGTTTTCGAGGGAGAAACGCAGTAGCGTTGCAGACTCAGTTGCGTCAACATGCAGAGCTCTGGAATTTCCAAGCAAAAAGATGTCGTACATCAGATCGCTCGTGCAAGTGCTGCGATCCGTCTGAATCACAGATTGCTTAAGTCGGGCAAGGAATCTACGGCTCAGAAATTGAGTGACGTTTTCAAACCAGTAGTGACTCCGTAGCAAGAACTGGTGAATGTTACAAAAGATACTAAACCTCTAAAAAAAGTGGTGGGAGAAATTGGAGAAGAAATAAAGCAGATGAAAAATGAAATGAAAAATGAAACTGTCTCGGAAATGGACGATTCTTTTGCTTCGGCAGGTAATCAAACAATCGTAGGAACACCGGTCCGGAAAATCAAGGATGAGTATTTTTCACTGATGAGAGATGCGAAGACGAAAAGTGAATTGTACAACGTGTACGGTGTACGCAACCTCTCAAACGGACTAATGATTGGTGATTCGTTGATACCTCTTGAGAGTGACTACATCCGTATTGGCGATACGCTTAACGCGAACACGAAGGGTTCGCCGGAACTTTTGTTCAAAAAAAAAGCCTGACAGTCCTCATGTGAGCGCCGGAGATCGGGAAAATCTTAAAAACGTAATCCTCGTAACGAACGCGCGTAAAAAGTATTACTCATCCGATGGGGCTGTTCGAAACGATAACAATTACAAATTCCAAAATGTCATTGCAGAATTGGTGGATGATTCCCCATCACCTCGCCGAAAGGGTACAGGTCTACTTCCACAAGCTATGATCACTCGACAAGGTGCTGAAACGGAATACGCTTACTGCGATGATCCAAACGAGTTGGTGGAGCGCCTTCGTTTACTCCTGGCATCTCAGGCAGCGGGAAATCCGAGTCATAATAACGAAATAATATTCATTATCGAAGAACTAGGCGAAGCAGGAATCATTTATTAAGCAGCTCCCATCGCTTTTGCTTTAATTACCAAGATGAGCGTCGTCTTGTTTGGATGGCATTTCAATAAAATCACGGCTGCAAGCACTCGCGGTCCTCCGGGTGTTCGATTTCAAATAACAGCGGACGGGCATTACGATATACAGAACAAGAGACTTTGCAATGTCGCAGATCCCGCAAAGCCGAACAATGCTGTAACTTAAAAAATCTTGAGACAAAATTTCAACGTGCTGCAAAAACAAATCGACAACCTCGATCAAATGATCAAAGCTTCGGAGCTCACCACGGAGAAAGCCTTGGATACCTTTTACACAGACTTTCAAATAGGCAGAGACCTGTCGATTCGAAATGCTGAAATCATATCTCAATTGGACACCAGACCAAGAGCGTTGGAATATGAACGAGAAAAAGAAAGTACCGGTGACGGAACTGCATAAGCCTGCACGCCGGAATTACCCGAGTAGACGTGTAGACGTGCGCGATATCGACGAGACCTGGCAGGCGGATCTGGTTGATATGATGTCGTACGCTAGCCAAAACAGAGGCTACAAGTACATGCTACAGTTAATGACATATTTTCAAAGTACGCGTGGGCTATACCGATACAGAGCAAGTCTGCAGATGATGTTACAAAGGCAACGAAATCTGTGCTTCTCCAAGGACGGGTAGCGAAAAATTACACGTGGACAGAGAAACGGAAATTTACAACTCGAAATTTGAATCTCTCATGTCACGCTATGGAATTGAATTTCACTCCACGTACAGTAATGTGAAGACTCCCATCTGCGAACGCTCCAATCGCACGCTCAAAAGTAAAATGTGAAAACGGTTCAGCATGCATGGAAGCTACAAGTGGCTCGATATCTTACCTGATTTGGTTTCGGCTCACAACAACACGAAACATCAAACCATACGAATGAAACCGTCGGATGTCACCGTTGCGAACGAGAGGTTGTTATTACGTCAGGCGGACGGAGAGTTTCAAGCAAAACCTACCAAATCTGCGAAGTTCAAATCCGGCGACAAAGTTCGAATCAGCAAATTCAGAAATGTCTTCGAGAAAGGTTACACTTCCAATTGGATGACGGAGATATTTACGATAAGTCGAGTGGAAAATACTCATCCTGTGACGTATAAGCTCAGAGACTACCGAGATCAACCCACCGCTGGCGGTATCTGGAAACAAGAGCTCCTCAAGGTTGAACATCCGGATATCTATCTGGTGGAGAAGGTGCTCAAGAAGCGTGGAAGAAAAACATATGTTAAATGGTTAGGTTTCCACAATACACACAACAGTTCGATAAACGACTCGGACATGTAGCATTGAAGAAATGAATTTTTGTAGAAACGAATGTGCCTGTTTATTTCATACCCGATACATAAAGAGTATGCATCTATATTTTCTAGACAATACATAGACATATGCATCGTTGTGCAATTTTTATGTTTCAGTGTTTTCTTATTCACTATTCTACATAATAATATTTTATACATCATGGTACAGTTATAAATTACAGAGCTAATGTGCAGGCTTGTAGCCCCAAGGAAGCGTGTCGGTTGTGTTTTGAAACACGATCCGTTTGTCGTCATTCCAGCTCAGTGCTACTTTCTGCTGTTCTACAGTGTATACCTCGTGCTTTCGAGTTAACATCAAATGCTGATTTGTAGACAAATTTTCACGTTCCAAAGCACATTTCAAATAATCGTTAAAAGTTATTTTTCTCAACGCTGATCCTTTGACACCTTTAGTACGTTCATTGTCTTTTTCATCCCCCAACCTCGGAATGCGTACAATTTTGCTCTTAATCCTACAAATTCCAACATTATTTTCCCGTTATTCTCGTCTTTCATCAAACCGAGAACTATTTTGTTCGCTGGAGGCATTCCATAAGCGTTAGCAAGCGGATAATCAGACGTATGGAAATTATGCAAGTCCTCCTTCATATATTCGTGTATGTCGGGGACGGTGAAGTGGTATATTAAACTGTCGGTATCGGTATACATTAATTTTATTCGGTTGCCGAATTTCCGTTTAATATAATTATAATGAAAATCGTAGGTATACGTTTGAGACAGATCCAGGATGGAGAAAGCTGCATACAATGGTTTATTCAACTTGACTTTCGTCTTACTCATTTCGACGATAATTACATCTTTGTCGAAATTAGGTTTGGCTATGGAAGCTCCAGCACCGTACCGTCCATCCCATTCGGCGATCAATCGAACATCTCTGTACTTTCGCACGTTTGCTACTGTTTTGCCAACAACTGCGTTGTTCATCAGATTGTATAAATTTTTCTCGAATTCGTTGTGAGATTCCTTCCGTAAATCTGTATTCAAATATATGTTATTCTTGAGCCGCGGGGTTCGACTGAATTTGAGAACTTTCTGAATCTTGAGTAATTTCAAGCCTAATTCCAAACATAGTTTCAAAACGCGATAGTGGACAACGTAGATTTTCATGAAAAGTAGCGTGATCGTCAGTTTCGGCTGTTTATCGTTCGAAATCGGAGGTACATCGTGCTATAGATACGATGGTAAATCTTTATCTGTTCCCGGACTGTCAGAGAGTAGGTATAGCAGTAAGTTGGCATGCCCCGAACAAGTCAGTCATCGATCGATTCCCGAACCGGTAACACCTCGAAACGTGGAGTTCCTGATAGCTCCGCGTATAAAACTGACACTTTTCGGATGAGGAATTTCCGACAACTAAAAATCCGATTTTACTGTTTTATCATCTGCTACGTACCATGGAGGAAGAAATCTTAAACATTCAAACACTGGTTGTCTTTGACGAATCCGTTGCGCATTACGAGATTCACGCTCACAAACCTTACGCCTCGTCAACTTTCAACAACAGCGATGAAATTCGAATCAGCGTTCAGCATCAGGATTCATGCATATAACCCTGCAAAAGTTCGGTACATATCCATGGACGACTCCTCAAACCTGATGGTACAGCTACTTCAAACATACAGCTCGTAAACAACGCGATCTGCCATTTGTTTGAAGGAATTCGTTATAAAATTAATGCGGTTGAGATTGATAGAAACAAGAACGTTGGCTTGAGAAGTCTCATGAAGGGTTACGCTTCCCTGCGCCCTGGTCAGACTTGGCTGATGGAGAACGCTGGATGGCTTGATGTAGAAGAGAAGAAAAAATTAACCGATGCCGAGGGTGATTTTGACATATTGATATCGCTCAGCATGATACTGGGTTTCGCTGAAGACTACCGCAAGATCGTTGTCAACGCTAAACATGAGTTAATTTTGACGAGATCAAAAACTGACGTCAACGCAATGATGCAGACTCAAGAGGAGGAATTCAAAATCATGATCAATGCAGTGGAATGGCTAATACCGTATTTGAAACTCGCGAATTAGAAAAAAGTAGACCTACTAAATTTCATTCAGAAAGATCTGCCTATTTCAATGAGCTTCCGCAGTTGGGAATTGTACGAATATCCCTTACTTCCCACAACATCGAAACACATTTGGACTGTGAAAACTTCTACTCAGCTTGAGAAACCTCGGTACGTCATTTTGGGTTTCCAAACAAGTCGAAAGAACAAGACCGGCAAGAACGCAAGTCATTTCGATCATTGCAACATCACGGACGTTGAGCTATTTTTAAACTTTCAATCTTATCCGCACGGTAACCTGAACCTCAACATGAGTCATAATCTGTACGCGCTCCTGTACGAGATGTACGCAAACTTCCACGCTACCTACTATTACAAGAACCCCGAGCCGTTGTTGACAAAGAGTGAATTCCTTCGAGACGTCCCCTTATTCGTTATCGACTGTTCAAAACAAAACGAATCTTTGAAGTACGGACCTGTCGTCATCCGTCTTGAATTTGAAGCTAAAGCCAACTTTCCCGCTGAAACATCGGCGTATTGCTTGATTGTTCACGATCGTATTGTCGAATACAACCCGCTCATTGGTGGAGTGAAAAAGTTGGTATGAAAGCTGACCCGTTCCCACCATTTCGCATGATTCAAAGATGGAGCTTATCGTTGATATACAAGGCTTTCGTAGACCTTTCAACAATACCTTCACATTGAAAGAATTGGCTATAATTTCAATTAACTCGGAAGCATCTCCATCAATGTTTTTCTTCAAGCCACCTCACGAATGGGATTGTCTGGACGTCAAATACAAAAGCCAAAATTCTTGGTTGGAACGCGATTTTCACGGGTTACCTTGGAACTGTGAAACCATAACGTTTGAGGAAGTTGCGTGGACTATTAAAGACAGGCTGTGCAAAGCTGAAACCTTGTTCGTAAAAGGAGAAGAAAAACGAGATTGGTTGCTTAAAATTGTCCCCGAAGTTCAAATCATCGATTTGCTGGAGTTTGGCTGTCCGACGCTTCAAACCTTGCAAAAACCTTCAGCTGTGTCTCTAAGATGTGACGTGCATAAAATACCCAACGCAATCTGTGCAGCACAAAACGTTTTGTTACTTCAAAATTGGCTACAAAATCATCATACTGTTCGGATGTCGAGGGCGTGCGATTTGTATTACTGCGCAGAAGCATCTACAAGAACGGTCCCGCATTCCTGGCGAATATATCATCCTAGTTACGATACTGTTCAATAAAATTTTTGTACTATCATTATGAAGTAATTGTCAACTGTAGCCTAAAAATTCTACTCAATCAAACTGTTTTCTGAAGAATATTCATGAATTAATTTTACACCTTTACCTCAGCTCTTAAGAGAGAATTTTTTCTTCAATTCAAAGCTTATGTAATATTCAACCTTGCCCTCCATCCGTGACCGAGCTGCACTCGAACCGAGTTATGTTTTGCATTCCTAGAGCGATAATAACCCAACACTGTAGATCGTTAGCTCTGAATGTATACTACCGCAGCTATCGGTCGACCTTGGACTCTGGTTTTGACTGAACCTGTTCAAAATGCATCGTAGAGTTCACATTACAGTTACAAGGCGCAAACGCAGCTTGCAACCCTTCATTGTTGCTTATTGGTGTTCGGAGAAACATTTTCTTCGATTTTAAGACTTAATTCCAGTTACAATTACAAGGTACAAAACGTATGTAGGGTTAAAGGTATACAGGATGGCTTAACGTTAAGGGGGGGGTAAGGTCAAATCATACGAAAAAAGCCATGTTTTCGTGATTTTTTTTCTGACGACGTAGTTAAAATTTCTTTACTCAACCAATGGTACATTGAAGTATGACATTCGAAGAATATTTCATCAAATTTTTACAAAGAAATATTAAAAAATACGGCAATGGCAGCAATTGTTCGGACGTGTCTCGAAAAAGAGTTGAATTGCGGTGCCCCTCATAACTTGGTGCTGGATCATCGAAAATCAAAAAATCAAAGTTCATTCGTTAGATAATAGTTTTTCCCAGGTAACGCTGTCGAGTTTTTTTTTTTTTCCAATTTTTTTCATTTTTTCGAACACTTTGAAGTGAAAAACACAATTTTTTGGGAAAAAATCGCCTAATTTGTTATTGCGAAATCAAAATTATGAACAAAAAAAAAAAAACTCGACAGCGTTACCTGGGAAAAACTATTATCTAACGAATGAACTTTGATTTTTTGATTTTCGATGATCCAGCACCAAGTTATGAGGGGCACCGCAATTCAACTCTTTTTCGAGACACGTCCGAACAATTGCTGTCATTGCCGTATTTTTTAATATTGCTTTGTAAAAATTTGATGAAATATTCTTCGAATGTCATACTTCAATGTACCATTGGTTGAGTAAAGAAATTTTAACTACGTCGTCAGAAAAAAAATCACGAAAACATGGCTTTTTTCGTATGATTTGACCTTACCCCCCCCCCCTTAAACGAAACATACTTGTAATTTCAATCTTTTTTTTATTGAACGAAAGACTACTACAAGATACTGGATATGTGCATGTGACACTCAGATTATACGTATACGAATTCAAGTTGACCGTACGGTCCACCAAGATAGCGTAGAAACAACCGTATCTCCTTACTGGCTGTCGTCAGCTTCTGGAACGCATCATCATCTTTTTGGAGGGCCTTGGTCAGTCGGTTCTGGTAGAAAAATCGTGAAAGAGTCCTCCAAGTCCAGAATGATCTTATCACCTAATTTCGTTTCAACCAGACGAACACCGCTGACTCTGTATTCGGAATAGGCTTCAAGGTCCGAGACTTTTTTCAACGGCAGAAACGTCTCCAGCCGCGCGATTTTGTTCAGTTTCGAGAAGTCCATGCGCGTTACTGTCAATTCGTGTTTGCTCAAAATCTCTTGCGACTTGATTTAGTCGAGTTCTAATTTGCAGTACATGTTGAGCCTCTTCAATGTGACTTCACGGTGTTGAAAAGCTCTTTCAATTTGCAGGAAGAAAAGCTTCAGACTGGCGATGAAGTTTTCACTTTTGACTTATATAACGTTCGCCCACCACATAATTTGAAATTTGGAGGGGGTTAAGAATGTCACGTGGTTGATATCAAACCGGCATCCGAGTGGGTGAAAAACAATTCTCAGAACCATTAATTTTGGAATTTCGCGTGGTTGATAACGTGGGAAAGGAATGTGGGGTAGTTGATGTTACACATCAGCGATATCCGAGTCGATAGAAAGCAATTCTCAGAACCATTAATTCTGGAATGTCGCGTGGTTGATAACGTGGAAAAGGAATGTGAGGTGGTTGATGTTACACATCAGCGATATCCGAGTGGATAAAAAACAATTCTCAGAACCATTTATTTCGGAATGATGCGTGGTTGACAACGTGGAAGAAAAATGTGAGGTGGTTGATGTTACACATCAGCAATCCGACGGTGGGAAAAGAATTCGGAGTGATTGATGTTATACATCAAAGTCCCATCGTGGAAAAAGAATGCGGGACAGTAACCTATATCAGTGTCGGTAAAAAAGTCCACGCCCCCACTGCGCCCTCTACCGTTGGCAGGCAATCACTACATAGAAACTTTGACCTTCCGTCGGTAAGATTGTCGGTGAAACAGCACGATTTTGACCTTCAACTGATACAAATGCCAATAAGGTTGCACGTTTTTGACCTTAAGTCGGTACGGCAGACTGTGACGTCATCGCGGGAAAGAGTTTGAGTCTGGGGAGAATGTCGGTAAGCGTTGGTCACAGGAATCTCTAAGTAGAACTCTCTTCGTCATACTACTCAATTCCAGGAGGTACTTTGGTATGCCGGTTTTCCTCTTCATCGCCTCTATGATCGTACTATGCCCCACCGTGTTGAAGGCGTTTTTGACGTCCCAAAGCGCCAGCAGGCAAGGGGTAGTGAATTGTTTTTTCCGCGCGTTTGCTTCTCTGGCGATGCTCACTACCTTTCGGATTGCCTGAATCGTGAACCTGCCCCTTCTGAATCTGTGTTGTCTGCGGGCTAGACCACCCGTTTCCTCTACGGCTTTTACCAACCTGTCGTGGACCACCCCCACTGAAATAGTTTTCCCATGGTGTCTATCAGGCTAACGGGTCTGTACTTATGCTTATCTGATTCCTTCGGGGGTCACTTTGGCAATAGTACCAGTCTCTGGCGTTTTCATTTGTCGTGAAATCCACTCTTTTGGAGGCTTTTGTTGAAGGCTTCCCGGAACGCCTCTGGGTTGCTTTTCACCAACACTGCCAGAGCCTTGTTTGGAACTTTGTCCGGGTCTGGAGCCTTTCCTCCGGCTTGCTTTTTGGCCGCCTCTCTGAGCTCCGGTTTTGTGATTGGAGCCGGCTGCTCTGTCTCCCTTGCTTCTCTTGATGGCGACGTGGCCTTATGAACGGGGAAGAGCTCGTTCAGCACTCTTTCGATCAGCTCGGGGTCGTCGGGTTGTTTCGTCCCTCCGACCTTCCTTGTCACCAGTTTGTATGGGAGCCCCCACGGGTCCTTGTCTATCGTTTGGAGTAGGTCCTCACAACACCTTTCTTCACTTGCCTTGATCTCCCCCCTGAGTTGTTTCTTGGCGGCTTTGAAGTTTTCCAGCCTTGCATTTAGTCCTTTACCCCTTGCTCGCTCCTGCTACACCTTTTCTCTGCACTGGAGGCAGTCCCTCCGCAGCTGCGCTATTTCTTTGGATCACCAGTGTATCGCCGCTTTGTCTATGGGTGGTTTTTTCCTCGGCATCGCCGCGTCGCATGTCTTGGTGATCCTCGTCATTAGCTTGTCCGCTTCGGATCCTTTTGTGGTACCCCGCACTTCCTCGTCCCGGAAAGAGGCTGCTATGGCCTCTTTGTCCAGCTTCTGGACGGTCCAGCCTAGCGTGACTTGCGATCGGCGCCGTCCTATTTCCTTCTGGATCCCGTTCTGGGCTCTCCATACCATCTAGATGTATCGATGGTCACTCGGGCTTTCCCTGTCCAGGACCCTTCACTCCCGGATCTCGGCCACCGCTGCTTGGCTGCCCATCGTGATGTTGATCACTGAGCTCGAGCCTGTGCTGTCTCTGATCCAGGTGCCCCCCCCTCATTCATGGCGTGGAGATCTAGCCTAGCCATGAATTCAGTCACCACGCTACCTCTCCCGTCCAGCCTGTCTGAGCCCCACTGTGGTGACTTTGCATTAAAATCTCCACAGACGAGCACCTCCTGACCGGCAGTCCGCACTGCCCTCTCTAGCTCGTCGAGCTGCTCTTCGAGCTCTGCAATCGTGTTGTTGGGCGAAAAGTAGCAACTGACGATGTTGATGCCCTCGTTCTTCGCCCACACGGAGCCGTCGCCGCTTCCACCCCACCCTAGGGTTCCCTTATATCTTTTAGCAGTGGCCATTGTCGAATCACCTCTCTTGTCGACAAGCTACCCTCCTTGCGTGCCAGTGCGGTTCGGCTCCGATACCAGCAGTATGTTCGCCCTCCTGGCCACTGCGGTCTGTGCCAAGAGATCCTGGGCAGCCCTACTCCGGTTGAGGTTCACTTGGATCATGCAGATCCCCAGCGAACCCCCGGCTCTGTCGTCTACGTCAGGCATTTCAGTGTTACATCGCCGAGCCTTTTTCCAAACTCCACCCCCAATGTGCTAGGAGAGAGGAGTACTGGATCCAGTGCCTTGCCCGATCTTCCCTGGTTCACAGGGGCTTGCACCATGTTGAGCCTGTTATGCCTCAACTTAGCTTTTTCCAACTCTTCTCGGAAGACTCGGCACCTCAAGCTACCCGCGAAGTGGTCCGTCCTCCCGCCCTTCGTAGCGCAGGGGATGCACCTTGGGCTGCCCTGGCAGTCACTCTCCCTGTGCCCTCTCTTCCCACATCTTCTGCAGGCATCCGCGCCGTCGGTGCCCACACAGTCTGCGCTCCGGTGTCCGACGCCGTGGCACCTGAAGCACTTATCGACTTTTACCCGCTCTCTGATCCTGCAGAGGCTCTATCCCACCTTCACTCTCTCCGCTCACAGGATTTTCCTGGCGGCTATCTCTGGTAGTCATGTCATCGCGGTCTGCGTGCCGCCGTAGCCCTTTCTCATTCTCAGTTCCGCCGTCAGCTTCACCCCCCATATCACCTCCAGCGCGGCTTTCACTTCCTCAGCACTGGTGATCTCATCCAGGTCCCTCACCTCAACGAGGATTCTTGGCTCCAGGGTCGAGACTTTCTTATTTAGTCCTAGCACTCCCGCAACCGCGTCCCTCAGGGCTTGGGCCCAGCCGCAGCCCCTCTTCAACTCAGCCAGGAGGTCCCCCCCCCCTAGTTTTTCTTACTGCCGTAATCTGTGCTCCGGCCTTTGCTTGGTCAACCTCTTCCTTCAGCTTCCTTAGAGCGTCAGCGTAGCTGAACTCCTTCCCCGTCTTGACCAGGACAGCCTCTGGCCTTACCGGCGTCCTCCCCCCCAGTCGTCGGGCCAGCTCGTCTGGGCTGCTGTTGGGTCCGCTCCCCGGATTTTTTTGGTTGCTGGCTTCTTCCGACCACCTCTGTCTAGCCTCCGAGCTTCGGAACCTGATTCCCTGGTCCTGTCGCTCCCTTATCTCTCCGTTCCTCCCACGGGCATGGTCGCTTTTCCACTACTCCTTCGCATGGAGAGGACTTCTTTCTCTTCTTCTGGGCCTGAGCCTCGGCGGCCGCATCTTTGCCTTCCTGGGTGGCTGCCTGCTGCTCTTCCGCTTTTTCCGCAACTTCTGTTTGGGTGGCTTTCACCTCTTGTTGATTTACAGCAGCGGCACCATCAGGGTTTCCCCGTTTCGTGGTCTCCGTGGCCCACCTCCAGCTCGTCTCTACCTGCCTCATCAGCAGGGACGCCTTTGCTACCGAGTCCTCCAACTCGACGTGGGCATTTTTATGCTCCTTGGTAAATTGGATCATTCCGGCGATCAGCCTGCTCAGGCTTCCTATTGCCTGCCCGCCCTTTCTCTCCTCCTCCTCCGCTTGCGTTCGCGTGGCATTCGTGTTCGTCCTCCCTAGGTCCATAGTCATCGCCATGACTTCGAGTGGACCAATCCAGCTCGCCTTTATTTCCGCCCTCGCTCTGGTGGTCACTCCCCTTCCTACCTGTACTTGCCCTGTGCTCAGCACCTCTGGCGTCCCAAGGTCCAGATCAATAACCTGGAAGGCCGCCCTGGGTAATGCGTCCATCCCACACAGCACAATATTGTTACAAAGGGTGAAATCACCCGTTTTGCCCCCTCTTTAATGATCTAGTAGTCAGCATAGATAAAAGACGTTTATAAACCTCTTATGTCTTTAAAAAGAATAAGGTTGCTGCGCCAACCGACATTATTGTAAAAACAGTCTTGTTTCAGACTTTAAATGAGAAACACGTATCTTGCATTAAAAGCATTTTTCACGATACTCTATTCACGTTCTTGATTTCTTTCGATTTGATAATAAGTAAACTCGCGGATCCATATTTTATTAACGTAACGTCAAAGTACGTTACAATTGGTGTCAGAAGTGGGATCTTGAGTTCTTATTAATCGAGTCGATTCAGTGCGTGTAATAAACAATGAGCAACGGTCGTTTGACACGCTCTCGTCGTCGGGAAAGTGGCGGAGAAGAACATTCCATCACCGAAAATCCGCGGGTTCCCGAGACAATTTGTGCACCTTCAGTGGACTCTTTACCTGTCCCTACGATGGTCTCAGTCTCACAAATCGACCTACTAGAGACGATGAGACATCAACAAGAAGCTGCTGCTCAACAACAACAACAACTAATCCAGCTGCTTCAAGAACAACAAGAACAACGGAGGCGAGAAGGGGAGGCTCGAGAGCGTTCAGAAACTAATCTTCAAGACCTTCTTCGGACGACTGTGGTGGCCCTTCAATCCGTTCATCAAATGAGTGGCACTGGAGGACAGGCTGTTACACCACAAGGTTCTAGAGTTGCTACTCCTGTTCCCTCTCCTGTTCCCTCGCCTGTTCCTGTTCCCGTTGTTCAGGAGGTCCAACATCCAGGACGATCCCAGGATGTTCCTGAATCAAGGTCTGTGCCTTTTATTAGGGGAGTAGATGAATCTCCAATTAGTAGAACAAGAGTAAATAATGAGGTTGGTTTTTCCGAGTCTCTGACTCAGGTTCGGCCTCGATATTCTCATTTTAATCAATTGAATAATTCGAGATTTCCTGAGGTTGCTTCTCAGATTAACGAGAAACCTCTTTATCCTTTAAAACCGCCAATTTTTGACGGAAAGATACCATGAGCAGATTATGAACGTCAGTTCAATACGATTGCTGAACATAACCAGTGGGACTCCGCCATGAGGGCCCACAGTCTTGCCTCTTGTCTTCGAACGCCGGCTTTGAATGTTTTAACGGCATTGTCTGAGGAAGAAATTTCCGATTATGAGAAACTTAGTTCTGCACTCAAATTGAGATATGGAAATGACCACTTGACGAAACTGTACACGGCACAATTACAGACAAGAAGACAAGGACGAGACGAAGACCTCGCGTCTCTTAGTCAAGATATTGAACGGCTTTTTCGTATAGCTTTGCCAGATCACGAGCCGTCTCGTAATTTATTAGCAACACAAGCTTTCTTAAATGCGATCAATGATCCAGAGATTAAAATGGCCGTTGGAACATCGGGCCTCACTTCTCTGCGGGAGGCAACGGCCAAAGCTCTCGAGGTGGAGGCAATGAGGAAACAATATTTCGAACCGAACAAGCTTCGTCGGATTGAGGTGTCCGAAAACACCTCAAAAAGACGAAGTTTTGAACACTCGGAGGAGTCACTTCTCTGCGGGAGGCAACGGCCAAAGCTCTCGAGGTGGACGCAATGAGGAAACAATATTTTGGACCGAACAAGCTTCGTCGGATTGAGGTGTCCGAAAACACCTCAAAAAGACGAAGTTTTGAACACTCGGAGGAGTCACTTCTCTGCGGGAGGCAACGGCCAAAGCTCTCGAGGTGGACGCAATGAGGAAACAATATTTTGGACCGAACAAGCTTCGTCGGATTGAGGTGTTACGCCCCGACGTACCGCCTTGGCGTAACTTTTTCAAAATTCCATTTCATTTCATTGCTTTAATTTCTTCAATGCACAGATATCATTTCATCAAAATCTCATATTCTAATAACGGCGAGTTCCACCCCTCCTGGCAAAAGTCACGTAGAGACCAACGATGATCCCTAGTATAAGGTTCAACTTTATTCTATTTATCTGGTACCAAGAACTGAGATGAGAGACTGCTGAGTTAGTATCAGTAGCGCTCAGCCTGGAAATATTCCTCTTTTTAAATTAAAATTATAATCAATAACTAGGATAAACCACTACCTTCAGAACCATCAAATTAAAATAGATTACTCATTGGAATGTATGAATGAATGTGTGAACATTGCATGCAAATATCTTTTGTTCATATTTTCAATGTGTCACCGACGAGATTGAGAATCGTCGGAACACCGTCGAAGAGCGAGAAGTAACGCTGACCATGTGGATTTGGGCACCAGGAGGTCGCCCTCGCACCTCATTGGCTAATTACCGTTGTAACTAATTACAACTGCAGCTCCTTGGACCCTCGGGCCCAAGAAGCCGCGTCTTTCGTCTGTCAAGTCGCGAAGTGCGTGGACGTAAACCCGGATTAGCCCTCTCGAGTAAGAGTAGTGTTTGGAAAATCTTAATTGTGACCGGCCTAAAGTCTCGCGCTAATTCGTTAAATTCGAGCATTCAGTTATACTGTTAGCTGCAAAAGACTCACTATCTTCTACATTTCCATCTTTTCTGTTCTTTACTAAATCTCATTATTTCGCGAATAGACATTTTTATGATATTCCATTTTCCTTAGTTAAAATTGAGTTCGGCCCTGATTCAAGCGAATCAGGTAATCTTAAGTAAAAATAATAATAATTACACTCTCATTTATGATAAATAACCGTTCCAATCAATTTTAACTTATCATCAAAATCAGAAAACAGACACGTTCAAACTTTCGATAACAAGATATCATTCTAAATTCACAAAGACTAAGTGACCAACGTTCAACATCATTCGATTTATCAACTCTTCCAAATTTGAGGTGAGGCCCCCTGGTCCAGCATTCTACCGACGCAGACCGACACGATCCGACGGCTCTCAATCTCGTCGACCGATTCACCAAAAAGCTAAGTCAATCCGAGTGTTAATCTTCTAAATTAGACGAATTCTTGTTTCACCTTGATAATCAAAAACTACTTCAGTAAATTCACAAAAACCAAGTCTAGAATTGGTGGCTAGCTTCACTACCCCCAATTAAATTGTACTTATTGTTTCCAAGAACTAACGAATAAGACTTAACAAAAATATACACATAATCGATTTAAGATAATCTAAAAAGAGAGATACAATACAATATTCACGACCAGCTAGTTATAACCATCGTTCAGAATAGATGTTCCTGGTACCAAATAATAATATCCATTAGAATAGAACAACACACGATTTTTTTATAAACTTGAATACTTCATAAATTGTTATTTTCGGCATATATATATATATTCATCACCATTGATTGTTACCAAACATTTCAATTACCAACACGAAATAGAATATATTTCATCTTTTACCAGTCAAATTATATTAATCATTTATTTTGAACGACCTTCTTCCTATTTTTATTATTGTAATTGCCTCAACAATTTAAACAAACCTCACAGACCTGTACAGGTCTATAGCAACACGATCCTACAAATTACCGGCTTATCGAAAGGTAAGTCTTTCTCTTAGTTTTGATAATTATTCATTGTCGTTACGTGGGAGCTAGATTATTCAATTAATCATCAACTACCACCGCTCAGTACACCCTCACCCCCACGTAACAGAGGTGTCCGAAAACACCTCAAAAAGACGAAGTTTTGAACACTCGGAGGAGTCAAAACCTCAAAATTAAAGAAATAAAAATAACAATAGTAATTTTAAACCAAGAAATCGAGGTTCTTTTCAATACCAACAAAACAAGCGTGTAAATAAGAACGCGGTCATGACGAGTCAAACCGGCTTGACCTGTTTATTTTGTCATAAAATAGGACATGATGCTAATCTATGCTTTTTACTTAAAAAGAATAGTAGAGAACCAATGCAAGGCTGGAATCCAAATTCTTATAATTGGCGTAAGAAAAATATAGAAATAGGGGAAGCAAATCCTCAATCGAGTTCTTCAACAGGAACTCACCCAAAAAACTAATTTCAGATGATTTGTCAGGGCGAAAATCATCGCAGATTGTTGGAAGTGAAAGCCCTCTTAGAGAACAGTTTTTAATTAGAAGTCTACGACAGTCTGGTCTTTACGCGCGTGGTACTGTTAATGGCGTCGATTGTCTGTGGGTAATAGACACGGGCGCGGAAGTAACCGTAGTTCGATCGGATCTCTTTAAATCCGATGACCAGATTGTTCCCTCTTTTTCTCTGCGAACAGCCACTGGAGGGACGACCCCGGTTTTGAGACAGGTTACTGTCCAAATTAACCTTTTTGGGTGTATCGACTCTCCACATAAGGTTTTTATAGCAGATATAGAGGATGAAGGTATTTTGGGAATAGACTTTCTTACAGCTCATAACTGTGTTATCTCGACTCAGAGAAATTCACTAGCTTCAAACAATCGCAAAATAACTCTTTGTACAAATAAAGGATGATTTGCAACAACGTTTCCCTTCACATTTACAGAGCCTTGTTGAGAAATCTTCGATTTCGTTAAATTCAGCTCAGGTAGAATCGTATAAATCTCTTTTGCTAGAATTTATAGATTCTTTCGCCAAAGATAGTGGTGATGAGGGCCGATGTACTTCTGTCAAGCACAAGATCGACGTCGGAGAGAGTTTACCAATAAAACAAGCTCCTCGAAAACTCGCTCTCAACGCCCGAGAAGAGGTTAAGAAGCTTGTGGAAGACATGCTAAAGAACGATGTTATTGAACCATCGTCTAGTCCCTGGGCCTCACCAAACTTCCTTGTTAACAAAAAGGACGGATCAAAACGATTTTGTATCGATTACAGGAAGCTGAACGATATAACGAAGAAGGATTCTTACCCTCTACCCAGAATTGACGAGACACTCGACCTGATTGCTGGTGCAACTTGGTTCAGCACAATAGATTTTCAGAGCGGATACTGGCAGGTCGAAATGGATCCTCTAGATAAAGAAAAAACAGCTTTTGTTACGGGCTTAGGAGGATTATGGCAGTTCAAGGTTATGCCGTTTGGTTTGAGTAATGCCCCGGCTACCTTTGAACGGATGATGGAGGCTGTTCTCCATGGGCCCACTGGCAAAATATGCCTCGTTTATTTAGACGATATAATCGTTTTTGGCAAGAACTTTGAAGAAGAAGTTCAAAATCTCAGACAAGTTTTCGCTAGGCTGAAGCAAGCAGGTCTGAAAATGAGCCCGAAAAAATGCCATCTGTTCCAGAAAGAAGTAGGCTTCCTCGGACATATAGTTTCAGCACAAGGTGTGAAGACCGACCCATCTAAAATAGAGAAGGTTTCTTCTTGGCCGACACCTAAGAATAAAGAACAAATTCAAAGCTTTTTAGGCCTTTGTACGTATCACAGAAGATTTGTAAAAGGTTTCGCTAGTATAGCTTAACCTCTCCATCATTTGACCGGAATCAAGATTCCTTTTGACTGGACCCCGGAATGCGAAGAGGCTTTCAAGAAATTAAAGGAAAATCTTATTTCTTCGCCGATTTTAGCTTATCCAGAGGTCGAAATTCCTTTTATTCTAGATACGGATGCATCTCTTTCAGGAATAGGCGGGGTTCTGTCACAAATTCAGGGAGGTCAAGAGAGAGTGATAAGCTATTTCAGCAGAGTTTTGAGTAAAACCGAGAGGAATTATTGTGTCACTCGTAGAGAGCTTTTAGCTGTTGTTAAGACCGTAGTACATTTTCACCATTATTTGTACGGCAGGAGATTTTTGATACGTACAGATCATGCTTCTCTCAGGTGGCTACCTTCGTTTAAATCTCCCGAAGGTCAGGTAGCTAGATGGTTGGAAAGGCTCGGTCAGTACGATTTTGATATTCGTCATCGAGCAGGAATTCATCATGGAAACGCCGATGCTCTCTCTCGAAGACCCTGCAAGGAAATGCCAGAGTGTAAACAGTGTGCACGATTAGAGAAAAATCGTGACCCCTCTCTTATAATACGGAAGATTTCTTTCGAAAATAACCAGGAGGAATGGAGAAAATCGCAACAAGAGGACGACACTTTGAATCAAGTGAAGTCTTGGAAAGAAGCAGAAACTCGCCCGGATTGGTAGGATATATCCTTAGCCGAGCCAGATTTGAAAATTTATTGGGCTCAATGGGACTCTATTCTTTTAATTGATGGAATTTTATACCGAAAATGGGAATCTGCAGACTTGAAAGAAATCAGGTGGCAACTTTTGGTTCCCAGGTCACGAGTTCCAGAGATTCTTGCTCTTTATCATGATTCTCCTGCAGGCGGACATTTCGCGTCAAATAAAACTCTGGGCAGAATTCGCAACTTCTGCTTTTGGCCCCGTTGCCGGATGGACGTTGAAGATTGGTGTCGAAGATGTCGAATCTGCACGGCAAAGAAAGGACCTCGAGCGAAGGGACAAAGCTCTCTTCAAATTTACAACGTGGGAGCTCCATTTGAAAGAATAGCGATGGACATTCTCGGAACTCTTCCGATAACCCATTCTGGAAATAAATATGCTTTGGTTATTGCTGATTATTTTACTAAGTGATCTGAAGTGGTCCCTCTCGCTGATCAAGAAGCCTCTACTGTAGCACAGGTATTCGTTAAAGAGTTTATTTGTAGACACGGAGTTCCTCTAGAACTTCATACTGATCAAGGCCGAAATTTTGAGTCAACCTTAAAGAAAGAGGTTACTCAGATTTTAGGGGTTAGAAGAACTCGTACAACTCCTTTGCATCCGCAATCTGACGGCATGATAGAGCGTCTGAATCGGACTTTGCTACAATATTTGTCGTCGTTCGTAGAACAGAATCAGAGAGACTGGGACTCCTGGATCCCTTTCTTCCTCTTATCTTACAGATCTGCGATTCATGAGACGACGAAGCAGACGCCAGCCCTCATGCTTACTGGAAGAAATCTTCGACTTCCGTCAGATTTAGAGAAAGGCCCTGTTCCTGTGCAAAGACAGCATCAAACAGATTATGCCTTTTTATTACAACAATGTTTAGAAGAAATTCATCACTTTGCTAGGAATAGAATTTCTATGGCTTCAGATAAATTGAAAACTCGTTATGATATTCGAGCCAGAGATTTAGAATTTAATCCTGGAGATTCTGTCTGGCTTTTTCAACCTCGAAGACAGAAAGGACGATGCCCAAAGCTACAAAGAAATTGGGAAGGCCCTTACTTAGTGGTTAACCGGATAAATGATGTTGTTTATAGAATCCGAAGATCTCCTCATTCGCGTCAGAAAGTGGTTCACTTGGATCGTCTTGCTCCTTTTGAAGAGGATCAACCTGGAACAATCTCTCCAAGACCAGGGACGTCCTTCGAGGTTAGATCTTCAAACGAACACCCTTGACGACTGTGATCGATTTGGCCTTCTTTACAGTCGGTCATCGATTGGGAGAAGAATTTACCTTTCGGAATTCATTTGAGTAAAACTCGACCGCTTACGATTATTATTGAAGGAAATATCGGATGCCGAAAAACAACTTTCACCAAGAGGTTTTTAGCAGATCGCCAGGTCTGTACACTTTTAGAATCTCTTGAAGAATATCGAAATGTAGCTGGAATTAATCTTTCAGATTTGATGTATCAGAACCCAGATCGTTATTGCTATTATTTTCAGCATTTCGCTCAAATGGTTATGTTAGATAGACATCTGCAAACGACTTCATTACCTGTAAAGGTGATGGAAAGATCGATATTCAGTAGCAATTGTTTTGTAGAAGCTCGACAAAGGTTAGGTAATTTTCGCGACTTCGAATCTCATTTATTGACAAAAAATTTTGATCTTCTCATACGCTTGTCTGAGCTCAGAGTAGATTTGATTGTTTATTTGTGAGTTTCCCCAGAAACTTCTTTTGCTCGAGTTAGTTCCCGTTCTCGTGAGGACGAATCGAGTATTTCTTCAGAGCTACTCAGAACTATTTATGAGGTTCATGAAGATTGGCTAGTAAAACAAACCTTTTTTTCTTTGTCGGCTCCTGTTTTGGTTATCAATGCAGAATCCACAGCCGACCAAGTTTATTCTAGTTTCTGTCTTGCAATGACACACGGACAAAGTTAAACCTTTGAATTTAATACTGAAATAATTTTATTCTTAAAAAAAAAAAAAAATTTGGTTAACAAAAAAACTATAATAACTAAAACTTAATTTTTGAAATTAAATTACATTCAAGGGAAATGACGAGCAATATTTAAAATTTTCTTCATTTCTTCTGTTACATTGTCACATCCCTCGCATCCTTCCGCCTTTTTCACTATGTTATAAAGACTTTGTTTGCATAAACGACATAGCGCTTTTTCTTTAAGGAAGGTTAAATGAAGGGAGACTTCGTGTAGAAGAAATTCGGGTTTAGAGCTAAAAAGAAATGATTGAAACAAAAATTATTTTCTTATAATTTATTTGTGTTACTCGATATGATGTACTCACTGTGAGTCAAAGCAGCTTTGGCATAGGTAGCCGCTTTTTCCTTTTTCAGAAACTGCGTTTAGTTGACCGCAGGACATTTCTCTCCATAGAGAGTTAAAATAATTTGAACTTTCTATTTCACTGAGTTCTTCTAGATTTTCGTAAAGGAATACTTTTGCCAACATTGCCGCATTTATGAAAGTGTGCTCTTTTGTATCCATTTTTTTTTTTTTTTTTTTTTTTTTTTTAGAGTCGGAAAAGAACTGTCTTTAATGACTACTTTTCTTATAATGATTTGTTATTTCTGCGTTGCTAATCAATTTGAGATTTGTTTTCTTCGGTTGTTTCTTTCTAGAAACTTCTTCTCTGGAATCGAGTTTTGTATCGGACAAGCTTTGGTTTCTTTTATTAATGTGAAAAGAGCCACGATTATTTTTCGAGGTCGATGAGCGATTGCATGATTTTCACATTTTATTAACCTTAAGTGTCAGTTTTTGTGAGTACTTTTTCAGGTTATTTGACACAGCCGTTTCCATCCAATCTTTCCCCGATTCCTGAAGATGACTGGTGGTCTTATTTTGAAGAAGGACACAGAAATGATTCAGATAAGATCGTTTCTTTTCTTTTGAATACATATTCAATTTATTTTATTCAAGTATTCTCTCAAATTCACTTAGTGAATTTGAATTGTTATATCATCACTCACATTTGTCCTTTCAAAACTCTAGGGTGAACTATTTCTAAAGAAGATTAGGATCTGTCACCCCACGATTTCCTTATTTCCTATGAAGAGAAGTCTGTTTTTATCTTATTTGGTCCTGGAATTGTCGGTTCCCGGTTTGATGTTTTCATCTGAACCTGTTTCGGAGGGATCCTTCATGAAGAAGATTGAATTTCTTTCCGACATCAATCTGGGCCGTTGCGGATAACTTTGAATTCATGAAGCCTCATAACACTCAATAACACTAACCTTTATAAAACATGGCACATAAATTTTTGAGATTATTTAACGCTCAACTATCTGCTCAAGGTTTTCTGTGGTTTACCTTGAGACTGTGGGCAAATGCCAGATAGTAAAAAGGGGAGTTCTTAAATTTTTAGAGCCACAGCTCCAACTCACCTTTGAGCACTGACTACTAGAATACTTTTATAATTGTTTTATCTTTCCCGAGTCGGGACGACTCTTTTTCTCGGGGGGGAATAGTGTTACAAAGGGTGAAATCACCCGTTTTGCCCCCTCTTTAATGATCTAGTAGTCAGCATAGATAAAAGACGTTTATAAACCTCTTATGTCTTTAAAAAGAATAAGGTTGCTGCGCCAACCGACATTATTGTAAAAACAGTCTTGTTTCAGACTTTAAATGAGAAACACGTATCTTGCATTAAAAGCATTTTTCACGATATTCTATTCACGCTCTTGATTTCTTTCGATTTGATAATAAGTAAACTCGCGGATCCATATTTTATTAACGTAACGTCAAAGTACGTTACAATATGTTTCAGAAATGTTTCAGAAATGTCTCATCAGAAACATGTTATATTCCATCGCAACATTTCAGAAATATGTCAGAAATATGTCCATGTCCGAATACATAACTAACATTTTATAGCTGACATATGTCAGAAATATGTCAGGAACATTTCGGTAATATGTCAGAAATATTTCCGCGATATATTTCAGAAACGTCTCATTTGAAACACGTTATATTTTATTGCAACATTTCACAAATATGTCAGAAATATATAGCTGACATATGTCAAAAATATGTCAGAAACATTTCGGTAATATGTCAGAAATATTTCCGCGATATATTTCAGAAATTTTTCAGCGATATATCTGAAAATGGTGACTGATATATTGCTGAAACATTTCCGAAAGATATAGTGAAAATATTTCTGATATATTCCACAATACATTTCGAAAATCGTTCAAGTAATAAAGAAAGTCCTGAATCTGAGTAAAATGATTAATTATATAGGTATCTTATAAAGTTATTTATTTTCAAATACATTATAAAATCGTACAGATTCATGTCCATATTAAGTCGTGAATCGAAGGCTTCTTTTGAAATATACATGAAAGTAAGTATAGTCTTTTTCTCAATATAAACTTATCGTTATATTATTATAATTATATTATTTTGGGAACAATAATGCATATAAAAATATAGGTTTCAATAATTAAGCTGATACAGGGCAGTCTTTTGCTATACACCATATTTACGAAGAAATGTTACGTTTTGTCATATACTCTCAATCCGCACGTTGTTCTTGTTGTACTTGTTCTTGTTGTTCTTGTTCTGGTTCAATCACTCCCAGTTTGGCGCTGTGCAAAAATAAAAAAAAATCCCAGGTTTGAATTATACCTTCAACATATGCTTAGGTAGTCTTTCACAGTAAAGAAGATTTTTTATTTATCGTACGTTTCTCTGTCGAATCTCAATTTGGCTCCAGCGAGCCAGGAGCTTATAATTTTTATGGCGAGATCTTCATCAGATTCAGCCCTATGCATCTTTGCAGCTTCTGGAGAAAATAATATTTTTCAGTTAAGAGCTTTATTTCTTTGAAACAATTATATTATTCCAACATATAGCGCAAATACTCACTGAGGATGGTTCTCAAAAAATATGTCGGTCTCAGCGGTTTCTTTTTTTTTTGCCATCCATACTATACTCTTTGGCAACGGAATTACTGAGGCAGCGTTTCAAGGCATTGAATAAAAAATCATGGGTGTCTTTTCCGCCAAAAGTTTTCATAAAGTGTACCTAAAAACATATATTGAGAAAATATAGTAAATTATTTCATACTACATATTATAGTGCTTGTAAATTATGCACTAGTCAAAAAAATATTGCAAGCCAAATAGAAAAATCACAACAATTCCCATTGTCACCTTACATTTTCACTATAGGATTCCCTCACCATTTAGATTAGCAACCAGTATATAAATTTATACAGTTAAAATGTTTTCAAATGAATTGTATTAATGCGTGCAGATAGGTAATTCAGGACAAAATAGAACATAATAAGAGTTATAATTGCGTGCTATCAATTTGGTATAATATGAGTGGAGAATTTAGTTTGTCAAGGTGCAATATATGTAATCATTATTTTGATCAGTATGTGATTGACCCGAATAAAGCTCTTGCCGATTATACAGGGTGTCTAGTCTAACCTGAAACAGAAATTTCCTGAAATTTTCAGAAGTATAAAAAACTTCTCTAACTTGTTTGATGATTATAGCTGTCAAACTTCTTTCAAAAATATTTTAATCCCAATTTACTTTGTTACAAATTTTTATTCATGTGAGCCTCAGTATGTATCAACAATTATTGCTGTGTACAAATGATTATTACTCGCGCATTGTACAAAATGTGCAGCATAGTTGCTGTTTTTCACAATGTAGGTATATATTCCGGTTAAATTCCCTGACTACCCCGATTTCATTGATTTTCGGGTTAAGTAGAAACCCTGTATCTGTATATCCGATCCAGATGACCGAATTAATTGGATTAATTAGGATTCAGGATTTCATCAATATTCTTGTTCAATCAAATATTCTTTATACTCCTAATCTGTAATACTTCTCAAATGAAAGTCTTGGTGCCTTCTAAATCTTTTCATTGAATAGAACAATCCAATAAATGATATAATCTATACTGTAGAATTATAGGTCTGGAATATTGAATACAGGTTTATATAGTGAGGGGCTTAATGTAGAAAGAGTATCAAAATATGAAAAAAGGACGTTTTTGTCTATCACGTATATCCTTTTTGCACCAACCCCCTCAATTATAGTCAGCCTCAGAATCAAGGTATGCAGAATATTTCCTGGAAGAAAGTACTTGTTCAAACATCTATAGCAATAAGATACAATACTGTAACGGTCAGCCGAGTATGACCATTACATACAACCAGCTGTATCTCATGATCACCCACACCAGCGAGCGGCTTGAGGACAGCACGACGGACCAGGACCGAACGGCGGGGATAATCCCTAGACAATAGGCCTGACAGGTATAAAACTAAGCACGAACGACGACCTAGTGTTCAGACCTATAGCAAAGCGCACAGCTGTTCCACCCAATATTTAACTTCTTCGAGCAATTGAGACAAAGCGCCCAATTGACTCTACTGAGATTATTAAATACTCTTCGATTACAAGTTCAGACCTGTAGCAAAGCGCACAGCTGTTCCACTTATCACTCATTCTTCGAGCTGAAGCAAAACGCTGAGCTGACTCTCTTCAACTTCAAACTTTAACTCTGTGAAATTTCACTGTTCTCTCTAGGAGACATAAATTATCAGAAACCAAATCTTGAGCTTAGAACTAAAGCAGTCTACTCAATCTACTTTCAACCAACCAAATTGAAATTTTCGAATATTCGAATATTGAAATCCAAACCGAAAACTTATAACGACCTTCGCATACTCAACTCTAAACTTAACTCTTTTAAACTCTCGTACGGCATAGTGATTGACCGCAGCCTATAAAACTTGAGTTCTTATTTCTTCATTTTTCTTTTGTTTGTTAATATTCTTTGTATTTAGATTTAATTCTTTTCAATCGCTTTTAGCAGCGATTGTACTCTTAGTTATTTTCAGTTGTTTCTTCTCTGTTAACATTACTATTTTCTTTACTTCTCTTTTGTTAAACCATTTTGTTTATTGTAAATATAACTTGAAGAATTCTTTCGTAACTACATCTACTGCATCCTTGTCTGATAAACCAAATTGTTGAGGCCAATCAATTGGGGATACTATAGGCAGGGAACAGCTTTGGATAAACAGTCAGTTTGACAGTACTGGGTAAAACCTGTGTCCGGCTCTCCCTGGTGGTGATCCCAAATCCGAGGGACAGCCACGGCTCGCACCTTGGTCTGGGATAAATCAACATCATTATAAATTCGCGATTAAAACGAACGGCTTTGGTACGCAGGTACTTAAGTCCGATCTCAGGAAAGCAGGGACGGTAATCTGTTTACCTGATTCCGTAACTAACGATAGTGCACCTCTGGTATTCTGCCCGAGTCTGCAAGACACGTAGCTTCGGCCTAAAAAACCCAAGTCTATTGCAAGGTGGTTCTGGCAGGCGAATCCTGTCCGACTCCACGAACACTCTATAGCTAACATAGCCCAGGTTTTCTTTAATTGGCAGACTCATTCTTTCTTTACCGACATGAGGAGAGCTGCGATTTACTAAATTCATTAATAACAACTTTCAACTCGAGCAAAGACACTCACAATAGCAGCGGTTACTTTAGTCCTTCGGACCCCATAACCGCAAAACGTTACAATACATATAAGCCGTGCACAGACGATGTATTATAATTATAAAATCGCTTACTGTTGCACACAATTTTTCTTTTGAAACGCCATTATCTACCTTAACCTGAAATATGAAATAGTTTGTTTAGTCGTTGACTGTTGTACCTGCTGGATGCTAGCTAGGGAACGCCAAGCACTAGAATTTACCGTATTTAAACGTATATTCTTCATTGCACTCAGATGGAGAATGGTTATGATAGTTTAAAATTCTCCATCATTAGTGGAAGATTATTGTATATTAAATCAACACTGTATGCTACATATTTGATCATATATACCATGAATTTAATTGCATACATTTTGCATTTGTCACTTTGATTTCAAATTAGCGAAATTCTAGAGCCAATAATGTGCAAGACAATGGGTTGTATCAACTCATCAATTTTGGAATTTTACGATTAAAAAAGATTTCAACAAATTTCAAGAAACATCAGATTTCAGAAGGTTGCAAAAAAAGATTTTTGAAGATACAAAGAGATTTCAACGGACCTCAAATGATCTCAAATAATTTCAGGAGATTTCACAGGATTTAAAAAGGTTTTAAGGGTTTTCTAAAATTGACAAAAGATGAACGAAGTGGTGTACTAAATTTGATAAGGGATGAAACCCCTCAAAGCAGGTATTGCTGGCAATTTTTCAAACTATTTGGGCATTTTCGTTCCTGAAACACAATTATTTGTGCAGGACTAATTTTGTAAAACGAGTACAATTTCCAAATGATAACAGATTCTCTTACCACTCGTGATGCAAATTCCTTTTCTTGCAATTTATTATCGAATTCATCAAATTCTAGAAGAGTCCCCAATGGCAACATAGCTTCAAGTGCGTCTCCGTCCGCACCATGACCGTTATTTTGAGCCCCGGGAAGGTGTAACTTCTTTGCTTTTAGTGAGTCTTCGATGAACTTGAGTCGTTTTTCGACCTCTTGGGTCGTGTGGTAAATTTTGCTAGTAGTGATTAGTAGCTCTCTATGGAAGTCTGAAACGAACAAATCGTATTTACATAAATTTGGGTGAACATATATTCGACTGGACAATATCTGCAAATAAAATATAAATCTTTGACAGGGGACTCCACAAGTTTATAGATTATGATAGTTTAAGTCTTAGAAAAGACATTTATGGTCTGTAATGGAAATATAGATATACGTAGGGAACCTTTTCCAACTAAGAAACTACAGAGAGACTGTGGAAAATCGAATCTACACAAAACTAATCTAACCTGTTCAATAATATAGGGTACCTGGAATACAGGGCATGCTCTTTACAAAACAAATTTAATTGAAGAAGCTATTTAATTCGTAACATAATCTTAATTCAATGACCATCCACCTGCAATTGCTATGTCAACTATTCATTAGTAGATATACATTTACCTTCCAGAATAATAGTTTCTTTGTTTTCTTTGGCTGGACGCTGCATGCCTTTGTTACTCGCCAACCCCCTTCCTACAAGTATTAGATGTTTAGGATAAAGTATTTACACAATTTTTTACACAAAAAATGTAAAAGCGATGGATGAAATAAAACCATGGTTCACAGTCATACATCCTTACCAACTTGTGAATTCACACTCTTGGATGGCAAATGATTTGTAACCTGCGCCTCAACATTATCAATTCTTGTTGAAACGTATAATTTTTGAAAAACTGGTAAATACGAAAAATTAACGACGGAGCCAGGAATCGAACCTGGTATCTAGCGATGCTTTACCGGAGCCTTACTCCACTAGACCACCTAGCCGCCCTGACTCTGATGTCGTTAATTCCTCTCATCACCAGTAAGTTCAAATTTGTTTTCTTGTGCTGTGATAGTATGTGTGAATATAGAAAGTGTTCTTCCTCTTCGAGCACAACTTGTAAGAATGTCTGTAAGTGTGTTTACATTTTGGAATCTCACGCTTCTGATGCGAAGCTCGTAAGACAGTCAATGACCGTCTAATATTGAAATGCGGATATGCATCATCAATATTAATATTAATCACGAGGCATTTTTCATTGTTGAAACGTATAATTTTTGAAAAACTGGTAAATTCGAAGAATTAACGACGGAGCCAGGAATCGAACCTGGTATCTAGCGATGCTTTACCGGAGCCTTGCTCCACTAGACCACCTAGCCGCCCTGACTCTGATGTCGTTAATTCCTCTCATCACCAGTAAGTTCAAATTTGTTTTCTTGTGCTGTGATAGTATGTGTGAATATAGAAAGTGTTCTTCCTCTTCGAGCACAACTTGTAAGAATGTCTGTAAGTGTGTTTACATTTTGAAATCTCACGCTTCTGATGCGAAGCTCGTAAGATAGTCAATGACCGTCTAATATTGAAATGCGGATATGCATCATCGATATTAATATTAATCACGAGGCATTTTTCATTGTTGAAACGTATAATTTTTGAAAAACTGGTAAATTCGAAAAATTAACGACGGAGCCAGGAATCGAACCTGGTATCTAGCGATGCTTTACCGGAGCCTTACTCCACTAGACCACCTAGCCGCCCTGACTCTGATGTCGTTTCAACAATGAAAAATGTCTCGTGATTAATATTAATATTGATGATGCATATCCGCATTTCAATATTAGACGGTCATTGACTGTCTTACGAGCTTCGCATCAGAAGCGTGAGATTCCAAAATGTAAACACACTTACAGACATTCTTACAAGTTGTGCTCGAAGAGGAAGAACACTTTCTATATTCACACATACTATCACAGCACAAGAAAACAAATTTGAACTTACTGGTGATGAGAGGAATTAACGACATCAGAGTCAGGGCGGCTAGGTGGTCTAGTGGAGCAAGGCTCCGGTAAAGCATCGCTAGATACCAGGTTCGATTCCTGGCTCCGTCGTTAATTCTTCGAATTTACCAGTTTTTCAAAAATTATACGTTTCAACAATGAAAAATGCCTCGTGATTAATATTAACCCTTTCGCTACGGACGCATTCTACGTCGCGCCGTCCCCGCTGACCGAGCAGTCGCGGCAAGCGTCCGTACTTGCGGAACACCGTGCGTACAGAGCGAGTGTCAGGCGTTGGGTGACTATAGTCACCAATCGGACAGAGCGAGCTTCGGGCGTTGGGTGACTATAGTCACCATTCGGACAGAGCGAGCTTCGGGCGTTGGGTGATCATAGTCACCGATCGGGCCGAGAGGGTTAATATTGATGATGCATATCCGCATTTCAATATTAGACGGTCATTGACTGTCTCACGAGCTTCGCATCAGAAGCGTAAGATTCCAAAATGTAAACACACTTACAGACATTCTTACAAGTTGTGCTCGAAGAGGAAGAACACTTTCTATATTCACACATATTATCAATTCTTCTTGCTTCTGTGATAGTAACAAAATCAACCGGTTTTATTGGCAAGTTCATCGTTCTTTTCCCATTTCCACATGTAGCTTTTTTCTTATTGTTGTTGGCTGCGTCTTCTGTCGGCTTAGGCACAGCCACTTCCTCATCCTCAGATGTGTCCGGAGAGATAGGCAATATTCGATGGCGCTTAGATCTCGATTTTTTCAAACTCTCTTCCGTTGCAAAATTCTCTAAATCGGAAGCATCCTGCATGAGCTTCGGTTTTTGTGTTGCGTCAGGATAATTATCTGTATGAAACCAAATAATAGACAATTAAATAATTAATACATTATTCACATCATATCTACATACATCACCATTAACACAAAATAGATTGCGTAATCATCATTGTATAATCAAACTATGAATTATATATACGATGAGAACGTCTTTGAATTTACTGTAAGGAAATCTAGAACCAAAAATCTGATACTGGATAATTTATGAAACTGACAATTCATTATGTTGATTCCATGATAGGAAACCTAAGAGTGATTCCAGTAGTATACCGTTTTGACTAAGCAGCTGCTTTACAATTACTTTTTGTGTCACAAATCTAATTAGGGGAGACTTCAGTCAAATTTTGGACAAAAATCGGTTTTTTAATTTTTACACGATTGAAAAAAGTCGTACAAAAAAATCCTTAGACAAATTTTTAGATAATGTTAGTATAGGCCTTGTAATAAAATTCCAACCTCCTGCGATGAAAATATATGCGCAAGAAACCGTTCGAAGATTTTGCCCACCGCTGCAAAAAATTCCTTGCGCATTAGATTTCATCGAATCATTTTGCCCTTCAGCAGAAATATTTTCACAATTAGGTATATTGTCCTGAAATTGGTGAAAGGAATTTGAGCTCCGGTGAATATAACTCATTTCCCAGCCTACCGTGCACCAAAAATTGTAGTAAATAAAAATTCAAACTGTTTAAGTAATAACCTAACTGACTTGAAAAACTCTAATCAAAAATTTCTTCAACCAATTTTTAGTCTATGGTAGAAAGTGTATCGACAACCAACTTCAACCTTCTACGATGAAGCCTAATGAGCAAGGAATGTTTCGAGGAATCTTGGAAAAAATGCATAACTGTCAAATTACTTGACCAATATTGAGCAGAAACTTAGACCAGATTCCAGTTTTAGGATTGCTATGTAAATAAATGGTCCAAATTTCAATCAAATTGATAAAAAAATGTGAGACTTTCTTATTTTACCGAAGTCTCCCCTTAATGTAGTTCATACTTAACAGTTGGGCAAACACATAATCAAAGATAAAATTATCAGATTTATAATTTCAGATCAACCAATATGTAAAAAGGATCACAATGTACAAATTATTTTTAGTAAATGATTATTTTTTATTATCGTTTACTTTGCATGCTAAAATTAGTGTGATGACGGACATGCACTAAAAAATATGACCGTAGACAACAGTTGTTCCTAACGTTACCTTTGATCAGAATAGTAAATACCTGCACTTCCGAGTATGGCCAACACCTTCAACAGCTCCCACTTGTCCTTGACCGGGGTCTCCATATTGACCACCGCCCTACACATTTTTATCGGATCCTCATAAGGAGGCCAATAAGCTGTCTTATTATCATCGGTCAACCAGCTAAACGGAATCACGTGCAGACCGTCATGAAACTCGACTATATTGAAATTCATGATTCTTCGGCGTATTGAAAACGATCTAAAATAAGAAATTGTTGCAGTGAAGTCACGATATAGATATAAAGTATGCAGGATATAAATTGATATGAATTGAGAACATCTCTAGCCACACGGCCGGAAATATATTAAAAATATTTTGTACAGAGAATATACAAAGCAAATTAATATTGTTTAGTATTAGCTGGTCTTAGAAAATTAAACTGAAGATCGTGGTTAATAAGCAAAGCTGGTGCATTCATTTCAAGAAATCAATAATTTCTAAACTAACTGAAATTTCATGTACATAAAAATGCATGTGAATAACATGTTGCTTACAAAATGTGCAGTTTGTTCTGCTCAGAGATTACTAGCTGTGTGAAGTACTGGAAACATAGCTATTTCTTCATTACGAGATGTTACACAATCCGAAGGTATCGTCATCAGCTTGAGACATATATTAGCGCATGGCCATGACTTAAGGTTAGAATCTTTCTTTACAGTTTGGATGTCAAATGTCTTGGATTCACAAGGTAGTGAATATACATTTTCAAATCGAACCAGTTCGTAACCGATAACATATGATGTGTTTTTGTACTTTACGAAATTTAGATATTTTACCATTGTTCCGTCTTTAAGCATGCAACAATCATTTGTAGAATTATTACAATTAATGGAATAAGAATTCTGACGCAGAACCTGGTACTGTTTGCATGTTTTTAAATCACCAATTAAAGGACCTTCGAAGTGACGTTTGTGAAAACCAACATTTATATGCACGTCTTCGTCCGTCGTATCAGTGGTAGATATATAATCGTATTCGGCAAGTCTCCGAGCTATCTGCTGAAGCGGTCTCTCGCCTTTCCGAGTCATTTTTATAATCGTAGACATATGATTTTCGAATCTAAAAGCGCTGAACTCATCTAAGGGACCAAATTTTCTGACGTCCTCAGCAAGATGTGGTAAATTATGAACATTATGGGACATATGCTTAAGTCCATATATGTTTCCAAAAGACTCAACAAAATATTGTAAAAGTTCTTCTGCATACTTTATATTTGAAGGATTTTTTGCCAGAATCGGACTGATCGGAATTGTTATCGCCACATGCAGAACTAAAAAATGCTCGTATAAGTTTTTCTTCAATACATTTTTTAAAACTATGGGACCTAAGTACAGAAGAAATTGACGGTACTCTGTCGCTTTCCACAACTTGACAAATTTTAATGACCTTGGTTTTCGCACAAAATCCGATGGAACCCACTTTCTCAGCCTAATTAATGCACGAGAGATTTTTTTTATGTCGTAGGCGGATAGCCTCACGCTAAGAGGCCCACATATCCAGAGCAAAAGCAATTTTTTGACAATCCCTAAGCATATTAGGTGCATGTAGTCTAGTGGAACATTTGTAACCAATCCTAAGTGAGGTATTCTAGAAAGATTTGTCGTTCCAATTTGATAGTCGTCCTGATAAATATAATTTCTAAAATTTTCATCGGTTCTTAGAGTTATATTTTCACCTGCTGATGGAAAACACATGGTATGCTCTAAATATTCTCCTTCAATATTGCATTTTGTACAACTGTTGTACCCATTAAAATTTTTGACTTGTAAAATAAATGCTTTAGCAGGTGCGTCGCATATCAAGGCTTGAATTCTGACATCAAACTGTTGATTATCAAATGGAAGACCATTATCGATTAAAGTCACTGCTTCGTTAATGAACATGTCAAGAAACTCGTTAGCATTGTTAGGCTTTCCTTCTCCGAAAAAGGCCCCAACAACGTAAACTTTTTTCAAAATATCATCCGAACACAAAATTGGCCAAAGACTATATTGTGACGATTTTCCAACAGGAGCGCCATCAATGTTTATCATCAAGTTAATATTCCCAATATTGTGTCCAGCTTGCTGTCGATGCTTGACAATAGATTTGACTGCTTTTTCCAGTCCATTATGCCAATATTGGCCACCAGCGATACAGTGAACATCTGTAGACCGAGGAGTTTTGAGAAGTGCTCTGTAATCTTTTGGCAATTTTGCGTTTGTATGTTTTCTCAAGATACCTAACAACGCGTTAACAGAACCTCTCGAAGGTCTATGAACTGCTATCCATTGGCGGAAATCGGCAACCAGTGAGTTATTGTTATTTGATAATTCCTGAGAACTTCCTGAAGAATTTGCAAGATTTGAATCATCCGAATGATTTAAATCATGGGCTTCTGTAATATTTGCAATACTAGGTGTATTTTTATCGACATGCTCATCTACATTCGTTTCAACGTCGCTACCTATTACAGAATTATATTCACTATCTTGGCTACTATGTACATCATCATGTATTTCTGATCTTGATGGTACACTTTCAAAATTTGGTCCATCAATAGTAACATCAAAATTTTGAGAGCCTGACTGGGTTTCTGAACGCTCGAGTGTATTTTCATTGTCTTGACCGGATAAGTTTGTCTGTTCAAATGACATAGCTTGCTTCATTCTGATAATACTTAATTTAGTTTGTTGTTCAACGAGTCGACGTTTATGTCTATCTGAATAGCAGTCGTTACTTTTTCTTTTACGTGTCATTTTCTGAAATCAAATATCATAAATAATACAAGTATAATAAAGTATAATATTCAATGTTGCGAACATAAAACTTTGAATAACAAAAGGTCAGTCAATAATTTCTCATTTGATGTGCAGGAAAATGAAAGTTTATTCTGAAAACAGTCTGAGAACTAATGTTTGTCAGGGTCTACTATACAGTTGACTGCAAAGTTAAGTTGTTTAACATAAAATATACACTGAAAATATGGACGTAATGCCACTATTGATATTAGATTAGTGTGATTGCCAATCGAATGGTAGCTGGTTACCCAATCATTTGATCAAACATAAACTAAATGGTTGGTTAATAATAGTCTTACCTAAAACGTATGTTGTATATTTCGAATACACAGTTGACTGTCAGCTGCTCAACCTTTTCCTGCAATTATTACAGATGTTTCAAGATTTAGTTGTGAATACATGAGTGTGATTCAAATCAAATAACATGTAATTACTGATCGGCGGTCTCCACGCTAGTCTGATATCTTTCTAAATAAAGCTAGATTACACGAGGCTCAAGGTGGTATACGCCAGATTGAAATAACGTATAAGCAGAATGTTTTGTGAGAGTATATTCTGCTATTTTATAATCAACAATGATAGGAATGTGCATAAAACTGAAGCTGACATAGGACGTATATACAGAGCTCTGTACATGACTTATACAGCTTTTTATGAAATAGCCTTGTTCTATTTGGGCCAGCGAGATACACTAAGTGTTTCATTAGGGCCCGTCTATATGTATAGCGTGAAAAATAATTATAATGCATAATAATATCCTATAATAATTATAGTTAAAATGTTAAAAACGTACAGTTTGGAATATACAGGCCTCAATCAGTAATTAACTAGTGAAAAGTAAACCGAAGTTTGATAACGTTCGGCGTATCTTCAAGTTTCAATTGATCAAAGATTTAGTATAAATTAAAATTAGCCTTTATTAATAAATCGCGACACTATACGAATATCGGAATATGCATAATTTAATACTGCATAAGGCAATTATGCCGTATCGTGTGATTTTCCATCAAGGAGGAAAATCATTATGCAATTTGAAGGATAATTATCAGGACGAATTTTTCTTTGGTGAATCATTCTGATTTGGATAAACGAAGATCTGTTAACCAAAAAATATAAGAAAAAAACCAGAAATTTCCACACACAATTTTCACTATTTCTGACTTTTTCTAAATATTTGGTCAAACACTCTTAGTTCATCCAGATCACAATGATTCTTCAAAGAAAAAGTTATTCTGACAAAAAGTTATCCTTCAAATACGTAGCATGATTTTTTCAATTCTATGGAAAAGCAAACGACTACTCACTCGTGAGAGGTCAACTGCGGTTAGGAAATAACCTTGTTGAGTAAACTATAAAAAGATTTAATATTATAGATGTTTTATAGTTGGGAAGTCAACGATCGTAATTATTTTATTTGATTCACAGCTTGCCAAAAAATTATAAGCAGTATAGTACTTTCTGTTCACACATAAGCCGGTATTTCAATTGCATACCATTCAACACGTGGTGGCCAAGAATAGCCGATTTAGCAAGCAAACTGCAGAACCGCGTACATAGCAAATATGCACGTAAATATGTAATTATGCCAAGTAGCTAAGGATATTTTTTGGTCTAATTCTCTACACATTTCTTGGAAATTAAACATTTACTTACCAAATATCCACTTTTCTTGCCACGTGGGTTTCAGTAATTTTCTCAAGAGATCCGTGGTATCTAACGACCTGTGAAACGCGGTGCAAAAGAACAAGAAAGCTCGAGAATGAAGGATGAAAGAGTGCACGACGCTGCGCGACGGTGATGCGCGAAAAATTGGCGCGCGACGCTCGAGCACGTGCGCTCGAGTATGCGACGTGATGCCATATTTTTAGGGTTTTTCAGCGCTTCGTCGCGGATAAAACGCAAATAAATAAGGCGCGTTAATTTGAATTAATATAAGTACGACGGTAATTTTAATAAACATATACTTAGAATAAGAATGTGAATAAATATTATAATATTACGATTAGTGTAAACCGGTCACCCAGGAATCAAAAAGGAATGTTAATTGTTGATGAATTGTTTAGTTAAAATATAAACACTGCTTGTTTATTCTCATATAGTTCAGACGTAAATAACGAATATTTATGTATCCGTTGAAGGCGTTCGAGACCACCACCTCCAATACTTGAATATTCTAAACACTGGAATTTGGAAGTATCTGGTCAATGTTATACTGGTTTTAAAGTAAACACGCATTCGGTGTGGAGGACACTTTCGGGCCTGTTCTCACGAGTCCCTTTGGCAACTTTAAGAGTTCGTTTGATTTACTTCCGTGTAGAGTAGGAGCGAATCCGAGGGAGAATTGGATCCCCTCTCGATTTAGGGGCTGGGCTTTTTCTGCCCACACATTTTTCTGAGGTTTTGGAGGAAATTAGTTTAGATCGCATTAACACGAGTGCTGCAGACTAGTGCAGACCTATTTCAATCTTTGATATTTCGAGAAATTGTGACGTGGATCTTTCCCGCTCTTTGGTCACTCGGAGAAAATGACCGAGAACTTACCTCGTGCACAATAAATCGGCGTCCACGATGCACCCTGGACCTAAAACAATATCGCGAAATTTGTTGGGCGCCTGGCGTGATTAACACGCCTCGGAATCGGTAATGCGAAATACCGCGACCATATACTCGATAGCTCAGTACCGCGGAGAGGGGAGGGGTAATTTTTGGGTAGAGAGAGATGCAACACAAGTAAGCCAACGCGTGGTTTGGCCAAATCACTATAAAATTCGAATAATGTATTTCTCGTCAGCGATAATTCAAAAAAAATGAAAATAAAAATAATAATACTACTGCGAAAGTCGTTCTTCGCGATTCCAAATACAAATGCTTGAATTTAATCCAAAAGAAACAAGGAAGGGAGGAACAAACAAAATAATAAAAAAAAAAAGTGAATAAATCTAGGAGACCTTTATGGCCTACGTGCGCTAGTCGCCGTCTTAATAATACCCTCACTCGCAAAAACCAAAAACAAGATTTGGACTCGATGCGCTGCCCGCGATCGTCCTCGACTACGACGCTAATCGTCACTTAATCATAAACCGCTAAACAAAAACGTGATCTAGATCATAATCGACGCGCTAATCGCCATCGTGATTAAATCTAGGTGATGTCTTATTTCTACGTGCGCTAGTCGCCACCTTACTAATGCACAAGAATTCGTAAACTAAACCAAAAAGACGTGACTCGACGCGCTAATCGCGACCGAATTAATAACTCTAGAAAGCTTTTCGGATCGTGCGGGTGTGTAGCGTATTATGACGCATCCGAGCTCCAGTCGTAGTCACTATTTCCACAAAGTTCGCAACCCTTCCCGCTAAACCGAGCATCTACGCACAGTAACACGCGAACCCCCCCCCCCCCCCCCCCCCCCGCCGAGAGGTGACCCTTTTTACGTACGCAGACTCGACGAGACCCCGTGCAGCGGAATTTGGCCGCACTCAATTTCGAACCGAAATTGTTCCCCACTCGAAACCGTGACTCTACGCGAGACTTTACAGGGATCAACTTGACTCTACGCGTTATCGCGAAAACTCAGGCTACGGTCATCATCAAGGAGATCGGCAAACAGATTTCGAGCGCTACTCTAACTCCAAGATTAAGTGGGTCGACCGTTTATCAGTGTGCCAATCTAACTTGCGCTCGAAATATGCCCGCAAAGAATTACAAGCGCTTACCACTTCGTAGCCACCCGAGGAATTCCCAGACTCCAGTTGCTGCCATGGCACGCGATTTTCCCCTTTTTTCTTTTCACTATAACTCGATACAACGACCACCCACTACGCAACGTTACCAGGACTCAAGTGACGAGTCCTGCAAATCGGAACCGCAATTCGAACATGCCCCGAACATAGGCGCTATCCGTAGTCAAAATTCCCCCGATCTAATTGGGGTTCTCGTTACGAAACTCTTACAGCCTAGCGTATCGTTATCGTTGAATTCCGCTGTCGCGGGGTGTTGATTGGCTGGCCAGTCTCTGGTACCCCGTAGCTTGACAGTGGCGTGGTGACGACTTCGCGAGGGTACCTGTCGTCAGTTGGGCGACGGAGGGGGGGTGGGGGCTACGGTTCGCCGGCCACCAACAGGAATCTCGTCCGCCTTGGGTTCCCTCGCGGCAGAGCTCTCCGTTGACGCTCTCTCCGTAGCCTCTTGTGAGGCCCTCCTTTCGTCGCGATCCGCCACGATTGCCATCCAGTAACGTCGTTCGAATTTACTGCCGATCCCCTGTCTGAGGCCGCATTTACTCACCACGCAAAAAAAAAATAAACAAAAATCCTGAAAAGTCTTATTCGCTAGACCGACTATGGTCCCCTCTTAGAGTCTCGGATGCGTGACCGTTATCCTGGCGCTCTTTTTCGAAATGAGCCGCGGTCTGCTCCGCGGGCTCCCTAAGTTTATGGTCCGTTTAGAGTTCGGGGAGCCGTGTGGAACGCGCAGTAAAAATGCCACGTTACAAAATATATATACTAATTTACATTTTTTTTCCCTCAGAGACTATTTTTCAATATCCTCATATCTCCGTGCCACTTCAACGGGAATAATTTAATATTCCGGGACGAATCCAGAATCCACTTGGCGGCGTAAAATCGCAACTTGAAATCATATTACAATTAGTAACTTCGATGGGGTACCTCGGTGAAGTCGGCCATGTTGACCGGTCAGCTCTGTCGCAAAAGCGCGATTTTTCAAGCGCCCCAATATCACTATACTAAAATACCAGTTAAGGGACAACACCACTGTAACCCCCTGTTTTTCTGCCGTTTTTCAAGAATTTTTTTTGTGGGAAAAAAAAGAGATATTCTAAACTTTTTTTTTTTGTTTTGTTTGTTGTTTATTAAAGATACATAAAAAAAATTTATTCATTCTTCACGCCCCATGGTGGCGCTGGGGAAGCTCCCGCGTCAGGTGCTGTTGCCTCTGCAATGATTCGCGGCACGGAGCAGAACTATCGTCAAAGTCGATCTGAAAAAAAATACCGAGTGTTTTCGTTAATAATATGATATTTTGAAGAGAAGTACACAGGGGTTTGAGGAAATATTGATTTTTGAAAATTAGGCACGCTTCTGAAATTCAAGGTCGGTTTTCGAGCAAAATTTCTCGTCAAAAAAAGGCTATAATTTTTTTATTTATTGAGATATCGAAAAAATCCTGTGCACTTCTTTAGATAATCTAGTTTTATAGATGCAGTCCAAATTTGAAGTCGATCGGATAAAAATTGCTTGAGTTCTGCTGCGTGCCGCACTCAAAAAAGTGGTTCTGAGAAAAACGCGTTTAAAGTTTGGAGTTTGTGGAATCGTCTCAGCAGTGTGGCCCTCCAAAAAATCACTGATTTTCGCGATTTGTTTTTTTAATGTTAAAATAAACTATTCGGTCCGGTTTTTTTTTCATAACCAAATACATTCATGACGATTACGAAATGATTTTTGTTACGTTTATTTAATAAGTTTATAACAGTTAAATAAATTGTGGTAATGACACACAAAGAAAAAGGTCCTGCACGGTGACCACTATTGCGGCCGCAATTTTGATCCGAAACAAAAATTTCAAAAAGATTATCAATCTGTAGAAAATTTGCTATGAATTTCGATTCGAAAATTTCAGAGAATGTTTATTGAAGTCCGATAATGCATAAAAAAAAATCGATTTTTCGAAAATTTGAAACTGAAACGGTCCCTCAATTTATGTGATAAATTGGAAAAAAAATTTTTTACCCAATCAGCGATTCCGGCACCATACATCTGGCCTTCAAGAAGCAAATCGAGGTCCCCAGCATCTTTTCTCGAACTTGTACAAGCTCTTCTTGCCTCTTTTGCAGCCTCCGTGAGCGAGCGCTCCGCCTGCTTGATCCGCATTGCGTCGGTTTCAACGCAAAAATTGAAACAATTCGGGCCGATGGTTACCCCCAACGTCTCCATAACTTTCATCAGGCTTCTCAGGCCATCGTTGAATAATAATATCGCGATATCAGCGGCAATATCTACGATTCTTTTGCTCCCGGACTGACACTTGGGGGCTATAGCCCAAACTGATTTGTTGTAGCTTTCGTTATTGTTTTGCGTAAAGCTGCCCAAACAACGCTCCAGCAAATCGTCTCTGCTCAAATTTTCATACACTGGCGTAATTGCCTGCAATACTACCTTAGGAAGAGGCGGCTTATGGCGATATTCAGAAATATTACCGCTTGCTGAGGCGGCGCGGGACTCCGAGCGTCACGGAGCGCTACACCGCTCCACAAAATATTTAACATCTCCCAAAATAATTATTTTTTCGACCTGGGACCAACGGCATTCTATTCTTAAATGTATTCTAGATTTTTCTAGATGGTTTTCAAAAAATCGATTTTTTGAAGCCGTCACAGTGGTGTTGTCCCTTAACTTCTTCCTGTGAATTCAAGTCCTTTCCTTCCTTTCTACTTTCGTTTTATTATTCTAAGTTTCATTTAAATTGGAGTCAGTTTGTGTGCCTGAAGTCAACCGCCAAGGTAAGGCTTCTGCCTTTGAATTGTACGGTTACGAAGTTGCTCATAATTTCTATTCTTTCTTCTGGTATTTATCGACTTTGTGTGAATCACGGTCCACGGTTTAAAGTTGCACTAAGCCGCCGTGTGGCTGCATGATTTCGGTCATTAATATTATATTTATTGTTTCTTGGTTGCATCGTGTGATGCCAGTTTTGTGTGAATCATGGTCCACGGCTTAAAGTTGCAGTAAGCCGCCGTGTGACTGCATGATTTCAGTAATTTATTATTTTCGTATCTGAGCGACCTCGTAACTGCCGAATAATTGCCTCTCTTGTATTTATGATTTTTCTAATTATTTGTGAATCTCTATTAGCCTGCTTCTGCACTTTCTACCGTATTTTTTGAGCCCTATTGGCTTTATATTTCATTCTATACTTTTTTGTAATAGTAGTGTGCTTTATATTTTATTTCTGTTATCGCTTATTATATTTTGATTTATTTTTGTGCCTATTGTATCACATATCGAGTTCCTTGGAGTACAAGCGAGCGTAGAATCAGCCCTAGATATTACCGCACATTTTCTTTATTGCTATTGGCAATTTCATATTATTTTTGCCTGTTATTTATTTCTCTGTATTTTGTTAAATTAAGTTCTGTGAATTATTCTTTTGTATTGCGGTGAATTTTAGTGTATTTCTCTATTTTGTAAACTCTCCGAAATCCTCTCACTCTCATAATTTTGTATTTTGTATTCTCTCAAAAGTTATGTTTAGGAATTCATTATTCAATTCCTCAAGTACGTAATAATTCTAAATCGTCGAATCTACCGTTTCTGAATAATTCTACCGAAGGCTATCTAGTCGATCGTTTGCCGACGGGGTAAATTGTTACTGAATGTCAATCTCTCTTACTGGTCATAATTTATGGTAAATTTGTCGTATTATCTACCGAACTATCGTCTCGTTGTTTTCTACCGATCGCAGTAAAGTTCTCTCGTTCTAATTGACAGAATAATAATTTTCGTAGCATCATTTGCAACTTGGGTAAGATCACGTCGCCCAGTGACGTGTAGTTTTAAGTCAACTCTTGCATTATATCGCATCTCCTGACCTACGTTCATTTTACTCTGTTAACTACCGTCTCTCGTTCAAAACTACCGTTTACTGCTATTCTACCGAAATTTTTGTGAACAACGATTATTTATTTTATTAACTACCGCTGTCGATACCATCTTATTTGCCTGTCTCAATCATGTAACCTTCTCGACAATATATGAACGATTGACCTGTTCATTTTCCTTTTGCCTGGAGTTTATTCTTTATTTTGTTATTTTCTTTAATTCTGGAATTACTGTTAGCTGCCTTGAGTTCCGCCACTCTACCGGGATGGACGCGATCGTACCTGTGCCTAGCCAGCCATACAACGGGTTCTCTATTTATCTCTTTTGTACGGTTTTGTGTTAATTTTATTGATTTGCATTATTGTTTGAAAATCGACGCTAACGCGTCTGGCGCCCAACGTAATTATTTTGTTATAGTTGATATAGCGGATAAGTTGAGAATCGCGCCAAAGTGTCAACGGTAAGTCCTCATCCGAGGGTAACAGAATTTAGCGTTACAAATTGGCGCCCAACGTGGGGCCACACAAAAGGCCAGCTACAGAAAAATTTCAGTTAATAATTCAATTAAGAACTTGAGAGAGAATAAGAGAGAGAGAGAGAGAGTGAAAGAGAGAAATTATTATTAACAAAAGAAACCTTTTCCCGCTTTTATTCAGTCAGTTACTAACGTAAAGATTCAAGGAGATCTTGAAAAACAGTTGATATTGAGTGACCAATCGACCCAAAATATTTGAATATTTAGCGGACTGAACATCCCGGATTACAGATATTATTCCGACGACGGTATAATCCCTCGCGAGTCTTACTTCTAGACGACGCATTGTTCGCGGAGAGCAGCGCGCGGCCCATAACAATTTTTTCTATCGCCCGCTATAGTTGTTGACAACTGACGAGAGAGACCGTATTTCTTGCTCGTGACCGCGTATTGACACTCAGGATCAGCCGTGTTTCGTTACAAGCAGTATTTTAAATCGTAAACAATAATACATGCCTTCGTTGCCGTCTGTAAAAGACTCGTGGATATATTTATTAACTGCAGCGGAATTACGTCACGAGCTAAGGCAGCGTGCATTATCAACAGGAGGAACTTTACCGACTTTACGAGATCGTTTAATCCGATTCTACCGAATTTCTCGCGGAGAAATGGCTGATCCCGCGACTCCCGATAAAACGAGGCTTGATGCCGAAGCCGGCACCTCGTCTGTATAGTAGGGGAGCCCAAGAAGGGATTTTGGGTGTTATTCAAGCGCGACAGAACAATATAAGGGAGGAAACCTTTCACCCTGTTATGTACGACCACCATATATGAACCCTTAATATACAAGGGTGCGTCTAGGGTAGCCAATCAGATTAGTAAAAAAAAATCGATCCTCAAATTAATTCGAGCTCGTCAGATTAATAGAAGGTAAGTTAATTACATGGAAAAAAGCGTCAATTTCAATATTCTGACGATTTGATCATGGTATAAGAGAATAAGCGAGTAATTAGTTTGCAAAAAAAAAACGTCACCTGGAAGTATTCGAGCGCGGTTATTTTTTTTTTTAATTTGAAGGAAATCATGTAAAAATTACGGATATAATATAATCTGACGGTTTCTACAACGTAAAAAAGCTAAAATTATTGATAAAGTGAGGTACGTGCAAGGGCTGAGAACTATGTATTTCCCACTCCGCGCTTCTCTCCCCTTCTCACTCTTTCTCTATTTCTCACTCTCTCGCACCGTCCCCCCACTACTTTCTGCGGCTATGATGCCATCTCAGCTGATCACAATACAACGCGGTCGTGTTCGTGGATTTGTGACGCTTTGGTTTGTTTATTGTGTTTTAAAAAAGTTAAAAGTCATTTTATTTAATAACAGCCATATTTTTCTTAGGATTGTTTTCAAAAACTGAGAATTATTAATTGAGGATATAACAAGTAATTTTTTTCAAAAAAAACATAAACAAGCAGTATTTATTTTTTTGTAAATAATTTTTAAAGTTGGTGACTTGCGATGATTCACGTGAGTGGAAGTAAGTGAGCGATAGTCGGTTAAGAAAGACAGCACTAGTGAGTGAGAAAGAAAACAATAGCCATTGACTATTGGTGTCCTTTACATGTCACGGTACTACCTTGAGCTGTCAGAACAATGAAATTCCTCCACATAATTATCAGATTATAGGTTAGCACAACAAGGACATCGAGCTGAACTGTCTGCATATAAATCTGATGAGCTTGAGTATTTCAAGGTCACTATTTTTTTTTTACATTTTCAAAAATCGGCTGTGAGTTCTGACTGCATCCAAATCGTCAGTCTTTTGAATAGGATACCTTTTAGAGGTCACTTAACATTCCCCCTGAATATCTGATGAATAACTTTTGAATAACTTTTTTTTTTTTCATTTTCTACCCCTTCGTGCTGCCACCCCCGACTTGTAAGCCGGCAGATTAATACTTCTCTGTTACCGGAAGCACATAGGGCGTATATGATATTAATGTCTGACGCGCTCGAGTATTTCTTTATAATAAATTTTTTTTACATTTTTAAAAATTAGTACCTGGTTCCCCCGGCAGTAAAAGAGCATATATCATATGAACTTTTTTTCTTTTTAGTATCTAATCTTTATGATCCAATAGGTTCTCGCAGCGCTCGAGTGACTTACCATTTAGCCTCTTTTCCTCCCCTACTATTACAAATACCGGCGGACGAAAGACAAAGCCCACAATCGACGCGTGAAATCGGAATACGCACAGAAAATAATATGTCGCTAAATAATACTTCTCCCGGTAATATGCATGATTCATCGTCAAACCAAAACAGCGCTCCGGCTATCGATGTCAGAGGTTCTTTGGAACACCGAACGCAAAATATAGACACTGCGCGAGAATACCTCCCGATACCGCCTAGCTTTACACCGCGTCACGAAGCTCCCCCGTTCCATCATAACACGCCGCGACAACCTTTCGACTCATTCCCGACAGCTCAACCGCCGCGTTTTAATAATAACACCCCGAATACGCTCGCCGCACACGAGGCTATGCGAAAATGGAATCTAAAATTTGCAGGAACGCGTAATGAAGATTCCGAAGCTTTCTTAACGCGAATAGAGGAGGGTAGAACCTTGTTTAATTTACGCGATAATGACATCCTTAACAGTCTCCCGTTTTTCCTCTCTGGAGTAGCTTTATACTGGTTCCGAAACAAACGACCTCAATGGCACGACTTCTCCGATTTTGAACGCGCTTGGCGTCATAGGTTCGGTGATCCGAATTTACAGTTCACATTGCGTGAAGAGATCCGTAACCGTACGCAAGGCGAAAACGAGCCAGTCGTCGATTACATCACATATATGCGTGCGTATTTTAATCGATTAAATCCCAGATTCTCCCACGACGAGGAGATGGATTATACCTATCGCAACCTGCTACCGCGTTTTCAAGTGTTATTAAGAAGGAGAGATCTCGAAGATCTTGATGATTTAGAGGATACCGCCCGACAATTGGAGACGAGTTTTGCGGCAAGTAATAGATATCGAGCACCACCGACTGCCGAAAACTCACTGCTACCGGAACTAGCATATCGCGGAACACGCGCTAACTCCCGTCAATCGCGATTCGCGTTAGCCAACTTACATTTAGAGGACGAACCAAACGATAACGTTAATACTGCGTATAAAACACCTATTCGAGAAAATCGATCAAACTCGAACGTCAATAGAAAACTTTCGGATCCTAGACCTGACACGCGTTATAACCAACGACCACCTAGGAATAATACCGGCAACTGGAATCAATACTGTCAGAATGAAAACCCGAATAACGTTACCTCGCCTGTAACTTCTACCGCTCCGTCTACCGATTCCAATCCATTTCTACCGTCTACCGATCAAATAACTGCACGCACACGCCCCAGATTTGTGTGTTACAATTGCCAGCAACCTGGACATCATCAGAGGCAGTGCACCGCGCCGCGCACAAAATTCTGCTTCACGTGTGGATTGACAGGATATACCCGAGCCACATGTCCCCGGTGTGCGGAAAACTACCACGGGAACCGCGCGCAAGGGCAATCTCGGAACCCAGACTCACAATAGAGCCCAAAACCTCGCTCGAACAAATTGTCAGACTTTGTTCTTTAACTACAGAAATTAATAATACTACCGATATTAATAATACTACCGAAATTAATAATACTACCGAAATTAATAATACTACCGAAACTAATGATCTTACCGAAATCAATAATACTACCGAAATTATTAATGCTCCCGAAATTGTTAATATTACCGAAATTATTAATACTACTACCGGTCCACCTACTGAACAAACTGACTTTTGCAGTCCAGTCTACCCGCTTCACGGGAAACCACTGTTATTTCTGATTCTCAAAATATGCGATTCACGTGTAACGGCTTTATTTGACTGCGGTTCATCACGAACCTTTGTAAATTTAAAAACTTCGGTATTGATCGAATCGAGAGGTTTCCTAATTCAAAAATCTCATAGCGGAGCCGTCGTAACGGCCGCCGGCCGAAAGGCTGACGTCACGGGTGAAATAATCGTGCCGATAGAATTGGAAGGGACTACCCGCGATATTCATGTTCGCATTATACCTTCCCTTAGCTTTGATTGTATAATAGGTCTAGATTTCAGTCACACATTTGATATAATAGTAGATTTTACAGAACCTAACTGGTCATTCAAGTATAATTCTGCCGTAACTTATAAATTTCAAACGCACTCCCGATTTACTGCCGATACACAATGTAACGGAATTGTAGCTCTGAACGACGAGCAAACCGTCAAATTACGGAATTTACTAAAAACAGAGATAGCTCCAGCCTCCGATAAAATAGGTGCGACTAATTTGGCCACCCACCACATAGACGTAGGTGACCATCCCGCGATTAGGTAACGAGCGTATCGAGTATCGCCGAAGATACAAGAAGCTATCGATGAGGAGGTTGATAAAATGCTCGCTAACAGAATTATCGAACCCTCACACAGCGAATGGGCAAGTCCGATTGTAATGGTTAAAAAACCAAATGGCTCCTACCGTTTTTGTATTGACTTCCGGCAAGTAAATCAGGCATCCAAAAAAGACGCGTATCCGCTACCGCGAATGGACAGCATTCTGGACAAACTCCGATCCGCCCGATATATTTCAACTATCGACCTAAGTCAGGCATATTTCCAAATTCCTTTAACTCAAGCGAGTCGCGAAGTAACCGCTTTCATTGTTGCCGGTAAAGGACTTTTTCATTTTACGCGAATGCCGTACAGATTTACCGGAGCACCGGCTACGTTTCAACGGTTGTTAGATCGCTTAATTGGACCAGACATGGACCCATCACGGTGAGCCTTAATATTTTTAAATGAAAAGTTCGAGGACCCCAAAGCTACGATTGGGAATTTGTTATAAATCGTCTCTATAATACATTTTTCATTAACTTGAAATAATCCCCTGGGCCGTTTTTTTTATTTCTTAAAAATTCGTCAAAATTGCTATGTATAATAACTTAAACGCTAAATAAGCTGGTTCATCCTTATTATACGAGTTTGAATAAGTAACTTTTTTCAAATAAAAATTTCTTTTTCAAAAAAAAAATTATTTTATTAATTTTATAAATATGGCTAGTTTTTAGTGATTGTTGAAAAATACTTGAATAAAATATTCATGTTACTATTACAATAATGATTTGCAAGTACTTTAACTTACTTAAATATTTATTCAAACTCGTATCATAAGAATGAACCAGCTTATTTAGCGTTTAAGTTATTATACATAGCAATTTTGACGAATTTTTAAGAAATAAAAAAAACGGCCCAGGGGATTATTTCAAGTTGATGAAAAATGTATTATAGAGACGATTTATAACAAATTCCCAATCGTAGTTTTGGGGTCCTCGAACTTTTCATTTAAAAATATTAAGACTCACCGTGCCATACGCTTTCGCCTATCTGGACGATATTATCATCGCCACAAAAACATTTGACGAACACCTCGAGTGGTTACGATGCGTTTTACGAACTATCCGACACGCGAACCTCACGGTCAACCCTGATAAATGCGAATTTTGTTGCTCTGAAGTTAAATATCTCGGCTTTCTAGTTAACGAATATGGATTACAAATAGATCCAGACAAGATAGCTCCCGTTGTAAATTATCCGGTTCCACATACAGTGAAACAACTACGTCGATTTTTAGGAATGGCTTCTTCGTACCGAAGGTTTATCCCAAATCTTGCCTCGATAACCGAACCACTGACGCGGCTCTTGCGAAAAACCCAATTATGGACTTGGGCTGAATCGCAATCTCTCGCTTTCGAAGAAATTAAAAATCGATTAACTACCGCTCCAACGCTATCGTGCCCCAATTTTAATAATCCTTTCGTCGTACAAACTGATGCTAGTAATTGCGGACTAGGCGCTGTACTAACTCAAACCGACCAAGGCGGAGAACACGTGATCGCATACGCGAGCAGAACCCTATCGGATGCCGAAAGGAAGTACTCCGCTACCGAACTAGAATGCCTCGCCGTTATCTGGGCAATCGGAAAATTCCGACCGTATATCGAAGGGTACCATTTAACGGTCGTGACCGGCCATAGCAGCCTCCAATGGCTTCACAAGCGAAAGAATCCTACCGGTCGATTAGCTAGATGGTCACTTGAATTACTTGGTTATGATTTTACTACTGTATACCGCAAGGGCGCCTTGAATCACGTGCCGGACGCACTTTCCCGAATCCCGGAACCTGATGTTGCTTTAAATTCATTTTCTACCGCCGATGAAGCTACCGCCACTATCGTACCAGATCAATCAACCTGGTACGACTGCCGGAAACGCGACGTCGAAAACACTCCCGGAAAGTTCCCGGATTGGAAAATAGAAACTGGTCGCCTATACGTTCGACGCACAGACCCTTTAATCGGCGCGTTAGTACAAGACTTACACGCTTGGAAATTAGTCATAGCCGAAGAGCAACGCGAAACCGTTTTACAAGAAGCTCACGATGACCCTCAGTCTGATCATCCGGGAATAGAGAAAACCTACCGCCGTTTAGCTACCCGTTATTATTGGCCCGGAATGTACCATACCGCTACCGAATACGTGAGAAAGTGCGATACTTGTCAAAAATGTAAAGTGACCCAAGCTGCCCCCGCGGGTTTAATGGGAAGGCGCATCGTAGAACAACCTTGGATCGTCGTAGCAGCTGACATAATGGGACCATTTCCCCCGAGTAAATCTGGCTTTGCGTACGTACTGGTAATGCAAGATCTCTTTACCAAATGGATTGAATGCGCTTCCCTTAGAAAAGCTACCGGACAAAAGATTAGTGAAACGTTCAAAGATTTAGTACTATCGAGGTGGGGAACTCCCCAGGTGTTGCTCACGGATAATGGAACGGAATTTAATAACCGTACAATCAAGGAACTTGCGGAGGCCCATGGCATAAAACATACCACGACACCACCGTATCATCCACAAGCCAACCCGGTCGAAAGGGTTAACCGCGTTCTAAAGACCATGATAGTTACCTTTTTGAACGACGATCACCGAGAATGGGACCGACACCTCTCAGACTTCCGATTCGCGTACAACACCGCGCACCATACCTCACTCAATACAAGTCCCGCTTTCCTAAATCTGGGCCGCGTACCCGAACCAATTAATTCCTACCGACGATCAGCTACTGACAAAATCGAGATAGAACCCACACCTCCGTAATTATGGGCAGAGCGAATGACACATATCCAACTACTTAGGGACTGGGTCACGGAAAACCTTGACGACGCCTTCGCTAAAGAAGCGCGATACTATGATCTCCGACGGCGAGATCAAGCTTTCGCTGTGAACGACCTTGTACTAAAACGACAGCACACGCTGTCGTCTGCTACTCAACATGTTGCTGCCAAACTGGCGCCAAAATTTAGTGGACCCTACCGAATCTCCCGTTTTCTCTCTCCGGTGGTGGTTGAACTACAACAAGTAGATGGGAATAATGTAGTGGGAAAAATGCATGTAAAAGACCTGAAGACCTATAGAACTTAGCCTTCGTAACTCAACAGCCAAGCCAAGCCAATATCATGGGAGACGAGGCCCCTCCGCCTGCCTACGTCCTGCGCGGCTGGCGTCGGCTGGAACCATTCGCAGAGTTCATCCGGTTTATGCCAGTGTGGTGCCCCGACCTCGCTCGCGAGGTCCGGCTGGCCTACATCGAGGCCGAGGAGGACTGTCGGATACTCCAAACGGCCCAAGCGGCCCGGGGAACGGTGCGAGAGATGCCGGAGGGCGTGGACCAGGCCGTCCAGACCGAACCACTGGATGAGCCGGTTGCCTGCCCGCCGTGTTGCTGCCGCTGTCGCGATCCTTCTCCCGTTTCCGCTTCCTCTACCGAACCCCATCCGTCTACCGTTTTCACCGCCTCTCCCGACTCCACCTGTTCTACCGAATCTTTCGACACTACCGTTCCCCTTCCCTCCTCATCCTCCTCCCAAGTCTCCTCTCCCGAAATAAGCGACAGGCAGGAAGAGGCATCGAACAAGACCCTGCAACCACCAACTAGCCGGAAACCGAGGCGAACGGTCAGCTTCGCCGAGTCCGGGGCCGTTAAAAAGGACACGACCAGGCCACTACCACCACGGTCTGAGTCGCCGGACTTCGGCTTTACGCCGAAGGTCCGCACGGACAAACTTAAGGCCGCAGCCGCTCCACCACCTGCACCATCCACATCGGCACCAGCGCCAGCCCCGGCGGTACGCGACCCCCGGGCATGTTGCAATTGCGACGAGGTGGGACACCTTGCCCGTCAATGTACAAAGCCAAAGAGGAAGTTCTGTCACGGGTGTAAACAGCCCGGCTTCACGAAAGCAAAGTGTCCGCGGTGCCGCGTCGGTTGGGCGCTCGACTTCCTAGAGAGACATCAGGTCCGGCCCCGCAAGGCGGACAACTCTCACTTCACGGGCCCATACCAGCGCCGGGAGCCTAAGGATCCGCCACCCTAAGTGCCCCTCGGTTAAATTTTTTTTTCTAAATTCTATTTCGGCCTATCTAATTCAAAATTCTATTTCGACCTTCCAGTTTTTACTAAATTCACCTAAATCCAATTTTTTTTCTACCGATTTTCCTTATCTACCGTATCTACCGCTTGTTAACATTTCCTACCGTTTCTTTTTTCTATCGTCTATCTACCGTTTGTTAACTTCTCTACCGTCTCTACCGTCTTCAGCTACCGTCAACCTACCGTAAAGATCTAACTTCATTTCCGCAACGCTAAGCTATCGGAAAACTTAACTCCACCTTCACCGTTCGAGTCATTGTCTAAATTCCACCTTATTTCTACCGTCTGATTTATCCTCAAATGCGTAACTTCATTTCTACCGTTTTAAGCTACCGTCAAAACTTTACTTCAGTTCTACCGTTCCGAGCTGTCGTGAAAATTTAACGTCCTTCCTACCGATTTAAGCTACCGTGAAAAAACTCCGATTCTGACTTATTCCGTCGACGTTACCTGTTTCGTAATCACTCTAAACAACCCTCTATATCAACTGATTTCTCGCAAAAACCGTCACTGACTGAGGTAAAGGCAAAAACTTCTGAACCGAAAGCAAAAACCAACAATCACCGCTCGGTTGTACAAGCCAAAATTAACTGACTCGCCTTTTGTGTGATCGTTTACCATACTTTTCTCATTTTATTAACTAACGCACACTATCATACGACAGAAACTACCGAAGCATACGCGTTTTCCGTTTCTACCGTCTCTTACGTAATTTCCGTTAATTCTTTTGGCTAGTGTTGTCAATGGACAACGAAACCAATTATTCGTCAGTTTACGGGTCAGCCTCCATAATTTCTAATAAGAGCCTTCGTGACTTTACCTAGGTTGAAGACCTGCCCGCTCTCCCCCTGGGGGGAGGGGGTTGTAACGTGGCGTTTCAGAATCGCCCGTCACAAGGGCACACAACCGCTATTATTTTTAGTTTACGCTTCCGCAGCAGGGTACTCCAACCGAACTCGATACAAAATAGGCAATAACTACTTTCAACTAATTCTTTTTTGTAAATTCTTTATTTCGCGCTTCGGCGCACGCTAACAAGGTACTTGGACGACAACGATCCCGACCAACAAGGGACCACTAGCTACCGCTTGCAGCTCTCGACGACTTCGCCTACTGACGGTCTCATCAGACTACACTGGCTACCTTGGTGCACCTTTATATACACCTGGGGTAGCATCCACCCGAACCTTCCGTATCTACTGCCTGTACAAAAGCCGGTGGAGGTGAACAATGAGGCGTCACTCTCCACCCGGTAACTTTGGCCGAGAGGCACCCTGTGTATGCCTCTGCCAAAGAAGTCCCCGATGATAGGCAGCCTGGACCGTAAACCGAAGCAGCTACAAAATCGTACGAGTTGGTGTCAACGACGAAATCGCGAGCAGCACATTACACCACATCTAGCGGTAATTTTGGAAAACGTATGACCACGCAGTAACCAATATTCGCCACAGGGGGATGGCCTATTTGCGGTGGAGGTCAACCCATCAATCAAAGAAGAAGAATCACCTCACGACAACCGCGAGATCGGCGAGACGAACTACGACCTGCTATTCTACGCTTGACCTGCTGAGAGACAGCATCGTTCTTCCGCATCCTTCCGATTATTCTCTCGATTTAAGCTACCGATCCTTCTTCCTTTCATTCTACCATTATTGTATCTACTGTTTTTCCATACTCTCTATCGTTGCACTACCGTTAACTTCTTCCTGTGAATTCAAGTCCTTTCCTTCCTTTCTACTTTCGTTTTATTATTCTAAGTTTCATTTAAATTGGAGTCAGTTTGTGTGCCTGAAGTCAACCGCCAAGGTAAGGCTTCTGCCTTTGAATTGTACGGTTACGAAGTTGCTCATAATTTCTATTCTTTCTTCTGGTATTTATCGACTTTGTGTGAATCACGGTCCACGGTTTAAAGTTGCACTAAGCCGCCGTGTGGCTGCATGATTTCGGTCATTAATATTATATTTATTGTTTCTTGGTTGCATCGTGTGATGCCAGTTTTGTGTGAATCATGGTCCACGGCTTAAAGTTGCAGTAAGCCGCCGTGTGACTGCATGATTTCAGTAATTTATTATTTTCGTATCTGAGCGACCTCGTAACTGCCGAATAATTGCCTCTCTTGTATTTATGATTTTTCTAATTATTTGTGAATCTCTATTAGCCTGCTTCTGCACTTTCTACCGTATTTTTTGAGCCCTATTGGCTTTATATTTCATTCTATACTTTTTTGTAATAGTAGTGTGCTTTATATTTTATTTCTGTTATCGCTTATTATATTTTGATTTATTTTTGTGCCTATTGTATCACATATCGAGTTCCTTGGAGTACAAGCGAGCGTAGAATCAGCCCTAGATATTACCGCACATTTTCTTTATTGCTATTGGCAATTTCATATTATTTTTGCCTGTTATTTATTTCTCTGTATTTTGTTAAATTAAGTTCTGTGAATTATTCTTTTGTATTGCGGTGAATTTTAGTGTATTTCTCTATTTTGTAAACTCTCCGAAATCCTCTCACTCTCATAATTTTGTATTTTGTATTCTCTCAAAAGTTATGTTTAGGAATTCATTATTCAATTCCTCAAGTACGTAATAATTCTAAATCGTCGAATCTACCGTTTCTGAATAATTCTACCGAAGGCTATCTAGTCGATCGTTTGCCGACGGGGTAAATTGTTACTGAATGTCAATCTCTCTTACTGGTCATAATTTATGGTAAATTTGTCGTATTATCTACCGAACTATCGTCTCGTTGTTTTCTACCGATCGCAGTAAAGTTCTCTCGTTCTAATTGACAGAATAATAATTTTCGTAGCATCATTTGCAACTTGGGTAAGATCACGTCGCCCAGTGACGTGTAGTTTTAAGTCAACTCTTGCATTATATCGCATCTCCTGACCTACGTTCATTTTACTCTGTTAACTACCGTCTCTCGTTCAAAACTACCGTTTACTGCTATTCTACCGAAATTTTTGTGAACAACGATTATTTATTTTATTAACTACCGCTGTCGATACCATCTTATTTGCCTGTCTCAATCATGTAACCTTCTCGACAATATATGAACGATTGACCTGTTCATTTTCCTTTTGCCTGGAGTTTATTCTTTATTTTGTTATTTTCTTTAATTCTGGAATTACTGTTAGCTGCCTTGAGTTCCGCCACTCTACCGGGATGGACGCGATCGTACCTGTGCCTAGCCAGCCATACAACGGGTTCTCTATTTATCTCTTTTGTACGGTTTTGTGTTAATTTTATTGATTTGCATTATTGTTTGAAAATCGACGCTAACGCGTCTGGCGCCCAACGTAATTATTTTGTTATAGTTGATATAGCGGATAAGTTGAGAATCGCGCCAAAGTGTCAACGGTAAGTCCTCATCCGAGGTTAACAGAATTTAGCGTTACAATCTACATAGATCATTGAAGGCGAAAGTTCTTGTATGCTCCTCTTCTGCCTATTCTGCAAGGCCGGAGTTTTTAATTGCTGAAATTTTCAGCGCATGTAGGTCTAAGTTGGCCTTCAGCGTAGTGTATCGTCCGCCTAAGATCGGTTACATGTCAGACTTTGAGGAAGCTTTCCTGCAGTACAGTCAAGCCTATAAAAGTAATATTGTCATGGGTGACTTTAATGCAGACTTGTGTTCGAATAGCTTTGATGCTAATAATCTTAAGTCATTTTTTTTAAGTGTGAGTATGGATATTGTTCCTTACTGCCCGACGCATCACACTGCTACAAACAGTACATGGCTTGACGTCTGCGCGCTTAATGACCTCTCCAAAGTCTCGGGTTATTCACAATTACCTGTTGCCTTTTTATCAAGTCATGACCTGATTAGTGTCAGTTTTCTGTCTATTTCTGATAAGATTGAACCACGCGAAATCATATATAGAGACTTCAAGCTCCTTAACTCCCAAGCCTTTAAACTTGACATTGAAGCCTGCGACTGGTCGCAGGTATTCACTGCTACCTCGATTGACACCAAAGTTGACCTACTAAATACTTTCGTACTAGAGACAATAAATAAACATGCTCCAGTTCGTAAAGCCCAGCTAAGGCGTCCTCCAGCTCCTTGGCTGGATAACAATATTAAGACGCTCGTGAGAGAGCGGGACGCTCTCTACAAAGCATTCCGGAGAACTAGATCACTTGTCGTCAGAGATTAATACCGAGTCCTGCGTGGTCGTGTCAAAGCCATGATTTTAGCTGCAAAAAGCAAACACTACATGTCGAAGTTTAGAGGACTCAAAGATCAGAAGTCAATATGGCGCGAACTTCGGAGAATTGGAATAGCCAAATCGAATGAAGACAATGTGCCTGGGAATGTATCTCTAGAAGACCTGAACAACTTTTTCGCTGAACCTTTTGAACGCGACAGGCATGCCAGCACCGTGGATAAACTAGCTACAATGACGTCGCGCCTTGCACCCTTCAGAGACGGTAACTTTTATTTTAATTCAGTAACTACGGAATGTCTTATGCGTAATTTGTTCAAGTCAAAATCTAATGCTAAGGGCATTGATGCTATTCCACTTGCCTTTCTGAAACTATGCATGCCTGCTATACTCCTTCCTATACTTGATATATTTAACTTCTCGTTGACAAACAGTGTCTATCCCACACTCTGGAAAAGCTCGCTTGTTCGGCCTGTTCCAAAGATTAAACACCCTGGTAGTAAGCAGGACTTTAGGCCTATAAAAGTTATGTGCATTAGTTTATTGCGATTTAACAGCTGGTCTGGAGCTTAAGCTAAAGCGCGCCCTCAATTCTTGCGTGCGATTCGTATTTGATGTGCACAAATCTGAGCATATCAGCCCATACTACCGTATGCTTAGATGGCTTGATTTGGCTGATAGGCGAAAGTACCTGTTGGGAACTTTTCTGTTCAATACTATGAGTCTCGGGTCACCTAGTTATATCTCTGATGAGTTGGTTTTCTTGTCAGCAATACGTCACCGATTCACTAGAGGTGACCCAAAGGATCTGTTTGTTCCTTTACACCGAACAACTGTATACCAAAGATCGTTTCTTGTATCGGCTTGTGTCCTCTGGAACACATTGCCTACCTCAATTCGCGAATCATCTTCCGTAAATGTCTTTAGGCTAAAACTTAGGGAATATTTGGCCAGTAATACTGTTTAATTCTATTCAATAAGCGCAAATTTGATTTAAATATTTTCTATATATTGTTGTATGTTTATATAACACTCTATTTTATTTATATTTCATTTTATTCTATTTTTATTTTGTTTTATTCTATTTTATTTTATTTTATTTTTTGTTTTTTTTTTTCATAGAGAGCTGTACATGTTCAGCGCATTTGTGTTGTCCTTAGGGGGCACATTGCTCCAGGACATGTTTAATAAACGCTTTTCTCTCTCTCTCTTTCTCTCTTTCTCTCTCTCAGCGGTTCGACGTATGTCACGTCGACCTCTGTAAACCCGTTCAATTCACTCGAGAAGGAAGGATCAGTTTTTATTTTCTATGGCTCATCAGATGCCTAATTCAAGAATTTATCAGTAGCCGTCATTTCTGACTCGCAAGTGCATTTTTCGGTCTGTTATCAAGTTTTTCCACTTTCATGTTTCAATTTCGCAATAAACGGTTTCGACAGTGCCTTGCGCCGATTTACTGCGCAGACGTCTTTATTGTGTAACGATCAGCACGACACATTCAATGGGTTTGAATTGACAATCATTTCGGGGCTCTGGGTATCTGATAGTGGCAATCAACACGGGGTGCTACGGAACTTCGGTCACTTCATGATACTGAGTTGTCGAACCACTGATGAAAAATGAATGATAAGAACGAAGGAGAATACATTTGTGCAAAAGACAAGCAGCAGTTGAAAATAATTGCATGTGTGTGAGAAAAGTGTGACGAGGCATATCACCCAGCCTGTGTCAAATATCACAAAGCAAAGAACGAAAAGGGCGAAATGGTGGATTGCGAAAACAACTTTGTGACCATTCAAATAAAACAGAAAAAAAAAGAGACAACAACTCCAATGGAATGCGACGGGACTCATACGGTGTCAAACAGCGATGATGGCACATGCGGGCAGACCGAGCAGAAGAAACAAGACGGCAACCGAAACAAGAGAACGAGACGAGAGATGGGGCTTGAAGACTCATGGATAGACAGCAGCGACGCCGGTGACGAGGAGGTACTAAGGCGGCTAATTCTAAACGCAATTAGGGTCGAGGTACGCCCACTATCGGATAAAATTGACGAGCTGCAAAGCGAAATTGTTAGCTTAAAACAAACTGTAAATAAACTAATAAATGAAAATGTAGAATTGCACAATATTAATGATAACGTTCAAGTTAATAGTAATGGTGTTGCGTCGTATGCTAATGTCGTTCAAAATAAAAGGAAAGACGTAGTGATTGTTGTAAAGCCTGTAAAGGTCGACACTGCCGCCCAAGACGGTGTCAAAAAAAACGAGAATTTGAACAACGTGAAAGGTAATATTAATGTTAAAGATCTTGGAGTCGGAGTTAAAAATATTAAAGAGAAAAAGAACGGAACGGTTGTTGTCACATTTAAAAAATGTTAATGACGAAGAACAGTTACAAAAGGATTTTGAAGAAAAAATCGGAGAAGAGTTTAAAGTTCAAGCTCCTAAAGCTCAAAAGAAATTTGTTAAAATTCTTTACATTAAGGGCGAAGAAGCGACGTTGGAAAATGAACAATTAATCAATGACATTGTCAAACAAAATCAATTGAACGAGTACTGCCAAAAAGTAGAGATGAAAATTTTCAAGCAAATTGGGTATACCAAGAAAGACGAGTTCAGCGTAATTGTTGAGGTAAATCCCGAGTTACAAAAAGTTTTACTATTTTTGGAAAAAGTTTCCATTGGATGGAAACAGTGCAAAGTGATTGAGCACATTAACGTAATTCATTGTGTTAAATGTTGCGGGTTTAACCATTACGCGAATGATTGTAAGGGAGAGGTCACTTGTGGCAAATTTAAAGGTGCACACAGCAGCAAAACAGGCCAATCAACTGCACTTTAAAATGCACTAATTGTGCGCATAAAAATATGATGGAGAATAATGATAGTATTTATGATGACAAGCACAATGCTTTTGACAAAAGTTGACCTATTTATATTAGAATTGCTGAGAGCTATAAGAAAAGAGCAGAAGAGAGTAATTAGCAATTACAGCCACATGAAATGTTACTACATCTCAATGCACAAAGTTATTTAGCACATAAAGACAAAATCGAACACTTAATGATTGACAAGAAACCTCTAATTGTTTGCTTAACAGAAGCCAGAATAACTGACGACATAAATGACTCAGAATTAATTATGGATAATTATAATTTTATAAGAGTAAACTCAGAAAATAAATTTACGGGCGGCATTCTTGTTTACTTTAGAAATGACTCGCAATTTAAAATAATTAATAATAAAAACTATTCTTCTAACACGTGGAACTTTACGTTTTCTGTTCAATTATTGAATGAGATAACTATTTCAGTAGTGTATCACTCACCAAGTACGAGTGATGCACTCTTTATGGATATTTTACAAGAAATTATAAATGATTTTACTGAAAATAAACAATTTATCTTACTGGGAGATCTAAATATTGACATTAGTAAAAATATTTACCATTTAACCAAGCTTCAATCAATAATGGGTGAAATGGGACTAAAGAACTATGTCCCTACGTTTACACGCGTTACTAACAATTCACAAACAATGATTGATTTAGCCTTTTCAAATGAATTTTTAAATTGTGACGATTAGGATTCCCCAAAAATAACTGACCATGACATCCTAAGTATTAAATTACCCAAAAATCAACATAATTCAAGTAAACAAAACTATTTCATTGGCAGAAATTTTAAAAAACTTGATAATGTTAAATTTGTAAAAATTTGAAATGAGATGATTAATAGGATAGATAAATCTGATGACAACAATGTAAACAGTATGGCCAATAATATGATCGGATCAATTGAACAAATGTTAAACAAAGTTGTTCCATTGACTAAACTTGAAGTAATTAATATGTGAAAGAGTAAAGAATGGTTCGACGACGAAATAAAAGCTTTAAAACATAAGAAAAATGAATTATATAAAAGTGCCAAAGAAACTACTCATGAAACTGATTGGAAGAAATTTAAAAAAATTAGAAATGAAGTACCTAAATTGATTAAGCTAAAGAAAAGAGAGTATAATGATACGGTAATTGATAAAAACAAAAAAGAGGTAAAAAGTTGTGGAAACATTTAAAGAAAATTGTAAGTAAAAAATCAAAAAGTAGCATAAGTGAAGTCAAATTTAATGATAAAATCTGTGATAAGGATGAAGATATTGCTGATAATTTTCATAAATTTTTTATCAACAGTATAAATGAAATTAACCATGCAATATTAAATTCTAATCAAAATAATAATAATAATAACTGTGATAATGTACCAACTAATGATAGTAGTAATGATAGGTGGTCTAACTTTAGTAAAGTTACGATAAAAGAATTGACTGAAAGTGTAAATAAACTGGAAAACAAAGCGTGTACCGAAGATGGAATAAATGCGGAAATAATTAAGAAGCGTGGACTTATATTGACGATCAATTTCTTAATCTAGTAAATGTTTCATTGCAAATGGGTGAATTTCCATCTGATTGGAAAAATTCACTAATTACATCTATTCAAAAAGTACAAAATACAATAAATGCGAGTGATTCAGACCAGTAAATGTACTTCCGACCTTTGAGAAAATACTAGAGACTGTAGTTCATAAGCAATTAGTTAAATATTTAGATGATAATAATATTCTAGTGCCAGAGCAAAGTCATTTCTGCGAAACTGCCTTGCAAAATGTATTAAACGAATGGAAAATTAACTGTGATAATCGATTAGAAACTGGCGTTGCATTTCTGGACTTTAAGAGAGCGTTTGAAACAATTGACACAAATATATTAATAAAAAAATTAAACAAATGCGGTATTAAAAATAATGTGCTAAAATGGTTCAAAAGTTACTTGACTAAGCGCACTCAGCAAGTAAAGTCTAACAATGTGATCTCCACAAAGAGAAAGACGAAATATGGTGTTCCACAAGGCTCAATATTGGGCCCACTTCTCTTTTTGGTTTATATTAATGATTTAAAAAGAGAATTAAAATGTTGTAACTATAAAATGTTTGCGGACGACACAATAATATATTATAGTAGCTCTGATTCCATTGACATTGAGAAGCAGATTAACTGTGATTTAAATAAAGTATCTATTTGGCTAAACAGAAACATGATAAGTTTAAATGTTGCTAAAACTAAATTCATGTTGATAAAAGGAGTGCGAACCTCTAGTTACAATTTTAAATGTAATATAAAAATTGAAAATAACTTAATTGAAAATGTGGATGAAATTAAATACCTTGGTATAATTATTGACAAGCATTTAAACTTTAAAGAACACGTAAAGTATACAATTAAAAAAATTGCTAAAAAAGTAAATTTTTTGTTCCGAATTGGAGACTCTGTGTCGCCGCTAACGAGGACTATTATTTATAAAAGTCTGATTGCCCCGCACTTTGACTATTGTTCTACGATTTTCTTGAGCATTGGTGAAACTGAACTTGATTCATTGCAAAAAGTGCAAAATCGAGCGATGCGAGCGATAATTAGATGTAGTAAATTTACACCGATCAAACAATTGTTAAATGCTTTACATTTCTTTAATGTTAAACAGCGAATTACTTTAAATACGCTTACATTTGTGCATAAAATTAAATTAAAGATATGTCCATCTTACCTTGCGGAAAGTGTAACTCTAGTTGGCGAAACACATAATTATAACACACGACAGCGAAATAATGTTACGTTCCGAGAGGAACGTTCCGAGTCGATTCTGATTCGCCGCGTGATTTAAATCGTTCTCTTGACTTACGTAGTTGGTGTATGTAGATCTCGGGAATCCGCTGATCAGCTCCTCAGATCTTCTCGTTCAACTCGCCTACAATTCTGAAAGTTCGTTAGGTAGGGCTCGTGCCAACCATCACTATGCGTGATTGAAATAATTGTTTATGACAACACTTGGGTTAATTACACATTTATTAACGGTCTTCTTCCAGTTCTCGATGGTAGGTTTACAATCGTGGTACAGATTGGTGTTAATCACTATCACAGTGATTAACTGTTACAAGTCTCGAAGGTTCTGAATGACTTATATCGATTTTATTCTAGGATTTAGGTAGAGATCTGATCTGTTCTCTATGATGTCTGAAGTTCTTCTGATCTATTCTATTTTCTGGAGAGGTTGAATTAGAGGAAAAGTAGGAGGAGTTCAAAAGGAGTCGCGATTTCTCGCGGGTCTCGGATGATTGGTCAAAGATGATGAAATAATTGAGGGTAGGATTTCTGATTCGTGCATGAGATCTCGGTGGTGGATTAGTGCGAGGTAATTGGTTTAGAGAAGCAAGCGGCGGAGCGTTAATTGGTCTTATCGTTATTAAAATGAAGGCGCTATCCTGAATTCTGAGAATAAGGGTTTCTTTGTCCGTGAACTATCCGTGATTTCTCTTCCCATGTTTCCGGTGTTTAGTCTACTTGATTATCTTAATTACTGCAGGTGTTTATTACTTTGAGTTATTACGGTTGAGATCGTAAATCAAAGGTTTTATGTGAAAGCTAATGTTGAAAGGTATAACGGTTAAATGGGAAAAAATGTGCATACCATGTATGTTATGAATATGACTGATAAAATAACGGTTAATCTAGCGTGTGAGAACTATCGATATAAGGATTTGGACGTTATGATGGTAGCTATGTGTGTTAGTATTAATCTACGACTATCGGTAAGAGCACGTGAGGCTCTCTTATGATAACTGCACGCTGGTCAGGTAGGGCGCAGGGAGGGCGCCGCCGTGGATACCGGCTGGCACGTAACACCTCCCCCGTTAAGATTCGAGCGTCCTCGCTCGAAGTAAGCGAGTGCTGTTTTACCGACGTGAAGTTTCCATAGTTCGATTACTTCTAAGGGTTAACGTTATAAATCGTATAACATGTTACATAAAAGTTGTGAATTACTTAAATTTACATGAAATTAATAATGAATTATGATTACTTGAATAATAGTAAAGTATAGTGAACAGAATATTGATAAACTAAATATAAGTGAATATACTTTAGAGTGGATATAATAGTGCTTAATATCCGATATTTTGATTATTCTAAGAGTATATACGATTAAGGTAAGTAATATTGATATAAATGCCTATTATTATTCTATGATTAAGGCATGAATTATATAATGTTTGAAATATGTAGTGAATATACTTAAGATTATTCGTAAAAAAAAAAAATTTTAATTTTATAAGCTATTATATGAATTATTACAGGTCTATGTAATATTTTAGTATTATTATTATATATGTTATATTCTATGAATTATTCTATGAGTTCGGATCTTTGTAATCTGAGGTTGTTCGTTTCTATAAGATTGATTGATTTATTTGTATATAAGTAAATTTTCTGGAGATTTGTATACTTCCGATTCTAGTACAAATATCTGTGTTTCCCGTCTTGTCGTGGGTGGGGTCACAGTTTGAAGAGTGGGGAAGGGTTAAACTTTTGTTATTGGTCGGTTTCCGTCTGGGGGGTTGATCGGGTCTAGTCTATGAGCTTATATAAGGGTCTGTTTGAGGGATTTATCGTAAATTTGAATTTGAGTTCCGGAGAGAATTGCTAAGAAAAAAAAAAAAATATATTGAGATGTCGAAAGTCTTAGTCATCTGTGGTCTGAAGGTGAATTTTGGGTGTTTTAGTTTGTGCTATTGTCGAGTTTTCGATCTTGATTATTCGCTTGTTTTGGACCAATCTTAGATTTCGTGATTTGAACGTGAATTTGTGATTATGTTCTACGTTTAGTCTACGAATAATGTTTTGGTGTACTGTGTGGTTTTAAGTTTGGTATATCTTGATTGTTTTAGTTCATCAACATTGAGGAGATGGAGATGCGGCGGCTGCGGAGGGCCGCGTTGCGGGCTGACCTCGCAGCTCCAGAGAGATTGGCCGAAGTGCCGGGGGACAGGGACGATGAGTACATCGACTACTACGGCATCAGGTGGATGTTGGAGGGCCGGTGGGGGCAACCCAGTCCCCACGATGATTGGTATCATCCGGCATGGCGTTCGGCCGAGGGGTTGTGGTCGGTGTACGACTATGATTTATTATAAAAAAAAATTTTGAGGAGAAAAGGGTGTTTTTTTTGAATAAATAAACAGTCTTTTATTTGAACGTACTTGGTTCGTGTTCGTGTTGGAACTTACTTTCCTTCCTGGTAGTCTATAAGTTAGTTCGTAGGTTATTTTCAGGTCTTAGTTTTAAGAGAAGGCGAATTATTGTGTGTAAGGTTGTTCGTCAGTTCTGTCCTGATATGTTGAACTTGGTTCTAATGTTCCTGATCGACTCCTGCTTTCATGGTCTTGTGGTAAGTACAAGGTAACAGTTTTCTTATTTGTTCTAAATATAGTGACGTCCGTCTGAACTACTTGGTGTCGGTAGAGTTTGTTTCGAGGTTTTGTTCAGCTCTAATTTTGATGACTGTTTAGAGAGTGTATCAATATTATTTTGATTTTCTAAGACATTGGTATTGCTCGTAATCTCGATTGTTTGTATTTCTACGTCTGAATTTTGTTCTCGTGTTTGTCTAATTTCTCCCGATCTTTTGCTCAAGTGTAGTAGTAGGTTTGTGACAGAATCCCAAATTGCGCCGATGAGCCATATGCTCCATCCGTAAACTGAGTGCAACGCGTAGCCGTGAACTAGAGTGTCGATTAAAAACTTGATTCCTCTAAATGTTATCCATGCCCCTAGTAAGGTTGCGCTGAATGTTCCGACTGTATTAAAAAAATTATAAACTTTTCCCCAAGCTTCTTCTAAAGATCTTTTGATTGCTTCCTTATCTATAAGTGAATTAACGGATAATCCGTGATCAGCTGATATTTGACCTGTTGCTTCTCGGGCTATTGTATTTAACACGGCTGGTTTTTCTACTGGGAACATTATATTTTCGCGCAATTTTTCTAGATCTTCGTTCGAATAAATTCCGCCTGTTGCGAGGTTTTCTGGCGTAACGTATTTCCAAGATTTCTTTGTATTCGTAGATATTTCGTCGGGAGCTATTGCAGGTATTAGATTAGGTGAGGTACTGTACCAAGCATTGTTGATGTTGAACATCGGTGATAAAAATATGTTACATTCGATTTGATTTCCTGATTTAACTAAAATGTGGGTTCTTGGTAGCATAAATAGACTTTCGTTGCCTCTATAAATTGGGAGTTCTTGATAGCATTCGTTGGTTTTCCTAGTTCTGACGTCCACTGGTACGCATTTTGCTATACGTACTACTTCTCCTGCGATGTAAGCGATATATCCTGGTTGTTTCATAAGATGGAATGCAAATTCTGCAGGTGCTAGTGGGGCTGTTGAGAGCGCGATGTGTAATACTTTATTTTCTAATTCGCACTGTTGCAATATGGCGTCATTATACAGAGCAATGATTTGATTTCTGACGTGTCTTTCAAGATAAATTAGTTTAGAATTTACGTATGTAAAGATATCCATATTTCTTACTGTTATGCCGTTATTTTTCGTAAAAAAGTTTCCGGTCATTTTATCTAATATGAAAAGTTTAGGGTGTTCTGTTTTGATTAATCTATATCCGCATAAGGGGTAGGTTCCGCGAACTGATAAGGCAAAAGTTATATCGTTTGTTGTTACTGAATAAATTTCTTGTCCATATTTCCCAATCGTATTATCTTTAATTTTCTGAGCTGCGCCTTGATATAGAACTGAATATTTTTCGAAACTACATCTGTCTGCCTGGATTATGTCCCAGTACGTATTACCGCCTTCTACGTCAATACAATTCCCTGATGAATATTCACATCGTACGCCGGATCTAAGAATTATTTCGTTTCTCTGTATATTTACTGTAGCTTCATAATCTTGTAGTGTGATAAAAATTTGTCCGTAAGCTACGACATCGTTCCAGCTTCCATAGTGATCGGAAAAGTGTTCTCCTTTGCAGTTTCCTGAATTGTCTACGTCTCCGGCTAGGACTATAGGTCTCGATGTCGTTGAGTTCAGTCGTATTTGTGTGAATAGTTGTCTGTGGGTTCGGTAAGAGCGTGCGTAGTGTAGGTCTCTGCATGCGTCACGGGATATTTCGTCAATGTATTCGATGTCGCCATATGAGACAGCTGATATGTGTGAGTGCATGCCGCAATAGAATACTGATCTGTGGATCTCTACTTTGCATTGGATTACTTTGACGCTTGAAAATTCGGCTACCTGAAGTAATTGTATACTTGTATCTATCGCAACTGGGTTTGAAATCGGAATGTTACATTCTTTGATGTTGATTAACGATAATGTTGTAATGTTCATTGATGGTGCTCCACAGTCGTAAGCTACAAAGCTATTACCTGGCCGTATGGCAAGTATCAAGAGTGTTCCGATGAATAGCAATCTGCGTAAGCTCGCGTCCATGATTATCTGAAAAATTATTATGCTTCATCAGCAATCCGAGTATTTGAAATTTGAATTTGATTAATAAGCTATCTTTGCTCTGTCGCAATGAATTATTTTACGTTTGTTTTTCTCTAATTCTATTTCTATATCGTTCTTTTCTGGAAATACTTCTGTGATTTTGTACGGTCCCTTGTAATTATCATCTAGCTTTCCTGTCTTTTGATTTTTCACTAGATAAATGCTTTGTCCTATTTTGAAATCAACTGGATTTATTTTTCTGTCGTAATATTGTTTCGATCTGGCTTTAGCTTTTTCTAAATTTTCGCGTGCTGTATTTCGGATTTCTATAGTTTTAAGCATTAGGTTTTTTACGTAGTCGTCGTAGGTCAGAGTTTCGTCGAGGGGTGGGAATTCTGAAGGCATGCGGGCGTTCCGTCCGTAAACTATTTCGAATGGGGTGTGGTTTGTCCCTTCGTGTCTGCTTGTTGTAAGAAAGTGTCGCGTGAGGCAACCATTCGTCCCAGTCTCTCTTCGTTAAATAATGTTTTAGGTAGTCTACAAGTACTTGATGGCTTCTTTCTAAAGAACCATTTGATTGAGGGTGGAATGCTGTAGTTTTGAATTGTGTGATTTTGAATGCTTTTGCAACTCGTCTCATTACTTGACCAATAAATGCTGCTCCTTGATCTGTTAATATTGTTTTGGGACATCCGTATTTACAGATAAAGTTTTTTACAAATGCATCTGCAATATCTTCAGCAGTTGCGTGTACTAACGGTATTGCTAAACTGAATTTTGAAAGGTTGTCTTGCATGGTCAATACATACTTGTAACCGTTTGCGGATGTTTCGAAGGGTCCGACTATATCTAGCGCTACTTTGTCGAATACGTCTGCAGATGTGTCTGTTATAACCATAGGTTGTTTGGTCTTGATGCGCGTTAGTTTTTTCTTTTGACAGCTGACACATTTCTTTATAAAATCTTCTATTTGCTTTTTCATATTATCCCAAAAATATTTCTGTCGAATTCTGTTATACGTTTTCGTGATACCTTTATGTCCTGCGATCGGAGATTCGTGATTTTCTTGTATTATTCTGAGTCTAATATCTGGAGGTGGAATGATAATTTTGTCTTTACAGATCGTTATGGTAATTTGTGTTCCGGCGAATACCTGTCTAATGATATTTTTAATTTTAATCCATCCAAGATCGTTTATTCCACTTTTACCTTGCGATATGCTTGCTGTTTTAATATTCAAATCTTCCATATTCTGTTTCAAATGTACAAATGCATCGTAATAGTTATTTTCCAAAGGTGTGTCTTGTTCATGTTCTTGAGTAACTAATGCGATTATTCGTTTCTTTGGTGTTCCTAATATAATTATGTGTCCTATCTGATATTCTGTGACTGGTTTGATGTTTTTCAAATATCCTTTTTCATCTAAAAATTTACCTATTTCGCCTAGTGCTATTCCGTTAGTGGAAATGAAGCATAGATAATTATCTTTTCTCATTTCTAAATTGTCTCGAGTTTCTATCAAATTAGTAGATTCTTGTCTTGGTAATTCTACTGAGGCTTGCGAATCATCAGATACTGTGATATCTGATACGGTGTCTAGGTTACTTATTTCAATCGATTTATCTTCTAAATTCTGTGGATGATTAAGTTCTACTATTGCATCTAGGTCTGGTAAAGCGTTTGAAATATTTATCGATGTCGAATTTCGTTGGCTCTGAGGATCTGGAGTTATACATGTTTTCGGAGATTCTTTGTCAACGTTCTCGGGTGAAATTGGGGTCTTGGGAGTTTGCGAAATTTCCACTGCTTGTTTTCTGATTTTTAGACTGCTAGTTTTGTTTCTCGCAGCTTTTGGTTTCGAAGGTTTACTTGTATGGGTGTCTTGGTGGCCTCCTAAACCTTTGTAACATGCGTACTTATATGTCGGTCTATGCTGTCTCGTCGTACGTCGGGGTTCTGGTATACGGTTTACATCACTGTTAGGTATAATTTTATTTATAACTTCGACGTTCGGTTTAGGCTCAAGTATCTTCGGTTTTATGGTCTCGGTCCACTCTTTCTGTTCGGCTGGAGAAAGTCGTACTGGTGACGGTTCTGTTATATGTTTGTCTCTGTCGTCACTCTCGCTTGAGGGTGTTCTTATTGCTTCGTGCTCGAAATATTGAAGTGTCTCGTCAACGTCCATCTTTTGTGTGGTCTCGAAGGACTTGTTTATACACATGGATTCTTGCAAGGGGTGTACGTCTGCCTGAACTGTGATTGTATTAGATTTTTCGCTTCCTGAAGCTGATGCAACGTCTAAAGTTATACTGCGTTTTCCTGTACATTCCTCGTCCAATTCTATTTCGTCATGAAATTTCTTTTGTCTTGAAATTAAGTCATTCGTCTTTGATATAGGGTATGGAGTAATCTCGTCTGCGTCTGTCATTGCTTTCAAATTATCTGTAATAGTTTTACGTCTTGTTCTAAGTAATGGTGAAGGTGTAAATTCAGCTGTTTTAGAAGAACGTTTGTTTAATAGATCTCTGGCTAAGCTTCTCTGAAAACTATTCTTCCTATTGGTGGAAGGTGTTCCTGAACCTGTCGGTGTATTATTAGCATTTGGCACGGATACAGTCTTAGGGGTGTGAATAATCGCAGCTGAAGTATGCTCTTGAGTGGGTGTCGGGGGTGAGGCTAGAGATTGCCCGCTCTCTGTGACGACTGTAGCTGTATTTTGTCTTATACTAGGTATACTCGATTCCATATTACTTTTATTAATTCTATGCTTTACTGGATTTAATTTATAAGAATCATCGCTATCCAGCGATGAGGATTCAGAGTCTACATAATCTGGAAGTAACGTAGATTGATTTTTCTTTGATCTTTCATCCATCGAAGATGAAGATTGAGAATCTGATTCTATTTCTATGATAACAGATTGTTGATTTTCATTCGATTTATTGCTAGCTAAAGTTCTATGATTTTCTGGAGAGTCTGATAGTTCATCCGATGATGAATCTTCGTATTCAGAACGATGTCTGAATGGAGTAACGCGTTTAGCACTTGATTTTCTTTTATTAAGGATTTTTAATTTCCTATGTTTACCGGTTTCCTGTGAGTTTGTATTTTTGTCTATGAATTTAGATCTAAGACGACTGGCAATAGGTTGCGCAGGCCTATTGTTATCCATCGTTCGATTTTTGCTATAGTCGGAATTTGAGTCTAATCGTGCGCCTCTCGGGTTTGTCACGTTTTTAGAATCTGCCGTTCCGACATGTTTGTTTCCACCTGAGCTCGGAAAACCTAAAAAGTCTTCCTCGTCTGTACTCATTGCAGCTTCTTGGATTTTGTAATCTGCCTGTATAGTTTTTTCTTCCACGGAGGAACTACTTACATAACGTCGTCTAATCTTCGCGTCTCTCTGAGTTAACTTTTGAGCGGAGTCAGATGACGACCGTAACCTGGCTATACCCGGCGCTACGTTAAGAGCAGGGTCTGCTGACTGTCTCCAATTGAATTTTGTGGGATATACGTCCCTTTTTCCAATATCAACGGGGTTTCTCGACAACGCGTCTGCGTTTGTATTTATTTTGCCCGCTTTATACTGAATTTTATACTGGAATTCTTTTAAACGTTCTCTCCATCTCATTACACGTGACGTAGGGTCATTCGTAGAATTTACCCATACTAACGGTCTGTGATCGGTTAACAATATAAATTGTCTACCATAGAGATATGGTCTAAAAGTTTTAATTGCATAAACGATTGCCACCATTTCCTTCTCAGTTGTCGAATAATTTCTTTCATGCTTGTTCAAAACTCTAGAAGCATACGCGACGGGCGCGTCTTCGCCTGGCTTTCCTTGCGATAAAATAGCTCCTACTGCGAAACCAGATGCGTCTGTTGTGACTATAAATTGTGACGAAAAATCAGGATATTGTAGTATAGGTGCTTCACAAAGTTTGTCGCGCAAGATTTCGAAAGCTAATTGCGTATTAGAATTCCATTCAAATTTTTTATTTTTGCTAGTTAATTCTGACAAAGGCTTGGCGATTTTAGCAAAGTTCTTAATAAATCTACGGTAATATCCGGCTAGTCCTAAAAATTCTTTAACATTCTTCGTGGTTTTCGGAATAGGAAATTTCTTTACAGCTTCGATTTTTTTTGGATCTGGTTTAACTCCGTCAGCTGATATGATATGCCCTAGATATTTGACTTCTGTTCTAAGAAATTCGCACTTGTCCGATTGTAACGTCAAGTTTGCTTTTCTTAAGCGTTCAGCGAGCTTTATAAACTTAGTTGCATGCTCTTCAAGTGATCGTGCATAAATTACAATGTCGTCTAGGTATACGAATAAATCTATTCCCTGTAAACCTCGTAAAACTAAGTCCATAAGTCGTTGAAAGGTTGCTGGTGCGTTTTTCAGTCCAAAAGGCATTCGGTTAAACTCGTAATGTCCGTGGGGTGTTGTAAATGCTGTCTTATGTTTATCGTCTGGATGCATAGCGATTTGATGGAATCCTGAGGCTAAGTCAAATATTGAAAAATATTTTGCTCCACCTAGTTGGTCGAGTATGTCTGATATTAAAGGTAATGGATAAGCGTCTCCAATCGTTTTTTCATTTAATTTTCTATAATCGATAACTAATCGCCATCGTTTATTTCCTTTTGAATCTTCTTTCTTTGGTACAATCCATAGTGGTGAATTATACGGTGAATTTGATGGTTCTATGATATTCATTTTTAATAAATCTGTAGTCTGTTTCTCAATTTCTGGCTTTTGAAAAGGAGGATGCCTGTACTGTCTTGTGTTGACGGGTATCTCGTCTGTGGTTAGTATACGGTGCATGCATGTGTTAGTAACTCGCAGGGGTTCTCCGGGGATGTGGAAAAGGTCAGCGTACTCGTCGATTAAGAGAGCAACTGCTTTACGCTCTTCTGAGTTCAAATGGTCTAATCGCAATAAATTGAATACTTCATTAGCGCGGTTTCCTCGCGTCCGAGTTATCCCGTGCTCTAAAGTTTCACATTTTATGCTATTACTATCCTCGTCTACGCTTGTATCGAAAGGGTACAAGGGAATTACGGGAATTTCCATTTCAACATCTTCATCCAGTGTGTTAATCGCGTACAAATAAGCTATTCCATTATTATTTGAAACAACGGTTTCGCCTATGTATATACCTTCCTGCGTGTCTAAGCGCGGTACGTAACCCTCTAAAATTTCCGTGTTCTTGACTCGAATAAACATCGCGGTTTTCTGTCTGGCCAGGAGCAGTACGCTTTCTGTTTCCGAGAACGGTATGTTGATCTTGTTTAGGGTCACGGACTTTGTTCGATAATCGATTTTTCCGTCATTGTCATGCATAAATTCTGATCCTATAATACCTGTATAATTTAATGGAAAATCTTGTGGAACTACATTGAATTCTCCGAGAATGTTATTAATCCTGATTTTAATTTTTCCTAATGTCATTGGTTTGTCAACTTTTGAGACTCCATTAAGTTCGTAAGTAATCGAGGCATCGATCGATTCTGGATTTTTCAATTCACTTATTCTTATCAAATTTAATTGAGATCCTGTATCTACTAAAAATTTTCCATTTTTGTGTTTGAGATCTTTTGATTCTATAATTATTGATGGTGATCTATGATTTGGGGATATTGAACCGATATTAAATTCAGCACTACGGATTTCTGGTGCATTTTTATTTTCTGTATTGGACTTTATTACTCTGCTACCTGACGCTGAGTCTCGGAGTTTCCCGTCGTCGCGTCTATTCGAGGGGAGGCTCGAGCGTTTCCCGCTTGTGTATTAGTGACGTTGTTTGTTTCTGTTTTGCCTCCTTCACGCCTGCTATTATTATAAGCGCGTTTTCTACAATCTCGGATAATGTGACCTATTTTCTTACAATAATTGCATTGTAGGTTAGCATTTGGATTCGAATTTTGAATTGCTGCTCCATTGTTTTTATTTTTTAAGTAGCGGCATTCGTCTATTACGTGGTTATTTCGTTTGCAGTATCGACAGTATTTATCTATCTGCTGATTTGAGTTTGATATATTTGCTTGGCTTGAAGTATTTTGTCGATTGCCATTGATTCGAGAATTTGAAATTTTATTCCGGTTTATTGCATTTGAACTATTTGTTTGAGCAGTATAACAAGCTTTTTCTTCGGATGCTTTAGTTGTTGGTTTATACATATTTTCGGCGTTCTTGATATTCTTTTGACGCTTTTCTAATTCCATAGCTTCGGTCACTACTTCTTGCAATGTATTATACTTAGGTTTCGACAGGAAAAGGGAGTATCTAGGAAGTAGTCCGGCTATAAATGATTTTACTGCAACTTTAATTGCCCATGATTTTAGTGATTGAGCATCAGTTGTTTCTGTTAAATCAATTTCTGCTAATGTCATCTGTAAATGAGTGCCTATTCTGTAGTTGAAGTCAATAATTTGTTCGTCTTGTCTTTGTTCAAAGTCGTTAAGTTCTTTTATCCAAGTGTCTATGTCTTTGTCTGGTTTAAAGTGAGTTCTTAAAAATTTCGCAAGTTCATCGATTGTTTGTATTTTTGCGTTTGTTACACGTTTAAGTGGTTCTCCCCTACATTTTGAACGTAACATTTTAACTAGAAATTCTTCTCCGCATTGTGGTATGAATTGTTTAACACTTTCAAATTCATCTATGAATGTTTGAATCGAACAACCAGCAGGTGTATTATCGAATTCTGGTATTATTTTGAAAACATCTTTGTAATCGAATTTCTGGATATATGATGATCCGTCTACTCTAAGCAATGTATTGGGATTTGTGGTACTTGTATTCTGTTGGGTGCTAGTTTCCATGGGAACTTGAGTATTATCGTTATCAGGCATTTTGAAAATTGTATTTTGACTTACGTTACGGAGACTATAAGCAATGAATGACGATTCTCAGGGGTTGGGCGGGAGGGCGAAGTTTCCGTTGAAATTGATGTTCTGCGATGCAAGCTTCTACGATGCGAAGGTCTGCGATGCGAAGGTCTGCGATGAAAAGATTTACGGTGCCACGTTCAATGTTGCGAAGTTCTCCGGTGCTGCGTTCTGCGATGCACAATTCTTCGATGTCGTCTGGTGATATGTTGTTGATGATAGTTGTTGTAGGTGTTTAATCAACAGTGTATGTTGATAACAGTTTGAAGAAGTTTAGTTCGATGATGATTTGGTCACAATCATTTATCAGTTATATCGTCGATGTGTATTCCCAATGTTGAAAAAAAATTTTCGAGTTTTCGAAGGTTTCAGTAGCGTTGATTGTTTGATGATTATTTAACTATTTCTAGTTGGCTCTCGCACACGCTGCCACCATTTTATTTATATTGTAGAGCTGTTACGTTCCGAGAGGAACGTTCCGAGTCGATTCTGATTCGCCGCGTGATTTAAATCGTTCTCTTGACTTACGTAGTTGGTGTATGTAGATCTCGGGAATCCGCTGATCAGCTCCTCAGATCTTCTCGTTCAACTCGCCTACAATTCTGAAAGTTCGTTAGGTAGGGCTCGTGCCAACCATCACTATGCGTGATTGAAATAATTGTTTATGACAACACTTGGGTTAATTACACATTTATTAACGGTCTTCTTCCAGTTCTCGATGGTAGGTTTACAATCGTGGTACAGATTGGTGTTAATCACTATCACAGTGATTAACTGTTACAAGTCTCGAAGGTTCTGAATGACTTATATCGATTTTATTCTAGGATTTAGGTAGAGATCTGATCTGTTCTCTATGATGTCTGAAGTTCTTCTGATCTATTCTATTTTCTGGAGAGGTTGAATTAGAGGAAAAGTAGGAGGAGTTCAAAAGGAGTCGCGATTTCTCGCGGGTCTCGGATGATTGGTCAAAGATGATGAAATAATTGAGGGTAGGATTTCTGATTCGTGCATGAGATCTCGGTGGTGGATTAGTGCGAGGTAATTGGTTTAGAGAAGCAAGCGGCGGAGCGTTAATTGGTCTTATCGTTATTAAAATGAAGGCGCTATCCTGAATTCTGAGAATAAGGGTTTCTTTGTCCGTGAACTATCCGTGATTTCTCTTCCCATGTTTCCGGTGTTTAGTCTACTTGATTATCTTAATTACTGCAGGTGTTTATTACTTTGAGTTATTACGGTTGAGATCGTAAATCAAAGGTTTTATGTGAAAGCTAATGTTGAAAGGTATAACGGTTAAATGGGAAAAAATGTGCATACCATGTATGTTATGAATATGACTGATAAAATAACGGTTAATCTAGCGTGTGAGAACTATCGATATAAGGATTTGGACGTTATGATGGTAGCTATGTGTGTTAGTATTAATCTACGACTATCGGTAAGAGCACGTGAGGCTCTCTTATGATAACTGCACGCTGGTCAGGTAGGGCGCAGGGAGGGCGCCGCCGTGGATACCGGCTGGCACGTAACAATAATATACACATCACAAAGCGTAATCAAACAACATCACAAAACACACTAATATATAGCGGACGTAAAGCGGAAGAATATACTGTTAAGACGAGGTCTGATTGGGTTTTTCTTGGGTTTCCCTAATCCGTGCAGATATGCACGCGGTACCTTAATCAGTGCAGCCAGATCGTGGATAGAAGTTACCACCTCTCCGACTCTCTACCCACAGCGCACACAATCACAACTAGTGTGTCCGTGAACAGGCGGTGCCGACGCTACTCGAAAATAGTCGAAAGCGGCCGAAGATCGCTTCTCCTCACGCGTTAATATTCTCCCGTCGACTGGCCAGCATGTGTACTAACACATCTAAGCTGAGCACGTGCGTGAGTAGCCAAGCCAAAAGCGAGGCCTGGAAAAAAATGAAACGAGCGCGAAGCCTGAGAAACTCGCATATGACGTCACGCGACGAATTTTTTTTTATGTTTTCAGGTTTTTCGCAGCAAAATTATTTATAATTAAATAATTTTAAGCATGAATAATAATAATTAATAATTATTATTATGGTAATTAAAAGGCCTGAATTAATAATAATAATAATGATTATAATTATAATAATAATAATAATTATTATTATTATTTTTTTTTTTTTTTTTTTTTTTTCCGAGGAGTTGCGGAATCCAAGTTACGGATTCGCGCCAGTCATACGGGCTGGCGCGGATGTGGGACTCCAGGGTGGCCTACCCACTAAACCGCCACCTCCTGTGCAACGCTCCCAGCCAGGAACTATGGTGATATTACTTCTAGCTGGGAGCTCTGTCGGTGTGTGTCTCGTCAGTCTGTCCGTCCGTCCGTCCCGTGCCGGCAGTCCGTCAGTTGCGTTACGTCAGGCAGCCGTCCGCGTTCTTACGTCGTAGGATTGTCTCTGTGTAGGTGGCAACAAGTTGCCACCTTTCTGTACTATGGAGCATCACCCCGACAACGTTGTCGGGAGTGATGCCTCCCACGACCGTCTCCAGTCTATGTCTTAGTTCTGTCCAGCGGTCACATTCAAAGAACGTGTGTTCCGCGTCGTCTCGTTCGTGTCCGCAGTACGTACAGTTAGGCGTCCGTACTCGGTTCAGGTTGTGTAGGTAGCGTCTGAAGTAGCCGTGGCCCGTCAGAAGCTGGGTGACGTAAAAATTCACATCCCCAAACCCCCTCTGGATCCACGGTCTCAGGTCCTTAATAAGTCATCTCGTCCAGTTTCCCGTTGTTTCTTCCGTCCACCGTTCCTGCCACGTCTGTATCGTCGCGTCTCTTTCCGTCGTTGCCGCGTCCCGTCGGGTCACGTCCGCGTCTCTTCCGTAGACCCTCTTGCGCTCAAACGCGAGAAGGTCTATGGGAATCACGCCTGCCACCACCAGAACGGCCTGTGCTGAGACCGTCCGATAGGAACAAGCGATCCTCAACGCGCTTCGTCTCTGTACCGTCGTCATTGCGTGACAGTATTTCTCAGTCTTCAGGGAGTCTGCCCAGATCTCCGCACCGTAGACGAGGATCGAGTTCACCGTCGACATCAGAAGTCTCCGTTTCCCTGGTCTCGGTCCGTTCGTGTTTGCCATCAGGCGGTTTGGGGATGCTATCCTTTCAGCCGCCTTCTGAGCCGTTCGTCGTATGTGAGGCCAGAAGGTCATCTTCGTATCCAGGGTCACCCCCAGGTACTTGACTTCCCCTCTGGTCTCGATCTCGTCCGTCCCGACCGTCATGCGTAATGTCGTCGGTATTCGTCTCCTGGTGAGAAGCACCAGTTCTGTCTTTTCCGTCGCGAGTTGCAGTCCGTGGTCAGTCATCCACCGTCCGACTCGTCTCATCGTCTGGTTCAGTGCGTATTGTGCCAGATCTGGAGTTCGCTCGACTATCACTGCCGCCACGTCGTCAGCGTAAGCGACCAGGCGAACGCCGAGTGGGAGCTCCAGTCTGAGCAGGCCGTCGTACATCCCGTTCCAAAAGTCGGGTCCTAGTATGGAACCTTGAGCGACCCCCGCGGTAATCTGTCGCGTCACTTGGCCTTCGATCGTTTCGTACGTCAGTCGTCTGTTCCGAAGGTAGTCTTCAACAACTCGGAGCAAGTAAGGCGGGACCCCGAAGTCGCCTCTCAGCGACCCTAGGATATCCACCCACCTGGCCGAGTTGAAGGCGTTCTTAACGTCAAGTGTCACCAGCAGCGCGACGGGTCGCACAGCGTGGCAATGTCTGTCTGTCGACCGGAAGGAGTCAACCACCTCTTGGATCGCTCCAATCGTTGATCGACCCCTCCGGAAGCCGAACTGCTGGTCAGAGAGGCCTCCGCCGTCCCGTATCGCGTCCGTAAGTCGTGGTCGCAGAAGCTGTTCGTATAGTTTCCCTGTCGTGTCCAGTAAGCTCAGCGGCCGGTAGGCCGACGGCGTGCTGGGGTCACCCTTACCCTTTGGGATAAGGACCAGCCTCGCCACCTTCCACCGGTCGCTGAATGTCCCTGTCGTAAGGCACGTGTTGTAGAGGTCGAGGAGTATCTCCGGCCTCAGGCTCGCCATCAGCCGAAGAACCTCCGCCGGTACCCCGTCCGGTCCTGGCGCCTTACCCCTCTTCATTGCTTTGGTCGCTCCGACGAGCTCCTCGGCGGTGAAGACGGGGGGCGCCGCCGTCTCGTCGTCGTCTGTCGCGTCCGTACGCGTCGGGTGCGTCGGGAACAGTCCGTCGACGATCCGTCGTGCGGTTTCAGCATCCTTGAGTTCTGGCGGGATCCGGGCCCCCAGCCTACCGGTCACAATCTTGTAACCGGCACCCCAGGGGTCGCGGTCCACCTCCTCGCAGAGCTTCTTCCAGCATCGCGTCTTGCTGTCTCTGATGGCGTACGTCAGTCGTTTCCGTTCACTCTTGTACTCGGCCTGAAGGGTTTCCCTCTCGGGTCTCCCTCCAGCCCTCGTAACCCGTCGTCGTTTCGCCAGGCAACTCTTCCGCAGCTCGGCTATCTCGTCCGTCCACCAGTATTGTGGTGGTCTGTTACGTCCGTACCGTCGTTTTGGCATTGTGCTGTCGCACAGCCGCGTCGTCAGTTTGGCCGTCTCGTCCGCCAGTCTTTCCGCCCTTTGCCGGCCAGTCAGCTCTGGGGGGACGTCGGTAGTTGGGGCCGGCGCTGCCGCCAGCTCCGCCGAGAACTTCAGTACGTCGAGTTTGTCTACGTTCCACCGCGGGGGGTGCCGTGTCCTCGTCCGTGTCGTCCTTGTCTCTCCTGCCACTTCGAAGGCGATGTACTGATGATCGCTGGCCGTGTAGCCCTCGAGCACCCGCCACCGCCCTATCCGTGGCAGAGTTCTGTCCGTCGTCATCGTTACGTCCGGGATGGAGTCTCCAAATCCCGGCCGTCTGTACGTTGGTACGTCTCCCGTGTTCGCCACTACTAGGTCCAGCCTTGCGGCCATCTCCAGCAGCAGCCGTCCGCGTCTGTTCGTTGCCGTCATGCCCCACTCGACCGCCCTCGCGTTGAGGTCCCCCGCGACCACGAGGTCCCCGGGCAGGTCCCTGAGTCCGTCCTCGAGGAGCGCAACCTTCGCCCGGAACTCCGCCGCAGCGCAGTTTGGGGTCAGGTAGACGCTGACGTAAGTGACAGCGCCCACCCTAGCCCAGACGTAGTCGTCCCCGACGCCACGAGCGGTCATCCGGGCTCGAGCAGCGCCCCTCACCCAGATAGCCGCTGTCTTGGTCTCGTTCGTAATCCAATCCTGTGTTTGTCGCACCCTGTACGGCTCGCACAGGATCAGAATGTCGGCGTCGTGTTCGTCTGCTATCTGTGGTAGTAGCATGTCTGCTGTCCTACTACGGTTCAGGTTGCCCTGAACTATCCTGTCCGTCTTCCGGCCTGCTTCTTGCACTCCTCCAGCGCAACCCGGTACACCGCGCACCTCCCGGAGCCCGCGACATGCGCCGCATCGCCGTGTCCCGCCTCGGCGCACAGTGGGCAGGCCGGTCTGTTTTTGCAGTCCGTGGCGTAGTGTCCTGTCTCGCCACATTTCCTGCAGCACTTCGTCCGGTCTGTATTTTTGCATTTTGTCTTCGTGTGCCCGTATCCCAGGCACTTGTGGCATTTCGTCACCGTCAGTCGTGGTCGGACGCGGCAAGCTACCCATCCAATCCCGATCCGTCCCCGGCCGAGCAGCGCTCTGGCTTCCTGCGACTCTAAGTCGCATACGGCCATAAACCGTTCCGCCCGGTTCGGACCGAAGATATGGACCCCAAAGTCCGCGTCTCGTCCCGTCTCTCGTCGCAGTGCCTGTATGACGTCGTGTCTGGTCGTGACACAGTCAAGATCCATGATCTCTAGTTGAACCCTGGAGGTCCCGGTCCTGACGTTGCCTGCGTCGCCGACCGCGTCCTGCAGGACGCGTCGGAAGTCGTCTCGTCCGTTGGCGTCTGTCTTTATCTTCAGGAGACACAGACCATTCTTCGTCTTCCTGAGAGTCGTCACTTTAACGTGACTCTTCGCAGGGTCGACCGTGGTCCGTATCTTCCTGACGATGTCGGAGTACGTCGTGTCGTTCCCGGGTTTGACGAGCACCGCCGTCCCCCAGTGTTTGGGAGCCGCTCTGCGCCCCTCAGCCCCGGCCGTCGTGTCCGTTGTCGCGTTCGTCTCGTCCGTCCGCGTCTTCCGTTTCTTTTTTTCCTTGTTTTTCCTTGTGACTGTCTGCCAGTCAGCGACCGGTTCCACAACCGTTGCCCTCTTCTGAGAGGATTCCGGAGTGGTTCCAGTCGCCTCCCGTTTCCGTTTCGTCCGCGGAGTGTTTTGTGTCCGTTGGTCAGTCTCAACGTCCGTCTCCGTCATCTCGTTGTCCGTCTTGTGGTCTTTCGGGGCTGCTTTAGCGCGCCTGTTAAGCGCAACGTCGGCAGCCTCGAGAATGGTCTTTATGCCCAGTTTGACGGACATACTCATGTTTTTTTGGATGGCCGCTGCCTCGGCCATCCTTGGTGCCGTACTGTGGATCAGTGACAATAGGTCCGTCAGGTCCATATCGTCCGTGATTCGTGTCTTCGTGCCGATCGTGGATACAGCGGAAGCGCAACTCGCTCCGCTGCCCGTGCTCGACACGCTGTCCGTCCTGTCTCGTCGTTGGTGTCCCAGTATCGTCCTGTCCGCTGTTCCAGTTTTCGTGTCCGCTGTCTTTGTTGCCGTCTTTGTCACCTGGTCCTTGCACAATTTGCGGCCCTCAGAATCCGTGCCGCTGCCATGGGCCACCGGGGCTTTCACCCGATCGGAACCCAGGGTGGATTTCCCCTCTGCTGGGACTACCACCTGAGGTATGTCGTTCTTTACCTTGTGCATCTCCATAAAAGTTCCTAAGTGCTACGGGTCTCTCGGGGGCGCGACTCCCCGTACCGCGCCGGAACATAGCACGGCCCCTGAGGTCGCCTCGGGGGCCTTCCGTCGGACTTGTGCCGACTTCCGTCCCCTCCGACTTACTAGAAAACCTCGGGGTCATCACTTTCCGAGCAGACCAGGTTTTTACGCCCAATCTGCCTCCTGAGGCCGCCTCGGGGGCCATCCGTTGGGCCTGTGCCAACTTCAGTCCCCCTTGACTAACTCGATGAACGCGGGGTCGTCACTTCCCGAACGGGGGATTTAACCCCCCCGCCACCTGCGTTGATTATTATTATTATTATTATTATTATTATTATTATTATTATTATTATTATTATTATTATTACTAAAATTATTAATTGATCGGGATTCGTGATTTTCTTCTATAGAAATCGTATTTTTGATGCTTTTTCAGTAACTTTCGTCTTGTTTACGTTACTTTTATTTCTTTTTTCAAATAGTTTCATATTTTTTTCGGCTCATGGATGAACCAGTAGAAAAAAAGCCGAAATCGGCAAAAAATTTTCAGCATCAATGGTACGATGACTACCCAGAATGGCGGTTATGGGTTCGGGAAATCCCTTCGGATCACGCAAAATTTTTTTGCATTGCGTGCAAAAACACGTTTTCATGCGGGCGTAGTGAAATTCTGCGACATTCTAAGTCTGCAGGGCATGTTAAAAATATGCCCTTGATGGCTAAAAGAGTTGCAGATTTTCAAAACACGATGCCTTCAGCATCTGTTTCAGAAGCAACTTGTACTGCTGGTCTTGAATCATTTTCAGTTGATAATGATGCTGATTTTGAATTCAAAGAAAGAGTACAAATTGCTGAAGTTCGTTTCGCGACTTTTCTTGCAGAGAACAACATTTCCATGTCGGCCGCTTCGGAAATGTTGAAATTATTTAAAACGATAGGGAAAGAGCCTGCTGTGCTACAGGCCATGAAAGTCGGTAAAACGAAAGCCACAAAACTCATTGATAAAGTTTTTGGCGTAGTTGAAACCGAGCGAATTGTCGAAATTTTACGCAAAAATCGTTTTTCTGTGCATCTGGACGAAATTTCAGATTGCACAAACGACAAATGGATGGCAGTAATGGTCCGGTACGTTGAGCCAAATACGTTGGCTGTGAAAACTAAATTATTACAATTAATTCATTTAGATGCAGCTGACTGCTCAGTTAATGAGCTTTTCAAATCGTTGAGAAATGAATTTTGTAAAAAACAGATTCCACTGTCCAACATAATTGGCTACGCGAGCGATAACGCGTCGGTGATGATGGGCCAGCATTTATCGGTTCGTGAATTGTTATGGGAACAAATCCCTCAACTCGTTACGATACCATGCATCTGCCATTCCCTCGCATTAAGCGCAAGTGCTGCTTATGCCGTGATTCCGGAGGAAATTAATTCTTTCATTAAAAACATTGCGTCGTTTTTGAATGCGAGTCCTAAAAGAACAGCCATCCTTCGTGAATTTCAAAAAAGTTTTTCCGATCGTCCGTCTAAAATTATCCGTTATGCCGAAACAAGATGGCTGTCGCGTCATTCCGTGATCGTTAAAATTTTGAAAAATTGGGACACATTGATGGCTTTTTTGACAGAAATGTCATTTGAAAAATGTAAGCAAGCAGGAGAACTCCTCGAAATTCTCAAAATGCCTTTTACAAAGGCATACATGCTTTTTTTGCAATCTTCTTTAGAATCATTTAACAAGGTGAACGCTTTTTTTTCAAAGTGAACAGACATTAGTTCACTGCTTGCAAGCTTATTCAAAGAGAATGCTTCTGGATGTCCTGCAAAAATTTTTAAAACCTGCTTTGTTGCAGCCACAAATATTCAATGGCAATGCTCGCAGCATTGATTTCCAATATCACGTAAATCAGCGTAATTTAAGTGAAATTGATGTTGGTCATTATTTAATATAAAATTATTTGAAAAAAGAAATAAAAGTAACGTAAACAAGACGAAAGTTACTGAAAAAGCATCAAAAATACGATTTCTATAGAAGAAAATCACGAATCCCGATCAATTAATAATTTTAGTAGTAATAATAATAATAATAATAATAATAATAATAATTATTATTATTAATTGAGGCTTTTTAATTACCATAATAATAATTATTAATTAATAATATTCATGCTTAGAATTATTTAATTATAAATAATTTTGCTGCAAAAAACCTGAAAACATAAAAAAAAAATTCGTCGCGTGACGTCATATGCGAGTTTCTCAGGCTTCGCGCTAGTTTCATTTTTTTCCAGGCCTCGCTTTTGGCTTGGCTACTCACGCACGTGCTCAGCTTAGATGTGTTAGTACACATGCTGGCCGGTCGACGGGAGAATATTAACGCGTGAGGAGAAGCGATCTTCGGCCGCTCTCGACTATTTTCGAGTAGCGTCGGCACCGCCTGTTCACGGACACACTAGTTGTGATTGTGTGCGCTGTGGGTAGAGAGTCGGAGAGTTGGTAACTTCTACCCACGATCTGGCTGCACTGATCTTAATGCCGGGACCTAAAATAAGTCTCCCAAGTGACAGTCAGATTAGACTCTCTCTCTCTCTCTCTCTCGCCGGTGACCTCATGGTTTTCCTCTCTTTCACCTCGTAGGACATTAGCTGATTCGCTGCAAACGTGTAATCTTGTGCGTTTGTCTCTTGATGCAACCCATCACGGAGCAAATCCCTTTTCTACTATCGATTACTTTTGTCTACTCAGCGACTCGCATCTGGCCTATTCGCAGCAATACCCGCCTGTTATCTCTGAACACGAAGTTCTCCTTGCCTGCTTTACCTACGATCTTATTTTGCCTGCACCTAAAACAATCGCGCGACGTTGCTTTAAAAATATTAACGCAGAACGTTTCCATCAGGACTTATGTTCAATAGATTGGCAATCAGTCACTGCCTTGGCGGATATCAATGTAAAGGTTGCCACCTTCTCTGACAAAATTATAAATCTCCATGATAAGCATGCCTCTCCTCGTACTTTTGTTGTACGAGGTAACCGACCATCGCCGTGGCTGACTCCTGAGTTGAGCAAAATTTTAAGAGCAAGAAACGCAGCTTGCCGTACCTACAGCCGTACTTATAAAGAAAGCGATAAGCTAATTCGCAACCAATCGCGTAATCGTGCTAAAATAGCGATTCGTGATGCTATCACACGTTATCATAGGGAAAAGTTTCGAAAGTGTAAATCTCCCAGGGAATTCTGGGATTGTGTTAGTGAGGTGGGCTTGTCAGACAAATCAGATCGTAACGATCAGCTCCCTGTCAATCCGGACTCGCTGAAGAGGTATTTTGTTGGCAGTGGTACCCCTATGAGCGCTAGCGTTGAGCATGATATTGTGCCACCGGTGGAGGGTTGCGACGAGGATAGGTTCTATTTTCCGCACGTTGGTAGCGACGAAGTTGCAATGCTATACGGTCGGCACGTTCTAATGCTTGTGGTCCAGACGGTATACCCCTGCGATTCTTGAGAGTGCATGATGTCTGTTCACAACAACATTGTGAAAACAACTAGTCGGTCGCGCGCCTTACAACCCACGCACCGCAACAAGCACTTCACACTTTCTAGTCGCGCGACACAGAAGAAAGTGTTACGTCAAGCGCGCCGCTTACGCCACCCACGCAGCCGAGCGCGTCGCGTAATCAGCCAACGTGGTCTCCCGCTGCTGAAGACCAACCGAGGCTGCGATAAGAGACGACCGATCGGACCGATCGGCAGGACACTTCGGGTTCGCCAGAATTGACCGCCCTCAACTGATACGCTACGCTACGACGCTACGCTACGCTACACGACGCTACGCTACGCAACGCTACACTCCACACCTGACCGCAGACCCTCCTGCATGACGGACCCTGTTTCCCTGGCACCAGCCAGCCCACTCTGAAGCACAAGAGCCTGCAACCCTCCAGCTCCGTGGGTGTTGCATCAAATAGACCTCCCGTCAAGGCCTCTCACCAGGCCCCCGGCGGTGCTGCTCTCATTGTAGGACGTGAGGAGAGCGAGAGTGACGTCACCTAGCTACTTTCGCCGCATTCCAGCAGCGGTCTTTCCTTTCCCCGAACCACAGCGCTCCTACGTCTCGACGGCCACCTAGACATCCCAGTCGGATAGAGAGTGGGAGTCTCCGAAAAGGACCACCGACCCTGAGAATCGCCGCCCCCCGACACCGCCGAGCTCTCTGGAAAGCCTGTATACGCTGCCCCCGAGGACCGAGTCCACTCAGCGCATCACGTCCTCACTACAGCCTCCACCGCGGTACAATCGGACGACGACCACCCCTTCCCTCGCGTGGCAACCCTTATGTTAAATCATGTATATATGTAAATAAAATAGTTAATAAATAAGATGTACATATAATAAAACCAAAAACCTCATCTTTGACTCCAGCGATCTACCCCTTCCACGCGGCTCGGTCAAACAACCAGCTAACAACAAATAGCGAACAATGTCTATCATCCCTATTTTGCAGAATATCTTTGACTCTTCACTGCAAACAGGGGTTTTTCCATGTGGCTGGAAAAAAGCTCCAGTGCGACCTATCCCTAAGATAAGTATGCCTAAAGTACTGCAAGACTTTAGACCTATTAGTATTTTAAATGCCACTTCGAAAATACTCGAGACCTTTGCCTACAGACAAATGTCGGAATTCATCGCTCAACGTGACTTGCTTGATCCGCTTCAATCTGGCTTTCGAAAGTTTCACAGCACTCATTCTGCAGTAGTAAAAATAGTTGATGATGTAAGAGTTGCCATCGACCGTCAGCAAGTCACATTATTAGTTGCGATTGATTTCTCGCGTGCATTTGATTTGGTAAATATTCAGTTGCTCTGTGACAAGCTGTATAATGTGGGATTTTCTGCGTCGGCTTGTAATTGGTTTTGCTCATATCTGACGGGTCGGACTCAGGTAGTGGTGTCCCCCTCAGGCAAGTGTTCTCAATCCCTAGGTAGAAGTGCGGGTGTGCCGCAAGGTTCCATCTTGGGCCCGGTACTCTTTTCGTTATTCATCAACGACATCGGTTCTGTACTGAAGCATTGTTCGTACCATCTATACGCTGACGACTTCTGCATTTATCTTCATGGTTCTTTCAGCGACTTTCCGGATATCATTCGACGCGTTAATGAGGACTTGACTAATGTTGCTAACTGGGCGCGATCCAATTCACTTCTCATTAATACTGCGAAAACCGGTGCAATTTGGTTTGGCTCGAGCAGCTTCATCAAAAGGCTCTCCTCAGTCGTTGCACCTGACATCCTGCTTAGCATCACCGTTGTACATATCAGCGAGATGCTGAAGATTTTGGGTGTTACACTTGACTCTGCGTTAACTTTTCGAGCTGAATGCGGCGTAATTAGAAGAAAGTGTACGGCTGCTCTTTATCGTCTTCGTCGATGCGGGCATTCCCTAACACTTTCATGTAAACTTACTCTGGTTAGAGCACTCGTAATGACCTTTTTTGATTATTGTGCAGGACTATATGTTTCGATCTCAGGTGAGCTTGTAACGAAGCTTGGTAGTAGCATGAATGCCGCTATACGGTTTGTGACGGGTGTCCATAAAAGCAGCTACATCTCTCCCGCATACATACAGCTGAACCTGTTATCATACGCATATAGGATTGAGTACCTAGCTATGTCCTTCCTGGCATCCGTCTTGCGTACTGGCCAACCTTCGTGTCTCGCAAGTAGATGTAGGTTTAGGGCCCCGGATCGTCCTGGAACGAAGCGCGCGACGCATCTTGATCTTGTAATTTCTAAGGCAAGTCTGAATTATTTGCGTGATTCGCTTTTTGTCTCGTGCGCCGAAAAGTGGAACAAACTCCCGATCTGCGTTAGGAACATGTACGAACGCCCTTGCTTTAGGCAGCATCTGTTTGCCCATTTGTTTAGTAAATTCAAATGTGATAAAGTGTTGTAAGTAACACCATTGGTGTGTAGCCTAGGCTAGTTATTAGTCACTTATTTTGTTTGCGCCCTTCTTTGTTATTTCTTCTCTTTTTTATTACACTAATACTTGCTTTGTTTCCTTTTTGTATACTTCATTAATCTGAATACTAATAAGGTTGTTATAATATTAAGCTTTGTATAATGCAATATAATGCAAGTAGATTTTATCTACTACCATATGTAAATAATCACCTTGATATGTATATTTTGCATATTGCTTAGGCTATACGGGAACTCTAGTCATTGACTTCTGGATCCCTAAGCCTCTGACAAATCTAATCTCATCTAATCCAATCTCTCTCTCTCTCCCTCTCCCTCTCTCTCTCGTGAGTACTCAAGTCGCTTGCTACATCGCTCGCTCTTTTTTGACTCGATTCTACTGAGTTCTGCCTCCGGGCTTGTTTATTTTCCAGTTCATAAAGCACGCCGATTTATTGCTTTTCACTTCTGCATATCATCGTTACAGAATTGCACATTTCTTCTGGTTTTGAGGTGAAACGTCTATCTGGAGCTGACCTCAAACTTCTTCGGCTTGTGATTTTCCTATCCACGTCGAATTGTGCATGCGCAAGATTTTTTTTTTTTATCAATTTCTCTCAACTGAGCGATAAAAAGAAAATACATAGGGTTTGGGTACTAGCCCATACAACCATTTTTACATTTGTTATTACATTTTTCTATTATTTCATATTTTGCTTAAATTACAATTATCTGATCATTTTATATTATAAATTATTTGAACATTTTATAGATTATTTTAACATAAAATATATTATTGTATCAGAAATTAATTTTTAGAGTTAATGAATTTGATTGAAGCATCAAAAATTATGATCTCTACTTGCTACAATCGTCATCTACAACTACTCTATCGACCAAAACGTCTGACACGATCGATCATCCGCGATGCGTATTGTATCTCTCTGTGGGTAATCTAACACATATAATTACACAAGCTTGATTTGATACTTCCGCTGATAGAAGGCCATCATTCAAAGTTTATGTCGTTAGTCGATGCTCAGTAAAATGTCATACGCGAAATCGTCATGAAACGAATCGTTTAATCATATAAGCACATTGGTAGCTGAGCATAGGGATAAATCATCATCTCTTGAAAATAAATGCCTAACATTAGCACGTGAGATTGAAACGCATCATTGTCCCATCAACACGTTTCGTGAAGGATATATGGATGATTCCGTTATAACTGTGATATTCAATGTCCTGTCTCGTTTGTTCTGATTGATCATTGATTACTGAAATTTTTGTCTTAGTTAGATGATTATAAACATATTTCAACATTATTTTTATATAATATAACTTGCCACTGAGAGCAAACTTACAATATATCACTTAAATGTCAGTACCGTGTCCTGTCCATTTCTAGAATTTACCGATAAACTGTTAATTTTTTTTGTCGCAATCAATTATTTGAACTAATTTTGTTATAAATTCTAATTTTTATGATCAAACTGAAAAAAATTGACACAATTTTTGTTCAATGTATTGAGTTAACATCGAATTCCGATTCAATAACTTTTGTAGTTAATTTTAACGAATTTTTGAATTTGAATTTGTGTGACTCGAGCGCCATCTCCCTGGAGATTTATGAAACGTCTAGTGAACCATCTTAAAAGTACGTTACCTGCGTAATATTTACAAACATTGAGTTGGTTAAATAGTGCAAAGAGTTTGTGTCATGTGAGAACTCAATTTTGAAAAAGGTATGTCATAAATTGTCTTGTCGATACGGTGGTATTGATAAACTTCATTCACTATTAATTTTTTCCGACCAAAATATTAAATTCTTGTATTAAATACCAGTCTAAATTTTACAGTAAGTGGATATTATCAAATACAAAACCAAACAATTACAGTTATTATTTGAAATGAAAATGTCAGTACCGTGTGTGTGTCAGTACCATGTGAAAGAATAATAAAAATAGTATATAATTATAGTCATTAGTTGGAAAATTAGTTCAATGATTAATTGTAATTTTTTTTAATACAGATCGCACCAATACTCCGTACTAGAAAGCCACCTCATACTAGTGACACTAAAAATGGAAAAATTCAAGAATTGCCATCAAAAACAAAAATCAACCGTAAAAATACAGTTAGTGCCCAAGTAAAACAATATCGTTTGGAACAAAAACGTACTGCTGAAAAATTAAGGAGAAAAACTACGGAACGATCCAGAGGCTCACAAAAATTATTATCAGAGTGAAAGAGCAAGAAATGAAAAAATAAAAAGGGAACGAAAACTCAAGTCAATTGATCAGTTATCAGAACGAGAAAAGCGAGCTCGTCGCAAACAACAAAATTTATGGAAAAAAAAACTCACGGATACGGCAAAAAGAAAATAATAAGTCGACAACGGAGCAAAGTGATATGAATAATAACTTTGAATCTAAGCAAGCCAAGGTAGAAAGGAAGCGAATACAAAAAAATCTACGTAAATGTTTCAGAGACGATAAAAAATTATTGGACGATAATAAAAATCTGCGAATAAAAATAAATAGCTTAAATAAAAAATTACAACGTTTGAATAACAAAAAATCGGACTCGACATCGCTTGAATCTAAAGTTGATAAAATGTTAAACGGTCATAATGTGAATCCTGAAGTTAGGCAAAACATTTATACTTCATGAAGTCATGGTACAGCAACTAAAATCATCTTATGAAGAGTCAAGAAGTTCAAAGTTCAAGCAAAATTGGGTAGATTAGTGACTAGCAATTAGTGGAAAAATTGTGAAAAAATACCGACAACTATCGGCTATTAGGAAAAATGTTGTCCCTATTATTCCTTCAAGAGTTCATGGGAGTAATAAACCATTGGAATATGTAAAAAAAATGAGAAGCAATCAAAAACTCATCCAAGATCGAGTGACAAGTCTTTATGAAGAAAATAGTCAGATAATTTCTGATAAAAAAGCTTCTATAAAAATGAATGGTAAACAAGTAACAAAGCGTTATGTGAATGCTACGATTCAAGATTTACATTCTAAATTTTGTTTCCAAAATACGTACCGTGTTAACTATTCAACTTTCGCAAAATCACGCACAAAGTATTGTATTGAACCCAAAGTTACTAATCGAAATACGTGTGCGTGTTTTACTCACGAAAATTTTTCTTTGTTGATACAAGCTTTTTACAGTCATAAGTTACTGACAGAAAATACCTCATATAAAAATTTGAACAGTTTCTTATGTGACACTAATTCTGAGCAATGTCTTTCAAGAACGTGTGAGATGTGTAAGTTAAAAAAATTGGAATTTAATTTAAAAGAAAGTAATCCTGTTCACAAAATATCTTACCTGAAATGGGAAGTATTTTCAGAACAAAGAATTGATGAAAAAACAAAAAAAAAACCAATACCTGTTAAAATTACTTCAGAAAAGAAAATTTCATGTACGATAGGGCAAGCAATTGACCATTTTAATCATGAACTAGATTTTTTTTATAGCCCATGAATACAGAATAACTCACCAAAATAACTCCATGAAAAAACTTACACACTCTATACGAAGCAACGAGTTAGGACTTCTCATTAACTTCAGTGAAAATTATTCTTGTAAGTATGAAACGGAAGTTCGGTCAGTACACTTTGGGGCTAGTAGAGTACAATGTACTTTACACACTGGCATGATCTACTCTTCAAAATCTTCCCATGGCTTTGCTACTTTGTCAAAATCACTCAGACATTATCCTTCTGCAATTATTGTTAATATAAAAAAAAAAAAACACTTTACGTTTATCTAGCTACCAACCCAGAGATGAAAAAATTACACATAACGAGTGATGGTCCAACATGCCTCATTGCTATTCTCAGTTAGAAGATATTACCTACAACTTTAGTGAGGCTGGCCCTGGAAACAGTTCAGCTCATGGGATCGGCGGCTGCATCAAAAAATTAGCTGCCGACCAAGTGAAATACGGCACGGATGTGTCAAATTTCGATTCTCTGTTGGCGATTTTGCGAAATCGTGTTAAATCTGTGTACCAAGCGAATATCTTGAAAGTTAACACTCGGTCACCGCCGACTCGGCACCACTCACGTTCTTCGTCTGTTTTTCGCTGGCTGGCCATCCCATATTTAATTTTAAACTGCGATAGGCCGAAAAATGATTGCATTTAACATGGCGACGATCATGTTTTAGTTTTATGTATGGAGGTATGGGGATGCCGAATAGGTAGAATACAAGAGCGTGGTCCCAACATAATCCCAATTTTTTCCTTGGAAATCGAACACAGTACCCTGTCAAGCTGAACATTTGGGTGGTTGTTGTCGACGGCCACATTATCGGGCCGTTTTTCATCGAAGGAAATCTTAATGGGGAAAGATATTAGCAACTACTCAAGGAGCAGATTATACCTGCAATCAGAGCGATTGACGGGGACGTAAGTACAATTTATTCAAGTTATACCTAGGTACATTATAAATAATATTATTAATGATGATGATGACGATGATGATGATGATAACAGTAATGAAATTAATGATAATAATGTAAGATCGTGGTCCCCCATGTTGACTAAGAAGTTTATGAAAATCACGATGGCCAAAGTAATTATAAAAAAAGAAGAAAAAAAAGAAGAGTGCAGAAGGCGGGGGGGAAAGGCAGGTACAAGGGAGTGCGGAAGTGGCGCAGGTAACAATAGATAGGTTGAAAGAGATGGAGTGGGCCATAGAGAGGAAAGAAAGGGAAGAAAGAAGGGGAAATATAGTAGTGAGAGGAGCGAGAATAGAGAAGGGAAGAGAAAAGGAAGGGTTAAAAAAGATTTTGCAGCTGATAGGGGTAGAGGTCGAGGTAAAGGATATGTGGGAGGTAGGCGCGAAAAAGGGGGGAGAAAAGGGGATATGGATAGCAAAACTAGGAAATAGGGAGCAAAAGAGGCAGGTAATGTGAAGAAAAAGCCTCCTCAAAGGGAGGGAGGAGAGAATAGACGAGGATCTCACCTGGGCAGAGAGAAGAATGAAATGGAAGTTGAGGGAGATAGCAGCTATTGAGGAGAGAAGGGGAAACAGAGTAAGAATAGGGTATGCAAAGATCTAGAGAGAAGGGAAAATGTGGAAGTGAGATGAGATAGGAGAGGTGCTTAGGGACGGTACAGGGAGAGTGAGGAAAGAGGGGCAAAGGGAGGGGACAGGAAAAGTAGGGGAAAGCGATAGGGAAAGATCAGCAAGCGAGGAAAGACAAGAGGGAAGTATAGAAGCACAGGGAAGGGTACGTAGGGAAAGGCAGTCGGGGGAATGGGTAGTGGGGGCGGGGGGGGGGACAAAGGTAGGTGCGGAGGGAAATAAAGAGGAGAGAGAGGGGAGTCGGCGAGACGGAAAGGGATGGGTGGAAAGTAGCTTTTTGGAATGTGGCGGGGCTCGCGAGAAAGGATGAAGATTTCTGGAGGGGGCTAGGGGAGTGGGATGTAATATTTCTAATGGAGACATGGATAGAAAAGAAGGGGTGGGAAAGGATTAGAAATAAGTTGCCAGTAGGGTATAAATGGGAAGTGTAGTATGCGGTTCGAAAAAATAGGAAGGGAAGAGCAATAGGCGGAATGCTGTCAGGGGTAAGAAGGGAGATAGTAAGTGGGGAGGGAGGGAGGGAAGAGGTAAAAGAGGGACAAGGAAAATAAGTGCAGGGGGGGGAAAATGGGTAGTAGTAGGAATATACGTAAATGGGGATCTAAAAGAGAAGATAGGGGAATTGAAGGAGCGGGCAGAAGAGATAGAGGGAGGTGCAAAAGTGCTAGTGGGGGATGATTTTAATGACAGGACAGAGCAGGAGGGGGGAGGATGCTGGGGAGAAGGAAAGGAGGAGAGTAGAAGTAGGAAATCAAAGGACAGGAAAATAAACTCGGAAGGTAGGCAGCTGGTGCAATTTTTGGAAGAGACAGGATGGGCAATAATGAACGGGAACATAGAGGGGGATGAGGAGGGAGGGATAGGGTCAAAAGGATAGAGGTTGGGGATAGGGTTGACTCGGATCATCACCCGGTAATAGTGTGGTTGAGGGGGGCAGTGGCTAGGACAAGGAAGGGAAAAAGAGTAGGAAGGGAAAACTAGCAGAGGAGACTGGACGGAGGAGGGTAGGATGAGGTTTAGAACAGAAGTCAAATGGGAGGGGATAGGAGAAGTGGATGTAGGTAAAGAGATAGAGAAAAGAATAAGGGAGTTTAGACGAGCCTGAGATGCAGGAGGGAGGGGGAGGGAAGCGAAAAAGGGATGGTGGAATGAGGAATGTAGGCGAAAAAAAGCGGAAGTTACGCAGAGTCTAAGGAAATGGCAAAAGGGGGAGGGGGAAGGGGACGCGTATAGAAAGGAAAGAAGGGAATATAATAGGCTATGCGAGGAGAGGAAAAAGAAAGAAAATGAGGGCTTCATAAAAGAAGCAGCGGAAGCAAGGACAAAAAGCAAGGTATGGGAGATAGTTAATAGGGAAAAAAAGAAGTGGAAGAAGGTGAATGAAGAAATAGGAGATCAGGAGTGGAGGGAGTATTTCATGGGATTATTAGGCAGGGTAGAAAGCAAGGTAACAGAAGGCGGGGAGACGGTAAATAGGAAGGCGGACGGGGAAGGGGAGCTGCAGAGGGAAGAGATTAAAAAGGTGATAGGAAAGCTGAGGGATGGAAAGGCACCAGGGGGGGATGGAATAGTTAGCGAGGTATGGAGGTATGGGGGGGGAGAAATGGAGCAGTGGATATGGAAAACATGTAACAGAGTTCGGGTGGGGAGGGGAAAAAGGTAGAAGAGTATGGGGGGGTGACGTTGATGCCAACTCTATATAAGGTGTATGCGATGGCATTAGCGGATAGGTTAGAAAGAAAGGTAGAGGAAAAGGGTTCGATACCGCAAAACCAAACGGGTTTCAGAAAAGGCATGGGTACAATTGACAATATATATGTACTTAATTATTTAATCAATAGGCAGGTGGGAAAGGATAAGGGAAAGATGGTGGCGTTCTTTGTGGACTTGAAAGCGGCGTTCGATTCAGTGAACAGGAAGGTGCTGTGGGAGACTATGGAAAGGAGAGGGGTGAGGGAAGGGCTAAGGGTAAGGATAGAGGAAATTTACAAGGAAACAAAGAGTCGAGTGAGGAGCGGGGGAAAGGTAGGAGAGGCGTTCTGGACGGCGAGGGGGGTAAGGCAGGGATATCCGCTCAATCCGCATGTGTTCAACCTGCTGCTGGCGGACTTAGAAGAGGAAATGGGGTGAGGGAGAAGGGTTGGGGGGGTGGAGTTAGCCGGTGGCAGGGTATGCACGTGAGCTTATGCGGATGATATAGTGTTACCAGCGAAAAGTGAAGAATAATCGAATAATCGTTAGTTTCGCAAGATAAACTTGAATGACCGGAGCGATGACACTGACTTGCAACGGCCACGGCGTCTTCCACTCAGAAGGTTTGCCCTGATACCGGGCAACGTATGCACGGAACGATTGCCCCCTATTGGAGCCAGTACGCACTCAGTGCAACCAGTGGAAAATGCTATCAGTATGTCAACGAGGGAGAGGATGGACTACCGCCCACCTAACCTGCTGGCCCAATCGCTATCAACCAGAACAAGGATAGGATCACGTGACGACAGCACGCCGAAAATCGATCGGAATCGCGAGGAGCATCCCTTGACCCGGCACATTCTACGTTCAGTGTTTATACCAACTAGATCTGTTTTTGCCGTATCATAAATACCTTTTTTTTGTAACGAAAAATGATCGAGAGGATCTACATCGAGTATCCAGAATCGATTTCTCGAAGTAGTTGGTCGAATCGATATTTCGACACGCCAATCCCCACCCTACAAATTAATAGCGAGATCGACAAGTGAGACCGGAGCTCTGCCTCTTTCGTTCCGGGGTCGTCAATTGACCAAGATCTAATCGACAGCGCGTCCTGGGGTCATCCTCGAAGTCCCAACTCGTCCTGGCCAGGCGCATTCAGAGACTCGAATCGCATTCTCGTTCGAGGGCAAGAAACGCGACGACATCGCCCAACACGCAGATCATCAGACCTCGGAACAGGGGAAAGAGCCAACGTGGGAAAGGCCCCCAACCTCAGATAAGCGATCCTCATTATTTGCCGTTACAAACGAAATTGTCACTTAGTTGTTGATCGTGAACTTGACGGTTCAGTAATATCATGTACAAAAATCATCTGTGAGGGAATGAGTGTGTTTGACGTGGGGGAATGCCTTGGTGAATGGTCTAGTTATAGAAATCTATGTGCTCGCACAAAATAAACATGTGAAACTTATAAATTGAATGTCTTGGTGAATGGTCTAGTTATAAAAATCTATGTGCTCGCACAAAATAAAACATGTAAAACTTATACGTTACCGAACCTTTCGCCTCACTTGTGTTTTGCCGCTGTCTTGAATGTTCTGTCTTGTATCTTCTATTCGCGTGAGTGCGGTTTTTCTTTGTTATTTTCTGAAGCCCGAAGTTATTTGCATTGCATCCGATGTATATCTTTTCTCGCGGCTCGTTCTTCATCATATCTCTCGTCTAATACCGCAAATAACTTCGCGACTACTTAGCTCACTTACTTGATTAGTAGTGATTATTGCTTCCTTTCTTAATTTCGCTTTGCTCATCTGACATCGCTGAATTGCAGTTTTTTTCTATCACCTTGCTTCTGATTCCACAGAAATTACCTGTTTCATTTGAATAGCTGACTATTGTTCTTTGTGATGACCGGAAAATTAATTAGCTCATATATATTGTAACGTGGCAGTTCGATTAGGCCTGCCCGTTACAAGAGACTCCCTGAACCCTGGGCGAGATCCCGGAATCAGGGTTTAGAAAATCGAGTCGCGGAATAATCTTAAAGAGCGCCAGAACTGGAGTCACGCACCCGAGCTTCGACAGGGACGAAATAGAGCATTGCGATCAAGATATTTCAGGCTTTTGTTTTTCTTTTTTTTTTTTTGAGTGCACCGGCTACCCTACAGCGACCGACTCCGACGCTGAACATCTTTCGAGGCAAGGCGAAACCACGGAGATCTCGCGGGAAGGACACCGAGGCTGCGGAGGGGGAGGCAACGCATATCCCTGCAGCGCGGGAATCCAAGGCGGACGCGATTCCCGCTGGTGGCCGGCGCGCCGCAGCCTCCCCGCTCACCCCGCCACCGCCCAACCAAGGCAACCGCGAGGTACCAGCTAGCGATGAGGGAGCACCACCCCGCCCAACCCCAGGACTACATAGAGCTGCGCGGGAGACGACATCGCGATCTAGCCTTAAGTTCTGCGCCGCGTAGAGACGACAGGTGCGCGGCAAGTTGCGCAATCCCCTAAATCGATGACCAATCGATTGTTGCGCATTCTTAGGGTGATGACGTCACAAAAAATTAGCGCGACGAGATCGGCCTTGCGACCATCCGAGATCACTCTAGTTCTGGCGATTGCGTAAAGTAGTTGAGTGATTTCGAGGTCGAGTGAGAGTTTATTGGGCGTCAGTGAAAGGAACTGTTTCGTTGCGAGGACGATGTCAGGGACCCGTCACGAGGGTGTGGGTGCATTCGTACATTGGATGTGGAGCGGTAAGCGCTGCTGATATTCTCGCGATCGAATTTCGAGAGTAATTGAGTAAAGGCTTATCCGATAAAGGATAGCCGTTTTGGAATTTGCGTGTCGAGAAATACTCGAATTTCGTTTGCCGATTCTTTTGCTTGGTGACCGTAGCCTGAGTTGCGCGCGAGGGAGTAGCGTTAAGTTCGGGGAATCCAGGAAATCGAGTCGAGCCACGGGTTGAGCCGAGACGTTATTGTCTCGAGTTGGAGTGTAACCGAAGTCCGTTACACGGGGTCACTTTACTTCGTCCGGTACACCCTCCATTCTCGTGTAGGTCGCGAACCGTCTCACGGGGAGCCTTCGAATTCGCGACTGCATCCCGCCGTCGCAGAGAAAGTGAAGCTCGGGTGCGCGCTGATAAAAATATGCGTTCTTAGAGGAGGTCGTGGGTGTTGCAACGAGCCTCTCCTCTGTTTAGTTTTTTTTTGTTTTGCATAATCAGTTAGTATTAAGTTGGCGATCAGCGCCATTTTGTAAAGGACGTTCGCGAGCAGCGCATCGAGTCCGATTTTGTTTTGGTTTTTGCGAGATAAGGTATTATTAAGACGGCGACTAGCGCACGTAGGCCGTAGAGGTCTCCTAGATTTATTCACCTTTTTTTTTTGTTTTAACTTGGTTTGTTTCTCCCTTTCTTATGTCGTTTGGATTAAATTTAAAATTGTATTAGGAATCGCGAAGGACGACTTGCGCAGTCGTATTATTATTATTTTTATTTTTATTTTATTATTTTTTGTTTTTGTAATATCGCTGACGAGAAATATACCATTGTAATTTATTAGTAATTTGGCCACATCACGCGTTGGCTTACTTATGTTGCAATTCTCTCTACCCAAAAATTACCCCTCCCCTCTCCGCGGTACTGAGCTACCGAGTATATGGTCGCGGTATTTCGCATTACCGATTTCGAGGCGTGTTAATCACGCCAGGCGCCCAACAAATTTCGCGATATTGTTTTAGGTCCAGGGTACATCGTGGACGCCGATTTATTGTGTACGAGGTAAGTTCTCGGTCATTTTCTCCGAGTGACCGAGGTGCAGAAAAATCCACGTCGCAATATATTGTTACAAAGGGTAAAATCACCCGTTTTACTCCCCTGTGTAACGATCTGGTAGTCATGTTATCAAATGAATAAGGTTGCTGTATCAACTTATATTCTTATTCCAAAAGTATAAACGGAAAGCACGTACTTCTTTATTGAAGTATTTTTACAACATTTTCAAAGCATTTTCTTTCCTTATTGTAATTGGAATCCAGTCAAGCTCGCGAACCTGTATTTTTGCGCAACTTCTCCGAAAATCACAATATATTTTCTCAGTTGTCTTATTCTCAGTATCTTATCTCTATCCTTCATCGCAACTTCCATAACCTTGTCTATATCGTTTTGTCCGATTCGATTAGTGTGCCTTACTATCGATTACTATTGAATAATTAATATGTTTAATAAATCGCGTGCGTGATCTTCCATTGCTACGCGGTCCACATGTCGTTCTCGGAACCTGGGGTATTGCGCCGTACCAACATCTTTCTGGTCAACTCTCGCTGCAATCATCGCTGGCATGTAATTTGTCCGTAGTTATCGCTATTAATATATCGCATTATCGTGCCTTTCGTATGTCTTTTCTTAATACATCAAGAATATCTGTATCCTACAGTTATTCATCTCATATCTATCCGCATATATTCCAAGCGAGACACTACTTATTAATTTTTCTTCGTAACTATAATTTTCGAGTCCTGAATTCTGTATCGAGTAGCGTGTTTCCCTCAATTGAATTTCTGAACCTCTGATCCAACTTAGATATAATCTGATTGACTTCGACCGCTTGTTCCTTTCGTTTCTTAATTTCTTCATAATTTGTAATATTCTCTGCTTCAATCGTAGACTACCATGACTATTTTTCTTTATCGTAATATTACTATTCCCTCGCCATCGCAGTTTGTTGTCGCTTGCCTTGTTACCCTAATTTAAAAACGTTAGATTGTGGATTGCAAGCTAGCCTACCTTGATCGACCTATTTTGTACATCTTGCTGAGTGTACCTCAATAGTATCGCGAACACACGCATTTCTATCGCTCATCACATCTCTCGTCTCGTTAATCCGTTGAGTCTCGCTCATACCTTTTCTCTGGACGTATTTGAATTTCTTTTGTCATTTAATTGTACCTGAATGCCTTGCATCTCTCGCTTGTGATTAATATCGCTCGCCTTTCTTTAATATATTCGATACTATTACCGGTTTCCATTATATCGTGTTTATCTGTCGGATACGACCCCTCCCCTCTGCCATTATCTTATCTATACTGAGCCAGCTGCATAAGACCGTCGTAGAACCTAATCGGTTCTTCTATTGTCTTTTCTATAATTACCTTAGATCTGACGCCCAACAATAGCATCTTTATCGTTAATGATCTCCTTATACAGATCAGTACCTGCGCCGTAAAGTTACCGGACTTTAGCCCTCACAATTATTTTGAAAAATGAAATATAAATGAATTATAAATTGAATAAAAAGAAAACCACGGTTACAGTGTATTCGGTTATTTGTTTTTTTCGTATTCTAAGCAATTGTAGCGCCGGTTGCGCCTCGGTCGGGAAGGGGGCAGGCTCCCTACTCCCCCGCCAGTGGAATTCCCACCGGGCCGCCCCTTCTTCCACCCCCGTCGGGGGTTGCTGGTACCAAACCCTCTATGGGCCGGTGAATGCCCGCGGACCAGCACGAATTTCGACATGGATTCATTACGTCGGAACGGTACGTTACGTGTGGATGGAGCGAGTGAAGTTTTTTGACCGCATGAGCCCAATGAGAATCGTGCAATTGTTTCGGAATTTACATATGTTATTGTCGTAATAAAAAAAGAAAAGGGTTTTCGATTGAGATGAGCTCAAAAATTGGGCCATTCTGGCGGTAATTACGACTCCTAAACGCAGGGGTGGAGTGGGATTTGGCCTACAAACGTGGGATATCGGAAACGTGAACTGTGATTTTAAAACGAAAGGTGTTGAATCCGCTCTATAAATTAGCGGCATTCTTTTTCACGTTACATTCTTCAATCCTAAATCTCTGCGTGGACATTTTAGTCACGTTTTAAGGTCATAAAATACTCAACTGCTGGAAGTTCCCATCCCTTATTGACGAATTTCGTCGACTGATTTGCAAAAAAGGATAATCCTTACGCCTGTCTGCCACATCTGGCAGCCAGTCTTGCAATTTCGACAATTTCTCTACTTTCTACTCGTAAATACCTTCGCCTACCTACCAATCCTATAATCCTCACTTTTCGTTCCTCGTTTTTTATGACGTGTATCCTAAAACGCCCGCTCGTGCATCTCACATTGGGAATGTACGTTTCTGCTTCTCGCTCACGTGCTCACTCCCACTCCCAAGCAAAATTCATCCCTTCTCTCAAGGGACACTCCTACCCCTTCCAGTGGTTTTTTGGCCATCGGAACTCAGTTAATTTTTAAGAACTACTTTTAAGATCAGATTCGTTTCGACCAACGCGAAGAGAAGATCAGCTTATTCTAACTTCCACAACTTCTTCTCACTACCCCGCGTGAATCTCATACAACCGGAGATCAACAGTGTATTCAATTTACTTCAAGCCTTTGAATAAATATATTTGTTGATTTGAACCTTCGAACATTGAATCATCTTTGAGTCAAACCCAATTGTCTCAAGGACGCCAGTGCATCGAAAATCTTTCCCGATTGGTTTGACGAGGATTTACAACCCTCGTTGGTAAAAAATCTTTTACCGCCATCGATGCCGAGCGCAAACAAAAGGATATGGGTGGTTTTTCCCTGAAAATCTCAGATCGTTCGCTTTTTACGTCCGAATTTTGTCACTTAGTATTCCACACAGCTGCCAGTAAATGTCGCTCACTACTGTGCTGTAAGCGGCAATTGGAATCACCAGATTGTTCCCAAATAAGTAAATGGGCATGCAATAAGCCATGTTGTTGACGAATTCTACATCTGTTACTACACATCCGTCAAACCCTCTCCAAATTTCCAGTAAATGTATGAGACTAAATCATTTTCTCGCCTTTGTTTCCAGCCACAGCTTTGCCCATGAAGTGTGTTCAATGTTATTTCACTTTTTTACGGTGATGTGATTCGAAGGTGCTGCGTTATTTAGCGGTGTGAACGGATATTACGAACTTTATATCAGAGGAGTTCAAAAAATACATGGCGGTTGCAATTAAATTTACGACGGGTGTCCGTCGTACGTGCCGAGGGGGTTGTATACGGGTTCCAGTTTACTATGCATTCAGTCACTTGTATAGGCCCCATGAGTATCGCGATGCGCCTACTGTTGCGCCATCTCGCGGAATAGTGGTGACAATACGTAGATGCCCAGCTGACTGAAGCCTTCCCAAGTAGCATATAATTCATACGCACTTCGAAGTAATTATTAATCGAAAATAATTAATGTTATGACCTCAACGATAATCCAATGTGGTTTTCAATCAATCTGTTTACATTTTTTTCGTGTAAAATCGATATCCAAAGGTAAGCGAAGTACCAAAAAAAATTGGAAATCCAACCCTTCCGAGTGAATGTGTTGACGCTTATTATTGAATTGAATTTTAGGTAAAAAACTATTCGAAAACGAGCATGTCTCCAACGTGCGAGAAATTATCAATGTAGACGGTAGACGTATCATCGAGGGAAAAGTTTTACCACAAACTAGGGTAACAAACCCTCCGTACGATGTTCCGTTAAACGTATATAAGAGAAAAAAAAATTTTCATTGTAAATTGTAATATTAAGATCTGATGCAAACGACACTAAATCATGAATTTTTACAGTTACTTGTATACTTGAATAAGGATAACGACTCGTTAAAGCAAATATGCAGGATCGTACGATCAAAATGGATATACTAAATAAGTATTTTTTAAGCAATTGTAGATTCTAGTTTCATAGCAATTTCACTAGCCTGTTGCACTAATGAATTAATGCTTTGCTCTTTCGTTATCATCAAAGCATGATCTATGGCACTGATGGTATGGTCCTTGTATGATCAAAAACATAATTTTTGTGTTGTTTTGTTCATAGCTATAAATTAATGAACCATTCGATATTTTTTTGTATCCAGTGAACACTGAATATTTCATAGGATCAATTTCTTTATCGCTTGGCTTTTTAACTCTTACACTATTTTATTGTTATAATAATAAGAATGCATTTTCATAGTTGAATGGAGACCGCACAATATCCACGACGCAGTGTGGCTGCAAGGCCGGCTTATCGCTTTGATGGTGTAAGCACGTTGCTGTTGTTGCCATTTTCATTAACAATGAAAGTTCAAATTCGGAAACTGATCAACCACAAGTTTGGAATCAATCAAAGAAGAGTCAGGTTGAAAAATATAAAAAAGTTGTTACGATAGAAAGTCTCTTTCCTACCACGAAACGTTTGATCGATTGTAATCAAATTTATAAAATCGACAATGTAGAAAACGTGTCAACAGCTATGGCAGACATTGATGGTTGGCTAAGTCGTTACGTGCAATCAGCGAAAGACGTAGAGCCTGAACGTAAAATCGCGATGAAGGAAGAACGGAATTGTATGAAAGAAGCACGTCTTGTAATGAAACAAATTTATAAGCTACAGAATTCGAAAAATACTATTTATAATAGTTACGCAGTCTCCTCAATAAGCGATCTCAAAATGCGGGTGAAAAAACTTACGTGTCCTGACAATCTTCGCGACAAATATGAAGAGAAAATTGTAGTAACCGAGAACGACTGCGTAGAAATTTGTTTAAAATCCATAAGCCAATCCGACTGTTTCGAATGGTTCGAAGAAAGAGCGAAAAGGATCACGTGCTCAAGCAAAGCTCATCGCATGAAAGCGCGCGTCAATAAGTTCGAAAATTGAGCGGCGCAATTTGAGAAGAAGTTTCACGGAAAGATAAACGACGCTATGAAATATGGAATAAACTGCGAGAAAATGTTTCAGCGCGCAAACCGGCTCAAAGGTAGATTTGGTAGGCCTGGTAATCGACGTGCATCAATTGTTTCTCGCCACTAGTTCGGATGGAATTATCATCAGTGATAACGCATTGTTAGAGATTAAATGCCCGTTCTCTTGTCAAGACAAAGTCATTATAAATCATGACGAAAAAGAAGCAAACATTCCATACGCCGAAATTGTTGAAGAAAACAACGTGCTTCTAAAAAAAAACTATCAATAGTTTAACCGCACATTGACAGATCACACTGAATACAACTATACCTACCATCGATCTCCAAGATATAGAGTTGGTTACTAATAGTATTCCATATCTGCCAGAGTGAGAGGAAACTTGCCTTCTACCATGTCCAAAAAACTACAAGACAGTTCCTACTCTTACCGATGAGGAACTGTTATCTGAGTTTTACATACGTCAAGCTGAGCTGGAAGATACTGACATTCCTGATAAGAGATTGGTTCTGATCAAGATGGCAGAACTTTCAAAGGAACTGCAAAAGAGGGAAATTTCTCCCAGAGGGGCTTCTTCCGAAACCACAGAAACATCCACTCCGGAGGAGTCAGATGACTTTGATGAGAGACTTATGGTGACAAGGAGTCCTCTCCCCTCTGCTTTGTCGCCCAGGAGGCAGCCTCAATCTCCAAGGAGGCAGCCACAATCTCCTAGAGGTCAAAACAGGTCACCCACCAGACAGATAGGAAGAGGAGCCATTCCTCGTCAGCTGGTGTTGGAACCCCAGCCAGAAATGAGTCCTAAAGATATATGCATAAGACAGGCCACAAAGAAAGGTTTTCCAGAGTCTTTTGGAGAACACATTTATAAGCTCTTTGTGTCAGCTGATATAAGGGATGAGTACGTCAAAGACTGGGTTAAAACTCAGATGCCTGTTCATCAGAGAGATGAGTCAAATTTTTGGTCCAAAATGATTGAGTGCGCTAAATATGAGGGATTCAACCCCATGCTGCTTATAACCATGATGAACAATGCGAGAAAATCTAGAGCCAGAGCCATATCAGATGGGGATAGAGTGCTTCAAAGGCTGACCCTGAATGTCACAATGGAAGACCGAACCGAGAGCATTCAATATACTGACAACGAGTTGTTGTCTACAGATGTAAAACTCATCTCTATGATTTTCGCCACCAGAGGATCCTCTTTTGACAAGATCTCTGCAAAGAGTAACAAAGAATTTAGTTCCGTGATGAATATGATCAAGGAGAAGTATAATTTAAATACTTCTAAACGAGCGACTGGTGAAACCCTCCCGGCAAGCGCAATCACAATACCGAGGGTTGCTGCCTCTTTTCCCGCCATGACAACGGGATTTTATTATAATGGCCAAGCAAGACTCTTGGTCCAACCTGAGGTGCTCTTCCCTGACTTTGCCATACCCTTTGTTCTCTTCTCAGCCCTCTTGCCAGCCTGCACTCTGTGCGAGATATCGGGCTAGATTTGGTCACGTGAGGCTGGCCAGGATTGCCAGTACACGAAAATTCAAAATCCGCATGTACGGAGCTGCTGAGACCAAGCGAGCCAAAAGACGATTAGTCGGTCACCAACCACCTATCCGAAAAGACCGCATCATTTCTTATATATTTCACGCAAACTGATTATCCCGTTGCCGAGTAGTCTGGAGGACAGGAGATATTCGTGATCAAGAAGAAGGAACCTGGCCTACAAAAAAGACCCCGGGGTTCCCAGTAGCTCTGTGTTGTTTTGTTTTGTCCCTTTTATTATTTATACATATTTATTTCGTTCTTTTTTTTGGTTCCGCTCTTTTTAATTCTCTTTTGTGACGCCTATTGGCTCATTTTATCTTTTATAACCTTAAGCCCGGCCATTTTTTTTGTCGTTAGATTTTAGTTATATATGGATCGGCCATTGTAAATTTATTTATTGATTTATTCTGTCCTTCTATTTTTTGTGCCTGCTATATCTTTTGTTACGACTTTTAGCGTTCTTTTCGATTTTACAATCGGACACGCCCATTTTAGAAAGATAAGTTTACCTTTTTCTTGTTCTGTAGTGTATGTTGTTCAATAATAAATAAAACGAGGTGGCTATTTTAACTTTAGGTACGACCCGCTTATATTATTATAATTACTGATACAAAATCATAAAGAATCATTACAACTCCACGCAGTGTTGAACGTGAATCCTTGAGCATCAATATCCACCCGCAACTTCTACTCATAGCAGTTTCAGTAGACGATGTCATCAACTCTCCAGCTAGACGCACGCCACTTCAGCAGATGTGGCAGTTTCATCTCGCCTCGTACCAGTCCCAGATGGTACCCGAGGAAGTAAGACTGTCTTACTTCAAGAAATGGGGCTTAGTTGATGATAACAAGACCTTCATCAGGGAAGTCAGGGATGCAAGGGACCATTCAATTCGGTCTATATCACAGCTGAGAGCAAACGACCCCACATTGGCCATGGTCTTAACCGCCATGCAAATTACCTACTGGACCCACTTTCGTGTTCATCCCCATTATAGTTAAGTTAATTGGAGTTTCATTTTTATTTTTTGTAGTTGTATGAGTTTAGAATAGAACTCAGGTTCAAGTTTCCATGTACATTCTTAACATGCGAAGATGCTATTTTTTTATTTACTCAGCCAAAGATAACGTAAACATGAGTGTAGAAAGTAATGAAGATTTTTTAGGAGGGCTGATTTCAAAAATCGAATGGTTTTATTTCACGCAATTCCTCCCGTTGTTGCGTTGATGAGAGGAAAAACTACAAAGGTTTGAAGCAGAAGTATCAAAAAGAAAAAAACTATTATCAAGGTTTCATGTCATAGTATTATAAAATGTTCATTTAAATTTACGTAACTTATACTTGGCTACACAATCGTCCTTTAATATAAATATTTTCATGTGAGTACGTTACATAATAAAAGTTTTATAAACTACTTCGAATTATATAACAATTCTCATCGTTTTTATTGGCTTTGTTATATCTACTATCTAAATGAATAAATACATGTTTTATTTAAAAATAATGTCAATTTTGTTCACCGTTTGTTTAGTTAGAGTGAATTAGCGGAGTTTTACTATTTGCAATAATGCAACACATGTGCATAATCGCATCGATATGGGGGAGAAGTTCTATCGGTATCATTTGCAAAAGATTGCATAATTTCATGCTTTGAATTGCGCGCTCGACATGGATTCTAACAGATGCTATTTTGTACGTTTCTTCTACATGTTCGTGGCTCAATTGTGGATCGAAAGCAAACGGAGGTATTACTAATACTGCTTCGCGTTTCAATAGCTCAGATTTTATTTGAAGGAAACCTTTGTCGGCTAAAACAGTATCTCCGGGTTCTATTCTTCACCGTCGGGTGTTATTACCACAAGATATTTAACTGTGAAGCGAAACTTGTAGTTGGAATACATTGAAACGCGTTGTTCCACAGTTGGAGGGGTTCCCGTATGTATTTCTATGCAGTCGATAATTCATCTGCTAATTCGGGTATTTGTGGTATGAAGCCGGTAGATTTTTTTTTAACGCTTTCTTTTGACTGAAGATAAAATTAGTCGAAAATTCCGGTCAGGAGAAGAAGTTAAATTATTTGGAAAACGTCAACATAATAATCGACGTTTCAGCCGGGCCCTGCCGACCATCCTCAGGAAAATATCTATAATAATTAACAAAAAAGGAATGCTTCAAAACGCAATTCTGGATTGAAAGCATGGAGATACGTTCATAAGAATACTTGTTGTTGTAAAAATAGGTGATAAATTAAACAGTTGTACACATGTTTGAGCGACAGTTTGAGGTTAAGCGTAAAAATTTTTTTACGGATGGCGAAAGAGAGGAAAAATACGTTTATAAGAATTGAATTTTGGCGAAAAGAGTACTTAATAAGAATGTGGAATTTGAAATGAAAAAGAGATCAGCTAAATTTGGACAGATTACTCACAAAATTTGACGACCAGTTCTTCGTGCTTAGGTGTTGCTAGTTCAGCATTTCGGACGGAAGTGAAGGTTAGCGGAAATCGATCCGTAAATCTATGGTAATGAAGTGTGATATTGATCTATGTTCGAATATCATAGATTTCAAGGCAGATGACCAATCGGGGCGCCAATATTTGAAAACTAGAGAATGGTTGAGTATAAGTGGCTAAGATGTTGGATATCAGTACGTTTGTTAACAGAGTTCCTTTTGTTCTTAAAGATATGAATCATTTCCTTAATGATACGTTTATACCGGTTCGGTTCTGTAGCTAGGGTTATAGAGTTGTTGAAGTCAAAATTGTGTCCAAGACTTAAGGAGTGTTCTGCTAAAGCGCATCTATCAGTATCATGGCATTTAATATTAGAGCGATGGCCACAAATTCTATTTTTTAGATGTTGTGACGTTTGTCCAATATAACTCTTGCTACAGTCTCGACATGGTATTTTGTATACACAATTAATTTTATCTAAATTAGGAGTTACAGATTTAAGAAGAGAAAACACAGAAAGTTTGGTAGTATTAGAGATTCTAAAAGTAATTTCAATACCCTCGTCATTCAAAATTTTTTTTATTTGGCTAGACAGATTTTCAATGTAGGGTATAGAGATGGAGTTTTTAAATTTGTCCTTAACATTAGTTTGATTGTTGGAGTCTAAATTCCAATCAATCGAGTTGTACATTTTATCCACTCTATACTTTTTGATATTATTAATGAATTTTAAAGGGTAGCCATTATATATGAGAGTTGTTTCGACAAGTTTTAAATTTTTTTTAAGATATTGAGGCTTTGAAATTCTAAGGCAGCGATCGAATAAGGATATGGCGACAGATTTTTTATATTTAATGGGATGATATGAATTAAAGTGAATGTATCTCCCAGACCAGGTTGGTTTGTGATGCCAATCTAAAGTTATAGTGTCATTATGGTTAATCACCATAGTGTCAAGAAAACTGATTTTACCATCTTTTTCCAACTCAAAGGTGAACTGTATACGTGGGTGAAAATTGTTAAACTTATTCAGAAGGAGTTGTAGGTTTTCATTCTTAACACACGTTATAATATCGTCTACGTAACGATAGTAAAAGGGGAGACTAAAAGGAAGATGTGAAATGATTTTTTTTTTTCAAAATGTTCAAGTACTAAATTCGCTACTACTGGGCTAATTGGTGAGCCCATTGCTACGCCAAAAATTTGTTGGTAGAATTCATCTTTGTAAGCGAAATAGCATGAATCTAGACAAAGTTTATTGGCTGCGAGGAATTCTTTTTTATTTATGTTGGTGTGAGATTTTAAGTTGGGCCAGTTTTTACTGATTATAGATATTGCTAAATTGGTTGGAATGTTGGTAAACAGTGATTTGACATCTAAGGACACTAACAGGTGTTCAGGAGGGATTGGTGTATTCCTGATTTTGTTTACAAAAGACCAAGTGTCCTTGATATGATAGTTGGATGTACCTGTTATGTTAGATAGAACACTAGAGCAAAATCTTGAAATTTTGTAAGTAGGAGAATTGATGTTACAAACAATAGGTCTGAGAGGTACATTGTCCTTATGAATTTTAGGTAGAAAATATATTTTAGGAGGAAGAGAGTTGTAAGTTTTGAGGTTTTTAGCAGAATTGGAATCTATAAATTTTTTCTGTTGCCACAGGCTTATCATATCATTGACTTGTTTTTGTATTTTAATGGTGGGATCACGAGAGATAAGAGTATAAGTACTGGAGTCATTCAGAATATCTTGGCATTTTTGTTCAAACTCGTATTTTTCCTCTCTTTCGCCATCCGTAAAAAAATTTTTACGCTTAACCTCAAACTGTCACTCAAACATGTGTACAACTGTTTAATTTATCACCTATTTTTACAACAACAAGTATTCTTATGAACGTATCTCCATGCTTTCAATCCAGAATTGTGTTTTGAAGCATTCTTTTTTGTTGATTATTATAGAAATTTTCCTGAGGATGGTCGGCAGGGCCCGGCCGAAACGTCGATTATTATGTTTACGTTTTCCAAATAATTAAACTTCTTCCCCTGACCGGAATTTTCGACTAATTTCATCTTCAATCAACCTCCTGGTCACGAACTTCTTTCACAAATTCAATGCATCGAAACGGCTTCGTGGACGTCTCGTACCACCATGATTCTACATCATACCGCACATTTAATCTGAGATCACCTTCCTCTACAAATCACTCACAACAAAGAAGATTTGGAACTACCGGAAGAAACTAGCACATATCGGGGTCGTTAGATGGCGCTGAACAAGTACAGACGTGTTTATTTCGCAACATTTTTATTCCTAAGATTAAACTGTGTATGTCAATTTAAAATGCGAGTCAGTGTTATTAACAGGTGCAATAAAAATTCTACAAGTGCTATAAATAATAAATCAAGTGATTCGCACCAGTCTTAGTACATTTTTAGCTCGTTGGGAATCACCCACGTTTTTGGAGGTTAGGTCCATGGAAAATAGAGCGCCTACTGTAGAGCCTTCCGCTACCAACGGTCACAATCCTCAACATTCGGGAAACCCACCTACAGATAGCGGCACCTACGTAGTTTCGCCTAACATACGCCCAGCTATTTTGTCAACTGATTGCTTACCTCCGTCGACCGCAGCACCAGACACCGCTATGCCATCTAATCCAAAACAACAACATTTCACCCAAGACGTCAACTCGGTGAAATGTACCTCAACCTCCAGCAATCGCAAGAGGGGACGCCGCTCAAACTTGGAACGGCTTGAATCTCATCCCAGTCCATCCAATCAGATCACTGACTATTTTCCCAGCAATACACCAGCCTCACCAACCGACACATCTCCACCTGCTAAAATTATTCGCTCTTCCGCTCCACCAATGATAACCCAGCAATCACCCTCGGATACGCAGACACCCATGTCCATGGAGCAATTTATGACTCCAATCGCTCAAACTACTGACATTTCTCCTTCAAACGCAACTCTTTCTCTCTCGGCGGTCTTACAGACCCTACGAACATGGAGGGATGAAGACAAAGCTGAACAACTGTCTTTAAAAAATGAGCTCTTAGCCGAAATAAGCGCTGCACGAACAGAACACACGGACCTTCTCAACAAACAGACAAAAAGGCTTCAAGAAGAAAATGCGCAACTTAAACGCCAAGTTCAAGATCTCACAGCTCGTGTCACAGTACTCGAGCTTAACGCAAATACTCCGGAAGCCGAGGGAAACGCCACTCACGGTAACCTAGCCGCCTTAGAGGCAAGACTCGTCAAGGCAAGTATAAACTCCTTTGACAAGCTAACTAGAAAAAACAACATCATTGTAAGAGGTTTAGTCCCAGATACTCGCAGCGCTTCAGAGGCACTCGCTGACTTCATCAGAGAGCACTTCAAGATAGAACATGCAGTTCTTTCGGCCAATTGGATCTTCAGGAGAAATAATACAAGATCGATCAAAGCTGTACTCCGAGACAACTCCGTGAAAACTCTAATTATGAACAAGAAAAAAAATTTAAAGGTCGACGTTTTCATTGACCATGATCTCACGCCGTCTGAGGAACTCGCAGCCAATAAACTCCGTCACGAAGCCAAAAAACTACGTAACGAGGGTAAGAAGGTCAAATTTGGCCATCAGCGCATTTACGTAAACGGCGTGGGTTATAAGTACGACCCTGTCCTTCAATCAGTCGTACCAATCTCCATATGGGATGAAACACAACTTCAGCACGACCCCAACCATAACCAAAATAGCTCAGCTTGCATCTCAATGGACGCGCAAAATCAGTTTCAATAACCTAGCCGGCTCCGACAACACTACAAGCAGCAACAACAGTTTTACAACATTAACGTTCTGGAATGTAAGAGGTTTAGCCAACATCAACGACTTTACTAACTTCCCTGGGAGCATTCTTTGTATTTCTGAGACATGGTGCACTTCAACCAAGGTCCCCCTACATATCAACTTTAGCAACTGGACAAAAATTGTATCTCCAGCTATAAAAAGCAAAACACGCGGACGTGGTAGTGGTGGTCTTCTTTCGCTCATACAAGGGCAGGCAGTTACAATCTTAAACAAAAGTAGAGACTGGATATTCTTTAAATGCAACACAAACGGGCTCACACTCATCACCGGGTCTCTATACTTCAAACCAGACCAGAAAGACCTCAACTCGTCTCTGCATAACCTACAACTGTTACTCAATGATATTCTATCCCAAGACCACGATGTAGCCCTCATTGGGGGAGACTTTAACGCAAGAATAGGAAACCCACTCCACGAAGATGAAAGCATGCTTGAAGGTTCTAACCTTCTATCTTCCAGAATAACCTGTGACAATACAACCAACAAGCAAGGCACAACAGTCCTAGATTTCATGTCCTCCAATGGTTTCATCCTCTTAAACGGCCGTACATCTAGTGATCACCCAGGTGGCTACACATTTAGAAACGCTATAGGAAAAAGTACGGTCGACCTCATCTGGATCAACATCCTTGGCATCAACCACGTCAAGGACATGAAAATAGAGTATATCATCACTAACTCAGATCACTTACCTGTCACAGTCATTCTAAACTCTATCAGACAGGAAAACAGCGTCATATCACCCGCATGCTCTACTCCGACTCCTAAGCTAAGCTGGAACCCTCTATACGCAGATACTTTCCGTGAAACGCTACGCTGGTCCTCTTCAATAGCTCAAGATTTCGCTACAACCACAGTTAACACCCTCTCCGATATTCTCAGGGAATCAATAGTAAATGCGGCCCGCTCAGCAAAAATGTTTATCAACAAACCGGGTACCGCACCACTCTCTTCTCACAAACCTTGGTACGACACCGAATGCAAAATCAAAAAACAGGAGATCGTGCGCTATCTGCAGCTCTGTAAATCCATGGATCAAAACTCGTCACTGTGGTCATTATACCTGGGGAAGAAGAAGGAGTACTTTTCTCTTCTCAAAACAAAAGCTAAGCAGTACCAAGAAGACATAACAAACCAGTTTAATCATGTCAAATGTCCAGCAGACTTCTGGAAATTAGTCAAACTATTTAAAAGGCACTCCTCTCCGGCTAACAACATCCCTTTAGATATTTGGCACAACTACTTCACCAGCTCCTTTCCTCCTAAAAACACCAACTGCATCAACTTATCTCAGCTTCATGAAGATGCTTTGGACCAAGCTTTCACCCTGGAAGAGCTGACCAACAGTATCAACAAAAGTAAAAGAGGTAAAGCTCCGGGCATGGACCCGATCAGCAACGACTTTCTCAAAGAAATGCCTGAAAATTGGTATCTCTTCACTCTAGCTTTCTTCAACAAAATTTACGAGACGGAATCCATCCCGGACGATTGGGCTAAGGTAGTCATGTTCATGCTATTCAAAAAAGGAGATAATCTTGATCCAGGTAACTATAGAGGTATAGCGCTAATCAATTCTTTAACCAAAATCTTTACGAAAATACTTCACGACAGACTCAGGCAGTGGGCGACATCGCAGAATTTAATCCCAGAAGAACAAGCGGGATTCTGCGTAGGCAAAGGTACGACAGATAATGTATTCGTCCTTCAAGCGGTACTTCATATGCAGTTGCGTTTCCCTGAGACTACTGCTTACGCGCTTTTTATCGACTTCAGAAAAGCCTTTGACAAAGTCCCACACGGCAAACTATGGACAAAACTTGATAAGCTGGGAGTCAGTAGTAAATTCATCAGAACACTGAAGGATTTCTACGATAAGGCATCAATATACATCAGATCTGGCGCTACTCTATCCAATCCAATCGAGGTGTCTGAAGGTGTTCTCCAAGGAGACGTGCTTAGTCCTTTGTTATTCATACTTTACCTTGCCGACATCAACGATTTCTTCAAAGCACAAGCAGTCGAAGGCCTATGCCTAGACTCAGTTACTCAAATTGTCATGCTACTTTTCGCAGATGACATAGTAATTGTCACACATTCAGCTAATAAACTCAGACTGGCTCTCAAGACATTAGAAGATTACTGTGAAATCAACGGTCTAACAGTCAACACAAGCAAGACCAAAATAATGGCCTGCAGAACCTCGGGTAGATTAAGGAAGTCAGACCGCAACTTCACCTTCAATGATGAGCACATTGAAATCGTGAAAACTTACACTTATCTTGGAATTCCTCTGAGCAGCAACCTTCAGGGAAGCTTAGCTGCCGCTGAAGCAATAAGAAAAAGCAATCAGGCAACGGGGACAGTCTACTATATCCTCTCTAGGCTCAAAGCTGAAACTTGGTCCAGTAAAGTCAAGCTATACAACAGCACAGTAAAATCAACACTATTATATCTAGCACACATCTGGGGTCTCCAAGAGGAACTGATTGAAAAACTCGAGTCAGCCCATTGTACCTATTTCAAGAGAATACTGCATCTCCCAAACTGCACTCCTCATTACGTGCTGCGTTTAGAACTAAACCGGACCCATATTTCCTGGGAACTGCTGAAACTGGCGTATAACTGGACAATTAAGATCTTGGAAATGGAGGACACTCGACTACCAAAAATTGCCCTGATTCGACTGCTTAAGATTTCCGAAACTTACAAACTCCCAAGATTTAATTGGGTCATCCAACTGCGCATCTTGCTTAGCAAGATAAAGGAAGATCACATGCTCTTGCATCTGTCGGCTCACCACTGGTGGCGTAACAAAGCGAGAATCCTCGACAAATTCCAACATCATCTCAAACTTCAAGACCTTCAAAGATACGCTAACTCCAGCTCTTGCCTGGCTCCTATCCCAAGGTCAATCCAGGATGGGTTACCCAAGTACCTGCTGAGAAATGAGTTTCACACGCTGATCGCTCAAGCTCAATTGAGAACTGCCAACATTCACTCCTGCCACATAACTGTAAACCAAAGCATTATTAAATTGAGACCTGCGGAGCATTGTCGCTTCTGCCACAATTTGGACCATGAATCAGTGATACACTTTCTCTTGGAGTGCCCACTATTCACGATCCCGCGCTCACAATACCTCCACATCTCACAAGACAACAGCAACATCTTAAATCTACTGCTTATTTTAGACGATCATTCTCCAACGGGGTCAAAAAATCTGTTCAACCATCTTATCGCCTGCGTAAACCTCATCCCACAGAACAACGTAAACTAATCTTCGGTAGTGTTATTCAGCTGCCAAAACATCTGCCTATTCCTCCAGTGCCAGTTTCAGCGAATCTGAGTTTTTTATATCCTTTTGTACTTAGCTTATATCTTTTACTCTCTAACTTTATTGTTAAATTTTTACATTTACATTTATATTTATATTTATTGTTGTCACGTAATTTATCTATCGACCTATTGCCAGTGTATCAAAGATGTATGTATCTTACAAAAGCACTTAAAAAAAAAAAATAAATAAATAAATAACTAGCACATATCAAAAACCGTAAAGTTTTCCGTCTTAAATGCCGTCAATTTGGTATTATTCCAAAATTTTTACAATTTAAAATCAAAAATCTACAACATTTAGCAATTGAAAAAACCTTCATCAAAGCATTACGCTTCTTACAACACAAATCTCTATCGCTCGAAATTAAAACCTGTCATCGACATGAAAGGTCTCTAATCCAAGAACTAAATCATAATATTAATAATTTCTTTTCAAAACAATTTACTAACTTAGATTATAAAAATTTCAACTTAGACATAGAGAAGGCCAATCGTTTATTTAATGCAATTAAGACTGATAATATTAAAAAATTGAACAAACTTAAGTCTATACAGACTCCTAAAGAAATTCACACTAACAATTGGTTAGTTAACTTATCTAAGACAGAGTTACCTTCTGAAATCAAAGATACGTTATCACTTGGTCCGAAGCATGGTTTACCATATAATAATGTTAAGTTACCAATTTATGATATTGTAAGTAGCGTAGAATTAGCTCTCATCAACAAAAATGGAATCACCAAAGATAAAGTAAGATCAAATATTAGCCAACTCATTGGTAACAGACTTGGCAAACATCCTCCTAAATCTCACTGTCAAATAATGTCCAAAGTAAAACAAACTAAAGAATTTTTAAAACAAAATAACCACATAGTCGTTACCGATGCCGACAAAGGCAATATAACAGTCGTCATGGACAAGATGGAGTTTGAACAAAAATGCCAAGATATTCTGAATGACTCCAGTACTTATACTCTTATCTCTCGTGATCCCACCATTAAAATACAAAAACAAGTCAATGATATGATAAGCCTGTGGCAACAGAAAAAATTTATAGATTCCAATTCTGCTAAAAACCTCAAAACTTACAACTCTCTTCCTCCTAAAATATATTTTCTACCTAAAATTCATAAGGACAATGTACCTCTCAGACCTATTGTTTGTAACATCAATTCTCCTACTTACAAAATTTCAAGATTTTGCTCTAGTGTTCTATCTAACATAACAGGTACATCCAACTATCATATCAAGGACACTTGGTCTTTTGTAAACAAAATCAGGAATACACCAATCCCTCCTGAACACCTGTTAGTGTCCTTAGATGTCAAATCACTGTTTACCAACATTCCAACCAATTTAGCAATATCTATAATCAGTAAAAACTGGCCCAACTTAAAATCTCACACCAACATAAATAAAAAAGAATTCCTCGCAGCCAATAAACTTTGTCTAGATTCATGCTATTTCGCTTACAAAGATGAATTCTACCAACAAATTTTTGGCGTAGCAATGGGCTCACCAATTAGCCCAGTAGTAGCGAATTTAGTACTTGAACATTTTGAAAAAAAAAAATCATTTCACATCTTCCTTTTAGTCTCCCCTTTTACTATCGTTACGTAGACGATATTATAACGTGTGTTAAGAATGAAAACCTACAACTCCTTCTGAATAAGTTTAACAATTTTCACCCACGTATACAGTTCACCTTTGAGTTGGAAAAAGATGGTAAAATCAGTTTTCTTGACACTATGGTGATTAACCATAATGACACTATAACTTTAGATTGGCATCACAAACCAACCTGGTCTGGGAGATACATTCACTTTAATTCATATCATCCCATTAAATATAAAAAATCTGTCGCCATATCCTTATTCGATCGCTGCCTTAGAATTTCAAAGCCTCAATATCTTAAAAAAAATTTAAAACTTGTCGAAACAACTCTCATATATAATGGCTACCCTTTAAAATTCATTAATAATATCAAAAAGTATAGAGTGGATAAAATGTACAACTCGATTGATTGGAATTTAGACTCCAACAATCAAACTAATGTTAAGGACAAATTTAAAAACTCCATCTCTATACCCTACATTGAAAATCTGTCTAGCCAAATAAAAAAAATTTTGAATGACGAGGGTATTGAAATTACTTTTAGAATCTCTAATACTACCAAACTTTCTGTGTTTTCTCTTCTTAAATCTGTAACTCCTAATTTAGATAAAATTAATTGTGTATACAAAATACCATGTCGAGACTGTAGCAAGAGTTATATTGGACAAACGTCACAACATCTAAAAAATAGAATTTGTGGCCATCGCTCTAATATTAAATGCCATGATACTGATAGATGCGCTTTAGCAGAACACTCCTTAAGTCTTGGACACAATTTTGACTTCAACAACTCTATAACCCTAGCTACAGAACCGAACCGGTATAAACGTATCATTAAGGAAATGATTCATATCTTTAAGAACAAAAGGAACTCTGTTAACAAACGTACTGATATCCAACATCTTAGCCACTTATACTCAACCATTCTCTAGTTTTCAAATATTGGCGCCCCGATTGGTCATCTGCCTTGAAATCTATGATATTCGAACATAGATCAATATCACACTTCATTACCATAGATTTACGGATCGATTTCCGCTAACCTTCACTTCCGTCCGAAATGCTGAACTAGCAACACCTAAGCACGAAGAACTGGTCGTCAAATTTTGTGAGTAATCTGTCCAAATTTAGCTGATCTCTTTTTCATTTCAAATTCCACATTCTTATTAAGTACTCTTTTCGCCAAAATTCAATTCTTATAAACGTATTTTTCCTCTCTTTCGCCATCCGTAAAAAAATTTTTACGCTTAACCTCAAACTGTCGCTCAAACATGTGTACAACTGTTTAATTTATCACCTATTTTTACAACAACAAGTATTCTTATGAACGTATCTCCATGCTTTCAATCCAGAATTGCGTTTTGAAGCATTCCTTTTTTGTTAATTATTATAGATATTTTCCTGAGGATGGTCGGCAGGGCCCGGCTGAAACGTCGATTATTATGTTTACGTTTTCCAAATAATTTAACTTCTTCTCCTGACCGGAATTTTCGACTAATTTCATCTTCAATCAACCTCCTGGTCACGAACTTCTTTCACAAAGCTTTCTTTTGACGTCCAGAAAATCCAAGTTTTCATCTTTTGCGTTAAGCGCGTTGATATTTGAAAAAAAATTTTCGAAGCAGTCATCCGATGTACGTTGAATAAGGCCGCCAGAGCACAAAATGAAATGCCCAATTTCATTTATATTAAAAAAAGTGTCAACCGGTTCTCTTTATTTAGGGATCTATAGAATTGTAGCTGGCCAGCTTCATTGAAAATTCTGAGATTAGGAAGAACCGAAAAAGACTGGAGCGATATTCCACCTAGCTGTGCCATGGTTTCGTTGTTTTTTACGTCCGAGAATCCCGAAAATCCGCCATGAAATACCTTATCTGGTCCACAGGATATTGTGCGAACATTTTTTGTGTTTCTCACGATTTGTCTCTTGTTTTTCGGAGGTTATCGAATATAAATGTTGGTGTGAGTCGATGCCTCATTTCCGTTAATGAAACAACACACTAAGATGTTTGCCTCCGAAATATTTTCTTCTTCACAATTATGTGCATCTGTTTGGCAGCCTACACTTACAGAAGTAGACGTCTCCCCAACTTCTTGCAACGCTGATCAATTCCCGATTTTCAGTTTGCCTTTTTTTTCCATTGAATTCATATTTTTGAAGAAAGATATTTCTGAATTTCCACAAACCTGTTTCGACATTTTCTTGAACTACAGCCTCCACGTTCACCTCCGATGGATTAAAAATCTTTCGTTTCCGGAGTTGATCATGTCGAGCAGCGGCTGCTTGTGATAATGCCCTTTTTGTATAGTTTGGTGGAAAAATTGTTGGGATATACGATGGGCTATTTTCAATCGTTGATTTTGCACCGCCAACGAAATGAGCACTGCAGATGCGACTGTTTACGTTCGGCTCCCACAGTTTCTTGTCTGCACTACTAAAAGATAAACATATTGTTACAAAGGGTGAAATCACCCTTTTGCCCCCTTTTTAATGATCTAGTAGTCAGCATAGATAAAAGACGTTTATAAACCTCTCATGTCTTTCAAAAGAATAAGGTTGCTGCGCCAACCGATATTATTGTAAAAACAGTCTTGTTTCAGGCTTTGAACGAGAAACACATATCTTGCATTAAAAGCATTTTTCACGATATTTCATTCACGCTCTTGATTTCTTTTGATTCGATAATAAGTAAACTCGCGGATCCATATTTTATTAACGTAACGCCCAAAACGTTACATTTGGTGTCAGAAGTGGGATCTTGAGTTCTTATTAATTGAGTCAATTCAGTGCGCGAACTTTAATTATGAGTAGCAGTCGTTTGACGCGCTCACGTCGAAGAGAAAGTAGCGGAGTAAAACCTTTCGTTATGGAGAATCCGCGGGTCCCTGAAACGATTCCATCACCTTCAGTGGACCCTCTTTCAATTCCTTCGACAATCTCTCAAATTGATCTGTAAAAGATCTTAACACAACAACAAGAAGCGGCAAGACAACAACAAGAAGCCGCTACTCAACATCAACAACAACTAATCCAGCTGCTTCAAGAACAACAAGAACATCGGAGGCGAGAAGCGGAGGCTCGAGAGCGTTCAGAAGCTAATCTTCAGGACCTTTTTCGGACGACTGGAGAGGCTCGAGAGCGTTCAGAAAATAATCTTCAAGACCTTCTTCGGACGACTGTGGCAGCTCTTCAGTCCGTTCATCAAATGAGTGGCACTGGAGAACCGGCTGTTACACCGCAGGGTTCTGGAGTCGCTACTCCTGTTCCCTCTCCTGTTCCCTCGCCTGTTCCTGTTCCCGTTGTACAAGAAATCCGACATCCAGGGCGAATCCAGGATGTTCGAGATTCAAGGTCTGTGCCTTTTACTAGGGGAGTAGTTGAATCCCCAGTTTGTAGAAATAGAGTAAATAATGAGGCTGGTTTTTCCGAGTCTTTGTCACAGGTTCGGCCTCAATACTCTCATTTGAGCCAATTAAATAATTCGAGATTTCCTGAGGTTGCTTCTCAGATTAACGAGAAACCTCTTTATCCTTGAAAACCGCCAATTTTTGACGGAAAGATTCCATGGGCAGATTATGAACGCCAGTTTAATACGATTGCTAAACATAATCAGTGGGACTCCGCCATGAGGGCCCACAGTCTTGCCTCTTGTCTTTGAACGCCGGCTTTGAATGTTTTAACGGCATTGTCTGAGGAAGAAATTTCCGATTATGAGAAACTTAGTTCTGCACTCAAATTAAGATATGGAAATGACCACTTGACGAAACTGTATACGGCACAATTACAGACAAGAAGACAGGGACGAGACGAAGACCTCGCGTCTCTTAGTCAAGATATCGAACGGCTTTCTCGTATAGCTTTACCGGATCACGAGCCGTCTCGTAATTTATTAGCAACGCAAGCTTTTTTGAATGCAATTAATGATCCAGAGATTAAAATGGCCGTTGGAACGTCGGGCCTCACTTCTCTGCGGGAGGCAACGGCCAAAGCCCTCGAGGTGAAGGCGATGAGAAAGCAATATTTTGGGCTGAACAAGCTTCGTCGGATTGAGGTGTCTGAAAACGCCTCAAAAAGGCGAAGTTTTGAATACTCGGAGGAGTCAAAACCTCAAAATTATAAAAATAGAAATAACAGTAACAATTTTAAACCAAGAAATCGAGGTTCTTTTCAAAACCAACAAAACCAGCGTATGAATAAAAACGCGGTCGTGACAAGTCAAACTAGCTTGACTTGTATATTTTGTAAAAAAACAGGTCACGACGCCAATCATTGATTTTTAATTAAAAAAAATTAATGGAAAACCGATGCAAGGCTCGAATCCAAATTCTTATAATTGGCGTAAGAAAAATATGGAAATGGGGAAAGCAGATCCTCAATCGAGTTCTTCAACAGGAACTCACCCAAAAAACTAATTCCAGATGATTTGTCGGGGCGAAAATCATCGCAGATTGTTAGTAGTGAAAGCCCACTTAGAGAACAGTTTTTAATTAAAAGTCTACGACAGTCTGGTCTTTACGCGCGCGGTACTGTAAATGGCGTCGATTGTCTATGGGTAATAGACACGGGCGCGGAAGTAACCGTAGTTCGATCGGATCTCTTTAAATCCGATAACCAGATTGTTCCCTCTTTTTCTCTGCGAACAGCCACTGGAGAGACGACCCCGGTTTTGAGACAGGCTACTGTCCAAATTAACCTTTTTGGGTGTATCGACTCTCCACGTAAGGTTTTTATAGCAGATATAGAGGATAAAGGTATTTTGGGAATAGACTTTCTTACAGCTCATAACTGTGTTATCTCGACTAAGAGAAATTCACTAGCTTCAAACAATCGCGAAATAAGTCTTTGTACGAATAGGAATGGAATTTATTGGACCCCTCCTAGAATTCGGGAAATAGAACTTTCGGAGGATGATTTGCAACAACGTTTCCCTTCACATTTACAGAGCCTTGTTGAGAAATCTTCGATTTCGTTAAACTCAGCTCAGGTAGAATCGTTTAAATCTCTTTTGCTAGAATTTATAGATTCTTTCGCTAAAGATAGTGGTGATAAGGGCCGATGTACTTCTGTCAAGCACAAGATCGACGTCGGAGAGAATTCACCAATTGAACAAGGTCCTCGAAGACTCGCTCTCAACGCCCGAGAAGAGGTGAAGAAGCTTGTAGAAGACATGCTAAAGAACGATGTGATTGAACCATCGTCTAGTCCCTGGGCCTCACCAATCGTCCTTGTTAACAAAAAGGACGGATCCAAACGATTTTGTATCGATTACAGGAAGCTGAACGATATAACGAAGAAAGATTCTTACCCTCTACCCAGAATCGACGAGACACTCGACCTGATAGCTGGTGCAACTTGGTTCAGCACCATAGATCTTAAGAGCGGATACTGGCAGGTCGAAATGGATCCTCTAGATAAAGAAAAAACAGCTTTTGTTACGGGTTTAGGAGGATTATGGCAGTTCAAGGTTATGCCGTTTGGTTTGAGTAATGCCCCGGCCACCTTCGAACGAATGATGGAGGCTGTTCTCCATGGGCTCACTGGCAAAATATGCCTCGTTTATTTAGACGATATAATCGTTTTTGGCAAGAACTTTGAAGAAGAAGTTCAAAATCTCAGACAAGTTTTCGCTAGGTTGAAGCAAGCAGGTCTGCAAATGAGCCCGAAAAAATGCCATCTGTTCCAGAAAGAAGTAGGCTTCCTCGGACATATCGTTTCAGCACAAGGTGTGAAGACCGACCCATCTGAAATAGAGAAGGTTTCTTCTTGGCCGACACCTAAGAATAAAGAACAAATTCAGAGTTTTTTAGGCCTTTGTACGTATTACAGAAGATTTGTAAAAGGTTTCGCTAGTATAGCTAAACCTCTCCATCATTTGACCGGAATCAAGATTCCTTTTGACTGGACCCCGGAATGCGAAGAGGCTTTCAAGAAATTAAAAGGAAATCTTATTTCTTCGCCGATTTTAGCTTATCCAGAGGTTGAAATTCCTTTTATTTTAGATACGGATGCATCTCTTTCAGGAATAGGCGGGGTTCTGTCACAAATTCAGGGAGGTCAGGAGAGAGTGATAAGCTATTTCAGCAGAGTTTTGAGTAAAACTGAGAGGAATTATTGTGTCACTCGTAGAGAGCTTTTAGCTGTTGTTAAGACCGTAGTACATTTTCACCATTATTTGTACGGCAGGAAATTTTTGATACGTACAGATCATGCTTCTCTCAGGTGGCTACTTTCGTTCAAATCTCCCGAAGGTCAGGTGGCTAGATGGTTAGAAAGACTCGATCAGTACGATTTTGATATTCGTCATCGAGCAGGAATTCATCATGGAAACGCCGATGCTCTCTCTCGAAGACCCTGCGAGGAAATGCCAGAGTGTAAACAATGTGCACGATTAGAGAAAAATCGTGACCCTTCTCTTATAATACGGAAGATTTGTTTCGAAAATAACCAGGAGGAATGGAGAAAATCGCAACAAGAAGACGACACTTTGAATCAAGTGAAGTCTTGAAAAGAAGCAGAAATTCGCCCAGACTGGCAGGATATATCTTTAGCCGAGCCAGATTTGAAAATTTATTGGGCTCAATGGGACTCTATTCTTTTAATTGATGGAATTTTATACCGAAAATGGGAATCTGCAGACTTGAAAGAAATCAGGTGGCAACTTTTGGTTCCTAGGTCACGAGTTCCAGAGATTCTTGCTCTTTATCATGATTCTCCTGCAGGCGGACATTTCGCTTCAAATAAAACTCCAGGCTCTAGGGGTTAGAAAAACTCGTACGACTCCTTTGCATCCGCAATCTGACGGCATGATAGAGCGTCTGAATCGGACTTTGCTACAATATTTGTCGTCCTTCGTAGAACAGAATCAGAGAGACTGGGGCTCCTGGATCCCTTTCTTCCTCTTATCTTACAGATCTGCGATTCATGAGACGACGAAACAGACGCCAGCCCTCATGCTTACTGGAAGAAATCTTCGACTTCCGTCAGATTTAGAGAAAGGCCCTGTTCCTGTGCAAAGACAGCATCAAACAGATTATGCCTTTTTATTACAACAATGTTTAGAAGAAATTCATCACTTTGCTAGGAATAGAATTTCTATGGCTTCAGATAAATTGAAAACTCGTTATGATATTCGAGCCAGAGATTTAGAATTTAATCCTGGAGATTCTGTCTGGCTTTTTCAACCTCGAAGACAGAAAGGACTATGCCCAAAGCTACAAAGAAATTGGGAAGGCCCTTACTTAGTGGTTAACCGGATAAATGATGTTGTTTATAGAATCCGAAGATCTCCTCATTCGCGTCAGAAAGTGGTTCACTTGGATCGTCTTGCTCCTTTTGAAGAGGATCAACCTGGAACAATCTCTCCAAGACCAGGGACATCCTTCGAGGTTAGATCTTCAAACGAACACCCTTGACGACTGTGATCGACTTGACCTTCTTTACAGTCGGTTATCGATTGGGAGAAGAATTCACCTTCCGGAATTCGTTTGAGTAAAACTCGACCGCTTACGATTATTATTGAAGGAAATATCGGATGCGGAAAAACAACTTTCACCAAGAGGTTTTCAGCAGATCGCCAGGTCTGTACACTTTTAGAACCTCTTGGTGAATATCGAAATGTAGCTGGAATTAATCTTTTAGATTTGATGTACCAGAACCCAGATCGTTATTGCTATTATTTTCAGCATTTCGCTCAAATGGTTATGTTAGATAGACATCTGCAGACGACTTCATTGCCTGTAAAAGTGATGGAAAGATCGATATTCAGTAGCAATTGTTTTGTAGAAGCTCGTCGAAGGTTAGGTAATTTTCGCGACTTCGAATCTCATTTATTGACAAAAAATTTTGATCTTCTCATTCGCTCGTCTGAGCTCAGAGTAGATTTGATTGTTTATTTGCGAGTTTCCCCAGAAACTTCTTTTGTTAGTTCCCGTTCTCGTGAGGAAGAATCGAATATTTCTTTAGAGCTACTCAGAACTATCCATGAGGTTCATGAAGATTGGCTAGTAAAACAAACCTTTTCTTCTTTATCGGCTCCTGTTTTGGTTATCAATGCAGCATCCACAGCCGACCAAGTTTATTCTAGTTTTTGTTTTGCAATGACACACGGACAAGGCTAGAGAAATTTCTTGTTTAAAAAAAGGATTTATTCAATGAGAAACTTTATTTTAATTTCAACAAACAATATAATTAAAAAAGAAAATAACGAGTAACATTTTTAATTTTTTTAATTTCCTCTTTCACTTTTTCGCATTCTTTGCACCCACTCGTCTCTCTTTTTGCGATGAATAGACTTTGGCCACAGATCCAACATTTAGCCTTTTCCTCGTGGAATGTGAGGTGAAAGGAAATTATATGGTTCAGTAATTTGGATTCTGAGCTGTTTTTTAAAAAAAAAAATATTTCTATGTTTATAATTTATTTGTGTTATTCGATATGATGAACTTACTGGAGGATGAAGCAAGATTCGCAAGAATAATCCGTTCTGCCTTTTTTTTGAAAGCCTTCTAACTTGCCGCATGACATCTCTTCCCATTTTGAATCAAGAAAATCACAGATTTCTTTTTCTGAGAGGTCTTCGATATTGCTTGGGAGACATTTACGCGATAATGCTCCCGCATTCAGGGAAATATGCTCTTTTGAATTAGGGTTCATGATATGTCTTCAATGACTACTTTTCTTATAATGATTTGTTATTTCTGGGTTGCTAATCAATTTGAAATTTGTTTTCTTAGATTGTTTCTTTCTAGAAACTTCTTTTCTGAAATCGAGTTTTTTAACGGACAGACTTTGGTTTCTTCTATTAATGTGAAAAGAGCCACGATTATTTTTCGAGGTCGATGAGCGATTGCTTGATTTTCACATTTTATTAACCTTAAGTGTCATTTTTTGTGAGTACTTTTTCAGGTTATTTGACACAGCCTTTTCCATCCAATCTTTTCCCGATTCCTGAAGATGACTGGTGGTCTTATTTTGAAAAAGGATGCAGAAATGATTCAGATAAGATCGTTTCTTTTTTTTTTGAATACATATTTCATTTATTTTATTCAAGTATTCTCTCGAATTCACTTAGTGAATTTGAACTGTTATACCACCACTCACATTTGTCCTCCAAACTCTAGGGTGTGCTGTCTCAGAAGAAGCTCTGGATTCAGTCACCCCATGATTTCCTTATTTCATATGAAGAGAAGTCTGTTTTCGTCTTATTTGGTCCTGGAATTGTCGGTTCCCGGTTCGATGTTTTCATCCAAACCTGTTTCGAAGGGATCCTTCATGAAGAAGATTGAATTTCTTCCCGACATCAATCTGGGCCGTTGCGGATAACTTTGAATTCATGAAGCCACATAACACTTAATAACACTAACCTTTATAAAACAAGGCACAAAAATTTTTGAGATTATTTAACGCTCAACTATCTGCTCAAGGTTTTCTGTGGTTTACCTTGAGACTGTGGGCAAATGCCAGATAGTAAAAAAGGGAGTTCTTAAATTTTTTGAGCCACAGCTCCAACTCACCTTTGAGCACTGACTGCTAGATCGCTTTCATAATTATTTTATCTTTCCCGAGTCGGGACGACTCTTTTCCTCGGGGGGGAGTAGTGTTACAAAGGGTGAAATCACCCTTTTGCCCCCTTTTTAATGATCTAGTAGTCAGCATAGATAAAAGACGTTTATAAACCTCTTATGTCTTCAAAAAGAATAAGGTTGCTGCGCCAACCGATATTATTGTAAAAACAGTCTTGTTTCAGACTTTAAACGAGAAACACATATCTTGCATTAAAAGCATTTTTCACGATATTTCATTCACGCTCTTGATTTCTTTTGATTCGATAATAAGTAAACTCGCGGATCCATATTTTATTAACGTAACGCCCAAAACGTTACAATATAATAACGCATGAAGAAAAATTCCTATTCCCTTATGCATATTTCGTCCTCACTATCTTATATATGCATATATTAGACAACGATAATTTTGAGACATAGAGAAATAAATGTAATATTGAGTGAAAGTTACTCACACTCGTCTCAAAGCTTGTATCCACTTTTTCCTTCGGTCGATTTTATGGCTTTTTCTGGAAAACGAGTATAATTTTAACTGCCGACTATTTTGTTCGGAGTTGTTGCACCCAATAACACAACAATATATTTGGGCGGGCATTATTTTCCGATATTTTTAGCTATTTTCACAAGTTCGATCCGTATGCACGAGCTCACCTCGATCGACTGTTGTCACCACATGGCCACACGGCAATCTACTACCTTTCCGATTGAGCCGCGAGGGCGGCGCCATATGCGATGCGCACGGGGCCTATTATCATGTACGTCATGAGATGAGAAGCGCACGGGAGTTCATTGAATTTGTAATATACCGACATTGCGGCAAGCTTCCCGCATCAATAACTCAGACCGTATGTTCATTCTCACATCCTACATATTGGGATCCAACATGTGGGCGGGGCCTATCCAAAATGGCGCAGAAAAGTTCCGCTGTCACATGACAGACGGTATGTGTGGCATGAGTTTTGTTGTCTGAATGTTGCTTAATTTAGAAAATATTTGCGATTGGGCAGGTACAAATCCTGCTCAACGTAATTTTGTAGAAGGAGAACGGGTATTAGCTGCGAATCACATACTAAAATGTGGTTTGAGCTACGAAGGTGCATCGAGTGACGAGATATGTTTCACAGCTTTGTGTTTACAAACATCTTGTATCCGTGGTCCACCGCATGAAATAAATGGCAAAGTACAAAAAAATGGCAAAATAATATCGGTGAAGTGTTCGTGCAAAGCAGGGCAAAGTGAAAAGTGCAAGCACATCATTGCAACTCTCCTCTATTGCTACCGGTAAGATATAAGCTAACCTAAAAATGTGACAGCCTTAAAAAATTTTACGCCAACAGCATGAGATTTGTCTTCAACTCAAATATACGTTTAATATGCATAAAAAATAGTGAATTTGAAGAAGAAATTCCATTCAAATTTTACTAATTTGATTTCAGAAATGACCTAGATAAAATTGGCACTATCTCTTGCACCGACAAACCGTGCAAATGGAGAAACTTGCAAGATGCTGCACTGAAATCGTACGAACCAGTTCCTTTAAACAAACATCAGTGCCTTCAGCCTCCAGAAAAGAAATACCAGAATAATGAGAGCTTGGATGACGCCCGCAAAAAAATAATTATGGAAAATCTCCCCAACTCGGCGTATGTGCAACATAAGTAAGACGAAAAGTACTTCGTGAATTTTGACTAATTTCTACTGAGTGTACGGTCCAATAATTGTAACCAAAGAAATATTGTTTTCAGGAAAGGCCGTCATGAGCCCATTTTTCCGGTGTCAAACGATGACAAAGTTTTAACAGAAACTGAGCTGAAAAGCATCGAGTCAATCTTTGACAATCAGTCAAGTGAATTCATGGAAATAATTAAAAAAACAACTGTACAGCTGTCAAAGGATTGCTGTAAACAAACATTGCAGTTGTTAGAAACAGATTGTCGTCAAGTCTGTAGAGAGACGAAATTGTCGTACGGCAAATGGCTAGACGAGCGAAAATATCGCATCACCGGCACTACTTGCTACAGTTTGTTTACTTACTCCAGCAACAAACAACCTAATTGGGATAAAAAGTGCTCTACATTCTTTGAACCGAAAGATTTCAAAACCGAGTACACCGAGTATGGTAAAGTCACTGAAGCCAAAGCACGTTGTCAATTTGAAAAAGTGACGAATCAAAAAGTTGTGGAAACTGGGCTCGTTGTTTGACAACAAAATTTTTGGCTAGCATGCTCCCCTGATGGTGTAATTTTCGAAAGGGGAAAGCCAAATACATTGGTAGAAATTAAATGCCCGTTTGCAGGCAAATCGATACCAATCGACGAGGCGATGAAATCGCAATTTGGCAAGTGTTTGTCACGAAATGACAAAGGAGAAATGAGCTTGAAGAAAAAGCATTGTTATTATGGCCAAGTACAACTGAGAATGGCTGTGCTGAATATTGAAAAATGTCTGTTTATTATTTATGCAGATTACGATAAGAGTTTTATCAGTTTGACCGTCAATTTTGATAAAATATTTACGTTGAAAATGTTGACAACGCTGAAAAAAGTCTATTATAATATTATGGTGCACAAAATTTGTGCGAAGTCAGCTGATATCGATATCAATAATGAGAATATTGATACGAACAACAACTTCAGTGGTAGGTAAGTTCTATTAGGCGATTAGTCTAATTATAATGCAATGACTGAAAGTTAGCTTCCTGTGATACAAGAATTTAATTGTATGTGATACGACTACCAAATTATTTGTAAGCCAAAGAAAGAAAATAAATTTTTCTACGTTGTGAAATACTTTTATTGTTCACACATGATTTTTTCCCTGTTTACAAAATATTGATTTTATTTAGAATTTCATTTTGTACGTTTACAATATCAATATGTTGACAAGTAATTGAATGAGTGTTTTCATTGATCTTTCATGAATTTATCATTTGCCAAGATAGGAGAACTGAGATTGATTGTGGCACATATGGTTGTAAATATTTCTCTAGCGAATGGGAGGAGACTGACAGGCATTGTATCTCCTAAAATACTAAAAGTTTTTATTCTCTGATTCGATCTTTCAACATGAACTCTAGCTTTCGCAATATTGCATGTCAGTAAAGATTCAGATTTAGAAAATTGTTTTTTTTTCTTTAAAAACGGTGGTCTAATCAGCTTCCAACCACGTTCGGCACACATTTTATCAATTAAAAAACCACGATCAACCATAACGCCATCCCCCGGCTCCAACAAGTCTTTTAAATCGCATTGCTCAAAAATATCGGTGTCAGAGACTCTGCCGCCATAAGGGTTTGAGATGTACGAAATATTTCCTGCGGATGTAACTGCAGTCATAACTTTCAATGTCTCAGACTTTTTGTAATGAGAATAACAAATCACTTGACAGCAGAGCTTTGACGGTCTTTGAATAAAAATTTCAGTACAGTCGATAACTGCTCGAGTATTTTCAAATCCCTCAAAACATTGTGGCAAATTTCGCGATATTTCGTCTTTTGAAGGCCACTCTATTGCTACTTTTAAGCTCTCACTCAACAATTGGATCATTTCTAGGAAGACTCTTTGACAGTGCTGTGCTGTGTAATATTGAAACAAGCCGGCCAAAAAGCTGTATGTTATATTTTGTTTCAACTTTACATACGTCATGACCACTTTGTTTCTTAAACTCATTCTTGAATTATATTGATCTGGATGTTTTTGTAACGTTATGCCGACAAGAATAACAATACAGTCTAATATCGCATATGATTCTATTCCTGTGGCAGTGCTCAATGCACTGTCATTGGGGAACAAATCCAAAAAATTAGGCATGATATCGCTCGTTTTTACTTGAACTCCGATATCTTTAGTCAACTCAGGAGTAATTGACTTGTTACAATGCGTTAAGACATCATTAATTGAAATATCATTGTCAATTGAGTATCCAAGCGACCGATGTAGCGAATCATCAAAGGATAGCGCCGGTAACCGCTGCGCTGAGACATCACTCTTTGTCACCTTCAATTCTTCTCCCATCTCTTCGTGAAAACTGGATTCGCACTTCTCGAGTCGAATGGTCTCTTCTTGAGGTGCAATTGCATCGAGCCTCTCGACGTTATTTCGTCTTAAACGTCTCTCAAATCGTTGACGATCAATTTTTTTTTTTTTTCGCAGATTGCATGAGACCGCTGCTAGATGGCAAATTAATAGAAGGGATAGCGTTTTTCTTTAAAAAACGCATTTTTGCTGCAACATCTGTAAGAAATAATTGCGTCATGAAAAAGTCAGTCACTGAAGTTTCATGATTTCTAGGTTATGTTATGCTAAGATTTCTTACTTACCAGGCAATAAATAATCCTCCTTTGTGAAGTGTAATGCACACACTCTCATTTGACCCGTCACTGTCTTAATTTTTAAAGCCTTTGTCCATGCTTTAAAACGGTCAATCGTTTCAACAGTGTCGAAATGATTTTTGACAGACAGAGCGCTCACCAATTTTTGGAAAGGCGTGAAAACTTAAGTCTATGTTTTTTTTTGATGAACTTTCACACCCTTGTACAACACAGTGAAAATTTTTTTTCCCTGGTGGTGCACGTGACGAATATTTTGCGGGGTGCATTATTGCAATTGCAATGTTTTGCAATCGATAAAAATCCACATAAAATCACGTGAACTGACTAACTACTATACCTCCTTTTTCTGTTTCCGCTTTCGACCACCAGATGTCATGTCTCCCTATATATTACGTCGGAATCTCTTGGACGGTTGGTGACGGTCATCATAGCACACGATATCGTTACGCAATTCTCTTCGAGCGGCATAGTGCAAAATTACCCGCGATCCAGAGTACGGAATGTTTTTCCGCGACTCGGCGTCCGCCGGTCGGTGCAGTGAGCTATACACCTAGCCGGCGTCGCTGGAGTTGCGAGAGACGCGCGCCCCTAGCGGGCGCGTGCGGTACTTGGACGGTGCCAGGGGTACGGCGCGCGGCGACAAGATACCGGCAGCGGATTTCTGACCCCAAGACGTGCGGTGTTTCGGAGTAAGTTCCGAGTCGCTTCGACCATTCTCTCAATAATTCCGATATAATCAAACATAGCTCAGGCCAGAAACGTAAGTATGTATAGCTTTGTGTCTCTCTTTCTATCCTTGGGTTACAGCTCGAGGCTGATGTTTATCTGAAACGGTCTCTTGCTATACTGTGTTTATATTTGAGGTGTGGACGACTTTTCTTAGGTACCCCCCCTATATCAATTTCAATTCATTAAAAAACAATTGCCTAATTTTTTCGGATTCTTGTCTCAACCCTAACTCGTGCTGTCAACAGGGTGGATTTCGCCTTTAAAATACATATATTTCATACTTGTTCTCAGTATATGTTTTATTATCAAAGTACTAATGTACAAAAAATTTTGTAACTGTAAGGTTTTAGTGGTTATTAGCGCAACTATCTGAGAAAAAATTCATATCATCATACGATGCAATCGCGACGATTTGCGCACCCTCGAAATCTGACTGTTTTTGCATTTAAACGAAGTGTAAATTCGTCGAGATTGTATGGTATGATGATGTGAATTTTTTCTCGGATAGTAACAGTAATCCTCGAAGTAACCACTGAAACCTCGCAGTAACAAATTTTTTTTGAACACAATTGCTGTCATAGTATAATACTCGTATATACTGCAAGCGTGTCCAAATTACGTGTATTTTAGACGTGGAAATCCACGCTGTTCTCGGCACGCCGGAAAGGTTAGAATTGAGATAAAAATCCGAAAAAATTAGGCAATTATTTTTTAATTACTTGAAATTGATTTATGGGGGGGGGGATGCTTAAAAAAAATCTTCAAAATCTGTGGGACACCCTACATATATATTCACATAAAAACGTGTGCGGTCGGGGAACCCCCGTATTTACATCGTTTCTATTTGTCAATTTTCGCGACGTTATGAAAAGCGTTATGCTCCTTCTTTCTCTCTCTCTATTCCCACTTCGTCACCCAGTGAGGTCACGAACTCTCCTGAGTTCTTAGTCGTCGATATCAATCAAGATCGGTCAGATTTTCTTTTATTCGCTTCTATCTATAGACGACCTAAGGGCTTCCGTTTACAAGAATTTTCTGCTATATTTCATCAGTTTGCGTATGCTTATAGAAATCTCGTTATTGCTGGGGACTTACATTGCATCTTACTGTCAAATAATCACGAAGCATCGGTACCTTACCAACTTGGATTTCTCTTCGGCTTTTCATCTTGTTGAGTATTGCCTGCAACGTAGCACACGGTCATGTCTAATTCGTGGTTAGATGTATTTGGGTCATTCCATGTCAATTCGACGACGTTCCGACGGTGACCCTCTTAGATTTTTATGATTTTTTAATATATTCTTATACATATAGAAAAACATCCTCAGCTAAATTTTTAGCTCTTTATCTCTTCCCAATCCGGAGTTGGCGATGTTTGAAAAAATTAACGAAAAATATTCATGTTTCTGACAACAATTGAAATAACCTAATTGAGTACAAAAATTTTTGAGTGTTTTTTGATGCTCTTTCTGAAAAAAATACAAAAATTGAAAAAAAAGTTTATCGATGCTTTTTTGACCATTTTTAAACAAAAAATTGGATTTTCGTTCAATGTGACATGTTTGTTTTATCCAAAAAAATGAACCAAACTCAGCGTTAAAAAACAAAATTTTTGAGCCATAATAGAAAATTGGCTGTCAATAACTTCTAGTGAAAATAAATTTGAAAACAAATTTTTTTCGCTGATTTTGATTTATTTTCCTTCTCAGATAACGTAGCTTATTTTGATAATCTAAAGACACATTATTCTTACATTTTATTTTATTTACTACATTGACGGTCTTGTTCTTTCATTTATGATCATTTTTATTACTTTGTGCGTTGTTGATTCTGTTGATCCAGAAAATCTTTTGACACTGATTGTGTTATCGGTATTTGGTGCATCAGAATGAATTTGTTGTGTGTTAGGTATTGGTATTGCACTACTAAAAAGATCTAACAATTTTCTCTCCATCGCTTCATAGTCAATTTTAGACAAAAATTTAACTTCTATATAAATCAAAATTACCGAAAAAAAATTTGTTTTCAAATTATTTTCACTAGAAGTTATTGGAAGCCCATCTTCTATTATGGCTCAAAAATTTTGTGTTTCAACGTAAAATTTGGTAATTTTTTTTGGATAAAATCAAGTGTCCCATTGAACGGAAATCCAATTTTTCGATCAAAAATGGCCAAAAAAACATCAATAAAATTTTTTTTCAATTTCCGTATTTTTTTTCAGAAAGAGCACCATAAAATACTTAAAAAATTTCGTATTTGATAAAGTTATTTCAATTGTTGTCAGAAACATGAATTTTTTTCGTTAATTTCTTCAAAAATCGACAACTCCGGAATGGGAAGAGATAAAGAGCTAATAATTTAGCTGGGGACTTCTTTCTATATGAATGAAAACATATTGAAAAATCGTAAAAATATATCAAAAAATCATAAAAATCTGAGAGGGTCACCCTCGCAACGTCGTTGAATTGACATGGAATGACCCATAATTTATTATTGATAATCCTGACAAGATTGTTTCTTTTAGTGAGTCTGATGTTTCGTTTATCAATAGTCATGACTTACTTGTATTATCATATGGGTCTGATTGTTTTGAAACTCGGCCGCAATCAATTATGATACCCTATCTGTCCCGATTTGATGACCAATCGTATATAAACTCGCCAACATCGCTTCATTGTACAAATCAAATTGACATTAGCCGTTCCGATACCTCAGCTGCAGATATAGACACTTACGAAACTTCGTTTACAAACCCTGTTAATTCTACTGTCGATATCCATGCATCCCTTTGGATTTTCAAGGTCACGAGGCCACCTCCGCCGTGGCTCTCCGACCATCTTAAAGAACGGATGAATAAACGAAATGCGCTCTACAAAAGAGCGAAGAGAGAGAACAGTGTGTTGCCATATGCAATCTACAGAAACCACAGAGATAGTCTGACGGTCGACCTTAGAAAAGCAAAAAATGACTACCAAGCAATTGGTAAATGGTAAGTACTGGTATTGCCATCTAGTAGCTCAAATTGGAACTACTCAAACCGGGTCAGCTGGCACAAGGGTATTTTCTCACTGTTTAAGCTGTGGTAAAAAATAAATATTGTCTTTGCAATTATACCTATTTTTTAAAAAATTTTTTTAATAAACAAAATATTATTTAATGATGGAAAGCGTCAAGAATTTGTTGGGCGTTCGATTTTCTCCAAAACAAAACAAAAGTAAAACATTTTGCAGTGAATATGGGTGTAGCAGTAAAGCTTGCAGGAGTTTAGATGTGAGATTCCATTATTTTCCAAAACAAAATGAAAATTTTGTGAAAATTACTAATGCTTTCGGAGTGGATGAGAAAATTGACTGTCGAAAAATGTGGCAAAGTGTTAAAAATAGGAAAAAATATTACAGAAAATATGCAAGTTTGTTTCTTGCACTTTAAAATATCGGATTATTTCTCACCAGGTAATTACATTTATTTTTGAGCTCATTTTTTTTATTCTGAATTTAACTAAGAAAATTTGTTTTCTACGCAGACTTTGGGTCAAAAGGCAAAAGACGCTTGAAAAAAACCGCAGTGCCTTCTTGTAATCTGCCTTGTAATGATGTCAAACCAGGATCCAGTAACAAAATAAATAATGACAGAGAGAGAAGAAGAATTAACAGAGATAAAAACAAAAATACCATCATTTCAGGCAATGAAGCTATCAATAATAGAAAACTGGGTGCGTCAACAAGTTCAACTACGACTCAATCGGCTTGTGATTTTGATGGTCAAAGAAATTCAGATCCTTAGGATCACACTGCAACGAGTCTTATCACTTCAGAAGAAAATGATAATAGATCTGTTGTGGCAATATTGTCAGTGGAAAATGTTGAAACGACTGAAAAAAAATTTGTTGATATTGGTGTTTGAATTATAAGTGGTGATTTGCTGATTGATCTTTGTCATGTAATAAAAACTGAGAAGGAACTTAAGGGGGTATTCTAGTGTAGAAATTTGAAAAAATCGATTTTTTTTTTTTTTATATTTTCAAAGCTTAACCTTTTAAGAATGTGTCCTTGAAAGGACAAGTCAAAATTTCAATTATTTTCAGAGATATAGCTATTTTAGTGACACGTCTTCAATACTGGCTCGGCTGGAACGAATACTTTAAACGCATTTTTCTCAAAACTACATTTTTCAAAACGGTTGACATGATTTCTCAAGTTCTATTGAACCGATTTACTTGAAATTTGGTGAGAATCTTCTCAATACATGTCTCTATCGCACGAACCATTATTATAACGAAATAATAATTTTTACTATTTTTAAAAAATTCAGAAACGTCCAAAAAAGTCAAAAAAAACGTATTATTTTTTTCAGACAGCCGTAATTTGGCAAAAAAAAATTTTTTTTCGACTTTTTTTGGTTAGTACGATAGCTGCATTTATGTAGATTAATAATCTTTTTTTTTTTTTTTTTCTGATGACCACAAGGGTAGAAATCGTGGCGACGAGGATACTGCCTTTTGTTTTCCCCTTCCACTTCAAGGACGCATAATTCCATGAAAATTTATTTTTTTGTTTTTAAATTCATTTTGTGTGCTCTTAATATATAAATAAATAAATGATAAAAAAATGGATGGTAAAAATATCAATAGCTTTTATTTTATTCACCGTCAAAACATGCTCGAAATTCGGGCCTCTAGACTAGAATACCCCCTTAATACATCAACCGGCATTGTGAACTTTGATATCTTAAATACCATCCTTGATATTTTTAAAATCGGCTTTCCTAAGTACGAGTCCGAAAGAATGCATCTTCTCAACATAGTTTTTATGATATTTATCAAATTGAAGCATAATTTATCGTATGCAAAAGTGATGAAATTCAATATTACCACCTGAAATCACAAGAGAGTGAGAATGTTGCTTAGTTTCTTGAAAGTGGCGATGATCTTTGTACGAGTGATAGATTGAATAGGCAGATAACAGTAAATATTAGAGATGTAATTATTTGGGCCGTATCACCTGTTGATAGGAAAAAATTTCATTGTTATTTCTCATATACGAAATAGTAAAAGTGATCAAATAAAATGTTCCCACCTACCTGCTGCGGCGTTTCTTCCAAGCATCCAACATTTAAACAGATTTCTCATTTCAGTCGAATGAAGCAAATTTTCAAAGAGCATTAGCATCAACTTTCCGAATGACTACCTCGACTGTTTGAGATTCTAACCTCAAAAATTCGTATGAACTACATCGCCGACAGAAACAGAGTTTGACAGCTGAAACTCGGAGTGGCCAGCCTGTCCGAGCAGCCGATATAACTCGCGCATGCGCATTATATGTTGTAACGTGGCAGTTCGGTTAGGCCAGCCCGTTACAAGAGACTCCCTGAACCCTGGGCGAGATCCCGGAATCAGGGTTTAGAAAATCGAGTCGCGAAATAATCCTAGAGAGCGCCAGAACTGGAGTCACGCACCCGAGCTTCGACAGGGACGAAATAGCGCATTGCGACCAAGATATTTCAGGCTTTTGTTTATCTTATTTTTTTTTTTGAGTGCACCGGCTACCCTCCAGCGACCAACTCCGACGCTGAACATCTTTCGAGGCAAGGCGAAACCACGGAGATCTCGCGGGAAGGACACGGAAGGAAGGCTGCGGAAGGGGAGGCAACGCAGATCCCTGCAGCGCGGGAATCCAAGGCGGACGCGATTCCCGCTGGCGGCCGGCGCGCCGCAGCCTCCCCGCTCACCCCGCTTACGCCCAACCAAGGCAACCGCGAGGTACCAGCTAGCGACGAGGGAGCACCACCCCGCCCAACCCCAGGACTACGTAGAGCTGCGCGGGAGACGACATCGCGATCTAGCCTTAAGTTCTGCGCCGCGTAGAGTCGACAGGTGCGCGGCAAGTTGCGCAATCCCCAAAATCGATGACCGATCGATTGTTGCGCATTCTTAGGGTGATGACGTCACGAAAAATTAGCGTGACGAGATCGGCGTTGCGACCATCCGAGATCACTCAAGTTCTGGCGTTTGTAGGGAGCGTGTGAGCTAGTCTAGTATACGTTGGTTCTTTTCTCTGTGGTAGCGAGTTTGCGAGAAATGGCAACCAGGGATCACGAAGGAGTGGGCCCGTTCGTGTCTTGGATGTGGAGCGGTAAGCGCTGTTAACCTTCTTGCGAGAGAATCTCGAGAGATCATTAGTAAAGGCTTGCCGAGGACGGATAGCCAGTGAGGATTGGCGTTAACAACTGTACTCGAGATTCTTTAGCCGATACACTTGCTTGGTGACCGTAGCCTGAGTTGCGCGTAAGGGAGTAGCGTTAATTTCGGGGGATCCAGGAAATCGAGTCGAGTCACGGGTTGAGCCGAGACATTATTGCCTCGAGTTTGAGTGTAACCGAAGTCCGTTACACGGGGTCATTTTACTTCGTCCGGTACACCCTCCGTTCTCGTGTAGGTCGCGAGCAGTCTCACCGGGAGCATTCGAATTCGCGACTGCGTCCCGCCGTCGCAGAGAAAGTGAAGCTCGGGTGCGCGCTGATAAAAATATGCGTTCTTAGAGGAGGGTCGTGGGTGTCGCGACGAGCCTCGCCTCAGTTTAGTATTTTTTGTTTTTGAATAATCAGTTAGTATTAAGTTGGCGATCAGCGCCGTTTTGTAAAGGACGTTCGCGAGCAGCGCGTCGCATCCGATTTTGCTATTGGTTTCTTTTAGTGTGTAAATTAGCGGTCACTAGTAGTATAGGGACCAGCGCACGTAGGCCGTAGAGGTCTTCGGGATCCCTTAATATTTTTGTTTCCTCTTTTTTTTTTTCTTCTTGATTGATTATTTTGTCTGCTCGTTCTTCTTTTCTTTTTTTTGGTAAGCTAAGCGCTTGCGTTTGGGATCGCGAGGACGAGCTTCCGCAGTATTGTTATTATTTTTAATTTTTTTTTGTATTATCGCTGTGTTGAAATATATTGTTTAACTTTCTCGCTGCGTTGTGAAATAACTTGTCGGCGTACGTGTGGCGTATCTCTCTCTACCCAAAGATTACCCCTCCCCTCTCCGCGGTACTGAGCTACCGAGTATCTGGTCGCGGTATATCGTATTACCGATTTCGAGGCGTGTTGACCACGCCAGGCGCCCAACAAATTTCGCGGTCTTATTGCAGGTTCAGGGGACATCGTGGACGCCAAATTATTGTGCACGCGGTAAGTTCTCGGTCATTTTCTCCGAGTGACCGAGGTGCAGAAAAATCCACGTCACAATGTATAGTTTCAAGAGATTGTCCCGGTATGTATGAATACTCCTGAGAGATAATCATGTACGTACCTCATAGAAAACCTCTGAAGAAGAATGAGAAATACTCTTTATTTTCGAAATACAAAATGTTCGAGCGCAGTCGTCTGCCGACACAAAGATTTTTTTTTCTCGCGCATAGTCACTATCCGTAGACTGAGCGAATAATCGAACACAATGTAATGCATGGACGGAAAATAAACATGACCATTCAAGTTTGCGACACGGAGAAGCCGAGATGGGGGGGGGGGGGGGGGGAGGGGCGACCGATGGCGTAACTTCATAAAACGAGACGACCACGATTCGTACCCGTTTTGTTTCAATCGTATTTTTCGAACATATTTCCAAATATCTACAAATGGTGAATGGTGATATTTATGAAATCATTTTGAAAATACTGCGTGCTGTGTAAAACTAATATTGCGCGATATGTTTTAATGTACATGGGACATTCTTTTGCAACCGAACACCTTCGTGACCGACACATTTTTGATTCAGCTGAAATTTTTTTTGACGGGTTCTATACCAGAAAAATAGGGATACGTATTCGAGGATTTTTTATTTCACATATTTCGTAAAATAGTGGGGATCGAAAATTTGATAATTTGGTGTTTTTTGGTTTGGAAGACCCACTTTCAGAAATTCATAACGCCGGTTCTATTTGAGCTGGAAAGTTCGTTTTTTTTATCTCAAAGCTAATGAAATGAATTTTATTACAACAATTCTTTCATTAACGATTATTCCGAAATTTATACTGTTATGAACAATTAATATGTTTTAATCGATCTTTAACAATTGCCCCAACCTCGTAGCGAGTTCTTAGCACAACCATCGTATTCTAGGGTGAAATTTTTTATCCATAACGTATTTTGAATTGATGGAGAAATTATTATTACCGGAGGAAAAGAGTTAATTGATCTAGCGCGGCACGTCACATCGGCGCACGAGTTCCATTGCACGCCTCATCATCTTGCCTCATATCGTTTTCCTCTGTAATATAAATGATTACTCTATATTTTTAATTGAATGATATTATTTATTAGCATATAAGACTTTATGAAAAATTTAACAAAAAAATTATCAAATAAAAAATATTATTGTGGCAAATAAAAAATTGATTTACCAAGATTTTAATACATTATTATTATTTAATAAACACCTCGTTCTGCATTACATCTCACAATATTCACATTCACTTTTAACATGTATAGTATTTTTCGTTTAAAAATTTGTACAACCGTGTTTTTGTTGACACAATGAGAATTGCTTTGTTTCCAATTCTTCAAGAGAGGTTGGAATCACACAAATTTTCAAGAATAAATGTAAATATTGTACGACGTACTGCAGGACGAGGTACTTATCAACTGAAAATAATGTATTGAAATCTTAATAAATTGATTTTTTATTTGACACAATAATATTTTGTATTTGATTATTTTTTTGTTACATTTTTTATAAAGTCTTACTTGCTATTGAATATTATTATTTAATTGAGAATATACAGTAATCATTTATATTACAGAAGAAAACGATACGAGGCAAGATAATGAGGCGTGCAATGGAACCCGCGCGCCGATGTGATGTGCCGCGCTGGATAAATTAATTTTTTGCTACAGTAATAATAATTTCTCCTTTAAATAAAAATGCGTTATTGATGAATAATTTGACGTAGAATACGATGATCGTGCTGAGAACTCGCTACGAGAAGGCAATTGCTAAAAATCGATTTAAACATATTTATTATTTATAACAATATAAATTAAGGAATAATCGTAAATGAAACAATTGTTGCATTAAAATTCATTTTATTAGCTTATGGTTGAAAAAACGAACTTTTCAGCTCAAACAGAACCGGCGTTATGAATTTTTGAAAATGAGTTTTGTGGCAGAAAACACCAAATTATCAAATTTTCGATCCCCTCTATGTTACGAAATATGTAAAATAAAAAAATCCTCGAATACGTATCCCTATTTTTTCGATATAGAACCCGAGGAAAAATTTTAAGCTACATCAACATTGTGTCGGTCGATTTTTATCTAAATCTCTCCGATTCGTCAAAGAATGTCCCATATTCAAGGGTGTTTCACGGAACAATAAATTGAATTTGCTATATTCACCATGAAACTATCGGAATAATCAGTTCGGTCGTGATGCAATCGCTACACACATGACGTCATCATTTGCATGCAAAATTCGGGTCAATCCTGTTGGTATGGTTACCGACTCAGATTCAGGTCTTTTACCGACCGCGTTCTGTCTAATATTGTGTTGCGCTACTCCCCGGTGGAGAGTACCACCTTCGAATGGTTTGGAACCGAGGAAACTTCATGCTTCACGTTTGCTTGAAAGATGGAATACCTTTTCCAAACAAAGATGAGATTTCTCAAAATCTTCCTATATGTTTCAATCAATTAGTGCTACTCACCATAGCGATGAAAAACACGTGGAAGACGAATTGATGACTCTGATGCCACACCTCGACTTTACCCACAACACTGATATTAGTTTTTTAGTTCAAGATTGCGCGCAAAATTGAGAGAAAACGAATCTCTGAATAATCATCAGCGCGATTCGACTCTCGCATACGTTACTCGTGTCCGAATGGCCATGTCTTTTGATCGAATCATGCGATTCATTCCCACCCAGGTTAAGGCTACTCTTGAATGGATCATTTTGTCGTGCGAGCGTGATAACTCGTCCGCGCTAGCGGAATGCTCATTCTGAAGTAGCGTGTTTAAGGGAGATTCGTCTTTGCAGCAACTGCGAGTTACACGCTGCGTGATCGGACTTCCCCGCGAACCTGGCTGTAACTCGCACAAATAACAAGCGAACGCTTTTGTTCACGTTTTAGGTTCAATTTTGAAAGGCGTACTACTGATTTGCTTTATATTTTGGGAACATGATCGAAAAGATGTGTTTCTTAGGCTCGGAAGTACTTTGTGACAATGTTGTTCTCATAATTGTTAATTTCGATGATTAAAGATCGTTTTCGGTTGCACCTCCCATAAATTTGAATATTGATTTATGTGAATTGTGGAACTATGTAGTCGAATTCCGTTACAATTTTCTGGAAGATTGTTTTTCGTAAACGATTCGTGCATTTGATTCATGATTGCCAGAATGTTGTACCTTTATTGACACAGTCCCAGACCTTTATTCATTGATGAATAGAAAACCCCAGTAATTTTCTAAAGACTGAAATTTTGATGTTATTACTTGGATATCAGAAGAAGCATGATAAATTGATGTTTTAGAGCATGCTGTAGTCAGTCTTTATCGAACAAATTATCGATTTATTAAAACATGACAAATCAATCGGAAATATCGATGCAACACGGGTTTATTCGCTGAAATATAAAAGAAAGCTTCTGAAATTCGCCTAAATGTAGAAAAACGCGCGGTTTTTCGATCGTGAAGAGTGAACACGTCATTTTGATTAAAACACAGAAGTTTTGATATATATATGTTCAATATTTCATGCGAAATGGCACTTAATGATACGTTTTCGCATCAGTGTTATGTAGGCGTTGTGATGAGTAAAAACAAGTGACGTGCCGACACTTCGCGATGGAGTAAGCGCTCGTTTTTTTAAATTTGGGCGAGTTATACAGGCTTTTCTTCATATTCATGAAATGAACCCTTATAACATCGATATTTCCAATTAATTTGTCATATTTCAAAAAATCAATAATTTGGTAAGTATAGACTGACTACGGTATGCTCTCAATCAATTTAAGTTGCAATTCTACTTCACGCAGGACTTCAAAGTACGGGATAACAGTGACCTGATATAGAATAGTGGGGTTAGTTCGTTAGGGGCTGCTGCTAAAAAATCAGAGTTACGGTATTTCGTCTGCTCATAAATCGCTGAGCATCCTCCAAAATAAATTTCTCGATTCCACTAAATTTGAGGGTACGTCTCTGGTGATGTTGGAAGTATAAGCGGGGGTAGGTCGTTGGGGGATGCTGCTAAAAAATCAGAGTTGCGGTATTTCGTCTGCTCATAAATCACTGAGCATCCTTCAAAAAGAAATTTTTCAATTCCACTGAATTTGAGGGTACTTCTCAGGTGACGCTGGACGTATAAGCGGGGGTAGGTCGTTGGGGGTTGGTGCTGAAAAATTGAAGTTCGCATGTTCGGATTGCTCATAATGTACCCATTATTTAGGTATTGTCAAATATTTTTTTTTTTCGTTGGTCGGAGGGCTGGGCCCCCCTCCCACTTAAGAACCGTAATTCCTGCCTTACCACTTGTGCTCAAAAATCGAAACTTGCATGTTTCGACTGCTCAGAAAGTGCTCATAATTCGAGCATTTTTTTTTTCCTGTCATTTTTTAATGGAGGGGGGGGGGTGAGTACTTGCGTACCTGGCCCCCCACTCAAAAACCGGAATTCCTGTTACATCGCTCTTGCTCAAAAATCGAAACTGGAATATTCTGCGTGCTCATAAATTGCTCGTAATTTCTCGGGTAAAGATTTTTGATTTTGAGGAGGTGGGGGGGCTGGGTATACAGACGGTAGAGTTTATCGATGCTGCTAGCCATAAGTCGAAACGAATCGATGAATCTCAAGTGCATCATTGTCCCATCAACGTGTTTCATGAAGGATATATATTTTTGAGTAAGAATTTCTTCTCTGCATGCACGATGTAAGGAGACTGTAGTGTGTAGATGTTTATGTTTACCCTTTTCAATCCTTTGCTTCCGATGAGAAGCCCGTAAGACGGCAATGCCGTCTAATAAAGGAGATGCGGGTGTGCAAATCATTAATCTACGAGAGAATTTTGTTGAGAATATGTAAATTTGAACAACTGGTGAATTTGAAAAATTAACGACGGAGCCAGGAATCGAATCTGGAATCTAGCGATGCTTTACCGGAGACTTACTCCACTAGACCACCTAGCCGCCCTGACTCTGTTGTCATTAATTTCTCTCATAACCAGTGAGTTCAAATTTGTTTTCATGTGCCCGATTTGTATGAGTAAGAATTTCTTCTCTGCATGCACGATGTAAGGAGACTGTAGTGTATAGATGTTTATGTTAGAAAGAAATCTAAACGGGCTTCTCATCGGAAGCAAAGGATTGAAAAGGGTAAACATAAATATCTACACACTACAGTCTCCTTACATCGTGCATGCAGAAAAGAAATTCTTACTCATACAAATCGGGCACATGAAAACAAATTTGAACTCACTGGTTATGAGAGAAATTAATGACAACAGAGTCAGGGCGGCTAGGTGGTCTAGTGGAGTAAGTCTCCGGTAAAGCATCACTAGATTCCAGGTTCGATTCCTGGCTCCGTCGTTAATTTTTCAAATTCACCAGTTGTTCAAATTTACATATTCTCGATATATATTTTTCCTTATTTATAGGCAGCAGTGTAATTTGACCGGGAAAAGTTGACGCGAGGGATTTCATTAAAAAGTGCGAATCGTAGCCGGAAAAATTGTGGAAAACTATTGGAATTGTATGCGTCTCTCTGAAATTTAAATTACACCGATTATGAGCAGGACCACGATATTTACCCGTGAAGTGACAGTGATCGTGACACTTTTGCTCCTCAGGGGTAAACGGCTTTTCGCAAATATAACAATTCTTTGCGCGCATGTGACGATCGCATTGCACTTGGGTAAGAGACTTCATCGGAATTATGTTTTTGATGCGTGACTCTACTTGAATCGATAAATCTTTAAGCTGCTGCATGAACCAATCTATGCAATCGGCAGCGCGTCTACCGTGAAACTCTGATAAAGTCTCGTCGTACGCGCAATGTACATAGTACGCCACACTGTGCGGAACATACTTATGAATTTCATAAGTCTTATGAGTTTCAAATTCATCTACGGGTTCTGGGATTGATATACATTCGAGATCGGCGTATTGGGAAACTGAGGATTTAAATACGCCGTCTGGTGGTCCGAATTCGAACTAGCGATGGTAGGATAGAATCATATGATCACCATAATATTAGTGTCAACAAAAAATTTCACCGCAGGATATATTCTTTATTAAAAAAAAAAATTAAACAACGAGTGAATTAAATGATTAAATTTATGAACAATAAAAATTTGTAATTAAATATATTCAAGTATGGAATTTTCTCCTCATAAAAATAATAGTCATGTATACTGTTGTGTGTATGGGTGTAAAAGTCATGCATCAAAGTATGAAACAGTTCGTTTTCATTCTTTTCCAAAAAAGAATGATAGTTTAGTGAAAATACTGAATACGTTCAATCAAGAAGAGCTAGTCGATAGACACGATATGTGGGTGAAAGTGCTGAGAACGGGAAAAAAATATCACCCTCTATGAGAGTATGTTCGCGACATTTTACAAAAGATGATTATATTCCTTCTTGTAAGTATAACAAATAACAAAACATAATTAGCTTCAATTTTTCTTAGACCAAAGTTATAATAGTTTTATTTATTTTTCAGTAAGTCGACAACATTATTTGAAGAAAACAGCTGCCCCCTTAGTTAACTTACCGAGGAGCTCTCTCGACTGCTCTAAAAAAGTAAACCATGTTTCATCAGCTGAACGAGAGCAAAGGCAAATTAAAAGGTCATTTTTAAAAAACGAACTAAAAACTACCAACGAACCTAGCGATTTCAATACTGATAACAATTTTCAAGATGAGCTAGTTTTGGATGGTCAGATTGACCACAGACATGCAGATGAAAGTCAACCAAAAAATTCTGTTGGTGAAGAGGACTCCAATCTACAAACTTATCAAGTTTCTAAGAACGAAGCTGAGACATGTGCAAAAAGTGCTAGTGAAATAATTAATAAACGATTTAAAGACGTAGCAACACAAGTTCGTACGGATGATTTTATTCCCAAATTTACTGACTTCATTTCTGATGACGGTGAACTAAGTACATTGACTGGGATTCCTAATTTTACTCTTTTAAATTCTATAAAAAAATTAGTTGACAAAAAAAAACAAAAAATGTCTCATTGTAATGCTAAATTAAATTTGTTAGACATAATCATCATGACTTTTATGAAACTGAAGCAAAATATGTCATATGCACTTTTAGCTGTTCTATTTAAATGTTACACAGCAGAAACTTGTAAAGAGAAAATTTTTCAAATGATTGACTTGTTATACATTTGTTTAAAGCCAGGAATATATTGGCCCAAAAAAGAGAATATTTTAAAGAATATTCCTCTTGATTTTATTGGGTTTGAAAATGTTCGTGCAGTCATTGATTGCACTGAAATTTCAATTCAAAGACCAAAATGTCTGTGTTGCCAAGTTGTGACTTATTCGCGGTATAAAAGCTGTTACACGGTCAAATTTATGACTGCTGTCACTCCTGCTGGTTTAATTTCTTTTATTAGTAAACCTTTTGGTGGACGAGCTTCTGATAATTCTATCTTTGAACAGAGTGGGATCATAACAAAGTTCGATAAGAAAGATGATGTCATGACTGATCGAGGCTTTACTCTTGATGAATTTTGCCAAAAAAATGATGTGAAATTAATTTCACCACCTTTCTTGAAAGACCGAAAACAGTTTTCCAAAGTTGAAGCGATGAATGGACGGAGAATTGCTAAAGCTCGTGTGCACGTTGAGCGAAGTAACCAACGTGTTAAAAATTTTGAAATCTTATCATCAAAAATGCCTATTGAACTTGTTCATAAAGTTGAAAAAATTTTTACAACTATTTGTGCAGTTGTAAACTTAAGTCAGCCTATTTTAAAAGACGAAAAATTTGTTCAAGATAAAAAAAAAGTTGCTCAGGATTAAAATAATGTTATTAATGGTTGAAATAATTTCTATAAATATTTTATTACATTTGTAACTTATTTTTATGAACAAAGTACAAAGTAAAACTTGTAAGTAACAATTACACTGATTTTTATTGTTCTTTTTGTTTTTCATTCTTCTCTTGTTGTTTCAAACATGTATTATGTATCATTTTTTTAAAATATACTTTCTTTAAACTTCTTAATAAATGTTTGGTAAATTTGACATTAAAACTAATAGGTATTATTTTTATTTGTTTGTCGAAAGAAGAATATATTATAAAGTCGGTAGATGGTAAATTAAGTATTGCCATACTTATTTGAACTTGAGCGTAGAACATGTGCTTAACTTTTAGAGTTACTTCACCATGCTGTTCTGTTAACCATTTAATTGCTTTCACAGTTTCTTCAATACCGTTACGTTTACCCTCTTTTGGATATTTGATTTCAATGAGTTTAAATGGTTTGTTATCTTTAAAAGCAATACCATCCGGGGAACAACCTAACCAAGGATTTAATTCTAAAATAACTAAGCCACACTCAACTATTTCCATAGACATTAAATTAGCATAAGTTTCCCGTGCATAAGTTTCTTGCTCTAAACCATATTTTGTATTTTCATTGCTAAACGAGGGACTGTAAAAGTAATCATTAGATTTTTTTTTCCAGTCTGGATTTTTATTCAAATAATAAGTAAATAGTGAGTAAGCTCTACTAGCTGTTATCCGGAGTTCTCGTTCAGCTAGCCATACGGAATAAAGCTCAGTACTTTTCAAACAAATTGTTAAGCATCCGTTGACAACTGATTAAAAATTTCATTACAACAATTTCCAATAACGCGACCAATCTTAAAATTTTTTAAATCTGAAAGTAATTCTGATGACTTTGGACTATCGATGATGGCTTGGAGTTTTTCAGGACATAAAACTAAATTATTATTATCATCATCATTATTAAAGTCTGTGATAACCTCGTGTCTTCCACATCTGTATATATTAAAAAAAAGGAGGGAAAAAAAAATTTATTGGTAAAAAATTTACTATAAAAAAATCATTATCCAAAATTCGAAAAAAATCACTACAAAAAAAAATCATCTATGTGTCAAATATAAAATTGATGATGTAAAATATCTACAAAAAAAAATCAGTAAAAAAATTAATTGAAATTAATTAAAGCAAAAATTATTTACATATGCTTTGCTAACGCAGACTGATGATTATCTTCCACCATAATTCTAAGAAATTCATCATATTCTGCTTCGTCTAATTCAGCTAAACCATTGTTTAAACATAGTGGAGGATCAGTAGTAGTAGATGATGTAGTAGCTACAGGTTGAGTATTGTCTCCAGGTGACGTGTTGGCTTGAGCACCATCTGACTTACGTTTTTTTTTTTTTTTTTTTAATTTTTTCTTCCTCTTTTTTTTGTTTCTCTTCAAAACATTTGTGTTCAAGAAAAGGCTTCATCTCATATTTCTCTAGAGCGGATTTATGAGGTGCACTCCAAACACATTTTTTATCAGCACATGTTATATCTTTGAATTCTTCCAAATTATTTTTGTAAGTATAAAAGAATAAAGTCAATAATTCCATAATAATTTAATAATTTGAAAGTTAATTAATCAAGTGAACAATATCAAATATAATAATTACCGGTTACAAAATAAAAGTACTGCTACAATATTGTTACAAAGGGTGAAATCACCCTTTTGCCCCCTCTTTAATGATCTAGTAGTCGGCATAGATAAGAGACGTTTATAAACCTCTTATGTCTTTAAAAAGAATAAGGTTGCTGCGCCAACCGATATTATTGTAAAAACAGTCTTGTTTCAGACTTTAAACAAGAAACACGTATCTTGCATTAAAAGCATTTATCGAAATATTTTATTCACGCTCTTGATTTCTTTTGATTTGATAATAAGTAAACTCGCGGATCCATATTTTATTAACGTAACGTCCAAAACGTTACATTTGGTGTCAGAAGCGGGATCTTGAGTTCTTGTTAATTAAGTAGATTCAGTGCGTGTAATAAACAATGAGCAGTAGTCGTATGACGCGCTCACGTCGAAGAGAAAGTGGAGAAGAATCTTCTCTCATAGAAAATCCGAGGGTTCCAGAAGAAATTTCATCACCTTCAATGGACCTTCTTTTAACTCCGTCGACGGTTTCTCAACTTGATCTATTAAAGATCTTAACACAACAACAAGAAGCGGCAAGACAACAACAAGAAGTTGCTGCTCAACAACAGCAACAACTAATTCAGCTGCTTCAAGAGCAACAGCAGCAACGGAGGCGAGAAGGGGAGGCTCGAGAGCGTTCAGAACCTAATCTTCAAGACCTTCTTCGGACGACTGTGGCCGCCCTTCAATCCGTTCATCAAATGAGTGGAGTTGGAGGACCAGCTGTTACACCACAGGGTTCTAGAGTCGCTACTCCTGTTCCCTCACCTGTTCCCTCGCCTGTTCCTGTTCCCGTTGTTCAAGAGATCCGACATCTAGGACGAATCCAGGATGTTCGAGAATCAAGGTTTGTGCCTTTTACTAGGGGAGTAGTTGAATCCCCAGTTTGTAGAAATAGAGTATACAATGAGGTTGATTTTTCCGAGCCTCTGTCTCAGGTTCAGCCTCAATACTCTCATTTGAGTCAATTAAATAATTCGAGACTTCCTGGGGTTATTTCTCAGATTTATGAGAAACCCTTTTATCCTTTAAAACCGCCAATTTTTGACAGAAAGATTCCGTGGGCGGAGTATGAACGTCAATTTAATACAATTGCTAAACATAACCAGTGGGACTCCGCCATGAGAGCCTACAGTCTTGCCTCTTGTCTTCGAACGCCGGCTTTGAATGTTTTAACGGCATTGTCTGAGGAAGAAATTTCCGATTATGAGAAACTTAGTTCTGCACTCAAATTGAGATATGGAAATGACCACTTGACGAAACTGTATACGGCACAATTACAGACAAGAAGACAGGGACGAGACGAAGACCTCGCGTCTCTTAGTCAAGATATTGAACGGCTTTCTCGTATAGCTTTGCCAGATCACGAGCCGTCTCGTAATTTATCAGCAACACAAGCTTTCTTAAATGCGATCAATGATCCAGAGATTAAAATGGCCGTTGGAACGTCGGGCCTCACTTCTTTGCGGGAGGCAACGGCCAAAGCCCTCGAGGTGAAGGCAATGAGGAAACAATATTTTGAGCTGAACAAGCTTCGTCGGATTGAGGTGACCGAAAACACCTCAAAAAGACGGAGTTTTGAACACTCGGAGGAGTCAAAACCTCAAAATTATAGAGATAAAAATAACAATAATAATTTTAAACCAAGAAATCGAGGTTCTTTTCAAAACCAACAAAACAAGCGTGTAAATAAGAACGCGGTCATGACGAGTCAAACCGGCTTGACCTGTTTATTTTGTCATAAAATAGGACATGATGCTAATCATTGCTTTTTACTTAAAAAGAATAGTAGAGAACCAATGCAAGGCTCGAATTCAAACTCTTTTAACTGGCGTAAGAAAAATATAGAAATAGGGAAAGCAAATCCTCAATCGAGTTCTTCAACAGGAACTCACCCAAAAAACTAATTTCAGATGATTTGTCAGGGCGAAAATCATCGCAGATTGTTGGAAGTGGAAGCCCTCTTAGAGAACAGTTTTTAATTAGGAGTCTACGACAGTCTGGTCTTTACGCGCGTGGTACTGTTAAGGGGAGCAATCCCTTTGGAAGCGTGAAAAATAGGTATTTTTCGAGAATTTTTTTAGAGGGGAAAAAATTATCTAATAATTTCCAAATTTTAACATAATTTTATTCAAGCATTCAAGGTGAGAAAGAATTTTTTTTGTTGCGATCATACACAAAATGGCGGCGTTATTAAGGGTCTTGGGACGCCTGTTTTCCGTGACATCGAAAAGTGCTGCAGTTGTCACTCTTTTGCTGTTGATTTGAAAAAGATTTAACAAGTGTCATTCGTTTACTGACATATTGAGGGGAAGGATATACCTAAAAAATGATGACAAAGTGCAAAATTGAAAATTTGGGAGCACTTTTACTCTCAAGTTCGAATTTTCGACCATTTTTTCGACATACTTGACCCCTAAAAAGGTATTTATTTACGCGCTACCTTTCGAACTTTAGGTACATCCTTCCGATAATATTACTGAGTGTGATCTCCCAAAATTTCATCGAAATCGGTCGATAACTTTTCGAGCTACAACACGAGCAGTTTTTGAAAATGTTGTTTCGAGATAATCGCGTTTAAAGTTTCAACATGTGAAAACTAGTGATTGTAGTGACTTGCTGATTAATCAGCGATGCCAGGCGCATACAGCAGACCTTCTTCTTCCTCAAAAAGCTGATTTTCTTCCGCCAGCTGTTTTTTCCGGGCAGTACGAGCTTCTTTCGTCTCAGAAAGTCTCACTTTGTTTTGCCGTACAATTCGCTCCTCATCCGAAATTTCAGCGAAAATTCTGCAGTTGGTGCCAAAAACTATGTCCAATGCATTCATAATCCTCAAGATCGAAGAGAAGCCATCATTGAATATACCAACAGCGGTGTAGGCCGAAATTTCAACAATTTTTAAGCCGGAATGCAAATGTTTTGGAGCCAATCGCCAGATCGTCGAGTTCAAGCTTTCGTTTGCATTTTGGGTATGGCTCCCAAGCACCTTTTTAGCAAATCATCTCTGGACAGATCTTGATAAATTGGCAGGAGATGCTCTTGGATATTTTCGGGAAGTAACGGTGAAAGATCTTCCAATTTTAAAGATTGCTCCGCCTCCAACGGTCCGAGCACCCGACTCGCTACCTGACCGCACGCTGTTACTCCGCTCTACACTATATGCGATAACTCCGCAAATATTCATTATTTCGGGATTTCCTTTGGTCAGTATATTCTTTGGGTATTATATTTTCGAAATATGTAAAGAAAAAAAAATTGATTTTTTGAAAATTCTAAAGGGATTGCTCCCCTTAATGGCGTCGATTGTCTGTAGGTAATAGACACGGGCGCGGAAGTAACCGTAGTTCGATCGGATCTCTTTAAATCCGATGACCAGATTGCTCCCTCTTTTTCTCTGCGAACAGCCACAGGAGAGACGACCCCGGTTTTGAGACAGGCTACTGTCCAAATTAACCTTTTTGGGTGTATCGACTCTCCACATAAGGTTTTTATAGCAGATATAGAGGATGAAGGTATTTTGGGAATAGACTTTCTTACAACTCATAACTGTGTTATCTCGACTAAGAGAAATTCACTAGCTTCAAACAATCGCGAAATAACTCTTTGTACGAATAGAAATGGAATTTACTGGACTCCTCCTAGAATTCGGGAAATAGAACTTTCGAAGGATGATTGGCAACAACATTTCCCCTCACATTTACAGAGTCTTGTTGAGAAATCTTCGATTTCGTTGAATTCAGCTCAAGTAGAATCGTTCAAATCTCTTTTGCTAGTATTTATAGATTCTTTCGCCAAAGATACTGGTGATAAGGGCCGATGTACTTCTGTCAAGCACAAGATTGACGTCGGAGAGAGTTCGCCAATAAAACAAGCTCCTCGAAGACTCGCTCTCAACGCCCGAGAAGAGGTGAAGAAGCTTGTGGAAGACATGCTAAAGAACGATGTAATTGAACCATCGTCTAGTCCCTGGGCCTCACCAATCGTCCTTGTGAACAAAAAGGACGGATCCAAACGATTTCGTATCGATTACAGGAAGCTGAACGATATAACAAAGAAAGATTCTTACCCTCTACCCAGAATTGACGAGACACTCGACCTGATAGCTGGTGCAACTTGGTTCAGCACCATAGAGCTTTAGAGCGGATACTGGCAGGTAGAAATGGATCCACTAGATGAAGAAAAAAAAGCTTTTGTTGCGGGTTTAGGAGGATTATGGCAGTTCAAGGTTATGCCGTTTGGTTTGAGTAATGCCCCGGCTACCTTTGAACGAATGATGGAGGCTGTTCTCCATGGGCTCACTGGCAAAATATGCCTCGTTTATTTAGACGATATAATCGTCTTTGGCAAGAACTTTGAAGAAGAAGTTCAAAATCTCAGACAAGTTTTCGCTAGGCTGAAGCAAGCAGGTCTGAAAATGCGCCCGAAAAAATGTCATCTGTTCCAGAAAGAAGTAGGCTTCCTTAGACATATCGTTTCAGCACAAGGTGTGAAGACCGACCCATCCAAAATAGAGAAGGTTTCTTCTTGGCCGACACCTAAGAATAAAGAACAAATTCAAAGCTTTTTAGGCCTTTGTACGTATTACAGAAGATTTGTAAAAGGTTTCGCTAGTATAGCTAAACCTCTCCATCATTTGACCGGAATCAAGATTCCTTTTTACTGGACCCCGGAATGCGAAGAGGCTTTCAAGAAATTAAAAGAAAATCTTATTTCTTTGCCGATTTTAGCTTATCCAGAGGTCGAAATTCCTTTTATTTGAGATACGGATGCATCTCTTTCAGGAATAGGCGAGGTTCTGTCACAAATTCAGGGAGGTCAAGAGAGAGTGATAAGCTATTTCAGCAGAGTTTTGAGTGAAACCGAGAGGAATTATTGTGTCACTCGTAGAGAGCTTTTAGCTGTCGTTAAGACCGTAGTACATTTTCACCATTATCTGTACGGTAGGAGATTTTTGATACGTACAGATCATGCTTCTCTCAGGTGGCTACTTTCGTTCAAATCTCCTGAAGGTCAGGTAGCTAGATGGTTAGAAAGGCTCGGTCAGTACGATTTTGATATTCGTCATCGAGCAGGAATTCATCATGGAAACGCCGATGCTCTCTCTCGAAGACCCTGCGAGGAAATGCCAGAGTGTAAACAATGTGCACGATTAGAGAAAAACCGTGACCCCTCTCTTATAATACGGAAGATTTCTTTCGAAAATAACCAGGAGGAATGGAGAAAATCGCAACAAGAGGACGACACTTTGAATCAAGTGAAGTCTTGAAAAGAAGCAGAAACTCGCCCGGATTGGTAGGATATATCCTTAGCCGAGCCAGATTTGAAAATTTATTGGGCTCAATGGGACTCTATTCTTCTAATTGATGGAATTTTATACCGAAAATGGGAATCTGCAGACTTGAAAGAAATCAGGTGGCAACTTTTGGTTCCCAGGTCACGAGTTCCAGAGATTCTTGCTCTTTATCATGATTCTCCTGCCGGCACACACTTCGCGTCAAATAAAACTTTGGGCAGAATTCGCAACTTCTACTTTTGGCCCCGTTGCCGGATGGACGTTGAAGATTGGTGTCGAAGATGTCGAATCTGCACGGCAAAGAAAGGACCTCGAGCGAAGGGACAAAGCTCTCTTTAAATTTACAACGTGGGAGCTCCATTTGAGAGGATAGCAATGGATATTCTTGGACCTCTCCCGATAACCCATTCTGGAAATAAATATGCTTTGGTTATTGCTGATTATTTTACTAAGTGGCCAGAAGTGGTTCCTCTCGCTGATCAAGAAGCCTCTACTGTAGCACAGGCATTCGTTAAAGAATTTATTTGTAGACACGGAGTTCCTCTAGAACTTCATACTGATCAAGGCCGAAATTTTGAGTCAACCTTAAAGAAAGAGGTTACTCAGATTTTAGGGGTTAGAAAAACTCGTACGACTCCTTTACATCCGCAATCTGACGGCATGATAGAGCGTCTGAATCGGATGTTTCTACAATATTTGTCGTCCTTCGTAGAACAGAATCAGAGAGACTGGGACTCCTGGATCCCTTTCTTCCTCTTATCTTAGAGATCTGCGATTCATGAGACGACGAAACAGACGCCAGCCCTCATGCTTACTGGAAGAAATCTTCGACTTCCGTCAGATTTAGAGAAAGGCCCTGTTCCTGTGCAAAGACAGCATCAAACAGATTATGCCTTTTCATTACAACAACGTTTAGAAGAAATTCGTCACTTTGCTAGGAATAGAATATCTATGGCTTCAGATAAATTGAAAACTCGTTATGATATTCGAGCCAGAGATTTAAAATTCAATCCTGGAGATTCTGTCTGGCTCTTTCAACCTCGAAGACAGAAAGGACGATGTCCAAAGCTACAAAGAAATTGGGAAGGCCCTTACTTAGTGGTTAACCGGATAAATGATGTTGTTTATAGAATCCGAAGATCTCCTCATTCGCATCAGAAAGTGGTTCACTTGGATCGTCTTGCTCCTTTTGAAGAGGATCAACCTGGAACAATCTCTCCAAGACCAGGGACGTCCTTCGAGGTTAGATCTTCAAACGAACACCCTTGACGACTGTGATCGATTTGGCCTTCTTTACAGTCGGTCATCGATTGGGAAAAGAATTTACGTTTCGGAATTCATTTGAGTAAAACTCGACCGCTTACGATTATTATTGAAGGAAATATCGGATGTGGAAAAACAACTTTCACCAAAAGGTTTTTAGCAGATCGCCAGGTCTGTACACTTCTAGAACCTCTTGAGGAATATCGAGATGTAGCTGGAATTAATCTTCTGGATTTGATGTATTAGGACCCAGATCGTTATTGCTATTATTTTCAGCATTTCGCTCGAATGGTTATGTTAGACAGACATCTGAGACGACTTCATTGCCTGTAAAGGTGATGGAAAGATCGATATTCAGTAGCAATTGTTTTGTAGAAGCTCGTCGAAGGTTAGGTAATTTTCGCGACTTCGAATCTCATTTATTGATGAAAAATTTTGATCTTCTCATTCGCTCGTCTGAGCTCAGAGTAGATTTGATTGTTTATTTGCGAGTTTCCCCAGAAACTTCTTTTGCTCGAGTTAGTTCCCGTTCTCGTGAGGAGGAATCGAGTATTTCTTTAGAACTACTTAGAACTATTCATGAGGTTCATGAAGATTGACTAGTAAAACAAACCTTTTTTTCTTTATCGGCTCCTGTTTTAGTTATCAATGCAGAAGCTACGGCCGATCAAGTTTCCAAAGATTTTTGTACTTCTTTAACAAGCGGATAGTGTATAGTTAACTTGAACTTGCTTTATTAAGGGATACACTTAATTAAGTAAAAGACATTAAAAAAATGATAAAATAGATTTTCTTTATTGAAAAAAAAACGTAAAGATTGTGAAAGGTTATGTTTTAAAAAATTCATCTTCTAGTAATCGATATTTTGCGTATCTGGTCTCCATTTTGTAGGTTCAAGGCGTGATGACGCTTAGACGAAATCGGGTTTTGGTCGGCTCGATTTTACTACGTTGAATCTAATGTTGCTTCAAGCGTTGCTCTATAAATGAGAGAGAGTGATTTTAAGATGAGTTTGCTCTTTTCATTTGGATCTTTTAAATTATAATTGAATCATTTCTTTTGATTAATAAACTTTTCAAAGAACTTACATTTATTATCGTTGAGAAGGAGCCGGATTTCAGCGCGGCTCCAGGAACCGTTGCCGTGTCGATTAGAGTTGAGTCCTGGTCGAGTAACGTCTTCGGGCTCGCGCTTTGTCGACAAGGTGCCGGACAACGGGAAAGTGGCCTTGTCCGACACATTGTCGACAAGGTCTGGGGCGATGGGAAATCAATTTTGGATGATACCCCGACCGGCGTCCGTGCCGGCCGGGGAGCAACAACGATGTTTTTAATAAGAGGTTGTTTGTTTTCAAGAGATCTTTTGTTTTCCTGAGGGTTTTGTTTCCTTCTAGAAATTTCTTCTTCAGAATCAAGTTTTGTGTCGGATAGGCTTTGGTTTAATAATGTGAAAAGAGCCACGATTATTTTTCGAGGTCGATGAGCGATTGCTTGATTTTCACATTTTATTAACCTTAAGTGTCAGTTTTTGTGAGTACTTTTTCAGGTTACTTGACACAGCCTTTTCCCATCCAATCTTTCCCCGATTCCTAAAGATGGCCGGTGGTCTTATTTTGAAGAAGGACGCAGAAATGATTCAGATGAGATCGTTTCTTTTCTTTTGAATACATATTCAATTTATTTTATTCAAGTATCCTCCCAAATTCACTTAGTGAATTTGAATTGTTATACCATCACTCACATTTGTCCTTCCAAAACTCTAGGGTGAACTATTTCTAAAGAAGTCACCCCACGATTTCCTTATTTCCTATGAAGAGAAGTCTGTTTTTATCTTATTTGGTCCTGGAATTGTCGGTTTCCGCTTCGATGTTTTCATCCGAACCTGTTTCGGAGGGATCCTTCATGAAGAAGATTGAATTTCTTCCCGACATCAATCTGGACCGTTGCTGATAACTTTGAATTCATGAAGCCACATAACACTCAATGACACTAACCTTTATAAAACATGGCACATAAATTTTTGAGATTATTTAACGCTCAACTATCTGCTCAAGGTTTTCTGTGGTTTACCTTGAGACTGTGGGCAAATGCCAGATAGTAAAAAAGGGAGTTCTTAAATTTTTTGAGCCACAGCTCCAACTCACCTTTGAGCACTAGCTACTAGATAACCTTTATAATTGTTTCACCTTTCCCGAGTCGGGACGACTCTTTTCCTCGGGGGGGAGTAGTGTTACAAAGGGTGAAATCACCCTTTTGCCCCCTCTTTAATGATCTAGTAGTCGGAATAGATAAAAGACGTTTATAAACCTCTTATGTCTTTAAAAAGAATGAGGTTGCTGCGCCAACCGATATTATTGTAAAAACAGTCTTGTTTCAGACTTTAAACGAGAAACACGTATCTTGCATTAAAAGCATTTATCACGATATTTTATTCACGCTCTTGATTTCTTTTGATTTGATAATAAGTAAACTCGCGGATCCATATTTTATTAACGTAACGTCCAAAACATTACAATATGTTTACAGGTACTTCCTAATCCAGCTTTACATGAGCATTCCATACCAATTATTTTTTCGTATTTCGAAATTTCACTATTTATTTCATGAGGTTCAGTTTTTAAACAATGTTGTAAACAAAACGAGAGGAGTAGATAAGCAAGGCCGGTTCTGGATACAAACACCTTCTTTGCCGACCGAGCTGCTCCGCGCAGCCCAGACTCAAACCCTTTTCCGCGATGACGTCACAGTCTGACGTACCGAAGGTCAAAACCGTGCAACCTTACCGACAGTTGTATCGATCGAGGGTCAACATCGTGCTGTTTTACCTACAATCTTACCGACCGAAGGTCTGTAGTGCTCGCCTGCCAACGGTAGAGGGCGCAGCGGGGGCGAGAACTTTTTTACCGTCCCGCATTCTTCTCCCATGATAGGACTGCTGATGTGTAACATGAACCACTCCGAATTCCTTTCCCACGGTAGGACTGCTGACGTGTAACGTCAACCACCTCACATTCCTTTCCCACCTTATCAACCACGTGACATTCCAAAATTAATGGTTCCGAGAATTGTTTGTCTCAACGTCGCACCGAAATCCTTTGACCGCATACCGCTCGCCGTCGAAACTCGTCGAACGCATTGTTTTGTCTATCCACCTTATCAACCACGTGACATTCCAAAATTAATGGTTCCGAGAATTTGCTGATGTGTAACATGAACCACCCCACATTCCTTTCCCACCGTAGGACTGCTGATGTGTAACATCAACCACCTCACATTCCTTTTCCACCTTATCAGCCCCGTGACATTCCAAAATTAATAGTTCCGAGAATTGTTTGTCCCAACGTCGCACCGGAATCCTTTGACCGCGTGCCGCTCATACGTATTTGATATCAGTCCCGTGACATTCCTTACCCTCCATCAAATTATGTGGTGGGGGAACGTTATAAAAGCGAAAAGTGAAAACTTCATCGCCAGTCTGAAGCTGTTCTTGCAAATGAGAAGTGCTCTGGAACAACGTGAGTTGAAGAAACGATTGGAACTGCTCCTCAAGAATATCGGAGAAGTAAAACATCTGTTGAAAATCAGATCCGACCTCAATCGACTTACAAGAGATTTCGAGCACCTACAACTGGACAGTAACGACAATGGACTTCTCAAAACTGAACGAAATCGCGCGGCTGGAGACGTTTCTGCCGTTGAAAAGAGTTTCGGATCTTGAAGCCTACTTCGAATACAGAGTCAGCGGTGTCCGTCGAGTCAAAACGAAATTTGGAGACAAAATCGTTCTGGACTTGGATGACGCTCTCACGATTTTTCTGCCCAACCGACTGAACAAAGCCCTCCACGAAATCGAAGATTTGTTCCAGAAGGTGACGACAGCGAGTAAGGAGATACGGTTGCATATACGCTATCTTGGCGGACCCTACGGTCAACTTGAATTTGTATACGTATAATATTCAAACAATGTTCTGTGTAAGTCTTACGTATAATAAACAAAAAAGATTGAAATTGTGAATATTTTTTCATTTATCCATCCTGTATACCTTTAATCCTACGTACGTTTTGTATCTAGAATTAAGTCTTAAAATCTAAGAAAATGTCCGAACACCACTAATCAACGACGGAGGGTTTCGAGCTGCGTCATGTGAACTCTACGATGAGTATTTGGACGGGTTCAGACCGGAGTGCAAGGTCGGCCGATAGCCGCGGTACAGAGCCTGCGGTGTTGGGTTACTATCGCTCTAGGAATGCAAAACTCGGTTTGAGTACAGCTCGGTCAAGGATGGAGAGCAAGGTCGAATCTTACATAAGCTTCTGAAAAAAATTCTCTCTCTTAAGAGCTAAGGTGAAGGTATAAAATTATTTCATGAATATTCTTTAAAAGTTTTATTGAGTACAATTTTTAGAGTACGGTTGACAATTACTTCACAAAAAATAGTACAATAATTCTATTCAACAGTGTCATGACCAGGGTGATATATTCGCCAGGAATGCGGGACCGTTCTTGTAGACGCTTCTGCGCAGTAACACAAATCGTACAGCCTCGCCATCCGGACAGTACGATGATTTTGTAGCCAATTCTGGAGTATGCAAACGTTTCGTGCTGCACAGATTGCGTTGGGTATTGTGTGAAGGTCGCATCTCAGAGCTGAAGTTTTTTGCAGGGTTTCAAGCGACGGGCAGTCAAAGTCCAACATATCGATGATTTGAACTTTCGGAACGATTTTGAGCAACCAATCTCGTTTTTCTTCTCCTTTTACGTACACGGTTTGAGCTTTGCACAGCCTGTCTCGAATGGTCCGCTCAACTTCCTCAAAAGGTACGGTTCCACAGCTCCAACGTAAGCCGTGAAAATCGCGTTCTAACCAAGAATTTTGGCTTTCATATTTGACGTCCAGTAAATTCCATTTGTAAGGTGGTTTGAAGAAAAACACTGAAGAAGATGCTTCCGAGTAGATTGAAATTACAGCCAATTCTTTTAACGTGAAGGTGTTGTTGAGAGGTCTACGAAAGCCTTGTATGTCAACGATGAGCTCCATCTTTGAACTGTGCGAGATGGTGGAAACGGGTCAGCTTTTATACCAACTTTTTCACCCCACCACTGAGCGGGTTGTATTCGACAATACGATCGTGAACGATCAAGCAGTACGCCGATGTTTCGGCGGGAAAGTTGGTTTTAGCTTCAAATTCAAGACGGATGTCGACAGGTCCGTACTTCAAAGATTCGTTTTGTTTCGAACAGTCGATAACGAATAAGGGGACGTCTCGAAGGCATTCACTCTTTGTCAGCAACGGCTCGGGGTTCTTGTCGTAGTAGGTAGCTTGGAAGTTTGCGTACATCTCGTACAGGAGCGCGTAGAGATTACGACTCATGTTGAGGTTCAGGTTACCGTACGGATAAGATTGAGAGTTTAAAAATAGCTTGACGTCCGTGATATTGCAATGATCGAAATGACTTGCGTTCTTGCCGGTCTTGTTCTTTCTACTTGTTTGGAAACTCACAATGACGTACCGAGGTTTTTCAAGCTGAGTGGAAGTTTTCACAGTCCAAACGTGTTTCGATGTTGTGGGAAGTAAGGGATATTCGTACAATTCCCAACTGCGGAAGCTCATCGAAACAGGCGGATCTCTCTGGATGAAATTTAGTAGGTCAACTTTTTTCTGATCCGCGAGTTTCAAATACGGTATTAGCCATTCCACTGCATTGATCGTGATTTTGAATTCCTCCTCCTGAGTCTGCATGATTGCGTTGACGTCAGTTTTTGATCTCGTCAAAATTAACTCATGTTTAGCGTTGACAACGATCTTGCGGTAGTCTTCGGCGAAACCCAATATCATGCTGAGCGGTATCAGTACGTCAAAGTTACCATCGGCATCGGTTAATTTTTTCTTCTCTTCTACATCGAGCCATCCAGCGTTCTCCATCAGCCAAGTCTGACCAGGGTGCAGGGAAGCGTAACCCTTCATGAGACTTGTCAAGCCAACGTTCTTGCTTCTATCAACCTCAACTGCGTTAATTTCGTAGCGAATTTCTTCAAACAGATGACAGATGGCGTTGTTTACGAGCTGTGTGTTCACAGTAGCTGTACCATCAGGTTTGAGGAGTCGTCCGTGGATATGTACCGAACTTTTGCTGGGTAATATGCATAAATCCTGATGCTGAACGGTGATTCGAATTTCATCGCTGTTGTTGAAAGTTGACGAGGCGTAAGGTTTGTGAGCGTGAATCTCGTAATGCGCAACGGATTCGTCAAAGACGACTGGTGTTTGAATGCTCAAGATTTCCTCCTTCATGGCACGTAGCAGATGATAAAAAAGCAAAATCGGATTTTTATTTGTCGGAAATTCCTCTTCCAAAAGGTGTCAGTTTCAGACCCAGAGCTATCAGGAACTCCACGTTTCGAGGTGTTAGCGGTTCGGGAATCGAACGACGACTGACTTGATCGGGGCATGTCGACTTACTGATATACCTACTCTTTGACAGTCTGTTATATACGATTCCCATCGTTTATTGCGATTTGATGTGTAGTCTCACAGTGATAACTTCTCCACGAAAATTAACCAGGTCTCCGTCTTGATCCACTAACCGGAGCTGAACGTGATCTATGGTCTTGACGGTGATCGGAAGGTAAATCACGTGCGACGGTACTTCCACGATCTTATATCCTGGTGGGACGGTCGGGAAAAACTCGTGAATAGTGTGTACTTTGTGTCCATTGACGTAGGCGCCCGTTGTAATGCTACACTCGACTCGCAACGCGTTGACCTTGAGTATAGTTACAGGCACGTCCGATTCGTGAGTTTTGTCAACCTCCAATACACGTGGTGTAAATCCCAAAAGTTGAGCAATGGAATCATTCGGCTCAAAGTTAATCGTGTGGTTGCATGTGATTTCGCTGCGTAATGTATTATTGTTGGGTTTGATGGTGAGCCTGATATCTGTATTTCTCAGCACGTTTTGAAGATACTTCTCTATGTCCTCGATCTCGTAGCTGCCGGTAGGTATGGTGATCACTTTGTCAGCTACGTAAATTTTATTGTGACCGACATCAACGTTGGGAATCGAATTAAAGGTTAACAATTCTACCAAGCCAAGAGCATAACTTTTATCACGAGCAAGTTCGATCGGTGGGAAATATTGTGCCTCGAGTATCGAAGAGGTTCCCGAAATCGTTAACGTTAACGAATCATCCATGACTGCGAGTGGTAGACTGACTTTGACGAATCACGCACCATGTTTATATAGCTCTCCACTTAGAAATTTCAGACACAAGTGTCCGCATTCAAATGTATCGTAATCCTGGTACCTCTCATGATTGTATTTGACGCTACCAACGCCGAGGTATTTTATGAGGTCCGAGGGTGGTTGAAGGTTGCCGAAACTGTCAAAGTAATCGATATTATTGTCGCGTTTCTTGTACGCAACCCAGTGTGTTCCCGGACCGTCTTTGTCGTCAAGGTTGATTATAGCTGACTCGTTTTTTCGTGGACCGTTTTCGGGCATTTCGTTTCGCATTAAAACACCGCGGAAATGCGAAACCCTCAAGATTTTTGCATATTTCAACAAGTCCCAATCAGTCAACGCTCGACGTGGTAGCGTCGCATCTAGTTTTTTGAAAGATGAAGACCAAGACCTGTTTTGTACGGTTTCATATGAAGCCCTTTGCCCAACGCGATAGCTTCCATAGTTTTGTTGTGTCGTTTGCTTTCCTCCAATTCTCGTTTAGCCGCGCTCGCATCGTTCACAGCTTTTGCTATACCTGCCGCACCACCGGTTAACGCACCCGTAGCGCTGAGACCGGCAAAAATAGGAATCAGAAACGGTAGAAAACCACCGACTTTCGAAGGTACCGGTAGGACGCGAGGTGTTCGCACTTTACATTTACCACCCGCTTTTTTAACGGCGTTCTCAGCTCCCTTCAGCGCAGATTCGATAGCTACTTTTGCATCGTTGCTTGGAACCATAGAACGTTTTGCAGCATTTACAATTTTTCTCAAGATCACATTTTTTGACTTTCGCATTCCCATTCCGAGTTTTGATTTTACTTTCATTGTATTAGCTACTGCCCAAGCGGCTGCCTTCTCACCCAAATTTGCGTCCTTTGCGAGAACCCGTTTCCAAGCTTTCTCAGCCAACACCCTATCAGCCTCGTTTCTAACCTCAAGGTTCTCACGATTTTTCGAATACGCTATATCGTGTTCCTTACACGCTGCATCGAGAGGGTTGATACCGGAATCGCCTCTCGCGAGTCTTTTCGTCAACTTCGTACCGGGACCGCAGTATTGGTAACCGGGAACATGCAACTCGATCGGAAGTTTGTTGATGATTCTATTCACCAGACCCTTGCCACGATGTTGCCGCCTGCTGCTGCTGCTTCGTTTACCTCTGTACGCGATCATGTTCGTGCGTTGACTGAAGAAAAGTGCTTTAAAACGGGGTATTTATAGCAAATCCGATCAGTCATGTCCGAGATGCGATTTGAGAAACAACCTACCAAGCTTCCCGTGATGAATTTTGACAAACTTTCGGAGCAAAATGTCGAAAAGCACAAACGGCACGGTGAATTACTCCCGAACAGTGTACGTGCGATATTCTGTGGACCGTCGAATTGTGGTAAAACTAATGCGTTGCTCACACTTATAACCCATCCCAACGGACTCAGATTTGAAAATATCTACATCTACTCGAAATCTCTCAACCAACCTAAATACCAATTGTTGAAGCAATTGCTGGACCATGTTGAGAGTACGGAGTATTTTGCGTTTACCGAGCGTGAGCAAGTGATTCTACCGGAAGAAGCACGGCCCAACTCAATAATCATATTTGACGATGTAGCGTGCGAGAAGCAAGACAATATTAGAGCCTACTTCTGCATGGGTAGACATCACGACGTTGACTGTTTCTATCTCTGTCAGACGTACGCGCGTATTCCCAAACATCTCGTGCGCGACAACGTAAACTTACTCGTGTTATTCAAACAAGACGATATGAACCTGAGACACGTATACAACGATCATGTGAACACCGATATGTCTTACACAGAGTTTAAAAGTGTGTGCTTTGCATGCTGGAACGGTGAGAAGTACGGGTTTCTGGTGATCGACAAAGACAGTGAGCTCAACGAAGGACGATACAGGAGGGGATTCGATTCTTTTGTTAGCCTGGAAAAGGAATAAAATTTACCGTTTTCGAGCGAGAGACGCAGTAGCGCTGCAGACTCAGTTGCGTCAACATGCAGAGCTCTGAGATTTCCAAGCAAAAAGATGTCCTACATCAGATCGCTCAAGCAAGTGCTGCGATCCGTCGAAAACACAGATTGCTCAAGTCGGGCAGGGAATCTACGACTCAGAAATTGAGTGACGTTTTCAAACCAGTAGTGACTCCGTTGCAAGAACTGGTGAATGTTACAAAAGACACCAAACCTGTCAAACAAGAGGTGGAAGAAATTAAAGAAGAAATAAAGGAGATGAAAAATGAAACGAAAAATGAAACTGTCTCGGAAATGGACGATTCCTTTTCTTCGGCGGGGGATGAAACAGTCGTAGAAACACCAGTCGAGGACGAGTATTTTGCACTGATGAAAGATGCGAAGACAAAAGATGAATTGGACAACGTGTACGGTGTACGCAACCTCTCAAACGGACTAATGATCGGTGATTCGTTGATATCTTTTGAGAGTGACTACGTTCGTATTGGCGACACGCGTTACCCGAAAACGAAGGGTTTGCTGGAACTTTTGTTCAAAAAGAAGCCCGACAGTTCTTCTGTGAGCGCCGGAGATCGGGAAAATTTTAAAAACATAATCCTCGCAACGAACGCGCATAAGAAGTATTACTCATCCGACGGGGCTGTTCGAAACGATAACAGTTACAAATTTAGAAATGTCATTGCCGAATTAATGGATTATTCTCCGTCACCTCGTCGAAAGGGTAAAGGTCTACTTCCGCAAGCTATGATCACTCGACAAGGTGTTGAAACGGAATACGTCTTCTGGGATGATCCAAACAAGTTGGTGGAGCGTCTTCGTTTACTCCTGGCATTTCAGGCAGCGGGAAATCCGAGTCACAATAACGAAATAATCTCCATTATCGAAGAGCTACGCGAAGCAGGAATCATTTATTAAGCAGCTCCCGTCATTTTTGCATTCATTACCGAGATGAGCGTCGACGTGTTTGGACGTCAGCTGAATAAAAACACGACCGCGAACACTCGCGGTCCTCCGGGTGTCGGGTTTCAAATAACAGCGGACGGGCATTACGATATACGGAACAAGAGACTGTGCAACGTCGCAGATCCCGCAGAGCCGAACAATGCTGTAACTTTAAAAACCTTGAGACGAAAATTCAGCGTGCTGCAAAAACGAATCGGCAACCTCGATCAAATGATCAAAGCTTTGGAGATCACCACGGAGAAAGCCTTGGATACCTTCTACACAGACTTCAAAACAGGCAGAGACTTGTCGATTCGAAACGCGGAAATCATTTCCAAATTGGACACCAGACTAATAGCGTTGGAATATGAACGAGGAAAAGCAAGCACTGGTGACGGAACTGCATAAGCCTGCACGCCGGAATTACCCGCGTCGACGTGTAGACGTGCGCGGCATCGACGAGACCTGGCAGGCGGATCTTGTTGATATGACGTCGTACGCTGGACAAAACAAAGGCTACAAGTACATGCTCACAGTCATTGATATCTTTTCAAAGTATGCGTGGGCTGTACCGATAAAGAGCAAGTCTGGAGATGATGTTACGAAGGCAATGGAATCTGTGCTTGTCCAAGGACGGGTACCGAAAAATTTACACGTCGACAAAGGAACGGAATTTTACAACTCGAAATTCGAATCGCTTATGACACGCTACGGAATCAAACTTTACTCCACGTACAGTAATTTGAAGGCTTCGATCTGTGAACGTTTCAATCGCACGCTGAAAGGTAAAATGTGGACACGGTTCAGCATGCAAGGAAGCTACAAGTGGCTCGATATCTTATCCGATTTGGTTTCGGCTTACAACAACGTTAAACACCGAACCATAAGAATGAAACCGTCGGATGTCACCGTTGCAAACGAGAGGCTGTTGTTACGTCAGGCGTACGGAGGGCTTCGAGCGATACCTACCGTATCGGCAAAGTTCAAATCCGGCGACAAAGTTCGAATCAGCAAATTCAAAAATGTCTTCGAGAAAGGTTACACTCCCAATTGGACGACTGAAATATTCACGATAAGTCGAGTGGAAAATACTCATCCTGTGACGTACAAGCTCAAAGACTACCGAGATCAACCCATCGCTGGCGGTATCTGGAAACAAGAGCTCCTCAAGGTTAAGCATCCGGATATCTATCTGGTGGAGAAGGTGCTCAAGAAGCGTGGAAGAAAAATATACGTTAAATGGTTAGGTTTTGACAATACACACAACAGTTGGATAAACGAATCGGACATGTAACATTTTAATAAATGAATTTTTTTTTGTAAAAACGTATGTCCCTCTTTATTTTATATCCGACACACAACAAGTATGCGTCTTTTTTAGACAATCGACAGACATGGTACAGTTATAAATTACAAAGCTTAGGCTGGTAGCCCCACGGAAGCGTGTCGGTTGTATTTTGAAACACGATCCGCTTGTCGTCATTCCAGCTCAGTGCTACTTTCTGCTGTTCTACGGTGTATACCTCGTGCTTTCGACTCATGATCAAATGCTGATTTGAGGATAGATTTTCACGTTTCAACGCACAGTCCAAATAATCGTTAAAGGTTATTTTTCTTAACGCTGATCCTCTGACACCTTTGGCACGTTTAGTGTCTGTCTCATCTCCCATGACTCGGAATGCGTACAGTTTAGCTCGTAACCCTACAAATTCGAGCATGATTTTGCCGTTGTTCTCGTCTTTCATCAAACCGAGAACTTTTTTGTTTGCTCGAGGCATTCCGTAAACGTTGTCAAGCGGATAATCAGACGTATCGAACTTGTGCAAGTCCTCCTTCATATGTTCGTATATATCGGGGACGGTAAAATTGTAAATCAAACTGTCTGTATCTGTGTACATTAATTTTGCTAAGTTGCCGAATTTCTGTTTAATGTAATTATAATGAAAATCATAGATGTACGTTTTAGCCAGATCCATGATGGAGAAACCTGCATACAATGGTTTATTCAATTTAACTTTCGTCTTATTCATTTCGACGATAACCATCTCTTTGTCGAACACGGTGCAGCTGTGAAAATTAGGCTTGGCTATGGTAGCTCTCGCACCGTACCGTCCATCCCATTCGGTGATCAATCGAACATCTCTGTACTTTCGCACGTTTTCCATAGTTTTGCCAAAAACTGCGTTGTTCATTAGCTTGTAAAAATTTTTCTCAAATTCGTTGTCAGATTTTTTTCGCAAATCGGTATTTAAATCTATATATTTTTTCAGCCACGGAGTTTGCTTGAATTTGAGAACTCTATGAATTTTGAGTAATTTTAAACCTAATTGTAAACATTGTTTCAAAACGCGGTAGTGAACAACGTAGTTTTTCTTGGAAAATAGCGTGGGCGTCAATTTTGGCTGTTTATTGGTCGAAATCGGAGGTACATAGTGCTCCGGACACAATGGTAAATCCTTATGAGTTTCATGCAGTTCCGCAGGATATTCCAAATCTACCTCCAGCACGTAACCAAACTCTGCATCGTCCGAGATGGTAAGAACGTCGCATTGTCTGAAGTCTGATACCCATTCGAAGGAACTGTATGGCAGAGCAAAGCTCATAGCTGCACCGTACAAATTATTAACGTCAAAGTACATGAGATAAGATTCTTCGACCTCAGGATCGAATTTCTCTCCCATGTACCTGTTGTTGGCCTTTGCATATCTGTTCGAACACTGTGATACACCACCACGAATACCTTTTTCGATAAACATAACCATGTCTATGTCGGTGAGAAGCTCGAGTTCGATGCCTGTACATTTTAACATTGCATCAAACGACAGACCGGGCGCTGTGTAGTAATGTAACGGGTCCAGTTTGTACGTCGTCCAACAGCTCTGTCGAAAATTTTGAAAAACGTCAGCCAGTAAAAACACGTCCGTCTGTAAATACAAGTCCGAATACTCTCCCAAAGTTTGGACGTTAAAAGTTTGCCATACGTCGCACGCATGCGCGTAATCGTCGTCTGATATATTCCGGTAGTTCAATTTTGAATAAAATTGTTCTTTGGCTGGTAAATGTTTCTCCTCGAGCTTCTCCCAAATACTGTCTATGTATTCGTACGGGAAGACACCTTTCCTAGTCAATAACCGAAATTTGTTCAAGCTACTGCAGAATTTACGTGTTATTGTTTTTCGGCAATCGTCCAGATACGATGATAATTTATCGAGGCTGCTAGGCATGAAACGGTACGAATCTATGAAACGGAACGTTACATCCGTTCCCTTAACGAATTTAGTGAAGGAAATGTACTTTTCTTTGTTGACAGGTAATAGTTTAACAGTACCTTCGAATGACGTACCCAGGGCTTTGATCAGAAAATGCGAATCGTAACCCGAAAGATTGTGGAATATCACTGGGATGGTGTGCGAATTTTGGTAATTCAGATTACAGCTGCGGTGAGCAGCACCACGGTACTTTCCTGTGAAATGACAGTGATCCCGATGTTTCACGTCTGTGAGCGTCAACGGTTTTTCACAAATATGACAGACCGCCGACAAATCAAATTCGTTGATCTGATTGAAATTTAGTGGTTCCATCGGTACAACAGTCTTGTAGTATCCCTCTAACGAAAGTGCCAATTCCTTTAACTCGTTCACAAACCATTGGATGCAAGTTTCTCCACGATTAATTTTGAATTTTGAAAGCGAATCGTCAAACGCGCAATGTAGATAGTAAGCTATACTATACGGAAGATGCTTCTGATAAATTATTCTATTTTCCCCAAAACTTTCATGTGTGGGTTGCAGTAAACATTCGAGATCCGCGTAAATGCAGAATGGAACGGTTTCTTTGTGCTTGAAATTTTTGAATTTCAGTATTTTTTCCTCATCTGTAGGTAGAATAACTTTGGTTTTGTTTAAATTCATGCAATCAGCTCGGTGCTTCAACAAACATCTTTCGAAATTGAAATGAGACAGACACCTATCGCACAACCACGTCTGATGTGCGCGTTTGGAAATTTGAGAACTTGTCAATCGAGACAGATTTCGAATACAAGTGAAATGAAAGATTCTATTTTTTTCATAATTTACCATTTCATCATCATCGTCATCGTCAGTGGTTTCAGTTTCTATCGCCAAAAGATGAATTACAGGTTTATCAGACTCATTCTGATTCAGGTGAATCGGTACTATTTCACTTTTTTTTTCCGATCACCTTGGTCTATACCGTAGACGTTAATTGAAAGTTTGTTGAGTTTCTCAAATTTTGAAATGGTGTTTTTGTCTAGAGACATTGGAAACGTTATACCATCATACCGTAGCACTGAGCTGAAATGTGGATACGAAGTAATTTTACTGGGATTGTTGTCGGCTGGGAACAGAGCTGCGGTGACCGACCAGAGGAAGCAATACGAGTCGCTGTTACGGATGTTGACGACAGCCTTCTTATCACTGATATGCTTAGGTAACGGGGTGTATGTGAAGACACCGCTTCGTAGTGGCACGTACTTGTTGATATTCACAGTCAAATTGATTATTTCGGTCAGCGACCAGCCTGAATCCTTTTCCTGGAAATCTTCCACCTTTTTCAACAAACGCTCCGTCGCGTTTTCGATGAACCATTCGTTGATATCCGTTGTCTGGAGGATGATTTCATTTCTCGTATTAAAAAATTTGATCTCTTCCACCGTGCGATCAACTTTTCTAAGTTCAAATTTACAAGCCAGGATAACGTTGGCTTTCAAGCTCCCGTCTTTCTTCAGAGCGTTTTTCAGTCTCGTCACAGCTAGTACCTTTGCATCTTCTAGAAATCTCTCCACATCTTTATGCTTCAAATTGACGATGGATCCAGTTCGAATTCTACTCTCGAAAACTGATTCCAAATCTTCCCACCGTACTCGATCGCTTCTTCGCCGGCTTCGTAATCCGTCACCCACTTTCTGCAATTGTTGAAATTTCGCGTGACTAATGCCAAAAGGGCGTACTACAGCAGTTAGATAGGGATCCATGCCAAAAGGGCGTATAAAAAAATTTTTTTTTGCCATTCGACTTAAAATCACTCGAAACGTAAAGATCTGCAAAAAAAAATTTTTCGATGTACTAACGCCAAAAGGGCGTATCTCAAGATATACGCCCTTTTGGCTTTAGGAAATTGCCGGCCTAAAGCCAAAAGGGCGTATAAAAAAAATCAAGATTTTTCAAAATTTTGAATAAAAATTGCATATTATTGAGTAAGGAATAAATTAGAAATTATTATCAAAAAGAAAATTACGCGCGCTCTTCAATTTCAGTTTATCGGCAAAAAAAAAGTTATTGAATAAGACAGTAACAGGCAATATTTAAATATTCCCCAATCTCGCGTCTCAGCTACCATATGTTGAGCTAGGCCTTACCACTGGCGCCCCCTACAACAGTTAAACTGATCTGCTTTTGAATATTTCTCAATCTTGCGCCTTAGCTACCATATGATAATCGAAACTTTATCGCTGGCGCCCCCTACAACAGTGAAAGTGCTCTGCTAGACAATTGTGTTAGAGTTTTTTAAATTATACTTAATACTTGTTGTCATTGAATAGTGTGACTTGATAAAATTTAAAATATTATTATTTACATGAGTTATTATTAATTTTCAAAAATACATTTAATACTATTTTTGTTTCAGTAACAATTAGTTGTATGTGTATATACTGACAAGCGGGTTGTGATGACAAGTGAAGAAAATTTCGACATTTAAAATAAATAATATAACATGATTTGTGGTGACGAGTAAAAAAAATTATAAATTAAAATAATATAAAGTGGATTTTAATAACAAACGACTAACAGTTGACGAAAAGTGATTAATAATAACTATTTAAATACATTATAAAATTTGCGAAGCAACAATGGATAAGTCTTGTGTAAGTGATGATAACAATGAGCAAGAAAGTCCAGACATATTTGAAGGTTGTGAGGAGTTGAGTCGTCAGGCATCAAGGTTAAGCTTACGTGGACCCGGTGAGCAGGAAGATCGAACATCATTAACTTTTGATCCTGAGCAGATACAAAATCGATTCGACCACATCATTCCTGAAACTGATGAAGAGGAATGAGATATAGAAGATATATCTCTTCCTTCTACATCCAGATCGAGGAAGACTCAATTTAACCGCATACTCTCAGACAGTGAAACAGAAGACAGTGAAACAGAAGACTTTGAGATCGAGGATGATAGTTCTCTTGCTACCTCTACTGAACGTCGGGGACACGTGCTTACTCCATCAAGTGACCAGCATGATCAGCAAGAACTCGACGAAATTGAAGATGTTGACTCCGAAATACCAGACCCTGAGCAGCCAGAAAATCATCATTCATCGAACACCAACGACGAAGACATTGAGACTCAACGTCGTATTCGAAATAAAAGGCCTCAACCTCATCAATGGGTGAAAAATAAACGAAAATGTAACCGCAATCTAGGACTCGAGTACACCAAAGTTAAAGGTGAGATACAACCGGCAAAAAAAATGAGATCTTCCTGCGGGTGTCGCATGAATTGCGAATTTAGTGTCACTGAAGCTGACAGAGAAGTTATTTTTAATGAATTTTGGAAATTAGGAGACATAAATCGACAGCGAGAATTAATCAGCAAACTTATTGTTGTAGAAGTTGATATAAATAATAATAGACGACGCAAGTAAGTACATATTTCATCTAATTAAACAAAACATGATAAAAATGATTTCTTCCATTGTGAATTTGACAACTTGGTTTAGTTTTTTTTTAAACTTATTGAACTTTTTAAGACTTTTAAGGATTGAACATTGAACTAGAATTATTAACTAGGATTTTAAGCCTAAGTAAGTCTAATTCAATTCTTGGAAGTCTTAAAAAGTTAAATAAGTTTAAAAAAAATCTAAACCAAGTTGTTAAAGTTTTCAAGTTCAAAAAAGCCTAAAATTTTGAATCAGGTTTATTTTAAAAATTAATTTTCGCTTTTTTTTTCAGGAACAAATTAACGTACCGATTCAAAGTGAATGATGCTTACGTCCGAGTTTGTCAAAAATTTTTCTTAAAGACGTTGAATATTTCTGAAAAAAAAGTCAGAACCATGCTGTCTAAAGAAAAACGGAGCACTTCTGGATCGTTATCTCCTGATCAGCGTGGGCATCATGAACCAGTAAATAAGCTATCTGAGGAAGATGTGAATCAGATTCGACATCATTTGTCTTTATTGCCTAAAGTTCCGGCTCATTGGTGTCGACGAGTCAGCTCCAAAGTTTATTTGGAAGGTATTAGGACCAAGCAGGAAGTTTACAAGTTGTATGTGGATTATGCAACTGACAATAATTTTCGGCAGATTAGCGATACTCGATATTTTGCTGAATTGGAAGAACTGAATATTGGTTTCCATCAACCAAGAAAGGATCAGTGCTGGTGTGCTCGTTTCTCCAAGTTGCCGGACGAAGAAAAAGCTGAGAAACAAGCAGAATATGACCTCCATATTCGGCGAAAAGATGCTGCTCGAAAACAAAAAAATCTCGACACAGCAGCTTGTCGCAATTCAAATATTGTCACGACAGCTGTTTTTGACCTTGAGGCTGTCTTATATTCTCCATTTTTCAAATCAAAAGAATTGTTTTATCGCCGAAAATTAGCCACCCACAATTTCACTATTTTTAATTTAGGAACAAATGATGGTACGTTAACTAAGTTTTATTCAATTTGTAAAATCTTGAAGTAAAAAAATTTTCTTAATAGAATTTTTATTCTCTGTGTATATTTTAATAATCGAAAATTATTCATTATTTTTTCATAAAGGATATTGCTACATTTGGTCTGAGCGTGAAGGAAAAAAAGGGTCTCAAGAAATTTCTACATGCCTCGCAAAATTCATTAATGAAGAGGTTCCAAATGGAGTAGAAACATTGAATTTTTTCGCTGACAACTGTGCAGGTAATTGAATTGAAAATTTTTATTTGCTATTTTAATCAATGAATATATAATCCAGTTATTAATTATTTAATACTTATTATTATACTTTCATACGTTAGTAGCCAAAAAACTCTAAAAATCTGACGTCAATCACTAATTAATTTTAAATCTTTATCATCATATTTTTTAGGTCAAAATAAAAATTCAATTGTGCTGGCGATGTTGGGTGTTTCTATTCATGAACATCCAACTCTTAAAGAGATTAATTTGAAATTTTTAGAGTCTGGACACACATATATGGAGTGTGATACAATGCATTCAGTAATTGAACGTGCAGCACGAAACACACCCATATATGCGCCTTGTGATTGGGTGAGAATCATTAGACAGGCCAAAAAAACCGGTAAACAATATTATGTTCATGAAATGCATTCAGACGCATTTAACAATTACAAAGAACTCAAAAACAGGGTAAGTTTGTGTAAATATTGGAAATTTTTTAATGAAAAATTATGCATGTAAAGGGTGAAGTTTGATCCTAAATTACGATTAACTTATCGTTATTTGTTTTGCGATTTTTGTGCTGTGTATTTCAATGCAATTTTTGTAATAATCCGATGATTTTCTTTTAGTTATTTCCTTCGAATTTGCGGTTTACCGACGGTACTAAAGTCACATGGAAGTCTGGTAAATGGCTTCAAGTTACTCGAAAAAGTCCTCGGTATCGTATTTTTTGTATATTGCTAAACTTTTCATTTTTAATTCCATTCTCATCTCTATGAATTTTATTTTAGATGTTTATTAATCAAAAATGAGTATTGGAGTTTTTTTAAAACCGTGATTTTGAAACATTCCTTTAAAAAAAATCAAATTTTGGATAATCTTTATGATACTAAGTTGCCAATTTCAAGGAAAAAATACGACGATTTGCAATACTTTTGTTCTACAGGAGCGATCCCAAATAAATATCACCGGTTTTACGAAAACTTAGATTATGGTATTGAATTGAAATTTTTTTCGTATACTAAAGAGTTAATGGAATCTATAAATTTGTTCTTTTCTTTTCAGAAGAAAATGTAGAAGATGAAGATATAGAAGGTATGGGAATTGTACCTTAATTAACCACCCTAATTTTAAAATTTGTTTTTTATAACAATAAATAAATTTTCTTATAATATGTTTTAAATAATAAAAAGTTAAATTACATGTCATTTGTTTCTAGTTTGTGTAATTCAATAATAAAAATACTTTCAATGTGAACTCTTGAATTTTATTTTTCAACTTAGAATATAATTAAAAGACAATTAGTGTAAAAAAAATAATACGCCCTTTTGGCTTTATAACTTGAGATATACGCCCTTTTGGCTTTGAAAATTTTTTTTTCATTTTTAGGCTTAGAATATATTGACAAAACGATTGGCACAAAAAAAAAAAATTATACGCCCTTTTGGTTTTGAAAAGCCAAAAGGGCGTACAATTTTTATACGCCCTTTTGGCATTAGTCACGCGATTTGACTGTCAACGATTTCGGAATTCCGATTGTAGTCAAAATTCTTGTCATCTCCCTGATCGTTGAGGCGTTGTTGCGTAAGATTTTATTCAAAAGCCTGATATTTTGGGTTCCGAGTCGAATCCATTTTGCAATTTCTGCCGGCGACGATTTTTCCGATAAAATCTTGAACGCCGATTCCATAATATCGATCAATCTCAAACACTTCGCGGATTCCATCTTGAGCTCTTTCCTCACGTATGCTTGACAGGTTGTGACGTAATGATCGTTTGCAGTGATGAGCGTCCTTTTTATAGGGCAGCTGTACGGATGCGCGCGCACCTTTTGGCATTCCAAGAGCGATAGTAACCCGACACCGCAGATCCATGGCTTTGAATGTACCGCGACTATCGGTCGACCTTGGATATCAAACCGACATCCGAGTAAGTGAAAAACAATTCTCGGAACCATTAATTTTGGAATGTCACGTGGTTGATAAGGTGGGAAAGAAATGTGAGGTGGTTGATATCAAACCGACATCCGAATAAGTGAAACACGATTCTCGGAACCATTAATTTTGGAATGTCACGTGGTTGATAACGTGGGAAAGGAATGTGAGGTGGTTGACGTTACACGTCAGCAGTCCTACCGTGGGAAAGGAATTCGGAGTGGTTCATGTTACACATCAGCAGTCCTATCATGGGAGAAGAATGCGGGACGGTAAAAAAGTTCTCGCCCCCGCTGTGCCCTCTACCGTTGGCAGGCGAGCACTACAGACCTTCGGTCGGTAAGATTGTAGGTAAAACAGCACGATTTTGACCCTCGATCGATACAACTGTCGGTAAGGTTGCACGGTTTTGACCTTCGGTACGTCAGACTGTGACGTCATCGCGGAAAAGGGTTTGAGTCTGGGCTGTGCGGAGCGGCTCGGTCGGTAAAGAAGGTGTTTGTATCCAGAACCGGCCTTGCTTATCTACTGAGAGGATATGATAAACATCACTATCATCACTATGATTTACTGTACCGCCGTTCAACAAATGATCACCATCAATAATGTTTTCTCCACTAGTGAAATTTCTACTTGTAGGTGTAGCTGAAGCAAATTTACAAATTTCTTGTATGCTTACACGCATTTTTAATTTTTAATAACTTTGTGATTAATTGTCACACGTTTGCTTGCATGCAACAGCTGACTCCAGAGTCCTTCAATCACTAGTTCATTTTTTAACCACCAGGCGGCTAAAACTTAAGCCACGCCTCTCCCACGGATCCCAATACGACAAACGAGGCGGTACCTTTGTTTTGAAAATTTGAAAATGTTAAATCTTTGGACTTGGGAAACTCCATGCGCACTTCATTTAACATAATGCAATCTTGTCGATGGTTGTCGTAGGCGTGTTTCACATTCAAGTGGCACAAGCATCTGTTATATAAAAACGTTTTGTGTTCATAAACAGACAATTGTTTACTCACTAAACGCGAAAGATTCTTGATTCAAACGAAGTGAAATCTCGGTGCAAACTCACCGGTCATATCGTCTTCCGGATTACTCTCAACCATTAGAAGATGAATCGTGTCAATGTTCGCGGTACTGAAATAATCACTCAAATAAATTGGCACGATGGCGCTTTTATTCGATTTTGCATGATGCGAAAATAGAATGTCGAAAGCCCCGCGGCGAGACTGATAGCGGTTGATGTTTACAGCGATGTTGAGGATGTCGATCATACTCCAGCCGGAAACGCGTTGTTCGAAATCTTCCACCTTCACAAGCAGATCGTTCCTTGCGTGCGTGAATCAATCTTCAATATCGCTCGAGGGAAGGATCGCGATGTTGGATGTATTGAAGCTCTTAACTTCAGTGGAGATCTCTTCGTGTTTGACATTTTCGAATTTGCACGATAATATGAGGTCGACCTTCACATTTCCCTCCTCGCGCAGTACCAGCCGCAATCGCTTAACGATGACCAGCTCCGCGTCGTCCAGAAAGGCTTCCAAATTCTTATGCAGGATATTTGTGACAACCCCGGTTCAACAACAACAAAAGTTCCGGTTCCGGTGAGTACGCATGAAAACCTGCTTGTGTCACTCTGCCTTTTTCGCTTGTTTGCTGCCGCTTCCTGCCTTCGGGCATTTTTGTTGCAGAACCTCTCGCCTGCGCCCTAATGCGAGCCATCCGATACTCAGTAGGGTTTGATGGATTGCTGCTTTTTGCTGCTCTCTGCTGCTCTTTTGGAAACTCACAGTTCGTATTCACCTAGATGTGTTTATTTTAACATCAACTGTCACAGCACGTCATCTACTTGCTTGTCACCTGCCCGGACTGCTCCACGCATGCGCAGCTCCTCTGACTCAACCGCTGCACCTCACTACGCATGCTCCTCTTTCCACCTGCTTACACCACGTGACGATAGCGGTTGAATCTCGGACTTCCGCCTTTCTTCACCTGACCTGCTGCTGTCACCAACGCCGTGCAATCTCGTCCATATTTACCGACTGTGTCCTCATCGCAATCGCAACTGATCGGAACTAAGCTCGAAATTTCAACTTCACTTATTTCCCGAACGTGATCATGGCTCCGACCCGCACCTGCTTTGGTTGCAGCGGAAGTATTGTTAAACTAGCGTCTCACTGCACCTCATGCAAAGCTTTCTATCATCCGGGCTGCGTAAAAAGGAAGTCTTGTTGCTGGCATGCTGCTTACAAGGACGTAGTTGCTGTGGCCGTTCATGAGGCCGAAGTCATAATCTCTGGAGCTCCGTGTCCTTCCGCAGAATCCACAGGTGCGATCGTCAAGCAGGTCGCGGCTGCTGTGGATTGTCCTTTGCTGGACTCAGACATTGTGTCCTCTAGATTTTTGATCCCTTGCGCGCGAGCTAGCGATGATAGACCTCTCCCGCTGATCGTCAAGCTGCGCTCGAATGAACTCCGCACACGCCCACTTGAAGCTAAGAAGCGCAAAGGACGTCTTTCTACCGTAAACCTTACTCCACCGCCCGTAGGGCCAGCTAGCAATATCTATATTAACGAGGCCCTACCGTCTGATCTGTACAGACTGCTCGCGGCTACGAAAACTGAGGCCAAAAGATTAGGTCTCAAGTATGTTTGGCACCGGGATCGCGTTATTCTTTTGAGGAAGACGGATGGCGCAACGATCAGCCGAATCCGGACCATGGACGATCTCGCTGCTCTAAAATCGTCGTGACTTTCTGCGACCTCTCGCCCGCTCTCCAGTACTGGCATGCCTGTCCTGAATTCGTGTTCGACTGATGCTCAACGACCTCTCCGCCTGTGTCATTTCAACACCACTTCCATCTCTGGCCACATCGATTACGTTTGCTTCCATTTCTCTTCTCTCATATACAGCGTCATCGCTGTCACTGAAACCTGGCTCCATCCGCAGATCGCCGACTCCGCTGTCTTGCTACCAGGCTACACCATCATTCGTAATGATCGAGAGGACAAAGTTGGTGGGGGTGTTGCGTTGTAAGTCTTGCAGTCTATGCGAGCTCGTGTGATGGCTACTTCACCAGCACAATACACCCTTAGTCCGGAGTATCTTATCGCCGAAATCAAGTCCCCATCTGCTCCACCGTTTTTTGTGGCCGTCATCTATCGACCACCTAAGGCATCTAACTTATCTGACTTTGAGGAGGCCTTCGACCGTGTCAGTGGCCCTTATGCTCTCTCGCTGGTCTTCGGTGATTTTAATGCGAATCAACTTGCTCAATCACCCGAGGCGTCCTATGTGCATGACTTGTGCACGTCGAGGGCGCTCTACATGGTACCCTATTCTGCCACCTGCCATACAAACACCTCTGACACGCTTCTCGACTTCTGCTTTATTAGTGATCGAGACACCTTGATCTCGTTTAACCAATCGCCTGCGCCTTTCATAGCGTGCCACGATCTAATATCAGTCGCTGTTCTGCTGTCTGCTCCTCCCACCCTCCGCAAAAGCGTCAGATCACGCACCTATCGTAATCTCTCGCAGGATGCTTTCTCCGATTTCCTCGCTCGCTGCGATTGGACGTGCTTTTGTACTTCCTTTAGCACTTCAGTCTCTGTTAATGTCCTCGTTTCTTGTCTCCAGGACAACATCACACGCGCCCTTGATGCTCACGCCCCTTATGTCACGCGCATACTCAAACTCGAAACACAACCTTGGGTTATCCCTGAGCTCCATTCTCTTTCGCGGGCCAGGGACAATCTCTACCGTGCTTACAGGCGTCGTAGAACGGAGGGCGCGCTGCAGCGCTACCGAGAGGCTCGCGATGACTTGTACAGGCGCATTTCCGGCGCGCGCGCCGAGTATTACTCTGGGCGTCTGTCTACCATCCATCATTCCCGCGACCTATGGAGGGAGCTTAGACAACTTTGAATTGCAACCTCGGTTCAAACAGTTGCGGTAACTTCTCTCCGGAAGAGCTTAATCGCCATTTCAGTGCTGTGTCACAGCGCCCTTCGTCCTCTGCAGAGGTTACGGCTTTTTTCGCCGGTCTGCCTGAGACTGAACTCAACGACAAGCTATTTCACTTCCATGACATCTCACCAGATGATTTCTTACGCGCTTTTAGTCACTTTAGCTCCAAGTCTCGTGGGGTTGATGACTTATCCATCACCGATCTAAAGCTCTCTCTACCTGTTGTTTTGCCACTTATACTTGAGCTACTAAATCGCTCCTTGAACTCTGGGGTGTTTCCCGAGGTTTGGAAGTGCGCGCGCGTCACCCCCTTGGGTAAGGTAAAGCTCCCCACCACTCTTGAACAGGTGCGGCCGATTGCCAATCTTTGCTTCCTTTCCAAGGTGTTTGAACGTATAGTCTTGGAACAAATTTCCTCCTTCCTGGTACACAACGACTTGCTCGACCACCGTCAATCCAGCTTTCGTCGTGGCTTCAGCACCCAGACAGCTTTGCTTCGCCTCACCGAGGACGTTCGACTTGGCACAGACAGTCGCAGGCTTACTATACTAGTCCTCTTCGACTACAGTAAAGCCTTTGACACCATTCCGCATGCTGTCCTTCTCGACCAGCTCCGCAAAATCGGGTTCTCTCATCATGCACTCCGCTGGATCTCTTCTTACTTGCAGGGCAGACTGCAAGCAGTCTCGATGACGGATCAACCAATGTCCTCATGGGCCCCTCTGGATTTAGGTGTCCCCCAGGGTTCTGTCCTGGGGCCACTCCTGTTTTCACTTTTCATTAACGACATATCATCTGTCTTGAAACACTGCTCTCATGTGATTTATGCTGACGATCTTCAGATCTATTTACAGTGCACCACGGATCAATTCGCCTATGCCGTTGCTCGGATGAATGAAGATGTGGAAGCAGTGCTAGGTTGGTCGCGACGCGCCTCGCTTATCTTAATGTGTCGAAGTCCCATGCTCTAGTCCTCGGCAGTGGCAATCTTCTGACACGGCATTGCCCTGTACCTGCCCCACTCTCTCCAGTCGTTCTTGATAGGTTTCCGCTGCCTTACTCTCACTCTGTACGTGATCTTGGGCTCATTCTTGACAGCAAGCTTTCTTGCCTTCTTACTCTCTCGCTCGTTGCGCAGGCGCCTCGTTGTCGCTCTGGTCTTTCCTTTGTTCGACTATTGCTGCGTGGTCTTCCTCGATCTTTCATCCAGCCTCAACCTCAAGTTGCAGCGCCTTCTGAACAATTGTGTCCGCTTTGTTTATGGCGTTGCTCGAGACGTTTCCGTCCACACCTTTCGCAGGGAGTCAAGCTGGCTTACAATTAGCGACCGACGATTGTACCTCCTCCTGATTGCAGTGTTCAATATCTTGCGCACGGGGCAACCCGCATACTTGTCCGCATTATTCTCGCCTCGTGCACCTGCAGCTTCCACCTCCACGTTGCGAAATCCAGGTGAACTTGGTCTGCCCCTTCCGCATTCTGAGGCTTTTCGTCACTCCCTGACGGTCAGAGGCGCTCGACAGTGGAACTCTCTACCTGCCGATCTCAGGTCTGTCTCGACACTTGCTGTTTTTAAACGCGATCTGTATCAACATCTCTTCCGGACGGAAGATTCCCGCTCCTGATGGCGACTCGTCATCAAGTCTTCCCCACTTCTCTTTCGCGCGTTTCTTTGTTTGCTTTCTTTGCTTTCTTTGCTTTCTGAGCTTTATTCTGCTTTCTTGTCTTTTCTTTTTCGCTTTGCTTTCTATGTTCTAATTTTTCTTTTTTATCCCTAGATCTTAAATAGTACCATAGAACTAGGCTAAGGTTGAGGAATCAAGACTTTGTTTATTTTCAATTGTACAATAATGTTTTCCAATATTGTCATGGAAAAGATAAAAAATAAACCATTAAACCATTAAACCCCCGTCCGGATCCGGTTGGCAAAAGCACTATCGACATCGTCCTACTGTACGCCCACCAGACTGCTGATGTTAGCGCCCATCACCATAGCGAGCTGCTGCGGCCGCAGCTGCTGTCGCTGCCGCAGCTGCTGCTGAATCTTCACCACCCGGGATTGTATGAGTGTGATTGCATGTTGAATTTGCTGTTTCGCACCTATGCTCGTTCTCCGACAATTGGAAACATCACCCAGGAATTGGAGATTTTCTGTTCCAACGTCAGTCCAGTGCTTCAAGGTATTGTCATTCTCCCGCTCAGGATGCAGCTCACCCAACAAATTGTGCGCATTCTCCATCATCTTGACGAGAGTGGAGTATGTTTCGTCGCCCATGACTTCAATGTTTATATAAGCAGAACTTTGTGAAACTTTTGACTTGCACGTATCGTGTAAGATTGACGAGTCTTCGGATGCGTGGAGTTAATATAGGTCGATGGATCGCAGGAATTGGGGGGCGGTGCGCACTACGTTCTGCGCATCTCCGAAGGAAAAATGACGTCAGAGACGACTGGGCCTACCCTTTACCCATCCCGCTATCGAAAAATGAGAAAATTTTGTAATGAACAAGTCTGAGCCTGCACACCCCAACCCTAATCGGCGTGGGGCATGTGATGGAAAAAAAATTGGTCAACCTAAAAGCAGGTAGTGGGTAGCGCTTGACGGGGGAAAAATCAAAATAGTCGCTCATCTGACTAGGCAATAATCAAGATGGCTGCCCATCTGGCTGGCAAGGAAACTCGCTGTCAAACTGTCTGTCGTTAAAATCGGGCGAAAATATGGGTGGCGCCATTTATGTTATCAGTCCGTAACAATATCGCGGGGAAGGTTTACCATCGCGGTGGTAACATACTGACTGTCGGTAAGGTAGGAATCACGATACAATGCCGGTTCTAATCCATTCTTTGGGTTAGAACCGGTGTATCCCTACTACTTACGTACAACATTTATTTTATTTAAGGAAGCCTCCGGGCGTATTTTATTCCTTCCCTCTTTGTACCTTGTTCATTCTTCTCCTCTCACGTAAGTGAGCTTGCATTGCATTACCGCTCGAACCCCCGAGATAGCTTGTCTCACATTCTGGTTGTCGACCGCGTGGGTCGCATGATATCGTATCTCGGATTTTCGTGTGGATTCTCTAGATTAGCTTTACTAACCAATCCGACGAGCCAATACTGTAAAAAGTATGCGGTGTAAACAAGCTCGGTCTTGTTGTTTAGGAATTTCGGTGTCACAAACAACACCAATAAAGTGTATGAAAGACTCCGACGATGTTGTTGTAATTAAAAGTGGTGTTATCTTAACTAAATCAACACCATCTGCACTATTGAACTCACACTGACACCTTTTGGTGCAATTTGAATGACTAAGGTGTTGATTCAGCCTCTTCAGAAGTTAGGAAACAAGCTCGGTGTTATTGGCTGGGAATTTCGGTGTCACGAATAACACCAATAAAGTTTATGAAATACTCCCGCAATGTTGTTGGGATTAAAAATGATGTCATCTCACGTGAATCAACACCATTTGCAGTTTTTTACTCAGACACCTTTCCGTGCAATTTGACTGATCAAGGTGTTGATTTACCCTCTTCAGACGTTAGTATATCTTCAAAATACAAATTCCCATAGTCACAAGGAGCCTCGTCTGTGGTATAAGGTATATTCACTGTCTAGATGTCGGAAATCTTCGGACATAACTTGAGAATTATATTAAGTGATTATATCACACCGTAAGCGAGATTACTCGGGAAAAATTAGTCCGCCATAACACGATAAAATTGAATAAAAACAAACAAATTACAATTCGAATTTGATCCAATAAGATTACATCAGATTATACGCATGTATGTACTGTAACGTAGCATTTTTACTGCGCGTTTCACACGACTCCCCGAACTCTAGACGGAACCTGAACTTAGGGAGCCCGCGGAGCAGACCGCGGCTCATTTAAAAAAAAGAGCGCCAGGACAACGATCACGCATCCGAGACTCTGAGTGGGGACCATAGTCGGTCTAGCGAATACTACTTTTGTGGATTTTTGTTTATTTTTTTTTTAGGTGGCGAGTAACTGCGGCCTCAGACAGGGGATCGACAGCAAATTCCAACGACGTTACCGGATGGCAATCGCGGTGGATCGCGACGAAAGGAGGGCCTCACGCGAGGCTACGGAGAGAGCGTCGACGGAGAGCTCTGCAGCGAGGGAACCCAAGGCGGACGAGATTCCCGTTGGTGGCCGGCGAGCCGTACCCCCCCCCCCCCCCCCCCCCAACGCCCAACTGATGACCCTCGTGAAGTCGTCACTACGCCACTGTCAAGCTACGGGGTACCAGAGACTGGCCAGCCAATCAACACCCCGAGACAGCGGAATTCAACGATAGCGATACGCTAGGCTGTAACAGTTTCGTAACGAGAACCCCAATTAGATCGGGAGAATTTTGATTACGGATAGCGCCTATGTTCGGGGCATGTTCGAATTGCGGCTCCGATTTGCAGGACTCGTCACTTGAGTCCTGGCGACGTTACGCGGTGGGTGCAATAGTAGCGAGTAGACGTTAAAAAAAAAAAAAAGAAATTGTGTACGATGGCGGAAACTGGAGTTGGGGAATTCCTCGTGTGGCTGCAGAGCGGTAAGCGCTTGTAATTCTTTGCGAGCATATTTCGAGCGCAAGTTAGCTTGGCACACTGATAAACGGTCGGCCCACTTAATTCTTGAGTTAAAGTAGCGCTCGAAATTTGTTTGCCGATCTCCTTGATGATGACCGTAGCCTGAGTTTTCGCGATAACGCGTAGAGTCAAGTTGATCCCTGTAAAGTCTCGCGTAGAGTCACGGTTTCGAGTGGGGAACAACTTCAGTTCGAAATTGAGTGTGGCCAAATTCCGCTGCACGGGGTCTCGTCGAGTCTGCGTATGTAAAAAGGGTCACTTCTCGTGGGGGTCGCGAGTTACTGTGCGTAGATGCTCGGTTTCGCGGGAAGGGTTGCGAACTTTGTGCAAATAGTGACGACGACTGGAGCTCGGATGCGTCATAATACGCTACACACCCGCACGAAAAGAAAAACTTCCTGGAGTTATTAATTCGGTCGCGATTAGCGCGTCGAGTCACGTCTTTTTGGTTTGTTGTATGAATTATTGTGTATCAGTAAGGTGGCGACTAGCGCACGTAGAAGTTAGACATCACCTAGATTTAATCACGATCGCGATTAGCGCGTCGATTATGATCTCGATTACGTTTTTGTCTAGCGGTCTATGAAAGTGACGATTAGCGTCGTAGTAGAGGACGATCGCGGGCAGCGCATCGAGTCAAAATTTTGTTATTGGTTTTTGTGCGTTAGGGTATTATAAAGACGGCGACTAGCGCACGTAGACCGTAGAGGTCTTCTAGATTTAATCGTTTTTTTTCATCATTTTGTTTGTTCCTTCTTTTTTTTTTCTATTGGGTTGAATGTAAGCATTTGTATTTGGAATCGTGATGAACGACTTTCGCAGTATTATTACAATTTTTTTTTTTTTTGTATTATCGCTGACTAGAAATATATTATTGGAATTTTATAGTGATTTGACCAAACCACGCGTTGGCTTACGTGTGTTGTATCTCTCTCTCCCCAAAAATTACCCCCCCCCCCCCCCCCCCCCCCCCCCTCACCGCGGTACTGAGCTATCGAGTATATGGTCGCGGTATTTCGCATTACCGATTTCGAGGCGTGTTAATCACGCCAGGCGCCCAACAAATTTCGTGATATTGTTTTAGGTCCAGGGTACATCGTGGACGCCGATTTATTGTGCGCGAGGTAAGTTCTCGGTCATTTTCTCCGTGTGACCAAAGAGCGGGAAAAATCCACGTCACAACATATAAGCAAAAATAAGTTCAAATATGTATATATTAGAATTAAAAGCACATGTATGGTGTTTATCTATATGACAGAAACTATATATTGACTTGGATTATCTTATGAATCACTGTATTTTATTTTTAACCCTACATCATGTGTCATATATGCATTGTGACGTGGATTTTTCTGCACCTCGATCACTCGGAGAAAATGACCGAGAACTTACCTCGTACACAATAAATCGGCGTCCACGATGTACCCTGGACCTAAAACAATACCGCGAGATTTGTTGGGCGCCTGGCGTGATTAACACGCCTCGAAATCGGTAATGCGAAATATCGCGACCATATACTCGATAGCTCAGTACCGCGGAGAGGGGAGGGGTAAATTTTGGATAGAGAGAGATGTAACACAAGTAAGCCAATGCGTGGTCTGGCCAAATCACTATAAAATTCCAATAATATATTTCTCGTTAGCGATGTTACAAAAAAAATTAAAAATAAAAATAATCATACGACTGCGTAAGTCGTCCTTCGCGATTCCAAATACAACGGGTTAAATTTAATCCAAAAGAAATAAGAAAGGGAGAAACAAACAAAATAAAAAAAAAATGAATAAATCTAGGAGACCTCTACGGCCTTCTTGCGCTAGTCGCCGTCTTAACAATACCTCAACTCGCAAAAACCAAAAACAAAATCGGACTCGACGCGCTGCCCGCGATCGGCCTCAACTACGACGCTACTCGTCGCTCAATATAAACCGCTAAACAAAACGTAATCTAGATCATACTCGACGCGCTAATCGCAATTGTGATTAAATCTAGCTGATCTCTTATTTCTACGGGCGCTAGTCGCCACCTAGCTGATGCACAATAATTCATAAACTAAATCAAAAGACATGCCTCGACGCGCTAATCGCGACCAAATTAATCACTCTAGAAAGCTTTTCTAATCGCGCGAGGGTATAGCGTATTATGACGCATCCGAGCTCCAGCCGTAGTCTTTATTCCCCCAAAGTTCACCACCCTTTTTCGTACGCAGACTCGACGAGACCCTGTGCAGCGGAATTTGGCCGCACTCAATTTCACTCCGAAATTGTTCCCCACGCGAAACCGTGACTCTACGCGTTATCGCGAAAACTCAGGCTACGGTCATCCTCAAGGAGATCGGCAAACAGATTTCGAGCGCTACTCTAACTCTAAGATTGCGTGGGCCGACCGTTTATCGGTGTGCCAATTTAACTTGCGCTCGAAATATGCCCGCAAAGAATTATAAGCGCTTACCGCTCCTCAGCCACACCAGAAATCCTCCTACGCCCGTCTCAGCCATAACAACCACACAGTATCTTTGCTTTTTCTTTTTTTTTTTTCTAAACTTCCTCGCCACGCAACTATCGCTACCGGTCGCCAGGACTCAAGTGACGAGTCCTGCTAATCGGAGCCGCAATTCGAACATGCCCCGAACATAGGCGCCATCCATCGTCAAAATTTTCCCGCTCGCATTGGGGTTCTCGTTACGCAATTCTTACAATCTAGCGTATCGCTATCGTTGGATTCCGCTGTCGCGGGGTGTTGATTGGCTGACCAGTCTCGTGTACCCCGTAGCTTGGCAGTGGCGTGGTGATGACTTCGCGAGGGCACCTGTCGTCAGTTGGGCGACGGAGGGGGGGGGGGGGGGCTACGGCTCGCCGGCCACCAATGGGAATCTCGTCCGCCTTGGATTCCCTCGCGGCAGAGCTCTCCGTTGACGCTCTCTCCGTAGTCTCGTGCGAGGCCCTCCTTTCGTCGCGATCCGCCGCGATTGCCATCCAGTAACATCGTTCGGATTTGCTGCCGATCCCCTGTCCGAAGCCGCATTTACTCGCCACCCAAAAAAAATAAACAAAAATCCTGAAAAGTCTTATTCGCTAAACCGGCGATGGTCCCCTCTTAGAGTCTCGGATGCGTGACTATTGTCCTGGCGCTCTTTTTTGAAACGAGCCGCGGTCTACTTCGCGTGCTCCCTAAGTCGGTAGTCCGTCTAGAGTTCGGGGAGCCGTGTGGAACGCGCAGTAAAACTGCCACGTTACAGCATATACCAATATTCATATAAAAAAAAATAGTTGGTTTGCCAATTCTCTGGTGTTATTACCATGGTGTCAATTTTGTGGAGTTGTTCTCAGGGTGTAAGTTCTATGATGTCATATTGCGGATGTCAATTTTCTGGTGTTATCAACTGGGTGTCAGTTTTTTGTCTTTATTGGCAGGGTGTTTATTCGCTGGTGTTCATTCGCAAGGTGCTTATTCAGTGGTGTGAATTCTTATGGTGTCCATTTCGATGTTGTTATTTCGCAGGGTTCAAATTCCTTGGTGCTGATTTTTATGGTGTCATAATTGTCTGGGCGTCAATACTCTGGTGTTATTCTGAAGGTGTCAGGTTTCGGGTGTTACTGCAATCGGTGTTAGTTTGGAACACCAAACTTTTAACACCGTCTGTTAACACCAAGCATGCACACCAACGGAGTGGACTTTTCGGGACTACGCGTGGTGTTAGAATGGTGTCGATTTTGACGCCAAATTTTTTACAGTGTATCTAATCTTACGTCCCTAACTTGTATTGCAGAATTTTCATTAAATTATAGTTTGCTAATTCCTTGTCCGAAGCTTTTTTCGCCGCGCCGAAAAGACGATAGCATCACCCGTTTCTCTCTGATTTTCGCTCAGTCATTTTCCCGTACTGCCTTACGTCGTACTTATTTCGTCTTCAATTTTTGTAACCCATGTACTCATTTCGCCCGATTCACGTCTTAGTCGAGGAAATAAAGCAATGGACTGTGGATTTTTTGAGCAGTAAGACGGATCTTAATGCGGTTTTTTGCATTCGCTTCGTAAGAGCGCCTACAAACTTTGTGAACTAAATTGATTAATTAATTTTTTGAAAATGCATTATGGCATTAATAATATGCATTTTGCAAGTGCACTTCCAAGAGACTCGGTAAATATTAATGGAAATGAGTCCAGTTTTGCTACTCGGGGGTTTTTGGGGTCGCTGAACACGAATATCGCCACGGCAACCGTCTCCGAGGTACCTGGTGCCCAGGGTGGACAGTATCAACGTCTTCTCCTAGAGTTTTGTGGAAAATTGTGACCGAATGAGTCGAAACTCGTTACTCGGGGGTTTTTGGGGTCGCTGAACACGAATATCGCCACGGCAACCGTCTCCGAGGTACCTGGTGCCCAGGGTGGACAGTATCAACGTCTTCTCCTAGAGTTTTGTGGAAAATTGTGACCGAATGAGTCGAAACTCGTTACTCGGGGGTTTTTGGGGTCGCTGAACACGAATATCGCCACGGCAACCGTCTCCGAGGTACCTGGTGCCCAGGGTGGACAGTATCAACGTCTTCTCCTAGAGTTTTGTGGAAAATTGTGACCGAATGAGTCGAAACTCGTTACTCGGGGGTTTTTGGGGTCGCTGAACACGAATATCGCCACGGCAACCGTCTCCGAGGTACCTGGTGCCCAGGGTGGACAGTATCAACGTCTTCTCCTAGAGTTTTGGCGAAAATTGTGATCGAATTTGTCGAAACTCGTTGCTTGGGGGTTTTTGGGGTCGCTGAACACGAATATCGCCACGGCAACCGTCTCCGAGGTACGTGGTGCCCAGGGTGAACGTTTCAACGTCTTTTTCTGGAATTATCTTGAGTATTATCATTTTTACCCCAATTAAAGTATATTGTTCTTAATTATTTATTGAAATATTATAAGAATTGTGTAGATTGTGGTGACAAGAAGTATAGACTTTGTCTTCTGCAGTTAATTTTTTTTTTGAATTTGGCGCCTTCAATAAAGTCGGCAGCACTGATATGACGTATAACGGGCCTTCAGGTTAGGTGTTCAGCGTCTGATGCAATAGCTTAGACAGTATGAATACAGTGCATGTATATTTTCTTCAGCTTGTGTTCGCTTATAATTGAATTGTTGTCCCTTCATAATTACTGGTCACTTATTTTATTATACGGGTAAACACTTAAAAGCAGTTATTGTTTATACAAGTTGTATTACAGAGGATTGAAAAAAAACCGTATTAATAGCTGTGTTCATCAAGACTAGCTTATTCAGCAGGTACTATGTTATAACGTAATTATTTTATATTATAATACGTATCAGATTTATTTCTTGCAAGGTGAATGAAATATTTACATATTTTGGTTTTCAGTTACGTTATTGTGAACAACAATATTTTCAGTTATTATAGTATTAACAAATTACACTTCAGATACATTCAATTTATTACGAAAAATAAATTAATAATGTAAGTAAACATTACATATAATTTGTATAAATCCTCTTGTTTTCTTTTGTTGATTTTGATTATATTTTTGTAGAATGAATGAAACAGATAACGAAGACTTTTGCGTGTTTTGTAAATATGTGGAAAATTGGGAGAGTAAGTCGGACAATGATGTATTAAGCATTGTAAGGAAAAGAGGAATCAGTAATATATGTAAGATTTCTCTAGAAAGTCGCGAAGACGGCCTACACAATCATATTGAAGAAAAATCATCTGTCATGGTGCACGAAAAATGCCGTTCAAGTTATATCAAGAAAATAATTCATACACCAGAAGTAAAAAGACGCAAAGTCACGGATTCGTCTGATTATCGAAGTAGTTCGGATGAGAGTGAAGCAAGAAACAATGAATTTGATTTTAACATTCATTGCATTATTTGCACGAAAAAAATTCATCTTCCTCAACAATTTTCAGTTTTGAGCAGGAGTGAAACGAAGCAAATGGTTATAGATTACCATACAAATAATACAAGTTTGGATCCAAGTATTTGCAACGAAATCGTAAATAAACTTTTATGTGCGGATGATTTAAGTGCTATTAATGCCAGGTATCACCGGAAAAATTGTTCATCAAAAATAAGATTACAAGATCGTACTAAAATGGAAGCAGGTCTACAGAAAAAAATTGAATGTTCAATGGAACAAATATTTAATTATATCGATGATCAGGAAAAAAATGAATTCAACATTGAAGATTTTAAGAATCATTTAATTAAAAAAGAAATGTTTATGCCAAGTAATAAAACAATATGGAATCGCTTGAAAAATCATTATCCAAATAATATAGTGATTATTAATAAAAAGGGGGCTCAAGGTTACTGTTGTTTAAAAAACAAAGGATACGATATTCTGCTGAAAAATTATGAGGAGTCTAAAGGTGATTCTTTCGATTATCAACTTATTGACAAAGTAGTCAAAATTCTTTTCAACGAAATCAAAGAATCTACTACTGATGATTTGAATGAATATCCACCTAGTGATAAAATGTTTCTTAAAGCTGAAAAAATACCAGATAAGCTCAAATACTTTTTGGAGAAGCTTATTCTAAACCAATATAGAAAAGAAAAGAATCCAGGATCTTACGCGCCGTCAATAATTTCGATAGCTCATGCAATTATGTCAGCAATGTTCCCACGCTTAATGCTTTCGCCACTTCACATTGCTGTTGGCGTAGCACTACATAGGAAGTTTGGATCCAGAGAATTGATCGATATGTGCCATGCGATGGGTTTCAGCTGTTCATATAATGAAGTTCGCACGTATGAAATATCAGCTGCAATGCAAGGAGAAATTGAAGTCAGCGAAAATGCGTTTGTTCAGTTCGTTTCAGATAATGCAGATTGGAATGTCGAAACATTGGACGGTAAAGGGACGTTTCATAGTTTGGGTGGCTGTGAAATTATTACACCCGCTTCTTACGTTTTGCCTAAAAAGCCTTTCCCTCGCTTGAAATCTGTATCAGAATCTGAAATAACTGCTCAAAGTAAAATAGCCATACAAAATTATGATTTTCCGCCATTAGAGGGACTGAAATTTTATTACTTTCGGAAACCAAATGTAAATTTGAATCTCGTAATGACAGATGCCACTAAATTAAATAGTTATTGGATGCTTTTGAAATATGTAAAACCAACTTTTGAAAAGGGATGGAATGGTTTCATTGAAGATTTAACAACTACAAACACAGAGTATGAAGTCTCCGCAATCAATTTTTTACCGTTCATCCACGCTTATCCATCAGAATATAGCACATTATTTACTGCGATTAGTCAATCAATATCACACGCACGAAAACTGAACATGAAAACGTGCATTATTACTTTCGACCAGCCGTTGTACTTAAAATCTCGCGATATAATAGGTGCGTAATAATTATTATAAAATTATTTAATGAAGTTAACTGTCTTATATTTTCATGATTATTTCATTACAGGTGCGTCAAAAATGGACAGTGAGGTTACGGTTGTTATAAGACTTGGTGGTTTTCACACGCTAATGTCCTTTTTAGGTAGCATTGGTTTTATTATGAAAGATAGTGGACTTGTAGAGGTGTTATTATGTATATATGGAGAAAACACTATCAAACAAATTCTCAGTGGTCACCAATATGCTCGAGCTTTAAGAGCTCATACGCTTGTACTTCTGGCTTTAGTAAAAAAAATATATTCTAGAATTGCCAAAAAAAATTCTGAATTCATCAAACATATTGACTTTTTGAAAGAATGTTGGTTCATGCTTCCAAATGACATGAATCAACTGCAATCTGACGATGTTTTTGAAAGTGTTACAGCTGATTTTGAAAGAGAATTGGATAGTATAGAAAAATTAAATCCAACATGCAAGTTATGGATACAATATTGCCGAATGGTTTTCATTGTAAAAGATTTCATTTATGCCGAAAAAAGTGGAAATTGGGAACTTCATTTGAAAACAGTGGAGCGCATGATACCGTTTTTCCATGCCACTGGACATCTTCCTTACGCCAAATCAGCTCAGTTGTATTTGGATGATATGGCATCGCTAAAAACGAAAATGGACAGTACGGAGTATGAAAAATTTACTACGGGTGGATTTTGGACCGCAAGAAGGAGTGATAGATTTTTTTCCGGAATTTTTACTGATCAAACTATTGAGCAAACTTTAATGAGACTACTGAAATTCGAAGGTGGTTTATTCAGAAGAGGTGTAACGGAAAGTGTCGCGTACCAATGGATAAGAGGATTCGTTTTTACTAAGGACGTAATCGAAGGCATGGAAAAATTTACTAATTGTTCTTTCGACAAAAACTATCAACATAAGGATTCATCTGATAGTAGGATTCAATTAGATTTGAAATGTTTGAAACTAATTGAAGAATTTTTTGAGCAGTACGATCCTTTTTCTGAAACACTCGAAACCTTGATAAATATTGCTAATGGTATGAGTGCAAATGACAAGTCCAACTGTCACAATGCCTTTGAGGAAGGTATAAAAATAATGGAGGATATTAGTGGAACTAATTATAAAGATTTAAAACTATCAAGATCCAAAATTGTAAAAACAATCGCTTCATCAAATTCCACAATTACCATTGACAAAACCACAATAGAAATTGAGCCAGATGTTTTATTTCATAGAATTTGTGTCATGAAAAAATCGGATGAAGAAATGCAAGATTATCTGAAGTGGGAATTGTCACCCTTTCCTCAAGCTTATTTTAACATATTTGGAATGCTCAAAAATACGAAATCGGATTTGTATTCATTTTTTGAAAAAATTAGTATTAATGTTCATGATCCTATACGGACACATTTTGTAATAGATGGAGGTTTCTTGATTCATAAGGTCAAATGGACGCTTGGTCAAATTTTCTCATCCATCATGAGTAATTATATTAAATACATTAAGAATAATTATGGTAACAATTGTACTGTAATATTCGATGGGTATGAAAGTCTGACAACAAAAGCAACCGAAAGAAATAGACGCGCAAAACAGAAAGCCTCAGCTGACGTTTTTTTCAACGAAAATATGATGCTCAAAATTAATCAAGAAAATTTTCTACTCAATACGAAGAACAAAATTAATATTATTAAAATGTTGAGAGCTAAACTTGATGAAGAAGGAATGCATTCCGTTCAATGTGCAGCTGATGCAGACCGAACGATCGTTACAACTGCAATAAAAGTAGCAGAAGACGTAAATAAAAAAGTGGTTATAGTCACAGAGGATACTGACGTCTTAGTTCTTGTCGCTGCTCTCACTCCAACCACTTCTGATGTTTATGTTCTTAAAGCCGCTCGACAAAATAGGCCAGAAGAAATATACTCTTCAAAGAGTTTACGTCACCTTCCATCTATTTCGGAAAATATTTTATTTCTTCATGCGTTCACAGGCTGCGATACAGTATCGGCTACCTTCTATCAAGGAAAAACAAAATTTTTAAAAACTTTCCAAAACAATCCGGATCTTGCCGTACATGCACAAAAATTTAAAGAAATGAATTTATCGATTGAGAACTTGGTTGAACACGGTTGTCAACTACTACTGGCAATGTACAATGCTCCATTCACCTTTAGAATGCCGAATGTACCTGACGAGTTCAAGCCAACCAATATACAATTGGTTGAAACTTACAGATACAGAATGTATTTAATGGCCATTGCAAAAAATAAAAAAGTAAACTTAGGAAAAATAATACCTACTATAGATGCATTCACGCAGCATCTAAAAAGAGTATATTTACAAGTGCAGAATTGGTTGCACGGAGAATATTTAAATCCGACAGAGTGGGGCTGGGAAATCGTTGAAAATTGTTTAATCCCAATTAAGATGACACAGTCTCCTGGTCCACCTAGTATTATGAATTTAATTTTTTGCAGTTGCAAAAAAGATTGCGGCAATTCGTGTGGATGCAGAAAGCACGGATTAGTCTGCAATCTTGCATGCAAAAATTGTGCAGGTGGCAACTGTACGAATATTGAAAATTATTCGGAAAAACCATCAACAGCTGAAACTGAATGCACAGAGAAAGAGACCGAAGAAGAGACCGATAACTGAGAGCAGAATACAGTTATAAGTTTTTGATATTTGTTTAAGCAATAACATATGTAAAAAGATTGAAAATATACTTACTTTATTACATTATTTTTCAAAACATTGTTACACTTCACACCTTTCTTACCATATTTAAATAAATAATTAAGAATAACATACTGTAATTGAGGTAAAAATGGTAATACTCAAGATAATTGCAGAAAAGGACGTTGATACTGTCCAACCTGGGCACCAGGTACCTCGGAGACGGTTGCCGTGGCGATATTCGTGTTCAGCGACCCCAAAAACCCCCAAGCAACGAGTTTCGACAAATTCGATCACAATTTTCGCCAAAACTCTAGGAGAAGACGTTGATACTGTCCACCCTGGGCACCAGGTACCTCGGAGACGGTTGCCGTGGCGATATTCGTGTTCAGCGACCCCAAAAACCCCCGAGTAACGAGTTTCGACTCATTCGGTCACAATTTTCCACAAAACTCTAGGAGAAGACGTTGATACTGTCCACCCTGGGCACCAGGTACCTCGGAGACGGTTGCCGTGGCGATATTCGTGTTCAGCGACCCCAAAAACCCCCGAGTAACGAGTTTCGACTCATTCGGTCACAATTTTCCACAAAACTCTAGGAGAAGACGTTGATACTGTCCACCCTGGGCACCAGGTACCTCGGAGACGGTTGCCGTGGCGATATTCGTGTTCAGCGACCCCAAAAACCCCCGAGTAACGAGTTTCGACTCATTCGGTCACAATTTTCCACAAAACTCTAGGAGAAGACGTTGATACTGTCCACCCTGGGCACCAGGTACCTCGGAGACGGTTGCCGTGGCGATATTCGTGTTCAGCGACCCCAAAAACCCCCGAGTAGCAAAACTGGACTCATTTCCATTAATATTTACCGAGTCTCTTGGAAGTGCACTTGCAAAATGCATATTATTAATGCCATAATGCATTTTCAAAAAATTAATTAATCAATTTAGTTCACAAAGTTTGTAGGCGCTCTTACGAATCGAATGCAAAAAACCGCATTAAAATCCGTCTTACTGCTCAAAAAATCCACAGTTGGGCCGTTTTTAGTGCTTTATTTCCTCGACTATCTAGCTGCGTATAATTGTGTACATTCGCATATTACAAAGTGCTGCGTCATAGCGTCGATCCTAGCCATCTCGTCCACCTTGCTAGTATTGTCTCGTGTCACGTGCAAAGAGCCGCCATCTTAACCGCGTCCCCATTTGAATTTTGTGCACAGCCAACTTCACGCGGATCAGCGCGGCCGCGTACGGGCATAAATTTCACGCGGTGGATCGGCCGCGAACGACGCATATGCGAGTCGAGTCACGTCGCGCGCATATATGTGATACTTCTGTATTGCTAGCGCGCACCAAAACGCGAAGAGAACGTTACGGTGCAGAATATATCGCTCTCTCACTCATGGCTCGTCACTTTGGGTTGCAATGCGCAAGCGCGAATGAAAGCGGGAGTGCGCAACAGTTGTATTGAGTATATGGAAACACGCATATATGTAAACGCCAATTGTCGCACGTGCGCAGAATGACCAGAAGTCACTCGCTCTGTCTCACTTCACCGCCGTCCTTACCACTTACAAGGAAGCATAGGGCGCTGGCAATACAGGAGTATTACATATAGTAGGGGAGCCCAAGAGGGGATTTTGGGTGTTATTCAAGCGCGACAGAACAATATAAGGGAGGAAACCTTGCACCCTGTTATGAACGACCACCATATATGAACCCTTAATATACAAGGGTGCGTCTAGGGTAGCTAATCAGATAAGTAAAAAAAAATCGATCCTCAAATTAATTCGAGCTCGTCAGACTAATAGAGGGTAAGTTAATTACATGGAAAAAAGCGTCAATTTCAATATTCTGACGATTTGATCATGATATAAGAGAATAAGCGAGTAATTAGTTTGCAAAAAAAAAACGTCACCTGGAAGTATTCGAGCGCGGTTATTTTTTTTTTAATTTGAAGGAAATCATGTAAAAATTACGGATATAATATAATCTGACGGTTTCTACAACGTAAAAAAGCTAAAATTATTGATAAAGTGAGGTACGTGCAAGTGCTGAGAACTATGTATTTCCCACTCCGCGCCTCTCTCCCCTTCTCACTCTTTCTCTATTTCTCACTCTCTCGCACCGTCCCCCCACTACTTTCTGCGGCTATGATGCCATCTCAGCTGATCACAATACAACGCGGTCGTGTTCGTAGATTTGTGACGCTTTGGTTTGTTTATTGTGTTTTAAAAAAGTGAAAAGTTATTTTATTTAATAACAGGCATATTTTTCTTAGGATTGTTTTCAAAAACTGAGAATTATTAATTGAGGATATAACAAGTAATTTTTTTCAAAAAAAACATAAACAAGCAGTATTTTTTTTTTTGTAAATAATTTTTAAACTTGGTGACTTGCGATGATTCACGTGAGTGGAAGTAAGTGAGCGATAGTCGGTAAAGAAAGACAGCACTAGTGAGTGAGAAAGAAAACAATAGCCATTGACTATTGGTGTCCTTTACATGTCACGGTACTACCTTAAGCTATCAGAACAATGAAATTCCTCCACGTAATTATCAGATTATAGGTTAGCACAACAAGGACATCGAGCTGAACTGTCTGCATATAAATCTGATGAGCTTGAGTATTTCAAGGTCACTATTTTTTTTTTACATTTTCAAAAATCGGCTGTGAGTTCTGACTGCATCCAAATCGTCAGTCTTTTGAATAGGATACCTTTTAGAGGTCACTCAACATTCCCCCTGAATATCTGATGAGCTTGAATAACTTTTTTTTTTTCATTTTCTACCCCTTCGTGCTGGCACCCCCGACTTGTAAGCCGGCAGATTAATACTTCTCTGTTACCGGAAGCACATAGGGCGTATACGATATTAATGTCTGACGCGCTCGAGTATTTCTTTATAATAAATTTTTTTTACATTTTTGAAAATTAGTACCTAGTTCCCCCGGCAGTAAAAGAGCATACATCATATGAACTTTTTTTCTTTTTAGTATCTAATCTTTATGATCCAATAGGTTCTCGCAGCGCTCGAGTGACTTACCATTTAGCCTCTTTTCCTCCCCTACTAATATATGGTCGCGCGTCGGCCAGCAACCCCCCCACCCAATAGTATAGTTTATGTTTACCTTCAAGAGCGGTAATTGCGTCGCATTGCTGTGCATTTCTTTTCTCCGTGCCGTTAGCCTAGTTTTTCGGTACTTGGCGTATAGCCAATAACTAGTGATGAAAAAAAAAATAGCCTGGTTATTTGACTTGTATCATCCGCGCTATTATTCCTTCATTGCTTACTTGGTCCACGTCCCCGTTCACTGAGCTGTCAAGTTTCCCTTTTCCTCTTTGACGAAAACGAAGAAATGTGGCCGAATTCGTTCATCACTTTACCAAATAAATTTATAAAAGTTCCGAAAAATTTTCAGGCTAAAAGTCTATTATACTTACGTCCAAACGCGATCAGAAAAATCCCACTATAAAGTATCGGACAGTTTACAAAAAACTTCTATTCAATTATACATCAAATAGAGTTTTCAAGTATAATAAAAGCAAATGGTATAAAAAAAATTTTACGAAGAAACAAATAGTTCGCCTAGTGATTTATTTTGAATCGTGTCTCAAATACATTTATGAAATACAGTGCCCATAGTGTGCGTGCAGATAGGTTTATGTTCTGTAAATGTTATTAGTTGGCCAATTTGTGTTCATAAATTATAGATGAAGGCATTGACAAAGAAACTCTACTGACAATGCCGCTTGACGTGGTGAAAGATTTAATTTCAAAAGTCGAACCGAGATGTAAATTTCTAGGGAATCGAAACGAACTTCTTCGAAAGGATAATATTGCTGTTGTGAGATTTTTTTCGATTATACACAATTAAAATTAATGATATGTAATTGCTCGTCTATTCTATGAGGCTTGAACTATGAAAAATTGTCATCTTCATCATAATTGAATTCGTGAGCCAAACATTCAACTGTCGTCAGTTCATTCAATAACAAAACTTTGATAATTTCTAGAATCTTGCATCGTCATCGTCTATTGACAGCAATACTGATGATTTGGATAGACCTAATTCACCGAGCCTGTATACCTCAAATACTATTACTTTGACCAACACAGCAGAGCAAGGTTTATCAGTGGCCTCGGAGAAATCTACAAAAACACAAAAGCCTGGCAACGTAATTATACTCTATCTACGTACAGTTTCATAGCGCGATCGATAAACAACGTAGAAAAATTGCCTGATTATTTCATTGATTGTGTGTAACATAAAATACGATGTTCAATACTGATCCAAACTTGACTTTATCGCATTGATATTCTTCAATTCATTACCACATGTATTTATTTTATGCGCATTACTTTGCATAGTAGTTTCACTATCTTCCAAACCCATCCTCTCACAGATATTCTTTATATTTTGTTCTAGCAATTGAAGAAACTATTGGCTCAAAGCGCAGTTGGACAAGCCATTTCAAGCACTAAGCAAATGGAAGAAAGTGATTTGTCACAATTGAAACTTTGAACACAATCAAACACGCACTCACATCACCACCCACACTCGCATGCCCAGACTACACACAAACATTCACACTACAAACAGACGCTAGCGGAACAGGGATAGGTGCCGTACTAACACAATCTCTCGATGACGAAGAGCATGTCATAGCATACGCTAGCCGTGCGCTAAGCGAGGCAGAACGTAAATACTCCACCACTGAGAGAGAATATGGCGGTACTCTGGTCCATAAAAAAATTCAGACCCTATGTGGAAGGATACCACTTTAAAGTAATTACAGATCACCACGCACTGAAGTGGCTAAGAGAATTAAAAAACCCCACAGGCCGACTTGCACGATGGGCACTAGAACTATTAAAATACGACTTTGACATTACACACCGAAAAGGTACAATGCACGACGTACCAGACGCACTTTCAAGACAACACGAAGACGAAGAACACATAGAAACAATAGAAGACACGACAGACAAATGGTACACATACAAGAAAACACAAGTACAAACACGCCCAGAGAAAAACGAATCATGGCGAATCAGAAACAAACAACTATACTTCCACCGCCCCAACCCCTTACACTCAGACCTCCGACCAGACACAAACCCATGGAAACTAGTAATACCCAAAGACAAAATAACACATACTACACGAAAATCACGACGTAACGCAAGCAGGCCACTTAGGGATCGAAAAGACATATCAAAGAGTAGCCAAAGAATATTATTGGCCAGGTATGTACAGAGACACAGTAAATTACATAAAAAAATGTGACACATGCCAAAGAATAAAAACAATGCAAACGCGACCGGCAGGGCTAATGGGTACCAGAATAATAGAAGAACCGTGGACAGTAGTAGCCTCAGACATCATGGGCCCAATCCCACCATCAAAACAAAAAAACCAATACATCATAGTTTTCGAAGACCTATACACCAAATGGGTGGAAATTATACCGATACGCAAAGCAAACGCAAAAACAGTAGAACAGACATTCCACTCACACGTAATATCACGATGGGGTACACCACGCATACTACTAACAGATAACGGCACACCATACATAAACAAACTCATACGCGAACTAACACAAAAATTCAATATAAGACACGCAACAATCCCCCCATACCACGCACAAGCCAACCCCGTAGAACGAGTCAACAGAACCGCTAAAACAATGACCCAAGCCTATACGTAAACAACGACCACACAGAATGGGACATACACTCACAGGACTTACAATTCGCAATCAATACATGTACACACACATCAACTAAACACACACCAGCCTTTTTGAACCTAGGAAGGGAATTAAATCCTACACAATGCCTAAGAAATCAATTAGAGAACGACGACGAAATAGAATTACAAGACACAGACAGATGGACAGATCACCTGAGACGACTACAAACACTTAGAGACGAAGTACAGAGGCACTTAATAGAAGCAAATGAAAAACAAGCACACTACTACAACCTACGAAGACGAGACATACAATTCAAGGAAGGAGACAGAGTACTGAAAAAGAACCATACACTCTCATCCGGACCAGAAAGAACGGCAGCAAAGCTAAGTAAAAAATTCATAGGCCCATACATAATAACAAAGAAAATCTCACCCACAATATACGAATTGGCAACAGAAAGCGGTAAAAATATAGGAAAATGTCACATAGAAGACCTAAAATTATACAGGGTGTCCCTAAATTGCCTCCCACGGACTAGCCAGCATGATACCTCGTTAAAATCCAACCGAGAATTTCTTTTTCTGAAGCTCGTCCGACGCATAGTTTTTGAATTATAAGCGATAGCGCTAGGCCAATCAGAGTGCACCATGTCATGTAAATTTGCCGCCACGGAAATTGCTGTTTTGTTCGTCTGGGTGAATTATTATTATTCGTTTACGAATTAAATATCGACACCTCCTCTCTCTCGCTGCTGTACCCATTATGCTTGAGGATGCGCTTCTGTTTACACACACAAGTGTGCCGCCCATGGATGTGCGGCCGGCAGCGTGTGCCGCGGCAACAATACCGAGGTCAGCGCCCGAGAAGGGGTACAACAGGGAGAGAGGGGAGGTGCCGATATTTAATTCGTAAACGAATAATAATAATTCACCCAGTCGAACAAAACAGCAATTTCCGTGGCGGCAAATCTAGATGAAATGGTGCACTCTGATTGGCCTAGCGCTATCGCTTATAATTCAAAAACCATGCGTCAGACGAGCTTCCGGAAAATGAATTCTCGGTTGGATTTCAACGAGGTATCATACTGGCTAGTCCGTGGGAGGCAATTTAGGGACACCCTGTATACATGATCAAATAAGCAATAAAAGAACCACGCCCGATAACACATCTCGAAAATAAACTAACATGTGTATTCACCCCACAGAAGACAACATGGAAAACAAACAACCGAGAATACCGGCCCTGATGACACTGCGACTGACGAGACCGACGACAACAACGACAAACACAGAGAGAACACCACTACTACAAACACCAGGACAGGCCCCACACCCACACAGATACGGACGCGACGGCACACACCAGACAGAGACCCGACGAACTCCACTACCGACACCCACTACACACATACAGGTAACAAAGGCCGCCACGACAACAACACACATAACAACCATTGCACCCACAGCTACCCAGAGACACTCACAAACACACACACCAATGACCACACACACAGTTACACTCTCCGGACAAAGGCAATGCCCAAAATGCAACGGGCTGGTCCGGGGCACAAAATACCCACAACACATACAAACCTGCACACAAACTAACACAGACACACGACACCCATCACAAATTGTCACACACCCACCAACAGTCACACAAACCACACGAACCACAACCACGCACACGACGACACACCCACCCACCAACAAACAAATACCCCACACAACCACACACCCCACATCGACACCAACACCACGACACACACTACCCCCCACATCACCCCCTCTGTGGACACGAACCAGACTCACGAGACCACAGACAACAGAAGACAGGATCCTACAAACATTCGCCAACATGGACACACGCACAGAACCGACGCAGACAAGACAGACATACAAAAAACACATAGGACCACCCCCAGAAATAATAGCAGTAATTGCAAACCTACAAGCGACAAGCACCCTGGACGACGAACTACGGGCAGAAAGAGACAGATACATGACCAGACGGGCACACCAACGTACAAACACAGACGAGACAGAAGCCAGCACGTCCACACACCAACCACACAGCACACATCAGACAGCACCACATAAAACACACCCCTCAAACACACCAGACACCGACACCGACACAGACTCCACCACCTCCACCGCAGAGACAGTTATACACATCGAAACAACACACACAACCACGCAACAGACACAAACGACGAACGACGACACAGACAATAACACCGACACCACCTCACTCACCGACACAGACGAACATACACAAACACCCCAACCAACCACACACACCACACGGGACTCAAGACGATACAAAAAACGAAAAACAATACGTAAACAGGAAAAAGAACAAAACAGAAAACACTAGACAAACTGACAACACCAAACGGACAGACGAACAACGACGCACACACAACACGGGACGCAAGACGATACAAAAAAAAGGACAAAACAGAAAACACTAAATACACTGACAACACCAAACCGACGGACGAACAACGACAGACGGAGGCCAAAGAAACAGAACACAACCCAAAAACTCCAACGCAGAACCACGGAGAAGCAACCACGAGCCACAAGGAACAAGGAACAGCGCAAAAACTCACCAAGACCCACACAGACGAGAGCCACCGAACCAAAACCAAAAATTTAAGTACAAATAGATTAAGAAAAACACCCGAGTTAGTACAAAATAATATAAGAATAGGATAAGTTAGTATAAGAGAAAAAGCATAATTTTGATAAATACACAAGAGACCAAGTAGAATAAGTAGATATAAGACAACCAACAACCCCACACCCAACGCACACCCCGCAAATACATCCCGACCCACATCCCTTAACCCCGACAGATCGGAGCAGACATCACAGAAACGACGGAAAATACCAGAAGGAGAAAACCAACCCCAAAGGAAAAGCACAGACGAAATGACCACAGACGACCACAGAAAACACAGACGAAATGACCACAAAACCCGTCACCGAAGCCGGCTCACCCTATAGGCCTCGCCCCGCGTGGGGAGGGGGGAGTTGTGACGTTGCACCTAGCAGAGATGAGTAGGGAGATCTCCAACGCTCGGCTTTTCGTGATACCAGCTAGATTGGAGCGTCGACGTGACACCTAGGCGGCCACGCACCGAAGGTGGCCCATTTCCGACCTGACACCTAGGCGGCCATGCACCGAAGGTGGCCCACAATCGTGTATATATAGATATACTCGGTCGCTCGAGCAAGTGGTTGCCAATCGCATCCTTGTCCCCGCTCGCACAGATGTTTCCTGGAATGCAAGAATTGGGATTTTTCTTGTTTCAATTATGAATGTCAGTGAATAAAAGTATCTCCAGATTTGATAAATTTTGGATTCAATTAGCGGACGCTGAACCAAAATAATTAACCATTCCCAGCCCGAATACTTATTTTTTTTTTTTTAATAAATATTATTTTTTTATTGATATGAAAATATGTGACGCCTGGTGTTCTCCAATATTTGTACACGCAGTCTATGTAAAACTATACGAAGCCAGCTCGATAACATTTATGCAAAATGTGCAATGGGCAAGTGGTTGGGCGAAATTATTTTTTTCTCGAAATGAATCTTCCAAAGAATCATCAGCGAATTCCGAGCAAGCTCCGTAAACATATCAAGCAAACACACGTACACGGACGTAGCTGTAGCGCAGCTGAGTGGATACCACATGAGGGTGGGGTATTGCGGGACACGGGTTCGATCCTGGGTCGCTTTTTATTTTTTTCTTTTGTTTTTTATTTACTTATTTTTTTCTTTTAGAAGAGAACAAATAATTGAAACAATAAAATACCGAGAGTGAATCGATTTGTTCCCCGTTTTTGGCGCCTCTTTTCTTTACTTAATCCCCGCCCCTTTTTCATTACGGGTAACTCAGAAGAGAGAAAATAAATGAAAGTGAGAGTGGACCGACTTTCTTTTTCCTTACATTTTTTCTTATTTCATATTCTTGCTTAATCCCGCTTTCTTTTTTGTGTTTTTGATAACCGAGAAGAGAAAAAAATAATGAAAAAAAAACAATTCCGAGAGTGTGTAGATTTTTTTCCATTTTTTTTTTCCGTTTCGTTATTTGGTAACCCGGATGAGAAAAAATCTGAAGAAAAAAAATGGAGACCGGGTCGATTGTATAAAAACTCTCTTTCAGCTGTTTAATAATATTACCCCCATTCTGCCGTTTCCCCACCGAAAATCTTGAATCGAATCATTGGTTAACGAGATCATGCACAGTATTTCAAAACCTGTAGAAAAATCTGATTTTTGGAGAAATATTCAAAAATGACTGTGTAAGGTGATAAATCCAAAATTTTGAATTTGTCCGCGGTCAAAATCGAATCCTATAATCGAAGAATCCACCGATCCTCGATCTCTCATTTCCTCCCCTCGAATCACACTACCGAGTTTGCTTTCGTGAGCTCGGTCTCTTTGCTCTGGGACGTCGAAGGGATCGGTCATCCGCTCATCTCCCGGTAGGCGACTCAACGGAAACTGGCCAATACTTCAAACTAGATTTAACACGTTGAGCGCCACGCGTATTTCTAAGACAATCCCGTTCAGGCCACGCGCGCCGCTTCGATTGAAGAGCTGGTATTGAAGGACCGGTGTTTCCGATCGCAGTAGCACATTGTAGCGTGATACCTATAGTCATTGATTCAACATGTTACGCGGCAAGTCTGTTTTGTTTTCTTTACCGCTTGGCGCGCCCATATAAAATTTCTTTGAAATGGATGCGTGGCCGGTGTTCCCTTTGCGACAAATCAGTTCATTACAGTTCTTGGCTCCGTGCATACAAAAATTTTCTTTAGCCCTGAGCGTCAAAATGTCAGTCCGAGAGTGTGAAAGCGACAGCAGCAGTGAAATTATTTTTGCTAGAAAACGGCCTAGAATGGATGTATTTTTATCCTCTGACGAAGAGGAGGAGATTGTTGAAGAATGGCATGACCCGAGAGGCAATCAGCCAAAGATTGTACCATTTACACATCCTTCGGGGTTTGTAAGGGAGCATATAGGATCAGATATAGCCGTAGAAACCAGCTATCAATTATTTGTGCCGGATGAACTGATCGAGCAAATTGCCGAACAAACAAATTTATATGCAGCACAGAAAATAGAAGCTGGATACACGCAGCGCTTGGCAAAGTGGACAGAAACAAGTACGTCTGAAATAAAGAGATTTTTTGGACTCATCCTATGGATGGGATTAGTAAAATTGCCGGCCATACATCATTATTGGTCTAATGATCCTGCCTATTTGCAAACGTTTGCTAAAGCGGTCATGTCAAGGAACCGATTTGAATTATTACTAAGAATGCTACATTTTGTAGACAGCGAAAAAGATAATGGTTCCAATCGTTTAAATAAAATACAACCAATTATAGACATTTTGGAGACCAATTACAAAAAATATTACAATCCGACCGAGGACATATGTATTGACGAATCCTTGATTCCATTTCGTGGCCGCATTGTATTTAGGCAGTATTTAAAACAAAAGCGCCATAAATATGGAATTAAAATATTTAAGTTGTGCTGTGGATCGGGATACACCTATGCTCTCCGCGTATACACAGGGAAAACTTTAGAAAAAGAAAAAACTACGCCCACTGATATTGTAATGTCTCTTTGCGAAAATTTGTTTGATAAGGGGCACACGCTCTATACGGACAACTGGTACACAAGTTTAGAATTAGCCGAAAAATTAATTAGTAAAAACACCCATTTAGTGGGAACATTACGTACAAATCGAAGAGGAAATTCGCACCAAGTGCTTTCAACAAAATTAAAACGAGGAGAAATGATAGCAAAGGAAAATAACCAGGGGATAACTATTTTGAAGTGGAAAGATAAGAAAGACATCCTAGTTCTATCGACAAAGCACTCGACAGAAATGGTGAATGTTGAATGCCGATTCGGAAGCCAGATCAAGCCACAAATTATAGTAGACTGCAACAGACAAAAGTCAGCTGTCGACTTATCCGACCAAATGAACGCCTACAACAATCCATTACGCAGGTCTCTAAAATGGTATAGAAAACTAGCTTTCGAATTGTTATTAAATACTACGGTTGTAAATAGTTACATTCTATATAAAAATATTACGAAGCAGAAAATTAGCATTACCGAATTTCGGAAAAAATGAGCAGTCCATTTTACAAGTGGTGACAAAGAAAACATTCCACCGACCAGAATTGCAAGAAGATCCGGAAAAAACACAAACTCGAAAGAAAATCGGGAAAAGTCTCTGAAGGTCGAAAGTACTGTAAATTATGTTATGACAAAAATGTAAGAAAAGATGGTAGAGTGATGGCAAGGAGAAAGACCAAGCGTGTTGTAACATTTTGTGATACTTGTGAAGGAAAACCATTTTTATGTTTGCCATGTTACAATGAATCCCATTTCCTGTAATGATACCAAATTATGTAAATTTTAAATAAATTTTCTGTAATTCCGTAAAATAGTGTAAAATTTTATAGTTCTCATGTTACACGCTGTCAGCCACCGATGGGTGACGCGGTCTAAACGGAAAGTCTAGTGTCAGCCACCGATGGCTGACATGGCGCTCAACGTGTTAACGTGGAGAATCTATTGAACTCATCGACTTCGATCCCGGATTCCAGTCCCAGGGCAGGAGCCAACGTGGGAGAAAAACGAGCGTCCTAGATAAGTTAAAATTTGAAGGATTGTTTATTTAAAAGTCTCATCGAACTCCAAGATAAATCCGAGAATGATGTATAAATTGGGATGAGTGTGTGTATGTATCTGTATGTGACGGTGTGTAACTGTAGGTGACTGTGTGTGAAAATAGGGCCTCATATGTTCAATAAAAATAAAACTAGTATAAATTGATTTTACAAAATGGCGCCCAACTAAGTGGCACGATATCAAGGAATAAAATAAATTTAAAATTTTATATTGTAGTTGTCTAAGAAGTGATATCGTGAACTCACTAAATTGAAAAAAAAAAAAAATTAGATTGTGAGATTATTTTCGCATATTTTATTGAGATTATAAAATTTGGTACCTTGTTTAAATCTACATATACTTTAATAATATTTATTACAAATGCATGGCAAATGAGAATGAACAGATTTACGTGACAAGATCAGGGCGAAATTCGAAACAAAAATTTAAAAATTACACGTTTACAGAATCGAGGCGTACAAATCAAAAGAAAATGCCAGCAATAACACGCGACGAAATTGTACCCGATCCGCAATCGTCGCGAACGCGCGATTTGGAGCTAGAAAGAGAGTCCTTGAATCGTCTTCGGCAAGAGATAGAAGAAGAGCGACGATCTCTCGAGGCTCAACGACAACATAGTCAACACCTGATCAACAATCAAGGCCAGCGTAACGTCAATACCGAGGAGATTTCGTCGATCATAAGTAATGTACAAAACCTTAATTTGGACTTGAAATTACCTAAATTTAAAGACGAGTATGAATCGAATCCGATAGAATTTTTAGAAATGTTGGAAAGGTTTTTTACCGCAAAAAATGTAAAGCCCGGTCAGAAGTTATTGATAGTTGAACATTCGTTAGAGGGAAGAGCAAGCTTATGGAAGGATTTACAAGGCGATGTGGAAAATTATGAGATATTTAAAGAGCGTTTTCTTGAGGAGTTTTATTCGGTGCCGGTGAGAGTGCGATTTAAGAAAAATTGGATGGATAGACGTTATGATTCACGAACAGAGTCGTTACAAACGTACTTTTACCGTCAATTAAAAGAATCCAAATATTTTATTCCCCAGTTAACAGAGTACGAAATAAATTATCAAATTATCCAACAATATCCGAATTGGGTAAGGGAAACGCTGGCAACGGTAAATTATCACGATTCGAAAATAATAGGACAAACGTTAGCGAATTTAGATAGTATACGATGCGAACGGGAAAATAAATACGATCGAAACGACCCAGAAAAAAATCAAAACAAATATTCGAACACGAAAATTAGACGGATGGAAATACGAGGAAGAAATTACGACAGGTCTTATAGAAATAATCGTCGCGGAAATGACCCGGGGCCATATCAAAATAAACACCCGAGATACGAAAATAATATTCCGAATTCATTTGGGAATCTTAATATGCCGGACACTCGTTTCCCACCTCCAAGGCCGTCGTCTAATGGAGAAACGGCAATGCGAAATTCAAACAACCATTTAAACTAACAGGTGATGCGATGCCTTCGGGTCCTCCATCGCATCGACGGGGCTTCGATTTTTTGGAAGAATTACGGGTAGGAATCGAAGGAAACGAGGGCCTAGATATCAAGGAGGAAGAATTGACGTTATCTCAATGCCCTCATTTGAAAATAACGATAGGTGGTCAAAGTCAAGTAGCGCTTCTTGATACGGGTAGCCAAGTGACTGTTATTTCCGAGCTGTTTTATAATGTTTTGAAAGGAAAATTTGCTTTAAAAGAATTACCTGTGACCAATTTAGTTGTTTCTACCGCGATTGGAAAAAAAGCCACGATGATAAGGCGTCAAATTTTTTTGGAAATACGCGTTGAAGATATGACCATATCGGGTACGTTTCTGATCGTTCCGTATTTAACGTCGGATGTAATATTAAGCAATGATTGGCTTTTGAAAAATCAAGTGATATTAAATTATAAACAAGGGTTTATAGAAGTCCGCGACCGTCGTTTATCAAAGTCATCGATTATATTTGACGCTTGTGCGCCTGAAAAACTTGTTTGTTCCCGGAAAGACGATACGATCTATGTTTATGTGATAAAATCTCACGAGATTTCGGTTGAGAATGGACTGAACTACAATCAAGTTGTAGTTGACAAAAATGACGAGATCATTGATGAAAGCGATCTAAATAACGAAAACGTTGGCGCGAGTAAAACCAACGCGGATAAAAGCTCGAAGTTGTGCGATATTAGAGTACAAATTAAAAACCGTGAAAATACACTCGAAGAAAATTTATCGGCAAATATATGTGTTTTAGAAACGATGAAAAGTGAAGAAAATCATAATCGAAGTACAGCTGTGAAACAGACAAGTAATTTAAATGAATTCGCAAATATCGTGGAAAATGCCAAATCCCTTAGTGATGAACAAAAGAATAATTTTTATAACGTATTAATAAAATCGCAAACGCTATTCTCGGATAAAGCAGGATGCGCTAGGGGTTACGAACACCAACTAAAATTGACAACGAATAATCCGAGTATCCGACACTCGTATCCAATACCATTGCAAGTCCGAGAACCAACAGCTCGTGCGATAAAATAAATGATCTCGGAAGGAATTATTGAACGTGGAATTAGCCAGTTTTGCAATCCTCTCCGAATAGTTAAGAAGGTGGATGGGACAGTCAGAGTATGTTTGGATGCCAGATTTCTTAACAAAGCTATAGAGGATGATCACGAATCGCCGCCGTTAATTAACGAATTGTTACAGAAATACCATGGTTGTCAATGGTTCTCTAAGATGGATCTCACACACGGATATTGGCAAGTTCCATTACACAAAGATTCGAGACCTTATACTGCCTTTTTATTTGATTCTCACACATACCAATTTTGTCGAATCCCTTTTGGATTAAAAACAGCCGGAAGCGGGTTTATCCGTGCCCTGAGTTTTGCGTTGAAAAATGATTTTGACAAGTATGTGTCATGTTATATAGATGATATTCTGATTGGGACGAAAACCTTCGAAGAACACATCCGAGTAATGGAGGGGATATGTAAGCGTTTACTTGATTATAATTTTACACTTCGATTATCGAAGTGTCTATTTTTCCAAGAGAGCGTCCCCTTTCTTGCGTTTATGGTTTCTTCGAAAGGTATTGAGCCTGAACCTCAGAAATTAGAATCAATTTTGAAATTTGACGAACCTAAAAATAAAAAACAATTACAACAGTTTTTAGGCGGGTGTAATTATTATAAGCAATTCAACATAAAACACAGTAAATCGGTAGACCCTCTTAGAGAATTATTAACCAAAGACAAAGCGCGGGAATGGTCGCATAAACACTCAGATGCGTTCCAAAAAAATGAAAAAAGATTTTAGCAAATGCATTACGCTCAAACATGTGATCCCATTAACACCATTTAAAGTTCAAACGGATGCGAGTGATCGAGGAATAGCTGGAATACTGTACCAGATAGATGAAAACGAACAACATAACATTATTGCTGTGGTGAGTCGATGTTTATCGCGGTGTGAAATTAATTATACAACCACTGAAAAAGAGCTTTTAGCCATAGTTTATGCGGTTGAAAAATTTAGGGTTTATCTTATTGGAGTAAATTTTGAGATCGTTACGGATCATAAGAGTTTGACATTTTTAAGATCGTCAACATTTCAAAATGCTCGTATTATACGATGGAACCTTCTCCTGCAGCAATACTCGTTTACAGTGTCTTACTGTCGTGGCAGCGACAATACGGTAGCAGATTTCTTTAGTAGAAACCCCGAGGGTAAATTCGTGGAACAAATGCAAGAAAAAATCGTAATCTCGTCAATGGAACAATACTTTTTGCCTATAAGAGATACAGAGGAGACATCATTGATTTCAATTGCCATGTTGAAATATGATGCGAATTTGAAACGGAGTATCAAAACGTTGGGCGAATGGCAGCTTAAAGATCCATACATTAAGGGCAAAATTGATGCAATGGACGAGATAGGAGGGGAAGAATCAAGATTTATCATACACTCTGGCATTTTGTTCCACAGAAATAAGAACAGAGAAAATTGGAGAATAGTTATTCCAGAAAATATGCAACGACTTTTAATTGACGCTATTCATACGAAATTAGCGCATCCTGGGGTGTATAAAACGATTGGATATCTGAAACAATTTTATTATTGGCGTGGAATGGCGTCACAGGTTAAAAAATTCATTATGTGCTGCGATTTGTGCCAGCGCGTCAAATATTTAACAATATCAATGGAAGGGGAATATAATTGGGTTGCAACAACAAAGCCAAACGAACTCGTTACGGTGGATTTCTATGGTCCTTTGCCAACAGGACGAGGAGGAGTGCAATATATTTTTGTTATGTTAGATGCATTTTCAAAATTAGTCAGTCTGTTTCCAATGAAAAAAGCAACTACGCGCACGTGTTTGAAAAAAATAACGGAGTATTATATTCCAAAAATCGGAAAGCCTGAGCGAATATTATCCGATCACGGTAGTCAATTCATGTCTGAGGTGTGGAAAACGGAACTCCAAAAACTGGGAACTAAAACTCTTTTCAGCTCGATCAGGCATCCTCAGTCGAATCCAACGGAACGGGTTATGAGAGAGCTAGGCCGTTTGTTTAGAACTTTATGTGCTAAGAAACATACGAAATGGGCCGAAATGGTTCCACAAATTCAAGAATTTTTGAACGTTACTGTGCACCAAAGTACCGGTATGACACCTCAAGAATTGCATTTTGGCAAGCCGATAAAAGATGAAATTCATAAAATCATTCAATTTCCACAAAGTCACGATCCGTCTCATGAATATTTGATAACGCTGGCACGAGAAAATTTGAAGAAAAATTTTGAATATCGCAAAAACGGGCAACATAATATAACGAAGGTTCAATTATCGGTGGGAGATTTGGTTTTACTTAGAGTCAGACATTTGTCGAATGCGTTTGATAAAGTAATAAAAAAGTTTTTCCATCTATTCGAGGGTCCGTACAAAATTGGACGTCGTATTGGCGAAAATGCTTTTGTACTCGTCGATCCAAATAATGAACAGAAAGAAATAGGCACATATAATCGACGTAATCTCCGAAAATATTGCGTTGAAAGTAAATACAACTCTAGTTAATTTAAAAATAATTTAATTTAAAGTATTGTAAATATCGTGGTAGAAATATCATTGCTATGAATGTGACGACGGAAATCTATATGATCAAACAGATTCTGGAATGACAAGAGGAGATAGGTCTCCTTGACCCTTTTAAAACTTAACGCGGTCATTGAGGTTGTATGACAAGATCGTTTTTGAATTAGAATGTGTGTGAGTGGTGACCGTGTCCTGATTCGAGATGAAATATCTGCTTGTATATTTTTAATGTGTGGTATGCCGTACTGCGGAATGTGTGCGATTTGTATCAGAGGTCGAAAATATTTATTTGTATTTTTTTTTTTCTTTCCTCGGGCTGTATGCTTTGCTAAGACATGTTATGAGTAATTGAATATTGTTGTACATGACGAAAGAAAGCTCTGCCATAGGTTGTGTGTCGTCGGACGACCGAGGATATCGTGTTCCTAGACCGAACTCCTCCACTGGGCTACATGACCTTGGACGAATCTCATGTCCAGAATTAAAAGGCATCAACGATCTTTGAAGCACTGGAGCGGTTCGCGCTTTATGGTCAAGAATCATCGGTCCCTCGAGTCGTCACATCATAAATTGTCATCGCACTACTACAAAGGGTGTCGGATCGATCTAAGGTCGTTGTTCGACCAATGAATTTCCGATCGAGAATCAACATCGCTTTAAACGGACAGGTTAAGCCATTCATCCGGGTGTCATGCAGCACACCTCCTCCGAGATGCGTCGCATTACAGGAGGGGAATTGTAAGGTGATGAATCCAAAATTTTGAATTTGTCCGCGGTCAAAATCGAATCCTATAATCGAAGAATCCACCGATCCTCGATCTCTCATTTCCTCCCCTCGAATCACACTACCGAGTTCGCTTTCGCGAGCTCGGTCTCTTTGCTGTGGGACGTCGAAGGGACCGGTCATCCGCTCATCTCCCGGTAGGCGACTCAACGGAAACTGGCCAATACTTCAAACTAGATTTAACGTGGAGAATCTATTGAACTCATCGACTTCGATCCCGGATTCCAGTCCCAGGGCAGGAGCCAACGTGGGAGAAAAACGAGCGTCCTAGATAAGTTAAAATTTGAAGGATTGTTTATTTAAAAGTCTCATCGAACTCCAAGATAAATCCGAGAATGATGTATAAATTGGGATGAGTGTGTGTATGTATCTGTATGTGACGGTGTGTAACTGTAGGTGACTGTGTGTGAAAATAGGGCCTCATATGTTCAATAAAAATAAAACTAGTATAAATTGATTTTACAACTGTACAGAAAGATCAGGCGGGTTCCCGAACATTTAAACAAGAAAATAATTATTCAAAATTAGACTTTTTCATGGCAGCAAATGGACCGTGACTTTCGAAAACAATTGAAGAGGTCGTAAATCTCTCTATCTAATAAAAAAGTTTCAAACAAATGAACGTAGAAAAAGATTATAATAACAATAGTATAAAAAGATTATAATAACAATAGTAAAAAAAGATTATAATAACAATAGTATACGCATGAAGTTGGCGGTGGGGTGAGATCGCGAAAACAAAACAAAAAGCATCTAGCAAACCCTTTGACAGCTGTCATCGGCTGTTTATGACAGACAGTCTTTGACAAATATCTTTATAGGTATCTGTTTCTGACGCGCAAAAAATGAACATGCAAACGAAAATTATCAAGATGATTCGCGACAGGAATTGTCTTATTCGCGCTTTGGCGTATCCTGTATACGGCACTCAAGATCGACACGCAGAGGTGAGACTGAGTATCGTTTCAAATATAGTGGATAATTGGTCTACATTTGCGGGTTTTATTACAGGTAATGAGTCAAACGGTGCTGTTATTAGGTGACCTGGTGATTACAAATCACATATGAATAAAAATGCAATATATGCAGCTGCGGATATTTTTAAGATATGTTTAATCGTGTATCGCGAAGAACAAATTCATCCACACTGGATCGGATCACAAAATGGAACACAATTCTCGCTACTCTTCACCGGCGACGGAGACAGTGGACACTTTGATGTCTTGCAGAACCAAAATAAAATTCAGATAGTGAGTAATAAGTATGAAAAGTAACAATCAAATAATAGTAAATCTAAATATATCACCAAACAGTCAAAAGGACAGCCAGGATTTACGATGACAATGGAGAAAGGAGGAGTTTCAAGCAGCAGACAAGGCGATGAAGATGGTGGATGGTCGGAAGTATCACATAAGAAAGAGGAAAATAAAATTGTAAGTGCGAAGAACCAAATAAGCCATAGAATAATATCCATCAAATATTCGTATAACCAGGAAAGAGGACGACCAGGATCGATGTTGACCACAAGAGAAAGAGGTGTTTTGCGGAATGAACATCAACGCAAATATAGAGAAAATAATAATATAAACAAGGTGATTTTGGAGAATAACCAGCAGAGCGGCAGTAAAAATAATTCAACGAAGGGTGTCGAAGAATTAGAAGAATCGATTGCGATGATTGAAACGGAAAATAAATCGAGAGGACGACCAACCAATGTGATGGACATAGAAGAGCGAAAAATTAGACGACGGGAACAGCAGCGAAAATATAGGGAAGCGAACAAAAAATATCATACTGGCTTTTCAACCAACGAACAGAAAGGAGGAGTTTCAACCAGCAGACAAGGCGATGAAGATGGTGGATGGTCGGAAGTATCACAAAGGAAAAAGGAAAATAAAATTTTAAGTGCGAAGAACCAAATAAGCCAGAGAATAATAATAAACAAATATTCCTATAACCAGGCAAGAGGACGACCATGATCGATGTTGACCACAAGAGAAAGAGGTGTTTTACGGAGTGAACAGCAACATAAATATAGACAAAAAAATAATATAAAGAAGGTGATTTTGGAGAATAACGGGCAGAGCGCTAGCAAAAATAATTCAGCAAGTCAAGGAGATAGATAGATATCAATAGAGAAGGAACACCAATTTTCAACCAACGAATGGAAGCTTAGATTGATGAAAAAAAGAAAAGTAAGCACAGAAAGAATTGAAGTGGACAGCAAGTGCAGGACCTGTCATTAAATCAACATGAAGGAATTCGCCTGTCTATTAGACAATGCGTAAGGAAATAGTGAGGCGCGAAGCGCCGAACAACGAGGCGCGCAGCGCCGAGTGCCCGAGGCGCGTAGCGTCGAGATGGGGTTGGCGCGCGAAGCGCGCAGGGGCGAAGCCCCTAGTGCTGGGAAAAAAGTGAAATCACCTACGCATCCGATGAACATTATTCTTGTTATGAGTCTTATAAAAATGTTAGCTAGCCGCAACTTCGGGGACAAAATCATGAATTAATTACCGTTACGACTCATAACTTCCGGTCTCGAGGTGAGGTTATGCACTTGATAGCTGGCAAATTGACGTTGCCAAATTAACAAGTAAACTAGTCAAATTTATACTAATAACCATATTTTTTTTCATTCAACAACTAATTACAATAAACTAATTCATCATTTACATTAATTTTTTAATCTACACATTTTAAGGGGATTATCACATCAATCCGCAATGATAAAAATATACTACAGTTGTTCAATACACGCGTGGTCAGCATGATCTCATTAATGAAGGCGTAATGGGATTTGGGGAGGAAACAAAGTGAAGGTAAAGGCATGTAGAATTGTCAGATGAATGTCCGTAAGTTTGTTTTTTCCAAATATTGAAGCACTCATGAACATATACTATTCAAATTTTTGTGACTGAATAACGTCTGGATTTCACAGAACGTCAATAAGAAAAGTGTTGAAAGAATTCTGTGAATCATACTTTTGTTGATTGTTTAGCAGAGTGCACTACAATTGGAATGAAATTAATAATATTCCAAACTATTCTTGGAACAGGATAATAAGCATGAACATTTAACTTGGTATTCAGCAAGAAAAATTAATGCACTCGTTTTCGGGGGGCACCACGAGAAGGCAATCAACACCACCCCCCGTTCCCGTATTTAAATTTTTGGGTTAAATATAGAAACATTACGTATAGAGCCAGTGATTCGCCAGTTAAATTATTATAGCATGTAAACTAGCTAGCCATTAGGGCTATATGCCATTTTCCGATATTCAACCAAAAAATTTATATACGGGTTGAAGCGCAGCTCGCAGAGCCTCTGTTAATTGCCAGGTACGACTTCAAACCAAAAAAAAGGAAATACATGAAGCGCAGCTCATAGAGCCTCTGGCAATCGGCAGGTACGACTTCAAACCAAAAAAAAAGGAAATACATGAAGCGCAGCTCATAGAGCCTCTGGCAATCGCCAGATACGACTTCAAACCAAAAAAAAAGGAAATACATGAAGTGCAGCTCATCGAGCCTCTGGCAATCGCCAGGTACGACTTCAAACCAAAAAAAAAGGAAATACATGAAGCGCAGCTCATAGAGCCTCTGGCAATCGCCAGGTACGACTTCAATAAGAGAATACTTAAGCGCAACTCACTGAGCCTCCCCGGGTACGTCTTCACAACAGAAAGTGTCATGAAGCGCAGCTATGGAGCCTCCGGTTGACGTCAGGGTACATCTTCGCATTGAGAGCTTTCGATTCAATTTAAACACCTTTAATTTTTTGTAACTTACTGTTCAGCTTGTGTATAGTACGAGATGATCCGGACTGTCGTACTGCCCGATTGTTGAATGTAGTCTGAGCAAAAACCTTCACTTTGACCATAAAGCGTAGAAGCTCTATGCGATGCTGAAGGCATTCATCACCTTCGTGAAACCAGTCAGGATACAATCTGGCAGTATCTGTAATAATATCATCTATAAGATTGATCAAAAGACCTTCGCAAGCCCAGTGCGTCTTCCACAATCTATAAAAAGCTTCGAGTTGCGATCTGACGATGCTTTCGAACTTGTCTGTGGGCCGGCTCAGATATGACACCGATGGCGCATCAGCGTCAGCATGTTCATATTCCCGAAGTTCAGTATACACCTCATTCGGCGATGACACTTCCATCGGAGTTTTAAGGGTTTCAAAACGACATCGATCGCACGGAAATTTGCGCAGGTTGCGCTGAGCTACGTAACCAACAAAATAATTGATTGCACAAAGTTCGTATCTCGGTAACTTCGTTTCTTTCGACGTCTCCGCATTCGCCATTTCTGTTTCCTGCTCTTGCCTCAGAGCTTCCACAGCATTTTCAACTTCTGCCGTATCCTCGTCGAATTCGTGTTCGGTGGGATCCGCAGGCATACTCTCTGGCGTATCGAAAGCCCGAGCTACCATCGTGCAGGGTTCTATCAAAGCAACGGCGTCAGGACATTGTACATTTCCTCTGCTGCCGCTGCCGATGTATCCGGTAGAAAGGATGTGTCTCAGAGACAAGCGAACCATCCGAGCCGTGGGATTTGGGTTGTGACCACCTCGCTGGCGAAATTTCGAGAAGAGGTGTTCGACGGAATCTTGGTTGCACAGTCCGGCTGCCAACTCGAATCCGGGATACTTCTCTTTTATCGTCGTATACGTAAGTAGAATAGCTCTTACTGTCAGAGGCAGACCTCTCAGACAAGGCACCTTTTTCATTACCGGTGGTTGCGAAGTATTTTCAGCCGTCCCCTTTCTCCTTGGGTCAGCAATCGTCCATTCCGAAGAAAACTTCACGAACTCTGTCAGCGTTTCCTCGATGTCGGAATTCTTGTCGGCAAGCGGACGCTTATCAGGATTTCGGCACAAAAGCTCATAGGCATTGCATGAATCGATGACTTTATTCATACGCTCAGCAAAAGCTGCGCTAGCCTGCCACGTTTCCGTGTTGAGCCCGTGCGGATCCTTGCCTGCAGTTGTTATTGCCGCTGCAAAACTTGAAAAGCACGCTTAACGTTCATCGCCTGAAAGGACGATGGAAACAAGTGCGCCTCGGAGATGTGAGAGAGTAGATTCGAGGTAGTACTGCAGTTATCGTATCTCCAAGTTTTTACAAAATCTTCGTACGAAGCGATAATCTGACCCCTCCAGTACAGTATTTTGTGTGTTCGCAACGTGCTCAAAAGACGTTTTATCAAATGAGGAAAGTCGAATGACGCAAAGTAATTTCGGCCACCGCTCATAAAGTACGGACTCTCCTCTTACACTTTTAAACAAGAATTGAACAATTTTTGGTTCGAGGGACCCTGATCACATGTCACGAGGTGAATTACGGCTCCAGCTTCATGCAATCGACGGAGGCATTCATCGACCAAGGTATGAATCTCCTCGGCCTTCATGCCAGTACCGGGAAGAAAATACGCGAGTTGTTGACGCCATGATTGATTTGCGTTCAAACTGTCGACGCAAAAAACGAAGACGTAGCGCGCGCGTTCATCCCTTCGACCGAGTGGGCCGAGATCAACCAGACCTTCGATGCAATCGAATTTCTCCGAATATTCTTCAAATTGTTTGATTGTCATCTCGTCCCATTTTAGAGCGCATACCCTATTTTCGATAGGCAACTCTTCAATTTTGACTTTCAACTTCTGGAATATGAAATCGCAGAAGCCGGGTTTTATGTCAACCTCCGAGATCCAATTGCGCACGGTACTTTCCGCCGGAAACATGCATCCTGCATCTCTCAAACGCGTATACGCAGACGCTGAGTAATAAAAAAGCTGCTTTGCAAGATCTTTTTCTTCCTCCGAGTAAGGAGTATTTTTCCGGTGCAATTGGAGCTTCATCATCGTTCTTGCTGCCGGCCGCAAACTCTTTTGCTGATCAAGAAAACTATCGAGGGACAATTTTTTTCTCTCCACGCGTGCACCTGTCCTCAAAGCTCGTTTCAGCTTCTGACGGAGTTGTCGAATCGTTTTCGTCTTCGATGCATTTTCCCGTATCAAAGCGGCATTTTGTTTACGCAGATGACGCAACACTTTTGCATGAAGTGACAGATCACCCACACATGACATGTGTCCCTCAGGCGTCTGACATGCAGGGTTACTATCATCGGGTTGCGGTTCTACGCTCATCCACGTGCAATTTTCGTCATCCGAATCAGCAAAGCTCACCACTGTCTTCCTATACTTACGCGCATGCTCCGAAACGTGCAAATCTTCTTCACCTACGCCCGTAGGCACACACGCCGATGCCGACGAGTGAACCGTATCAAAGGCGGACTCACCTGTGCTTTGTACCTCTACAGAGTCACAAGGCATAACAAGCACCGTTTCCGTCAAACCCGAGGAAACGGTACCCGCCGGTACGACAGAGTGGTTCGCCGCAAACGCGGAAATGAACGACACCGGTTCATCGGCAGAATCGTTGAGAATCAACGACTCGAACTCGACCGGGTGCGGCATTGCAAGAGAAATTGCATCACTTACCATTGTACGGACTGCGCAATCATCCACTGGACCTTCCACATATGTGGATGAAGTTCGGACTTCCGGGTTGGCCTTCGAATCGTCAACACTCTCGAGAAACATAAGAGGAATCGCCTGTTGCGAAAGTCTGTTGCCAATGAAGTACATCGGGCTGAAATGCTCCCGGCATAATCCCCACGTCCGTAATGTTTCCGGTGATAAAGTCAGCAAGTACTTATTGCCTGCGATTTCGGAAAAAATGTACCTGTATTAACAAATGACTCATCTGCGCCAAACCGCGCCGTGTGAATATATTGACTTTGAAACTCGATAGAAGAATTTTTTTTTCCTACCAAAAGTGAGTTTTGGTGATAATTTTGAGTACTTTGCGATAAGGTAAAAATCAGTAAAAAAAAAGACATTCTGCAGATGCGAAGAACATTTTTTGTTGTCATCGTAAAGTGAAAAAGTTTAAAATCAATCGTTTAAAAAAATGTTGTTCAGAAAACCTTCAGAAAACTTTATTTCTTCTACTATGAAATTAATGTAAATATATTTGCAAGCAAGTGCAATGATTTTTTTTTTAATTGTCTCTTTGCGAAAATTTCTGTTTTCGAGAATTCATATAGGTTTAATTTCTGATCGTTTAATACCCCGCATACTTCTTAGATGCAACACGGAATATTTCTCCTAACATATATCAAAAATTCACCCTTCACGATTTTACCAAAATTATAAAAATTGAATTTAAAATGGAGTGAAAATTCTGAACAATTTCATACATATTCAGAGAAAAGAACAAATTCATTCTATAATATAAGAAAGGAACATGAACGGAAATTTGTTCAACAATTTTTTCCCACCACAATTTTTTTACAAGTTTTTTGCATTATCAAGAAACACGGCATACGTTTCTCGGCAGACGTCTGCCACAGGGCAGACGTTTCTCATGATGCATGAAAGCACTCATTTTTCATTTAGGAAATGAAATTTAAAAAAAAAAAATTTGTATGCTTGATAGAATCGAAAAAAAATAAAAAAAAATTTTGTTAAAAAATTAAGAAATAAATATACCAAGCATTCTTCAGTACATCCTTTTTCGCATAGCGTTAGTTATTTTGGATTTCACTGTTCTCCGAGATTCTTGCACTTTTCCATTTCGAGAAAAAATGCGAATAATTACAATGCAACACTTACCGGTATTTTTTACCCACGCATCAAGGCGGCAATCTCCTGCCACAGGAAATCTGTATAGTTTTGTTCCCGTAAATTTAGAATTCTTACAACCACGGTAAGCGCAGAGATCGCGCGCACGTTGCGGTTTGTTTTTATCCATTTTTGTATGTTTTTCGACGCAGCAAAGCACATACAGAAGTCACTCCCTTATTACGAGATTACGATGTAGAGCATTCGTAACACGAGTTGCGACTGACGATCGAAAAATTGCTAGCTAGATTTGGGGGAAGCCGTGATCGCATACAATGTAATACATTGTAAACTTCGTCGTTTCGGGATATATTTCGAGATATACATGCAAATTTTCTCATAAATAATTGAATCGAGAGTCGACCGGCGAAGTCGAAGTATAATGCAAAAAACAATAAGCCGAGTCGATTGTGATAAAAAAAAAATCAATGAGCTTTCAATTTTTGGATCCAACATTTTCGGTGGGTAAACGACCAAAGGGGGGTATATTAGGGTGCTTTTTTTCGACTATTTTTTTCTTCGGTCCCATCAGGAAATTTTTTTGGAAAGACAAAAAAAAAAATTCCCTGAAAGTTTGAGCCGTTCATATTAATATTAAGTCCTAGACCAAGGCGTGTAAAGATTTCCCATTGAAAATACACGGAAACTCGGATTTTTTATCTTTAAATTTCTGTAGCTCAGCGGCATTTAATGGCATTGCTTTGACCATAGACAAGTATTTCTCAGAATTAAACGCTCTACAAAAGTGCCCATTGCGTAAAAGTCGTAACTCACACCGGCGTGGTAGTACGGGCCACTAAACCTAATTTTTCCATGAAATTCGCGTTTTTTCGCATTTATCTCGTAAACGACAAGAGATACAGAAAATTATTATTAAAAAACAATACATGTGTTTTTAGTAATCTCTATTTTCCATTACTGTCAGAACTTTTCCTCATTAAAAAAACATACGCCCATTTTATATCAGTCTTGACGAGTATTTCTTAAGAATTTTGAGAGATGCGAGATCGGAACGACAAAATTATTTCAGTAGCAACAATGTATGGACCCCTCCCCTTTTCTGATATAGGCAGCCAGTTAAGAGGCTTCACAGTGTTCAGTTTAGTGCCAGCTCTCGAGGTATCAAGATGGTAAGTAAATAACATAATTATTTTACATGTATGGAAAAACCGGCAGGTTTGACGCTCGTCTATTTACTTAGATTAAGAAGAGAAATAAAGGGAAGGACCTGTAGTTGTATTTTATACTTTATTTAATTTTCCTTGAATTGGCAAACGTTTTTATTTTTGATTGTATAGGAAGATGTGTGGGGAATTCCCTTCTCATGCCCAAGAATATAGTACACATTTTCGATTATTTTTTTTTTTTTTTCTTTTGGGAAAACATTTTCCTCAATTTCCAAATATCCTTAATTTTTTGGTATTCAAATCGATTCTTAACAATTTTGCGCACAGGTGGGATTTTTTAAATAATTTTTTCCGTAATCCTGAAGATATTTCCTATCTGAGACCACTGTCAATAGGCAAGATTCCGGAAATCATAAAATTCCCTTTTTTTCTGATTAAAAAGAAAATCACTGACCTATAAGGCCACTAAAAGCTCGAAATGAAAATCTGAAAAAATTAGAGATGGTTTTTTATATTCGAAGCCATTAACGTAAAAAATCCATTTAACGACCATCCTAATAGATATATATTGTATATGGGGCATTCCACGTCAAATTTACAACCCATGCACCTCACCCTCTTCGATTTTGATCATTGTATGATGTTGCAGCTACGATTTCAACCGACTTAAAACAGTGTCGGAATTTTTTGCAGATTTCTTTAGCCACCACTGAAATAGAAAAAAACTGAAAAACCAATTCCGAAAACGCTTCTTTTAAAATTCTGAAAAAATTCACACTGATTTTATAATTAAAAATATGATTTGTAAGCACGATACGATAATCAGTGTGAATTTGTTCAGATTTTTAAAAATGTCGTTCTCGAAATTGGTTTTCCGTTTTTTTTTTAAATTTCACCAGTGGCTAAAAAAATCTGAAAAAAATTCCGAGACTCTTGTGGGTCGGTTGCAAGATCCTGCTAACAAATTATCAAAATGAGAGGAGGTGAGGTACATTGGTTGCAATTTGATGTGGAATGCCCCATAGATATTAGATTGGTCGTTAAATTGCTTTTTTGCAATTTCAATGTTAGATTGTGGTAGATCGGCTTTAACTATATAAAAAAAAATTTTTAATCTCTTTCAGATTTTTATTTTGAGCGAAGAGAATTACGGGCCAGCAGGGTCACTAAGGGCTCAAAATAAAAAATTTTAAAAATTAGAGATTTAAAAAAAATATTTTTCAAGCTGATCTACGACCATCCAACATTGAAATTCCAAAAAAAGCCATCTAACGACCACCCTTGTGTACATAGTAAAACGAAAGTAATTTTCAGACGAACGGTAAAATCGCTAACCCGCGTACGCAAAATCGTAAGAGTTGAGAAAGAATATCCTGTATCAACATTTCAGTATGCGTTGTCGATTAGCATTTTAATCGTTCATAGGACGAAACAATGGCAGTCGTAATAAACTGAATGCTGCAAACAGAATTATCGCATATTCCTTGTCTTATGTACAGACGAATCCTGTTGACAATTTGGCGACGGAGATGGAGGCGTTAAACCGGATCGTCAACCAGGACGAAATGTGAGTACGCGCACAAATCGCTTTGGAAATCCCGAATCAGCGTTTGTTGGTAACCGTTCAACAATCATGTCATCAAATATTCACATCGGAATCTAATAAATTGTAGGAGATGCATTTTTTTTAAACAAAAAAAAATATTTCCTAAACAACGCTTCCGACAATTTGTTACATACCAATTTCAATTTTTCTAACACGCCGATTGAAGCATTTCGAACAATCTATCGTTTCGGATTGTAGATACGACTTTTGTTTCCATAAATAAAAAAATGTTAAGGCCTCTATGCAGAGTCCCCCTTCCTCAATAACAATTGACCCGACATGTTCGCATCCCGACTTATTCCGGTCTTATTCCCTACACCCCATCTGTACAAAGAATATTTTATTCATTGCAGGATGGATGAAAGTACAACGCCTCAACCTGGTGTTGCCTCGGACAGCGCGGAGGTCCCAAAAACTCCGAATCGTAAGTACTTGTGTGATGCATGCGGTGCGCTTTTTTACTCACCATTTCAATATCGGCATTCCAAACATACAGTGGAGCCTTACACATAGCTTACACAGACAATGCTGGAGAAGGTTGTAAGTTTTCCATTCGGTATTGTGAAAGAGTAAGAGGTATAGCAAGCCCTGCTCGCGGATGGATACTTTATGCAATTTGCATATTTAGATTGTTTTTTTAATAAAAAGAATACACTTATTTTGTTACCAACTTTAGTAAATCTTCGGCCAAATGTGTAGATTCAGTAAAAGAATCGTCAGAATGCAGTCGTGTAGGGTTGTGGACTCTAAAAAAAACATTGTACAGTCGCATGATTTGATTTAGATTTTACTTTTTGAGTCCAGAACTCTAGGCGGGCCCGATCTGGTGATTTTTTATGGAATCTTACGGAAAAGTGGTCTGTCTGGAGAAAACTATTTAAAAAAAATTGTTTCATGGAAAATAGAGTTTACAGGGCCGTCAAAATTATGATGCCAATGTTATTAAAAAGAAGATCGAAAACTACAACTTTTACTTTCAATTTTTTTTTTACAAATACTTCAAAGAAAGTTAAAAAGAAATCGGGTGAAGTCGTATAGGACCTTATATGGTTTTTTTTTTAATTTTCCACGCGGACCAGCGTAGATGATTGTAGTGGACTGCAATAGGTTACTCTCAGTTGTGTTGTTCTGCTTTTACAGCTACCCCGAACGAAAATAAGAAAAAAAAAAAAAATTGGCGATGGTGGGACAAAAAAAAGGCCAGAAAACAAAAGGAAAAAACGTCCGCATCTGCGTCAGATACTCCACAACTATATAAGGTGGCCAGATCCACCTCGAACAAGCGGGACAAGCGAGTGTCTCGGAATCCGCGGTTCCGAAAGCAGACTGACGGTCCGTCAAAGCAGACGTCTTCGGACCCGCGGACGACGGAGGAACGAGCGTTAGCAGTAGTGGTGAACACTATACTCAATCGCATGTAACCAAAATTTATGCAGTAAAAATAAAAACCATACAAAAAAGACTAATAATAATCCATTATATTAACGTCCATGATATATCATACAAACAACAGGAATTAACAGGAACTTGGACTATTGATAAACGCAAATCATTGATTCCGCAACGTTTCGACCATTTTATTTGGCCTTCTTCAGGCGTCTATAAACATACATATAAATACAAAATATTTTAAACACAACGCATAATACATATAACAAGATTATACAATTAATAGCAAATAAATTTACCTCAATTTATAAGCGTAAACAATATAAATCTTCTTATACAACTTCATTAGCTCATCATAAATAATTAACAAAATTCAAAATTAATTAAAAAAAACGCAGCTAACAAAACCGACTTGTACATGTAAATAAACTGTCGACCGCAGTCAACCTCAAAATATACATCAATGAGGAAACAGTAAGCGAATGAAGCGCCCTTGTTTCCCACATTCACCGCCGCGGGAATTCAAAACAATACTCTAAAACATTTCTACAATATCTGAGTCAAAACAAAAATTAAATACATTAAAATAGTCTAAACATTCAAAATAAAGTAAAACTAACGTGCGTCACCAAGATAATCGTTATAAACCGATAAAATCTCGTTGTACATTGCACTCAGATTCTGGGTGTCAGTACGCTTGTTTACCGTGTCATTAAGTTTAATCCAAACCATTTCACTAACCGATCTTTTTAACCAGTTATTCTCTAAATCTAAGATCTTCGCTTTGTCAAAATCAAACCCATGACCCGAGTCGAAGTAATGTGCGGCCAGCGCTGTTTTGTTCTCATCCAAGATTTTAACATTCCTACAACTATTCTTATGTTGGTAAATCCTATTTTTTAAATACTGTTTGGTTTGACCCACATAACAAAGTCCACAAGAGCACGGGATCTTGTACACTACACCTGCTCTTTGATCCTGCTGCACTGGATCCTTTAACTTAGTGTATAATGATTTTATTTTATACACGTTATAATAAGCCAGCTTTACATTAGTACCTGTAAAACAACTATTAATTTTGTGTGACAAGCCCGGAACAAAAGGAAAACGGCAGTACTTGATGAAATTCGTAGGACGAACTCCACCAACCCCACCATTTGCTTTATTCTCTTTAAACTTAATGATAGCTGCACGAACAAACGATCTTGGATAACTGTTATTAGTTAACAACATCTCAATTTTTTGATAATTGTCCTCATGATACTCCTCGCTGCTAAGTCTAAACATTCTATCCAGTAAACCATGAATCATTCCCACTTTCTGTGACATTGGGTGGTTGGAACAGAAATTCAAAATTCTTCCTGAACTAGTTGGTTTGGTGTACCAATTAGTCTTCAAATGGTTGTTGGATCTTTCAACCATGATATCTAGGAATGGAATACAACCAGTCTGTTCCACTTCCATGGTGAACTGGATATTCTCTTCAAAGCTATTAAACAACTCCAAGACTCTGTTTAATTCCGTCTCAGGGACTGCAGCGATAGTATCATCTACGTACAATTTAATAAACGCAATGTTAAACGGGAGGACCGTAATTATCTGTTGTAACACATAATTCATAACAATATTGGCCAACACCGGACTAGCTGGATTGCCCATACTACAACCTTCAACCTGTCTGTACAACACCCCATTATACGTAAAATAACTGGTTTCAAAACAAAACTCTATAAGTTTAATAAGCAAATATTTAGGAACTTTAACTAAATGTTTGATGTTGTCCCAAGATTCATTAATGACCTTCAATACTAAATCCTTACGGATATTTGTAAACAACGAGACTACGTCAAGTGATATCAATCTATAATCACTATGTAATTCAACGTCTCTAATAAAATCAACGAATTGAAAAGAATTTAATAAATTAAAACTAAAAGTATCCACAACCGGTGTCAAAATTTCATGTACAACTCGCGACAACTTATAGCTAGGAGATTGTATGCAACTCACTACCGGACGTAACTTGCAAGTTGGTTTGTGCGTCTTACGTAGTCCATATATCCGTGGTGCTCGAGTATAGCTCGACCGAAGGTTCTTCTCTTCAGCTTCGTCAATCACACCCGAAGATGCTAGCTCCGCCACCAGGTTATTGGCTCTTTTTTGGTACGTGAGAGTTGGATCTCTATGAAGAGGTAGGTAAGTTGTCCTGTCACTAATTAGTGCGCTCATCTCTCTCTCGTACTCTTCTCGGAACATGATGACAGTTGAGTTCCCCTTGTCTGATCTTGATACTACTAAATCTTCATTTTCTCTCAAAAACTTTTTTGTAACGGTTAAATCTTTATTTAACATTAGACGGTCTTCAGAACGTGATTGTCCCTTACAAAAATTGGATAAAATGTTGATACTTTTAGATCTCAGATTTTCTTTCACTGCGGATAAGTCAGCCTCATTACAATTGTCTAACTTTACTGCACTGATGCAATACTCTAGATCTTTAATAACTTCAGGAACTATAGTGATCTTATTTTGGATCTGTAGCCCAAAGTTTGGCTCCAGGCTTAGCGTTCTGTAAACTTGTTTGGGGAGTTCTCTATTAGTGTAATTAAAAACACATTTGTTTGCATCCGGTAACCTGATGCCATTTAAACGTTGTTGTACCAACTCCTCCAACTTCTTCATGTTAACCTCTTTAATCCTCGTAAAGATTTTTGAAAACCTCACCTTGTTCACAGATTTACAATTGTCAAACAAGGGCTGTGGTATTAAACTCTTCAGTTGGTTACATATCTCTCCCAGCTCTTCATTCACTTTCTGTAGCTTCCAAATAGTAATTTTAATTTCAACGTTCAACACTGACTTCTGAAAATTATGTATGAGCTTGTCCCCGAGATTCTTGAAAGGATGGTATTCAAGAGTCAAGGAATATGTGCACTTCAGGTTGTTACTAATATGCTTGGGAATTACCTTGTTGGAGCGACATTGGAGTAAAAAGACTCTTCTGTTCAGCAAACCAGCACGTGTGGATGTCAATTTTGCCCAAGATTTAATTAGGTGAAGTGCTCTGTCTCCATATGTATGCTTAACGAAGTTGAAAAATCCCCCAGGTAAACTATCCATTATATTAACGTCCATGATATATCATACAAACAACAGGAATTAACAGGAACTTGGACTATTGATAAACGCAAATCATTGATTCCGCAACGTTTCGACCATTTTATTTGGCCTTCTTCAGGCGTCTATAAACATACATATAAATACAAAATATTTTAAACAAATATTCCTAAATATTTGCTTATTAAACTTATAGAGTTTTGTTTTGAAACCAGTTATTTTACGTATAATGGGGTGTTGTACAGACAGGTTGAAGGTTGTAGTATGGGCAATCCAGCTAGTCCGGTGTTGGCCAATATTGTTATGAATTATGTGTTACAACAGATAATTACGGTCCTCCCGTTTAACATTGCGTTTATTAAATTGTACGTAGATGATACTATCGCTGCAGTCCCTGAGACGGAATTAAACAGAGTCTTGGAGTTGTTTAATAGCTTTGAAGAGAATATCCAGTTCACCATGGAAGTGGAACAGAATGGTTGTATTCCATTCCTAGATATCATGGTTGAAAGATCCAACAACCATTTGAAGACTAATTGGTACACAAAACCAACTAGTTCAGGAAGAATTTTGAATTTCTGTTCCAACCACCCAATGTCACAGAAAGTGGGAATGATTCATGGTTTACTGGATAGAATGTTTAGACTTAGCAGCGAGGAGTATCATGAGGACAATTATCAAAAAATTGAGATGTTGTTAACTAATAACAGTTATCCAAGATCGTTTGTTCGTGCAGCTATCATTAAGTTTAAAGAGAATAAAGCAAATGGTGGGGTTGGTGGAGTTCGTCCTACGAATTTCATCAAGTACTGCCGTTTTCCTTTTGTTCCGGGCTTGTCACACAAAATTAATAGTTGTTTTACAGGTACTAATGTAAAGCTGGCTTATTATAACGTGTATAAAATAAAATCATTATACACTAAGTTAAAGGATCCAGTGCAGCAGGATCAAAGAGCAGGTGTAGTGTACAAGATCCCGTGCTCTTGTGGACTTTGTTATGTGGGTCAAACCAAACAGTATTTAAAAAATAGGATTTACCAACATAAGAATAGTTGTAGGAATGTTAAAATCTTGGATGAGAACAAAACAGCGCTGGCCGCACATTACTTCGACTCGGGTCATGGGTTTGATTTTGACAAAGCGAAGATCTTAGATTTAGAGAATAACTGGTTAAAAAGATCGGTTAGTGAAATGGTTTGGATTAAACTTAATGACACGGTAAACAAGCGTACTGACACCCAGAATCTGAGTGCAATGTACAACGAGATTTTATCGGTTTATAACGATTATCTTGGTGACGCACGTTAGTTTTACTTTATTTTGAATGTTTAGACTATTTTAATGTATTTAATTTTTGTTTTGACTCAGATATTGTAGAAATGTTTTAGAGTATTGTTTTGAATTCCCGCGGCGGTGAATGTGGGAAACAAGGGCGCTTCATTCGCTTACTGTTTCCTCATTGATGTATATTTTGAGGTTGACTGCGGTCGACAGTTTATTTACATGTACAAGTCGGTTTTGTTAGCTGCGTTTTTTTTAATTAATTTTGAATTTTGTTAATTATTTATGATGAGCTAATGAAGTTGTATAAGAAGATTTATATTGTTTACGCTTATAAATTGAGGTAAATTTATTTGCTATTAATTGTATAATCTTGTTATATGTATTATGCGTTGTGTTTAAAATATTTTGTATTTATATGTATGTTTATAGACGCCTGAAGAAGGCCAAATAAAATGGTCGAAACGTTGCGGAATCAATGATTTGCGTTTATCAATAGTCCAAGTTCCTGTTAATTCCTGTTGTTTGTACTAATAATAATAATGATGATATTCCTGATAGTAATAAGAATAATAATAATATTGGGTAATGACAACATTTATTCTATTTTCTGACGTACGTTCGTTGATTGTTTGGCCAAGTGCACGTCTTCCTAGAGATTGTTCTGTTTGAAATGACAGCACAAGGAGTGGACATGGTGCATTCGACTCCATGTTGACCATTATCCCAACACAACCAGCTTTCGTGCGACATTCTTTACATTGGTCACCCTTTCGAATAGATCATACGCATTTTATTCGTGGTGCCTACTAAAGAATCCATAAAAAATTCAAGGATATTTTCAGAACATTTTCAGGGTATTCAATGATATTTAGGAAAAGTAGAAATCAACTGCAATGACAATTAATGATACGTCGGTGATTCTACTGATTCCAGACACAAGTCAGGGTCCTCGATATTTGATTCAAACTTTTATGGTAATACATTGTAAACTTCATCATTTCGGGATATATTTCGAGATATACATGCACAATTTCTCATAAATATTTGAATCGAGAGTCGACCGGCGAAGTCGAAGTATACTGCAAAAAACAATAAACTGGGAATATATATATATGAAGAAGATTTATCTTGACCATGGAGATTTGTTGATTAAAGTTATTCTTGGATATGAAGGTCACAACTCAAAACACTTTTTATCGTGTTAACGTTTCGGCCCTGGTGGGGGCCCTCCTCAGAACAATTTTATTTAAATATCTGTCACGAACAAAATAAAAATGATATACAAATAGGTTTGACAAAGTAAGACATATTGATGTAACTAATATGCAAAGGTGTTGAAGCAAGTATAAAAGAGAGATTACCTCATATGTGATAACACTTCCAATTAATTAATGCGTGTTGATAATTGAAAATAAATAGAACAAAGAGGCAAAAACGACAAAAAACGAAACACACTGCGTTCGCGACACGTAACTCCCACGAATTCATATTTATAGTTGGTTTGTTAAAAGAATTAAAATACACAGCCGTTATGGTTGAGTCAGAGCACATAAGCACAGTGGAACGTCTAGTGTGTAGTGGGAAGAGGTCGATCTCAATAGTTATCAGAGCAACGCAGAGTCAACGGGTTAGACAGAAAACAAAAAATTTTTTTGTGTTAAGAAGGTAAAATCGAGAGCAAGCTCAGTCGGTAATGGACAAATTACGATGGTCGTATCACAGAGGTGTAAATATTGCTTAGGTGTTCTATGTCTTGTTTACGGTTGACAGAATTAGGATGTGCTACGATATTGCAGATTTCCAACAGAAGCCTATTATAATACAAAGGTTCGACATCAATAATACTAGCTTGAGAATAGTTAAAAGAGTGGTCGAAATCGATGGCATGTCTCGTCAATGCAGTATAATTATCCTCGTGTTCTTGGATATTGCGTCTATGTTCGGTTATCCTGGTGTGTAGTTGTCTACTAGTTTGACCTATGTAAGCCTTGTTGCAATGATTGCAAGGTATTTTGTAAACTACACCCGAGCGATTGACCAGGGGTAAGGGGTCTTTACCCGAATCGAACATCGAGGATATATCATGTGCACATTTGCCCACAAATTGAATTTTGTATTTGGAGAATGTTCTATTAAGAGACTCAAACAGACCCGCTACATAAGGGATGGAAATATAGTTTTTTTGAATGGTCTGTGTAGTAGTTGGATCGAGATTGTTGTTAGGGCTGGTAGATGCCAAGATGGAATCATATTTGAACTTTATATGTTTGTTAAGCAGGCGAGATGGATAGTCGTTCTTAAATAGTACCTGCTGAATCAAGGACAAATTTTTTTTGTGAAATTCCATGCTTGAGAGTCGGATCGCTCTGTCAACTAAACAATTGATCGTTCCAATTTTGTATGATTTGGGATGGTGAGAATGGTAATTTAAATACCTTTGTGACCAAGTAGCCTTGTGGAACCAATCAGTTTTAATGAGCTGATTGTCATTGATAATCAGTACATCTAAAAAGCTGATTTGGCGATTAGACTCTAATTCGGATGTAAATTGTAGTCTCGGATGGAAACTATTGAAAACTGAAAGCATATCTGCGACTTTATGCGAAGGGACAGCTGTAATTATGTCGTCTACGTATCTGAAAAAGAATGAAGGCTTGAAGTCTAGTTTATTAAGACAGTGTTGTTCAAGGTCATCCAAAACCAAATCAGACAAAATTGGAGAGAGCGGTGAGCCCATAGGTAAGCCAAACGTTTGGGCATATATGTTATGGTTGAATTTAAATATGGCAGCCTTAAAACATATTTGTAATGCTTTTAAGAGTTCATTACGTGGGACCGGAATTTTGTCCACCAGCTGATGCCAGCGCTGTTTGATGGCGTTGATTGCCAGATCTTGTGGTACATTAGTGAATAAGGATATAACATCCAGTGAAACTAAAATATAATCATTGTGCCCTTCACTGATAGTCCGACGATCAATTTGGCTCGTTTTCTTAGTAAATGGATAGGTAATAACATCATACCACCTTTGTCACGGATAAGAGATAGTTTTGCGTTGGTGAATGCTATTAGGGACCTTCGTCTTCCAGCTGATTATATTTTAGTTTCACTGGATGTTATATCCTTATTCACTAATGTACCACAAGATCTGGCAATCAACGCCATCAAACAGCGCTGGCATCAGCTGGTGGACAAAATTCCGGTCCCACGTAATGAACTCTTAAAAGCATTACAAATATGTTTTAAGGCTGCCATATTTAAATTTAACCATAACATATATGCCCAAACGTTTGGCTTACCTATGGGCTCACCGCTCTCTCCAATTTTGTCTGATTTGGTTTTGGATGACCTTGAACAACACTGTCTTAATAAACTAGACTTCAAGCCTTCATTCTTTTTCAGATACGTAGACGACATAATTACAGCTATCCCTTCGCATAAAGTCGCAGATATGCTTTCAGTTTTCAATAGTTTCCATCCGAGACTACAATTTACATCCGAATTAGAGTCTAATCGCCAAATCAGCTTTTTAGATGTACTGATTATCAATGACAATCAGCTCATTAAAACTGATTGGTTCCACAAGGCTACTTGGTCACAAAGGTATTTAAATTACCATTCTCACCATCCCAAATCATACAAAATTGGAACGATCAATTGTTTAGTTGACAGAGCGATCCGACTCTCAAGCATGGAATTTCACAAAAAAAATTTGTCCTTGATTCAGCAGGTACTATTCAAGAACGACTATCCATCTCGCCTGCTTAACAAACATATAAAGTTCAAATATGATTCCATCTTGGCATCTACCAGCCCTAACAACAATCTCGATCCAACTACTACACAGACCATTCAAAAAAACTATATTTCCATCCCTTATGTAGCGGGTCTGTTTGAGTCTCTTAATAGAACATTCTCCAAATACAAAATTCAATTTGTGGGCAAATGTGCACATGATATATCCTCGATGTTCGATTCGGGTAAAGACCCCTTACCCCTGGTCAATCGCTCGGGTGTAGTTTACAAAATACCTTGCAATCATTGCAACAAGGCTTACATAGGTCAAACTAGTAGACAACTACACACCAGGATAACCGAACATAGACGCAATATCCAAGAACACGAGGATAATTATACTGCATTGACGAGACATGCCATCGATTTCGACCACTCTTTTAACTATTCTCAAGCTAGTATTATTGATGTCGAACCTTTGTATTATAATAGGCTTCTGTTGGAAATCTGCAATATCGTAGCACATCCTAATTCTGTCAACCGTAAACAAAACATAGAACACCTAAGCAATATTTACACCTCTGTGATACGACCATCGTAATTTGTCCATTACCGACTGAGCTTGCTCTCGATTTTACCTTTTTAACACAAAAAAATTTTTTGTTTTCTGTCTAACCCGTTGACTCTGCGTTGCTCTGATAACTATTGAGATCGACCTCTTCCCACTACACACTAGACGTTCCACTGTGCTTATGTGCTCTGACTCAACCATAACGGCTGTGTATTTTAATTCTTTTAACAAACCAACTATAAATATGAATTCGTGGGAGTTACGTGTCGCGAACGCAGTGTGTTTCGTTTTTTGTCGTTTTTGCCTCTTTGTTCTATTTATTTTCAATTATCAACACGCATTAATTAATTGGAAGTGTTATCACATATGAGGTAATCTCTCTTTTATACTTGCTTCAACACCTTTGCATATTAGTTACATCAATATGTCTTACTTTGTCAAACCTATTTGTATATCATTTTTATTTTGTTCGTGACAGATATTTAAATAAAATTGTTCTGAGGAGGGCCCCCACCAGGGCCGAAACGTTAACACGATAAAAAGTGTTTTGAGTTGTGACCTTCATATCCAAGAATAACTTTAATCAATATATATATATATTGTAACGTGGCAGTTTTACTGCGCGTTCCACACGGCTCCCCGAACTCTGGACGGACCACCGAGTTAGGAAGCACGCGAAGTAGACCGCGGCTCATTTCGAAAAAGAGCGCCAGGACAATAGTCACGCATCCGAGACTCTAAGAGGGGACCATCGCCGGTTTAGCGAATAAGACTTTTCAGGATTTTTGTTTATTTTTTTTTGGGTGGCGAGTAAATGCGGCTTCAGACAGGGGATCGGCAGCAAATTCGAACGATGTTACTGGATGGCAATCGCGGCGGATCGCGACGAAAGGAGGGCCTCGCACGAGACTACGGAGAGAGCGTCAACGGAGAGCTCTGCCGCGAGGGAATCCAAGGCGGACGAGATTCCCGTTGGTGGCCGGCGAGCCGTAGCCCCCCCCCCCCCCCCCCCCTCCGTCGCCCAACTGACGACAGGTGCCCTCGCGAAGTCATCACCACGCCACTGCCAAGCTACGGGGTACACGAGACTGGTCAGCCAATCAACACCCCGCGACAGCGGAATCCAACGATAGCGATACGCTAGATTGTAAGAATTGCGTAACGAGAACCCCAATGCGAGCGGGAAAATTTTGACGATGGATGGCGCCTATGTTCGGGGCATGTTCGAATTGCGGCTCCGATTAGCAGGACTCGTCACTTGAGTCCTGGCGACCGGTAGCGATAGTTGCGTGGCGAGGAAGTTTAGAAAAAAAAAAAAGAAAAAGCAAAGATACTGTGTGGTTGTTATGGCTGAGACGGGCGTAGGAGGATTTCTGGTGTGGCTGAGGAGCGGTAAGCGCTTATAATTCTTTGCGGGCATATTTCGAGCGCAAGTTAAATTGGCACACCGATAAACGGTCGGCCCACGCAATCTTAGAGTTAGAGTAGCACTCGAAATCTGTTTGCCGATCTCCTTGAGGATGACCGTAGCCTGAGTTTTCGCGATAACGCGTAGAGTCACGGTTTCGCGTGGGGAACAATTTCGGAGTGAAATTGAGTGTGGCCAAATTCCGCTGCACAGGGTCTCGTCGAGTCTGCGTACGTAAAAAGGGTGGTGAACTTAGAGGGAATAGAGACTTCGACTTGAGCTCGGATGCGTCATAATACGCTATACACTCGCGCGATTAGAAAAGCTTTCTAGAGCGATTAATTTGGTCGCGATTAGCGCGTCGAGGCACGTCCTTTTTGATTTAGTTTATGAATTATTGTGCATCAGCAAAGTGGCGACTAGCGCCCGTAGAAATAAGATACCAGCTAGATTTAATCAGAACTGCGATTAGCGCGTCGAGTACGATCTAGATTACGTTTTTGTTTAGCAGTTTATAATTAAGTGACGATTAGCGTCGTAGTTGAGGCCGATCGCGGGCAGCGCGTCGAGTCCGATTTTGTTTTTGGTTTTTGCGAGTTAAGGTATTGTTAAGACGGCGACTAGCGCAAGAAGGCCGTAGAGGTCTCCTAGATTTATTCATTTTTTTTTTATTTTGTTTGTTTCTCCCTTTCTTATTTCTTTTGGATTAAATTTAACCCGTTGTATTTGGAATCGCGAAGGACGACTTGCGCAGTCGTATGATTATTTTTATTTTTAATTTTTTTTTGTAACATCGCTAACGAGAAATATATTATTGGAATTTTATAGTGATTTGGCCAGACCACGCATTGGCTTACTTGTGTTACATCTCTCTCTATCCAAAATTTACCCCTCCCCTCTCCGCGGTACTGAGCTATCGAGTATATGGTCGCGATATTTCGCATTACCGATTTCGAGGCGTGTTAATCACGCCAGGCGCCCAACAAATCTCGCGGTATTGTTTTAGGTCCAGGGTACATCGTGGACGCCGATTTATTGTGTACGAGGTAAGTTCTCGGTCATTTTCTCCGAGTGATCGAGGTGCAGAAAAATCCACGTCACAAATTGGCGCCCAACGTGGGGCCTTCGCGAAATTTCCGCTGTAAATTTCCGAGAAAGATAGTAGCGTTGCGCGTTTCGGAAATTTCGACTTAGCAACGGCTAGCGCGCGCGGAACCAAACAACAGCGTTCGGAGAATTCGGGGGAGAGAGGTCGCGAGACACTTCGGTCAAGCGTGTTGACGTTTGGAGCACAGCGGGACAGGTGTGAATACGTAGCGAGGAAATAAAATTGTATACAAAGGGTGGCGAATAACATCGAAAATTTGCGATTTACGACTCAGGCTACGAGTTGACGAATATACCGGGTGACTAGAAAGTATACCACGTATATTCGTACCTCCCCTCTCTAATAATAGGAATAAAATCGCCTGCCATTATCGCCTATCTCTTGATTGTGTCATATTTTATTTTCTTTTGTTATTGGAACGAAGTTCCTTATCGCTCGTTCACCGTAGGGGCTAGGCGGAAAAAAACGACACCAAAAAACCGACACTTTTTGGCTATAGTGCTCGTTTGCTATAGTGCGCGCGATCTCCCTCTCTCTCTCTCTCTCTATTCCAGCGTGTGCGCGCGCTCTCTCTCTCTGTCTCAGCGCTTGGGGTGGGAGACGGCAGCAGCGGTCTCTCTCACTCACAGCGCACAACTATACTTCGCCCCTCTTTCTCTCTCCTACAGCGTACAACTATACTTTGGGCCGCAGCGCGCTCTCTCACAGCGTACGTCTATACTTTGCCTCTCTTTCTTTCTCATAGCTTTCCCACTTTCTCTCTCTCTCTCTCACACAGCGCTCGGAAAGAAAACAAGCGGCATCAGTATAGCGTCTCTTTGCCTCTCTCGCGCGCGCTCACTAAATCTCTGTCGTTTTCTTCTTAATAAACAATGAATTGTGAAAGTGATTCAGCAGAATTTGAGGATACCAATGCTGGAGTTAGGTAAGTACCACTGTTGTACAGATATTTTATTTTACTACGTTTTTCATATAAAATGCGTTTGCTATGGCAAGCCGTGCGCGTCATAACCTAAAACGTGTGTGTTTACCAAGCCGTGTTATATATATATATGTATATTTCTTTTTTTTCAAAAGCAATTCAACTACGAAAACAAAAAAAACAAATGCGCAAAGATGTAAAGAATACCGTGAAAAACAGAAATTACACAAAGTTAAAAAATCGGAAGAACAAAAAAAAATTAATAAACGACAAATGAATGCATTAAAATGTAAAAAATATCGTCAGACAAAACAAATTAAAGAATATCGATATACCATGCTGCAAAAACCTCATTCAGACCCGTAAGTTCTATATTTATATTTATACTATGATTCATATTTGTTCAAAATTTTTAATTTATAATTATTTTTAGATCAAATGAAAGTTGCAATTCTCCAATGGAAATAACTCAACAAGAAATACAGCAAAATTTATTTCAAAATCCATATCAGCTGCATAGCGACTGTGCACAGCCACAAGCTATTTATTATCATGATATGGACATTCCTTCTGACGGAAATTGTTTCTTTTTCTCTATCATCAAAATTATGAATCTCTCAATTTCGCCTGCACAAGTCCGGCAACAGCTACTTTCTTCACCTTTCATAAATTCGTGCATTAATCCAGAAGGTGCAAGATCAATTCTCAGCAGTGAAACACAATATGCAGAAATGGATTGTATAGACATATTTTCTAAAGTGTATCATCAAAATGTTTGTGTACATAATCACTATGTTAACACTACAACTAAAATAGAAGAAAGACAATTCCTACATTTCAGAGTAAATGACTCACAACATTTTTTGCATTTACATCTTCGTAACGTGCATTTCACACCACTCATCGAAGTTCAAGAAATGAACGTCACCAACATACATAATCAACATATTCAAAATATGGATCCTCAAACGTATTGCGATGCTCAACATCATGCAGAGGATAGCAATGAAAATGATTCTGATAATGACACTTCCTGTATAGGCATACACGAGATTAATATTACAATTCCAATCTACACTAGCTATTATGAACACACCAATGCTCATCTGCAATTTTATAATGCATTTAAAAAAAATTCATTTGGCCATTCTTGTGCTATTTGCGACAGACTTTGGTGGGAAAAGGACTTGAAAAATACTACTCCTATACATGATGATATTCTACAAGTTATATTGCCGGTAATTTTATTTCAATTATAATTTAAAACTTGTAACATATTTATTTCTTATTCTGAATTACGTATTTTTTTTTCCAGAATTACGTTTGCGGTACTGCTGTTAAAGCATGCTCTACGTGTAAAAGGACTATAGATCAAGGAAAAATTCCACTATTGTCCACGTATAATGGTTTTTCATTCCCGAAAATTCCACCTTATTTGCCAAAATTAAATCTTATTGAGCAGCGACTTGTATCACCGAGAATTCCGTTCATGCAAATAAGAAGACTTAGGCATGTGAACGGTCAATATGGCATTTATGGACAAATAATTAATGTACCTGTCGAAGTCAATACAATGGTGAATCAATTACCTAGAAACATTCAAGATGATCACTGTTTTTATGTGCATATTAAGACAAAATTAATACACAAAACAAGTTACGTTCATGGACTTATTAATAAAGGACACATAAAACAATGGCTAACTTATTTAGTGAAAACTCCGCTTTATGTTCATGAAAATATCACAATAAACGAAGGAATTCTAAACACGTACGAAGTTGGTGCAGAAATTGAAATCGATGATATAAGTGAACATGTTCCTATCGAAGACAATCTAACAGCTCAACAACAAACTCTTATGTGGGATGAAGATAAAATGTTGCATATGGCACCAGGTGAAAGGAGCGTTCCACAAAGTATTTTGTTTGATAAATATGCTGAAGAGCTTTCATTTCCAACTATATACGGTGGACAATTTCGGACTTATAAAGATGGATGCAACGTCACTTCATTTATGCAAGCTACCAGTGAACTCAGGCGTACAGATCGCCGGGCTACTGACCCGCAACATCTTTTGTATGTGGCTGTTAAAATAATGAGACAGCGAGTCAGCAGTTCTGTTAGTGTTGCTTTTAAACACGTTGGACATAATACGAAAATTACCAAACAAGATATACAATCTGAAGATTACATTAACAATTGTATCGAAACTAATCTTGCTTTTTTGCGTTGTATACCTAATTCTGCTTGGTATTGGGCAGATAGAAAAAAAGATCTTTTTGCAATTATTAGGCAATTTGGGGCACCAACTGCTTTTATGACACTTAGTGCCAATGAAATAGGATGGACGGATTTACTCAAATTGTTGTACAAACTAAAAAATAATGGAGCAGAAATTAATGATAACTTGTTAGCAGACATGTTATATGTACACAAAGCTCAATTAGTCAACGAAGATGCAGTAACTTGTGCAATTTACTTCAATAAGTTGGTAAATTGTTTATTGAAAATTTTACAATCAAAAAAAGGAAATCCATTCGGTAAATATAGAGTGAAACATTACTTTAAAAGAATTGAATTCCAGCACCGTGGAAGTCCTCATGCTCACATACTTTTATGGTTGGATAATGCTCCACAAGATTTATTAAATAACTGCAAAGATTTTAATGAAATGGTTGATAAATTAGTTTCAGTATCCGAATCAGAGGCATCTGGAAATATCAAACTAATAACACATAAACACACATTCACATGCTATAAAAAAATGGATCCTAATAAAAAAGATAACTGTAGATTCGGAGCGCCTTTTTTACCATCTCGTAATACAATAACATTGATGCCAATGAAAGACACAGATTCTGATTACTCTGCAGATAAATTTAAAGAGTATAAAAGACATTATGAGTTACTGAGAACTAACTTGGAAAATTTTGATTATGATGATTTTGACCATTTTTATACTCATAATAATATTGTTTCAGATGAACATTATTACAACATTATCCGTGCTGGTATCGTTCGGCCAAAGTTACTTTATCGGAGAACACCATCTGAGAAATGGCACAATCCTTTCAACCCATTTGTATTTCACTGCTTACAATCGAACATGGATTTTCAAATAATTCAAGATGAGTATGCTTGTGCTGCTTATGTCGTTGAGTATGTTAACAAACATAATAGAGGTATCAGTAATTTGCAACGGATGATAATTCAAACTATGGACGAAAATCCAGAGTTTGATATCGTTGATATTACAAAAAAATTAAGTATTGATGTACTTCATGCTGTGGAAATGCCGGCACAAGAAGCTGCTTGGTATTTGTTACGAGAACCAATGGCTAAATCATCTGTAGCAACAGTTTACATACCAACGATATACCCAACAGAACGTCAGAGGATAAGAAAAACCTTAAAAGAATTAAGTGACTTAGATGATGACTGTACAAATATATGGAAAGAGAACTGGTTTGATAAGTACGAAAAAAGGCCTCCAGTTCTTGAAAACGTAACATTAGCTCAGTTTGTTGCTAATTATAGTATGAGAAAAAAAGGAGACTACTACAAAAGACAAATGCCTAGAGTTATTAGATACCGTAACTACGATATGGCTCAAAATTTCGATGACTACAGACGAGAAATGGTGTTATTGCATATTCCTTTTAGAAGTGAAGATAATGACGTTCTTGCTGAAAATAAATTCATTCAACTTTATGAGGATAATAAACTCTTGATTTTAGAACGCAGAAAAGAGTTCGAATCAAATTTAGACCTAGAAAAGACCCTTGAAATTTGCAGACAGTTAGGCAGAGAAGATGACGAAGACGAACAGTTGCGAAACGAAGCCAGAGCCATGCTTGAAGCTGACCCTTATGCAAGATTACTACATGATGTTAATTCTGTCGTTAATGCTGATATACAAAACGCAACACTCAGCAAACTTGGTGCCATTGCAAAAAAAAGAGAAAATTTAATGGATACTCAACAATTTTACGACTTCATGAGATCAGCAAACAGTGAGCAAAAAGAACTGTTAAGGGAGCTTTCCAGTGTGACAGCCCGAAAAATCGCTGTTTTTCGCGATTTTTTTTTTTTAAAGAAAAAATAATCTAATCGGTCTGGTTTTTTTTTTGTATATTAATTGGGTATTGAAGAATACAAAACAATTTTTTAAAGATCAATTTATTCATTAATTAATATCTATAAAAATGATGAAACAATTGTTGCAGAAAATGCACTTGGATGTGGTGTCCACGTTGGGGGTCACAATTTTGATCTGAAACAAAAAACACAAAAAGATTATTGATCGGTATATAATTGGCTTTCGTGCTATGGAGGCTTTTTTCTTTATTTTTTTTTTTGCAAAAATGGCGCCGGTTTGAACAAAAAGTATCGATTTTAGCATTTTTTTCGGCAGTTTTTTTTACAAAAAAATAGGAAGATGTCAAAAAAAAAAGAAAAGCTTCCATAGCACGATAAACAATGACGTTAAGAATATTGTGTAAAAAATTCAACTCGATAGCTTTAAAACTCTGCCCTCCAAGTTGGACACCGTTTTGAAAAATGCTGTTTCGAGAAAAACGCGTTCAAAGTTTCAAGTAAGGAAATTTTAGGTAAATCGTTTACTTACGGTCAATCAGCGATGCCAGGTCCATACAATATCCCTTCTGCTTCTTCGAAAAGATCGTGCTCAATGGATTGTTCAGTACGACGAGCTGTCCTCGCCTCTTTGCTATCCAGGGACGCCCGGCGGTTTGCTTGGGTGATGCGCGCATTCTTGTACTTAGCGGCGAAATCTGCGGCGCTCGGCCCTATCGTGCATCCCATCGTCTCCAAAATTTTTAAAATTGGGTCATAACCTTCATTGAAGGTGCACACAGCACACTGCGTAGCGATTTCTACTATCTGCTTGCCGCAGAATACGTGCTTTGGGGCTAGTTGCCACACACAGTGATTGATTGATTTTCAAGAATTTAGCACGCCATCCGCTTTTTTTTTGAAAATTGAGTGCGACAAAAAAATAAGTCGCGCGACTAATTTACGGCTAATTAACGGCAAATTATGCAATAGTCCGAATTCACATTTTCGACAATTGGCGAGCCAAGTTCATGTACGTGCAGGTAGGAACGAGACAATAGAAATAACGGTCGCACGGGCAGCTGTAGCGCTCCGTTGCCTTCTTCCAAGAAATGCTGTACAGTAACCGAAATAATCTGAATTTCGGCATGAAAATTTCAGGGAATATTCGGAAGAGTGTATACTATTCGATAAAACAAAAAAAAAAAATCGATTTTTTGAAAATTTCACACTGGAAAGCTCCCTTAATGCATATTATATCTCATCTTCAAACTCAAAATCAACAACCATTTCAAGTTTTTTTCACCGGTCCAGCTGGCAGTGGCAAGACTTTCGTAATCAAACTTATAATGGAAATCTACAACAGATTTACTGACAATGATGGATACTGCAATTCGTATATAGCTTGCGCTTCTACTGGTAAAGCTGCTGTGGCGATTGATGGTACCACGGTTCACACTGCTCTTAAAATTTCCATTACCAAATTATTGCCTTTATCATCTGAAATTTTACATTTATACAGATCTCTTTTTAGATATGTCAAGGTATTGATTATTGATGAAATAAGCATGATCAGTGCAGAACTGTTAGTCAAAATTGATATGCGTTTAAAACAAATTACTGGAAATCATTATATTGATTTTGGCGGTATAGATGTTATTTTAATTGGTGATTTACGCCAGGCGCCACCAGTAAGAGCAACATTGATATATAAACCAATCAGAACGCGAATGGTTAGTGCTCATTTATGGCGCAATCTTAAATTTTTTGAACTAACACAAGTCATGAGACAGGCTAATGCTTCATTTTCTTTAATACTAACGAAGATAGGCAACGGTGACGTTTTAGAACCTTTTGAGTTAGAATTAATCGAGTCAAGATTTTTCACAAAAGCAGAAACTCAACGATTAAGTCCTGATGGTGTTCGTTTATTTTTTACAAATATCGCTGTTAATAATTACAACAATGAAATATTGCAACAAGCTCCAGATAAAGTCATCTCAATAGCTAACGATGTAATAACTGGATCAAAAAATGCTGAACAAGAAGCTTCTTTTAGATTGCAACTACACAAAAAGTCTGTTATTGATACAGGTGGATTACCTTACCAAATAGTTTTAGTAAAAGACAAGTATTACCTCATAACAACAAACATCGACGTGACTGATGGCTTAGTTAATGGCGCAGTTGGTAAATTACTTCATCTGGACTTCAATGAAGACAACGTCGTTTGCCGAGTTTGGTTGGCATTTTGTGGCTCACCAAAAGTTGGTCAAAAAGCAAGAAAAAAAGCTGCTTTACTAGCTGTTCAAAGCAAAGTTGGTAATTTCGCTGTGCCTATTCAATTGCGAACATCAAGCATTACTATTACAAGGGATAAAAAAGTGACTGTTAAACGAAAACACTTTCCTCTAATTTCGGCATGTGCTATGACCATTCATAAGTCACAAGGTGGTACTTTTGAAGAAATTGTTTACGAGTATGACAAAATACATCCACAACAACTTGTTTATGTTGCACTTTCTCGTGTAACAAGCATTGAAGGTTTATTCATCGTTACATTTGATGATGATGAAACTAAATTTAGATTTCATCATAATCGAGTACAAGCTTCATCAACCATATCTTTGTTACAAGAGTTCAAGAGGCTGTCATTAAATAAAATACAAACGAAAACACAAACCATCATTGATTTTATTAGTAATACAAGAAATATCTCATTGTATACTCTCAACGTGCAAAGCATTCGAAAACATTCGACTGATTTAAACGATTCTGTTACAAATAAAAGCAACATTTTATTACTCACAGAGACGTGGTTGGACAATAAAGAAGAATGTGATATACCAAATTTTAATTGTATTACTCACTTTAAACGTGATTTTGTTCGTTCAGGTGGAGTTGCAATCTATCAAAACAAAAATGATACAGCTAATGTTGTAACACCAAATATGGAGTTAATAATGAACAGTATTCGGGACTTGCACGTAAGGTGCACAAGTGTTGCCGATTTATGTGCAGCAGAGTGTATAATGGATAACGGTCTTACCTTAATCATGGCAGTCATCTACGTCTCACCAAATCAGAAAATCATAGATATTCAGGAATTTATTCATAGAGCACTTTTAGAATATTCTAAAGATGGATCTCGGATGCTTAGCCGATACAACAAAAATTTAGATAAACTTCCACTCATTTTGGCTGGTGATTTTAACATAAATTTTTCAGATGAAAAGTCAACACCATTACTACAATTTCTTTCGGATGAATTTGATTTAAAAATTAATAATGAACCAACAGAATCTACAACAAGATACAATACCACTATCGATGCAGTATTTTCGAGAAACTTAGATAAAATTAAATCACAAACATACGTATCCTATTTTAGTTACCACAAACCAATTATTACTACGATTGACTGTACTGATTAAATTAGTTCTTATATAATTAGTTTATATTTGTATAATAATTGTTAATAATAAATTGTCTATTTTTTATATCTTTCAAAAACACATTCGTACGATTTTATTACCATTCCTTCATATATTTGATTTTTCATTTAATTATTCTTCAATTAAACGTTCTTAATTTATTCAATGAGCAGTAATATAGCGTAAGGAACTTGGTTCGTACCGGCTGTCCCATGACAGCTCTCATGTTTTTATTTTTGATTTCGAATTTCTTTTTGTTTTTCACTGTCTTCTGCGGTTTCGGAATTATTTTTTTTTGTTGTTTTTTTTTATTGTGTGTTCAACGACGGCTTTTAGCATTGCGGTCAAAGATTAAAAATTTTTTTTTGTTTGTTGCTTGCGCGACAATATTTTTTTTTTCTCTTCTTTCTCTCTTTTCTTTTCTTTTCTTTTCTTTTTTTTGTTTTTTTTCTTTCAGCTCGTCTTTTGTTTTTGGTTTGTTGTTTTCTTTTGTGGTTTTGTTTCATTTTGTGTGCAATATTTCCTTTGCTGGCGCTTTTGTTTCGCAAGTAATGCTATCATTAAAATATTAGCGGTGATTTCACTAATACGAGGGGTCCATATTGGAGACCCTGGCTTGCGTTCAGACTCTACCTACGGCTTTTGTCTTTTGAATCGAACAGTTTGATTCGGCGTGCTTGTACTTTCATAACTGTCCCTTTCTTTTTTTTTGTGCGTGCTTTTACCTTCATTTCTGCTCTTCATTTTCGCGGGTAAAGTCAACATGGCGGAAGTACCCATTGGCGCGTGGTTGTATGACATGACGAGCGATGAGCTCGAGTTGGCGTTAGTGACCGCGAGGGTAAATTCCACCGGTAGCCTACTGGTGCGTCGTGACCGGTACGTACGACACCTCTTGCGTGAGCGCGGGGATTTGACGGTCACCTGGGAACCAGAGGACGAGGATGTCTTCGCGGGGTTGGCCGAATTAGCGACCGTTACGGAACCGGTGCGGGAACAGCCCCGAAGGGCTAGCGATTCGCGGCTGTTAGAACCCGTGAATATTACCATCGCGACTCGACTAACCACGGTAGCAACGACGAGTACGGTAGTGAGCGTAGCCGTCGCCTCGGCGGCTATCACCACCTCGGCGGTGTATGGTAGCACCTCGCGACCGACCGCGTATCAGGTTCCGACGCAAATACCCTTCCACGCGATTCCGTTTTCAATGGCTAGCGGAGCCCAGGGGCACTGGGGAGAGGCCTCCCCAATCCAGGGACACCGACATGGGCTCGAGGAACCCATCGTGGATTCCACCCGGTTAGTGGCGGGGGCACCAGCTCCGCGGGTCGAGTTCCGGTCGCTACCGGTCGATCCCGCCACAATCCCTCGCGATATGGCGACCGCTGCCCGGCCGACCTGGGCCCGGGATTCAAACATCGAATCGCGTACCCGGGAAACAATCCGTGACATCCCGAGGGCCCTACGAGGGTGGAACCTCAAGTTCTCTGGGATTGGCGAGCCGAGTGTCGAGGATTTCTTGACGCGATTGTAGGAGTGGCGTAGTTTGTCGGAGTTGAGCGAGAACGAAGTGTTGAGTTCGCTCACGATGATCTTCTCGGGCGTGGCCCTGGAATGGTTGCGTTGCGAACGAGATAGCTGGGTCACGTACGACGAGTTTCGCGCGGCCTTACGTTTGTGGTTCGGGGACGGGACAGTCGGAAGTCGCGTGGAGGACCAGGCTAGGTCACGAACTCAGGGACCAGTAGAGTCAGTTACAGAATATCTTTCCTGTGTTCGAGGGTTGTTGAGACGGATGCCGCGTCCGTACACTATGGAACAGCAACTAGACCTGGCTTTTAAGAACCTGCGTCCCGAAATTCGCGAAGTCCTCCGTCGAAGGGAAATTCGTACGTGGAGCGAATTGATCTATCTCGCCACGGAGCGGGAAAGAAACCTCGCGTTATCTCGCGAATACCGCCCCCCGCCCACGCCGAAAGAGTCCTTTATTAGCGAGTTAGCGTGCCGGACCAAAACCGCGGCGGCTCGAGGCGAACCTGGATTAGCCGCGATTACCGAAGCAGGGGTCGAGTCAACCGTAGCGCAGACGATCGAGAAGCTACTCGCGGCCCAGGTGAAAGGGCTCGAGGAGAAATTGTTGAAGGCGATGGCGGTGGTGACCCAGAGGGGCAAATCTAGCGGCGCACAGCCAAGTGGCGGAAGCCCGGCTCCAACGAGGCCGACCTCGCCGAAGCGACCCGCGCGAGGACCAAGGAGGGGAGCGGCCCCCTCGGTTAACCAGCCGGCCCCTGGCGTGTCCCGGGCCGACCAATTTCGTGGCGACAAGGTGTGGGACGAAAAGTTATGTATGAATTGTCATCGTCCCGGTCACCGATTCAGCCGCTGCCCGGACCAATTGCGAACCTTTTGCTACCATTGCGGGTACGACGGCGTCTATTCGACGAATTGTCCGCGGTGTTCGGGAAACCAGGGAGGGCAGCCTCGCTAAGTGTCAGCGCGGCGCCCCGAGTGAAAGACACCACGGCATTGCGTGGCGTCGAGGGGGAAATCGCGACGTGTTTTCCGATGCAGACCATGGAGTTCGGTCAACGCTGGTTTTTGCGGGTGTGTATCGGGGGCACATGGGTCAGTGCGTTGTTAGACACCGGCTCATCGCGAACATTTCTCGGTACGATCGGACACCAAATTGCGTTAGAGTACGGGCGACCGGTAAAATCACCCAGCTGTTCGAGTGTCGTATTGGCGAATGGATCGGTAGAGTCAATAACCGGAGAAGTAGAGCTGCCGATAACGTTGCTGGGTGTCGCGCATAAGTTTTCGTTGCGGATTATCCCCACCTTAGTTGGAGATTGCGTTCTGGGCATGGATTTCGTGCGAAAATTTGGCTTTTCGATTGACGGCGCGCGCGAATCATGGAGAATCGCGAATATTCCGGAATACGAGGGAAAATTTGAGGAGGGTCGCCCGATCCCCGTTACCGAGGTGTCAAGTTGTAGCGGTATCGTAGAGCTAGGGGGTACCGAGAATCGCGAATTACAGGAATTCTTAGCGAAGGAATTACCGAAAGTCTCGGGAGACTTGGGTCTCACTCATCTCGCGGAGCACAAAATAGACGTGCAGGGAAGCGCCCCGATCAAGCAGCGGTACTATCTCGTGTCCCCGAAAGTGCAGGAAGCTATTAACGAGGAGGTAGACCGTATGCTCGCGGATGGAGTGATCGAACCCTCCCAAAGTTCGTGGTCGACGCCAATCGTGATGGTCAAGAAGCCAAACGGGAAATATCGGTTCTGTTTGGATTTTAAAAAAGTAAATAGCGTTTCGAAAAAGGATGCGTACCCGATCCCGTTTATGAACGGTATATTGAATAAATTGCGGTCGGCCAAGTACATCTCGACTATAGACTTGAGTCAAGCTTACCACCAGATTCCCTTGACACGCGAGAGTCGCGAAATAACGGCGTTTACGGTCCCAGGTCGCGGATTATTTCAGTTTGTGCGGATGCCATACGGGCTTACCGGAGCCCCGGCCACCTTTCAGCGGTTAATAGACAAATTAATTACTCCCGAGATGGAGCCGCATGCCTTCGCGTATCTCGACGACATTATTGTAGTGACCACCGATTTTCGTTCGCACTTGAAATGGCTATCTCGCGTGATCGAGCGGATAATGTTGGCCGGGCTTACCATCAACCCGGAAAAGTGTGAGTTCTGTCGTAGCGAAGTCCGGTATCTCGGGTTCAAGGTAAACCAGGACGGCCTACAAGTCGATGCTGACAAGGTGGAACCTATTCTAGCGTATCCAGCACCGAAAAACCTACGGCAATTGCGGCGATTTTTGGGTATGGCGTCGTGGTATCGAAAATTCATCCCCGAATTCGCGAGTGTGGCGGAACCCCTTACCCGGCTATTGCGTAAGGATAAGAGATGGGACTGGGGTAGCGAACAGGAAGCGGCGTTCAAACGCATAAAAGCCGCGTTAACGTCGGCTCCGGTTCTAACGTGTCCCGATTTTGAGCACGAGTTCGTAGTACAGACCGATGCGAGTAGCTTTGGCATTGGCGCAGTCTTGACACAGACTATTGGCGGTATTGAGCGTGTGATCGCGTACGCGAGCCGGACAATGTCGGATGCGGAACGGAAGTATTCCACAACCGAACAGGAATGTCTCGCGGTGATTTGGGCCGTTAAAAAGTTTAGAGCATACCTAGAAGGATATCACTTCACGGTGATAACCGACCACGCGAGTTTAAAGTGGTTGCGGGAATTGCGAAATCCGACGGGTCGGTTAGCTAGGTGGGCGCTCGACTTACTCGAGTATGATTGCGAAATTAGACACCGAAAAGGGGCGATGCACCATGTGCCCGATGCCCTATCGCGGATGTACGAGGGCGAAAACGAGGGGACGGAGCAGCTAGCCGCCCTCGACGTGGCGGGGGACGGCAGACCAGGGACGGAGCGTAAGGCCGTCTGGGATGTCGTCGTCGACCCCTGGTACCAGCATCGCGTGAAGGACGTCCTGGACTACCCACACAAGTTCCGAACTTGGTCGGTGGTCGAGGGGCGTCTATACCATTTCCGGGCGGACCCCTTAGTCGAGCCAATACTAGCGGACTTGGCGCCGTGGAAATTGGTGCTCCCGAGGGAGCAGCGATCGCGGATTTTTGCGGAAGTCCACGAGGACCCCCAGGCAGGGCATCTTGGCGTCGAAAAGACCTACGCGCGAGCGAGGGCCGACTACTACTGGCCCGGAATGTATCGCGATATAGTTTTAATGGTCCGAGCGTGCGAGCGTTGCCAGGAGTGCAAGGTACAGCAGGTGCCACCAGCGGGCCTTATGGGTCGACGGGTCGTCGACACGCCCTGGACGGTGGTTGCGGCGGACGTTATGGGTCCATTTCCCCGAAGTCGCGCCGGGTTCGAGTACTTGTTGGTTTTTGAAGATCTATTTACCCGGTGGGTGGAGGTAGCGCCGTTGCGGAAATCCAACGCGAAAAACATTCTTGCCGCGCTGGAAGACCTCGTGCTGTCCCGATGGGGTACCCCTGAGGTGCTCCTGACGGATAACGGCACGGAATTCGCGAATAAGGCCGTCGACGAACTGTGCGCTGCGTATCATATTACCCACGCAAAAGTACCGCCGTACCACGCGCAAGCTAACCCCGTGGAAAGGGAGAATCGCGTATTCAAGACAATGATCGTGGCCTACATCGAGGCAGATCACCGGGACTGGGATGTGCACCTTCACGAATTTCGATTTGCGTATAATACCGCTGTGCATAGCTCACTAAGAGTCAGTCCCGCGTTTTTAAACCTGGGTCGCGATCCCAAACCACGGCTGCAATTGCGACGGCTAGTAGAAGGTCCCGCGGAAATCCCCGTTCCCCGTCCCGAGGTCTGGGAAGACCGAATGGCGAAGTTATGTGAATTACGTGACTTAGTGACGAAGCATCTCGAGGAGGCCCACGAGCGACAGGCGCACTACTATAATCGAGGGCACCGGGATGTCCGCTTTGAGGTAGGGGATTGGGTTTGGAAGCGAAACCGAGTCCTGTCGTCAGCGGCCCAACAGGTCACCGCAAAATTGGCGCCAAAATTCACCGGTCCGTTTCGTGTCGTAAATGTAATGTCGCCCGTCGTGTATGAGTTGGAAGATAGCGAGGGAAAGTGTTTTGGAAAACAGCACATTAAGGATCTGAAGCCGTACGTAGAGTCTGAAGAGATTAGGGAATGAGACGGGAGGCGTGTTACCCAGAGGTGGGAGGTGCGGTATACTTTACCTCCGCTATTGCTTTCCCAACAGTGGACCACACCGCCGCGGAGGACCCGGAGGTACTCCGCGCATTTCGCGATGTAGCGCGGCTCGCGTTACTGCCCGGGCCGGGGGCCGTCACTCCCCCCCTTCCGCCCGCACGGGGACCGTGGCCACAGGGGGCCCCACAGGCGACATGGAGGAGGTGGCTGCCGCCCGGCGGCTGCTTTAACTGTTGGGAGAGGGGGCATGGGGTACCCCCGATGTTATGCCCCGCTGGGGTTCTTCTGCCGCCAGTGTGGCTGGCCAGGAATGACTAAATTCACGTGCCCAGAGTGCTGGAGGCGGCCCAGCGGGCCGTGGGTAAATAACACCCCCGCTGCCATAGCCGCGTATGAGAGGGGCGAGCCGCGACCGCGGCTGGTCCAGGAACCTGTCCCCCGCATCCGGGACTTACCCCCGCGAGCCCGCGCCGCGTTAGAGCCGACGCTGGATGATGAGAGGCTGCGGGCCCAATGGCCGGCGATCCAGCCACTGGTGATCGCGCTGGAAGACCGCGGGAGAGGACGCGGAGTACCGCGCAACGGGGCGACCCAGCGAGCCCGCCGCCGGGAATAATTACCGGTCCGCCGATGGACCTAGTTTTTTTTTTTTTTTTTCTCTCTTCTCTTTCTTTTCCCTCCACTCTCGTTTGTTTTTTTTTTTTTTGTTTTTCTTGTTTTGATTTCCTGTTCTTTTTTTCTTTCTCTCTTTTTTTTTTTGGTTTTCGGTGTGTATAATTGTGGAAGGGGTGTACGTAATAACTAATAATAAATGAATAAGGACAGATTATATTGCATTTTTTTTGGTGGGGGTTGGGGTTGTGAATGCCGTCGATAGAGAGGGAGCACCCTGACCCATTGACGTCAAGGGCCCTAGGTTCCGGTCACTCGAGGAGTTCGGTTCGCGGGAATTGGCGCTGGCGCTCTGTCACCCCGCGATCCGTCTAGGGGGGGGGGAGTTGTAACGTGGCAGTTTTACTGCGCGTTCCACACGGCTCCCCGAACTCTGGACGGACCACCGACTTAGGGAGCACGCGAAGTAGACCGCGGCTCGTTTCAAAAAAGAGCGCCAGGACAATAGTCACGCATCCGAGACTCTAAGAGGGGACCATCGCCGGTTTAGCGAATAAGACTTTTCAGGATTTTTGTTTATTTTTTTTTGGGTGGCGAGTGAATGCGGCTTCGGACAGGGGATCGGTAGCAAATTCGAACGATGTTACTGGATGGCAATCGCGGCGGATCGCGACGAAAGGAGGGCCTCGCACGAGACTACGGAGAGAGCGTCAACGGAGAGCTCTGCCGCAAGGGAATCCAAGGCGGACGAGATTCCCGTTGGTGGCCGGCGAGCCGTAGCCCCCCCCCCCCCCCCCCTCCGTCGCCCAACTAACGACAGGTGCCCTCGCGAAGTCATCACCACGCCACTGCCAAGCTACGGGGTACACGAGACTGGTCAGCCAATCAACACCCCGCGACAGCGGAATCCAACGATAGCGATACGCTAGATTGTAAGAATTGCGTAACGAGAACCCCAATGCGAGCGGGAAAATTTTGACTAGGGATGACGCCTATGTTCGGGGCATGTTCGAATTGCGGCTCCGATTTGCAGGACCCGGCACTTGAGTCCTGGCGACCGATAGCGTTAGTGGCGTGGCGAGAAAGTGTAGAAAAAGTAAAGTTATTGTGTTTGGGATGGCTGAGACAGGCGTAGGGGAGTTTCTGGTGTGGCTGAGGAGCGGTAAGCGCTTATAATTCTTTGCGGGCATATTTCGAGCGCAAGTTAAATTGGCACACCGATAAACGGTCGGCCCACGCAATCTTAGAGTTAGAGTAGCACTCGAAATCTGTTTGCCGATCTCCTTGAGGATGACCGTAGCCTGAGTTTTCGCGATAACGCGTAGAGTCACGGTTTCGCGTGGGGAACAATTTCGGAGTGAAATTGAGTGTGGCCAAATTCCGCTGCACAGGGTCTCGTCGAGTCTGCGTACGTAAAAAGGGTGGTGAACTTAGAGGGAATAGAGACTTCGACTTGAGCTCGGATGCGTCATAATACGCTATACACTCGCGCGATTAGAAAAGCTTTCTAGAGCGATTAATTTGGTCGCGATTAGCGCGTCGAGGCACGTCCTTTTTGATTTAGTTTATGAATTATTGTGCATCAGCAAAGTGGCGACTAGCGCCCGTAGAAATAAGATACCAGCTAGATTTAATCAGAACTGCGATTAGCGCGTCGAGTACGATCTAGATTACGTTTTTGTTTAGCAGTTTATAATTAAGTGACGATTAGCGTCGTAGTTGAGGCCGATCGCGGGCAGCGCGTCGAGTCCGATTTTGTTTTTGGTTTTTGCGAGTTAAGGTATTGTTAAGACGGCGACTAGCGCAAGAAGGCCGTAGAGGTCTCCTAGATTTATTCATTTTTTTTTTATTTTGTTTGTTTCTCCCTTTCTTATTTCTTTTGGATTAAATTTAACCCGTTGTATTTGGAATCGCGAAGGACGACTTGCGCAGTCGTATGATTATTTTTATTTTTAATTTTTTTTTGTAACATCGCTAACGAGAAATATATTATTGGAATTTTATAGTGATTTGGCCAGACCACGCATTGGCTTACTTGTGTTACATCTCTCTCTATCCAAAATTTACCCCTCCCCTCTCCGCGGTACTGAGCTATCGAGTATATGGTCGCGATATTTCGCATTACCGATTTCGAGGCGTGTTAATCACGCCAGGCGCCCAACAAATCTCGCGGTATTGTTTTAGGTCCAGGGTACATCGTGGACGCCGATTTATTGTGTACGAGGTAAGTTCTCGGTCATTTTCTCCGAGTGATCGAGGTGCAGAAAAATCCACGTCACAAATTGGCGCCCAACGTGGGGCCTTCGCGAAATTTCCGCTGTAAATTTCCGAGAAAGATAGTAGCGTTGCGCGTTTCGGAAATTTCGACTTAGCAACGGCTAGCGCGCGCGGAACCAAACAACAGCGTTCGGAGAATTCGGGGGAGAGAGGTCGCGAGACACTTCGGTCAAGCGTGTTGACGTTTGGAGCACAGCGGGACAGGTGTGAATACGTAGCGAGGAAATAAAATTGTATACAAAGGGTGGCGAATAACATCGAAAATTTGCGATTTACGACTCAGGCTACGAGTTGACGAATATACCGGGTGACTAGAAAGTATACCACGTATATTCGTACCTCCCCTCTCTAATAATAGGAATAAAATCGCCTGCCATTATCGCCTATCTCTTGATTGTGTCATATTTTATTTTCTTTTGTTATTATTTTTGATTTCGAATTTCTTTTTGTTTTTCACTGTCTTCTGCGGTTTCGGAATTATTTTTTTTTGTTGTTTTTTTTTGTTGTGTGTTCAACGACGGCTTTTAGCATTGCGGTCAAAGATTAAAAATTTTTTTTTGTTTGTTGCTTGCGCGACAATATTTTTTTTTTCTCTTCTTTCTCTCTTTTCTTTTCTTTTCTTTTCTTTTTTTTGTTTTTTTTCTTTCAGCTCGTCTCTTGTTTTTGGTTTGTTGTTTTCTTTTGTGGTTTTGTTTCATTTTGTGTGCAATATTTCCTTTGCTGGCGCTTTTGTTTCGCAAGTAATGCTATCATTAAAATATTAGCGGTGATTTCACTAATACGAGGGGTCCATATTGGAGACCCTGGCTTGCGTTCAGACTCTACCTACGGCTTTTGTCTTTTGAATCGAACAGTTTGATTCGGCGTGCTTGTACTTTCATAACTGTCCCTTTCTTTTTTTTTGTGCGTGCTTTTACCTTCATTTCTGCTCTTCATTTTCGCGGGTAAAGTCAACATGGCGGAAGTACCCATTGGCGCGTGGTTGTATGACATGACGAGCGATGAGCTCGAGTTGGCGTTAGTGACCGCGAGGGTAAATTCCACCGGTAGCCTACTGGTGCGTCGTGACCGGTACGTACGACACCTCTTGCGTGAGCGCGGGGATTTGACGGTCACCTGGGAACCAGAGGACGAGGATGTCTTCGCGGGGTTGGCCGAATTAGCGACCGTTACGGAACCGGTGCGGGAACAGCCCCGAAGGGCTAGCGATTCGCGGCTGTTAGAACCCGTGAATATTACCATCGCGACTCGACTAACCACGGTAGCAACGACGAGTACGGTAGTGAGCGTAGCCGTCGCCTCGGCGGCTATCACCACCTCGGCGGTGTATGGTAGCACCTCGCGACCGACCGCGTATCAGGTTCCGACGCAAATACCCTTCCACGCGATTCCGTTTTCAATGGCTAGCGGAGCCCAGGGGCACTGGGGAGAGGCCTCCCCAATCCAGGGACACCGACATGGGCTCGAGGAACCCATCGTGGATTCCACCCGGTTAGTGGCGGGGGCACCAGCTCCGCGGGTCGAGTTCCGGTCGCTACCGGTCGATCCCGCCACAATCCCTCGCGATATGGCGACCGCTGCCCGGCCGACCTGGGCCCGGGATTCAAACATCGAATCGCGTACCCGGGAAACAATCCGTGACATCCCGAGGGCCCTACGAGGGTGGAACCTCAAGTTCTCTGGGATTGGCGAGCCGAGTGTCGAGGATTTCTTGACGCGATTGTAGGAGTGGCGTAGTTTGTCGGAGTTGAGCGAGAACGAAGTGTTGAGTTCGCTCACGATGATCTTCTCGGGCGTGGCCCTGGAATGGTTGCGTTGCGAACGAGATAGCTGGGTCACGTACGACGAGTTTCGCGCGGCCTTACGTTTGTGGTTCGGGGACGGGACAGTCGGAAGTCGCGTGGAGGACCAGGCTAGGTCACGAACTCAGGGACCAGTAGAGTCAGTTACAGAATATCTTTCCTGTGTTCGAGGGTTGTTGAGACGGATGCCGCGTCCGTACACTATGGAACAGCAACTAGACCTGGCTTTTAAGAACCTGCGTCCCGAAATTCGCGAAGTCCTCCGTCGAAGGGAAATTCGTACGTGGAGCGAATTGATCTATCTCGCCACGGAGCGGGAAAGAAACCTCGCGTTATCTCGCGAATACCGCCCCCCGCCCACGCCGAAAGAGTCCTTTATTAGCGAGTTAGCGTGCCGGACCAAAACCGCGGCGGCTCGAGGCGAACCTGGATTAGCCGCGATTACCGAAGCAGGGGTCGAGTCAACCGTAGCGCAGACGATCGAGAAGCTACTCGCGGCCCAGGTGAAAGGGCTCGAGGAGAAATTGTTGAAGGCGATGGCGGTGGTGACCCAGAGGGGCAAATCTAGCGGCGCACAGCCAAGTGGCGGAAGCCCGGCTCCAACGAGGCCGACCTCGCCGAAGCGACCCGCGCGAGGACCAAGGAGGGGAGCGGCCCCCTCGGTTAACCAGCCGGCCCCTGGCGTGTCCCGGGCCGACCAATTTCGTGGCGACAAGGTGTGGGACGAAAAGTTATGTATGAATTGTCATCGTCCCGGTCACCGATTCAGCCGCTGCCCGGACCAATTGCGAACCTTTTGCTACCATTGCGGGTACGACGGCGTCTATTCGACGAATTGTCCGCGGTGTTCGGGAAACCAGGGAGGGCAGCCTCGCTAAGTGTCAGCGCGGCGCCCCGAGTGAAAGACACCACGGCATTGCGTGGCGTCGAGGGGGAAATCGCGACGTGTTTTCCGATGCAGACCATGGAGTTCGGTCAACGCTGGTTTTTGCGGGTGTGTATCGGGGGCACATGGGTCAGTGCGTTGTTAGACACCGGCTCATCGCGAACATTTCTCGGTACGATCGGACACCAAATTGCGTTAGAGTACGGGCGACCGGTAAAATCACCCAGCTGTTCGAGTGTCGTATTGGCGAATGGATCGGTAGAGTCAATAACCGGAGAAGTAGAGCTGCCGATAACGTTGCTGGGTGTCGCGCATAAGTTTTCGTTGCGGATTATCCCCACCTTAGTTGGAGATTGCGTTCTGGGCATGGATTTCGTGCGAAAATTTGGCTTTTCGATTGACGGCGCGCGCGAATCATGGAGAATCGCGAATATTCCGGAATACGAGGGAAAATTTGAGGAGGGTCGCCCGATCCCCGTTACCGAGGTGTCAAGTTGTAGCGGTATCGTAGAGCTAGGGGGTACCGAGAATCGCGAATTACAGGAATTCTTAGCGAAGGAATTACCGAAAGTCTCGGGAGACTTGGGTCTCACTCATCTCGCGGAGCACAAAATAGACGTGCAGGGAAGCGCCCCGATCAAGCAGCGGTACTATCTCGTGTCCCCGAAAGTGCAGGAAGCTATTAACGAGGAGGTAGACCGTATGCTCGCGGATGGAGTGATCGAACCCTCCCAAAGTTCGTGGTCGACGCCAATCGTGATGGTCAAGAAGCCAAACGGGAAATATCGGTTCTGTTTGGATTTTAAAAAAGTAAATAGCGTTTCGAAAAAGGATGCGTACCCGATCCCGTTTATGAACGGTATATTGAATAAATTGCGGTCGGCCAAGTACATCTCGACTATAGACTTGAGTCAAGCTTACCACCAGATTCCCTTGACACGCGAGAGTCGCGAAATAACGGCGTTTACGGTCCCAGGTCGCGGATTATTTCAGTTTGTGCGGATGCCATACGGGCTTACCGGAGCCCCGGCCACCTTTCAGCGGTTAATAGACAAATTAATTACTCCCGAGATGGAGCCGCATGCCTTCGCGTATCTCGACGACATTATTGTAGTGACCACCGATTTTCGTTCGCACTTGAAATGGCTATCTCGCGTGATCGAGCGGATAATGTTGGCCGGGCTTACCATCAACCCGGAAAAGTGTGAGTTCTGTCGTAGCGAAGTCCGGTATCTCGGGTTCAAGGTAAACCAGGACGGCCTACAAGTCGATGCTGACAAGGTGGAACCTATTCTAGCGTATCCAGCACCGAAAAACCTACGGCAATTGCGGCGATTTTTGGGTATGGCGTCGTGGTATCGAAAATTCATCCCCGAATTCGCGAGTGTGGCGGAACCCCTTACCCGGCTATTGCGTAAGGATAAGAGATGGGACTGGGGTAGCGAACAGGAAGCGGCGTTCAAACGCATAAAAGCCGCGTTAACGTCGGCTCCGGTTCTAACGTGTCCCGATTTTGAGCACGAGTTCGTAGTACAGACCGATGCGAGTAGCTTTGGCATTGGCGCAGTCTTGACACAGACTATTGGCGGTATTGAGCGTGTGATCGCGTACGCGAGCCGGACAATGTCGGATGCGGAACGGAAGTATTCCACAACCGAACAGGAATGTCTCGCGGTGATTTGGGCCGTTAAAAAGTTTAGAGCATACCTAGAAGGATATCACTTCACGGTGATAACCGACCACGCGAGTTTAAAGTGGTTGCGGGAATTGCGAAATCCGACGGGTCGGTTAGCTAGGTGGGCGCTCGACTTACTCGAGTATGATTGCGAAATTAGACACCGAAAAGGGGCGATGCACCATGTGCCCGATGCCCTATCGCGGATGTACGAGGGCGAAAACGAGGGGACGGAGCAGCTAGCCGCCCTCGACGTGGCGGGGGACGGCAGACCAGGGACGGAGCGTAAGGCCGTCTGGGATGTCGTCGTCGACCCCTGGTACCAGCATCGCGTGAAGGACGTCCTGGACTACCCACACAAGTTCCGAACTTGGTCGGTGGTCGAGGGGCGTCTATACCATTTCCGGGCGGACCCCTTAGTCGAGCCAATACTAGCGGACTTGGCGCCGTGGAAATTGGTGCTCCCGAGGGAGCAGCGATCGCGGATTTTTGCGGAAGTCCACGAGGACCCCCAGGCAGGGCATCTTGGCGTCGAAAAGACCTACGCGCGAGCGAGGGCCGACTACTACTGGCCCGGAATGTATCGCGATATAGTTTTAATGGTCCGAGCGTGCGAGCGTTGCCAGGAGTGCAAGGTACAGCAGGTGCCACCAGCGGGCCTTATGGGTCGACGGGTCGTCGACACGCCCTGGACGGTGGTTGCGGCGGACGTTATGGGTCCATTTCCCCGAAGTCGCGCCGGGTTCGAGTACTTGTTGGTTTTTGAAGATCTATTTACCCGGTGGGTGGAGGTAGCGCCGTTGCGGAAATCCAACGCGAAAAACATTCTTGCCGCGCTGGAAGACCTCGTGCTGTCCCGATGGGGTACCCCTGAGGTGCTCCTGACGGATAACGGCACGGAATTCGCGAATAAGGCCGTCGACGAACTGTGCGCTGCGTATCATATTACCCACGCAAAAGTACCGCCGTACCACGCGCAAGCTAACCCCGTGGAAAGGGAGAATCGCGTATTCAAGACAATGATCGTGGCCTACATCGAGGCAGATCACCGGGACTGGGATGTGCACCTTCACGAATTTCGATTTGCGTATAATACCGCTGTGCATAGCTCACTAAGAGTCAGTCCCGCGTTTTTAAACCTGGGTCGCGATCCCAAACCACGGCTGCAATTGCGACGGCTAGTAGAAGGTCCCGCGGAAATCCCCGTTCCCCGTCCCGAGGTCTGGGAAGACCGAATGGCGAAGTTATGTGAATTACGTGACTTAGTGACGAAGCATCTCGAGGAGGCCCACGAGCGACAGGCGCACTACTATAATCGAGGGCACCGGGATGTCCGCTTTGAGGTAGGGGATTGGGTTTGGAAGCGAAACCGAGTCCTGTCGTCAGCGGCCCAACAGGTCACCGCAAAATTGGCGCCAAAATTCACCGGTCCGTTTCGTGTCGTAAATGTAATGTCGCCCGTCGTGTATGAGTTGGAAGATAGCGAGGGAAAGTGTTTTGGAAAACAGCACATTAAGGATCTGAAGCCGTACGTAGAGTCTGAAGAGATTAGGGAATGAGACGGGAGGCGTGTTACCCAGAGGTGGGAGGTGCGGTATACTTTACCTCCGCTATTGCTTTCCCAACAGTGGACCACACCGCCGCGGAGGACCCGGAGGTACTCCGCGCATTTCGCGATGTAGCGCGGCTCGCGTTACTGCCCGGGCCGGGGGCCGTCACTCCCCCCCTTCCGCCCGCACGGGGACCGTGGCCACAGGGGGCCCCACAGGCGACATGGAGGAGGTGGCTGCCGCCCGGCGGCTGCTTTAACTGTTGGGAGAGGGGGCATGGGGTACCCCCGATGTTATGCCCCGCTGGGGTTCTTCTGCCGCCAGTGTGGCTGGCCAGGAATGACTAAATTCACGTGCCCAGAGTGCTGGAGGCGGCCCAGCGGGCCGTGGGTAAATAACACCCCCGCTGCCATAGCCGCGTATGAGAGGGGCGAGCCGCGACCGCGGCTGGTCCAGGAACCTGTCCCCCGCATCCGGGACTTACCCCCGCGAGCCCGCGCCGCGTTAGAGCCGACGCTGGATGATGAGAGGCTGCGGGCCCAATGGCCGGCGATCCAGCCACTGGTGATCGCGCTGGAAGACCGCGGGAGAGGACGCGGAGTACCGCGCAACGGGGCGACCCAGCGAGCCCGCCGCCGGGAATAATTACCGGTCCGCCGATGGACCTAGTTTTTTTTTTTTTTTTTCTCTCTTCTCTTTCTTTTCCCTCCACTCTCGTTTGTTTTTTTTTTTTTTGTTTTTCTTGTTTTGATTTCCTGTTCTTTTTTTCTTTCTCTCTTTTTTTTTTTGGTTTTCGGTGTGTATAATTGTGGAAGGGGTGTACGTAATAACTAATAATAAATGAATAAGGACAGATTATATTGCATTTTTTTTGGTGGGGGTTGGGGTTGTGAATGCCGTCGATAGAGAGGGAGCACCCTGACCCATTGACGTCAAGGGCCCTAGGTTCCGGTCACTCGAGGAGTTCGGTTCGCGGGAATTGGCGCTGGCGCTCTGTCACCCCGCGATCCGTCTAGGGGGGGGGGAGTTGTAACGTGGCAGTTTTACTGCGCGTTCCACACGGCTCCCCGAACTCTGGACGGACCACCGACTTAGGGAGCACGCGAAGTAGACCGCGGCTCGTTTCAAAAAAGAGCGCCAGGACAATAGTCACGCATCCGAGACTCTAAGAGGGGACCATCGCCGGTTTAGCGAATAAGACTTTTCAGGATTTTTGTTTATTTTTTTTTGGGTGGCGAGTGAATGCGGCTTCGGACAGGGGATCGGTAGCAAATTCGAACGATGTTACTGGATGGCAATCGCGGCGGATCGCGACGAAAGGAGGGCCTCGCACGAGACTACGGAGAGAGCGTCAACGGAGAGCTCTGCCGCAAGGGAATCCAAGGCGGACGAGATTCCCGTTGGTGGCCGGCGAGCCGTAGCCCCCCCCCCCCCCCCCCTCCGTCGCCCAACTAACGACAGGTGCCCTCGCGAAGTCATCACCACGCCACTGCCAAGCTACGGGGTACACGAGACTGGTCAGCCAATCAACACCCCGCGACAGCGGAATCCAACGATAGCGATACGCTAGATTGTAAGAATTGCGTAACGAGAACCCCAATGCGAGCGGGAAAATTTTGACTAGGGATGACGCCTATGTTCGGGGCATGTTCGAATTGCGGCTCCGATTTGCAGGACCCGGCACTTGAGTCCTGGCGACCGATAGCGTTAGTGGCGTGGCGAGAAAGTGTAGAAAAAGTAAAGTTATTGTGTTTGGGATGGCTGAGACAGGCGTAGGGGAGTTTCTGGTGTGGCTGAGGAGCGGTAAGCGCTTATAATTCTTTGCGGGCATATTTCGAGCGCAAGTTAAATTGGCACACCGATAAACGGTCGGCCCACGCAATCTTAGAGTTAGAGTAGCACTCGAAATCTGTTTGCCGATCTCCTTGAGGATGACCGTAGCCTGAGTTTTCGCGATAACGCGTAGAGTCACGGTTTCGCGTGGGGAACAATTTCGGAGTGAAATTGAGTGTGGCCAAATTCCGCTGCACAGGGTCTCGTCGAGTCTGCGTACGTAAAAAGGGTGGTGAACTTAGAGGGAATAGAGACTTCGACTTGAGCTCGGATGCGTCATAATACGCTATACACTCGCGCGATTAGAAAAGCTTTCTAGAGCGATTAATTTGGTCGCGATTAGCGCGTCGAGGCACGTCCTTTTTGATTTAGTTTATGAATTATTGTGCATCAGCAAAGTGGCGACTAGCGCCCGTAGAAATAAGATACCAGCTAGATTTAATCAGAACTGCGATTAGCGCGTCGAGTACGATCTAGATTACGTTTTTGTTTAGCAGTTTATAATTAAGTGACGATTAGCGTCGTAGTTGAGGCCGATCGCGGGCAGCGCGTCGAGTCCGATTTTGTTTTTGGTTTTTGCGAGTTAAGGTATTGTTAAGACGGCGACTAGCGCAAGAAGGCCGTAGAGGTCTCCTAGATTTATTCATTTTTTTTTTATTTTGTTTGTTTCTCCCTTTCTTATTTCTTTTGGATTAAATTTAACCCGTTGTATTTGGAATCGCGAAGGACGACTTGCGCAGTCGTATGATTATTTTTATTTTTAATTTTTTTTTGTAACATCGCTAACGAGAAATATATTATTGGAATTTTATAGTGATTTGGCCAGACCACGCATTGGCTTACTTGTGTTACATCTCTCTCTATCCAAAATTTACCCCTCCCCTCTCCGCGGTACTGAGCTATCGAGTATATGGTCGCGATATTTCGCATTACCGATTTCGAGGCGTGTTAATCACGCCAGGCGCCCAACAAATCTCGCGGTATTGTTTTAGGTCCAGGGTACATCGTGGACGCCGATTTATTGTGTACGAGGTAAGTTCTCGGTCATTTTCTCCGAGTGATCGAGGTGCAGAAAAATCCACGTCACAATATATATATATGTCGGAGAAGAATAAAGAGGATGCATCAGCAAGTGAATTGGAAACTTGAACTTTGAATGAGTCCGCCGTATCAAGCGTCAAGCGTTATTCAACATGCTTTGAATATAGAACAAACAAATGAATTGTTTATAACAACGCTTGGATGAAATCGACAGTCACGGAAAAGCAAGCGAATTGACCGGACGTGTTGAGATCATCGCGCTTTCTATAATGAACAATCCACAAATTGGAAATCCTACATCCTCTCCGCCTTTCCGTGGCTTCACCCCGACATCAGAAGTGGGATCAGAATCTGCTTCTCACCGATCAGAATCTGCTTCTCACCGACCAGAATCTGCTTCTCACCGACCAGAATCTGCTTCTTGCCGATCAGAATCTGCTTCTCACCGAGAAGAGAGACGTGACGACGCAAAATGGCAAATGCTTTTGCAACAGCAGCAAAATAATTTCATGCAGATTATTGAGGCAATGAAGAAACCTTATCAGACGAAAATCGAGTTACCTGACTTTGACCCAGAAAAAGTGAGCGATACTAGAGCTTGGATTCGTACGGCAGACATGTGTATGTCGGAGCATCCGTTAGAAGGAGCGTCGCTCATGAACGCTTTGAGCCGTGCGATGAAAGGAGAGGCATTATCCTGGCTGACCCAAAACGTATTTGTCGGAATAAATTGGAATGAATTTAAAGAAATATTTTCTCTACGATTTGAATGTCCGGAAACCCTCGCTGCTTTCTTAATGAATATCAATCAAGGAAGGCCAAAGGAAGGAGAATGTATCGCCGCTTATTCAGCCACTGTGATAACCTCGTTAATGAACCGATGGAAGAATCTCTCTATGGAACAGATTGCTGTGTCCTTCGTCCTCAGTCACATTTCTCAATTTGAACCACGACTTCAACGCCTTGCTTTCACGGAAGAAATTGAGACACGGAATAAATTACAAAAAGAATTGAAGGCGGTATATTACTTGAAGAGGAAAAACTCGGAACTTCACACTGAACAACGTCACAGCGAAGCAAAAAGATTTAAAGAAAAATCGTCTACCAGCCTTCTGAAATGTTTCACCTGTGGAAAGATCGGGCATAAATCGTCTGTGTGCTATCAAAGAAAAGAGAAAAATGCAGCATCAAATGTGTGGCAGAGAAATGCATCTACAAGCAGTGACACGAGGAAGCCTATAACCTGTTTCAAGTGCAAGGAACCTGGGCATTATTCTTCGCAATGTCCTGGAATGAATAAGAAGCCATCGTCAGGACGCTTCAACGGATCCAATATCGAACGACGAGTGGATATTTGTGAAGTGAATTCGCCTTCTGGCATTTTGAGGCATGCAGGTGAGCAGTTTTCATTTAATTTTGATTCTGGAGCCGAATGTTCTTTAATAAAAGAATCAGTGTCGTCAAGGTTCTCCGGGAAAAGACTTGATAATATCGTCACTATGACTGGAATTGGACAAACAAGTGTCCATAGTACTTTGCAAATTCTTACCAAAGTAAACATTGACGATATTGCCCTAGAAATTCTTTTTCATGTTCTGCCAAGTCATTATTTGAGGAGTGATATTTCGATTGGTCGTGAAATTTTGAGTCAGGGTTTGACTGTGCTTGTATCTTCTAACGAATTGAAATTAATGCGTGAAATCCGTGTCGATGCTTGCAAAATTGGAGAATCAATCGAAGTAAATTTTGACAAAATTGAGACTGACATTTCTTTTGAGTCAAAAGAACGGTTGCTCTCAATTTTACAAGAATTTAGAGAGCATTTTATAACCGGTACACCAAAGCAACCTGCTAAAACGGACCCAATGCAAATTCGCCTGAAAGATCCAAATAAGACGGTATATAGACGTCCATATAGATTGAGCCACGATGAACAAAAAATAGTTCAAAATAAAATCAAAGAGTTACTTGCTGCAAACGTAATTCGCCCAAGCTCATCTCCATTCGCTAGCCCTATCCTTCTCGTGAAGAAAAAGGACGGGTCAGACAGAATGTGTGTAGATTATCGAGAACTAAACGATAATACTGTACCTGACAGATTCCCATTGCCACTAATTTCTGACCAAGTAAATAGGTTACATGGGGCGAAATACTTTTCTAGCTTAGATATGGCATCTGGATTCCATCAGATCCCTATCCATGAAAATTCAATCGAATATACAGCTTTCATTACTCACAATGGACAGTATGAATATCTGTCCATGCCATTCGGGCTTCGAAATGCACCATCTGTTTTCCAGAGGGCCGTTTACAAGGCTTTGGAAGAATTGGCGAATAGTTTTGTCATTATTTACATGGATGATATTCTTATTGTTGCATCCAATGAGGACGAAGCCCTGGAGAGGTTGAAGCTTGTATTAAAAGTTTTGATAGATATCGGCTTTACTTTCAACATCAAAAAATGCTCTTTCTTAAAACAAAAAGTAGAGTATCTCGGTTATGAAGTTTGCAACGGAGAAATCCGACCAAATAAGAAGAAAATTTTAGCTTTAATATCTTTACCCTCTCCTAAAACGGTAACACAATTACGGCAATTCATTGGTTTGGCATCTTACTTCCGTCAATTCATTCCAAGGTTCTCTCAAATTGCGGCTCCTTTATACGCGCTAACTTCCGCAACAAAAGGAAACATTGAATGGAAAGAATTACATGAGAATATTAGAACACAAATAATTTCAGTACTTACCAATGAGCCAGTACTGACAATATTTGACCCGAATTGTCTTACTGAATTACATACTGATGCAAGTTCGATGGGCTATGGGGCAATTCTAATGCAAAAAAAAGAAAATATATTGCGCGTGATTGCTTATTTTAGTAAACGTACTTCACCAGCTGAATCGAAATATCATTCGTACGAGTTGGAAACACTTGCTGTTGTTAACGCGGTTAAACATTTTCGACACTTTTTATACGGACGCAAATTTTTTGTCGTCACAGATTGCAACTCTCTGCAATCTTCGAGAAAAAAAAAGATCTTACTCCGAGAGTGCATAGATGGTGGGCTTTTCTTCAAGCTTTCGATTTCGATATAGTATACCGAAATGGAAAGAAAATGAGTCATGCGGACTTCTTTTCGAGAAATCCGTTACCAGATTCAATAAAAGAAAATTATAATAAACCCGAGCACAAAGAGGTCAATTTAACTAATCTCTCAAATACATGGCTTTTTGCTGAACAGCAACGTGATGAAGAAATTTCAAAATTAATTAAAAATTTAACTGAAGAAAAGTTGAATGACGAATTAGCAAAAACTTACGAATTACGCTCCGGAATTCTTTTTCGTAAAATACAAAGACACGGGAAAACGCGATCTCTACCTATTTTGCCACGAGCGTACAGATGGTCAGTTATTAACGCTACCCATGAAGCATTGGTACATTTAGGATGGGAAAAGACCCTTGAGAAAATTTATGATTCATTCTGGTTTGACGGAATGTCAAGATATGTTCGAAAATTCGTTGAAAATTGTTTGACATGTAAAATTTCCAAAACAAATTCGGGAAAAATTCAGGCTGAATTGCATCCCATTCCTAAAGTCGCAATTCCTTGGAATACCATTCACATCGACGCTACTGGCAAATTAAGTGGTAAAAATGATAAGAAAGAGTACGTTTTCGTTTTAATTGATTCTTTCACCAAATTTGTTCTTCTTCGTCATACATTGCATATTGATACTAGCAATAGCATTAAAGCATTGAAATCTGGTATTTCTCTATTTGGCTCTCCCACTCGCGTAATTGCGGACCAGGGTCGTTGTTTCGCGAATAGTGATTTTCGAGAATTTTGTTTGGCTCACAATATTAAGTTGCACTTGATTGCAACTGGAAGCTCGCGCGCAAATGGTCAGGTGGAGCGAGTAATTAGCACTCTAAAGAACATGCTAACTACCGTAGAAATAACCGGCGACCGGTCTTGGCGGGATGCATTGCATGATGTACAATTAGCACTAAATTGCACGATCAACCGAGTCACAAAATCTAGTCCTCTCGAATTAATGATAGGAAAAGTCGCCAGACCTCTTGAGCTCATGTTTGTTTCTGAGGAGGAGTATGTGGAGGACTTATCTGAAATTAGAACACTTGCAATCGAGAATATTAACAAAAATGCAGAATATGAGAAGGAAAGGTTTGACCGAACAAAGGCAAAAGTAATCAAATTTTCTTTAAACGAATTTGTTCTTTTAAAGAATGAAGAGAGAAATCAAACAAAATTAGATGCAAAATACAAAGGCCCGTATAAAATTATTGAAGTGTTAGAGAGCAACAGATATCTTTTGAAAGCTTTGAATTCCAATCGTACATTTAAATACGCACATGACCGGATGCGAAAAATGCCAGAGGGTAACATTCCGGAAGAATTGGAAATGAGTAAAGAAAATTTTGAATAATGAAATATTTAAGTGTGTAAATATTTGAAGTGTAAACTAAATACATGATTACTTTTAAAAAAAATTGTTTACATGAAAGTTTGTAGCCGTAGCTCGGTCGAAATCGGAATTTCTTCAATGAAACCGTGAGTGTGCGGTGGGCAGCTTCATGTAACAGTTGTGTCAGAAAAATCACTCGAGGGAAGTGATTAGACATTGACCACTCAAGGGAAGTGGTCAAGAACATTTGTCACTCAAGGGAAGTGATAGAAATGTTGGTCACTCAAGGGAAGTGAACGAAATGTAAAAAAATGTATTTAGTCTTTAAAATTATCCATATGTATCGAAATTAATTGCTTTGTCAATAAATGTGGGATTGGAACTGAAATTTCAGTTTTCTGTTCAATATAAATGATTAAAGTAAGATTGAATTCATTTAAAACGAACTTTTACTGCTGGAGAATTGAATTTCTTGCAGATCACTTCACATGGGGACATGTGATTTGTCAGGATGGCCGTGTCGGAGAAGAATAAAGAGGATGCATCATCAAGTGAATTGGAAACTTGAACTTTGAATGAGTCCGCCGTATCAAGCGTCAAGCGTTATTCAACATGCTTTGAATATAGAACAAACAAATGAATTGTTTATAACAACGCTTGGATGAAATCGACAGTCACGGAAAAGCAAGCGAATTGACCGGACGTGTTGAGATCATCGCGCTTTCTATAATGAACAATCCACAAATTGGAAATCCTACATCCTCTCCGCCTTTCCGTGGCTTCACCCCGACATATATATTCTCTTCTAAGAGCACGCGAGGATTGATCAGCCGACACATGATTGCGAGAAAGATAGCTGAAATTTTTCTGATCCGGGTTACCAAATAACGAAACGGAAAAAAAAAATGGAAAAAAATCTACACACTCTCGGAATTGTTTTTTTTTCATTCTTTTTTTCTCTTCTCGGTTATCAAAAACACAAAAAAGAAAGCGGGATTAAGCAAGAATATGAAATAAGAAAAAATGTAAGGAAAAAGAAAGTCGGTCCACTCTCACTTTCATTTATTTTCTCTCTTCTGAGTTACCCGTAATGAAAAAGGGGTGGGGATTAAGTAAAAAAAAGAGGCGCCAAAAACGGGGAACAAATCGATTCACTCTCGGTATTTTATTGTTTCAATTATTTGTTCTCTTCTAAAAGAAAAAAATAAGTAAATAAAAAACAAAAGAAAAAAATAAAAAGCGACCCAGGATCGAACCCGTGTCCCGCAATACCCCACCCTCATGTGGTATCCACTCAGCTGCGCTACAGCTACGTCCGTGTACGTGTGTTTGCTTGATATGTTTACGGAGCTTGCTCGGAATTCGCTGATGATTCTTTGGAAGATTTATTTCGAGAAAAAAATAATTTCGCCCAACCACTTGCCCATTGCACATTTTGCATAAATGTTATCGAGCTGGCTTCGTATAGTTTTACATAGACTGCGTGTACAAATATTGGAGAACACCAGGCGTCACATATTTTCATATCAATAAAAAAATAATATTTATTAAAAAAAAAAAATAAGTATTCGGGCTGGGAATGGTTAATTATTTTGGTTCAGCGTCCGCTAATTGAATCCAAAATTTATCAAATCTGGAGATACTTTTATTCACTGACATTCATAATTGAAACAAGAAAAATCCCAATTCTTGCATTCCAGGAAACACCTGTGCGAGCGGGGACAAGGATGCGATTGGCAACCACTTGCTCGAGCGACCGAGTATATCTATATTAGGGTGGTCGTTAAAAATTAAAATCTTTGCGGCGCCCGAAAAAATCCTTCCTTCTGATGAGAAACTACGGGAAAAATTTTGCTTTTGCGATTTAAACAAAAATAACACGTGCCGACCTCCAGTTGAAGTTAATTTTTCGATCAAATTATAGTTTTTTTTTAAATTCGTCACAGTATTCAAGTTTGGGTAAAAATCATTAAATACGGCTAATAGAAAATTAAATTCTCTATAAAAATGTTCCTTTAAGTTTCTGATAACGTTCATATCCATCGCAATAATCTCAATATCAAATTTATAAATTCTAACTTATTATCAAAATCACTGCTGAAAATTTTGTTTTTGCTAAAATATAAATAATGTTCTAAAACTATCTTGAATTTTAGATATTTCGTTATGTGTAAATGATTTTCAAAGGGAAACTCTATCGGTAAGTTATCTATGATTAATCTGTAATGACGTCGATATCGATATTTTTCTATGTTATCGACACTTCTAAAAAACTGTTTACAGTAGACGTTGCGTGATTCATTTATTGTGACTGTACTCATCACATCATTGACTTTAATGTGGTGACGTGTAATTTATTTCTGTATTTCAAATTTAAGCCCTTAATCGAGGTATTGAATTATCGGATTGTATCTATCATAATGAATACATTGTAAAATGTGATTGCTGCAGTGTAACGTCATTTGCATTCGTGAGGTTATAAACTGAACTAAAGTTCAACAATTCGATTAAAATCTGCTGATCATCTGTTATAAAAGTTGCACATCAAACATTAATGTTTTTTTCATTAATTTGATCATTTATATATTTTAATATAATCGATAAGATAAATATTTGTTTTTCTCTTTAAAACCATCATGGCGTTGCAAGACGTAAAAGAAAATATATTTTTAATTGGGGACACACTTTCTCAGATTGACGGAAATCAATCACCATCTAATTTACAAGTTTTACAATTTTTATTTCATAACCTTCGAGTATTAAAGCATACTTTAATTAATAGTAAGAATTTAGTTTATGAACAAGTGATTACCTTTTGGCAAAAAGTGAAAATACCAACACAGCAAAAATCTCGATGCATTACAAAAATTGACAAATTATATAATGAGTGGCGCAATTTGCAAAAAAGCTCTTCATTGAAAGGAATTGCCCAAAAAAGAAACGAGGAACCTTTTTCATCACACCTTAACAACTTATTTGACATTGCTCATAATGATGCTTTGACGATGGTTGATGATAAGACTAAAATTTTTTTATTAAATCAACGTAAGCCTTGTCGTGTTGGGTTTATCGAAGAGGTCGAAGATTCAATTTCTGATAAATATTGAAATAATTGATGTATTCTATGGATTATATTTAGAAATTACAATTTTTTTTATTTTCACTTTAGAGAGTTCTGAACCTGGTTCACAAATCGTGTCATCAGAAACAAGTTCTTTCAGTCAACGAAGTCTTCAGAGAGATCCAAGTTTTGTAATAGAATTAGATGAATCACCACCATTGAAGAAATCCCGAGGAACAATCGATATTTTCACTCCAAAATTATGCACAATGTTGGATAAATGTAAAATCAGCGATCGTAATGCGACTGGTTTAATGATAAGTTTTCTTCAAGCTGTTGATCTCGATGCTAGCCAATACGTTGTTAATAGAACTTCAATAAAACAGAAGCGTGAAAAGTTTCGGGAAAGAAGAGCTGCAGAAATTCAGCAGAGATTTAAAAATTCAGAACTCAGCAGATTAATTATTCATTGGGACGGCAAACATTTACCTGACATTACTGGTAGAAATTTCGTAGAGCGTCTTCCTATTATAATTTCAGCAGAAAAAGAAACTAAAATATTATCGATACCCAAACTTGACAATTCCACCGGTCGTGCAATGGCCGATGCAGTTTTCGATGCTTTGCAAGAATACGGAATTAGTGAATTCGTAGTTGGTTTGTGTTGTGATACGACAGCTTCAAACACGGGACAATTCAACGGTGCAGCAGTGTTGATTGAACAATCATTGGAACGAAATCTCATTCTATTACCATGTCGACACCATATATTTGAAGTAATACTGAAAGCTGTATTCGATTGTCAAATTTTCAATTCATCTGGGCCGAACGTACCTTTATTTGTAAGATTCAAGAAAGAATGGGATAAATTAGACCTTACAAAATTTGAATTTGGAATAAATGATCCAATGATTTTTGATATGTTGCAAAATGATATTCTCGGCATTCGTGAGTTTGTAGAGATTCAATTAACTTTGAATCATAATAGAGACGATTATTTAGAATTTCTAAAGTTGACATTGATATTCATAGGAGTAGTACCCGATAATTTTACGTTTCATGTTCCTGGAGCTATGCATCAAGCAAGATGGATGGCAAAGGCTATTTACTCTCTGAAAATTTATCTTTTAAGATCTACGTTTAAGCTGAATTCAAATGAAAAAAAAAGCCTGGGTATAATTTGCGTTTTCATTGTAAAAATTTATATAAAAATATGGTTTATCGCATCATCATCGGTCAAAGCTCCCAATACTGATTTTAAATTGATACAATCGATTTACAATTTCCAATTAATTGACAAAAAAACGTCCTCTGCTGCTTTGAAAAAAATTTTAAATCATTTATGGTACCTAGCTCCAGAAAACTGTTTAATGGCATTGTTTGATGACGACGTTGACAAAGGAACGAAAAAAAAAATGGTTCAAGATTTGTTCGATACTTCAAATAAAACACATGATTCTTTAGATGAAAGTCAAATCTACAATCCGAAGAAATTAGTTATTGCTGAAAAAGATGTACCAACATTCTTCGAACAAGGATTGGAACAGTTTATTAACCCTTCTTCAATTAATTTCTTTCTTAAGCTGGGCTTGAACACAAGTTGGTTAAAAGAAGATTGCGAAAAATGGCAAGAAAATGAAAATTACCAGAGCTGTTTGAAAGTTGTAAACAATTTATCAGTTGTAAACGATGTTGCTGAACGTGGTGTAAAGTTAATGCAAGAATATAACGATTTATTTACAAAAGATGAAGATCAGAAGCAGTTTATAATTCAAATTTTGGATGATTACAGAGCTCGAAACACAAAACATACAAAAGAAAGCTTAAATTAAACCTTGGGATTGATAAATTAATCCATAGAAAATGATATTGTACTTTTTCGTTCTTTAAATAAATAAATGATATCAAATATAACTTGGTAATCATTAACTAAATCTATTTAAATCAATAATTGCGAATAGAAGTTAGAAAATTGTTCATATTTTAGGAAAAACAGAATTTTTAGCTCTAAATATGGTGATAAAAAAAAAATTTTGTAGAGAATTTAATTTTCTACAATTCGTTTTTGATGATTTTTACCCAAACTTAACTACTGAGACAAATTAAAAAAAAAAACCATAATTTTATCGAAAAATTGACTTCAATTGGCCGTCGGCACGTGTTATTTTTGTTTAAATCGCAAAAGCAAAATTTTCCCCGTAGTTTCTCATCAGAAGGAAGGATTTTTTCGGGCGCCGCAAAGATTTTAATTTTTAACGACCACCCTAATCTATATATACACGATTGTGGGCCACCTTCGGTGCATGGCCGCCTAGGTGTCAGGTCGAAAATGGGCCACCTTCGGTGCGTGGCCGCCTAGGTGTCACGTCGACGCTCCAATCTAGCTGGTATCACGAAAAGCCGAGCGTTGGAGATCTCCCTACTCATCTCTGCACCAAGAGTGCAAGTCACAACAAACCTCAAACCCGCGGGGAAGAGCCGAACGGGTGAGTCCCGTCCCGTCGGGAAACACCCGAAGGTAACCGAAGCCCACCGACGCTCGGCGGAGCCGAGCGCCAGCAAGCAGTACGACCAGCGGGTTGCCACTTTTTGCCCCCTCCACTTTCTTATTTGAGCATCCGAAAGATAGCAATACCAAAATAATAACGAAAAATTTTTAATTTTAATCGAGTGGTAAGGCTGGTAACACTTCAAATAATAACAATAATAAACCAAAACGCTAGTGATTTTTATATAACCTTAAAAAAATCATAACAAAAATCTGTACCGTGCATGTGAGATGTGAGGCATTTTTATATTGTAATTGATTGTGACTGACATTATTGTAAAATGACATAATTAAAAGTAGACGGAAAATAGTAAAAGAAAAAGGAGTGAAAGTAGTGTCAAGACAAAAATATTCGGCCAAAAAAAGTGCTGGGCAAAAGATTGCGGACATCGGAAAGATAAAAACCACTGTGTTTTATCAGCCTTCCCAAGAAATGTGGACAGATAATACAAATATGAAAGAAAACTGTTAATAATTACTTAGCGATTAAAAATGTCACCTCTTAATTATATATTTTTTTAATCTACAGGTGTAAAAAGTGGTTAAAAGTTGTTGGAGTGAAGGACTTTGTTGGTCTACCAATAAGTAAACTTTCCACTATCAGATTCATCTGTAGTTGTCATTTCAAAGCAGACGACTATAAATCGATAAAAAATGGGCAACGATTGCATGAAAATGCAATCCCATCAATTTTCAGTGAAAGTACAATACCATTAACAGAAGAAGACCTTGATGAGTTTGAGCCAAATGTATTGTCCGACATTTCTATAAGTTGTTAATACATTTAAACCTTGAAAAAAAATATGTTTGTATTAGTTTTATTTGACTAATATCCTGTTATATTTATAGCTTTGCAGATAAAAGTGGACACCATTAAAGATTCTAACCAGTATGCTTTCCATAATGCGTTTAACGGACCCAAAACTACAAATCCTGTAAGATTTTCAAAATCAATAAATAGTTATATCCATGAAAGGAATGAAGTCGTTCTAGAAGATTCAGTCGTATGTCAACAGGGACACCTCGATGTTACGATCAGAGAATCAAAGGTAATTTTCCACAATATTTTCAATGAACACTAAAGAAATATCCAAAAAATTTATAAAGACATTCTATTATTAATAGGAATCAAACAGTCGAAATAACTTGCCCGTTTTAATGACAACACCTACTAACAAATTATGTTGTATCACAGACAACCAGGCTTCATCTTTGACTTCTTTCAGTAGTAGCAAAGAACATAAATTTAGGAAAATGTCATATTCAACAGAAAAGTATTTGTGAAATTGAATGGAAAAATTAATAAAATTTTTTTTTTATTTTCAGGATATTGAAAATTTTAATGACTCATTAATCATCTCGAGTTCGCCATCAGCTAAAAAAAAACGAATAGTCCAAAGTTCAGGTGATATTCATTGTTTCTGGAATCAAATAATTTTGATATCTTTAGCTGTCTTTGCTTGTATTCTTTTTTTTTTTTACTATAAATTCTTTAAAAGATACCACAGAAAAGAATACTTTTAATTATTTTTTTTATTTGTTGAGATGGAAGTTTTAAAAAAGCACGTCGAATGGCTTCCTTATAAAAGAAATCTACTTTTTTTTTAATCTATTAATATGACCTTTAAAGTTGAGCAATATTATCTGTATTTTCCGAAATTTTATATCTCAAATAGCAGCTGGAATAAGTTGGTGAATCTATTAATGTAAAGCTTACCCAAGTTCAAAGTTTAGAGACTTTATTCGGAAGCTTCATATCACAAAATTCATAAAGTAATGAAATACTTTGGATGACATTAAAATTTTTGAAGCATTTAATATTGCTCATATTAGAAAATACACAAATAAAAACCTAAGTTAAAATTTTTTTAGACCTGTTTACCCAAGTTCGTGATGATAAATGGCTAATGAACAATTATAATATACCCACTGAAACTGGGAATAATGACTGGAGAGATCTTAACAGAATGCACGTTGTGACGTGGTATTTCGTACCCCGTCACTTTGTTTAATTATCGCATTCCCCTAGGTACAGATATCGCTAAAAATAACGAAAGCACGTCTGAGGCCAATACTCCAAAAAATGAACGACTAATTATCTTTAAGTTGATTTCTCTTTACTAAGCTAATTGTATGCTATTTTCTAATTCTGTAATGCTCTTCGAGAACCATCCGCGAGACCTTCACGTCAAGATACCAGGACACTGCCTGACAGGGGTTACGTACCAGCTCAACATCAACACCACCGACTACAGACGAACGAATACCGCTGAAACCACTCCCGATGGATGCCTATCTAGTTGTCGAAAAGGGTCGTGCGTGATGCACAACAGCACCTCCAACTATTTGAGACTTATCGGCCAGGAGCCGAACCACGAACGAATGCTTCTACCGCTCGGATGCATCGTCAGGCGGTGTACAGGGCTGTGCGTCAAAAACACAACAAAGCCTCCCGTCGACGATACTTATCAGCCTGGAGCTGAACCGACCCTAACATCTACTAAGTCGTTGACTATCCAATAGAAGACGGTTTTCTCTTCACGAACCGTCTTATCGAAGGACTGCGGCGTGGAATAGGCTAATGATATGCTGAACACGTGGATCTGGTGGATCTAGTGTGGGGATCCGGGTTGAGGGCCATCACCACCAGATCGTTCCGGCATGAGGGCTTCGATGAGTGAGGGCCGGGATGCAGCGCCGACGAAATAGCCACAACGGGGAGTACCAGTAAAGCAAGGAGTGAGTTACAGTCTGTCGCAAGTCCAGGGGACCGGTGACGTAACATTGCCGCACACCTCAATATCGCAATACCTGAGCAGTACGACCCCCCCCCCCTTCTCACCAACGATACCGCATAGCTGCAGGAAAACATCTCTAACCACCTTCCGACGTCCTGATACCTCGATACCTGTCGTCGAGGGAAAAGAACATCAAGCGGCGAGGGATTATCGCCGCCTATCCGTGGACCAGGCCACGCGACCTGCTGGTCCAATTAAGATACCGCAAATTTTGGGAAGAATCACGTGACAGCAGCTCGATGAAAATCAGGATCATCGCTCATCTCGTCACTCTACGTTCAGTTACTGATATTCACAGACGTGTTCTTGTTATCGCTACCAAAGTTCGTCGTACCGCTATTGTACCTTATCGCATTCTCTCGCACCTGTTATACCTTCTTTTACGTAAGTGAGACTCCTTTTCTATTTTGTGAAGCCACGAGATTACTTGCAATATATCGTACCTTTACCTTTACCTCTTTCTCTCTTTACCTTGCAGTTGGTCTGCTTGAGCCAATTGGGCTCGTATCTTTTCTCTTTATCTTGCAGTTGGTCTGCTTGAGCCACCTGGGCTCGTACCTTATTCTCTCTTATCTCTTATCTTGTCCCTCTCTCTGTCTTATTGCAAGTAACTTCGCGACTAGTTGACTATTACTTACGCATTGTAGTGACTATTGTTTATCTTATTATCTTTCTCTTTTAGAATATTTGAATGTCTAATATCGCTGTCTAGCAGCGCGTTCCGTTGAAGGATCAATTTTTATCTTAGCTATTGAGCATTGCTATTTTGTTATATTTTCTCTGATTAGTTTCTATCTGTCTCTTTACCTATTATCGTTGATTATCGTATCTTAGTGAGAGTACCGCGGGAGCGATCTTATATCGCTGCGCGGTCCCGTTCGTCGTTCATTTGACATTGGAGTATTGTGCCGTATCGCATAACATCTTTTTCACTATTTTCTTCGCTAATATCGCTGATCGTAGTTGTCCGTAGTCTATTTGGTTTGCCGTACGTTGCCTATTAATTATCTTGAATATTGTTTGTCTTATCTTGAATTGCCTTTTATCGTACCGAATATTATCTATCTTTCTCTCGCACTTACCGCAAACTATAGACTACGTATTATCTTTTATTCTCTATATTTTATAATAATTTTCTATTTGACCTGTCGCTTGAATCTACCTTGTAATTCATAATTCCCTGTCTGCCTATTTCTGATTATTCTGGTAATGTGATAACTATTACAATTGTTGTATTTCGCATGTGTTTATAATCGCTTCTCATATTTTATGATTTATTTGCTTACCGCTTAATTTAAGTACAGTATATCTTTTCTGTTCTGCCTATCTATCTTAAAACCGTGTTACTCATTACCTTTAATACCGCGAGCTTGCGAATATTTCCCGCTTATTCGGAAAACGTTCCGTTAATTGTTAACTCTCTCGCTTAACCTTTCTCTGGCTGTAACTATTGTTAATTATCGCATTTATCGTACTTGTATCGCCAACTCTTCAGCTACTTGCTTGTCAGTAAACTTATCGCTTCTTGTTTAATATATTTGATATTATTCCTGCTTCACCTGTTTCTTATTTTATCTATTGGATTCGACTCCGCCCCTCTACCATTATCTTGTCTCTCTGAGCGAACTGTGCAAAACCGTTGTAGAACCTGACCTTACCTTTATCTATTACCTTTACCTTTACCTTTGTCTTTTTCTCTAATTATCTATTTTTGACGCATGTGCGTCTGGCGCCCAACAATCGTATCTTTCTCCCTTAGTATCTCTCTCTATCTAATTATTTAGGTTAGCGACTGCGCCGTAGGGTAACCAATTATCGTTATATCGTTATTACCCTCAAACTTATAAAAATATTGGTTACAAAATGGCGCCCAACGTGGGGCCACGCCAATAAAGAGGGATTATCTTATTCAGTGGTGAAAGCAAAGTTTATCGTATACTGTCAAAGCACCAGAGAAAAGTAAGAGACCGAACACGAACCCCAGAAACCCAAAAAATTAACAAAATTGCGAGGAACTCAGACAAATTGAGCAACATATTTAAATCAATTGATTACTGCGACCAAGATTGGATATAAACCAAAGTTCGAATATTAGAATTCCATATTGCGACCGAATACAGCCTAGATATCGCTAAATTAAAATATCGAAAACTTAAAACTATTTAAATATCGCACGGCTTAACCGCCATCAATAACGTAAACCCGAAAACTATTTAAATATCGCACGGTTTAACCGCCAACAATAACGCAAATTTAAAGATTATCTAAATATCGCACGGCCTAACCGCCATCAATAACGCAAATTTGAAAATTATCTAAATATCGCACGGCTTAACCGCCACTAATAACGCAAATTTGAAAATTATCTAAATATCGCACGGCTTAACCGCCATCCATAACGCAAGATCGAAAAATATTTAAATATCGCACAACATAACTGCCATAACTATCGGGAACATAAAAACACTTGGATACCGCAGAGATTAAGCGACGTACCTCTCGAATAATATCAATAGAAAAACTCAGGGATAATACGGGACGACCTAAACATCCTGACCTTATAAACTGCTCAGTCTAGTGTATGGCAGGGGTGATCCCTTGTTGTAATCAAAATTGTTATTGATTCGCTAGATCGCTGTGTTTTGGTTTCTTCAGCGAGGTTACCATATTAACCTTCTTGCGCAACAACATTTATTGTGAAGCCTTTGGCTTGGGTAGGATAACATAATCTTCCGTTGTTTATATCGCAGTTTCCGGCTTTACAGGGTCACGCTAGTTAACCGATTCAATAATCTGACAATACCGCAATTTCTTTCTCTTCGAGTCACCTATCGCTAGTCAACACTTCTTATGTCAATACACACGTCCGCTAAGGCGTGGGTAGACTCCTTGACCGACGCCGAGCTAAACACCGAATTGGAAGGACGCTCGTTGTCAACAGCAGGCATATTACCGGTCCGTCGTCAGCGGTTGACGAATTTTTGTAAGCAACACGGTCTAAGCATGGATGACCCCCCTGCTCTCGACGACGCTTGTATGACTACACCGACAGACGACAGCGATAGCATGACGTTACCCACACAGACGCAACCAATCAACCCCGCGCCTCAGACCGACGATGAGATTCGTGACGTGACGCGACCGTCGAACCGTAACCCCGGTACGTCAGCAACCGGCGCGATTCGGAAGCAGCCACCGGAACCGCAACCTAGCCGAATTAGCCCGCGTAATATACCGCCAGAATTCCTTCCCGGCAATGATGCACCGGCTAAGCCGGCGCCCGTTCAACAGCCGCCGTTGAGATCACGGGAGTATCATCCGGTGAATCCGCCACCATCTGACTACCGCACAGGGGATTCTTCCCCTTATGAATATCGCGACGCACCGCCGCTGCGGAGACCTGCCTTCCGCAACCAGGGTTTCGAGGACGGCCAATATAACTTCCCGCGACCGAGCATGAACAGCAACTTCGCATCACCGTCCAGACCGACCGCGTTAGCCGCGTATGAGGTTATGAGGAAATGGAATCTCAAGTTTTCGGGAACGCGTAACGAGGACGCCGAAGCATTTCTCGCACGTATAGACGAGGGCCGATCGCTCATTAACATTCGCGACGAGGATATTTTAAATAGTATCCCCCCCCTTCTTCTTATCAGGTGTCGCAATTTATTGGTTCCGCAACAAACGCGAAACGTGGCGTTCTTTTGCAGAATTTAAGGCCGCATGGCGCCGTAGATTTGTCAATCCGGAATTGCAGTTCGCATTGAGGGAGGAAATTCGTAGACGAACCCAGGGCGAATTCGAGTCAGTCGCCGATTATTTAACATATATGAGAGCGTATTTCGACAGACTGAGGCCCGCGTGGTCGGAAGAGGAACAGCTAGATTACGCATACCGCAACTTATTACCGCGATTACAGGTTGCAATTCGACGAGACGAATTACAGGACCTTGATCAATTAGAAGACATTGCGAGTCGGATAGAAATCAGCTTCCGCGTAGCAAATAATTATCAAGCGCCGCCAACCCCGGAACGATCGGTACTACCCGAATTAGCTTACCGCGGGCAAAGAAATCCAAGGCCTTCTCGCAACAATTTCGCAGCAATTAACTTTTTCGAGGAAGGTCCGGAACCCGAGACGGAACTGGCCAACGCGACTCAATTCGCTCAATCAACACCTAATCGTGGGACACAGGGTAACCGACCCAGCGGTCGAAGTGCACCACCGCGTGCTAAGACCCCGCGATTCAATAGTCGAAACGATACCAGTGCGCCAACCACTCCTACCGCTACCACGGCTCAGACGGATACCGCGGACATCGCGAACAACTCTCCTGAGTTCGCCGGTAACCCCTTTCTGCCGAGCCCGAAAGGTACGCTGATCTGCTACAGGTGTAGAAAACCCGGTCACCGATATGCGAATTGTCCCGAACCCGCAACCGGTCTGTACTGTTTCCGATGTGGCAAAGTCGGATATACTAAGGTGACGTGCCTGAATCGGTGTGCGGGAAACCAGTGATGGAGCCGCACGAACGGGGAACCGCGGAAACCCCTCCGTCACCCGAATCGTTAGATTTTTGTAATCCGATCCAAGCGCCTGCTAGAATTCCGCTATTGTTTCTCAACTTTGAAATTTTATCGCAACCCGTCGCAGCATTATTTGATTGTGGCTCTTCTCGCACCTTTCTTGGCCCAGAAGCTATATCGCTAGTTACCGCTTTAAATCTCCCAATTTTGCCGTCTCGCTTAGGTCCGGTCAAAATGGCCGCCGGACAGGAGGCACAGATTACCGGTGAAGTGGACTTACCGGTCATGCTACGGGGGGTGTACCATAATATTCCCGCTCGGCTAGTGCCCAGTCTCAGCTTCTCTTGTATCATTGGGTTAGACTTCATTCGGATATTCGGGATCGTAGTGAATTTTGCCGCATTGACCTGACGTTTCCAGGATGACCCTGAGCGTAGTTACACATTCGATAACGATCCACGCGTAGCTGTCAATCCTTTTTGCAACGGTTTAGTCACCTTATCGGAACAGCAAAATCTCGAATTAGCAACCTTTATGAAGTCCGAAATACCGCCTATGCCTGAACACCTTGGAGTAACCAAGCTCACTTCCCATCGAATTGACGTAGGGAACGCTCTCGCGATCCGCCAGAGATCTTACCGCGTATCGCCTAAAATACAGGAGGCTATAGACGAAGAGGTAGGCAAAATGCTAGCAGCCGGCATCATCGAACCATCTCATAGTGCATGGGCTAGCCCCATAGTAATGGTAAAGAAGCCAAATGGTTCTTATCGCTTCTGCATAGATTTCCGCAAAGTCAATCAGGTATCTAAGAAAGACGCGTACCCTCTGCCTAGAATGGACAGTATCCTAGACAAGCTTCGTTCAGCTCGCTATATCTCGACCATCGACCTTAGCCAGGCGTATTATCAAATTCCGCTTACCGAAGACAGTCGTGAAATTACCGCATTCATAGTCCCCGGGAAAGGACTATTTCATTTCACTAGGATGCCTTTTGGCCTAACCGGGGCACCGGCCACGTTTCAGAGGCTATTAGATAGATTAATAGGACCGGATATGGATCCACATGCGTTTGCGTACCTGGATGATATAATAATAGCTACTAAAACTTTTGACGAGCACCTTCACTGGCTCAAACATGTGCTACACGTCATTCATTCCGCAGGATTAACCGTCAACCCTGAAAAGAGTAAGTTCTGTCGCTCGGAGGTCAAGTACCTCGGTTTTCTCGTAAATGAACACGGCTTACAAATAGACCCGGATAAAGTTTCGCCAGTAGTTAATTATCCAGTACCGACTAACGTCAAATTAGTCCGACGCTTTCTAGGAATGGCATCTTGGTATCGTCGCTTTATTCCCAAGTTTGCTTCAATTACCGAACCGTTAACTAGGCTTTTAAAGAAATCTCAGGACTGGATTTGGGATCAGGAACAAAATACCGCATTCGATGAAATTCGAACTCATTTAACTACCGCACCAACATTAGCCTACCCGAATTTTGAAGTACCTTTTGTCTTACACACGGATGCTAGTAATGTCGGAGTCGGGGCCGTATTAACCCAGACTCAAGATGGCGCGGAGCGTGTTATAGCGTATGCCAGTCGAACCCTATCGGACGCCGAAAGAAAATATTCAGTGACCGAACTGGAATGTCTCGCCGTGTTATGGGCCATACAGAAATATCGCGCTTACATTGAGGGCTACCATTTTACCGTCATTACCGATCATAGTAGTCTAAGGTGGCTCCATAATCTCAAAAACCCCACGGGAAGATTGGCCCGTTGGGCTCTCGAGCTACTTAGTTATGATTTCGAAATCATCCACCGTAAAGGTGCGCTAAATGTAGTTCCTGACGCACTATCCCGCATTCCCGAAGTAGCCGCCGTTATAATACCATCGGATGACCCCTGGTACGATCGTCGTAGGGCCGAAGTAATATCGCAACCTAAGAAATTCCCGCGTTGGAAAATAGATGGGGATAAGTTATATTTTTACCGCGAAGATCCAATAATCGGTACCCTAGTTCAGGATTTAGATGCTTGGAAACTAGTCTTGCCCGCAAATCTTCATTCTCGCGCCTTGCAAGAGGCACATAGTGACCCCCAGGCCGGTCACCTAGGTGTCGACAAGTCTTACCGCAGATTAGCTCTCGCATACTATTGGCCTAACATGTATCACGACGTGGTCCAACACCTTAAGCGTTGTGACACCTGTCAGCGAAGCAAGGTTGACCAACGGGCCCCAGTAGGTTTAATGGGACGTAGGGTCATCGAACAACCGTGGACAGTAGTCGCCGCCGACATAATGGGTCCGTTCCCTCCCAGTCGCTCGGGCTACGCCTATCTCCTTGTCTTCCAGGACCTGTTTACGAAATGGGTCGAGATTTGCCCTTTGCGCAAGGCTACCGGTCGTAATATTAGCGACGCCTTCACCGATCTAATCGCATCACGCTGGGGCACCCCCCAAGTACTACTGACTGACAATGGCACCGAATTTGTAAACAAATCCATAAAAGAACTTGCCGATACCTACGACGTAACCCACACGACGACGCCACCGTATCACCCTCAAGCAAATCCCGTAGAACGAGTCAACCGCGTGTTAAAAACCATGATTATCGCTTTCCTCGAGCAAGAACACCGGGAGTGGGACCTACGCCTCCCCGACTTTCGTTTCGCTTACAATACCGCATATCATACTTCCGCCCAAACGAGTCCAGCGTTCTTAAATTTCGGTCGGACACCAGTTCCAATAAACTCCCTTCGGCGAACAGCCAGCGGCGGCGTACAAGTGGAAAGACAGAGTCCCGAGCTCTGGAAGGAGCGTATGGAACGCCTCCAACTGTTACGGGAATGGGTCGCCGAAAACCTGGCTAACGCATTTGAACGACAAGCCAGTTATTACAATCGCCGTCATCGGACCCAGCCGTACTCCGTGGGAGAACTAGTATTGAAGCGCCAACATACTCTTTCTTCGGCTGCTCAAAATTACAGCGCCAAACTGGCTAAGAAATTCCATGGACCATATCGCATTACCAGAACCATCTCCCCTGTAGTCGTTGAACTCAGCGACGTAGTTAGTAACAAGGTGATTGGCAAAACCCATATTGGGCATTTAAAGGCATATCGTAACAATTAGACTTGACTTTCGCAGATACCGCAACACTTTTCCGCAAAACATTTCAATCTCGCAACCACCCGAATACCGCAACAACATACCGCAACCAAATCCAACATGAGCGACTCCAGCGGGATGGAAGGGGAGTGCGAGGAACCGCAGTTCCCCGAGGCGGAGGCAGAACCCAGGGGCTGGGCCAGGCTGGCTCGCCACCAGCCGCTGCTGGAGCAGCTGAGGCGTCAGCATCCGGCCTTTTGGCTGGACCTGAGGACCGCCGCCCTGGAGGTCCAGGAGGACCGGGCGGAAAGCTACCGGGCCCTGCGACAGGCCGCTATTATACATCCGCACCCAGACGACAACACCCGGGGTACCCAGGCCGGTAACGGCCTCGGCCGGCACGAGGTCGCGACCCAGGCAGGGCACCCGTCCATCCGGTGCGAGACGCGGTCGGCCAGTACCCAGACCCGCGAGACCAGGGTCACCGTTGACGACCAGCCGCCGACAACGGGGGTGAAACGGGCCTCCACCCCCCCCCCCCGACCACCATCACACCCGGGAGAGGGCCGCGCCCCGGGCGGCCAGCACCAAACCCCTGCCAACACCACCCGCGGTCTCACCAGTGAAACCGAGGTACCCGCGACCGGTGGTCGGTGGCAGATCCCCGTACGGCTCGTGCTGGATCTGCCAGCAATACGGCCACCGGGTGTCGGCGTGTGCAGACAGGGTGCCCGAAGATCGGGCGTGCTACAAATGTGGTATATACGGTTATCTGCACCCGGAGTGCCCGGAGTGCCATCCGCCAACCGAAGTGCCCAGCAGGCTACGAGGCACCTCCCCACCACCACCGGGGGAACCGGATGTTTATTGGACCCGGCGCGGCGGCGGCCCCGTCCACCGCGATTTTCGATTATTTTAAGACCGTTTTTTTTCTCTTTATCTTACGCAAAATTTTTTTTTCTCGCTAATTTTTCGCTATTTCTCGCTAAATTATTACCGCAATTTTTTTTTAATTTTTATTACCGCAATTTATTTTTAATTTTTTTTATTACCGCAAAAAATTTTTTAATTTTTTTATATTACCGCAATTACCGCAGCCTCTCGCCAAGGTTACCGTTTTTTTTTGTGTATCGAAAACGTTTTTTTTTCTCGCAATTTTTTTTTTTTTTTTTCTCGCAAAATTTTTTTTTCTTATCGCATATTATTTTTTATTATTATCGCAAAATTGTTCTCGTTCTTTTTTTTTGCCGCTAGGCTTTTGTGAATAAACTATCCTATTACCGCTACACAATTATTTTCTCGCTGATGTAGTAGCAGTGATCCACCTTATCACAGGTATCCGATCACTCACGGTGCGCCCACGATCCACTCCTGAATTCTGTCATATTCATCGTTACGGGATCAATTAACCCCACTCTCGTAAATCGGTTACTAAATAACGTCCAACAATTGAAACCCCGCGCTCGGTAAGATAAACGCCTAAATTCTACCGCGTCATCGTTGCGATGTCTAGTCATATAACGTAGTGACAACTTGGGGTCAAAACTCCTTTTATCGCAATTATCTTAAAAATAACGCTTACAAATTTTTTTTTTGGTCACTTTATCCAGGATAACACCTCACATGAGGCCAAAATTTCAATATCGCTCTCTACCGCATAAATTGTCTGAACTCCTCTGCAACAACACCCTTCAACCAAGCAATCGAATCAATCAACTTTCTGCCTTCTCGCCAAAATTTAGCTCATCCTTTCGCTTCCTTCACTCACAACCGATCAGGTCAACAGTAGAACTTGGAAAACTATGTTTCGCCAAGAATCAGCAGGCCGTACTCCAAAGTCTCTCAGCTAAGTCAAGTATCGCATGGATTTTCAATTCAATCCTATCTATCGCAACTATCTCTAACATCTCTAACGATCATCTAGTCACATGCAAAAGTAAGTAGTCAACATAATGGTTTCCTAATGGCAAAGGACCTCCTCGGTCCTCCGTAAGGAGGGGGGAGTTGTGACGTGGTATTTCGTACCCCGTCACTTTGTTTAATTATCGCATTCCCCTAGGTACAGATATCGCTAAAAATAACGAAAGCACGTCTGAGGCCAATACTCCAAAAATGAACGACTAATTATCTTTAAGTTGATTTCTCTTTACTAAGCTAATTGTATGCTATTTTCTAATTCTGTAATGCTCTTCGAGAACCATCCGCGAGACCTTCACGTCAAGATACCAGGACATTGCCTGACAGGGGTCACGTACCAGCTCAACATCAACACCACCGACTACAGACGAACGAATACCGCTGAAACCACTCCCGATGGATGCCTATCTAGTTGTCGAAAAGGGTCGTGCGTGATGCACAACAGCACCTCCAACTATTTGAGACTTATCGGCCAGGAGCCGAACCACGAACGAATGCTTCTACCGCTCGGATGCATCGTCAGGCGGTGTACAGGGCTGTGCGTCAAAAACACAACAAAGCCTCCCGTCGACGATACTTATCAGCCTGGAGCTGAACCGACCCTAACATCTACTAAGTCGTTGACTATCCAATAGAAGACGGTTTTCTCTTCACGAACCGTCTTATCGAAGGACTGCGGCGTGGAATAGGCTAATGATATGCTGACCACGTGGATCTGGTGGATCTAGTGTGGGGATCCGGGTTGAGGGCCATCACCACCAGATCGTTCCGGCATGAGGGCTTCGATGAGTGAGGGCCGGGATGCAGCGCCGACGAAATAGCCACAACGGGGAGTACCAGTAAAGCAAGGAGTGAGTTACAGTCTGTCGCAAGTCCAGGGGACCGGTGACGTAACATTGCCGCACACCTCAATATCGCAATACCTGAGCAGTACGACCCCCCCCCCTTCTCACCAACGATACCGCATAGCTGCAGGAAAACATCTCTAACCACCTTCCGACGTCCTGATACCTCGATACCTGTCGTCGAGGGAAAAGAACATCAAGCGGCGAGGGATTATCGCCGCCTATCCGTGGACCAGGCCACGCGACCTGCTGGTCCAATTAAGATACCGCAAATTTTGGGAAGAATCACGTGACAGCAGCTCGATGAAAATCAGGATCATCGCTCATCTCGTCACTCTACGTTCAGTTACTGATATTCACAGACGTGTTCTTGTTATCGCTACCAAAGTTCGTCGTACCGCTATTGTACCTTATCGCATTCTCTCGCACCTGTTATACCTTCTTTTACGTAAGTGAGACTCCTTTTCTATTTTGTGAAGCCACGAGATTACTTGCAATATATCGTACCTTTACCTTTACCTCTTTCTCTCTTTACCTTGCAGTTGGTCTGCTTGAGCCAATTGGGCTCGTATCTTTTCTCTTTATCTTGCAGTTGGTCTGCTTGAGCCACCTGGGCTCGTACCTTATTCTCTCTTATCTCTTATCTTGTCCCTCTCTCTGTCTTATTGCAAGTAACTTCGCGACTAGTTGACTATTACTTACGCATTGTAGTGACTATTGTTTATCTTATTATCTTTCTCTTTTAGAATATTTGAATGTCTAATATCGCTGTCTAGCAGCGCGTTCCGTTGAAGGATCAATTTTTATCTTAGCTATTGAGCATTGCTATTTTGTTATATTTTCTCTGATTAGTTTCTATCTGTCTCTTTACCTATTATCGTTGATTATCGTATCTTAGTGAGAGTACCGCGGGAGCGATCTTATATCGCTGCGCGGTCCCGTTCGTCGTTCATTTGACATTGGAGTATTGTGCCGTATCGCATAACATCTTTTTCACTATTTTCTTCGCTAATATCGCTGATCGTAGTTGTCCGTAGTCTATTTGGTTTGCCGTACGTTGCCTATTAATTATCTTGAATATTGTTTGTCTTATCTTGAATTGCCTTTTATCGTACCGAATATTATCTATCTTTCTCTCGCACTTACCGCAAACTATAGACTACGTATTATCTTTTATTCTCTATATTTTATAATAATTTTCTATTTGACCTGTCGCTTGAATCTACCTTGTAATTCATAATTCCCTGTCTGCCTATTTCTGATTATTCTGGTAATGTGATAACTATTACAATTGTTGTATTTCGCATGTGTTTATAATCGCTTCTCATATTTTATGATTTATTTGCTTACCGCTTAATTTAAGTACAGTATATCTTTTCTGTTCTGCCTATCTATCTTAAAACCGTGTTACTCATTACCTTTAATACCGCGAGCTTGCGAATATTTCCCGCTTATTCGGAAAACGTTCCGTTAATTGTTAACTCTCTCGCTTAACCTTTCTCTGGCTGTAACTATTGTTAATTATCGCATTTATCGTACTTGTATCGCCAACTCTTCAGCTACTTGCTTGTCAGTAAACTTATCGCTTCTTGTTTAATATATTTGATATTATTCCTGCTTCACCTGTTTCTTATTTTATCTATTGGATTCGACTCCGCCCCTCTACCATTATCTTGTCTCTCTGAGCGAACTGTGCAAAACCGTTGTAGAACCTGACCTTACCTTTATCTATTACCTTTACCTTTACCTTTGTCTTTTTCTCTAATTATCTATTTTTGACGCATGTGCGTCTGGCGCCCAACAATCGTATCTTTCTCCCTTAGTATCTCTCTCTATCTAATTATTTAGGTTAGCGACTGCGCCGTAGGGTAACCAATTATCGTTATATCGTTTTACCCTCAAATATATAAAAATATTGGTTACAACGTTCTATTCAATATGAAGTTGAAAGAATGCATTTCTAAGGTACAATGGTCTGTAGTGAAAGAAGTTTTTTTAAAGTTAAATAATCTTATAGATTTATATACATTAAAAAACCAAGCTACATAATGAACTACGCGTAGCTGAAACTTCAATTTTTTTTTTTTTTCTATTGTATATATTTTACAAATGATTTCATAAGTAGTATCAATAAGATGTCAGGAAACTGGCATAAATGAATTGTAAATAAATTATACTAACGTTGACATACACATATACAATGACTTATCAACGTCCTAATTATATAACAATAAAATGCTATAAACTAACTCACTTTCATTTATAAGTTACTTTAATTATTGTTCAAATTATTAATATATATATATATATATATATCATTTTCTTTTTTTAATAATCTTTTATACGTAGGTGCTGTTGAGCGTAATACAAAAAAACTTATTATGAATCAAGTCGGTCTGAAAGGAGAAACAATAAGTCCCAAAAAGGAAGTATAGTTAAGAGAGATTCAGAAAGAAAAAAGAAGTGTTAGTAAGCTGGAGAAAATTATTATTCAACAACAGGAAGTTATCAACCGTTTGCAGTGCAGCAGCAATAGTGCCGCATCTTCTGTAGTAAACAATACAAAGTCTCCAGCATTGAGACATATGTCACAAATGGAACAAAATAATAACCACAGTAAGCCACAAGGTAATCGTTATTCGATGGATCAAAAAATATTTGCACTTTCGTTGGCAAAACATGGTAATTTTGGTTACAAGCATTTGCGGAGTTCAGTTGGCTCACTACCTTCGAAGCGAACCTTGAATAGATTACTTGAGAAAGCACCAATTGCACCTGGAACAAATGATCATGTTACAAGGGCTATTAGGCGTAAAAATTTGAAGCCTGAAGATAAGAACGTCTTGTTTGTTTTGGACGAAACCAAACTAAAAAAAAGACTTATGTTTACGCCCGGCTCGGCATCAGTCACTGGTTTTGCTACTGACGGATCGGGCAATAGAACTTCAGATATCGCTGGTTCTGTATTAGTTGGCATGATAACTGGTATCAACTTTTCTTTTGCTCAACCAATCTGCTATTATTTTTCTAAGGCTGGATTCAACTCAGAAAATTTGAAAAAAATTATTGTACAAACTATTAGAGATATCGTAGATGCTGGTCTTCATGTCGTTGGAGTTGTGACTGATCAAGGGAAAGCTAACAAGTCTGCTATAGATGCTCTCCGCAACGAAACGAAAGGTGGAAGAGAAGGTGTATTCTTTAAAATCTTAGGATATGATCAAGAAATTTTTATCCTTTGTGATATCGCTCATTTAATTAAAACTACAAGAAATTGTTTCATGGGTGATTGGGGTGGTTGGTTGCGGAGCCAAACTGAAGAAAAAAATAAATGGATGTACGACGGAAACGTTATCGAACTGAATGGGAAAAAGGCATACTGGCGCGATATCATTGCTCTATTTTGTCATGCTCAAGATAATAATGAAGTTATCAGCATAATTGAAGAACATGTCTTCCCATCTTCAAAGAATAAAATGAAAGTGCGCTATGCAAGCCAGATCTTTAGTTCTAGCTTAGGTAAGGCAATGGCAGAATTCGCTAAAAAATACCCCGAAAAGTACCCAACTGCTGCAGAAACTGCCGAGGTTTTACAGTTATTGGATGATGCGTTCGATCACATGAACTGTAGTAATTTGAAAAAAACAGATCCTAAACGTGAAAGTAGTCGGCGTCATGTGACTAAAGACTCTGGGCATAACAAGAAGTGGGTGGAACTATCAAATATGTTTCGAACTTTGAAATTTCAGTACGGTAGTTGGAAAAAGGTTAAAAATCCAAACGATAGAAGAATACGGACGCCCACACCTCAGGCTTTGACTGATAATCTAACTGCTTTGATTGAATTAAGGTCCTATTTGTTATCCGAAGGCGGCTTAACGGAATTTAATCTTCGAAATACAACTCAAGATTCACTAGAAAATTTTTTCGAACTGATAAGACACATGCAGGCTGATAATGACAATTTATGCTGTGCTCATTTTGAGAATGTTTTCAAGTCGCTACTTATTGCGAGATATGCCAATTTGGAATTGGATAATCAAAATAGTGAGTTCAGCATATCAGAAAATTTGATTACGTTAACTGATTTGATTACTGACGTGAATATGAACAATTCTTATGAAAATAGCAATATGTTAACTTTTCATAATAACAGTCGTATACCTGGAACTAGTCAAATCAATTCCAGTGATAATGAAAAAATGTTGGCATTAGGAAGTGTTAGTATTCAACCTACAAATAATCAAATCTATTCTGATTCTCAACATTCGATTAATCATCAAAGTTTATTAGCTGAAGACTTTTTTTTTGAAGACGTTGATAATCCAATACCCGAAAAAGCTAATAATAAAAGTAATGTCTTTGCTCTCATTAATACTTCTGATTTTGTCATCGGAGAAACAGATGAAGCATCTACAATATTTCATATTGAAGAAGGAGAATTAGATGTTGACTATTTACTTTCTACCTTTAGCACATCTAATAATCAAGGACTTCACGCTGAAACCGTCGAAAAAGTTTTGTTAAAAAATTTACGTAAAAAATCTACATGCGGTAACTGTGATGCTTTTTTATATAGTAAGAATTCGGATGGGCCATTGAGTAAAATAGAATTTTCTCATGAAATAACTGAGTTTATTAAGTATGCGATTGATCTCTTTAATAGTCAAATAAATCCTATTTTACATCATTTAAATATTTATAAGGATCTTGTGATATTGTTAGATTTACATTTTGATTTAAAATGTCATATTCTATGTGTTGAGGAAGGACATAGGAAATCGACCAAAGATTATTTTCTTAATCGTTTGGCGACTATACTGATTCAAGTTGAATGTCAGAGGCGTAATAGCGAATGAAAATCTGCTGAAGTACGCTCTGCTAGTGCTGCAAAAAAAGCACAATTACGAGGTGTAGCCAAATAATGTAATAATAATGACACTAGCAATTATTTAAAATATGTCATAGTTTTACTTTTTAAAGATGTATTTATTATGTTGTCTAATATTTATTATGAATATGTAAATTTGAACAACTGGTGAATTTGAAAAATTAACGACGGAGCCAGGAATCGAACCTGGAATCTAGCGATGCTTTACCGGAGACTTACTCCACTAGACCACCTAGCCGCCCTGACTCTGTTGTCTTTAATTTCTCTCATAACCAGTGAGTTCAAATTTGTTTTCATGTGCCCGATTTGTATGAGTAAGAATTTCTTCTCTGCATGCACGATGTAAGGAGACTGTAGTGTGTAGATGTTTATGTTTACCCCTTTCAATCCTTTGCTTTCGTTAATTTTTCAAATTCACCAGCTGTTCAAATTTACATATTCTCAACAAAATTCTCTCGTAGATTAATGATTTGCACACCCGCATCTCATTTATTAGACGGCATTGCTGTCTTACGGGCTTCTCATCGGAAGCAAAGGATTGAAAGGGGTAAACATAAACATCTACACACTACAGTCTCCTTACATCGTGCATGCAGAGAAGAAATTCTTACTCAATATTTATTATGTTGTCTGACATTTATATTATTATTTAATAAAAAAAAAAAACATTATTTGTAAGCCATGAACTTGAATTTTATTTGTACATGTTAATTTAAATTGTTTCATCAGTACTTATTGTTTTTATTATCACTATTAAAAAATATCTATCAATTGTATCTGTAATTGAAAAAAAAAAAAAAAAAATATTCCAGCTGGGAACCGAACCCACACCCGTTCCGGTCATAGTCTGCAGTCGCATGTGCTTAGCTACAACAAACTTTGCGATTATCCCGCTACCTAATTTTACTTCAACTGTGAGCAGTCTGATTTGTTTGATTTATTTATCAGTAGAGTGCGCTACTAGAAAACAGGGTTGTCACCAAATCTAGTATCAAATTTAAAGTATCTACAAATACTTGAGGATTTTATTTCTAACGTCATTTGAGTTGGTATTAAAAGTTTTCGGAATGATCAAATAAGGTCCCCATACCCTAGCATTGAGTGGCAACCCGCTGAGTACGACCACGACCTACAAAGCAGCAACAAGTCTACGAAAGAGTAACCCACGAGAAGCCAAGAGGACGAGCGAGAGAGAGAGAGAGAGAGAGAGAGAGAGAGAGAGAGAGAGAGAGAGAGAGAGAGAGAGAGAGAGAAAGAACGAGAGAGACACACCGTTACACACACCGTTACCCACACTCGCCGACGACACCAGGTTAGCCTGCAATCTACAGCCGATCTGCCCCTCCCCCCGCAATACCGACCCTTCCTACCTCACACTCCCCGTCACCCTACACACCCACCCCCCCCGCGCGCGTACCTGTAAGTTATAATTAAGTGACGCTAAGGGCTGAGGCGTGATCAGCCACCGTTATTGTCTACAACCTCATTGTAATAATCTTTTGTAGTTTTAAGTCGACTCCCCCCCGATCGCAACTCATGTACGCTCCCCCCACAAATACAGACACAAAGTTTTACCTACTCGATTAGTCTCGACTTCCTCGCCCCGTCTCTAATTGTTCCCCCCTTCCACCTAGTTAGTGCGGACTCAAAATCCGTCACAGTGTGGTATCATAATAGAAAATGCTTTAGCAACAGATTTATGGTGCGTAAAGCTTTACTATCTGATCAGTAGTTAAGGTGCTGCTGACCTGGCATGTCCTATATATATTTCGTGACGTCAGAAGCGGGGAAATCGCCCGCACAAATCCTGATAAAACGGGGGTATGAATCTGAATGGGAAAATTTTTAAAAGATAGCTTGAATAAAATTGTACGTCTGTATCTCAGTCACTACTATCGCAGATCACTGATACCGTCTAATAAATATAATAATGAACTCAAAAAAATCACATCGCATCAAACATGGCCGATCGGATCAGCGACTTGTTGAATATTCACCGTTTGTACGATATCAGAATTTTTTTTACTTTTGCCAGGGGGATACCGACGTACAAAAACACACACGTAATCCGGGAAAACCTATAGTACCAGTCAGTTCTCTATAAATATGACACGATTTGTGCGGGCGATTTTCAGGTGACAGGAGCCCGTTCTGATGCACGAGCAGTCTGTAATTTAGTTCAACGTTGAACCTCCAGAAGCGCTTTAGTCGACCGAAGCGGTGCCAGATGGTAAAACGACATGGTAATACGCACACGTGCTATGTTTCTGCTAAAGCAACAATCTGCAGTGCCGCCAAGAGCACAGGCTTGTGGGTGGATACGAAAAAATGTACAACTCACTCAGAATAACCGTTAGATTTTAAAATTCGTGCATATTATAAGGCATCGTTTGGAAATGGTAACATCAGTTCACAATCGCGGTAACTATTCGTAATCGCACGTAGCCCGACTGTACGTGAACGAGGCATTCCATGCGAAACCGACCAACCCGTGACCCCGACCAACTTCGATTCTGTCGAAAATTTGACACTTTCTTGTACCTGCCAAAAGCAGTCTTTCTGAAATATTTTACATGTTTGTCTCAACCCATCCAAACACCTTGAATTTATCAAAATTTCGCACAATTTTTTTTTTTAAATGCTCATGGCTTTTCCAAAACCCAATATTAAAATAACATACTGTTTCTTTTCTCGTTTTGAGTCGTAGTTCCGCAAAAAAAATTATTCTTTTTCATTTTATTGAAGGGTTTTGGGGCATTCTACATCGAGTACGCACCACTTAAATCTGCCTTTTTTCATCGATTTGATGGAAAATCATTACCAAAAACGAAAATACCTATCCCTTAAGGGGGTATTCTAGTGTAGAGGCATGAATTTGAGGTGTTTTTTGAAGTGCTATAAACAAAAAACAAAAAATATTTTTACTATCCATTTTTTTATCAGGCGTTTGTTACCATTTCACGATTACAAAAAAAAAAAAAACAAGTCAAAAAATACAAAATTGAAAGTGCTATGAGTTGTTGAAGTGGGGGGTACAAAAAAAATGGCGCGCCAATGTTGCCACGATTGCAAGCATTTTCAAAATCAGAAAAAAAAAAAAAAAAAGATTATCAATCTACATAAATGCAGCTATCGTACTAACTAAAAAAAAGTCGAAAAAAAATTTTTTTTTGCCAAATTACGGCTGTTCGAAAAAATAATACGTTTTTTTTGACTTTTTTGGACGTTTCTGAATTTTTTAAAAATAGTAAAAATTATTATTTCGTTATAATAATGGTTCGTGCGATAGAGACATGTATTGAGAAGATTCTCACCAAATTTCAAGTAAATCGGTTCAATAGAACTTGAGAAATCATGTCAACCGTTTTGAAAAATGTAGTTTTGAGAAAAACGCGTTTAAAGTTTCGAGTAAAATTCGTTACAGCCGAGCCAGTATTGAAGACGTGTCACTAAAATAGCTATATCTCTGAAAATAATTGAAATTTTGACTTGTCCTTTCAAGGACACATTCTTAAAAGGTTAAGCTTTGAAAATATAAAAAAAAAAAAAATCGATTTTTTCAAATTTCTACACTAGAATACCCCCTTAATTCCTGTTCGTCGAAAAGGCAGATATTGTGACGTTGCACCTAGAGTGCAAGTCACAACAAACCCCAAACCCGCGGGGAAGAGCCGAACGGGTGAGTCCCGGCCCGTCGGGAAACACTAGAAGCTACCCGAAGCTCACCGACGCTCGGCTGAGCCCCGCATCGCCACCTTTATGGACACGCACCAGACTCAGAAGACCACAGACAACAGAAGAGAGAATCATAGAAACATTTGCCAACATGGACACACGCACAGAACCGACGCAGACAAGACAGACATACAAAAAACACATAGGACCACCCCCAGAAATATTATCAATAATTGCTAACCTACAAGCGACAAGCACCCTGGACGACGAACTACGGGCACAAAGAGACAGATACATGACCAGACGGGCACATCAACATACAAACACAGACGAGACAGAAGCCAGCACCTCCACACACCAAGCACACACCACACATCAAACAGCACCACACAAAACACAACCCTCAAACACACCAGACACCGACACCGACACCGACACCGACACCGACACAGACTCCACCACCTCCACCGCAGAGACAGTTATACACATCGAAACCACACACACAACCACGCCACAGACACAAACGACGGACGACGACACAGACAATAACACCGACACCACCTCACTCACCAACACAGACGAACATACACAAACACCCCAACCAACCACACACACCACACGGGACTCAAGACGATACAAAAAACAATACGTAAACAGAAAAAAGAACAAAACAGAAAACACTAAATACACTGACAACACCAAACCGACGGACGAACAACGACAGACGGAGGCCAAGGAAACAGAACACAACCTCCAACTCCAACGCAGAACCACGGAGAAGCAACCACGAGCCACAAGGAACAAGGAACAACGCAAAAACTCACCAAGACCCACACCGACGAGAGCCACCGAACCAAAATCAAAAATTGAAGTACAAATAGATTAAGAAAAACACCCGAGTTAGTACAAAATAATATAAGAATAGAATAAGTAGATATAAGACAACCAACAACCCCACACCCAACGCACACCCCGCAAATACAACCCGACCCACATCCCTTAACCCCGACAGATCGGAGCAGAAAGTACAGACGAAATGACCACAAAACCCGCCACCGAAGCCGGCTCACCCTATAGGTCTCACCCCGCGTGGGGAGGGGGGAGTTGTGACGTTGCACCTAGAGTGCAAGTCACAACAAACCCCAAACCCGCGGGGAAGAGCCGAACGGGTGAGTCCCGTCCCGTCGGGAAACACCCGAAGGTAACCGAAGCCCACCGACGCTCGGCGGAGCCGAGCGCCAGCGAGCAGTACGATCACGGCTTGCGAAGCAGCAACAAGTTTCACCACGAGAAGCCAAGAGAGAACGAGAAAGACACACAGTTACACACACCGCCAGAGAGAGAGAACGAGAGAGACCCACAGTTACACACACCGCCAGAGAGAGAGAACGAGAGAGACACACCCTACACACCGCTACACATCGTGTCCCACACACACACCGACGACACCAGGTTAGCCTGCAACCTACAGCCGATCTGCCGGCTCCCCTCGCAATACCAATCCTTTCTACCTCACCCTCCCCGTCATACTGCACCCCCCCCCCCGCAATACCGACCCTTCCTACCCCACACTCCCCCCCCCCCCCCCCGCGCGTATCAGTAAGTTAGGATTAAGTGACGCTAAGGGCTGAGGCGTGATCAGTCACCACTAAAGTCTACAACCCCTTTGAACCTTTATTAGTTTTAAGTCAACCCCCCCTCACAAATATACACACAAAGTTTTACCTATTCTATCCGCCCTGTCTCTAATTGCTCCTCCCCTCCCCATTATTAGTGCGGACTCAAAACCCGTCACACGCTATCGTCGACGGATTCACATCCAGCATTGATACGCATGGACTTATCTACTCCACTTTGATCGCCGATGGAGACAGTAGCGTGTACAAGAAGATCTTGGACAGCCACCCGTACCCGAATATGATTATCAAGAAGGTCGAATGCATCAATCATTTGTTGCGTAATCTGGCTACGAAAATAAAAGACACGCTGAAAAATAAAGGTCGCATAGGGAAGTTGCGCCAAGTTGTAGAAGGTAGCGTACTCAGGCTGCGAACTGCCGTATCGAAGGCTGCAAAATTCAGATCAACGGAAGACGGTCCCACAAGCCTGAAGGCCCGGAAGCTTTCTGAAGATATTTTGAATATCTCGAGCCACGTGTTTGGTGAGCATAAGAAGTGCGCTGAACTGGGGTACTTTTGCGATGGATCGTTGAAAGAAGGCGAAGAAAACCACGTTTCAGCTCTAAAGGCTTTCGGACTCTACGACAAGATATAGGAAGCCTTTTCTAGTCTGAGTTGCTACTTTAACAGCATAATATTAGGCGTAAACAGCAATAGCGTGGAGGGATACTATTCCATCATTTGCAAATACATCGGTGGTAAACGAACAAATTACGGGGCCAGAGGTTCGTATACCGGAAAATGTGCCGCGGCTGTCATACAGTTCAATACGAATAAGTCTTTGAGCGTATTGAGTGAAGCTGTCAATGAGGAACCATCAGCGACGTTGATGCACATGGAAGAGCGGCACATTCGGAGGAATGAGAAGAAAGCAGCAAGCAAAGACAGGTGTGCCGAGAAACGAAAAGCTGAAAAGAAAAACGGCTCGAGCGCAACATCGCGAAAACTTGGACGTTCGAACACAACCGAAGACTACGGACCTAATTGTCAACGTCCCGACTTATGGGCGGAACAAAATGCAACAAAAACGCAGTATCACTACGATCAGCTGCTCGAATGGCAAGCGAACCGCGATGAAATTGAACGGACAACAAGGCAGCAAGGACAAAGCGAGCGTTGGCTGTCAATACGGAAAAAGATATTGACTGCATCGAATTTTGGACGCGTGTGTCGCATGCGAAGTGATACATCGTGTAAAAACACCGTCAAATCGCTGCTATTTCCGACACCGTTGCGGCTTCCTGCTATTCAATATGGCCGGCAATGCGAAGAACAGGCGCGAAAACAATTGGCCACCGAGCGCAATATCAACAACACGGAGTGTGGGTTGTTCATCGATGAGGAGCTACCGTAAATCAGCGCGTCGCCAGACGGTGTAATCGGCGAGGATGGGACTGTGGAAATCAAGTGCCCGTTTTCCATAAAGAACTTCGCCCCGGAAGAAGCGATCGCACAAAAAAAAGGAAACGTGCATCGTATTTTTAACAGCCGAGGCGAGAACATGAACGAGTCACGAGTACTTCTACCAAGTGCAAGGTCAACTGCACGTCACCCATAGAAAGTACTGCATCTTTGCTGTTTGGACACCACGAGGTATGGAAAGTATAGTCGTTGAGAGCAACGCCGACTTCTTGTCTAAAAAAATGCAACCCTTCTTGACGAGATTCTATAAATGTTGTATGGTGCCTGAGATCATTGACAGTCGCCTGCTAAGAAATATGGAGATCAGAGAACCACAGTACATTTTAGACGCTCGTCAGGAAAAAGAAAACAGGGCTGCAAGTAAGGCAAAGGACCAAGCCAAATAAATAATATTACAGTTATGTTTCCTCGTACCACGTTTCTGATGAATGTACAAATCACAGTTACTCACAGTTGTCCGTAATTTTAATCGAGAGATAGGGTTATATCGTTCTAGCGGGCAGTCGTGTGACAGATAAAAACTCTTCGTGACGAATCTCCTGTGACGTAATTTGTGTTGTACATTTATCGTGGTGCAGGTAATCGTTAGAATACAAAATTCCATACTAATATAATTTTGAGTTTTTCACACAATCAAGCTTTCGAATATATCTATCATATGTATTTAGTTGTGAGGTATTTAAAATATTTCAGCCGCCTATGTTGCTGAATTTGTAGTACTGTGCGTGATATTCGTTTGTGAAATATTGGAGATGATCAAAATATTATTTAAAATAGAACCATTTCATGTTATTCAAGTACATAGCCATTACACATTCCTGTGAGAATGCCGCGACGCGTTACGAGAATTCCAGGAAATGATCACATGAATAATGGCATAAAGACATTAGAATCTCTAAACACCCTGATGGGAAATATGTTTATCGAGCCTGTCATACGACTGTCGGCTAGAACGACACCCGCTCTCGATTAAAATTACGACTTACAGAGATTCAGATCGATTACTGGCGCATTAGCGGTTTGCCGGTAATCTCTTGTGTATGTTCGAAAAATTTGTTATACATTTTCCAAAATATTCAGTAACCAAATTGCATACGTGTTGCAAATTTTTTTTTCTTTGTTTTCTTGATATACTTGTATATAATCATTTTGATTTTTCGTTAGGAATGTGCAGAACAAGAATTTTGTCGGAGCCTTGATTCGAATGCTCGGAGGGTTCAATTATTATAATCGTATGGTAATTTTTTTTCCGATAATTGGTGAAATTTTCACGTGTTGACATATACCCTAAGTACGATGCAAATATGCGAGAAATTTCAAATCTTGAGAAAAATAAATATTACGACTGTTATTATTTCATCATATAAACCATAAGACGTCAGTTGGGACGAAATTTAGATTCTTGAGTCAGAAATATCATCCTGACAAAAAATGGCCGCGTATTTTCCAAAACAATGAAAGCTTTTTCGAAGTGATGTATGAGCATAAAGAGTCAAAACCTATTTCTACGATTTTTTTTCCGGAAGCGCCGAGTCATTCAATTTTGTTGCAAAATGAACGCCCAGTAAACTTGAAGAATCAATATCTCATCTCTGGTTCTATCTGACGTAGAAAAATGATTCACAGCACATTCGCGAGCAGAGAGGATAAGCTTTCGTAGAAAACTTTGGTTTGTCTGGAAACATTGAACAATGTAATTGTTATTAACGAACGATTTGTTTAATGGTACCATTTTTTGGCGAGGCTTCTACCATTTTATACATTCTGTAAAAAATCTTTCCGATTACAAATAATCCGTCGGGTTTGACGAGGAATTTCCCATTCATATTCATTCCGAATGACCATACATTAGATATCTGCTATCGGTAGTAAAATATTGAACACGGCGAAATTTAGATGGATTTTTAAAAAATGAATATCTCAATTTCAAAAGAATTATCTCAACTTTTCGAATTATTCAAGAAGATGAAAATTTTTAGTCATACTATTCCATTTCATCAGATTCGACCATTCACTATCAACATATTTGGGTATAGTAAGATGGCGCCGACACATGGTTGTAAGAGAACAGAAGAGGACCCGTGTATTTGTATGTGTCTTTATATGATGAGGAGGGGAGGGCACGAATTCTCTGCCAAAGCATATTATGCTACATCGTCTTGTCCTCTAGATCAATGGTAGTAACGTCAGTTGCTCGATCCGTCACAGATTTTTAAATTAAACCAAAAATTCGCACCTGCGTCTCTAGATGGCGGTGCCACTCTTCCCAGAAGCTCCTGCGCCTTATGCCCCGACACCATTACGTTTTTCTGTGCGATCCTTGACAGTCACGTTTGAATACGAGTTGGAAAATTTTGAATTGTGCGTTTTAAAAAGTTTTCTTTTATTGCAATAAATGAGTTCGCGGTCAGAGTCATATTCGGGGAGCTCTCCGAGATATAGAAATTCATCGAGGGACCTACTTATGAAAAAATTACGATGCCTGGAAGAAGAGATCAGGCGATCGCATTCACGCTATAGGCGTTCAAGATCGCGTCATCGGGAAAGGCGTTCAAGACCGCGTCACCAGGACGAGCGATCAAGTTCAGGGAGATATTCAAGAAGAAACGAGTCATGGGGCTCTGACAAAGAAAATGGCGAGCGTATCGCTGTTGAAAACACACGATCGTCACATTCGCAGCATGAGCGTTCGTATCCAGGAAGCAGTTCGAGGTCCATAAACTATGATTCCGACGGAAAGAGTGGTGAGCGCCATCTGCGAGATGCGTCACACTCCAGTCGTGAACGGTCCATAGCGGCAGTACAAGGGTTAGACAAAGAGGGCGGTGAGCGCAATCCGCGAGATTCGTCACGTCCTAGTCCCCACACGGAAATGTCGGTAAAACAGACCGAGGATAAAGAAAAGCAGTTACCGACAGAACTCGCCGAAGCGACAATGGGGCTTTTGGGAGACAACCCATCTAAATACAATCAACGGGGTCCCGACATCCATGTGGCAGTGGCAGAGCGCTGGACACAGATTTTGCAAGATGGACTGCCGATAGACCAAAAGCGCGTTCTCCTGGGAAAATATCTAACAACAGGAAACTGTCCTCTTACCAAAGCGCCGAAATTTTAACCAGAAATAAAATCGGCCTTGACACAGTTGGCGATTAAGAAAGACGCGTATCAGTACGCCGCTCAAGGTCAACTCGGAGCTGGCATCAACGCTATTGGCGCAGCACCAACGGAAGTACTGAAAGCGGAAGTGAGTAGCGACCGAGAAGTTGACACGCAAAAATTTATCGAACAGCTGGCCGATGCAGGCAAAATTTTATCTGACCTACATCATGAGATGACAAAAACAAGAAAATCTTTCATGATTCCGGGATTTAACCCCATTGTCAAAAATATTGCCAACGACAGTCCGCGTCATGCATGGCTATTTGGAGAAAAGTTTGCAGAAAATCTCAAGGCGGCCAAATCCATGGAAAAATCATCTAAAGATTTGACTAAACCGACTGGATATCAACGAAACTTCGGGAACGCACTGCGCGAAGGAAATCGCAGGTTTGCATCATCCTACTTAAGACCAAACAATTTTTTGAGGGAACAACAGTCGGAGAAGTTGAACTGGCGCCGTCCTTCCGGAGCGAGTCACCGGGGCACTCAGAGGAAGGGACCGAAACCGAAAGACTTCCGGAACAAGGACAATCGTCGACACAAGGAATAGACCCGGTGAGAATCGCAGGACGTGTGCGAAATTTTTTCTCTGTGTGGAAAAAATTGACCAACGATCTCTCCATTTTACAATCGGTACAGGGTTATGTTATTCCTTTTGTAAGTCAACCAGTTTCACAAGTTGAATACAGTCAGCCAAGATTAACAAATCAAGAAATTATGGCTTGTGAAACAGAAGTTGGTAAATTACTCAAAAAAGGCGCAATATCTAAATGCCAGCCGTGCGAAAAACAATTTGTTTCGTCATACTTTCTCGTGCCAAAACCTAACGGTGATATGCGCTTTATTCTTAACCTGAAAAAATTGAATATGTTCATTTCAGCACCGCATTTTAAAATGGAGGACAAAAAGACAGCGATTCGACTATTGCGAAAAGACATTTTTATGGCGACAATAGACCTGAAGGATTCGTATTTCTTGATTCCGGTTGACGAATCTAGTAGAAAATATCTTAGATTCATTTATAAAAACACGTTATACGAGTTTAATTGTATGCCGTTCGGGCTATGTACAGCACCGTACGTGTTTACGAAACTCATGAAACCAATAGCGCAAAAATTGAGGTCTAAAGGATTTGAATCTGTCGTCTATCTAGACATTTTGTTATTTGGAGAGTCAGCACAAGAATGCCGAAAAAATTTTCAAGAGACTCGGAAGTTAATTGAAAAAGCCGGACTAATATTAAACATGTAAAATGTGTCCTTGAACTATCGAAAGAAGTGAAATTTTTGGGTTTCATTTTTGATTCGGAAAAATTCTGTCTTAGATTACCACAAAGCAAGAGAAATCAAATATATGATCTCGCGAGAAAGTTTCAGACCATCAGTCATTGTCAAACCAGGAAATTTGCCGAATTTATTGGAATTTTAGTAGCTGCCAGTCCCGGGGTTCGATATGGGAATTTATATATTAAGAATTTTGAAAGAGAAAAATTTTTAGCTTTGCAAAAAACAAATGGAAATTACGATAAAACCATGGTAATATCGGACAATCTAATCCCAGACTTAGAGTGGTGGACAAGAAATATAAAAGAGTGCGTCAACCCGATAAGAGAAGACCATTTTGAGATGGAAATCTTCAGCGATGCCTCGTTAACAGGCTGGGGAGTAGCTTGCGAGGGAAATCGGTCACATGGGTTTTGGAACATGGAAGAGCGAAAAGAACATATTAATTATCTCGAATTAAAAGCGGTATTTAACGGACTCAAATGCTTTGCCAAGGATAAAAATTCGTGTGAAATATTGCTTTGTGTCGATAATACGACGGCGTTATCGTACATAAACCGTATGGGTAGCATTCAGATTCCAAAGTTGTCAAATTTGGCAAAGGATATCTGGCAATGGTGCGAGATTCGCGACTTGTGGATTTTCGCTTCATACATTAGTTCTCGCGACAATAAAGACGCAGATGAGGAATCGAGAGTCAAACAAAACGAAACCGAATGGTAATTAGCTAGATGGGCATATAATCAAGTAGATACAACCTTCGGGAAATTCGACATAGATTTGTTCGCATCGAATGTAAATGCAAAGTGCAGAAAATTCGTCTCATGGCACAGAGACCCAGAGGCGTGCGCGGTAGATGCTTTTACCATACCGTGGACAAATTTATATTTCTACGCTTTTCCACCATCCGCTGTCATCCTTAGAGCAATTAGAAAAATAATTGCTGAGAAAGCAAACGGGGTGTTGGTTGTGCCTTTCTGGCCAACACAGCCGTGGTACCCCCTGTTTCAGAAATTGTTGGTGAGCCAACCGATCCTTTTTCATCCAGAAAATGATTTGTTAATTGATAATTGCAGGCAATTCCATCCGTTGCGAACCTCGCTTTCCCTGGTTGTCGGAAAGTTATCGTGCAAGCGTTTGTCATGAAAGGCGTTCCTCAGGAGTCCGTACACGTTGTGATGGCATCGTTGTCGGAAGGAACCATTAAGTAATACCGGAAGCCATTAAGCCTCTGGTGGGATTTTTGTCAAAGGAAGAGAGCCAACCCTTTTCAGGCTCTAGTTTCATCTGTTCTCGAGTTTTTAACCGTCTCCTTATCCCACGTAAAAACTTATGGGACGTTAAACTCGTATAGATCAGCTTTAGCGTTAATAGTTATAGGCGATATAGGGCAACAGCCCGTTATAAAGAGATTCTTTCGAGGTGTGGCTCAGCTACGCCCGCAATCAGCAAAATATGAAGAAATTTGGGACCCTGACCCTGTTTTATGTTATCTAAAAACTCTTTGGCCGCACGACACTCTGTCGTTTGAGGATTTGACAAAGAAACTAGTCATGTTATTAGCGTTAGTGACAGCACAAAGAGTGCAAACACTGTCAAAAATTAAATTAAGCTGTATCGATAAGACTGACTCAGAGATTAAAGTCATGATCATAGATCGTATAAAAATTTCGGGACTGGGGAGAAGGCAACCCTCATTGTGTCTGCCGTTTTTTGAAAAACAACCTAAGTTGTGTGTAGCTACGGTCTTAGACCGTTACATCACGCGTTCGGTAAGTTTGCGAACTAATAACGAAGATTTCTTACTGATAACATGTAAAAAACCTCACCGTGTGGCAACAATGCAATCTATACGAAGGTGGATAAAGGAAGTGATGGCCAAAAGTGGCATTCATAGAAATACTTTCGGTTCACACAGTACTAGACACGCGGTTACCTCCGCGGCATATCGCAGAGGTGTAGACATCGAAACAATCCGAAAAGCTGCGGGTTGGACGGAAAAATCGAGGGTGTTTGCGCGATTCTATAATCGACCTCTGATAAAAAATATAAAGATATCCAAATCCATAATTACTTAAGTACAAGAATGGCTGTGAGACAGATGTTGTCAATGTCAACTTAGAGTATGTAATTATTATTGTACGCACCAAATTATCCTTAAATACAAATTGCATAAAACTTTGAACAACTACCATTGATCTAGAGGACAAGACGACGTAGCGTAATTAGACGATCAAACGAACTTACCTTAAGTGATGTTCGATCATGATTATGCTAGGCGTCTTGTCCGAATAGATCAAACCCTCCCTGTTTCTTCCCCCCCTTTTTTTGATCTATTCAAGATGCAATTTGTCGGCTTTAAAATGTAATGGTGTCGGGGCATAAGGCGCAGGGGCTTCTGGGGAGAGTGGCACCGCCATTTAGAGACGTAGGTGCGAATTTTTGGTTGAATTTAAAAATCTGTGACGGATCGAGCAACTGACGTTACTACCATTGATCTAGAGGACAAGACGCCTAGCATCATCACGATCGAACATCACTTAAGGTAAGTTTGTTTGATCGTCTAATTTTTATTGACGGGTACTAATCGTGTTATGGATTCTGCATTAAAAAAGCGAAACAACCAAATGAACACGCTTATATTTTACAGATAATCCGTCGTAACCGTTGGACGGACGCAATGTCACATGCCGCGAGGATATCTTCATGGAGTAGTAAACTATGTTCGAATTACATTACTTCGCAAAGGATGTTAGAAACTCCCATCAACCGGGAGAAGGAACTGTTTCGCACAACCCGCAGCTTCATAGTCATCTCGAATCTCGGATACTATTTTCTTGCGTTTAATATCTCACAGGGTATAAAAATAATCCTCAACGTCGATGTCAACAATTGTTTCATATATCCTGTGACGTTGCACCTAGAGTGCAAGTCATAACAAACCCCAAACCCGCGGGGAAGAGCCGAACGGGTGAGTCCCGTCCCGTCGGGAAAGACCCGAACGTAACCGAAGCCCCCCGACGCTCGGCAGAGCCGAGCGCCAGCAGCATTACGACCACGGCCTGCGAAGCAGCCACACGAAAAAGAAGAGAAATTCACGAGAAGCGAAGAGGGCGAGAGAGAGAGAGAGAGAGAGAGAGAGCAAACGAGAGAGACACCGACCCTCACACCGTACATGCACACCATTATCCACACATGCCGACGACACCAGGTTAGCCTGCATACTACAGCCGATCTGCTCCTCCCCTCGCAATACCAACCCTTTCTACCTCACACTCCCCGTCACACTACACCACCCCCCACTCGCAATACCAACCCTCCCTACCTCACATTCCCCGGCACCTCACCCCCCCCCTCGCGCGCGCGCGCGTACCTGTAAGTTAGTATTAAGTAACGCTAAGGGCTGAGGCGTGATCAGCCCCCGTTAAAGTCTACAACCCTTTTGTACCTTCCGTAGTTTAAGTCGACTCACCCCCCCGATTGCACCACATGTACCCCCCCGTTTCACAAATACACACACCAAGTTTTACCTATTATATCCGCCCCGTCTCTAATTGTCTTCCCCCCCCCCATATTATTCGTGCGGACTCAAAACCCGTCACAATCCATAGTAACATGAATAAAGTGTTACATTATTATATATAATCATTTTTTGAAACCCTTTTCACTAGTAAAATAGCTTCGAACGTAAAATCATTTCATTATTGTCAGTAGAGTTGTGTGTAACAAGCGATGTACAATTTCAGAATGATTCCGATACAGTAATACCCCGAAGTTACGCTATGGGTCATTCCAGCATTGACGGCGTAAGTCGAAAAAAACGTAAGTCGGGGTGCACGTTTTATACAACTGTATAATGTACATATATATTGTAACGTGGCATTTCAAAGTCGCCCGTCACAAGGGCACACAACCGTTATTATTTTTAGTTTACGCGTCCTCAGCAGGGTACTCCAACCGAACTCGATATAAAATAGGCAATAACTACTCTCAACTGATTCTGTTTTATAAATTCTTCATTTCGCGCTTCGGCGCAAGCTGATAAGGTACTTGAACGACAACGATCCTGACCAACGAGGAACCAATAGCTACCGTTTCCAGCTCTCGACGACTTCGCCTACCGACGGTCCAATCAGACTATACTGGCTACCTTGGTGCACCTTTATATACACCTGGGGTAGCATCCACCAGAACCTTCCGTATCGCCTCGACTGCCGGTGAACAGGGAGATAAACATCCTCCCGGCGGCCGAGGGCACCGTTCCTCGAAGAGGAACCAGCCGCCAGCTCTATCGGATGCCGTAAGGATGGCGTGAAGGGCAGACCGTAGCCTACCACCTTCCGACTTACCGGCCTGGTGCCGGACCGACCCCAATCCACTACGTCCAGGTTGATAAAGCCATCGTTCCGAGGATCGACGCTGCCCTCCTACCGGCAAGGACTAATTGTGTGGGTCGTGGTCCACGGTTTGGCCAACCGTCTGACTGCACAACCTCGAGTACAGGCAGCTAGCTACTGCCTGTACAAAAGCCGGTGGAGGTGAACAGTGAGGCGTCACTCTCCACTCGGTAATTCTGACCGAGAGGCACCCTGTGTATGCCTCTGTCAAAGAAGTCCCCGATGATAGGCAACCTGGACCGTAAACCGAAGCAGCTACAAAATCGTACGAGTTGGTGTCAACGACGAAATCGCGAGCAGCACATCACGCATCATCTAGCGGTAATTTTGGAAAACGCATGACCACGCCGTAACCAATATTCGCCACAGGGGGATGGCCTATTTGCGGTGGGGGTCAACCAACCAATCAAAGGGAAGAAGAATCACCCCGCGACAACGGCGAGATCGGCGAGCCGAACTCCGACCTCCTATTCCACGCTTGACCTGCTGAGCGACAGCTGTGTTTTCCGTATCCTCCCGATTATTCTCTCGTCTGAAGCTACCGATCCTTCTTCCTCTCATTCTACCGTTATTTTATCCATCGTTTTTCCATGCCCTCTATCGTTGCACTATCGTTAACTTCTACCGGTAAATTCAAGTCCTTTCCTTCCTTCCTACTTTCGTTTGATTATTCCAAGTTTTATTTAACATAAATTCAGTTTTGTGTGCCTGAAGTCACTAACCAAGGTAAGGCTTCTGCCTCTGTATTGTATCGTTACGAAGTTGCTCATAATTTCTATTCTTTCTTATGGTATTCATCTACTATGTTTAAATCATGGTCCACGGCTTAGAGTTGCAGTAAGCCGCCGTGTGACTGCATGATTTCAGTAATTTATTATTTTATTGTCTGAGCGACCTCGTAACTGCCGAATAATTATTTCTTCTGTATTTATGACCTGTCTGATTATTTGTAAATTACAATTAGCCTGCTTCTGTAGTTTCTACCGTATTTTGAGCCCTATTAGCTTTTACGTTTCATTTCATACTCTTTTGTAATAGCAGTGTGCTTTATATTTTATTTCTGTTATTGCTTATTATATTTTTATTTATTTTTGTGCTTATTGTATCATATATCGAGTTCCTTGGAGTACAACCGAGCGTAGAATCAGCCCCTAAATATTACCGCACTTTTTCTTTATTGCTATTGACAATTTTACATTATTTTTGCCTGTTATTCTTTTCTCTGTATTTTGCTAAGTTATGTTCTGCGAATTATTCTTTTGTACTGCGGTGTATTTAGTGTATTTCTTTATTTTGTAAACTCTCCGGAATTTTCACTCTCTCGTAATTTTGTATTTTGTATTCTCTCAAAAGTTATGTTTGGGTAAACATCTTGAATTATATCGCATCTCCCGACCTAGGTTCATTTTTCTCTGTTAAGGCCGTCCTCTAGTTTCTCGGGTCGAAAAAATCGATTTTTTTTTTTTATAAATCACATCTACAACATGTGTAGAAGATGTGTGCCAAAGGATTTTTCGATATTCGAAGTGGTTTACAAGTTACGGCCCTGGAACGGAGCAGGAGCGCGCGCCGGGCTGCTCCGAAAGCCGAGCGGCGCTGACCATTGTATTGATATCCCTAAATCTAACTGCTACCTGAACCTTTTGTGAATTAGGCCCGAGTAAAGGGGAGCCGAGACCGTTGACAGACGCTTTCGAATATTGACTAAGACGCCGTGAAGTTTTAGTTCAGTTTTGCTGTGGCAGTTGCGAAGCGTACTATATTTTCTCTTGCGAGTCGCACGTAGCTGATTTTTTTAAAACAATTTTCAAAATGTTCAAGAAAGGAAGTAGAGACGCCCCGGCTCGTTACGATCGACCTAAAAAGCGAAAATTCGCAGGCAACCGACACACTTTTGAACAAGACAAGTCGTTTACATCGGCGTCAGCGACGAAACTTCGTCAAAATAAAAATTTTGAAGTGAACGTTGAACAGACTGTTTTGTATTGTATTTTGAATTTTGTGAGTGTATTTTCAACCATTTCTTCGGCTATTATTTATAAAGAGTGCAAAAGTACGGTGACTTTCCATTAACGTGATATACGAGGATTGGGCTTCAAAATTTTTATGGCGTGCAAGTGTGAGAAAGAAAAAGAAATAGATTCATGCCCAAAAATCGGTAAAGCCTACGAAATAAATCGTCGCTTAGTTTTCGTGATGCGTTTGTTGGGAGTCGGTTATGAAGGCTATAGAATTTTTTGTGGACTGATGGATATGGGACAAGGTTTTGCTTTGAACACGTACTATTCCAAATTAGAAAATATTCACTCAGCTTCTTCGGCCGTTTTTGATACAGTGTTGTCGATTGCGGTTAATGAAGAAAAGGAAATCCTTCAAGAACAAGGAAAAGCAGAAAATGAATTCACCCTATCTGGAGATGGCACATGGAAAAAAAGAGGATTTTCATCTTTATTCGGAGTTTCAACTTTAATTGCCAAGTACACCGGTAAAGTGGTTGATGCGTGTGTAATGAGTAGTTTTTGTGCTGGATGCAATTTGTGGAAAAATAAAAAAAATAATGATCCAGTTGGATATGCAGGATGGCTCGCTGATCATGAAGAAAATTGTACTCGAAATCATACTGAAAGTTCTGGGAAGATGGAAATAGATGCAGTTGTGAAAATGTTTTCTCGTTCAGTAGATAAACATCAAGTTCAATATACGACATACATAGGAGATGGTGACAGCAAGACATTCAAAGGTATTTTGAATGCAGAACCATATGGAGAAGATGTTGTTGTTGTAAAAAAAGAGTGTGTTGGACACGTTGAAAAGAGGATGGAGACTCGGCTCCGAAATGCAAAAAAATCTAATAAAGGCATTGGTGGGAAAGGTGCAGGAAAACTCACTGATAAATTGATTGGTGAGATGATAAAGTATTATGGATTAGCTATTCGGAGACATCCAGATTCTATCGAGGAAATGAGAAAGGAAATTTGGGCAACATTCTTTCACAAGATTTCCACAGACAGCAATCCACAGCATCAAAATTGTCCTGCAGGCGAATCTAGTTGGTGCAAATGGCGGAGAGCTGAGTTTCTCGGAGAGGCTGAGCAATTCAAACACAATAAACCACCTCTTTCTGAAGCAGTTCAAAAAGTCATAAAGCCAATTTATGAGGATTTATCCAAAGAAGAATTGTTAAGCAGATGCCTGGGATCGGAAACTCAAAATAATAACGAGTCGCTCAATTCGTTAATCTGGACTTTTGCTCCGAAGCACCTCCATTCTGGGCCAAAAGTGGTTGAAATCGCCAGGTTTCTCGCTGTCATAATATTCAACGAAGGATTCGAAGCTATCCTGAAGACCTTGGAAACCATGGGAGTGAAAATCGGCCCACAAGCTAAAGGATATGTTCAACAGCGTGATAGCTCTCGGATCGACCGTTCAGAAAGGCGCACGAGCGATGTTGTAAAACAGGCCCGAATCGCGAAAAGAGAAGACAGAGCAGTTCTGCGTGACTTCTAAGAAGAAGAGGAAGGCCTATTGTATGGTCCAGGCATAGCAGATTGACGGTGAGATGGAATTTTTAGTATAAATCACATGCGCGAACTTTCAAACGCGTTTTTCTCGAAACACCATTTTTCGAAACGGTAACCACGATATTCCAGAAACTATTGCACCGATCTTGTTCAAATTTATACAGCATCTTTAATATGTTATAAGCCAGCGATTGAACTAGGATTATCATGATTGCTTCGATAGTTTTTTTCGTACGAGCGAAAAACTTGAGAAAAAATGAGTAAAAAATAGAATGTAATTTTCAAAAGTGTATAAAAAAGTCAATTTTTGTAATTTAGAAATCACTCTAGTTCAATCGCTAGTCTTGAATATGAAGATTAAAATGCCGTTTGGTTTTTTGATTTCAGATAAGCAGAACAGCCGCAATCTTGGTCACCGTCAAGCACCTCTTTTACTTGATGTCTTCCTGTCGGCCACTATAGCTGCTATTCTATTATATATTTTGACTTCAAAAAATTTGTAAAGCTTATTCAAATGTTAATAAAGATTATGCAAAAATAATGAGATTGATTATTTCGATGCTTTGCCCGTAAAAAAATTATTGAAAAAGCCATAAAAAAAACAGCCGAGAAACTAGAGGACGGCCTTAATTGCCGTCTCTCGTTTCAAGGCTACCGTTTACTGTTATTCGACCGAAATTATTGTGAACAACGATTGCTTATTTTACTAACTACCGCTGTCGATACCATTTTATTTGCCTGTCTCAACCATGTAAACTTCTCGACAATATATGATCGATTGACCCGCTTATTTTCCTTTTGACTTGAGTTTATTCTTTATTTTGTTATTTTCTTCAATTCTGTAATTACTGTTAGCTGCCTTGAATACCGCCACTCTACCGGTTTGTACGAGTGCGTACCTGAGCCTAGCCAGCCATACAACGAGTTCTCTATTTATTCTTTTGTACGGTTTTGTGTTATTTTTATTGATTCGTACTATTGTTTGAAAATCGACGCTAACGCGTCTGGCGCCCAGCATAATTAATTTTGTTATAGTTTTATATTTTGAATAAGTAGAGAATCGCGCCAAAGTGTCAACGGTAAGTCCTCCTTCGAGGGTAACAGAATTTAGCGTTACAGTATATATGTTGTTTGGCGATTCGTTTTGTCTCCATTTCTTCTCGAGCTGATAATCGTTCTCTGCGATTTGAAGATGGTGGTATATTTAAATATGCTTGTTTCGATTCAACAATGTCATGAACGGTGAACCCTATATCAGCCAAAACTAAATCTTCTGGCTCCAGATGATCGGAAGTATCTGATTTGATGAATATTTCACGATCTGAAATACTACTTCCAAATACATCAGACACAAAACATACACCTTCATTTGAAGTACATCCAGTTAGTGCTTCATAAGTAGTTCGAGCTTTGTAAGAGTATAAATTTCCTTGATGTTCGAAGTTAGATGGTGACTGACACCAGGATTCCGTACAATCAACGATAACTCTGATATTATTGAAAGATTTAAAAGTTTTTGGTCAAGTCTCTGCAAGTTTTTCCTGAACGGGAACATAAATGGTTTCAAATTACGTGTAAATTCAATGAATAAATGCTGTATCCAAAATTCGATAGTTTTAGAAACTAAAGCAGTGGAAATTTCAAATCTCAAAGCTAAATCTTCAATTAGTGTGCCTAGACGTAATCGGATAAACACTAAAATCAGTTGTATTGAGTTCAATTTTTTGTGACAATTATTACTTTTCTTATTTTGATTATTTTTTTCTGTAACACTTTTTCAATCCGAATTTACAAAATTGTGTAAAGTAATGATTTCTTCGTACTCCAGGCTCGTGTAAAATCTATTTTTCAATGTTCCTTTTCAAAGACTCTTCAAATTTATACATCACTGAAGCTGAACGTACACTGCCTTGAATTTTTTTACTAGTAAATTTTCTAATGTCAGTTCGAATACCTTGGTCGCATGTAAAGTACGGGGATATTTTATCTTGCTCGTGAGTTTCTGTTGTTAAAATCTCACAGTTGGCACTGATGACTGTTGACTTGGATGTGTCATCAGCAGTACAAGAGTTAGAATCCAATGTTGTAGTTACATTTTGACTAAACAAATCTTTCACAGTCTCTTCATTTATTCCTACATTAACAGACTCTTCATAAACATCTCCATTAGGGTGGTCGTTAAAAATTAAAATCTTTGCGGCGCCCGAAAAAATCCTTCCTTCTGATGAGAAACTACGGGAAAAATTTTGCTTTTGCGATTTAAACAAAAATAACACGTGCCGACCGCCAGTTGAAGTTAATTTTTCGATCAAATTATAGTTTTTTTTTAAATTCGTCACAGTATTCAAGTTTGGGTAAAAATCATTAAATACGGCTAATAGAAAATTAAATTCTCTATAAAAATGTTCCTTTAAGTTTCTGATAACGTTCATATCCATCGCAATAATCTCAATATCAAATTTATAAATTCTAACTTATTATCAAAATCACTGCTGAAAATTTTGTTTTTGCTAAAATATAAATGATGTTCTAAAACTATCTTGAATTTTAGATATTTCGTTATGTGTAAATGATTTTCAAAAGGAACCTCTATCGGTAAGTTATCTATGATTAATCTGTAATGACGTCGATATCGATATTTTTCTATGTTATCGACACTTCTGAAAAACTGTTTACAGTAGACGTTGCGTGATTCATTTATTGTGACTGTACTCATCACATCATTGACTTTAATGTGGTGACGTGTAATTTATTTCTGTATTTCAAATTTAAGCCCTTAATCGAGGTATTGAATTATCGGATTGTATCTATCATAATGAATACATTGTAAAATGTGATTGCTGCAGTGTAACGTCATTTGCATTCGTGAGGTTATAAACTGAACTAAAGTTCAACAATTCGATTAAAATCTGCTGATCATCTGTTATAAAAGTTGCACATCAAACATTAATGTTTTTTTCATTAATTTGATCATTTATATATTTTAATATAATCGATAAGATAAATATTTGTTTTTCTCTTTAAAACCATCATGGCGTTGCAAGACGTAAAAGAAAATATATTTTTAATTGGGGACACACTTTCTCAGATTGACGGAAATCAATCACCATCTAATTTACAAGTTTTACAATTTTTATTTCATAACCTTCGAGTATTAAAGCATACTTTAATTAATAGTAAGAATTTAGTTTATGAACAAGTGATTACCTTTTGGCAAAAAGTGAAAATACCAACACAGCAAAAATCTCGATGCATTACAAAAATTGACAAATTATATAATGAGTGGCGCAATTTGCAAAAAAGCTCTTCATTGAAAGGAATTGCCCAAAAAAGAAACGAGGAACCTTTTTCATCACACCTTAACAACTTATTTGACATTGCTCATAATGATGCTTTGACGATGGTTGATGATAAGACTAAAATTTTTTTATTAAATCAACGTAAGCCTTGTCGTGTTGGGTTTATCGAAGAGGTCGAAGATTCAATTTCTGGTAAATATTGAAATAATTGATGTATTCTATGGATTATATTTAGAAATTACAATTTTTTTTATTTTCACTTTAGAGAGTTCTGAACCTAGTTCACAAATCGTGTCATCAGAAACAAGTTCTTTCAGTCAACGAAGTCTTCAGAGAGATCCAAGTTTTGTAATAGAATTAGATGAATCACCACCATTGAAGAAATCCCGAGGAACAATAGATATTTTCACTCCAAAATTATGCACAATGTTGGATAAATGTAAAATCAGCGATCGTAATGCGACTGGTTTAATGATAAGTTTTCTTCAAGCTGTTGATCTCGATGCTAGCCAATACGTTGTTAATAGAACTTCAATAAAACAGAAGCGTGAAAAGTTTCGGGAAAGAAGAGCTGCAGAAATTCAGCAGAGATTTAAAAATTCAGAACTCAGCAGATTAATTATTCATTGGGACGGCAAACATTTACCTGACATTACTGGTAGAAATTTCGTAGAGCGTCTTCCTATTATAATTTCAGCAGAAAAAGAAACTAAAATATTATCGATACCCAAACTTGACAATTCCACCGGTCGTGCAATGGCCGATGCAGTTTTCGATGCTTTGCAAGAATACGGAATTAGTGAATTCGTAGTTGGTTTGTGTTGTGATACGACAGCTTCAAACACGGGACAATTCAACGGTGCAGCAGTGTTGATTGAACAATCATTGGAACGAAATCTCATTCTATTACCATGTCGACACCATATATTTGAAGTAATACTGAAAGCTGTATTCGATTGTCAAATTTTCAATTCATCTGGGCCGAACGTACCTTTATTTGTAAGATTCAAGAAAGAATGGGATAAATTAGACCTTACAAAATTTGAATTTGGAATAAATGATCCAATAATTTTTGATATGTTGCAAAATGATATTCTCGGCATTCGTGAGTTTGTAGAGATTCAATTAACTTTGAATCATAATAGAGACGATTATTTAGAATTTCTAAAGTTGACATTGATATTCATAGGAGTAGTACCCGATAATTTTACGTTTCATGTTCCTGGAGCTATGCATCAAGCAAGATGGATGGCAAAGGCTATTTACTCTCTGAAAATTTATCTTTTAAGATCTACGTTTAAGCTGAATTCAAATGAAAAAAAAAGCCTGGGTATAATTTGCGTTTTCATTGTAAAAATTTATATAAAAATATGGTTTATCGCATCATCATCGGTCAAAGCTCCCAATACTGATTTTAAATTGATACAATCGATTTACAATTTCCAATTAATTGACAAAAAAACGTCCTCTGCTGCTTTGAAAAAAATTTTAAATCATTTATGGTACCTAGCTCCAGAAAACTGTTTAATGGCATTGTTTGATGACGACGTTGACAAAGGAACGAAAAAAAAAATGGTTCAAAATTTGTTCGATACTTCAAATAAAACACATGATTCTTTAGATGAAAGTCAAATCTACAATCCGAAGAAATTAGTTATTGCTGAAAAAGATGTACCAACATTCTTTGAACAAGGATTGGAACAGTTTATTAACCCTTCTTCAATTAATTTCTTTCTTAAGCTGGGTTTGAACACAAGTTGGTTAAAAGAAGATTGCGAAAAATGGCAAGAAAATGAAAATTACCAGAGCTGTTTGAAAGTTGTAAACAATTTATCAGTTGTAAACGATGTTGCTGAACGTGGTGTAAAGTTAATGCAAGAATATAACGATTTATTTACAAAAGATGAAGATCAGAAGCAGTTTATAATTCAAATTTTGGATGATTACAGAGCTCGAAACATAAAAAATACAAAAGAAAGCTTAATTAAACCTTGGGATTGATAAATTAATCCATAGAAAATGATATTGTACTTTTTCGTTCTTTAAATAAATAAATAATATCAAATATAACTTGGTAATCATTAAGTAAATCTATTTAAATCAATAATTGCGAATAGAAGTTAGAAAATTGTTCATATTTTAGGAAAAACAGAATTTTTAGCTCTAAATATGGTGATAAAAAAAAAATTTTGTAGAGAATTTAATTTTCTACAAGCCGTTTTTGATGATTTTTACCCAAACTTAACTACTGAGACAAATTAAAAAAAAAAACCATAATTTTATCGAAAAATTAACTTCAATTGGCCGTCAGCACGTGTTATTTTTGTTTAAATCGCAAAAGCAAAATTTTCCCCGTAGTTTCTCATCAGAAGGAAGGATTTTTTCGGGCGCCGCAAAGATTTTAATTTTTAACGACCACCCTAATCTCCATCTTCACAATCCATGTTTTCTGTAGGATTATCTGGGGTCTCAGTACTTCGATTGCTATTCTCAAACAGAAAAATTTTTCTTTATTAGTTTGGGGCAGATGTGAATTTTTCCACCAAACTGCAATATTTTACCATCAGTTATTATTGAAAATAATCATACATCATTTGTTTCTTTATATTTTTGATCCAACGAGGTCCTTGTGATTTTTATCTGAAAGCAAATTTATTACTTGAGGTTAAAGTATTACCTGTTACGTTAATAATTAAATGTATTTTAATTACCTTAATACAAGATTTATTTTTTCCAGAACTAATAGGGTCTGGATATTCTGTTGTTGGGTCCTTTCCTCCATCGAAATGAAGTGAACAAATGTATGTGTCTTCATTAACATTATGTATCCCTTGAAATCGACCATTACCTCGTTCACATCGTTTGACCCACAAATCACATTTGGCACACTTGGGGCAAGTTTATAGATTTTTTATTGTTGTTATAATACGTTGTTGACAATATTCAAAACACGGCTTTAGGAAACTAACAAGATAACATAAACTCTCCAAAAAGGATTTACTTCGCGTACCACTGAAGCATACTCAATAACAACAATGTTTTTTGCACCTTTTTTGACCGATAACATTTTTGATTTCAAAACAATACTTGTTTAGTTTTGTTACAAGTATGTATTAATCAAAATTTCATTACTTGTAGCATATAAGTGATTGAAATTACTGTTTTTTTTCAGCAATTTACATTGAAAACGTGGTATGTACTGCTTATTCATTTGTAAAGTGCCCGAAAAACATGACGGAAGTTGGGGCATGCGCACAAAAATTTTCAACTATTAAAAAGGCTTCATGATTACGTATTATACTAGGAACGAGACTTGTTGTCGACTAATTATCAACATAAATCATTTCTTTTTTTTTCATTTACAATCAAGTAAAAGATTTCATGTCATAAAAAAAAATGTCCACTTTAATTTCAATAATTCGTACTTTTCTAGTATTGTAATATGATCACGTATCATACTAGGAACGAGACTAGCTGTTGAGTAATTGTTGATATAGATTATTTCATTTTTCATTATTGATTCAAAAAATTCTTATGTTACATAAATAGACGCTCGAACTTTTTATTTTATACTTTGTTCTTAAAAAAAAAAAAATAAACAGAACTTGCTATAATCATAAATGTATTTTTCTCTATTCAATTGTTTTTACTAAATTGTTTTAAAAAAGAGGAACGAATGAACTAATAGAGCGATCTAGTACTGTTCAGGTCGTTCGACCAGAGTTCTTCTCTAACTTCAATCGGGATGGAATGAGTGAGTGAGAGGGTGAATAAATAAATAACACGATTTCGCGGGAAAGACAAGACGCTTGCTTCGGCATAAAAACCCTCACGGTGCAGAGGGAAACGCCGAAGCAAGACAAGTGTTTATTAACTGCAAATCAGATCATCATAAAACAGGATAATACAGTCGCTGGTGCGTTCCTTGTCAACTAGATTGAATGATCATTCGATGATCTTAAGCCAACTTATCTAAGTCTCCATGAGAAACCGTGCTCCGCAACTTCCACGCACTCGTGGAAGCAGGGAATAGGGAGCGTCATGGTGGCCCAATGCTGTGCAAACAGCGGTCCCGACGTCTCGGGAACCAACGCTGAAGTGCAATGACGCTCGCCCGGGAGACGGGCACCCCCGGCCCAACCGGAGGGTGAACTACGTCTCCCCCGACCGTGTTAAACGGATAAATCTTAAAACTACGCGAAACGAAATAATCGACGCGCGTGTCTGAGGCAAACCTAACACGTCCCACCTATTCGAGCACTCGAGACTAACTAACTTGCGCTGTACTAGCAAACGTACGTAACTGCCGATTCGAGTATCGGCCCACGAATTTGTGGCGTGGACAATAAGTACGTAGTTTGAATTACTATAACGTTGAACTACTTGTCATGTGGAATAAGAACGTAAATCTACTGTTGTGACTCTTTAGTCACCTTATACGTGGTAAATAAGTACAACATACGAATATAACGAAACTAAAGTATTTGCTGTGATAAATTTACAAACTAATATAATAATAATAAAGTTGCGCGAACAAGTACGTCATTGGATTAGGGATGTGGAAAAATAATCGATTATGGAAATAATCGATTAGAATCGATTTTTATACTGGATTTTATTATTCCAAATAATCGATTAATAATCGATATATTCTATAATAAAAAATCAATCATAGTCGATTTTCATCTGCCACCCCCCGACATTAGGCCTGGTCTTTCATAACCCGGAGCGCGAACTATGAAAGAATATTATCTCCATGGAGATAATATTACATTAACGCCATCTGTGCGTCTACGATGACAGCCCTTCTGTGCTTTTGAAACATTACTTTATTAATTTAGCTAATCAAACATTCACTAGATGGAGTTAGGCAACGATTGTACTAGTTATTTTACCAACATTCGGCTGATATGTCATTCATTATTCGTTATTGAAGCTCCATTTTTCAAACGACAATTTTGAAAGTTTTTCGTGCCAAGAAAAATTAGTGTTTCTAAAACTCTTGTTTTCGACAATGTCAACAACCAAAAGAGCGACATGTTGACAATAAATCTGGCTATGCTAAATGTAAATATTGCCCTAAAATTTCAAATACATGTAGTAATACAACCAATTTAAAGCAACACATGGAAAGGAAACACTCTGGTATCATAAGTAGTATTGAAAATAAAGAGGTAAGTACCTACTATTTTCTGCTTTGAACCATCCAAATGATAAATCAGGGCACTATTTAGGATGCCCAGGCAATATGAATACACATGTTTATATGAATAAACAATTGGCAGGAAGAATCAATTGCAGCTTTGTCTGCTAATGGTAAGCCATCGACATCTACATATTCTGAAGACTCTATGATTATGATGCCGACCACTTCCGCATCTCAAATTTAAGATCCTGTAGGGCCTTCATCTCCTGAACGACATGATATGGGCATAGAACCATCATTCTCAAAGATATTAGAATTTGGATCAGGGGGTTCAAATAATAAACGGATCCAGACGCTACAGCACTATTGATATAACGCGATGATTATTCCTTTCAGCGTGGTCGAAGATGGGTTTGGAGGGAAAATTAACTTGCTTGCACCATTATTCATTTCATTCGGACCGAAAGATTGTATTCACACATTGCGTGATTATACGTCGGAATCTCTTGGACGGATAGAGTCGATCATCATTATCACACAAAGTAGATACTCATCTGACTACGTAAAAATCACAGTGTCAACCTTGCCCGCGGACTGGTGTGCGGAATGACCTTCCGCAGCTCGACCGACCCGCGGCCTGGTGCAGTGGCATATATACCTGGCCGGCGTCGCTAGAGTTGCGAGAGACGCGCGCCCCTAGCGCGCGCGTGCGGTACTTGGATAGTGCTCGGGGTACGGTGCGCGGCGACTAGATAGCGGCAGCGGAGGTCTGACTCTGAGACGTGAGGTGTTTCGGAGTTAGTTCCGAGTCGCTTCGACCTTTCTCTCGATAGTTCCGGGATAATCAAACACAGCTCAGGCCAGAAATATACTGAGAGAATACGCCTCTTGGATAACTCTAGTGGCACGGCTCGGTGGCAGATTCAAACAACACATGGACGTGCGAGTGCGGTCAGCTGTGCGATTTATGTATTAATTCAATTAAAACGTACTCTCCGGAATAAACAAAAAATGGGTGATACGAGGCACCATTGTGTTGTGGATTGCAAAAATACCCAATCGAAAAATCCAGAGTTGACTTTTCATTCGTTTCCGAGACGAAATTGGGAAATCAGCAAGAGAAATGGGTGGATAAAGGCTGTCAGAAGAATGTCAGTAATATTATAACAATTTGATACAAGGAATTTACGTATTGAAAATATGCAAACGTCAGATTTTCTGTGATGTTTTATTTTTATAGTACACCAGTAGTCCGGTCAAATTAGACCAGAAAATAGGGGTGGGGTTACAAAAATTCACACTTGGCTGAAAATTGATAGGATTGTTCAAAACACTATTATACATGAAATATAAAAAGTCCTCATCGATCCGACGCCTGGAAAAGAATTTACTCGGGTTCAAAGGTCACAAAATCGGGTTTTTCGCGATTTTCAGCAAAACGGTAAGTTTCATCATAAAATTAGCCCCGACAAAAATTGTAGATCAGATAATTATCTATAAAAAATGTCAAAATACTTGTTTCCTAAGAGCCACTGTTTTAGAGATATAACGATTCAAAAAGTTGAAGGAGTTGTAATCGTTATAATATGTATAAGTACACCACGTATATACATCACTGAAACTGTAATGCAAGTAAAAATATCGTTCTATCGGTCAGTGTAACTTACACATAAAATATTATAAATATGAGAATTTCAGGCAAAAAGAAACCCAGTCCCTCATTTTATATGCCAGTGTAACCTTGAGCAACATCTGTCTCCCATTCAACTTATAAGGGATTTTTTATGGTTAACATCAGTTATGAAAATATTAGTGAGAGAACATTTTTATTTATTGGCGTTTTGACACAGAAACCGGCAAAATGGGTTTACAAGGTGACTGAAAAATGAGAAAAAAGAAACCATTTACACATCACTCACACCAAAAAATTTGAAATACGCCTACCAGCCTGTGGTTTTCCAAATTAGAAAGGCAAAAATAAGGTTATACTTGTGACTCTAAATACAAAAAGCAAATGATTCTAAGTTAAATGAAATATGGGTACAGGAAAAGATACTGAAAGGCTAGAAAAAGGAAAGTAGAAAATGACGTTATGTGTGACTCGATAAAATGTTAAAAACTTATCTTGTTGGTGGTCTAATGGCCTGAGTAACGAACTGTGACACAAGACGACTACTACTTCGTCACTATCGACGTTGGCTCTCGCTGCGTTCCACGTGGCGACGATCGGAGAATGATAACGAATATTATGGTGTTCTGGTCAGATAACATTCCATCAGGATTCGACGTGCTCACTGGACAGTGTGCTAGCAGTTACATTTATACGATTTGATTTGACGAAGGCATTTAAATTAAAAAACAAAGAAAAATGAAGGCGGTCTACGAGGTATTAGGTGTGCGACTCATTGCCGTGGCGTCTTCTCTCAGAGTCTCTTTGCCGCGAACGGATATCCCGTGAGTTTGACTAGTATTGCTATATTTGTGAAGTATTAGTGACCAGGAGGTAGATTGAAGAATGAGGAAGGTTTAGTCAAAATCCGGTCAGGTAAATAGATATATTTAATTGTTGGGCAAACGAACATGTTTGCGTTTGCAACGTTTCAGCCGGGCCCTGCCGACCATCATCAGGCTATAATAATTACAAAATGTTTCAGAAGACAATTCTAATTAGAACAGAATTTCTATTTTTTAAATGTTGTGACGTCTGTCCAATATAACTTTTGCTACAGTCTCCACATGGTATTTTATACACACAATTGATTTTATCTAAATTAGTAGTTACAGATCGGAAGTGAAAAAAAAAGGATATTTAGTAGTATTATTAATTCTAAACGTAATTTCGATGCCTTCAATTTTAAAAACTTTTTTAATCTGGCTGGATAGATTCTTAATGTAGGGTATAGAGATGGTGTTCTTAAATTTGTCATTATCATTAGGTTAATTGTTAGAGTCTATATTTCAATCAATAGAATTGTACATTTTTTCAACTCTAGACTTTTTAATATCATTGATGAATTTTAAAGGATAGCCATTTGAAATAAGAGTTGTTTCCACGAGTTTGAAGTTTTTTTTTTTTTTTGAGAAATTGAGGCTTCGAAATTTTAAGACAACGATCGAACAAAGCTATGGCGACAGATTTTTTATGTTTCATAGGATAATTTGAACGATAATGAATGTATCTACCATATATCCATAAAAATCCACTTGAATCTTACTGTCAAATAACTTCCAAAGTAAATCAAACAAAAGAATTTTTAAAACATCATAATCACTTAGTCGTCACTGATGCTGACAAAGGCAATATAACAGTCGTCATGGACAAGATGGATTTTGAACAAAAATGCCAACATATTCTTAATGATTCCAACACATACACTCTTATCTCTCGTGATCCCACCAATAAGATACAAAAACAAGTCAATGATATGATAAACCTGTGGCACCAGAAAAAAGTTATAGATTCAAACTCGGCAAAATATCTCAAAACCTACAACTCTCTGCCTCCTAAGACATATTTTTTACCAAAAATACACAATATCAATGTACCTCTGAGACCAATTGTATGCAACATCAATTCACCTACGTACAAAATCTCCAGATTCTGCTCTAGTGTACTCTCTAACATCACAGGTGAATCCAACTATCACATCAAGGACACTTGGTCCTTTGTAAATAAAATCAGAAATACACCAATCCCTAGAGAACACCTATTGATCTCCTTAGATGTCAAATCACTGTTTACTAATATTTAGCAATTTCTAAAATCAGTAAAAATTGGCCCAAACTAAAATCACACACTAACATCAACAAAAAAGAATTTCTTGTAGCTACAAAACTTTGTTTCAACTCTTGCTACTTCGCCTACCAAGGAAAATTTTACCAACAAATTTTTGGTGTAGCCATGGGCTCACCAATTAGCCCAGTGGTAGCAAATTTAGTACTTGAACATTTTGAACAAAAAAATTTCTCGCAGCTTCCCTTTAGTCTCCCTTTCTACTACCGTTATGTAGACGATATTATAACTTGTGTAAAAAAAGAAAACTTACAAATCCTTCTGAATAAATTCAACAATTTTCACCCTCACATACAGTTTACAGTTGAGTTGGAAAAAGATGATGAAATCAGTTTTCTTGACACCTTGGTGATTAATCAAAATGATACTGTAATCCAAGATTGGCATCACAAACAAACTTGGTCTGGTAGATACATTTATTATCGTTCAGATCATCCTGTGGAATATAAAGAATCTGTCGCCATAGCTTTGTTCGATCGTTGTCTTAAAATTTCAAACCCTCAATTTCTCAAAAAAAAAAAACTTGAAGCTCGTGGAAACAACTCTTATTTCGAATGGCTACCCTTTAAAATTCATCAATGATATTAAAAGGTATAGAGTTGAAAAAATGTACAATTCTATTGATTGGAATATAGACTCTAAGAATCAACCTAATGATAATGACAAATTTAAGAACACCATCTCTATACCCTACATTAAGAATCTATCCAGCCAAATTAAAAAAGTTTTTAAAATTGAAGGCATCGAAATTACGTTTAGAATTAATAATACTACTAAATACCCTCTTTTTTCTCACTTTAGATGTGTAACTCCTGATTTAGATAAAATCAATCGTGTGTATAAAATACCATGTCGAGACTGTAGCAAAAGTTATATTGGACAGACGTCACATTTAAAAAATAGAATTTCTGGCCATCGATCAAATATTAAATGCCATGAAACTGACAGATGCGCTCTAGCAGAACACACGTTGAGTCTTGGACATCATTTTGATTTCAACAACTCCATAACCTTAGCTACAGAACCTACTTGGTATAAACGTCATATTAAGAAAATGATCCATATCTTCAAGAACATAAGTAACTCTGTCAACAAGCGCACAGATATCCAACATCTTAGCCATCTATACTCTAACATTCTCTAGTTTTCAAAATTGGCGCCCTTATTACGTTGTATCAGTCTCAAATCCATTTTGCTCCAACATAGATCAATATAACACCTCATTACCATAGATTTTTAATCGATATCTGCTAATTTTCACTTCCGTCAAAAAAGCCGAACTAAAAACACCCAAGCAGGCACAGGTCATCAAATTTTGTGAGTAATCCGTCCATATCTTGTTAGATCTCTTTTTGTTTTAATTCTTACACAATTATTAACCTCTTTAATCGTCAAACTTCATTCATGTAACCTATATTTTATACTATCGTTGCTAACCGCAATTTTCACACTTAACCTAAAAAATTGTCACTTAAACATGTGACAATATATATTATATAATTAAGTTAAAATAACAGCAACTATTCTTACCAACATAGTCTCTGTTCCAATTGGAATTGTCTTCTGAAACATTTTGTAATTATTACAGCCTGATGATGTCGGCAGGGCCCGGCCGAAACGTCGCAAACGCAAACATGTTCGTTTGCCCAACAATTAAATATATCCATTTACCTGACCGGATTACGACTAAACCTTCTTTATTCTTCAGTATTGCTATATGTGAACGCTTATTTGACACTAGTTGTGATATGGTAAGACAGAGAGACCGGTGTTCGGCCGCTTCCGTAGGTGTCGCCTCGTGTGTCTCGTTACAAACTTCAGCAACATCTTCATCTTCTGATATTTTATTCGATCAATCTATGACAATTTCTACCAGTCAACAGAAATTTCTTGCAAATACTCGCAATAAATCTCGGTTCATTTTAATGTTGAAAGAAAAGTTTACTGCTGTAAATATATTGGTAAAACAAGCTAATAATGATGCTGATATAATGCTAATTGAAACAGCAATAGAGCAATTCAATTCAACAAATACAACTATTGTTATAAGTGAAGATGTAGACTCACTCGTATTACTCACTGCTCGAACTCCAATCGAAAAAACTATTTTTTTCATTTAAACCTGGAAAAGCTCAACATCAATCGGTAATATATTCATCAAAATGTTTATCTGCTTTTGCAAAGTGCCAAAATCATGCACCATTTTTACATGCAGTAACTGGCTGTGATACGACATCTGCATTTTTCAGGAGGGGTAAAACAACTGTTTGTCAAATGTTTGAAAAACAAGATTTAGTTCAATGTGCTGAAGTTTTTAAAAAAAGTAATTCAACGCCACAAGAAGTTATCACCAACGGAATTCGCTTTCTTCTCTGTATGTATAAAGCTCCTAAAAAAATTACATGCTTAGATAGGTTCCGATATGCATGTTTCGTTAAAAATATTCGAAATAAAAAACAAGTGCAGTTAGCTTGTCTTCCTCCAACCTCAGCGGCTGCTTATCAAAATCTTTTTCGGATATACTACCAAGTTCAAGCGTGGCTTGGTTATCAGCTAGACCCAAAAGACTGGGGTTAGAAGTTGGTCGACAATTCATTAGAGCCAGTTCAAACTTTACTCCCACCTGCGTCAGAAAAACTGCTAAACAAAATTTTTTGCCACTATGAAAAGGGATGTAGGGCTAAATGTGGTTGCAAAAAAGTTGGACTGTTTTGTTCTGTAGCATGTACAAATTGTCAAGGCCGGTCATGCTCCGATGTTGAATCACCAACAATTGAAGTTTCATTTGATGCTAACGAAGAGACATGCGATGTGTCATTATTGAGGCAATTTACTTGCATCCAGGATGAAGAAGATAAACAAGGAGAAGAGGTTGCAGAAGTTTCAGATAATTATGATTTCGATAGATAAATTTCCCTGTTTTTTTTTTTTTTATTCACACCCCTTTTATCATTTTCAACCCATGCCAATATCTTTGATTATTTAATAGTTTCAAATTGAGCAGAATCACAACAGATCAGTGGAATAGGCCTACCGGGGAAACCACATTAAAAAAACCGCGCATATAATGACGATCACAACTCTTTCAACTTTTTGAATCGTCATATCTCTAAAACGGTGGCTCTTAGGAAACAAGTATTTCAACATTTTTTATAGATAACTATCAGATCTACAATTTTTGTCTGGGCTAATTTTATGATAAAACTTACCGTTTTGCTGAAAATCGCGAAAAACCCGTTTTTGTAACCTTTGACCCCGAGTAAATTTTTTTTCCAGTTGTTAGATCGATAAGAACTTTCAGCATTTCATTTATAATAGTGTTTTGAATAATCCTACCAATTTTCAGCCGAGTGTGAATTTTTGTGACCTTGGATGTCGAAATTGACCGGACAACAAATAACAGGCCGTGACAGCCGAATAAGAACACTCGGAGAGAACATAAGGATCGAGAAATTACACACAAAAATGTACACAAACATACATACACAAACAGAAGCTACAAATCAAAACATACAGTACTCAACATTCATTACTGCGTTAACGATGTGAGATGTTTTTAAGTAATGTATACGCAGTAAAACCAGCATAAATAAAAATCGAAATAAATATGCTAAATTTTAATCATGTTTAATTTAAAATCTCGCATCAACATTTTTAGAGAATCACGTGCAAGTTATCTTTCATTTCATTGTTTTTTTATCGATAAATATTATCAGTTCAAAATTTCATGCTTATCCTTAAAGATGAAATAGTCTCCACCAATAATATATTATTAGTTTCACATTCTATACCCATTCTTAATAATGAAAGAAAATCTGTCATTTGTTAATGTTGCTTTGAACCGAAATAAAAAATGTAGTTCTCTAAATCTAATTTCAATGACCAACATAATTATTCCTTTATTATTTATATTTTTTTGATAAGGAGATACATCTCTATTTTCCATTTCTTTTTTGCACGTATAGACGCAAAGTTCCTGAAAATATATTTTTTTACATTATTATTGAACTATTCATTCATCTCATAATTAATACATACCTCTGATTTCACTTCGTACGGCGGATTAGGTACTTTCGTCCGTGGTATTACTTTCCCACGGACGATTCGTTCTCCACTAGCTTCATCATGAATTTCAACGACCTCCTGAACATGATGGCTTTGGAATAGTTTATACCCTAGAAATGTTGAATTAATTGATCATCGTATTGTTAGTACTACGATAATCCTAAAAACAAATACGTAGTAAAAATTAAAATGAATTTGAAAGAATATCTCATATGTTTCGTGCATTTACTTACCTTTCGACAAATTTTCCGCGAAAGAATTCTGCATGGATATTCTGAAATCCACATTTGATGATAGTGTGGCTCATAATATCACTTTTAATTTCGTATTGCACTAAATAAAACAATAATTTGAAACGTGCCGTGATTGTACGCTTGTACGCTTTGTATCTCACCGCACGCAATACATTTATCACCGAAGATTTTGAAATTCCTATCTCTTGAGCGATACGGCTTGCAGGTTTCACCGGATCTTCTTCGGCACACAAACATATCGCCAATTTTGTCTCATAACTTGTGTTTCTGTTCGGCTGCGATACCTTTACTGTTCTTCCATCGACACTTCCTTTTTGTTCGAACCGTAATACAATTTTACGTATCGTATTATGCGATGGGATCGGGCAATCTGGGTACGATGCCGCGAAATGGTACGAAATGAGTCGATAACTCGCTGCCTCGTAACGTTGTCTCAAAATCGCCACTTTTTCTTCAACACTGAATTTACAATTCGGCATTTTTGACAGTACTAAATTGGAAAGCAGATTCAATTATTGCATACCGAAGTAAACAACGCTTCAATCGCGAATAGACGCCGTAATAATGCAAAACCATCTGTTGATTTGTGGTTGCTGTATGGTAACGACGAACAAATTAATATAGCGTTCAATCTGGACGAATTATTGACATGTAATCGTTGCATCTTTCCGCAAATCAATCGCGAACAATACTCAATAAAAATACTACTATATGAAGAACAGGGTTGTACATTTTTTTATTAAAAAAGTATATGATAAATGTATTGCGTGCGGTGGGATACAAAGCGTACAAGCTGCAGAAACACCAAGAGCTTCTGCCTGGCGATGCAGGACGACGCCTCATATTTTGCGAACAGACGATGAACATTTATGATCAAAATACAGGGCTCAGAGTGTGCTTCAGTGACGAGAGCACGATGTTTTTAGTGGGAATGCCGAATAGGCAGAATACAAGAGCGTGGTCCCAACATAATCCCTATGTTTTCCTTGAAAATCGAACACAGTACCCTGTCAAGGTCAACATTTGGGTGGGTGTTGTCGACGGCCACATTATCGGGCCGTTTTTCATCGAAGGAAATCTTAATGGGGAAAGATATTTACAGCTACTCAAGGAGCAGATTATACCTGCAATCAGAGCGATTAACGGGGACGTAAGTACAATTTATTCAAGTTATACCTAGGTAGATTATAAATAATACTGTAACGTACTTTGACGTTACGGAAAATAAATATGGATCCGCGAGTTTAATCATCAAGTCAAAAGAAATCAAGAGCGCGAATAAAATGTTGTGAAAATGCTTTAATGCAAGATATGTGTTTCTCGTTTAAAGTCTGAAACAAGACTGTTTTTGCAATAATGTTGGTTGACGCAGCAACCTTATTCTTTTTGAAGACATAAGAGGTTTATGAACGTCTTTTATCTATGCTGACTACTAGATCATTAAAGAGGGGGCAAAACGGGTGATTTCACCCTTTGTAACACTACTCCCCCCCGAGGAAAAGAGTCGTCCCGACTCGGAGAAGATAAAATAATTATGAAAGCGATCTAGCAGTCAGTGCTCAAAGGTGAGTTGGAGCTGTGGCTCAAAAAATTTAAGGACTCCCTTTTTTACTATCTGGCATTTGCCCACAGTCTCAAGGTAAACCACAGAAAACCTTGAGCAGATAGTTGAGCGTTAAATAATTCCAAAAATTTATGTGCCTTGTTTTTACAAAGGTAAGTGTTATCTAGTGTTGTGTATCTTCATGAATTTGAAGTCATCAAAATCATCCCGATCGACATCGAAAAGAAAATTCATTCCTCTTCAGGGAAAATAGTCCGGTGAATCAAACACAGATGAGTTCGACGAGGCGGGAAACCATAAATGGAAGAACTCTGGGTCCTAGGCAACGTAAAGGCTGATTCCCTCTGAGAACCGGCACAGGAAATAGGGAAAAGGAATGGGTGACTGAATCCAGGACTTCTTGAGAAACAGCACACCCTAGAGTTTGGAGGACAAATGTGAGTGGTGGTATAACAATTCAAATTCACTATGTGAATTTGGGAGAATACACGAATACAATAGATTGAATATGTATTTAAAAGAAAAGAAACGATCTTATCTGAATCATTTCTGCGTCCTTCTTCAAAATAAGACCACCAGTCATCCTCAAGAATCGGGGAAAAATTGGATGGGAAAAGGCTGTGTCAAGTAACCTGAAAAAGTACTCACAAAAACTGACACTTGAGGTTAATAAAATGGGAAAATCAAGCAATCGCTCATCGACCTTGAAAAATAATCGTGGCTCTATTCACATTTCAAAAGAAACAAAAGCCTGTCCGACACAAAACTCGATTCCAGAGAAGAAGTTTCTAGAAAGAAACAACCGAAGAAAACAAATTTCAAATTGATTAGCAACGCAGAAATAACAAATCATTATAAGAAAAGTCCTCATCGAAGACAGTCTTAGTCAGTTGAACAAAATGTCAATCATAAAGACTCCCCCCGTTTCTGCTTCCATCATTGCGGGTGTAATCACTTCGAACTATTCGTGGGAGAACGTCAAAAATATGACGCAGCAAGAATTTAAAATTTATTTCGAAAACCAATGGAGGACTCTAAAATGTGGTCGAGGTGAGACCATCAGAGAGAAGCACAAAATGGGGCTAGTGTGCTTAAACTGTTGGGTTACTCGGTAAGTTCTCACGCAAATTTTTAGTTAAAAATATGTAAGTTCCCCGTGTCTGATTTATTTCAGCGCAGACATGAAGAACTTCCATGAACACAAAAAGACGCATTTGACCTTCGCGGGAGGAAGCAAAGCTTGCCGCGAATGCAGGAAGAAATTTTTTGTAACAAGATCTACCACAGGTTGCAACGATTGCGCAGAAGTTAAGTCTGCTCTTAAGATTATAGCAGAACAAATTTTTGAAGCTTGACTTTTTTTTTTTATATGTAACCTCCCATTTTCACTATTCGTTCCTTTTTTTTTTTTTATCTTGTTCTAATAAAGAAAATTAAACTTTGTTTTTCGTCTTTCTCTTAATGAAGAATACTTCTTCATTATTCAAGTCTGAATTAACCCCCGCACATCATAGAAGTACGAAAATCTTTAAAAACTTGATCGGCCGTAGCTTCTGCATTTATAACCAAGACAGGAGCCGATAAATAAGAAAAGGTTTGTTTTACTAGCCAATCTTCATGAACCTCATGAATAGTTCTAAGTAGTTCTAAAGAAATACTCGATTCCTCCTCACGAGAACGGGAACTAACTCGAGCAAAAGAAGTTTCTGGGGAAACTCGCAAATAAACAATCAAATCTACTCTGAGCTCAGACGAGCGAATGAGAAGATCAAAATTTTTCATCAATAAATGCGATTCGAAGTCGCGAAAATTACCTAACCTTCGACGAGCTTCTACAAAACAATTGCTACTGAATATCGATCTTTCTATCACCTTTACAGGCAATGAAGTCGTCTGCAGATGTCTGTCTAACATAACCATTTGAGCGAAATGCTGAAAATAATAGCAATAACGATCTGGGTCCTGATACATCAAATCTAAGAGATTAATTCCAACTACGTCTCGATATTCCTCAAGAGGTTCTAAAAGTGTACAGACCTGGCGATCTGCTAAAAACCTTTTGGTGAAAGTTGTTTTTCCACATCCGATATTTCCTTCAATAATAATCGTAAGCGGTCGAGTTTTACTCAAATGAATTCCGAAACGTAAATTCTTTTCCCAATCGATGACCGACTGTAAAGAAGGCCAAATCGATCACAGTCGTCAAGGGTGTTCGTTTGAAGATCTAACCTCGAAGGATGTTCCTGGTCTTGGAGAGACTGTTCCAGGTTGATCCTCTTCAAAAGGAGCAAGACGATCCAAGTGAACCACTTTCTGACGCGAATGCGGAGATCTTCGGATTCTATAAACAACATCATTTATCCGGTTGACCACTAAGTAAGGACCTTCCCAATTTCTTTGTAGCTTTGGATATCGTCCTTTCTGTCTTCGAGGTTGGAAGAGCCAAACAGAATCTCCAAGATTAAATTTTAAATCTCTGGCTCGAATATAATAACGCGTTTTTAATTTATCTGAAGCCATAAAAATTCTACTCCTAGCAAAATGATGAATTTCTTCTAAACGTTGTTGTAATAAAAAGGCATAATCTGTTTGATGCTGTCTTTGCACAGGAACAGGGCCTTTCTCCAAATCTGACGGAAGTCGAAGATTTCTTACAGTAAGCATGAGGGCTGGCGTCTGCTTCGTCGTCTCATGAATCGCAGATCTGTGAGATAAGAGAAAGAAAGGGATCCAGGAGTCCCAGTCTCTCTGATTCTGCTCTACGAAGGACGACAAATACTGTAGCAAGGTTCGATTCAGACGCTCTTTCATGCCGTCAGATTGCGGATGCAAAGGAGTCGTACGAGTTTTTCTAACCCCTAAAATCTGAGTAACCTCTTTCATTAGGGTTGACTCAAAATTTCGGCCTTGATCAGTATGAAGTTCTAGAGGAACTCCGTGTCTACAAATAAACTTTTTAACGAATGCCTGTGCTACAGTGGAGGCTTCTTGATTAGCGAGAGGAACCACTTCAGGCCACTTAGTAAAATAATCAGCAATAACCAAAGCAAATTTATTTCCAGAATGGGTTATCGGGAGAGGTCCGAGAATATCCATTGCTAGCCTTTCAAATGGAGCTCCCACGTTGTAAATTTGAAGAGAGCTTTGTCCTTTCGCTCGAGGTCCTTTCTTTGCCGTGCAGATTCGACATCTTCGACACCAATCGTCGACGTCCATCCGGCAACGGGGCCAAGAGTAGAAGCTGCGAATTCTGCCCAAAGTTTTATTTGAAGCGAAGTGTCCGCCTGCAGGAGAATCATGATAAAGAGCAAGAATCTCCAGAACTCGTGACCTGGGAACCAAAAGATGCCACCTGATATCTTTTAAGTCTGCAGATTCCCATTTTCGGTATAAAATTCCATCAATTGAAAGGATAGAGTCCCATTGAGCCCAATAAATTTTCAAATCTGGCTTGGCTAAAGATATATCCTGCCAGTCCGGGCGAGTTTCTGCTTCTTTCCAAGACTTCACTTGATTCAAAGTGTCGTCCTCTTGTTGCGATTTTCTCCATTCCTCCTGGTTATTTTCGAAAGAAATCTTCCGTATTATAAGAGAGGGGTCACGATTTTTCTCTAATCGTGCACACTGTTTACACTCTGGCATTTCCTCGCAGGGTCTCCGAGAGAGAGCATCGGCGTTTCCATGATGAATTCCTGCTCGATGACGAATATCAAAATCGTACTGACCGAGCCTTTCTAACCATCTAGCTACCTGACGTTCAGGAGATTTGAACGAAAATAGCCACCTGAGAGAAGCATGATCTGTACGTATCAAAAATCTCCTACCGTACAAATAATGGTGAAAATGTGCTACGGTCTTAACAACAGCTGAAAGCTCTCTACGAGTGACACAATAATTCCTCTCTGTTTTACTCAAAACTCTGCTGAAATGGCTTATCACTCTCTCTTGACCTCCCTGAATTTGTGACAGAACCCCGCCTATTCCTGGAAGAGAGGCATCCGTATCTGAAATAAAAGGAAGTTCGACCGCTGGATAAGCTAAAATCGGCGAAGAAATAAGATTTTCTTTTAATTTCTTGAAAGCCTCTTCGCATTCCGGGGTCCAGTCAAAAGGAATCTTGATTTCGGTCAAGTGATGGAGAGGTTTAGCTATACTAGCGAAACCTTTTACAAATCTTCTGTAATACGTACAAAGGCCTAAAAAGCTTTGAATTTGTTCTTTATTCTTAGGTGTCGGCCAAGAAGAAACCTTCTCTATTTTGGATGGGTCGGTCTTCACATCTTGTGCTGAGACGATATGTCCGAGGAAGCCTACTTCTTTCTGAAACAGATGGCATTTTTTCGGGCTCATTTTTAGGCCTTCTTGCTTTAGCCTAGCGAAAACTTGTCTAAGATTTTGAACTTCTTCTTCAAAGTTCTTGCCAAAAACGATTATATCGTCTAAATAGACGAGGCATATTTTGCCAGTAAGCCCATGGAGAACAGCCTCCATCATTCGTTCAAAGGTAGCCGGGGCATTACTCAAACCAAACGGCATAACCTTGAACTGCCATAATCCTCCTAAACCCGTAACAAAAGCTGTTTTTTCTTCATCTAGAGGATCCATTTCGACCTGCCAGTATCCGCTCCGAAGATCTATGGTGCTGAACCAAGTTGCACCAGCTATCAGGTCGAGTGTCTCGTCGATTCTGGGTAGAGGGTAAGAATCTTTCTTCGTTATATCGTTCAGCTTCCTGTAATCGATACAAAATCGTTTGGATCCGTCCTTTCTGTTCACAAGGACGATTGGTGAGGCCCAGGGACTAGACGATGGTTCAATTACATCGTTCTTTAGCATGTCTTCCACAAGCTTCTTCACCTCTTCTCGGGCGTTGAGAGCGAGTCTTCGAGGAGCTTGTTTTATTGGCGAACTCTCTCCGACGTCGATCTTGTGCTTGACAAAAGTACATCGGCCCTTATCACCACTATCTTTAGCGAAAGAATCTATAAATTCTAGCAAAAGAGATTTAAACGATTTTACCTGAGCTGAATTTAACGTAATCGAAGATTTCTCAACAAGGCTCTGCAAATGTGAAGGGAAACGTTGTTGCAAATCATCCTTTGAAAGTTCTATTTCCCGAATTCTAGGAGGAGTCCAGTAAATTCCATTTCTATTTGTACAAAGAGTTATTTCGCGATTGTTCGAAGCTAGTGAATTTCTCTTAGTCGAGATAACACAGTTATGAGCTGTAAGAAAGTCCATTCCCAAAATACCTTCATCCTCTATATCTGCTATAAAAACCTTACGCGGAGAGTCGATACACCCAAAAAGGTTAATTTGGACAGTAACCTGTCTCAAAACCGGGGTCGTCTCTCCAGTGGCTGTTCGCAGAGATAAAGAGGGAACAATCTGGTCATCGGATTCAAAGAGATCCGATCGAACTACGTTTACTTCCGCGCCGGTGTCTATTACCCATGGACAATCGACGCCATTTACAGTACCGCGCGCGTAAAGACCAGACTGTCGTAGACTTCTAATTAAAAACTGTTCTCTAAGAGGGCTTTCACTCCTAACAATCTGCGATGATTTTCGCCTCGACAAATCATCTGGAATTAGATTTTTGGGTGAGTTCCTGTCGAAGAACTCGACTGAGGATTTGCTTCCCCTATTTCAATATTTTTCTTACGCCAGTTATAAGAGTTTGGATTCGAGCCTTGCATCGGTTCTCTACCAATTTTTTTAATTAGAAAATAAGGATTGGCGTCATGGCCTATTTTTTTACAAAATATACAGGTCAAGCCGGTTTGACTCGTCATGACCGCGTTCTTAATTACACGCTTGTTTTCCTGGTTTTGAAAAGAACCTCGATTTCCTGGTTCAAAATTACTATTGTTATTTTTATTTCTATAATTTTGAGGTTTTGGCTCCTCCGAGTGTTCAAAACTTCGTCTTTCTGAGGTGCTTTCGGACACCTCAATCCGACGAAGCTTGTTCAATCCAAAATATTGTTTCCTCATTGCCTCCACCTCGAGGGCTTTGGCCGTTGCCTCCCGCAGAGAAGTGAGACCCGATGTCCCAACGGCCATTTTAATTCCTGGATCATTGATTGCATTTAAGAAAGCTTGTGTTGCTAATAAATTACGAGACGGCTCGTGATCTGGCAAAGCTATACGAGAAAGCCGTTCAATGTCTCGACTAAGAGACGCGAGGTCTTCGTCTCGTCCTTGTCTTCTAGTCTGTAATTGAGCTGTATACAGTCTCGTCAAGTGGTCATTTCCGTATCCTTATTTCAGTGCAGAGCTTAGTTTCTCATAGTCGGAAATTTCTTTCTCAGACAATGCCGTTAAAACATTCAAAGCCGGTGTTCGAAGACAAGAGGCAAGACTGTGGGCCCTCATGGCGGAGTCCCACAGGTTATGTTTTGCAATCGTATCAAACTGGCGTTCATAATCTGCCCATGGAATCTTTCCATCAAAAATTGACGGTTTTGAAGGATAAAAAGGTTTCTCGTTAATCTGAGAAGCAACCCCAGGAAATCTCGAATTATCTAATTGATTTAAATGAGAATATCGAGGCTGAACCTGAGACAGAGGCTCGGAAAAACCAACCCCATTATTTACTCTTGTTCTACTAATTGGGGATTCATCTACCCCCCTAATAAAAGGCACAGACCTTTAGTCAGGAACATCCTGGGATCGTCCTGGATGTTGGACCTCCTGAACAGTAGGAACGGGAACAGGAGAGGGAAGCGGAGTAACAACTCTGGAACCTCGAGGGGTGACAGCCGGTTCTCCTGAGCCATTCACCTGATGAACAGCCTGAAGAGCTGCCACAGTCGTCCGGAGTAGTTCATGAAGACTAGTCTCGGAACGCTCTTGAGCTTCTCTATCTAGCCTCCGCTGCTCCAACTGAGAGGCAAGCTCCCTTTCTCGCTGCTCTCGTTGTTCTTGAAGCAACTGGACAAGTTGTTGTTGTTGTTGACTAGCCGCATCCAGAAGCTGCCGTTGATGTCGTTCGACTGCTTCTTGTTGTTGGCTTATGATCTTTAGTAGGTCGATTTGTGAGACTGAGACCATCGCAAGGACAGGTAAAGAGTCCACTGAAGGTGCACAAATTGTCTCGGGAATCCGCGGATTTTCGGTGATGGAATGTTCTTCTCCGCCACTTTCCCGACGACGAGAGCGTGTCAAACGACTGTTGCTCATAGTTTATATCACACATTGAATTGACTTAATTGAAAAGAAACTCAAGATCCCGCTTCTGACACCAATGTAACGTACTTTCACGTCACGGAAAATAAATATGGATCCGCGAGTTTAATTATCAAGTCAAAAGATATCAAGAGCGTGAATAAAATGTTGTGAAAAATGCTTTAATGCAAGATATGTGTTTCTCGTTTAAAGTCTGAAACAAGACTGTTTGTGCAATAATGTTGGTTGACGCAGCAACCTTATTCTTTTGAAAGACATAAGAGGTTTATAAACGTCTTTTATCTATGCTGACTACTAGATCATTAAAGAGGGGGCAAAACGGGTGATTTCACCCTTTGTAACAATATATACACTGGATTTGATATTACCGTATACTTTACGTGTAAGCTCGTGCGTCCAATTGAACAATTGAATTTTCGCCATCTTGTACAGAAAGTTGGCACAAAATGCTCGCTAGATTTGAGCTGCGTAATATATGCTATTTAGATCTAACGATATATTCGTCACACAAAAAAGTTTTTGACGAGTAAAATAATGTTTGATACATTAAATAAAGAACAAATCATTTTTTCTAAAGTATATTATTATTTACAATCATATGGTGTAAAAGATCATTGAATAATATGACTAAAAACTTGTATTTAAGCGTCATTTTTCTTTATGTTCAAAAGAAGTCCTCAATTCTGAGAAGTTTCCGTCCATTATCCTTTATCCTATGGTGGGCTGAATTCCATACGGATTATTCAAAAATTTCTATAACACAAATTTAACCGTTAGAGAAACAATTTACCATCCATTGATCATCAAAGTAGAGCTTAAGACATGTGAAAAAAGTTTTGAATCAAATTATATCGAATTGGGTGAGTAAAAACTTTATTCGAAAATATGGAGAACAAAACATTCCTTGCAAACGTTAAGGCATTTTTATAGAGTTGCGTGCGATAAACCACAACCGTAATATAATTAGTAGTATCAATCCTCAATCCATTCGCATGAAGAAAATGTTACAAGCACAATCGAAAGAAACTGAAAAAGATGTACATATCTGAGCATGCAAATCAGGTACAAATGTGTAGGTGATCATGTAATTTGGTTACATTCACTGTGGTGGGCCGATCGGATTCATCCTGAAATTCAGTCTGCTGCAAGTTTTCACCTACAGATAAGTTAATAATAAATAACGACAATGGTAATACACAGAAATGTGTTACACACGATTTTTCTGTAACAGAGCACTTTATAATCTGTAGGTAATTAACCGCTTCGATGGCATTGACGCAATAGTGCATCACATCAACGTGTCTTTATGCACACTGAGTTTTCTCTGACCTAAAAGGGATTAATAGTTTTAGATCTTACCAAATAACGTTGGGATACTGCCTTTGCGTAGTTATATAATTTTTACTTTTCTTCTGAAAGCAAGAGGGTTCAAAGTGGTCGGAACACAGAGAGCTATCACTTGAAGGAGACCACGGTCCAATGTTTATATTTGCAATCCACTGCTTCATAATATCAGGTTCATCCAATGGGAACCTACATAACAAGCAAAGTTTAAATTTATTAATTCACACGTTATGTTGCATTGAGTAACGGTACTTACTTGAAGAATGTATAGCCACGTCTATATTACGTTAATCGGTGACAAGATGAACACTCTGATTTTGGGTTGTCAAATATAGTTGGTACACTGTTCTTTTTCAATGTAATTAAGAATCCTGTCCTATCAAAGCCGTCATTTGTAAAATGAGCTGAACACACTGTGCTATTTCGGTTTGGCTTCCAGTCCTTCCTCTTCATTTCTTTTGACCACTGCTGAAGGCGCAACACATCTTTCACGGGAAATCTACATATCGAAATATAATTTAATCCCTGAGTCAATAATACCCGAGTTTTCAATCTCAATTATAATAAGATCGATTCATAATTCAAATATTGTGATTTTTCACTCACACGATTTGTACGCTATAATACTCGTTAAATATAATTAGTGAATACTTCGTATGCTGACATGACCTCTGCAAGTTATCATTTGCAGAACGCTTCAGCGTTGTATACACACTTGCGAAACGATCGCCCACAATATTTTGATTGCTTTGTTTTGCAAAAAACGCAGGTACTCATTGTTACCTCAATAATTGTTACTGTAATTTTCCATCGCAATCCATTATATACACATACATATATGTATATGTATAAATTGTAACGTGGCATTCTTACTGCGCGTTCCACACGGCTCCCCGAACTCTAGACGGAACACAGACTTAGGGAGCACGCGGAGCAGACCGCGGCTCATTTCATAAAAGAGCGCCAGGACAACAGTCACGCATCCGAGCCTCTAAGAGGGGACCATCGCCGGCTTAGCGAATAAGACTTTTCAGGATTTTTGTTTATTTTTTTTGGGTGGCGAGTAAATGCGGCTTCAGACAGGGGATCGGCAGCAAATCCGAACGACGTTACTGGATGGCAATCGCGGCGGATCGCGACGAAAGGAGGGCCTCGCACGAGGCTACGGAGAGAGCGTCAACGGAGAGCTCTGCCGCGAAGGAATCCAAGGCGGACAAGATTCCCGTTGGTGGCCGGCACGAGCCGTAGCCCCCCCCTCCGTCGCCCAACTGACGACAGGTACCCTCGCGAAGTCATCACCACGCCACTGCCAAGCTACGGGGTACCCGAGACTGGCCAGCCAATCAACACCCCGCGACAGCGGAATTCAACGATAGCGATACGCTAGATTGTAAGAATTGCGTAACGAGAACCCCAATGCGATCGGGAAAATTTTGACTATGGATGGCGCCTATGTTCGGAGCATGTTCGAATTGCGGCTCCGATTTGCAGGACTCGTCACTTGAGTCCTGGCGACAGTTCGTGACTGTTGAGTAGCGCAAAAATTCAAAAAAAAAAAGAGATAGAGACTTGTGTGTGACATGGCAGAAACTGGAGTAGGAGAGTTCCTCGGGTGGCTGCGGAGCGGTAAGCGCTTATAATTCTTTGCGGGCATATTTCGAGCGCAAGTTAAATTGGCACACTGATAAACGGTCGGCCCACGTAATCTTAGAGTTAGAGTAACGCTCGAAATCTGTTTGCCGACCTCCTTGAGGATGACCGTAGCCTGAGTTTTCGCGATAACGCGTAGAGTCAAGGGGATCCCTGTACAGTCTCGCGTCGAGTCACGGTTTCGAGTGGGGAACAATTTCGGAGTGAAATTAAGTGCGGCCAAATTCCGCTGCACGGGGTCTCGTCGAGTCTGCGTACGTAAAAAGGGTGGTGAACTTTGGGGAAATAGGGACTACGACTGGAGCTCGGATGCGTCAGAATACGCCATACACTCGCGCGATTAGAAAAGCTTCCTAGAGTGTTTAATTTGGTCGCGATTAGCGCGTCGAGTCACATCTTTTTGATTTAGTTTACGGATGTTTGTGCATCAGTAAGGTGGCGACTAGCGCCCGTAGAAATAAGATATTAGCTAGATTCAATCACGATTGCGATTAGCGCGTCGAGTATGATCTAGATCACGTTTTTGTTTAGCGGTGTATAATTAAGTGACGAGTAGCGTCGTAGTCGAGGACGATCGCGGGCAGCGCATCGAGTCCCATTTTGTTTTTGGTTTTTGCGAGTTAGGGTATTATTAAGACGGCGACTAGCGCACGTAGGCCGTAGAGGTCTCCTAGATTTATTCATTTTTTTTTTTTGTTCTCATTATTTGGTCTGTTTCTCCCTTTCTTATTTCTTTTGGATTAAATTTAAACCTGTGTATTTGGAATCGCGAAGGACGACTTGCGCAGTCGTATGATTATTTTTATTTTTAATTTTTTTTTGTAACATCGCTGACGAGAAATATATTATTGGAATTTTATAGTGATTTGGCCAAACCACGCATTGGCTTACTTGTGTTACATCTCTCTCTACCCAAAATTTACCCCTCCCCTCTCCGCGGTACTGAGCTATCGAGTATATGGTCGCGGTATTTCGCATTACCGATTTCGAGGCGTGTTAATCACGCCAGGCGCCCAACAAATCTCGCGGTATTGTTTTAGGTCCAGGGTACATCGTGGACGCCGATTTATTGTGTACGAGGTAAGTTCTCGGTCATTTTCTCCGAGTGATCGAGGTGCAGAAAAATCCACGTCACAAAATATATATATATACGTATCTGAAGTGACAAGAATCTGTACAAAATGGCTACCGTTCAATTGGCGTGACGGGACCACGCTTAGTCCAATCCAGTGTATATATATATCAGTGGAAGACACCACTAGCTAGGGACGGGCGACATCAGTTCGATATTACATATATCGATATCGTTAATTCGATATACCGAAATATCGAATCGAATTATAGGTCATGGTCTATCAGCGTATATCGATATTTTTTCATCGATATTTGCTTCGATATTCGTTTTTTTTTTTATAGTACGCAAAACGGATGGAGAGATAATACAGGAGAAAAAGGAGAACGGTGTGCCTCGTGGTCGGTTCGTCGGTCGGAGTCGCCATTACGTGAGAGACACTTCACTCTCTCCGCAACGCAACAAAACTCATTTCACGAAAAGCTTCCCTCCGTAATGATTTTATAGTAAGATTATTTTAAATGTAAAAAAATATACTTAGATACATAAATCGCTGGAGAGAACCAAGACGAAGGATAAGGACAACATAACCTCAAAAAATTAGAGCACGTTATACTGTTTTGCGCTGAATGCGCGCATAAGCGAGATTCGGTACACGGTCTTAATTTTATTCCACCAAGGCGTTTTCGAGAAAAATACGCCAAAATTTCTTCGGAGTTTTGTTCACCCAGCTAAACCCTCAGTATCGGTCTTGTACAAACCGTATTGCATCAGCTCTCTCGCACTCTAGCTTTTTATCGTCCGTAATGAGCCTTGCCTTGATGAAAAAATGTTTTGTTTCGATCTCAAGGAGAAGTGATCCAGGATGGCCCTTTCAAAATTTGAAGTTCGGCGTCAATTCACAAAAGATGGCAGTGGCACAGCGTCAACACTGTCTGCAAGTCATTGTTTCGAACAGTTGCACAACAAGTATGTGGAGAAATTATGTGGAAAAAATATACGGTCGAGAGAAATCTCGACAATGAATAGACTGAGCAATTATTCGATAAAAAAATAACGATCTATTCATATTCTAAACTATAGCAGTATAAATTGCAAACGAATTTGATTGACATTGTGAGAATATGTCTCAAGGCAGTTCTATCGGTATACATATGAGCCAAAAGTTTTGTCCGTTCCGTATAGTTACATCCTATTTCTAGAATCAGCTGTAGGGCAAAAATTTTGAACAAAGACTGTACGCCTATACACAGAACAGTCATATACAAATGGCCACTCACACGTAGACGCATAGCGACGCTGAACGCGGCAACAACGCGATTCCCAACTTTTATAAACAGTTCAACAGTTTTATAAAATACAACCGGCAGGTTAGTATTCGTCTCTCTTTCTATAGGTAACGTTTTCTTCATTTTGTTCTATTTTAAATAAAAGTTTGCTGCATTTCACAGGCGCTTCGAAACGGAAAAATCAGCCTCTTGTGATCAGCGATGATGAGGATCAAGCTACGTTGAGCACTACACTATCCAACGTACGTCCCACTCCAGCACAAGATACTATGAAGAAAAATCTTGCTAAGCTGCATATGGAGCTTGACTCAACGGAAAGGCGCGAAAGGTCTCTTGTAGCTGACGGCACTGAATTCGATAAAGCATGTAATTTGCGGCGAGAAATTGAAATTTGTGAGAACAAGCTCAAGCTTAAAGAAAAACAAAGAGTGTACTCTATGACGCACAGACAAAATCAAAAACAAAAAATAATTGAATAATGTTCAAAGAATCCCGATGCAGCCAAGTCGTTGACGCCTCGTGCTGGCCCCGGACGCACACGTTTAGAAGAAGAACAGTGTGAATTGCTGAAAACAATAATTGATTTAGCCCTGTTTGGTGCTTCTGCTGAAGAGCGACGTCCTTGTGAGATAGTTCGAACGGTCCATACGCTTTCAGAACTTAAAAATAAACTAAGCGAGTTGGGATTTAATATTTCACGAAGTGCTACTTATATTCGACTATTGCCTAGACGAGTAAATACACGAGAAGCTAAGCGCCAGGTAGTGACTGTGCCGGTGAAGCTGAGTCGTCCTGAAGCTGACCATCATAAGGCACAGAAAGACCAATGCTTATCTGTGGCCTCCATAAGGTCGCTGGAAACGATAGCCTCAGTACTTGGTCCTGACTCCGTAATTTTTTTATCTCAGGATGACAAAGCCCGCGTCCCCATCGGCCTGACAGCGGCGAACAAACAGGCGCCATTATTAATGCACGTTGATTATAAAGTGTCGTTACCAGATCACGACTTTGTGATTGCTTCGGGGCACAAATTAATTCCAAGCGCATATGCTTTATGTGAAGTGAAACCCAATGAGATGGGACGAACAGAAGCTGTTTCATATAGTGGACCAACTTACATAGCAATACGAAGTGGCAAGCACACTTCGTCAACTGCAACTAGTCACGCTCAAGATTTGGACACTCTTTTAACAATTGAGACTTCTTCCAAATTTATAAAGAATATAGACAGCGAAGTTAAACCTGTTCTTATAATTTCAAGTGACGGTGGGCCTGACGAGAATCCGCGATATCGCAAAGTGATCGCACACGCCATAGAGCATTTTAAACAATATGATTTAGACGCAGTATTTATTGTGACTAATGCCCCTGGCAGGAGCGCATTCAACAGAGTAGAGAGACCCATCGCTCCACTCAGTCGAGAACTAACAGGCGTTGTTGTTCCACATGATTTTTTTGGGACACATCTTGATTCCAGCGGCAGAACATTGGACGAAAGTCTCGAGAAGGATAATTTCAAAAAGGCAGGGGATATTTTGGCTGAAATATGGTCTGCAGTGTGCATTGACGGACACGAAGTAGTCGATAAATATATAGACCCGAATAATGACACTTCCAGCGTTCCAGACCTGCCAGCCGAAGAATGGTACACTGAGCACGTTAGAGAGAGCCAATATTTACTCCAGGTACATTGCAGTTGGTTCACATCAAATTTTTATGCGTGCCTATTTTATCATTTTTTTTTTTTAATTTTTGAACGAGTACGAATATCAACAAATTTTTATTAGGAGTTACTAAGGGAAATTATTTTTTAATTTTTTTTTTAGGTTGTAAAATGCGATGACCATAAGTGCTGCAACCCACGCCGGAGTGATCTGCATATGATTCTTCACGACCGTTTTCTGCCACCTCCATACCCTATCACTCAAGTTGATGGACATTTGACAATTCCGGACTTTGAAGAGCATGACGGAAAGTCATTTGCTCCATTTCTAATACACCACTGCCTACCGATTCAACCGCTGAATGCCTTCATCAGCACGCCTTATGATCTCTATTGCCCAAGTGTCCGAGATGATTTAGAGAAAAGATGCTGCAGTACATGCGGTATTTACTTTGCATCTAGCACAAGAGCTGCAGAGCACAGGCGAGCAGCCCACATTGCACCAGCTAAGCAAGCGCGTATGTTCCGCAAAGTACGACCCTCACGGATTGTCACAAGACGATCTAATGAGTTACTGTGCGCAAGCGCCAACGGCTTAGAGTGGTTAGATCAGAACGAAGTTGAAGGAGCGGATGATTTCACTGAAAATCATATGGACATGTTGGTTCCAATAGTCTCTCTTGAGACCGCGCATGATTCTCCATGGACTGAATTAGAGTAGATATTCTTTTTTTAATCACATTAGTTACGATTTAAGTATTCTATTGTTAAATTTTTATTACACTTATAATTAAACTCTCAGCAATATTGATTACTAGTCTTAACTAGTCGTAAATAAAAGCACGAAGCAAATTTTGTTTTCTTTTTACAATAACAATTTAACGTGTTTACGTAAGAAACCCACATTTTGAAAAATCTCACGTGAGATTGGGGGAAAGGGGAGGGGATTAAGTCAAATCTCACGACATCTCACCAGGGGGGAAGGGAGGGACAGAAAATTGAAAAAAACACCTCACGTAATTTATGGATGCCCCCTAACCTCAAATTTACGTTTGACGGTAGGCGTATTGTTGACCTACAATATCTTTCGGACCATCTGAAATGCATCAAATGCAAAAAAAGATATTTTCTTGAGGAATACGGTGGAGGAATCGCGAATGGGTCTGAACTGTATTTTAAATATTCCCTGCGAAGAGTGTTCAACGATGACACAAGTGCACACCGGAAAAATGCATGGCACAGGAGAAAACAAAAATCGATCCGACGTCAATACGAAAGCTGTGTTGGGTAAGTAAATTATTCTTACAAATTATAGGATGCTATTTGATAACCCAAAATGAGTCAAGTAGAACCGGTAGAACCCAAATATCTTAAATATTTTTTTAGGCGCTGTTCACTCCGGCATTGGGGAAACCGCTTTGAACAAGCTATTGGCCTGTTTGAATGTTCCTCCGATATCAGCAAACCTGTACAAGAGATATGAACGGGAAATCGGGCCAGCTATAGAAGCTGCTGCAAAAGACTCATGTTGGAAAGCTGCGGAGGAAGAAAAACAATTAGTGATAGCTAATGTCGACAAGTTATGTCAGGAGATGTAAGTTTCATATTTTTTTCCTCAGCGTAGTAAAGCTTTTTAACAAAAACATTGGCTACGGTGAGTAAAAAATATTGAGAAGACATTCTTCGCAGAATGAGTGATAATCATGAAACTAGATACTGCGGAGATAAGAAATAACAAAATTTTCTGCTACGGTTAGATGGCCGTAGATAGTTTACTCTGTATTGACAACAATTTTTTTAAAAAAATTCTGAAATAGGAAATGTTTGTATTCAAAAAGAAACTCGACGGTGGATCAAAGTTAATTATCTCCCACAACGCTATAGTAAATTTTTTGATTTCCGTTGCAGTGCAAAATTTCGCTATCATTACTCTTGACTATGATTTCTTCTAATTTGGGGAACTATAGAGTACTTTAACACCAATTATTGGAAAGCCAGAGCTGCAACAATAGGATTTATTGTATAAATTACTTATCAGATTTTTATAGCATTTTACAGCTATTTTTATAGAAATTTTGTATATGAATAATTGTATAATACGATTTTTCTCTGGTTTTTCACCTACAGACGTTTTTCACCAAATACTTGTATTTTTATCAATTGTAGTGGATGTTGACAAATAAACGGGAACATTTGACAATTTTTGAGTTTTATAGTTTTTCAAGCATCCTACAGATTTTCTCTTTTTTTTTTTTTTCTCTACCGTAATCAGGCCAAAAGATGTAGTCCAAGAGATCTTCCCTTTCATGGAGTCTCTGAGAGCTTCAACTAGAGTTGACGTTCCGCACCCTGAAGGTACAGAGGACGTCTTGGAGAAAAGAAAAACATTTGATGCAGGCGTTGGAAATATCGTCAACATCATCGTGTCATATGATATGGGTAGGAGCAAACGCGGCAACGGACGAAGCTATAATAGCTTAAATGGTTATGGTACCATAATCGGATTCCTAAGTGGCAAAGTTTTAGATTTTGCAGCGCGTAATAAGAAATGCAGACGTTGCACCGCTGGTCATGATAAATCCGACCATGATTGCCGACAAAACTTTTCTGGTAGTGCTAAGGCGATGGAGCCTGATGGAGGAGCAACTCTGGTCAATGACAGTACGATCCTCAAAGAAACTGGATTAAACGTCAAAGTGCTTATCGGTGACGAAGACAGTTCAACAATCGCTGCAGTACGACAAGGCAATCCTCAGTCAGTTCATAAATTGACAGATTCAAATTATCTGAGGAAAAATTTTATGAGCGCATTATACGATTTGAGAAAAAATTTCAAAGAAATGAGGGATAAGGAAGTTATCCCCCATTTAAAGAAATGTTTCCTTACGCTTTGGTTCAAAATAAAGGGGACAGCGCCAACTTAGCCAAAAGTCTTCGCAATATTCCCGAGCATTTCTCCGGTCGCCATGAAAATTGTGGAACGTGGTGCAAAGAGCCGCACGAAATAGTGCTACAAAACGTACAACTTTACGCAAAATTGTCGGAAATATTCGAGAAATATACGGGCAACGCTAATAAATTTTCGGTTGTCGCTTCAAGTCAGCCGAACTAAAGTTTTGACAACATGATGGCTCACAAAACGCCGAAAAACTGTTGTTATAGTCTGAGCGAAGCAGCGGATTATAGATTAGCCAGTACCGTGTGCACGAAAAACGAAGGAGAAATGTATATTTTGAACGTCAATTCAAAATATTTGAATCCTTCTCTTGGAAAATACACCAAATCTTTTAGTAAGAAGTTGGACCAGAAGAAAAAAAAGAGAGTGATGAAGGCAAAATTGGCTTCAAGTAAAGCACGTCGAAATGTACTCGCTCAAAAGACAGAAACCTGTAGAAAATCAATGGAGAAGTCTGAAGGGACACGATACAAGAGAAATTGTGGTATGGATATCGACGTTCAAAATTCTACAAGTATTAATGTACCACTGAGAAATACTGCTGAAAATTTACCCGATGTTTTTTTATCTAAGAATGACCGCAACATCATCTATTTCGATCTCGAAACATCTGGGTTGTCGAAAAATTCAGAAATTTTACAAATTGCAGCAAAATTTGAGGATCGAAAGTTCAGTGTGTATGTCAATCCATCGAAAGCTATTGATTCTACTGCGTCCAGAATTACAGGACTGAAGTTCATGGAGGGACATCTGTTTTTCAACGGCAAACAAGTCCCGTCGATGTCACCGCGGGATGCTTTAGAATCATTTCAAGAATTTATCGACTTCTCGTCCAAACCTTGCATTTTTGTAGCCAATAATGTTTCGTTCGATTCCGGTCATTTGCTTCGGTATATTATCGAAAATGGAATGATTGCTAATTTTCAAAAGTACGCGGGATTTTCAGACGGCTTGGCGATTTTGCGAAAAGTTTTACCTGAAAGAAAAAAAGAAAATGGAATGTTTAAACTGGAGACGTTGGCGCGTGATTTTTTAAAATTAAAAATAACAGACGAATTTCCCGAAGCATTATTTGATGTTGAAATATTAGAGCAGTTGTGCCATCTGCTTATCGAGAAAGAAAATTTTTGTTTGCACTGTAAACCATATAAAAACTCAGTGTTGATGAAAATTTGTGCACCATCATTGCAAAATTTGAAAGGCGTAGTTTCGGACGAAATAATAAAAAAAATAGCAAGCGCTGGGTTCGATTTCGGAATTCTGACAAAAGTTTACTCTACAGGCGGAGAAGCGGCAATTCGAGAATTATTGGCCAAAGAAACGACTGCAAAAAAACCACGCGTCACCAAAATGAAAAAAATTATTGATAAGATCACAGCGCGCCTGCAAAGCAGGTCTTGACTTAAAACTGTCAAGTATATCGAAAAATATTGAGTTTCGGTTATTTCGTGTATAATCTTCGTTAATACTTTGTTTTTCTATAATAAAAGTTTATGTCTCATTATTTCATTACAATTTCAATAAATCTTTGTCAATCGTTTGGAAACAAACGAACATTTTTTCCCTCATCTTGCCAAAAACAGAAAACTTGGGCTCTATCGATTTAAATTTCGCGCGCATCTTGCCCGCTGCCGCCTTGCATCGTTGCCACATCGTCACAATCACTCGTCTCCACGTTCAGTGTCAGGTGCAAATTATTACTTTCGAAAGACGACTAATCCGAAACTAGATGGTCAGACATTTTCATTTTTTTTTTTTAGATGATCTTTATATATTTGAGAACATCGTGTTCACTTTTCGAACAAATGGTAATATCCGTTCTCTAGTTATAATTACTTATGTAACTGAAGTCAGAGTCTCTCACGGGTTGAGTATAGAAAACGTGCCCCAGAAAAATGATTTTTGATAGCGTTTATTTTACAAACTAGATGGTGAATCGGTTTAAAAATTTGAGCATTTCTTTACAACTGTATTTTCTATATATCAAAATGTCAAATAAGTCATAAGATTTTGGAAAAACGATAGAACTGCCTTGAACAGGTCAGAAAAATTATAAGCCTCGGCTGAAAAGTCAGTTTTGTAATGTGAAAGTTCGTCTCTATTGAATATCATTAATAGTGGCTAAACTATAGTACTATATTAACTTGACGGTAAAAATTCACATGATACTTTTGTAGAGAATTCAAATGCTCTACAAATTTAAAGGAAAAGAAATTTAATATCTTCCCCGTGTTATTTTAAATAGGAAAAACTTTGAATTCTCATAGCGACATTTCGAAATTGGTTGTATAAGAGATATCTTTTAGTGAGGATTCCTTCCGGCTGTATATGAAAAGAGTTTTACAAGTAAAAGCCCAAGAAAAATTTCTGTGAGGTATACTTACACTTGTATGTTCTTTATTGTTAGTTATAAGACTCGGTAACCGAGTTCTCTATTTGAGGTTTTTTTTTTTATAAGAAAATGTAATATTTCTAAAATCGAATATTTTTTTCTCGACCCGAAGTTCACTGACAGCAAAGTGAAAAAGAATACGTTATTGCATGCTTGTGCAGTATAATTACTGATATAATATTCGGGGACAAGTTTTTTTCAAATATTTGAAGTGAGAAATTCACTTGCATTTTGATGACGTACTGATGAAATTTTACAATTTAGATTATAGATTTAGTCTGCAAGGATAATTCTATAAAATCAACGAAAATATCCTGATTTGCAATTTCTAATCTGGCCGTTCTTAAAACGATTAATGAAGTGAAATAATAGTATCAGAATTACAGATCTTAGTATTACAAATTTATTTATCAATTCAGTCATTTACAATGACAACAGAGCGTTACAAATTAAATATGCGAGTTCTTATCATTACATACATACATCATTATATGAATTACGTTATAATCAGTTCAAAATTATCATCACATTCTAATCAATGCATGATAAATTTCATTAAAATATAACATTACATGTTTTAAACCCATATGTTACACCTATCCCTCTAACAGAAGCACTAGGATGAAATTTATTTTTTATGCTTGAAATTTTTTTTTTTTCTATTCTACTATATCGCTAGTATTATTATCAAATCGTTCACGTTACTTTGACGGCCTTCAACATTCATTGTCAATCGAAAGAATTACCAGTTGCCGTCAAAGAAAAATGGAGAAACTTTGAAATATGTCTAAGGATTAAGATATTTACAAAAATGGGGAAACTGAAAAATGCTTAAGAATTAAGATATCGATACAAGCATAAGTCTTAGTCGATAGCTTGCGTACCATTTGTCGTAAGATAAGATAAGCTCCTTTGAAAGAGACGCTTAAGTCATGTCAAAAACTTACACAAGTGTCGTGCGCTGCATGTGGCGATCGGATGTGTCCGGTGCGTCATTCAAATTTCCTCCGTTTTCTGATATGTTGTCAGTCTCTTCTTCGGTGCACGTGGTATCTTTGTCATACAAGAATTCCCCGTTCAGTAATGAACTCAAGGAGGGAACGGCTCGCGAACGTTCATAGAATCCTGAATCGATGACCAGCGGGTCGCGGAACCTGACCTTCTTGGGACTGGCTTTCCTGTTTCGATCGGAGGTCCTTCCCCAGCCGTCTTGCCCGTCAGCCTGCGGCGAACGGATGCAACTTCCGCCTCGCTCCTGACCATTCTTCTTCTTGTCTTTTGGTACCGATATCCAGATCGCACCGTCTTCCACGGTGCAGGTCGTAAACGTTATCTCTCCGTTTCTGTCCCTCCCTTGCACTACGTAGCTGTAGGATGGACGTTTGGTTCTCGAACCCGACGCCTTGTGAAAGCTACAAGAGGGACGTGGGTTGCTCGAACATGAAGCCCTGGAACGGAAAGCGCTGCTCGAACTCTTGGCGGTGATCGAGATGGGCCGATTCTCTTTTTCGTCGTCCTCCTTGCATTCCAGTGCCTCCACCAGATTCTTCACGAAGTTCGCAGAAGTCGAGGATGAGTAGCTTGACATTACCTTCTCCGGTTCACGACATTTCGCCTTCAGTTCCTTGATTATTTCTTCCACGAAACTTCTGGACGGAGATCGTTGCTTGTGCCTTTGTATTATCTTTTCCATCACAGTCGACTTCCTTGACGACATGAAGAAGCGGTTCAGGTCCTCCGCGTCCAATTCGTCTGCGAGAAAATTGTCCCTCTTTTCTGTCTCTTCGGATTTCATTTGGCTATCGGTCAGGATCTCTTCAATATCACTCAGACACTTTTCGCCCTGTGTTTTCACCGAGCAATTAAATTTATTCGGAGTCGATGTGGCTAATGGTAGTATTTGCTCAGCGTCTTCGAAGCTCGAAATTTCCGACGACGAGACTTCGTTGTCGTCGACGTTATCCTCGGGCGGTTCCTGGTCTTCTGAACTCGACTTCTTCGCCGGAGCGAATTCCTCGACGCGAATTACGCTGTCGGTGCTAACGACCATCTCGTCTTCCTCCAGGTTGTCTAGTTTCCCCGTAGGAACAGGCGGAAGGACCAGGTTCAAGTTCTCTACCTTCCGTGACCGTGACATTTGCGGCAATGTCTTACTCACGTGCATTTTCGAGTAAGCCGCTGGCAGTTTCATGATCTCCCCACGCATGTCTAATTCCGAACGTGGAGACCGTTTTGCGGTCCTTGTCAAAATCGGCATCGCACCGGCTGTAAAAACAAAATGATACAATTTTAAATAAGACACCGTTAGTCAGCCGCCAAGAAATTGATTTTTCTAAAGAAACGAGACGTTGAATTCAATTTATTTACCGAATTTGAGAATCAAGTTTTTCGAAAATCATGAGGTTAAAATTTCTTATTTTTCTTTTACCTTTTTTTCATCCAAAGGTACGTTCGTTACAAATATTTCAATACCCGGAACATATATCCTTCAGACGATGAGTATGGAGCATTCAATTAAAGATTTGAACCGCGTATCTAACTGTCGTTTAACTTGATTCGTTTACACCGCTTTTTTGTAATGACACATCGATTCTTACCTTCCATTGCCGCACTGTGCTTTTTGCAGAGTTTGACCAAGCGTGTCCTAGTCGATTGATAGCTCTTCCAAGGGGATGGGCGGCTCAGGATCAGTCGTGGGTCAGTCAGGATTTTCAGCCCACCTCTACGCCTATTCTTAAACCATTCGGGCACCGTCAGCCGCTCGAATGATTTCTTGGCCCTCATTTCGATCTCGCTCGGTCGACGTGGCTCCTGAAAAAAGTAGGAAAGAAACATGGTTATAATCGTGTCATTTATTCGGAAAAAGACGAACACTCCAAAGTTCTCGAAATAACCATTACGTCTATTAATATCGTTTAAACATCAACGTCTGTGTCAAATTAGCAAAAGAATAAATGAAAAAAGTTCAAAACTTTTCAACTTACGTCTTCTTCGTCGTTCTGGCAAGTTGTGTTGCTGAAACAGCAGGAAATAGACATCGAAGCCATCGTAGTCGATTTTTTTTTCTACTCAACAACTAAACAAATCAAACTTTAAATCCCACTGGACTTGAACAGATTCCGTTCGAAACTTTAACTCGGGATACCTTGCAACGTCAAGGACTAGCTCAGACTCTACAGGTGTTACTACCTCTGCGATTGACTGAGGAATAATGCTCATCGGGTCAAGACGTGCGATATTTATACTCTACGCTAGAAATACCGTTATCACCGCCAGTTTCAGGCTGGCCAATCAGGTGCCGCCCTAATGAGCAAAGGGACTACCTGGCCGGCCGAAGGATGTTTGTGATTCGACGGTCCGCTCGAACCTCTGCTGCACTAGCCTTGCAGCAGACTTTTCGAAAATGTCGGGAGAGGGGCGGTGCGGTATTAGATTTTAACATTTTTCGATCTGGGTAAAAAATTGGAAATATCGAAAAATTGAAGGGTCGCAATATCAAATATTTAAAAACGTGAAAGCGTAACTCTTACATTTAAATAATGTAAAAAGTCGAAGTGTGGAATAAGGCGAAGCACAAGATATGGATTTGAATCATGACGATTGTATGTTCCGGTCTTAATCATTCCGAAGACTTTATATTTTGGCATTTCTACATTTTTAAATTCTATGAAATAGATTTTCGCGGTTTAAAAAATTCTATGCTGTGAAGCTTCATCATTTTTATCCTTTAACCGAAAAATTTGCGTACATCTTCTATTCAGGGAAAAGAAGAGATTTTGTGCCATTCTTATCATGGTTATCGGACGAAAATATTTCTCAAGTCTATCGGAAATGAATTCCGACGAATCCCGTTCTCGTACGTATTGAGCGGTGATGCTTTTTTATTTATTCAACTTATTGTGTTTGTTATTGTTCAGGCTTCTAATTATTGACTGGAGCATTTTCTTTCACACGATTGTCCCAAGTTTAAAACAAGTTTATCATTTTTCTTGGATTTGTTTTTCTACAACGATTATACTAGTTTATGTATCGTTGTACGAAGCTAAAAAAATGCCGACTTTGAACACGTTGAAAAGATTTTCCACATTCTTTGTCGGCAAACGATAATTTCGAGCAATCGTCCAGTCGCGAATTATTTTTATTTCTGTTTACACGCTTCTGATTCCGAAAAATGTTCTTCTATCCGTTTTTCGAAATACGGACGAATTGAAAATGAATGATACTCTTTAAACAAGGTACACTGAGAAAAAAAAGTTAACGGATTTAATAAATATTAATTGATCCAAATAATCCATGCGTTTGTCAAGTCGTGAGACCACATTTATTCAAAGCGACAATTTATGTAGTTTTTAAATTACGTCCGAACACGTAATGTACTACTCTAGGGCATATAAATGTCGTGTAAATTTGCTGGGCTACATAATTTAAAATTTTTTTTTCAATACGTCATGCTATTGTTATTGATTGCCACCGAACAAGTGTAGCAGCGTCAGTCCAAAATAGTTTTTGGAAAACATGGCTGGATCAAAACTATAACCCAACATATCACTTCGGATACCCTCACGAAAAAACAACCCTCAATATGGGGGTGAATTCGTACCCTCAATTCTTTTCTGATGGGAATTCAGCAATACCTATGAATTAGAGGTACGAATTGACACCCAAGTTGAGGGTTTTTTCCATGAAGGTATCGTTGGCAGATTCGTATGAATCTAGATTAATTTAATGCAAAGGATTCGGGTACACAAGCATCTTTGAAGCTACTTTCCAATCGAGGAAGCTTGCCGTCTACAAGGGATCGAAATTGGTACTACTGCAAATCAATCATCATTTCGATTGAAAAATGTGAAACATCCACGTCAACATCGGGGTGACCACTGGTCAGGGAATTCTGGAAAACCTGGAAATGTCATGGAATTCTGCTATTCCCGCATAGTCAGGGAATCGTTTACTATATACTTTTTTCATACAAATACGTCGCAAAGTTTTTTTAAGCTTCAGATAAATTAGATCAAATACCAATTTTTTTACCATCAATGCAAGGTTCGCTTCAAACTTTTATTATTCCTGAATATTACATCACAAACAACTGCGCATCGGCTAGCTGTGGCAGTGTAACTGAAGTTACAGTTCGTACTTTCGTTGAAAAAAAAAGTAGAAATCGTATAAAAAATACGTTTTTTTTTTCAATATGTTTTAACGAATACAGTCAAATGTTTCAGGGAAAATGATGAGATTTTTGTCTGGAAAACCTGGAAAAGTCGAGGAATATCGTGATGGATATTCACTGGCTACGAGCATTTGTTTTTTTGATTTTTTTTTAATTTTAATTTAATTTAAAAAAAAATTAATTCGTCTTGACTAACGGCTGGAACTGAACTATCAAATTACTTCACCCTAGATTCGAAAGCTCATTCTTACGAAACTTTGGCTGACCGAACATATGACACGGTGATTTTTCAACGCGATAGTGAACTTCTAAGCAGAAACGTAAGTGGGATATTCGTTACGCATGGACTTAACCGTCATTCGGCTCCTTAACCTTATCCCCTATAGCACGATCACCCTCGTTCCCGGTTTTGGACTTCGAGTCAAAGTGCCTCTCTTACTTTGAATACCCAAGCCAGTATAGCGATCGCGTGAACAGAAAATACGGGACACTTTTCTTTCAGGCAAAATTTCATTGGCACCTGGTAGCCCTTTCAACATTCCACCCTAACGGCGCAAAAGTATCCGCACATGGTATCGATTTTCAATGCATACCACTAAAGCATTTTTACATGTAGTTGTGTAGCAGGAATTCCCCTAAATTTGGTCAACTTTTTGCTTTTGGTAATCGCCGAGATGTATTTTAAAGGGAAACAAGACCATGCAGTGGCGAATCATTCATGTTTTGATTTGGAGGTGGGTTTGAAACAATTGGATTTCACGCGCGATAAGCGGCTCTGAAGATCTTGACTCGTCCTTTTCACCGAGTATATGTATATAGACATCGTGCAAGGCTGGGAGCAACGAATAAAACAATTTACGGCAAACCGGGAATTTAACGAGAGTTTTAGTGCTTTTTCTCAGAAATGAAGGCATCAAGCATTCTCTGGTAGAAACCCGAACGCGCGATTTCACTAAAACGAGGGGTAGCCAGCCTGTGGGGCAAATCTTGACGCAGCGTGTACTGGAAACTGAAAAAGCAGGATTCGAGCCAGTCTCCTTGGCGCCGTCTCATTGATTCTTCTCCCAGCCCTCCGTATCCTTGCCCAAGGACGTCGTAGATACCGCAAGAGGGAAGCAAATCTGCGTCATAGACGAAGCGTAGGTTATCGGGTCGTGCGATACGCGAAACGAAACGGTCAATGGGAAGCCGGAGAAGCGAAAAAACGGCTATATGACCAAACATTTCGTGCGGGTGCAATACGCGAAATTCCCATATCGGGTGTTCGTCCGATTGATTTGCCACGCAGAAAAAATTGGCTACCAGATTCTATAGGACGGAAATATTGAACTCGGACGGAAAGCTCAAACCGAAATGAAGCTTGAACCGAAGCATTTAAAGATGGGAGACGCCCAAGTGTGAAACATCTTTATCTGTCAATGTGGCTGAACCAACTTCAAATGCGTATTTCTTGTACGAGGATGAACTTGTTGTCCAAATTTCAAGCACTTTAAAACCAGTAACTGAGTAGATGCAACAAATAATGCTACTAAAAATGGGATCATTGAAAATCCTCCTTATAGGTTACAAACAATTTTCAGGGATCATGTTGAAACTGCAGAATACTTCTTTTCGCGCAAAAGTGCGTTACTTTATTTATGCAAGTCAGTTCAAATGTGATTATGAATGAAAGAAATTTTTCAATTTTCGGTTCCTGGTATTCTCAAACGAAATAATATCACCTGTGCAATAAAGTGTGTTATCACGGCAAAAATGGGTCGTTATAGAAGTCTCAAAAGAGAAATCATGAGTACAAAATGAAAAACTGAAACGGAACGCAATGAAATGAGTAATTAATATTTACCGATATTTTCCAATTACTCCATCGTTTTGTCGTAATTCAGCGCCCATGATTATCGTGGCATTTAGAAGGCGTGCGAAACGCCTGCTTCGTCCGCAAAGGTCGTAAGTTTCCGAATCAGCTCCGCGAGCTTACCGGAATTCCGTTTATAATTCATACGGAATGTTTAGACATCGCTGTCGGTATACGAGTTTAATCACGAAGTGCTCGCGCTTGGTTGAAGCCTTCAACTTAAAGGGTTCCCCGACTTGCTCAAATTACGGGAATATACCAAGTCACAACGTTAATCCAGCCCACCCCGTATCCTTACTGAGGGGTGATAAATTTTTACGATCGATAAAATTTAACCCCAGAACTAATTAACTTTCGATTCTATCGCCATTTTTGTGAACTAGTCAAATTTCAACCTGCAGCCGACGCTCTGCCGGGCGGATTGTTCATTTAACGATCATTATTCCCTGATTAGCGACCCCTAGCACTGAAATTCACGCCTCGATGATCAGCAAAGGAATAATGTTTTTCAACTCCAGCATTCCAGGATTTGATATTTTTTCAAAGTCGCTCTGGGATCGAGAAAATTTCCGACTGTATAAACGGACCGGATAGTTTTGCGCAGGCGATTAATTACAGATTACCCTTCTCCGACCCTGCTGCAGAAACTGCGAACTGCAGACTCGACGTTTTTGCGTGTCATATAGTATTCCGTGGGCGGATATCAGAATTTAAACCCAGGATTTATCACGTAAGCCGAGTATTCCTACGGCTAGCATCTCGCGTGGATCGAAGAACGCGGATGTGACGAGTGCTGATGATTTCTTATTTCTATTATAAACTTATCGTTTGTAGAAATTTATCAAGATGAAAGACGAAGGTATTTTTGTAACGATATTGCTCGATGTCGAACAAGCGATTTCTTATCGAGGCGTTGAATGAAATTTTTCACACTGTGCGCGAACCCTTATTGCCTTCTTGTTTCAGCATCCAGTAAACCATTATCGGATTCCGATCTTTGACAATGTACAAGCGTGCAGCGCAGTCTACTCAATTCACACCATTTCACAAGGCTGCATCATCGAGGCACATCTGTGTAGTGGATCTAAGGAGTTTTTCCTCGTTAGAATAGCTTCCGGTTATCCAAATAAGATTAAACTCCACCGATCGACCCTTCGTTAGTACCCCGTAGTAGATTGTTGTAGGTTGTCGTAGGTTTGAGTACCCCCCTAAAATGAAACACTGTCATTTATACTGTTATTTGTAATCTGTATAACACACTTTGGAATAATTTGTACGACACCCTTAATATCGCGGTCTTGATACTAAGTTTCGTCCCCAAGCAGAGAATTGAACAGGAAACATTTGTTTCCGGACATTCCCGAGTACAATTAAATTCCGTGCACAACTCAGGGCCAATTTGCAATAATTTAGTACAGTTGTCCGAAAGAATATTGCGACAATTTATTCACGAGCGAAACTTCAACTCGCGATATTTGCACCTTGGTATCGTTCAAAGGGCATGGGTCCAGGTTATAGATACTTTTTAACAACGTTGACACATCCGTTCTCCGTCTTTCCGCGCCTGATAGATATGTATGCGACAGCTCCACGGTCAACGGAAAGAACACTTTGCATCGGGTCGAAGCGAGCGGAACGGGTTGTAAAGGGTCGGCTATTTTCGATAACAGGACCAAGTTGAGGCGCTGCTTGGTTATCCACGTTAAGTAAATCGCAAAAATATTTTCTAGTTCAAGACGAGTAAACGAGTCCGGCACCCGCGACGGTATCAGCGCCATGTGGATGTTACGTTCATGTGCATCCTTCGCACGATAAACACGGAGAAAAGAATAACAAGAAATACCAGCAAACTAAAGAAGGAGGAGGAGGAGGAGGAGGACGAGGAGGCGGAGGAGAGTAGCCCATGCGCTCTTTTCGTCAACATTTTTGTCCTTTTTTATTCGGCGCCCGGACGACGAGGGACGTTCAGCCTGAAGAGAAGTAAATTCGCGATTGAAGAGTATCTTACACGTGTGCGAAACCCCTGGATAACCCAATTAGGAAATTATTGTCAAGTTTATTCGCGGCGAGAGGGATTCCACCCCTGTAGTATTGACTCCAAGTTTTTTTCTGGTGGCTGCTGTTCGGGGAAACTTCAATTCAACGCGCAGGAGAAATGGTATTTGTACACGACGAAGGCGAGTGTCCGACGGCGAACCCCACACTTGACCTTTGTGAAATGAACACATCCGACAGAGGAGAAATTTATTTTAAGCTGGAGCTGAAAATACGGGTGGACTACCAAAGTAATATTTTCACGACGATTTTAACGAATTCTGATACCGATTCGAAGCATCTACGTGACTTGAGATTCCGTTGAAAGAGAGAGAGAGACTCCATACGAAACTCAAAAGCTACGCCCGCACATTACTCTGAAATTTGTGTTTTGCTCGACTGGTTTGAATAAGAATTAGTTTTGGATAATTAGGGAATGGGTGAAGCATGCAACAAGGGCGACGTCAGTAGGCGTCAAAGCCGTGGCTTCCACCTCGCAATTTCGGGCGTGATTTGAATAAACCAAAGCAAGGCAGCTAAGAGAGAGAGAGAGAGAGAGACAGAGAGAGAGAGAGAGAGAGAGAGATAAATATCTGCTGAAAGAGAAAATCCGCGAGGACGTTGGGACTTAGGCTGCATGGACAAGACACGGAGGAGAGAGGAAAAAGGGGTGAAAAACATGGTAAAAAATTCACAGCAACGCGCACTTTGAGCACGCAATAAGGTTAAATTAATGAACCCCGTTGTTCTCGTACGTTACCAACCGGCAACCGCAATCACAATGAACGTATAGATCGGTACAATGTTGGTGATTTCTCCTTTACGCGCAAAGGCTGTGTAGGCATATTTTGTTTTGTTATTGTTCATTTTTTTTCTACCGTTCCTTGAAAGAGCTGAAAATCTTTACTAAGGGCAGTTGACAGAACACTGAAAAACACGTGATTTCTTGATTGAGATTTGATTAAGTTTCTAAATCGGATCTGATAGAAAATACGTAGAAATTTTGAAAAATTGAAACCTATAAGTTGACAAAACCAGTAATATGAAGGATGGAAAGTGGGTGTGAAACAAAAGAAAGTTACGCTCGTTGATCACGCTTTTACAAATATTTTAACGCGACGATTGTCACTATATTTTAGGTTAGAACAAAGAATAGCTTGTGAAATAGTAAGTGAGTACAATTTTCCGGTGAAATGGTGAGGAAAATAAACAATTGCTGTGTAACAAAGTGTATCGGTTGCGAAGATCAAATTTAAGGGATGAACAGACAAGAGAAAATTTTCTTAACCGAAAAGTTCATCGTGTTTTCGTCGGTGAATCGCGGTCTACGTTAATGAGTTCGTTGCATGTCGAGTCTCCGTTTGCCGCTCGGCCGAGTCACCGGATTACAGCTTTTAATTATCGCTCAATTAGACACGAAAAAAAGACGAGGTACGAACAAGAAGAATAAATGGGAAGAATTGGGACGAGGAAAACACAATTTTCGACACTAATCCATCAGCAGCGTCTCGCTTACACGGCACCCATGGACCATTCCATTTGTATCCGCCATAAACAAGAAAAGCAAACGATCTTTCCCGAAATTGACGAGCCTCGAGAATAAATCCTCCAAAATCTCGACGCCCATTATATCAATTTTCCGTGCCCCGCACTTTTCTCGAATACACCTTATGTGAAAAGAAAAAAATAAACCATGATCTGTGAACCTGACGACATGATCCCATAAAGAGGTTCTTCCGGAAATCTAGTTTCAGGATTTCTTAATACAACATCTCATCGCACATGAAAAACTGATTTCTAAAATCGACTCTTCTTTTCTTTTTTTTTTTCTTCCCTAATGTGCAGGGTTCGCAATCTGGCTCAAAATCTGTAATGTCGACAAGCGGCTGCACTTCGGACGATATATATAAATATACCGCATAGCGTGGAGCACCTAAGACAAGTCGGATGAGGGTGTTGACAAACGAGAGATTTGCACTCGGGGGAACTCAGATTTTCCTACCGGGTCACGCGCTTTCACGAAATCGCATTCGTACCTTGCAGTCCGATATTTCATACCGTTCCCTCATCCCAGCCGGATTCTCCCTCAGCTGTCGCTCTCCAGCTGCGGTAAGATCTGATTTTTTCCCCCCTTTTTTTCGCAGGGGATTGATTGATAAGATTCGCTGGGCTCTTCGCGACCCGGCTAACCACAGTAGCAACGACGAGCACGGTGGTGAGCGTAGCCGTCGCCTCGGCGGTGTATGGTAGCGCCTCGCGGCCGACAGCGTATCAAGTTTCGACACGGATACCCTTCCATTCGATACCGTTTTCAATGGCGAGCGGAGCCCAGGAGCACTGGGGAGAGGCCTTCCCAATCCAAGGGCAGCGACAGGGGCATGAACAGCCCCTAGTGGCTTCCACCCGACTGATAGCAGGGACGTCAGCTCCGCGATTCGAGTTCCGGTCGCTACCGGCCGACCCCGCAACAATTCCTCGCGACATGGCGACCGCTGCACTGCCGGCTTGGGCCCGGGATCCCGGGATAAACGGAGTGTTGAGTGCGCTCACGATGATCTTCTCGGGCGTAGCCTTGGAATGGTTGCGTTGCGAGAGAGATAGCTGGGTCACGTACGACGAGTTCCGCGCGGCGTTGCGTTTGTGGTTCGGGGTCGGGACGGTAGGAAGCCGCGTGAAGGATCAGGCTAGGTCGCGAACTGAGGGTCCAGTCGAGTCGGTGACGGAGTATCCATCCTGCGTTCGGGAGTTGTTGAGGCGGATGCCGCGTCCTTATACGATGGAGCAGCAACTGGACCTGGCCTTTAAGAACTTGCGTCCCGAAATTCGCGAAGTCCTTCGTAGAAGGGAAATTCGAACTTGGAGCGAATTAATTCATCTCGCCACGGAGCAGGAAAGAAACCTCGCGCTGTCTTGCGACTACCGCCCCCGCCCACGCCGAAAGACTCCTTTATTAGCGAATTAGCGTGCCGGACCAAAACCGCGGCGACTCGAGGCGAACCTGGGTTAGCCGCCATTACCGAGTCAGGGGTCGAGTCAACCGTAGCGCAGACGATAGAGAAGCTGCTCGCGGCCCAGGTGGAAGGACTCGAAGAGAAGTGTTGAAAGCAATGGCGGTCGCGACCCAGAGGAACAAGTCGAGCGGCGCACCGCCCACTGGCGGAAGCCCAGCTTCACCGAGGCCGACCTCGCCGAAGCGACCCCCGCGAGGAGCGAACCGGGGAGCGGTCCCCTCGGCTAACCGGCCGGTCGCGCGAGTGCCCCGGGCCGTACAATTTCGTAGCGACAAGGTGTGAGACGAGAACTTGTGCATGAATTGCCATCGTCCCGGTCACCGGTTTAATAGCTGTCCGGACCCTTTGCGGATCTTTTGCTATCATTGCGGATACGACGACGTGTATTCGACCGATTGTCCGCGGTGTTCGGGAAACCAGGACGGGCAGCCTCGTTCAGTGTCGACGCGGCGCCCCGAGTGGAAGGCACCACGGCATTGCGTGGCGTCGAGAGGGAAATCGCGACGTGCTTTCCGATGCAGACCATGGAGTTCGGCCAACGCTGGTTTTTGCGGGTATGTATCGGGGGCACATGGATCAGGGCGTTGTTAGACACCGGCTCGTCGCGAACATTCCTCGGTAAGGTCGGACACCAAATCGCGTCAGAGTACGGACGACAAGTGAAATCACCCAGCTGTTCGAGTGTCGTATTGGCGAATGGATCGGTAGAAGCAATAACCGGAGAGGTAGAGCTTCCGACAATGTTGCTGGATGTCGCGCACGAGTTTCCGTCGCGCATCATCCCCACCTTAGTTGGAGATTGCGTCCTCGGCATGGATTTTTCAAGAAAATTTGGCTTTTCGATTGACGGTGCGCGCGAATCATGGAGGATTGCGAATGTTCCGGAACTTGAAGAAAAATTTGAGGAGGGTCGGCCGATTCAAGTTACCGATGTGTCAGGTTGTAGCAGCATCGTAGAGCTAGCGGATAGCGAGAATCGAGAACTACAATCATTCTTAGCGAAGGAATTACCGAAAGTCTCGGGAGACTTGGGCCTCACCCATCTCGCGGAGCACGAAATAGACGTGCAGGGAAGCGCACCGATCAAGCAACGATACTATCTCGTATCTCCAAAAGTGCAGGAGGATATTAACGAGGAGGTAGATCGCATGCTCGCGGATGGAGTAATCGAACCCTCCCAAAGCTCGTGGTCGACGCCAATCGTGATTGTCAAGAAGATAAACGGGAAATATCGGTTCTGCTTGGACTTCAGGAGAGCGAGTAGCGTTTCAAAGAAGGATGCGGGTACGCATTACCGTACGGTACCGTTTATGAACGGCATATTTGATAAATTGCGGTCGGCCAAATACATCTCGACTATAGACTTGAGTCAGGTGTACCACCAGATTCCCTTGACACGCGAGAGTCGCGAAATAACGGCGTTCACGGTCCCGGGTCGCGGATTATTCCAGTTCGTGCGAATGCCATACGGGCTTACCGGAGCCCCGGCTACCTTCCAGCGGTTAATTGACAAATTAATTACTTCAGAGATGGAGCCGCATGCCTTCGCGTATCTCGACGATATTATTGTAGTGACCACCGATTTTCGTTCGCACTTAAAATGGCTATCTCGTGTTATCGAACGGATAGTGTTGGCTGGGCTTACCATTAACCCGAAAAAGTGCGAGTTCTGTCGTAGCGAAGTTCGGTATCTAGGGTTCAAGGTGAACCAGGACGGCCTACAGGTCGATGCCGACAAGGTGAAACCGATTCTAGAATAACCCGCGCCGAAAAACCCGCGGCAATTGAGGCGATTTTTGGGTATGACTTCGTGGTATCGGAAATTCATCCCCGAGTTCGCGAGTGTGGCGGAGCCCCTTACCCGGTTGTAGCGGAAAGATAAGAAATGGGGCTGGGGTAGCGAGCAGGAAACGGCGTTCAAACGCATAAAAGCCGCGTTGACGTCGGCTCCGGTTCTAACGTGTCCCGACTTCGAGCATGAGTTCGTCGTGCAGACCGACGCGAGTAGCTTTGGTATTGGCGCCGTCTTGACACAGACTATTAGCGGAATTGAGCGTGTGATCACGTACGCGAGTCGGACCATGTCGGACGCGGAACGTAAGTATTCCACAACCGAACAGGAATGCCTCGCGGTGATTTGGGCCGTCAAGACGTTTAGAGCGTACCTGGAAGGATATCACTTCACAGTGATAACCGACCACGCAAGCCTAAAATGGTTGCGAGAATTGCGGAATCCGACGAGTCGGTTAGCTAGGTGGGCGCTCGATTTGCTCGAGTACGATTGCGAAATTAAACATCGAAAGGGAGCAATGCACCATGTGCCGGATGCATTATCGCGGATGTACAAAGGCGAAGACGAGGGGACGGAAACGCTGGCCGCCCTCGACGTCGCTAGGAACGACAGACCAGGAGCGGAGCGTAAGGCCGCCTGGGAAGTCGTCATCGATCCCTGGTACCAACACCGCGTCCAGGACGTCCTGGACTCCCTGCACAAGTTCCGGACTTGGTCGTTAGTCGAGGGGCAGCTATATCATCTGCGGGCGGACCCCTTAGTTGAACCAATTCGAGCGGACTTGGCGCCGTGGAAATTAGTGCTCCCGAAGGAGCAGCGGTCGCGGATTTTCACCGAAGTCCACGAAGACCCCCAGGCAGGGCATTTGGGTGTCGAAAAGACCTACGCGCGAGCGAAAGCTGATTACTACTGACCCAGAATGTATCGCGATATCGTTTTGATGGTCCGGGCTTGCGAGCGCTGCCAAAAGTGCAAGGTTCAACAGGCGCCACCGGCGGGCCTTATAGGTCGAGGGGTCGTCGACACGCCCTGGACCGTAGTTGCGGCGGACGTCATGGGTCCATTTCCCCGAAGTCGGGCCGGTTTCGAGTACCTTTTAGTTTTCGAAGATCTGTTTACCCGATGGGTGGAGTTAACGCCTTTGCGAAAATCAAACGCGAAGAATATTCTTGCCGCACTGGAAGATCTCGTGCTGTCCCGATGGGGTACCCCGGAGGTGCTCCTGACGGATAACGGCACGGAATTTGCGAATAAGGCTGTCGACGAGCTATGCGTCGCGCACAATATTACCCACGCCAAGGTACCACCGTATCACGCGCAAGCCAATCCCGTGGAAAGGGTGAATCGCGTCATAAAGACGATGATCGTAGCGTACATCGAGGCCGATCATCGGGATTGGGATGCACACCTTCACGAGTTCCGATTTGCGTACAATACCGCCGTGCACAGCTCACTGAGAGTCAGTCCCGCGTTTTTAAACTTGGGTCGCGATCCCAAACCACGGACGCAGTTGCGTCGGCTCGTGGAAGGTCCCGCGGATATCCCCGTTCCCCATCCCGAAGTGTGGGGGGACCGAATGGCGAAGTTGGGTGAATTGCGTCACCTGGTGACCAAACACCTCGAATAGGCCCACGAGCGACAGGCCCAGTATTATAATCAAGGGCACCGGGATATCCGTTTCGCAGTTGGGAATACGGTGTGGAAGCGAAAACGAGTTCTGTCGTCCGCCGCCCAACAGGTAGCTGCAAAATTAGCCCCCAAATTCGCCGGTCCGTTTCGCGTGGCGAGGGTTATCCCGCCCGTCGTGTACGAACTAGAGAATAGCGAAGGACGGGGTCTCGGTAGACACCACGTCAAGGATTTAAAGCGGTACGTGGAGTCTGAGGCACTTGCGCATAGGAACGGGGAGGAACAGTGAAGGGGAAACAGGCTTCTCGGGGAGAGGAAAGGAGTGACAGGCGATAGTTACGAGCCTGACTGACTCTTCCCCATAGTTGGCGGCGGAGTAGCGAGGGCAGACGACGACGTCCGTGCGGTCCGGGACCTGCTGCGGTGGGCAAGGATCCCGCGCCTACCAGCAAAAGCCGGCTATGGTGGGGACCGTCCCGCGCCCCCAAACTGGCGGCAGTGGCTGCTCCCGGCGGGGTGCTGGAACTGCTGGTGGCGGACGCACGACTACCGGGATTGCGAGGAGGACGGGCTTTTTTAGCCGCCTGTGCGGGTGGCCGGGCTGTGCTGAGCCCTCCTGCCCGAGCTGCCACGATCAACCGAGCCGACCGGGCAGGGGCTCCCTTCCCCCGCCACCCGCCGTCCGGGCAATCCCCCCCCCCCTGATGACGCTGGTAGTCCCGCCATTCCCCGTCGCGAAGAGGACGCCTGTCCCACCAGCCTCAGTGGCGAGTAGGGATAGGCGATATGCATCGATGTTTCAACTATCGATTGTTTTCGGGGGAAACATCGATATTTTTAGTCGATATTTTTTCTAGGTCGAAATATCGATAGTCGATGGAATAATTTGAACTATCGACATCGTCGAGTGATTTACCTGCAGAGGGTATACTCTTTGAGAGTGTGAATTATGATTTCTTTTTTTATTATTATTATAATTTTTATCGATGCGAGCAAACTAAAAACGCGGCAAACACATTGTTAAACTATGTTATTATCGTTCAAGTACCTCGTGAGTACATTTTTTTTCATAATATTGTAACGTTCTAGACGTTACGTTAATAAAATATGGATCCGCGAGTTTACTTATCAAGTTAAAGGAATCAAGAGCGTGAAAATATTGTGAAAATGCTTTTAATGCGTAATATGTGTTTCTCGTTTAAAGTCTGAAACAAGACTGTTTTTACAATAATGTCGGTTGGCGCAGCAACCTTATTCTTTTTAAAGACATAAGAGGTTTATAAACGTCTTTTATCTATGCTGACTACTAGATCATTGAAGAGGGGGCAAAACGGGTGATTTCACCCTTTGTAACACTACTCCCCCCCGAGAAAAAGAGTCGTCCCGACTCGGGAAAGATTAAACAATTATAAAAGTAGTCTAGTAGTCAGTGCTCAAAGGTGAGTTTGAGCTGTGGCTCTAAAAATTTAAGAACTCCCTTTTTTACTATCTGGCATTTGCCCACAGTCTCAAGGTAAACCACAGAAAACCTTGAGCAGATAGTTGAGAGTTAAATAATTTCAAAAATTTATGTGCCTTGTTTTTACAAAGGTAAGTGTTATCTAGTGTCATGTGGCTTCATGAATTTGAAGACAACAGAATCATCCGAATCGCCGTCGGAAAGAAAATCCATTCCTATGGAAGAACTCTGGGTCCTAGGCAACATAAAGCTGATTCCCTCTGAGAACCGGCACAGGAAACAGGGAAAAGGAATGGGTGACTGAATCCAAGGCTTCTTCAGAGACAGCACATCCTAGAGTTTGGAGGACAAATGTGAGTGGTGGTATAACAATTCAAATTCACTAAGTGAATTTGGGAGTTAGTGAAATTGGGAGAATACACGAATAAAATAAATTAAATTTGTATTCAAAAGAAAAGAAACGATTTTATCTGAATCATTTCTGCGTCCTTCTTCAAAATAAGACCACCAGTCATCTTCAGGAATCGGGGAAAGATTGGATGGGAAAAGGCTGTGTCAAGTAACCTGAAAAAGTACTCACAAAAACTGACACTCAAGGTTATTAAAATGTGAAAATCAAGCAATCGCTCATCGACCTCGAAAAATAATCGTGGCTCTTTTCATATTAATAAACCAAAGCCTATCCGGCACAAAACTTGATTCTGAAGGAGAAATTTCTAGAAGGAAACAAAAATTTTAGGAAAACAAAAGATCATTTGAAAACAAACAACTTCTTATATTGAAAACATCAGATCGTTGTTGTTCTCCGGCCGGCACGGACGCCGGCCGGGGCGTCCTCCCATTTTTCCAATTAATTTCCTGAAAAGAAACTTCCCCAATCTCCCCAGTTGTCCCACACTTTGTTGATAGTGTGTCAGACAACCCTACTCCCCCTAGCACGCTTCGTGCGGAGAGCAACAGCCAACCGCAAGCCCGAAGAAGGTACTTGACCAGGACTCGACACTGATCGACACAACAACGGTCCTTGGAGCCGCGCTGAAATCTGACTCCTTCTCAACGATAATAAATGTAAGCTCTTTGGAAAGTTCATTAGTCGAAAGAAATGATTCAATTCTAATTTAAAAAATCCAAATGAAAAGAGCAAACCCATCTTAAAATCATTCTCTCTTATTTAGAGAGCAACGTTTGAAGCAACATTAGGTTCGACGTAGTAAAATCGAGCCAACCAAAACCCAATTTTGTCTAAGCGTCATCACGCTTCGAACCTACAAAATGAAGACCAGTTACGCAAAATATCGATTGCAAGAAAATGAATTTTTCTTTTTTTTTTTTTTTAAGACATAACCTTTCACAATCTTTATATTTTTCAATAAAGAAAATCTATTTTATCATTTTTTATGTCTTTTACTTAATTGAGTGTATCCCTTAATGAAGCAAGTACGAGTTAACTATATACTATCCGCATGTTAAGGAAATACAAAAATCTTTATAAACTTGATGGGCTGTAGCTTCTGCATTGATAACTAAAACAGGAGCCGATAAAGAAGAAAAGGTTTGTTTTACTAGCCAATCTTCATGAACCTCATGAATAGTTCTGAGTAGCTCTAAAGAAATACTCGATTCTTCCTCACGAGAACGGGAACTAACTCGAGCAAAAGAAGTTTCTGGGGAAACTCGCAAATAAACAATCAAATCTATTCTGAGCTCAGACGAGTGAATGAGAAGATCAAAATTTTTTGTCAATAAATGAGATTCGAAGTCGCGAAAATTACCTAACCTTCGACGAGCTTCTACAAAACAATTGCTACTGAAAATCGATCTTTCTATCACCTTTACAGGCAATGAAGTCGTCTGCAGATGTCTGTCTAACATAACCATTTGAGCGAAATGCTGAAAATAATAGCAATAACGATCTGGGTCTTGATACATCAAATCTAAAAGATTAATTCCAGCTACGTCTCAATATTCTTCAAGAGGTTCCAAAAGTGTACAGACCTGGCGATCTGCTGAAAACCTCTTGGTGAAAGTTGTTTTTCCGCATCCGATATTTCCTTCTATAATAATCGTAAGCGGTCGAGTTTTACTCAAATGAATTCCGAAAGGTAAATTCTTCTCCCAATCGATGACCGACTGTAAAGAAGGCCAAATCGATCACAGTCGTGAAGGGTGTTCGTTTGAAGATCTAACCTCGAAGGATGTTCCTGGTCTTGGAGAGACTGTTCGAGGTTGATCCTCTTCAAAAGGAGCAAGACGATCCAAGTGAACCACTTTCTGACGCGAATGAGCAGATCTTCGAATTCTATAAACAACATCATTTATCTGGTTGACCACTAAGTAAGGGCCTTCCCAATTTCTTTGTAGCTTTGGACATCGTCCTTTCTGTCTCCGAGGTTGAAAATGCCAAACAGAATCTCCAGGATTAAATTTTGAATCTCTGGCTCGAATATCATAACGAGTTTTCAATTTATCTGAAGCCATAGAAATTCTATTCCTAGCAAAGTGATGAATTTCTTCTAAAAGTTGTTGTAATAAAAAGGCATAATCTGTTTAGTGCTGTTTTTGCACAGGAACAGGGCCTTTCTCCAAATCTGACGGAAGTCGAAGATTTCTTCCAGTAAGCATGAGGGCTGGCGTCTGTTTCGTCGTCTCATGAATCGCAGATCTGTAAGATAAGAAGAAGAAAGGGATCCAGGAGTCCCAGTCTCTCTGATTCTGCTCTACGAAGGACGACAAATACTGTAGCAAGGTTCGACTCAGACGCTCTATCATGCCGTCAGATTGCGGATGCAAAGGAGTCGTACGAGTTTTTCTAACCCCTAAAATCTGAGTAATCGCTGTCATTGAGGTTGACTCAAAATTTCGGCTTTGATCAGTATGAAGTTCTAGAGGAACTCCGTGTCTACAAATAAACTTTTTAACGAATGCCTGTGCTACAGTAGAGGCTTCTTGATCAGCGAGAGGGACCACTTCAGGCCATTTAGTAAAATAATCAGCAATAACCAGAGCATATTCATTTCCAGAATGGGTTGAAGGGAGAGGTCCGAGAATATCCATCGCTATCCTTTCAAATGGAGCACCTACGTTGTAAATTTGAAGAGAGCTTTGTCCCTTTACTCGAGGTCCTTTCTTTGCCGTGCAGATTCGACATCTTCGACACCAATCTTCAACGTCCATCCGGCAACGGGGCCAAAAGTAGAAGTTGCGAATTCTGCCCAGAGTTTTATTTGACGCGAAGTGTGTGCGTGCAGGAGAATCATGATAAAGAGCAGGAATCTCTGGAACTCGTGACCTGGGAACCAAAAGTTGCCACCTGATTTCTTTCAAGTCTGCAGATTCCCATTTTCGGTATAAAATTCCATCAATTAGAAGAATAGAGTCCCATTGAGCCCAATAAATTTTCAAATCTGGCTCGGCTAAGGATATATCCTGCCAATCCGGGCGAGTTTCTGCTTCTTTCCAAGACTTCACTTGATTCAAAGTGTCGTCCTCTTGTTGCGATTTTCTCCATTCCTCCTGGTTATTTTCGAAAGAAATCTTCCGTATTATGAAAGAGAGGTCACGATTTTTCTCTAATCGTGCACATTGTTTACACTCTGGCATTTCCTCGCAGGGTCTTCGAGAGAGAGCATCGGCGTTTCCATGATGAATTCCTGCTCGATGACGAATATCAAAATCGTACTGACCGAGCCTTTCTAACCATCTAGCTACCTGACCTTCAGGAGATTTGAACGAAAGTAGCCACCTGAGAGAAGCATGATCTGTACGTATCAAAAATCTCCTACCGTACAGATAATGGTGAAAATGTACTACGGTCTTAACGACAGCTAAAAGCTCTTTACGAGTGACACAATAATTCCTCTCGGTTTTACTCAAAACTCTGCTGAAATAGCTTATCACTCTCTCTTGACCTCCCTGAATTTGTGACAGAACCCCGCCTATTCCTGAAATAGAGGCATCAGTATCTAAAATAAAAGGAAGTTCGACCTCTGGATAAGCTAAAATCGGCGAAGAAATAAGATTTTCTTTCAATTTCTTGAAAGCCTCTTCGCATTCCGGGGGCCAGTCAAAAGGAATCTTGATTCCGGTCAAATGATGGAGAGGTTTAGCTATACTAGCGAAACCTTTTACAAATCTTCTGTAATACGTACAAAGGCCTAAAAAGCTTTGAATTTGTTCTTTATTCTTAGGTCTCGGCCAAGAAGAAACCTTCTCTATTTTAGATGGGTCGGTCTTCACACCTTGTGCTGAAACGATATGTCCGAGGAAGCCTACTTTTTTCTGGAACAGATGGCATTTATTCGGGCTCATTTTCAGACCTGCTTGCTTCAGCCTAGCGAAAACTTGTCTGAGATTTTGAACTTCTTCTTCAAAGTTCTTGCCAAAAACGATTATATCGTCTAAATAAACGAGGCATATTTTGCCCGTGAGCCCATGGAGAACAGCTTCCATCATTTGTTCAAAGGTAGCCGGGGCATTACTCAAACTAAACGGCATAACCTTGAACTGCCATAATCCTCCTAAACCCGTAACAAAAGCTGTTTTTTCTTTATCTAGAGGATCCATTTCGACCTGCCAGTATCCGCTCTGAAGATCTATGGTGCTGAACCAAGTTGCACCAGCTATCAGGTCGAGTGTCTCGTCGATTCTGGGTAGAGGGTAAGAATCTTTCTTCGTTATATCGTTCAGCTTCCTGTAATCGATACAAAATCGTTTGGATCCGTCCTTTTTGTTAACAAGGACGATTGGTGAGGCCCAGGGACTAGACGATGGTTCAATAACATCGTTCTTTAGCATGTCTTCCACAAGCTTCTTTACCTCTTCTCGAGCGTTGAGAGCGAGTCTTCGAGGAGTTTGTTTTATTGGTGAATTCTCTCCGACGTCGATCTTGTGCTTGACAGAAGTACATCGGCCCTTATCACCACTATCTTTGGCGAAAGAATCTATAAATTCTAGCAAAAGAGATTTGAACGATTCTACCTGAGCCGAATTTAACGAAATCGAAGATTTCTCAACAAGGCTCTGTAAATGTAAAGGAAAATGTTGTTGCAAATCATCCTCCGAAAGTTCTATTTCTCGAATTCTAGGAGGAGTCCAATAAATTCCATTTCTATTTGTACAAAGAGTTATTTTGCGATTGTTTGAAGCTAGTGAATTTCTCTTAGTCGAGGTTACACAGTTATGAGCTGTAAGAAAGTCTATTCCCAAAATACCTTCATCCTCTATATCTGCTATAAAAACCTTATGTGGAGAGTCGATACACCCAAAAAGGCTAATTTGGACAGTAACCTGTCTCAAAACCGGGGTCGTCTCTCCAGTGGCTGTTCGCAGAGAAAAAGAGGGAACAATCTGGTCATCGGATTTAAAGAGATCCGATCGAACTACGGTTACTTCTGCGCCCGTGTCTATTACCCATAGACAATCGACGTCATTTATAGTACCGCGCGCGTAAAGACCAGACTGTCGTAGACTTCTAATTAAAAACTGTTCTCTAAGAGGGCTTTCACTTCCAACAATCTGCGATGATTTTCGCCCTGACAAATCATCTGAAACTGGTTTTTTGGGTGAGTTCCTGTTGAAGAACCCGATTGAGGATTTGCTTCCCTTATTTCTATATTTTTCTTACGCCAGTTATAAGAGTTTGAATTCGAGCCTTGCATCGGTTCTCTACTAATTTTTTTAATTAGAAAACAATGATTGGCGTCGTGACCTATTTTATTACAAAATATACAGGTCAAGCCGGTTTGACTCGTCATGACCGCGTTCTTACTTACACGCTTGTTTTGCTGGTTTTGAAAAGAACCTCGATTTCTTGGTTTAAAATTACTGTTGTTATTTTTATTTCTATAATTTTGAGGTTTTGATTCCTCCGAGTGTTCAAAACTTCGTCTTTCTGAGGTGTTTTCGGACACCTCAATCCGACGAAGCTTGTTCAGCCCACAATATTGTTTCCTCATTGCCTCCACCTCAAGGGCTTTGGCCGTTGCCTCCCTCAGAGAAGTGAGGCCCGATGTTCCAACGGCCATTTTGATTTCTGGATCACTAATTGCATTTAAAAAGGCTTGAGTCGCTAATAAATTACGAGACGGCTCGTGATCTGGCAATGCTACACGTGAAAGCCGTTCTATATCCTGGCTAAGAGACGCGAGGTCTTCGTCTCGTCCTTGTCTTCTCGTCTGTAATTGAGCCGTGTACAATTTCGTCAAGTGGTCATTTCCGTATCTCAACTTTAGTGCAGAGCTAAGTTTCTCATAATCGGAAATTTCTTCTTCAGACAATGCCGTTAAAACATTCAGAGCCGGCGTCCGAAGACAAGAGGCAAGGCTGTGGGCCCTCATGGCGGAGTCCCACTGATTATGCTTTGCAATAGTGTTAAATTGACGTTCATACTCTGCCCATGGAATCTTTCCATCAAAAATTGGCGGTTTCAAAGGACAAAAGGGTTTCTCATAAATCTGAGAAGTAACCCCAGGAAGTCTCGAATTATTCAATTGACTCAAATGAGAGTATTGAGGCCGAACCTGAGACAGAGGCTCGGAAAAATCAACCTCATTATTTACTCTGTTTCTACAAACTGGGGATTCAACTACTCCCCTAATAAAAGGCACAGACCTTGAGTCTCGAACATCCTGGATTCGTCCTGGATGTCGGATCTCTTGAACAACGGGAACAGGAACAGGCGAGGGAACAGCAAAAGGAACAGGAGTAGCAACTCTAGAACCCTGTGGTGTAACAGCCGGTCCTCCAGTGCCACTCACTTGATGAACGGATTGAAGGGCCGCCACAGTCGTCCGAAGAAGATCCTGAAGATCAGTTTCTGAACGCTCTCGAGCCACCCCTTCTCGCCTCCGTTGTTCCTGTTGCTCTTGAAGCAGCTGGATTAGTTGTTGCTGTTGTTGAGCAGCAGCTTCTTGTTGTTGTCTTGCCGCTTCTTGTTGTTGTCTTGCCGCTTCTTGTTGTTGTGTCAAGATCTTTAGCAGATCAAGTTGAGAGACCGTCGAAGGAGTTAAAAGAAGGTCCACTGAAGGTGATGAAATTTCTTCTGGAACCCTCGGATTTTCCATGAGAGAAGATTCTTCTCCACTTTCCCTTCGACGTGAGCGCGTCATACGACTACTGCTCATTGTTTATTACACGCACTGAATCGACTTAATTAAAAAGAAACTCAAGATCCCGCTTCTGACACCAAATGTAACGTTCTAGACGTTACGTTAATAAATTATGAATCCGCGAGTTTACTTATTAAGTCAAAGAAATCAAGAGCGTGAATAAAATATTGTGAAAATGCTTTTAATGCGTAATATGTGTTTCTCGTTTAAAGTCTGAAACAAGACTGTTTTTACAATAATGTCGGTTGGCGCAGCAACTTTATTCTTTTTAAAGACATAAGAGGTTTATAAACGTCTTTTATCTATGCTGACTACTAGATCATTAAAGAGGGGGCAAAACGGGTGATTTCACCCTTTGTAACAACATAAATTGTGATATCACTAAATCTAACCTTCATTTTTTTTTACTTTGAAATTGATGTAGTTTAATTAATAACTTATTTGTACTTTGGGTTTGTTTAGATAATGCTGGGGCTAGAAGATACAATTTATATTTTCAAATCGATCAAGAACCTTTGTTTTTGATTCAAAATTTAGATTTTCACACCTATTTACGAATTAAAAGTACGTATAACCTATATAAATTAAATTTATAGCAATGTTAATAATTTATCATTAAAATATTTTTTTTTCTGTAGCTAATGACCAAGAAGCTTACAACTTTATCCAAAACTTAATTGCTACTGGCCAGTATCCAGTTCAAAACCCAGCGTGGACAGTGCTGTACAGAAGTTTGGACGCAATTGATTTCTCTCCAGTTAATGAAAGTTGTGTTCTCTTATAAAAATAATTTATTACTACAAATTAAAAATAATTTAATGATATAATAATAAAAATAATTATCCACTAATTAATACTTGAATTTATTTTTTTTTCTACATAAATTTATCATTTATCATATATCTATTTAAATTTAACCGCGGATTTTTAATTATTCTGCTAAGTTCGTTGGTGTCGCTGCTGAAGCGCATAATAATAATTGAAACATCAACCAATAGGATTGATTGCATGAAAATTTTAAATCTTAACGGTTTTTTCACAAACTCACAGCAAGCTGTGTAATGTAAACACTCGAGTGTTAATTTTAATTTTTAATTAACTCTGATAAGTTTATTAAATACTTGTAGCTCTTATAATTCAACTGAGGCTTTAAATTTAAGACGATGGAGATGGATGACTCTGACGACTGTCAACGTATGTACTTTTGTATAACCTAAAATATCTTGTGTTTATTTTATTTATTTTTTATACGAATTTTATAAAATTTTTACGTCGTATTATTTTTTTTTCTAGAATCTGAAGATACTAGATCATTTCATATGTGGTTTAAAATTAATGATCAAAATTCAGAATCGTGGTTGATTTCCGATCTCAAGACATCAGAATATGTAAGATTGAAACGTACGTATACAGTGGTTATAATTTATACTAATAATAGATTTTTAATAATATTTTTTACATTTACAGATAATGATAAATATGCGTACGAATTTATCATGGAAATCTTGAATAAAGGCAGACCATTAGTTAAAGATAATCTTCCCGAATACATCTGGAAATCGATTGACGATGTAGATTAGTAAGTGAATTTCAATACTCTTTAAAAACATTTTTCCGTCATTTCATACTCATGTACCTGATGTAACTAATCATTATTTTTCCTATTTTCTTCCTTAAGTACTCTTCTCAATTGTCCTGAATTGAATCCTAATGACAAAGGCGACAAAAGTAATGAAACAGTGTCAATTTCCGACAATTTAAATCAGCCTGTCCATCCCAAACTTAATAACCCATCCAGCAAGCCTCTACTGTTGAATAATTCTATACCAGTTTCCCAAAAAACAATTTCTAATGACAGTGGTAAATGTTTTTCTCTATCTTTATGCATTTTAATTCATCATGAAGAGTTAATTAAAAAGTCTTTTTGTTTATTATCCTTTCCTTGTTAGTGGTTCGTTGAATTGTAATCCTGATAATACATCCAAGTACGTTATATTTTTATTTATATTTTATCCAACATCAATTTTATTCTCATCTACTATTTTAGAGTAAAAAATATAATTATGTACACACTAAAATATTTTTGCTTTTTACAGTGTTAAAAGTAAAAGTAAATTTTGGGAATATTTTACGCCAATAGACTCAACTTCGGCACGATGTAAATTTTGTCAAACTGTTATTAAAACGTCGGGAAATACATCAAATCTCCGAGCACATCTGAATTCTAAACACAAAATGTTTATACCAGTAGAATTACAAATAAATACGAAAAAACGTCCTTCTGTTGTGATTGAAGAGCATTCTGATGATTCCAGGGGGCTTGAATGTAAAAAACCGAAAATTCCGACAAAAGTTCAGCAGGTTTGTATAAAATATTGTACTCTAAATTAATTAATAAGACGAAATAACTTAACATTTATTTAAAAACTTTTTTTCAGAGCAATCCCGTTCTTGATTTATTTAAGCGAGCAAATTCTTACGCAGGTTAGATTTATATTTTTGCTATTATTATTACTATTATTATATATACTGCAAGTGTTTATTCATACTGATTGTATAATTTTATTATGCAGAAGGTTGTCTTGAAGCTGAAAAATTAACAAACTCTCTACTATATATGATAGTAGTTGATCACATGCCTCTCCGTAGTGTGGAAAAAAAAGGTCTCAAGCAGTTCATAAAGACAGCTAGACCTCAGTACTCTATACCCAGTCGTAGAACTTTAACAAAGTTAATTAATGATAAATATGACGTTTTGAAACTTAAAATAATTCAGGACTCAAATGAATCTGCGTTTTATTCTATCACTTGTGATATCTGGACGGATGTGTCTCAGAAAAGTTATTTAGGAACAACTGTCCATTATTTATCGTCCGATAACTCAAAAATTTTAAGCACGCATCTTTGTGTTAAACCATTAGATTCTGAGCATAATGCAACTTATATATCAACATGTTTATTAGAAATTTTTAATAATTTTAGTTTACTTAAAGATAAAATAACAGCTATTATAAGTGATAGCGCTGCGAACATGATAAAAGCTATTGATAATGTGTTTGATCCTGACGTAGATAATTTGAGCAACGGAAACATTGATCAAAGTAAAAAGAACAACAATAAAAGGCTGCCCTGCTTTGCCCATCGAGCATCTCATATAGTTCCGAAAGCTATTGCAAAAATGCCACATATACAACTTGTGATTGATAAAGTTAAAAGAATTGTCATGATGACAAGAAAAAGTGTTCCGGCTGCGGATGAACTAAGAAGACTGCAAGAACGTGACGGAAAATCGGAAGGAACCATACTTAAGTTCATTCAAAGCGTTGACACCCGCTGGACTTCAACCTATGACATGCTGAAAAGGTTTTTATTATTGGAAGATTACGTTTATCCAGTGACTTCGAAGTGTGCGAATCCACCACCGATGTTAAGCCATGAAGAATTGGTGATTTTGAAAGATATCGTGAATTTAATAAAACCTGTCATGATAATCATAACCGAATTGAGCGGGGATTCCTATTTAACTTGCAGTATTATAATTCCTGCTGTTGCGGTTATGAAAAATGAAATAATGCTCTCGAAACCAAAAACTGAGGATGGAGTTCAATTCAAAAACCATTTACTAAATTCTCTAGATAATCAATTTTATGATATTGAGTCGTATCCAACATTAGCAATTGCAACTATTCTGGATCCTCGCTTCAAGAAACTTCATTTTCAAAGAGGTATGCATGCCGCAGATGCGGTTGAGCACGTTCGTAAACAAATGAACTCTAGTATCACTCAGACTTCTACATCTATATCAGTTTCATCTACTGTAAATTTTGAAGCCCAATTAAATAAAAATAATATTTGGCGTCATCATGATCAGCTTGTTGCCAAAACAAGTGCAGCAACTTATTCACTGGATGGTGTGGCATTTGAGCTGAAACAATACCTTACGCAGCCTGTCATTCCAAGAAATGAAGACCCTTTGAAATATCGGCAACTTTTGAAACCTTCCTTCCGAAGTCTTTTCCAAATTGCGATGAAGTATTTTTGTGTAGTAGGAACGTCAGTTCCTTGTGAACGACTTTTCTCTGAAGCTGGAAATATAAAAACTGATGACCGAAATCGTCTTACTGGGAAGAATTTAGATAAGTTACTTTTTTTGAGTAGTTTAACTTCAGAAGATTGGGGATATTGATCTACACTAAGGTACTGAATTATTATCATTGATTTATTATTATATATTTGTCTATTATATAATTAATCAGTCATTATCTTAAGAATTCTATTGTGATAGTAGATATAAAAAAATTTTAGTCACTAAATAGTTTAATCACTAAAGTGATTACAAATCAAATTATGATTGTTAATTTAATTATGAATTTGTGTTGTTTTATAAATAAAATGTTTTTAACTCCATGTATGATAAAATTACTTATGTTATAGTATAAATGCTTTTAATTATTTGAATGAAAAATAAATTGAAAATTAGAATTATTATTTTTGTATGTTTATTTTAGAGATAATTATAATTTTTTTAAATTTTCGCGCTCATTTTCAATATCGATATCGACAATCGATGTTTCGATGATTTTCTAAGAATATCGATGGTTCGATAGCGAAAATTGAAAAAATATCGATAGTTCGATGTTGATGTTTTTTACTGATATCGCCCATCCCTAGTGGCGAGGGAGACGCCGGTCCCGCCATCCCCTATTGCGAAGGAGACGCCGGTCCCGACATCTCCTATAGCGAGGGTGGATGCCCCGCCGAACCCCCCCCCCCCTTCCCCCCGCCCCACTTGCGAGGGCCGACGAGTTCGTCGGGGAAGCGGAGACCCTACAACGGCGGATTATAGCGTCCGCGACCGGCCGGGGCCGGGATCGAGGCCGGCCGGGACGACGCGGCTAGGCCACGCGAAACTTTTTTTTACTTTTTACAATAGGAATAAAGATTGATGTACCGAATATAAATGGCGTCCTTTTTTGTTTCCTAGACCCCAGGTGGCGGGCGTTGAGAAAAATTTCAGGTCCGGTGGCTCCCCTAGACAACCTTAACGTAAGGAAGGGGATCAGTTGAGCTCGCGAAGAATCCCGGAGGACATGCGAGTGGGCGTCTGGCCATACGGAAGAGAAAAGTTTTTTGATGTGAAACATCTATAGCCGCACGTAAAACCGATTTCTGGCATGGCGACGCATGCCGTGGCGACGCGTCGCCACGCTATATGATGGTATATATATACAGTAGGGTGGTCCTTATTTGGGGTGTTGACGAATTCCGATAAGTGCGCCCCCTAGACACGTTTGAAATAAATTAAAAAAAATGTGTGCGAAAACGGAGCGCTGTAGTCCAATTAGAAGACGTGCCTGTAAGCTCGTTTTGTTTTTCATTTGAATAACATGGGATTTTCAGACCACTTCAGTCATTATGTTTTTGAGTTGTCCCCATGAACGCAAAAAATTCTTTTTTCACATAAATCTGTTGTTCATGGGTACAACTACGCGTATATTTTTCCACAAGTCGTTATCACAACCTTTACGCCCCCCATCCCCCTGATATTATACACGACGGCAAATTGATCAACGTGAGAATACCTCTTTTTAGCCGCTTGGTGCTTGACAGTATTTCACCAATTAAAAGGCAGTCTTATTTACGTCATAAGTTTGTAAAAAAAAAGTAATTGTCCATGTGGGAAAAAATATGTATTTCAATTAGTGTATTTAAAAACACATCGTTTATACTTTATACTTTTTTAAAAAGTAATAATTAAAATTAAAATGTTTTGATCGCCGTCTGTTTTTCTGGATCGGGAAAGATTTTACGATATTCCGAGATCCATGAACAACAGATTTATGTGAAAAAAGAATTTTTTGCGTTCATGGGGACAACTCAAAAACATAATGACTGAAGTAGTCTGAAAATCCCATGTTATTCAAATGAAAAACAAAACGAGCTTGCAGGCACGTCTTCTAATTGGACTACAGCGCTCCGTTTTCGCACACATTTTTTTTAATTTATTTCAAACCTGTCTAGGGGGCGCACTTATCGGAATTCGTCCACACCCCAAATAAGGACCACCCTAATATACAGTCTATATGTAGTAGTGTGTACGGTGTGGCGACGCGTCGCCATGCGCAATCGACTGTACGATTCTCTTCCCACTCGATCCGGCGTCAAGCCATCTCTCTCGCCACACTGAGCTCGGATACCTATAGTGTATACTCCATAGTGTATACAGTGTTGTTTACTACGGTACACATAACCTGTGTTTTACTTAAAAACAAATTATTTTTTAAAATTGATTATTAATTTTAATTAATTTTAATTTTTTTAAATTGATTATTAATTATAATTAATTTTAATTTTACAAAATAATGTCTTTTTTTTGTTGTTTTATCGTCCTCTTGGGAGGGGGTGAGTACCGCACAATAGCGTGTGGTTACTTCGAGCTTGCGGTCACCTCGCGAAGTTCGGCTCGCGGGATGCAGCGCTGGCGCTCTGGCACCCCACGTTCCGGTTAGGCCTGCCCGTTACAAGAGACTCCCTGAACCCTGGGCGAGATCCCGAAATCAGGGTTTCAAAAATCGAGTCGCGAAATAATCCTAGAGAGCGCCAGAACTGGAGTCACGCACCCGAGCTTCGACAGAGACAAAAAAGCGCATTGCGACCAAGATATTACAGGCTTTTGTTTTTTTTTTTATTTTTTTTTGAGTGCACCGGCTACCCTCCAGCGACCAACTCCGACGCCGAAGATCTTTCGAGGCAAGGCGAAACCGCGAAGATATCGCGGGAAGGACACCGCGGCTGCGGAGGGGGAGGCAACGTAGATCCCTGCAGCGCGGGAATCCAAGGCGGACGCGATTCCCGCTGGCGGCCGGCGCGCCGCAGCCTCCCCGCTCACCCCGCCTACGCCCAACCGAGGCAATCGCTCGAGACCAGCTAGCGACGAGGGAGCACCACCCCGCCCAACCCCAGGACTCCGTAGAGCTGCGCGGGAGACGACATCGCGATCTAGCCTTAAGTTCTGCGCCGCGTAGCGACGAAAGGTGCGCGGCAAGTTGCGCAATCCCCAAAATCGATGACCGATCGATTGTTGCGCATTCTAAGGGTGATGACGTCACGAAGGATTAGCGTGACGAGATCGGCGTTGCGACCATCCGAGATCACTCGAGTTCTGGCGAGCAATATCGAAACACGTGCGTCGCAAAGTAATCTGTGTACGAGTTTTGGTTGTTTTTGTTTTTCTTGTCGAGCGGAAGGAAGTATCAATTGCGAAGGGAATGGCAGCCAGGGACCATGAGGGAGTTGGCCCTTTTGTGGCGTGGATGTGGGGCGGTAAGCGCTGTTAACCTTCTTGCGAGAGAATCTCGAGAGATAATTAGTAAAGGCTTGCCGAGGACGGATAGCCAGTGAGGATTGGCGTTAGCGACTGTACTCGAGATTCTTTAGCCAATACATTTGCTTGGTGACCGTAGCCTGAGTTGCCTTTTGGATTTTTTTATTTTTATTTAAAGAAAAAAGAGATTATAATAATTACCAAATTTTATCGGAATAAGTCAAAGTTCAAGTTGCGCAATCTCATTTATAAAATTGAGATTCGTGAGCTAGTTTGCAATTTAAAAAGTGAAAATGAACAATTACCATCTGGATTAACAATAGGTATCAATGTTTAATAACTATATTAAAATGTGTAATTGTCATTTTCACTTTTTGAATCGTTTTCATTATTATTTAAAAAAAAGACTATAATAATTAAAAATTTTTATTATGATAAGTTGTAAGTTGCGCAATACTATTTGATAATTTAAATGTTTTTTCGGTAGTCTTTAAGTCAAAAAGTGAACATAGATAATTGCAGACTTTGATTACAATAAGTATTAAATTGCATTGACTGCATTAGAATCTGTAATCGTCATTTTCACTTTTTAGGTTTTTTCTGGTATTAAAAAAATCATTGATAGTTATTATTATCATTGTCAATTAATATAAATAGATTTGGTGAGCGCAATACTATTCTGAAATTTAAGCTTCGTCTGTTTATTTATACTCAGAAAAAAAAGACAATTTCAAATTCTTTAATTACATGCATCGAACTACAACGTAATTACATTACAGGCCTGTAATTGTATTTTTTACTGTTATCATTTTCGTTAAATGATAAAAGAAAGATTGATAATTCTTATTTGTCAACATTCAAACTTTAATTATTAAAAAAGTGCAGTACTACCAAAAATAAAGATAATAAATTATTTTTTCATTTCGAGTTAAACAGGTGGTTAAATTTTTTAACTCATATTTTTCACAACTACAAATTATTAGTCATTTTTCTAATAATGTGAATTATTTCTTATGTCAGTTGAATATCACATTATTGTAAGCATTCTCAAATACTTTTCATCGCTATGACATCAGAGTTATGTCATCGAGACGTCAGGTAAGTTATAATCATGTCAGCCAGACGTCACAATTTTGTAAGCAACTTTACATCACTACTTTACCTCAAATTTAAGTCATCTTGACGTCAGCTAAATAACAAGTACGTCAGCTGGACGTCATATTTTTGTAAGCTTCCGGTACCGACTTTACTTCTCTATGACATCAGAGTTATGTCATTTTGACGTCAGTTAAGTCATAATGATGTCAATTGGAGGTCATATTTACGTCATTTATCTTACGTAAGAATCTCACGTCAGGAAGTGGGAAATTATGAGTCATATGTGACTCATATATGACTCACATCTTACGTGAATCATGACGTGACATGACGTCATTCTGACATCAGTTTGATATAATTGTGTTCACTGGGTAATCATCCATTTTTAATATACAGGAATTCACAACGGTACATGTAAGGCAATTGAAAAGAGTTTGGGAAAAGATTTAATTGGGTTACCATGTCGTGACCACATATTTCAGATAATATTGAAGAATGCGTTCGAAGTATACTGGCCAAGGCCATCCGGGCCAAATGTACCAATCTTAGGAAGATTTAAAAAATCATGGGACCAAATAGATGAAAATAATTATGAATCTGGTATTGAAGATACTGTCGTTACTGATGTTTCTGCTCGAAAAAATGAAATATCTAGTTTCGTTGCACAATCCTTACAGGTATGACGACTCAACTGTAATTTTAGGAATTAAATTGTTTTGTTTCTAACCAATATTTAATTGCTTCTGATAGTTACTGCAACCCCAAGATGACTGTAAGGAATTCTTGGAATTGTCGTAAATTTTCCTTGGAGACATGCCTCAAGACAAGTTTTTTTTTCAGACGTCATGGTGCAGTTCATCATGCTAGATGAATTCAAACTGTCTAATAAAGAACTGCATGATCTTCGGCAATTTCTTATTTTTATAGTTGTATTGTATTTAAAAGCTTGGTTTTCATCAACTTCTGCTACTACTGCTGCTGATCATGACTTAGTTTTTGAAAAATTTAATTGAGTATAAACGTATTAATCCTTTGATTTCTTCAGCTACTGGTGAAAAAACGATTTTGCACTTGAGTAATGAGCTTGCTATTTCATCAGTATTTTACAATACTGTTCCATTCGAGATGAAAAAAAATATTGTTGAAGCGGCTAAGACTCGTGAAGGTGCAGATTGTGAAGCTAGAAAATTAATAATTGATAAAAACGATTTGAATTCATTTATGGAAAAAAATCTGAGTGACTTTGTTTCTGAAAAATCCTTAAATCTCTTCAAGATCTTCGATCTACCGTATGATTTTCTTGACATAGACATTGAATTGTGGCCTACTAGTGAAAGTTATAATGAAAACAAAGAATACTTTGATCATTTAAAAGTTGTTAATGATTCGGCAGAGCGTACTGTCGCATTAGTCGGTGAGTATAACCAATGCTTGATGAGAAATGAAGAACAATTTCAATATTTATTGCAAGCTATAAAAGAACATCGCAAAAAATACCCAAACTGTAATAGAGAAAAGTTTTCACAGTAGAAATGTACGATTATGTTGAAAATGTTAATAATTAAATCACAGCTGACGGTTAAATAAAAAAAAAAACCTTCTTAAAACAAATTGAGAATTTTTTTTTCTTCTATCAATACTGTTTATAATAAATGTGACACAAAAAAGTTATTCACTCGAAATTTAGTGAATCATTGACTCCAAGTTAAAAGAAATGCAATATTTATTTGTTGCGATTTACTTAAACATGCTCGGGACTAAAAAAAAAAAACAAGAAAAAAAGATTAGAACATTTTGATGTTCATAGAAACTGAAATTCGTACAAATTTCCCCGAGACTCATGAACTAAATTGGAATTGTTGGAATTAATAACAAAAAACTGTTAAAATAGTGGGTATTGAAGTTTGACGGTGAATATCTTCTGAACAAAGAGACATACTAAAAAATTGTAAGAGACCTTTGTTTGTAGTGAATTCAATTTCCTACGAACATATGAGTTGCTCGTATTACATGACGTTTTGTTGAAAAGTTGTAAAATTCATAAAAAAAAATATATCTACCTCAAAATGATCAAACTTTAACCTTCAATAATTTCTGAACGGTGAGGTATACAAAAAAATTGTAAGAGACCTTTTTTTGTGGAGAATTCAAATCCTACGAAAATATGATACAACTTTTTTTTGTAAACAGTTTCACGCACTGAATTTACTCGATTCAAACTGTTTATCCCACTTCTGACACCAGTGTAACGTTCGTTGACGTTACGGAAATAAATATGGATTCGTGAGATTGATTATCAAGCCGAAATCAAAGTCGTTAATAAACGTCGTGAAAAAGCTTGAATTGCAAGATATGTGTTTCTCGTTCCAAGTCTGAAACAAGACTGTATTTACAATGATGTTGGTTGACGCAGCAACCTTATTCTTTTAAAAGAGATCAGAGGTTTATAAATGTCTTTTATCTATGATGACTTCTAGATCATTAAAAAGGGGGCAAAACGGGTGATTTCACCCTTTGTAACAATATATATATAATATATATACATACATATATATATATATATATATATTGTAACGTGGCATTTCAGAGTCGCCCGTCACAAGGGCACACAACCGTTATTATTTTTAGTTTACGCGTCCTCAGCAGGGTACTCCAACCGAACTCGATACAAAATAGGCAATAACTACTTTTAACTAATTCTTTTTTGTAAATTCTTTATTTCGCGCTTCGGCTCAAGCTAATAAGGTACTTGGACGACAACGATCCCGACCAACAAGGGACCACTAGCTACCGCTTGCAGCTCTCGACGACTTCGCCTACCAACGGTCTCATCAGACTACACTGGCTACCTTGGTGCACCTTTATATACACCTGGGGTAGCATCCACCCGAACCTTCCGTATCGCCTCGACTGCCGGTGAACAGGGAGATAAAAATCCTCCCGGCGGCCGAGGGCACCGTTTCTCGAAGAGGAACCAGCCGCCAGCTCTATCGGATGCCGTAAGGATGGCGTGAAGGGCAGACCGTAGCCTGCCATCCTCCGACTTACCGGCCTGGTGCCGGACCGACCCCAAACCACTACGTCCAGGTTGATAAAGCCATCATTCTGAGGATCGACGCTGCCTTCCTATCGGCAGGGACTAATTGTGTGGGTCGTGGTCTACGGTTTGGCCAACCGTCTGACTGCACGACCTCAGGTACAGGCAGCTAGCTACTGCCTGTACAAAAGCCGGTGGAGGTGAACAATGAGGCGTCACTCTCCACCCGGTAACTTTGGCTGAGAGGCACCCTGTGTATGCCTCTGTCAAAGAAGTCCCCGATGATAGGCAGCCTGGACCGTAAACCGAAGCAGCTACAAAATCGTACGAGTTGGTGTCAACGACGAAATCGCGAGCAGCACATTACGCCACATCTAGCGGTAATTTTGGAAAACGTATGACCACGCAGTAACCAATATTCGCCACAGGGGGATGGCCTATTTGCGGTGGGGGTCAACCGACCAATCAAAGAAGAAGAATCACCTCACGACAACCGCGAGATCGGCGAGCTGAACTACGACCTGCTATTCTACGCTTGACCTGCTGAGACAGCTTTGTCTTCCGCATTCTTCCGATTATTCTCCCGATTTAAGCTACCGATACCTTTCCTTCTACCGCTATCGTTCTATCGTTTATCCTACCGAAAACCTTCTGAACTCTTTTCGTTCTTTTTCCCTTCCTTCTCAGTTTTGCTAATATAACGTATAATTTAAATTAGAGTCAGTTTGTGTGCCTGACGTCAACCGCCAAGGTAAGGCTTCTGCCTTTGAATAGTATCGTTACGAAGTTGCTCATAATTTCTATTCTTTCTTATGGTATTTATCGACTTTGTGTGAATCATGGTCCACGGTTTGAAGTTGCACTAAGCCGCCGTGTGGCTGCATGATTTCAGTCATTAATATTATATTTATTGTTTCTTGGTTGCATCGTGTGATGCCAGTTTTGTGTGAATCATGGTCCACGGCTTAAAGTTGCAGTAAGCCGCCGTGTAACTGCATGATTTCAGTAATTTATTATTTTCGTATCTGAGCGACCTCGTAACTGCCAAATAATTATTTCTCTTGTATTTATGATTTTCCTGATTATTTGTGAATCTCTATTAGCCTGCTTCTGCACTTTCTATCGTATGTTGAGCCCTATTGGCTTTATATTTTATTCCATACTCTTTTTGTAATAGTAGTGTGCTTTATATTTTATTTCTGTTATCGCTTATTATATTTTGATTTATTTTTGTGCCTATTGTATCACATATCGAGTTCCTTGGAGTACAAGCGAGCGTAGAATCAGCCCCTAAATATTACCGCACTTTTTCTTTATTGCTATTGGCAATTTCATATTATTTTAGCCTGTTATTTATTTCTCTGTATTTTGTTAAATTAAGTTCTGTGAATTATTCTTTTGTATTGCGGTGTATTTTAGTGTATTTCTCTATTTTGTAAACTCTTCGAAATTCTCTCACTGTCATAATTTTGTATTTTGTATTCTTTCAAAAGTTATGTTTAGGAATTCATTATTTAATTCCTCGAGTACGTAATAATTATAAATTGTCGAATCTACCGTTTCTGAATAAGTCTACCGAAGGCTATCTAGTCGATCGTTTGCCGACTTGGTAAATTGTTACTGAATGTCAATCTCTCATACTGGATATAATTTATGGTCAATTTGTCGTATCATCTACCGGACTATCGTTACGTTGTTTTCTACCGATCGCAGTAAAGTTCTCTCGTTCTAATTGACAGGATAATAATTTTCGTATCGTCATTTGCAACTTGGGTAAGATCACGTCGCCCAGTGACGTGTAGTTTCAAGTCAATTCTTGCATTATATCGCATCTCCCGACCTACGTTCATTTTACTCTGTTAACTACCGTCTCTCGTTTTAAAGCTACCGTTTACTGCTATTCTACCGAAATTTTTGTGAACAACGATTATTTATTTTATTAACTACCGCTGTCGATACCATCTTATTTGCCTGTCTCAATTATGTAACCTTCTCGACAATATATGATCGATGGACCTGTTCATTTCCCTTTTGCCTGGAGTTTATTCTTTATTTTGTTATTTTCTGTAATTCTGGAACTACTGTTAGCTGCCTTGAATTCCGCCACTCTACCGGGATGTACGCGATCTCTTTTGTACGGTTTTGTGTTAATTTTTTTGATTTGCATTATTGTTTGAAAATCGACGCTAACGCGTCTGGCGCCCAACGTAATTATTTTGTTATAGTTTGATATTGCGGATAAGTAGAGAATCGCGCCGAAGTGTCAACGGTAAGTCCTCATCCGAAGGTAACAGAATTGAGCGTTACAATATATATACTGTAACGTGGCATTTTTGATGCCCGTTACAAGGGGCTCCTTAAACCCTGGGCGGAACCAAAAATTTAGGAATTTCCGAAATTGAGTCGCAAAGTTTTTGGAAAAGAGCGCCAGGACTAGAGTCACGCATCCGAAACTACGAGAGGGGACACTTTAGCGACCAGCGTAAGATATTTCAGTTTTTTTTGTTTTTTTATTTTTCGAGCTACAACGGCATCAGGCAAGAAGTCGACACCGAATTCGAGGAAAGTGCGAAGTGGCGGACTAGCGACAATTGCGAAGGAAGGATGTCGAGGCTGCGGAGGGGGAGCCGACGCAGATCCCCGCATCGCCGGAATCCAAGGTGGACGCGATTCCCGCTGGCGGCCGGCGCGCCGCAGCCTCTTCCCCTTCACCCCGCCAACAATTGACCAGCGAACTTGCGACGGACCGACTAGCGACGAGGGAGCACCACGCTCACCGCCAAGACATCATGGAGCTGCGCAGAGGACGAGATTGCGACCTAGCTTTAAGTTCTGCGCAGCGATGCTATCGAAGGTGCGCGTCGAGTTGCGCGGTCGACGAAATCGATGACGGATCGATTATTGCGTATTCTTGGGGGTATGACGTCACGTGTGGGATGGCGTATCGAGATCCGTGTTGCGGCAGGTGGTAGGTTTTTGAAACCACTCTAGTTCTGGCGGTCGTGATTAGTAGTCACGTTTTGGGGGGAGTTCCGCGACGCAATGGAGTCGCCCAAAAATCGCGAGGGGAATGGAAAGGGGGTGGCAAGGATGTAGAAGGTAAGCGCTGCTTCTATCCCCGCGATTGAATTTCGAGCATAATTGCGAAAAGGCTTGCCGAGTAACGGATAGCCGTTTTGGATTTGCGTTGTAGAAAAGTACTCGAAATTCTTTTGCCGATTCTCTTGCTTGATGACCGTAGCCTGAGTACGCGGGTTAGAGTAAAGTAAATTTTGAGTTTCTGAAAAAGTTGAGTAGAGTCACGGGTTTTAGTTGAATCGTTCTCGTTAGTGAAACCAAGTATAGCCGAATTTCGCCGTACCGGGTCGAGCCGCGTTATCGTTTTCTTTTTGTGTCACCTCTCGAGTAGGTCGGGAAGCACCGAATTGGAGTGCTCGGATTAGCGGGTAACGTTTTGGAGGATTTTGAAAAGAATTAAGTTCGGATGCGTTGCGATTGCGTATAGTTTAGGTTACGTTTAGTTGCGCCTGCATTGAGTTCCGTACCCGTTAGTTAAGATAATGTAGGTTGAGTTGAGTTACTTTGAGCTTGTGTATAGTTGAAGTTAAATGTAGTGGTGCTTGCGCTTAGTTAAGTTTACGTTTAGTTAAGATAGTGTTTAGTCGAGGTTAGGCGATGTATAGTCGAAATTGCCGTTGCGTTGCGCAGCAGTTGAGACGAGAAATTTGAGCATGGTGTTTTAAGTTGCGAGACCTGACGGCGCACCGTCGAATAATTAGTGTTTAGTCGAGGTTAGGCGATGTATAGTCGAAATTGCCGTTGCGTTGCGCAGCAGTTGAGACGAGAAGTTTGAGCATGGTGTTTTAAGTTGCGAGACCTGACGGCGCACCGTCGAATAATTAGTGTTTAGTCGAGGTTAGGCGATGTATAGTCGAAATTGCTGTTGCGTTGCGCAGCAGTTGAGACGAGAAGTTTGAGCATGGTGTTTTAAGTTGCGAGACCTGACGGCGCACCGTCGAATGGCGAATTTTAGTGACGTTTTAGTTAGGGAGCCGCGAGCTCATTAGAGTAAGAAATAGAGTAGGTTATGTGTAATTTTCTGTTTAGTTTTAGACTCGCGATGAGCGATTTTTGGATTATATTTTTTTTTTGTTTTGTATCACCGCTATTGGGAAATATAAGATTTTATTTTACTTTTGTTAAATAGCGTGTGTATTTCGAGTGTCTCTCTCTCTCTCCAAAAATTACCCCTCCCCTCTCCGCGGTACTGAGCTATCGAGCATATGCCCGAGGAATAGCGTATTAATGATTTCGAGGCGTGTTAATCACGCCAGGCGCCCAACAAAAACTTTGCGATATTGTTTTAGATCCAGGGTACATCGTGGACGCCAAATTATTGTGCACGCGGTAAGTTCTCGGTCATTTTTGTTGAAATATAGATAGACAATAAAGCTGTACTAAAGTTACTAGGGATTTCTCGCTGTATCTAGTCCCTAGAGACTTTTGTAAGGTGGTACCTAACAACCTTTCTGTAAGACTCGCTCTCCTTTTTCTTTCGAATGGGTAACGCGCACGGTCGCAACAAAATTAATACACGTGGTTTCTCAAAAGATATATTGTATTACAGACATATAAATGTGTTGAATAAAACAAATATAACCTGATTCTAAAACACCTAGCCTCGTTAAACATAATCCCAACAGGTTATGGGCCCAGACACCACGGATCGGCAAAATAAACGTGGATTACAAAGCGAGGTTAGGCTACGGCGTGCAAAACGCCGGTCGGTAGAGTTCGGTAGAATCAGTGTCCGGTAGATATGGAGAAAGTGTACGTAAATACGGGCGTGAAACTCGAGGGGAGCAGCAACTGGAGTATATGGAAGTTCCAGATTAGAGTGATATTACAAGCCATGGGGTTATTTGGTTTGGTCGAGGGCAGTGTGCCAAAGCCGGTGCTAGGCGCGGAAGGATACGCCGACTGGATTTCAAAGGACAGTAAAGCACAAGGAATCCTAGTGACGCACTTGCAAGAAAAAGTCATGGTACATGTAATAACAACGAATTCAGCTCCAGAGATGTGGAACAAACTCATGTCAGTGTACGAGCGGAGATCAGCGACAAGCCTGCATCTTGAACAACAGAAATTTTTCGCGTTGAAGTGCGAAGGGGATGATATATCAGTCTTCCTCGCAAAACTCGAAGAAATGCGGGCCAAAATAGCCCAACTGGGAGAAATAATCTCAGAGCGAATGATCATAACGAAAGTGTCAACGTCACTGCCAGAGAAGTACAAGCATTTTGTTGCGGCATGGGAGTCGGTACCAATACAGAGCCAGAGTATGGACGAGTTGATAGCTAGGCTACTCGTTGAAGAAGAACGATCGACTGACAGAGACTAACCGGTAAAAGAGGAAACGTCGGTAGCGTTAGCGAGCGACAGCTCTCAGAGCGTTGTGAAGTGTTTCGGGTGTGGTAAAGAAGGACACTATAAACGTGATTGTCGGACAGTAAAAGGACAGTGTCACTATTGTAAGAAGCAAGGACACCACATAAGTAAGTGCAGAACGAGAATACATAAACAAAAGTTGAAAGAGAAGAACAATACGCAGAACCAAACAGACACCGGGAAAAGTAACGCCTATGTAGCCGAGTTTAAAAATAATCAGAGTTGGTTAGTCGACACAGGCGCCAGTGAACATATGTGCCATATAAAAGGTATGTTCGCTACCTATTCCGAACTAAGAAACTGCAAAAAGGTAGTGATAGGCGACGGAACTGAATTGGATGCGGTCGGCAGCGGAATGGTCAAAGTGAAAGCATACAACGGCGTCGAGTGGATAAACACCACACTGAGCAATGTACTGTATGTTCCTAAAATGACGGTAAACCTATTCTCAGTAAGAAGTGTAGCCGACAAAGGCTATGAGGTTATATTCAATATGGATCGGTGCAATATCACGAAAAACGGTCAAGTGACGGCCATCGGGGACAGAAGCCAAAAACTCTATATCATGCGTTTTAGTGAAAGTGAACGAGCTGCAGTAGGTTACGCCAAGGATAATTTATCAGTTTGGCATGAACGTTTAGCTCACCAGAACACAAACTACGTCAAACAAATGCTAGACAAGTCTAATATTCCATATAATGTGGACAACGAAAGGTGTAATGGTTGTGCGAGAGGTAAAATGCATAAAGCCCCGTTCAAACAAAGTAGAACTGTCACGTCACGCACATGCGAATTAGTACACATGGATGTATGTGGACCTATGGAGGTTGAATCAATTGGAGGCTCTCGGTATTTCCTGCAAATTAAAGACGATTATTCTTCTTATAGGTCTATCTACTGTATGAAAAAGAAATCTGAAGTAGCGGGCAACGTCAAACGGTACCTCAGCTTAGCGGAACAAGATACGGGCAACAAAGTCAAGATCGTACGATCGGACAATGGAACCGAGTTCGTCAACAACGAGCTGAGGCAGTTAACACTGCAGCATATGTAATAAACAGAACAGGCCCGAGTAAAGTACCAGGAAAAACACCGTACGAAGTATGGTTTAACAAGAGTTGTGACATCAGTAATTTCAAGATCTTTGGTTCTAAAGCAGACGTCCTCGTCCCAGATCAACGCAGACTGAAATGGGACCCAAAAAGTAAAGATGTGTTGTTTGTTGGATATGGAGAGAATACAAAGGGCTACAGGGTGTATTCTCCAGAAACAGGCTCGGTGGACATAAGAAGGGATGTGGCTTTCTGGCCAAATCAACAACAAGAACAGGTCATATTACTTGACCACCCGAACGAAGAGGAACAGCAAAACGAGGAGAGTGAAGACGATGATGATCGGGCAGACCGTCAATCGGGCAGCAGCGTCTTTGAAGAGTGTTACGAGGAGTTAAGTGAAACAAGTGAATCAAGTGGGTCGCAAGTAGATTTAAATGCCACAATAATACGTGAACCGGGGAAACGTAAAATCGTTAAGCCTAATAGATATGCTGATTACGAAACCGGCTTTATAAGTGTACTCAACGAACCGACTACCTATGAAGAAGCAGTTCAAAGCATCCACTCCGATAAGTGGATAGATGCGATGAACAGCGAGCTAAGTGTGTTGCGAGAAAACAAAACTTGGACCGTAGTACCGACCCCGGTAAACAAAAGAGTAATAGATAGTAAGTGGGTTTATAAAATTAAGGAAGACAACGATGGTAATCCATCTCAATTTAAAGCGCGATTAGTAGCAAAGGGTTTCCAGCAAAAAGAAAACTTTGAGATATATGAGGTATATGCACCTGTTGCAAAAATAACAACATTCCGAATGGTATTAGCTATAGCAAATAGGTTAGGATTACCAGTGTACCAGATGGATGTTAAAAGTGCCTTCCTATATGGAGAGATAAATGAGGAAATATACATGAAATTGCCAAGAAACGTAGAGAACGGACAAAACACTGTGTGCAAATTAAACAAGTCGATTTATGGTTTAAAGAAATCACCAAAATATTGGAATTTAAAGTTTGATGACATAATAACCAAAAAGGGATTTGCCCGTTCTCAAAACGATTTTTGCCTATACACTAAGTGTAATTCTGTCACTAAAGCATTCTTATTATTGTTTGTAGATGATATCTTGATTTTTGGTACAAACGAAGCAGAAATCTGCGACTTGAAAGTATATCTGGGAAATGTATTTAAAATGAAAGATTTAGGTCTGGTATCAAATTATCTAGGCATACGCATCACGCAAAACCTAGAAAAGGGAATTACAGAATTAAGTCAAGCTGCCTACTTAAAGCAAGTATTAAATAAATTTGGTATGGAGGACTCGAAGCCGATGTCGACACCTATGGAAAATAAATTCCAGTTTACTAAACCTGATATGACTAATCCGGTACTAGAGTCAAAATGCCGAAGAATAATAGGCTGCCTTATGTATGCAGTCCTAGGAACCAGACCAGACTTATGCACTAGCATATCGTACCTAAGTAGATACCAAAATTATGCAAATCAAGAACTATATGTAGCACTAAAGCGAGTACTGAGATACGTCCATAAAACTTTGTATATAAAACTAGTATTTAAGAAGAAGACAAGTGTTGAGACCCTATGTGGTTACGTGGACTCTGATTGGGGTAGCGACATAAATGACCGAAAGTCAACGTCGGGATTTGTATTCAAATTATTTGATTGTACAGTTGCTTGGTCGTCACGGAAACAGCAAACAGTTAGCCTGTCCTCTACGGAAGCGGAGTGCATAGCTCTAAGCTCTGCGGTCGTTGAAGCCTGCTGGCTGTTGAAAACCTTAAAAGATTTTAAGATAGCAAATAGAAATCCGATAACCATTCATGTCGATAACCAAGCAACCATAAATCTGGGAAACAACCCAGAAAACAACAAACGAGTCAAACATGTAGACATCAAGTTCAACTTCATTGAACAAAAAATTGAAGAAGGTATTATAACTCTAAAATATATCAAGTCAGAGGACCAACCAGCTGACCTATTTACAAGGCCACTCCCGAAAGAAAAATTTGATAAATTTGTGAAAGAATTGAACCTTATCTAAAGGAAAAAAGGGGGGAAAGAAATGCAATAATATATGTATTTAGACAATAGAAATGTGCTCCTAAATCGTCCAAAATCAGGGGGCGCACAAGAAGTTCTAGAATAAGAAGAAATGCTATATGTTTGTTAAAATTATATGTACAGTGTATGTAAGATATTTAAAAAGAAAAAGAAAAGAAGCTTTATTGAGGGGGCGTGTTGAAATATAGATGGACAACAAAGCTGTACTAAAGTTACTAGGGATTTCTCGCTGTATCTAGTCCCTAGAGACTTTTGTAAGGTGGTACCTAACAACCTTTCTGTAAGACTCGCTCTCCTTTTTCTTTCGAATGGGTAACGCGCACGGTCGCAACAAAATTAATACACGTGGTTTCTCAAAAGATACATTGTATTACAGACATATAAATGTGTTGAATAAAACAAATATAACCTGATTCTAAAACACCTAGCCTCGTTAAACATAATCCCAACAATTTTCTCCGAGTGACCGAGGTACAGAAAAATCCACGTTACAAATTGTTTTTTTTTTTTCTTATTTCTATTTTTTTTTTTTTTTTTTTTTTTTTTTTTTTTTTTTTTTTTTTTTTTTTTTTTTTTTAACAAAAGTAAAATAGGTTTTTGTATTTTTGACGTGGATTTTTCTGCACCTCGGTCACTCGGAGAAAATAACCGAGAACTTACCGCGTGCACAATAATTTGGCGTCCACGATGTACCCTGTGTTACGTGGGGGTGAGGGTGTACTGAGCGGTGGTAGTTGATGATTAAATCAATAATCTAGCTCCCACGCAACGACAATGAATAATAATTAAAACTAAGAGAAAGACCTACCTTTCGGTACGCCGGTAATTTGTAGGATCGTGTTGCTATAGACCTGTACAGGTCTGTGAGGTTTGTTTAAATAGTTGAGGCTATTTTATAATAAAGAAAATGGGAAGAAGGTCGCTCAAAATAAATGTTTAAAAAGATTTAACTGGTAAAAGATGTAGTATATTCTGGTTCAATTTAGTTATCGAAATATCTGGTAACAATCGATGGTGATAAAAATATATATGAGCCAAAAATAACAATTTATGAAATATTCAAGTTTATACAAATCGTGTGTTGTTTGATTCTAATGGATATTATTATTTGGTACCAGGAACATCTATTCTGAACGATGGTTATAACTAGCTGGTCGTGAATATTGTATTGTATTGTATCTCTCTTTTTAGATTATCTTAAATCGTTTAATATAATATATATATATATTTAATATATATATTTAATCATTTAGTCTTATTTGTAAATTCTTGGAAACAATAAATGGAATTTAATTGGGGGTAGTGAAGCTAGCCACCAATTCTATGCTTGGTTTTTGTGAATTTACTGAAGAAATTTTGATTATCAAGGTGAACAAGAATTCGTCTAATTTAGAAGATTTACACTCGGATTGACTTAGCTTTTGGGTGAATCGGTCGGCGAGATTGAGAGCCGTCGGATCGTGTCGGTCTGCGTCAGTAGAATGTTGGACCAGGGGCCTCACCTCAAATTTGGAATAGTTGATGAATCGAATGATGTTGCACGTTGGTCACTTAGTCTTTGTGAATTTAGATTGATATTTTGTTACCGAGAGTTATAATCGAAAGTGTCCGTTTTTCTGATTTTAACGTATGATCAATTAATTGGAACGATTAATTTATTGAAAATGAAAGTGTAATTATTATTATTATTACTTAAGATTACCTGATTCGGTTTGAATCAGGGCCGAACTTGGTTTAATTAAGGAAAATGGAACTGCATAAAAATGTCTATTCGCGAAATAACGAGATTTAGTAAAGAACAGCAAAGATGGAAATGTAGAAGATAGTGAGTCTTTTGCAATTAACAGATTAACTGAAGCTCGAATTTAACGAATTAGCGCGAGACTTTAGGCCGGTCACAATTAAGATTTTCCAAACGCTACTCTTGCTCGAGAGGGCTAATCCGGGTTTACGTCCACGCACTTCGCGACTTGACAGACGAAAGACGCGGCTTCTTGGGCCCGAGGGTCCAAGGAGCTGCAGTTGTAATTAGTTACAACGGTAATTAGCCAATGAGGTGCGAGGGCGACCTCCTGGTGCCCAAATCCACATGGTCAGCGTTACTTCTCGCTCTTCGACGGTGTTCCGACGATTCTCAATCTCGTCGGTGACACATTAAAAATATGAACAAAAGATATTCGCATGCAATGTTCACACATTCATTCATACATTCCAATGAGTAATCTATTTTAATTTGATGGTTCTGAAGGTAGTGGTTTATCCTAGTTATTGATTATAATTTTAATTTAAAAAGAGGGATATTTCCAGGCTGAGCGCTACTGATACTAGCTCAGCAGTCTCTCATCTCAGTTCTTGGTACCAGTTAAATAGAATAAAGTTGAACCTTATACTAGGGATCATCGTTGGTCTCTACGTGACTTTTGCCAGGAGGGGTGGAACTCGCCGTTATTAGAATATGAGATTTTGATGAAATGATATCTGTGCATTGAAGAAATTAAAGTAATGAAATGAAATGGAATTTAGAAAAAGGTACGCCAAGGCGGTACGTCGGGGCGTAACATCCCTCCCCACTTAGAAACCATCAACGTCCCCGTTGATGAATAATGAAAGGCTAGTAGGTATACAGGAATTGAGAGTAATTAAAAGATAATGTATGTGTACATGTGATAGTGTCACAATGATGATGAAGCATTAAGGTATTATATAGCTTATAAAAACAAATTTAAGGTCGGCGGGAGAATAACTCTCTGTGATCAGTAAAACTGGTCAGCCGGCCTTACATTAAGGATAACTATAACGTAAGGGAATAAAGGTGGTATATCTTATAACATGGTGACAATTGTTGCTATCACAATCTAGGATGTAAGGTCGGCGGGAGAATAACTCTCTGTGATCAGTAAACTGGTCAACCGGCCTTTATAGCGAAAATGACTTATGCGAAACGTTGGTGGAACGGCTAGTGTGTTCTGCGTTGGTTGACATTTGGCTTTGGCGCTGCTGAACATCAGGTGTACCGTGTCCTCTGATTGGTGAACGAGATCTGGATGCTCGGCTAGCTGGAGAGCCTTATGCCTTGGTAGAGGCCGGATTCCGTGCATTTAGATCTTTGTGGTGGGCCCAGTATCATGTGACCCACTGAGAGTCGTAGTCGTATGTGTACCCTCGTAGCGGATACTCATTAATAGGTTGACGAACAGGAATCCTGGCAGTACTTTTAAGTGCTGCCTTGTTTTGGCATCTGGGTTCCTTTGGAGTAGTGCATTCTGGACCCAAACAGCCCGTCGACTGCATTCAGCCACTCGAACTCGCCTTTTCTCCTGTTAGGTTTTGTAAAAGTTTTCACCAAATTGCCATTTGCCTTAAATAATTGCCGAAGTTCCAATGGTCATTTTTGCCTAATATACTGTAGCATTTTTAACGTTAATTTGGAATGAAAGGAATTTGAAAGAAGGGAAAGGTTTCAAGGTTAACATCACACTGAGTTGATCCATTCAGAAGCTTCTGAACGAACTCTAAGGGCAGATCAAGTTCATCGCTGAACTTCCCTCTTAGGTGTTAGACTTCAAACTTAGAGCTAGTTACAGTTGAATATCCCTCGTTGCGGTTGGTCACGCCCCATCCGTTGGCGTTAAGCTTAAAATTACTTAGAAATAAAGAATCGTTTCCGCAGTGCCTCTCGTACTGCACTTACTCCTGAGCAACTAATCTGCTTCCCTAAGTCTGATGTTATGTAACTTTTCATAGTATATCCCACGATTGTTGGTAAATGATGTGATCATGTAGTCCTCCAAGTACGTTTCTCTCAATATCCAAGATCCGATAATTAATAAGATAAATTCCCCTAATGAATCCATGGTATTCTTCTTCCTCAAGTTCGAAAATGAATGTACATTACTCCCAATCTCATATTTGTAGTTGCATTAATCAGTCTACAATGCGTTCCATCAGTAAGCCAATTCGAGTTTGTCTACATGTTTAATGAATCTTTCACCGTTGTTACCTTCTAATACTACGTTATTGTTTTCCAAGATTTTAACAATTTTGTATGGACCCTGGTATCGTTTGCTAAACTTTCCCTTTCTAGCTTCTATTTGCACCCGTACCATGTCTCCCGCTTTGCCTTTGAACGGATGTAATGTCCGATCGTAATACTTTTTCGACCTTTCCTTTGCCTGCACTAAGTTGGTCGCAGCCAAGGCCTGCATTTCGTTTAATCTGATCATTAGGTCTTCAAGATACGAGTTGTACGTTAAACGGTTTTCATCAGTATCAAACGAAGTTGGACAGCGCGCTATTCTTCCGAAAACTAGCTCATACGGTGTGAAGTTTGTAGCTTCATGAACTGCCGTATTGTATGAAAACATGGCAAATTGAACTAGTTCATCCCAATCGTCAAAGTCATTAATATAATGTTTAATGTACTCTGTTAAAACAATATGGCTACGTTCTAATGCGCCGTTTGATTGTGGTCGATAGCTGGAAGTAGTAATATGTTTAATTTTGAAAAGTCTAGCTAATTCTTGTAATAATTTATTTACGAAGCTTGTTCCTCGATCTGTTAGGATAGTTTTGGGCGATCCAAATTGCAAAATCAGATGTTTTACCATTGCATGAGCCACTGTCTCAGCTCTTATATCGGGAATAGGCACGGCAATACAAAATTTTGTCAAATTATCCTGCATAGTTAAGATATGCTTGTTGCCACTAGGGGTCTGCGGAAGTGGACCTACTGTATCTAGTGAAATTTTCTGAAACGGCTCAGATGGAGTGTCCGTTATTAGCATTGGCTCCCTAGTCTTTACGCGAACTAGCTTTTGTTCTTGACAGCTTTCGCATCTTCGAATGAAATTACAAATATCCTCTCTCATTCGTGGCCAATAAAATCTTTCGCGGATTCTTCGATAAGTTTTGGTCACGCCTTTGTGTCCTCCCATTAGTCCACTATGCATTTCCGAAATTATGCCTGGTCTTATTTCCGATGGTGGTATCCCGGTTATACCTGAACAGATGGTAATGTCTATGTCTTCGTCCTCAAAAATATATATTAATAAATTCGCGATGTCTATTGATAGTTCGTCAGTCATATCCCCTAATTTTGAAATTCTAAATGTTTTTATTTTCAAATCTAATAAAGTCGTTTTCAAATTTCCCAAAGCTACCTTGACGTTATGTAATTCAATTTTGTCAAAATGTTTTCTTTTAACTACGAGGCTGAATATGCTATATTTTCCCGTTTTTGTGATAATGACTTGGCCTAATTTTGGTTTTGCATCACGATGATCGTCTGCATTTATTAATTCCAAATCGTTTAATAGTCTGCTGACTGGTGTAGAAAATTCTGAATCTATTGATATGAAGTGTACATAGTTGTCTTTTCTGTATGTCAAGTTTTCACGACTGAATGAAATTCTATTCCCTGAATGGTAACTTGTTTTTGGAAATTTTAATGGCGATACTGTTTCTAAATCTGGGGGTATGCTTTCCGTAATTTCAATTCGCGTTGGTGAATCTTGGAATTCTAGTTGCGGCTGTAAACGCCTTGGCGTTTTGCTGACCTTGCTTTTTACTGAAATGTCCCCTGTCTCATTCACCTCAGGTATCATATTCAAAGGATACGGGGTTGAGAGTGCTATTGGTCTGGGTGCGACTATAGGTGTTGGTAATGCCGATTTCTGCAAAGGTCGACTAACTACTGTCTCATTCAAATTATTTTGATTGGTATTAGTCTGTCCAGCCTCGCTATTGTTTCCTTGATTTCTATTAACTCTTTCTAAAAATCTCTCAATTTAGTTATTCAGTTCGTCGTCATCCGTCTCGTCTTTTTCATCGAGTACCTCACGTATGGTTTTGTCTAATTCTTCACCCTCTGATATATGGCCTGGTAATTCTATTTCATCTGCATCCGAGTTACGGGAGTTGTCTAGAAGACTCCTCTCATGTAAGGTCTTGTCAAAGAGTTCAAATGAATCTTGCAACTCCTTCGGATTCAGATTACTTCTTTCGCGCAAAGATTTATTAAAGAGGTCAAATGATTTCCTTAGTTCTTTAGGATCTATAGATAATTTAGCTTTACGACTCGCTTCTGTTTGCAAAAATACATCATCATCCGAATCGCTATCTCTATCACGCGGTGATTTTAATTTTACCGTTATATTTTCAGGCTCAGAATCAGATTCAACGTCGTCGTCGTCAGTCTGAATGTCTGTTTGTTCAGCTTGTTGTGTTCCCTGGGATGTAGTAGGTTGTTCAAGACCTAAATTCGGCAATACACTTCTTTGCCTCCGGTAGGCCGGCGGTTCGGAAGATTCATCGTCGGATGAGTCCTCAGAAACAGCTTGCCTACTTCCTGCTGTTGTCCTAGCTCTCGATCGAGTTCTTGTTGAGATCGCGTTCTCATCAGGCTCTATGGTAGTCTTTGTTTTTGGACAGAATGTTTCGTCAGCTGATTTTTTCCTTGGAACCGAGTCTGATTTAGCTAATGGTCGCTTTATTTTTGGAGCAGGTAATTTTGAAATTTTCGAATCGATGGGTAATATCTTCCATTGGTTCGGTTTACTCCTGACCTTCAAGTTTGACCAAGGGTTCATAATAGCAAATATCGTTTGGAGTTTTTGATTTTCTATTAATTTTAAGTTTGTACAAGCAAAAATTTTGATTCCCGTTCCTCCAAAAATGAATCGTAACATGGTTCTTACTTTGTTCCATGCTAGTTTATCTAGACCGCATCCCATTCTAGGTATTCTAACTGTTTTAACAGAGTCATCCTCTAAAATTTTCCGAAAATTGATCACACTGAGGTACATGTCTTCATATTCTGGTTTGTCCCAAAAGTTTAATTTTGTCATAATGTAATAAATTTTCTGATCTGGTAGTTCTAATTTAGCTACTGAATGCATATCAGCTTGACTGCGAAGGTGTTCCGGTACCCCATATTTTTTCCTAAAATCGCTTGCTATACCGGAACTCATTTCAAGATCTACAGAAACGGTATGCGCATAATTGTCAAGTTTATCGAAAACGCTTTCATCTACTTCAATAATGTTTGGATTTTCAATGTCAGCTGTTCTAATTATTTTCAAATAGTCTGAATACTTTGGAAATGAATCTACAGATTTAATTATAAGGTTGTCGCTATCGTTTCCGCTATCAGATGACTCCGACGATTGGGTAATGCCGTCGGTAACAGGGACTGGATTGCGCGACAATGCATCTGCGTTACTGTTAAGTCGTCCAGCCTTGTGTTTGAATTCATACTCGTAATCTCGTAACTTGAGCCTCCATCGTATTAGTCGCTGCCCGGGATCTTTAATCGAGTCGATCCAGCGTAATGGCTCATGATCACTAAACAGTGTGAATTTTCGGCCATAAAGGTAAGGTCGAAAATGTAGTACGGCATATAGGGCTGCTAAACACTCCTTTTCAGTTGTAAAATAATTTTGTTCCGCTTTGCTCAGAGCACGAGACAGGTAGGCGACGGGCATGTCGTAACCGTCCACTTCCTGGCTCAAAACGGCTCCGATTGCATAGTCGGATGCGTCGGTGGTTAACGTGAATTGCTTTTTGAAATTTGGGTACTGCAAGATAGGATATTGGCATAGATATTTCCTTAAAATTTTGAAACTTTTCTTTTGATCTTTTCCCCAAATAAATGGTGATTCCTTCTTTAATAAGTCTGTAAGAGGCCTAGCCTTCCCCGCAAAATCTTTAATAAAACGCCTGTAGTAACCGGCTAGTCCCAGAAATTGTCTAATGTTCTTAGGATTTTTAGGTTGTGGAAAATGTCGAACCGCGGTAATTTTCTTCGGGTCCGGTCTAACTCCTGATCTGCCAATAATATGGCCTAAATAAGCCACTTCTGTTTTTAGAAATTCACATTTATCTGGTTGTAACGTTAATCTAGCGTCCTTTAATTTGTTAAATAACCGGCGGATTTTCTTCCCGTGTTCTTCTAAATTCTTTGCATAAACTACGACGTCGTCTAAATAAACGAAAACTTCGACTCCTTGTAGTCCGCGTAATGTTTGATCCATTAATCTTTGAAATGTAGCGGGCGCGTTTTTAAGCCCTTCAGGCATTCTGAGATATTCGTAATGACCGTTTGATGTTGTGAATGCGGTTTTTGCTCTATCTTGGGGGTCCATTTCAATTTGTTGGAAACCGCTTGCAAGATCGAAAGTTGAAAAATATCGCGCTTCACCGAGATGATCAAGAATGTCTGTAATGTTAGGTAATGGATACGCGTCCCCAATTGTCTTTTCATTCAATTTCCGAAAATCAATTACCATGCGCCATCGTTTTCTACCCGCAGAATCTGGTTTTTTGGGTACAATCCACACGGGTGAATTATACGGCGAATTTGAAGGAACTATTATTCCGTTGTCAATCTTAATTTTGATTTGGTTTTCAATCTCGGTTTTGTGGATTGGAGGGAACCGGTATTGTCGCGTATTAATCGGTATATCATCTTCGGTTGGTATACGATGCTGAATTCCGGGTGTAGATTTTAATTTATCTCCAGGTAAATGAAATAATTCTGGATATTCCTCAATGATATCTAATACGTGGTCGCGTTCCTCTAAATTCAAATGATCTAAATGCAATTTTGATTGAATTTCTGTAAACCGATCAGTCACTACAGGTTCTAAATTTAAGTCTTCTGAACTTGAATCGTGATATTCATGCTCCTCCGGAAAGTTGTGATATTCAAAAGGTATCACTTCCTGTGGTGGAATCTCTATCTCAATATCTCTATCTAAGGTATTAATTGCAAGAACATGGCATACGCCATCTTGTACCGAGACTGCAGCCTCACCAATGTATACGCCGTCTATGGTTTTTACGCGTGGCAAATATGCTTCTTTTGTGCCACAACTGATTACGTCGATGCCAATGGCTTGCTTTGTGCGCGCACGAATTTTAAACAAACGTTTTCGCGATTTTGTTTCGGTATCGGAATGTTCTTCGTATCCGATAAATCGTAGCGGTCTAATCGGGTCAGTTTTCGTTACCAAGGTGTTATGTGTAAAGGAGATCTCAGCCTTACGCTCGCGCAAATAATCTTTACCTAATATACCGTCGCAATTTAGCAAAAAGGTTGATCGTACGACGTGAAATTTACTTGGTTCGTTTTGTAAAGTTGAATTCGTTATTCCCAAAGTTTTCACTTTTTCAGTTGTTATTCCCGTCATCATAGAAATTTCGTCTACACTGATTAAAACGTCGGGATGTAAAACATTTGCTTTAATTAGACTGATATCTGCGCCGGTGTCTATTAGAAAAATAGCTGAATGTTCTTTTAATTCAGGAGCTGTCATCCTGATCAGTGGCGATTCTCGATCTGGTCCGCGCATATCGATGCACCGGCCGGCGGTTCCGCGAAACGGACCGTCGGTTGACGCTCGGGCGTCGCGTACCTCGCCGTTGCGTCCGGACGACGAGTCGCGTTCAAGTTTAAAGATTCAGCTGTTTCGGACGTTCTACGCGGAGATGGTGACCGTGTTCTGACGTTCGAATTATCAAACCTCGCTTGATTAAAACCGGACTGCTGATTCGGGTCGTATGAACGGGTGTTCGAATTTGGCGAATTCGGCCTGCTCGTATTTAAATTTGCTCCCGGCGATCCCGATCTCTGTGGAATCGATGCTGGATTTATTGTGGGCGGATATCCATAAGGTGGTAGATACGGATATGTCATCGGCGGATAATAATACGGGTGTTGTGGAAAATAAGGCGGATATTGATAACCACGCGGTTGCTGGTACTGGAGCTGTGAGTGAGCGGGCATGCCGTATGGGTAATAACCCCTCGGTTCGGGTGATCGTCGATCGGCGACGTTTGCCGTTGGGTGTCTGTACATGGCCGCGTTCGGCGACGGGCTTCTCGCGCGCGTCTCCGCTCCGTCTAAGATGCCGTAACTCGAATACGATCGCGGCGCGTTATTTTGATTATAGATCATTGGAGAGTTCGGTCGCGGAATTTGTACTCTCTGCGTTTCTCCGGAAGATATTATTCCCTGGCGCATACGATTTTCTGTTTGTCGCGCTAACTTAAACGCTTCTTCCAATGTCTTTACACGTCCTTCAACATATCTTTCGATAGCTTCAGGTAGTCCTCGAATATAAGCATCTAACGCGTTCACTTGTAGCACTTTCATTACCGCGTCGACTTCGGTTTTTCCGTACTCGTCTTCTAAAGCTACGCGAGCTGCACTGACCAAAATTTTTAATCGATCGTAGAAATCGCTCACGCTTTCATCACGTTTCATCCGTATATTCGCGATCTCTTGTTGATAATACGGATAAGTCTTTTCAGCTGCAAATCTACTTTTTAGATGTTTTATCAATTCGTTAACCGTATTGAAAGTCTCGCCATATGTACTATCGCGAGCTGCTCCTTGCAATTTTCCTAGAACGCACTTCACATATGCGCCTTCCGAATTTGGCGGAACATACACTGAACCATTTTGCACGTCTTGTAAGAAATCTTTTAAACGAATATTTTTCCCGTCAAAATATGGAATATTTAATGTACTATGCTGCAGCGCGAAGCATTCCGCCATCGACGTCATCATCGCATTACTTGCGTCTAGAGCGGATACATTAGTTCGGTCCGCGCTCTGGTTTCCCGTTTCGTTAGGCATTTCAATATCGAAAAAGATCGTTTATGCACACAAAATAATTCAGGCCAATTTTAGGCAAATATTGGGAACACAGCTAATACACAAATGACCAGTGGAAAATTCGGCAATATACGATATCAGGATATTATGACATATACATACAAATACACAAATAATAATTCGCAGAGTTTCATGCACAATTGGTCGTTAATTATAATTATTATCTAGAAAGAAAGATACTTTGTTTTTTCCATGCGTTTGACCAGTTTTTCAATTTTAACACAAAAATTTAAAATTTTTTTTTTTTTTTATTTTTTTTATTTAAACAAATCTCACTTTTAGCAACAATATCCCACCGCTGCCACCAATTCTTGTGTTACGTGGGGGTGAGGGTGTACTGAGCGGTGGTAGTTGATGATTAAATCAATAATCTAGCTCCCACGCAACGACAATGAATAATAATTAAAACTAAGAGAAAGACCTACCTTTCGGTACGCCGGTAATTTGTAGGATCGTGTTGCTATAGACCTGTACAGGTCTGTGAGGTTTGTTTAAATAGTTGAGGCTATTTTATAATAAAGAAAATGGGAAGAAGGTCGCTCAAAACAAATGTTTAAAAAGATTTAACTGGTAAAAGATGTAGTATATTCTGGTTCAATTTAGTTATCGAAATATCTGGTAACAATCGATGGTGATAAAAATATATATGAGCCAAAAATAACAATTTATGAAATATTCAAGTTTATACAAATCGTGTGTTGTTTGATTCTAATGGATATTATTATTTGGTACCAGGAACATCTATTCTGAACGATGGTTATAACTAGCTGGTCGTGAATATTGTATTGTATTGTATCTCTCTTTTTAGATTATCTTAAATCGTTTAATATAATATATATATATATTTAATATATATATTTAATCATTTAGTCTTATTTGTAAATTCTTGGAAACAATAAATGGAATTTAATTGGGGGTAGTGAAGCTAGCCACCAATTCTATGCTTGGTTTTTGTGAATTTACTGAAGAAATTTTGATTATCAAGGTGAACAAGAATTCGTCTAATTTAGAAGATTTACACTCGGATTGACTTAGCTTTTGGGTGAATCGGTCGGCGAGATTGAGAGCCGTCGGATCGTGTCGGTCTGCGTCAGTAGAATGTTGGACCAGGGGCCTCACCTCAAATTTGGAATAGTTGATGAATCGAATGATGTTGCACGTTGGTCACTTAGTCTTTGTGAATTTAGATTGATATTTTGTTACCGAGAGTTATAATCGAAAGTGTCCGTTTTTCTGATTTTAACGTATGATCAATTAATTGGAACGATTAATTTATTGAAAATGAAAGTGTAATTATTATTATTATTACTTAAGATTACCTGATTCGGTTTGAATCAGGGCCGAACTTGGTTTAATTAAGGAAAATGGAACTGCATAAAAATGTCTATTCGCGAAATAACGAGATTTAGTAAAGAACAGCAAAGATGGAAATGTAGAAGATAGTGAGTCTTTTGCAATTAACAGATTAACTGAAGCTCGAATTTAACGAATTAGCGCGAGACTTTAGGCCGGTCACAATTAAGATTTTCCAAACGCTACTCTTGCTCGAGAGGGCTAATCCGGGTTTACGTCCACGCACTTCGCGACTTGACAGACGAAAGACGCGGCTTCTTGGGCCCGAGGGTCCAAGGAGCTGCAGTTGTAATTAGTTACAACGGTAATTAGCCAATGAGGTGCGAGGGCGACCTCCTGGTGCCCAAATCCACATGGTCAGCGTTACTTCTCGCTCTTCGACGGTGTTCCGACGATTCTCAATCTCGTCGGTGACACATTAAAAATATGAACAAAAGATATTCGCATGCAATGTTCACACATTCATTCATACATTCCAATGAGTAATCTATTTTAATTTGATGGTTCTGAAGGTAGTGGTTTATCCTAGTTATTGATTATAATTTTAATTTAAAAAGAGGGATATTTCCAGGCTGAGCGCTACTGATACTAGCTCAGCAGTCTCTCATCTCAGTTCTTGGTACCAGTTAAATAGAATAAAGTTGAACCTTATACTAGGGATCATCGTTGGTCTCTACGTGACTTTTGCCAGGAGGGGTGGAACTCGCCGTTATTAGAATATGAGATTTTGATGAAATGATATCTGTGCATTGAAGAAATTAAAGTAATGAAATGAAATGGAATTTAGAAAAAGGTACGCCAAGGCGGTACGTCGGGGCGTAACACCTGGATCTAAAACAATATCGCAAAGTTTTTGTTGGGCGCCTGGCGTGATTAACACGCCTCGAAATCATTAATACGCTATTCCTCGGGCATATGCTCGATAGCTCAGTACCGCGGAGAGGGGAGGGGTAATTTTTGGAGAGAGAGAGAGACACTCGAAATACACACGCTATTTAACAAAAGTAAAATAAAATCTTATATTTCCCAATAGCGGTGATACAAAACAAAAAAAAAATATAATCCAAAAATCGCTCATCGCGAGTCTAAAACTAAACAGAAAATTACACATAACCTACTCTATTTCTTACTCTAATGAGCTCGCGGCTCCCTAACTAAAACGTCACTAAAATTCGCCATTCGACGGTGCGCCGTCAGGTCTCGCAACTTAAAACACCATGCTCAAACTTCTCGTCTCAACTGCTGCGCAACGCAACAGCAATTTCGACTATACATCGCCTAACCTCGACTAAACACTAATTATTCGACGGTGCGCCGTCAGGTCTCGCAACTTAAAACACCATGCTCAAACTTCTCGTCTCAACTGCTGCGCAACGCAACGGCAATTTCGACTATACATCGCCTAACCTCGACTAAACACTAATTATTCGACGGTGCGCCGTCAGGTCTCGCAACTTAAAACACCATGCTCAAATTTCTCGTCTCAACTGCTGCGCAACGCAACGGCAATTTCGACTATACATCGCCTAACCTCGACTAAACACTATCTTAACTAAACGTAAACTTAACTAAGCGCAAGCACCACTACATTTAACTTCAACTATACACAAGCTCAAAGTAACTCAACTCAACCTACATTATCTTAACTAACGGGTACGGAACTCAATGCAGGCGCAACTAAACGTAACCTAAACTATACGCAATCGCAACGCATCCGAACTTAATTCTTTTCAAAATCCTCCAAAACGTTACCCGCTAATCCGAGCACTCCAATTCGGTGCTTCCCGACCTACTCGAGAGGTGACACAAAAAGAAAACGATAACGCGGCTCGACCCGGTACGGCGAAATTCGGCTATACTTGGTTTCACTAACGAGAACGATTCAACTAAAACCCGTGACTCTACTCAACTTTTTCAGAAACTCAAAATTTACTTTACTCTAACCCGCGTACTCAGGCTACGGTCATCAAGCAAGAGAATCGGCAAAAGAATTTCGAGTACTTTTCTACAACGCAAATCCAAAACGGCTATCCGTTACTCGGCAAGCCTTTTCGCAATTATGCTCGAAATTCAATCGCGGGGATAGAAGCAGCGCTTACCTTCTACATCCTTGCCACCCCCTTTCCATTCCCCTCGCGATTTTTGGGCGACTCCATTGCGTCGCGGAACTCCCCCCAAAACGTGACTACTAATCACGACCGCCAGAACTAGAGTGGTTTCAAAAACCTACCACCTGCCGCAACACGGATCTCGATACGCCATCCCACACGTGACGTCATACCCCCAAGAATACGCAATAATCGATCCGTCATCGATTTCGTCGACCGCGCAACTCGACGCGCACCTTCGATAGCATCGCTGCGCAGAACTTAAAGCTAGGTCGCAATCTCGTCCTCTGCGCAGCTCCATGATGTCTTGGCGGTGAGCGTGGTGCTCCCTCGTCGCTAGTCGGTCCGTCGCAAGTTCGCTGGTCAATTGTTGGCGGGGTGAAGGGGAAGAGGCTGCGGCGCGCCGGCCGCCAGCGGGAATCGCGTCCACCTTGGATTCCGGCGATGCGGGGATCTGCGTCGGCTCCCCCTCCGCAGCCTCGACATCCTTCCTTCGCAATTGTCGCTAGTCCGCCACTTCGCACTTTCCTCGAATTCGGTGTCGACTTCTTGCCTGATGCCGTTGTAGCTCGAAAAATAAAAAAACAAAAAAAACTGAAATATCTTACGCTGGTCGCTAAAGTGTCCCCTCTCGTAGTTTCGGATGCGTGACTCTAGTCCTGGCGCTCTTTTCCAAAAACTTCGCGACTCAATTTCGGAAATTCCTAAATTTTTGGTTCCGCCCAGGGTTCAAGGAGCCCCTTGTAACGGGCATCAAAAATGCCACGTTACAACTCTCCCCCCCCTAGACGGAACGCGGGGGGTGTCAGAGCGCCAGCGCTGCATCCCGCGAGCCGAACTCCGCGAGGTGACCGCAAGCTTAAGATAATCACACGCCAATGCGCAGTATTCATTGATCAACAAACAAAAACATCAAAAAAAAAATGCATCGATAACCGTATCCAAAAGACCTCTGTCTGGGTCACATCAGATGACCGAGCCTCCTGGTTTTCGCCACTACCGCCACTGCCTCCCTTCCTAATGGCAATTTTGCCACGGTGAGTGCTCGGACTCGCAATCGTATCCGGAAGTATTGAGTACCACTTGCCACTGGGACTCACCCCTCGCACCCGCTTGTATTGGTATCATAACCGCGACCAACGAAGTCCAATAAACAAACCTTGACCGTGGAATCAAAACAAAAAGAGAAAAAGGAAAAAAAATTTTTACGCGACAGCGCTCAGGATGGTGTCAGTCGAACCAACGCCACAGCTGTTTTCAAGTACAACCTTCAAAACCAACCGGCCAATCTACAACGGTCTTCGAAATCCAAACATAATTCAAAATTCTAAACATTCTGTAGCGAACAAGAGGGGTCATCCCGGGCAACGTATCTATTATGTAACACTGAGAACCCACACCCACAATCCTCAACTCAAGTAATGCGATAGCGTCACAACACAAAAACCAAAAACAATCGTCTCGGGCTGAAATCATACACCGTCACCCCTGCGGCAAAAACAAAAGAAAAACCAAACAAACTAAAAAAATCAGCCGCGACCTGCAATCGAAAGTTCCGCAATCGTCCCGTGATAATAAAAAAAAACAGAAATACGAAAGAAAAATCGAAATCAAAAATCCAAATAAAATTTAAACCAGAAAGCAAATGGAAAGGCGATAATAGCAGGCAAACCATCGGACGGGTAATGTGCGTGCGAACATACGCAAGGGTTTTCTCGGTCACCCGGTATATTCGCGACGTCGTAGCCTGAGTTATTTAATATTATTCGCCACCTGGTATACTCTATTTTATCTCTCGCTTAACCTACAGAACCTTACATTGCTAGTTCAAAATATCAACAAACCTAACCGAGGTGTGTCGCGACCTCTCTCTCCTAATCTCCGGCCGCTGTTGTCAACGATTCGCCAACGCTAACTGATTCCAGATTCGAAATTTTCACAGCGAAAACGCTACTATCTAAATCGGAAATTTACAGCGGATTTTCTCGACGGCCCCACGTTGGGCGCCAATTTGTGACGTGGATTTTTCCCGCTCTTCGGTCACTCGGAGCAAATAACCGAGAACTTACCGCGTGCACAATAATTTGGCGTCCGAGAGGTATCCTGGATCTGAAACAATATCGCGAAATTTGTTGGGCGCCTGGCGTGGTCAACACGCCTCGAGATCGGTAATACGATATACCGCGACCATATGCTCGGTAGCTCAGTACCGCGGAGAGGGGAGGGGTAATTTTTGGGTAGAGAGGATTGCAACACAAGTAAGCCAACGCGTGATGTGGCTAAATTACTATAAAATTCCAATGGTATATTTCTCATCAGCGATATTACAAAAACAAAAAGAAATAAAAATAAAATAAAAAGAATGATAATACGACCACGCAAGTCGTCCTTCGCGATTCCAAATACAATGTTAACTTTTATATAACTAAATAAGAAAGGGAGAAATACACCAAATAAAAAAAAATAACAAAAAAAAGGTGAATAAATCTAGGAGACCTCTACGGCCTACGTGCGCTAGTCGCCGTCTTAATAATACCCTAATTCGTAAAAACCAAAAACAAAATCGGACTCAATGCGCTGCTCGCGAACGTCCTTTACAAAATGGCGCTGATCGCCCACTTAATACTAACTGGTACTGCAAACAAAAAGAGAAAAAAAATAACTAAACTGAGGCGAGGCTCGTCGCGACACCCGCGATCCTCCTCTAAAAACGCATATTTTTATCAGCGCGCACCCGAGCTTCACTTTCTCGGCGACGGCGGGACGCAGTCGCGAATTCGAATGCTCCCCGTGACTGCTCGCGACCTACACGAGAATGGAGGATGTACCGGACGAAGTGAAATGACCCCGTGTAACGGACTTCGGTCACACTCAAACTCGAGACAATAACGTCTCGGCTCAACCCGTGGCTCGACTCGATTTTCTGGATCCCCCGAAATTAACGCTACTCCCTTACGCGCAACTCAGGCTACGGTCACCAAGCAAAAGAATCGACAAACGAATTTCGAGTACTTTTCGACACGCAAACTCCAAAATGGCGATCCTTTATCTGATCAGCCTTTACTCAATTACTCTCGAAATTCGATCGCGAGAATATCAGCAGCGCTTACCGCTCCACATCCAGTGGACGAAGGCACCCACACCCTCGTGACGGGTCCCTGACATCCCTCGCAAAACCGTCGCAATGAACACCGAAAACAAAAAAAAGCACTGATGCGCACGCTATTACCCACTCGCTAGGAACGCCAAAACTTGAGTGATCTCGGATGGTCGCAACGCCGATCTCGTCGCGCTAATTTTTCGTGACGTCATCACCCTAAGAATGCGCAACAATCGATCGGTCATCGATTTAGGGGATTGCACAACTTGCCGCGCACCTGTCGTCTCTACGCGGCGCAGAACTTAAGGCTAGATCGCGATGTCGTCTCCCGCGCAGCTCTACGTAGTCCTGGGGTTGGGCGGGGTGGTGCTCCCTCGTCGCTAGCTGGTATCTCGCGGTTGCCTTGGTTGGGCGAAGGCGGGGTGAGCGGGGTGGCTGCGGCGCGCCGGCCGCCAGCGGGAATCGCGTCCGCCTTGGATTCCCGCGCTGCAGGGATCTGCGTTGCCTCCCCCTCCGCAGCCTCGGTGTCCTTCCCGCGGGATCTCCGTGGTTTCGCCTTGCCTCGAAAGATGTTCGGCGTCGGAGTTAGTCGTTGGAGGGTAGCCGGTACACTCAAAATAAAAAAAAAATAAAAGCCTGAAATATCTTGGTCGCAATACGCTATTTCGTCCCTGTCGAAGCTCGGGTGCGTGACTTCAGTTCTGGCGCTCTCTAGGGTTATTTCGCGACTCGATTTTCTAAACCCTGATTCCGGGATCTCGCCCAGGGTTCAGGGAGTCTCTTGTAACGGGCAGGCCTAACCGAACTGCCACGTTACAACTCCCACGTTGAGGGGGGGGGGAGAGTTGTAACGTGGCATTTTTGATGCCCGTTACAAGGGGCTCCTTGAACCCTGGGCGGAACCAAAAATTTAGGAATTTCCGAAATTGAGTCGCAAAGTTTTTGGAAAAGAGCGCCAGGACTAGAGTCACGCATCCGAAAATACGAGAGGGGACACTTTAGCGACCAGCGTAAGATATTTCAGTTTTTTTTGTTTTTTTATTTTCGAGCTACAACGGCATCAGGCAAGAAGTCGACACCGAATTCGAGGAAAGTGCGAAGTGGCGGACTAGCGACAATTGCGAAGGAAGGATGTCGAGGCTGCAGAGGGGGAGCCGACGCAGATCCCCGCATCGCGGGAATCCAAGGTGGACGCGATTCCTGCTGGCGGCCGGCGCGCCGCAGCCTCTTCCCCTTCACCCCGCCAACAATTGACCAGCGAACTTGCGACGGAGCGACTAGCGACGAGGGAGCACCACGCTCACCGCCAAGACATCATGGAGCTGCGCGGAGGACGAGATTGCGACCTAGCTTCAAGTTCTGCGCAGCGATGCTATCGAAGGTGCGCGTCGAGTTGCGCGATCGACGAAATCGATGACCGATCGATTGTTGCGCATTCTGAGGGTGATGACGTCACAAAAAATTAGCGCGACGAGATCGGCGTTGCGACCATCCGAGATCACTCGAGTTTTGGCGTTCCTAGCGAGTGGGTAATAGCGTGCGCATCAGTGCTTTTTTTTGTTTTCGGTGTTCATTGCGACGGTTTTGCGAGGGATGTCAGGGACCCGTCACGAGGGTGTGGGTGCCTTCGTCCACTGGATGTGAAGCGGTAAGCGCTGCTGATATTCTCGCGATCGAATTTCGAGAGTAATTGAGTGAAGGCTGATCAGATAAAGGATCGCCATTTTGGAGTTTGCGTGTCGAAAAGTACTCGAAATTCGTTTGTCGATTCTTTTGCTTGGTGACCGTAGCCTGAGTTGCGCGTAAGGGAGTAGCGTTAATTTCGGGGGATCCAGAAAATCGAGTCGAGCCACGGGTTGAGCCGAGACGTTATTGTCTCGAGTTTGAGTGTGACCGAAGTCCGTTACACGGGGTCATTTCACTTCGTCCGGTACATCCTCCATTCTCGTGTAGGTCGCGAGCAGTCACGGGGAGCATTCGAATTCGCGACTGCGTCCCGCCGTCGCCGAGAAAGTGAAGCTCGGGTGCGCGCTGATAAAAATATGCGTTTTTAGAGGAGGATCGGGGGTGTCGCGACGAGCCTCGCCTCAGTTTAGTTATTTTTTTTCTCTTTTTGTTTGCAGTACCAGTTAGTATTAAGTGGGCGATCAGCGCCATTTTGTAAAGGACGTTCGCGAGCAGCGCATCGAGTCCGATTTTGTTTTTGGTTTTTACGAATTAGGGTATTATTAATACGGCGACTAGCGCACGTAGGCCGTAGAGGTCTCCTAGATTTATTCACCTTTTTTTTGTTATTTTTTTTTTATTTGGTGTATTTCTCCCTTTCTTATTTAGTTAGATAAAAGTTAACATTGTATTTGGAATCGCGAAGGACGACTTGCGTGGTCGTATTATCATTCTTTTTATTTTATTTTTATTTCTTTTTGTTTTTGTAATATCGCTGATGAGAAATATACCATTGGAATTTTATAGTAATTTAGCCACATCACGCGTTGGCTTACTTGTGTTGCAATCCTCTCTACCCAAAAATTACCCCTCCCCTCTCCGCGGTACTGAGCTACCGAGCATATGGTCGCGGTATATCGTATTACCGATCTCGAGGCGTGTTGACCACGCCAGGCGCCCAACAAATTTCGCGATATTGTTTCAGATCCAGGATATCTCTCGGACGCCAAATTATTGTGCACGCGGTAAGTTCTCGGTTATTTGCTCCGAGTGACCGAAGAGCGGGAAAAATCCACGTAAAAATACATATATATATATATATACATATATATAAGTGAACATCTTTCGAGGCAAGGCGAAACCGCGGAGATCTCGCGGGAAGGATACCGAGGCTGCGGAGGAGGAGACAACGCAGATCCCTGCAGCGCGGGAATCCAAGGCGGACGCGATTCCCGCTGGCGGCCGGCGCGCCGCAGCCTCCCCGCTCACCCCGCCTGCGCCAAACCAAGGCAACCGCGAGATACCAGCTAGCGACGAGGGAGCACCACCCCGCTCAACCCCAGGACTCCGTAGAGCTGCGCGGGAGACGACATCGCGAACTAGCCTTCAGTTCTGCGCCGAGTAACGACGACAGCATGCGCGGCAAGTTGCGCAATCCCCAGAATCGATGACCGATCGATTGTTGCGCATCCTTAGGGTGATGACGTCACGAAGGATTAGCGTGACGAAATCGGCGTTGCGACCATTCGAGATCACTCTAGTTCTGGCGTTTACAGAGGACGGGTGAACAAATCGATTGTGCGTTGTTTTTTTTATTGTGACAAATTTGCGGAAAATGGCAGCAAGAGACCACGAGGGGGTGGGCCCGTTTGTCTCGTGGATGTGGAGCGGTAAGCGCTGTTAACCTTCTTGCGAGAGAATCTCGAGAGATCATTAGTAAAGGCTTGCCGAGGACGGATAGCCAGTGAGGATTGGCGTTAGCGACTGTACTCGAGATTCTTTAGCCGATACATTTGCTTGGTGACCGTAGCCTGAGTTGCGCGTAAGGGAGTAGCGTCAATTTCGGGGGATCCAGGAGATCGAGTCGAGTCACGGGTGGAGCCGAGACATTATTGCCTCGAGTTTGAGTGTAACTGAAATCCGTTACACGGGGTCATTTTACTTCATCCGATACACCCTCCGTTCTCGTGTAGGTCGCGAGCAGTCTCACGGGGAGCATTCGAATTCGCGACCGCGTCCCGCCGTCGCAGAGAAAGTGAAGCTCGGGTGCGCGCTAATAAAAATATTCGTTCCTAGCGGAGGGTCGCGGGTGCCGCGACGAGCCTCGTTTCAGTTTAGTTTTTTTTTAATCTTTTTGCATAATCAGTTAGTAATAAGTTGGCGATTAGCGCCGTTCTGTAGAGGACGATCGCGAGCAGCGCGTCGCGTCCGATTTTGCTTTTGGTTTCTTTTTGTGTGTAAATTAGGGGTCACGAGTAGCATAGTGACTAGCGCACGTAGGCCGTAGAGGTCCTCGGGATCCCTTCATATTTTTATTCCTTTTTTTTCTTGATTGATTATTTTGTTTGCTCGTTCTTTTTTTTTTTAAGCTAAGCGCTTGCGTTTGGGATCGCGAGAACAAGCTTCCGCAGTATTGTCATTATTTTTAATTTTTTTTTGTAATATCGCTATTTTGAAATATATTGTTTGATTTCCTTGCTACTTTGTGAAATAACTTGTCGGCGTACGTGTGGCGTATCTCTCTCTACCCAAAAATTACCCCTCCCCTCACCGCGGTACTGAGCTGCCGAGCATCTGGTCGCGGTATATCGTATTACCGATTTCGAGGCGTGTTGACCACGCCAGGCGCCCAACAAATTTCGCGGTATTATTGCAGGTTCAGGGGACATCGTGGACGCCCAATTATTGTGCACGCGGTAAGTTCTCGGTCATTTTTTCCGAGTGACCGAGGAGCGGGAAAAGTCCACGTCACAGTGAATAGAAATCTTGACTTCCACTAAAATGTTATGCCATTTATATATTCCGTGATCTCTTGTAAATGTAATAATTTTTCATTTCATTCGACGGGCAACTTTTAATGTTTATGTAAATGACATTGATTTATGATATCGTAGACTCAAAATAGAAATAGAAATTGCTAATCTTTTAGTAAGTGGTGTGATACGACACGTGTCTCGTGGACTCGCGTATTCTATGCTCGATATAAGACACGTATCGTTGTAGATCATGGCGCGAGACATGCAAACATTAGGAGTAGGTTAGGTTAGGCATCACTACCCAACATCCATTGGAGCGAGAGAGAGGGCTGACAAAGTGACCGCCGCATGACGTATCGGTGTCAGTTTTATGAAGTAATGAAGCGAACAAACCTAACAAAATACCTATTGAAGAATCGTACACAGAGGGACAACACAACATTAACGAAGGTGATAATATTGATTTTATAATCAAGTTCGGAATTGTGATTAATTTTTCAGTTAAAACAAGAAATTAAAATATGCTAAATAACTTCGAAAAACCCAAATAAAAATAATACTCATCCACAAATCGCGGCGTAGATTGTGAATTTAAATTAGCATTGAACTTCACACCAGTTGACACGTATTCGGTTGAGAGAGAATATAGTTTGTCTTCACACGTGCAATCCAGACTCTGCTCATTGTCAGTCGTGAAAATTCTAGAAAACGTTTACAGAAACACTAGAGGCTGTTGAAAAAGGTAATAATTCTTAATTGTCGCGTCAATCTCGTAGTAGTCGTCATTTATCATATTGAAGTTAATAATGTTATCGTAACAATTTATGCTGAGGAAGCACCATTATTTCGCCATGTTGGAACTGTTTGAAATTCAGTAAACCGTAATGAAACAAAACACTCATATATTTCGAAAGCTTAGTTCCTGAAAAATCATTGTAAAATTAAGAAAATAGTGATTTTTTCCCCAATGTATCGTCATTACGATAACGTTACTAACTTCAACCTTCTCAAGATTTACTTTTTAACTGAAGCAAATAATTAAACATTCACTTACTAGGTAATTGAGAATAATATCGTAGTAATAAATGAAGAGATTGGAAAAAAAAATCTCATCATTTCTACTCACTACTTTAACCATTCGTTTCTCTGCGAAATAAGTATATTTTATTATTTATAGATAAAACTATGGACATGTATCCATCTCAATTCGTACAGTTTTTACCCAAAGGAAAAGGCGTCGATATTGACTGTGTGCCGCTGAGTTGGCTCGATTACAATTCTGAGAAGAAAGAGTGTGTTGCAAAGTTTATGTCTCCACCATACACTAAAGCTAAAAGTAAGCTTTTAAACTCAATGAGACGAGATCTAAAAGATCTGGATTCTGACTGGCCGCTTTACGAAGTACTGACGCGTGGCCAAGCAAGTGAGTTCTAATGTGAAATTCTTTGAAAACTAAATTCGAGCAATCTTTCATTTTTCAATTTTGACTTCTTTTCTGTGTTTGTTAGATTTGTTTTATTTGTTTCTTTGGCAGACTAAATTTAACTATGATAAATATTTTGATAAGCTATCAATTGCTATTTCTATTTACCAGAAACATATGACGAAGCTATGTTACGTCTAAACGCTTCGCAAACTCAAGAATATGCTTACACAACTGACACTGATTTAAATCAAGAAGAAAAATGTAAAAAATTAACTAAAACGTTGACTCTCAAAAAAATAACTGCAGATGCAACTCCTGTTGAAAATTTAATGCAAGTACCGGCCATAAGTTCTGCTAGCGTTTCTGAATCTGCATCAGGATATTCTCGATGTGAGTTGTCTCTTGGAAAAACCACGTTGAACGGAGGGTATTACGTTCTAAAAGTAGAGAAAAAAAAGAAACATTTTTCCAAGTATATGGACATTTCCTTTTACAAATTTTTAAATTAGTTTTCTTGAATACGCGACTGTATAAAAAATTTTGTTGCTATCAATATTTATTTCACCAACTCCGAACAAAATCAATGGCTTTTCCCTGCAAGATTTTTACTGATGTCCGATATGTTTTTAGAAATCATTTGTAACCTTGTATCTTATGTGTTATCATTAGAAAATTATAATTCTACCTCGGAGGCTTCTGCTATGGAAGAAAATCAAAACGTGAACTGTAAAAAAAGCAAAATATCTAATTCCACGCACAAACAGACTCTCAGAGATATTTCAAATCGTCCGACATCTCACGTAACTAGCAATAAAACTTCACCACGAAGACGTGTCAAATGTAATACAAATGTGTTACCATCGGATAAAGCAACTAGCTCCGGTAATTATTTTCCGCAGTTGTACGTATGGCAACTAATTTTTCACACACTACCCTCCTTTTTTACTTGCAGATTATTCAAAGTCAAAAATGAAAAAAATCTTAAATACGCAGCTTGATAAAACATTGTTGACAGATAAATCTGTACAACCAAGCAAGTTTAGCCGAAAAGTTATCAGAATCAAAATTTTTATTTCATCATTTCCTTTTCTTTTCTCGAATCCATTCATTTAAGACTTTTTTTTTCAGCAGATATAACCAAGCTCGGAAGTGAAGAAGATTCACTGTCTGACATTCAAGGTTAGTTAGCCAAACTAAACCAATTTTATTCATTTCGATTATTCATATCTACGTTTTTTACACAAGTTTATCACACGATCACAGACTCGAATATAGCTCATAGATGTAGATCTGAAGGTCATTCTCCACGTATGCCTAAAGAAATTGATATTGAAAGCCACCCATCAACTTCTGTGCATCATTTCACACCACGTGCAGCAAAAATACCCCTGTGTAGCTCTGGCACACAGTCTTCAAAAAATTCAAAATCCGTTTATACTCGAAGTTGTATAGACGCTGCATACCAGAAAACACCAGTATCAACAAAAACTTCGTGTGAGTAGTTTAATGTTCAAATTTTTTCTTGAATAAGTATCTTGTCCCCTTGCTAGATGATTCAGGGAAAAAATGTCTTGTTCGCAAAACAAAGTATCTTTGTATATTAACTGGCTCCTATACAAAGAAGTTGAAGTTATTCGCCTTATTTTAGTTAAATATAAGTACTCATGGGATAAAAATCAATTTTCTCAATCTGAAATTTATTTGAAAAACTTTTTTGTCACCTCTCTCAACTTTTTCATCAGATTCAAACAGTCGTACTGTTTTTGAAGATGGTGGATCACAGACATTTCTTCATCAGAACTTTAACAGCAAAGGTACCTCCATTGTTCACTCACTCACGAGTTCTAATAATAATGTATCAGTATTTTATATTTTTTACTCATAATTCACTTTTAATCATTTCCATGTTTTCAGCTGCTTTAACAAGCTTGCAAAACAATGTTTCAATCATGCAACAGGATGTGAAGGGAATTAAAATCAGAATGAATATTATGAAAAACGATATCGCAGAAATAAAAAATATTCTAAAAGAAGTTTTACGAAAAGCACCGGGTGGGATTCAAACTCCGCGTTTTCAAGAAACTTATAATTTAAAACTTCCATTGCCCACTATGAATGATTTCGAAGCATTCAACTCAGAATTAATAAATAATGACAGTTTTCGTTCTGATTTTGTAAGTTTAATTTAAAAAAAAAATTCAGTCAATATTTGTAACCTATACCGTAATAACTGTTCATATGTTTTAGGCTCTATCACTATTATTTATAATAGATTCGTCCAACAGCCTATCAAGAAACGTTACTAACATAATGAAAAAAATCATATCCAGGGTTGTGGCAATGGAATATACAGCTTGCAAGTCCATTGCTAATAAAAAAATTCTGAAAGGAACACCTTTTTGTAACTGCTTAATATTTATCATTCGTAAGACTAGTACCTAAATAAAAGTATCTTAAAAATGAACTTGATTTTTGAGGTGTTCATAATAGATAAACATCCTAAAATATGATTCCAGAGGCATTTAAAACTAAATCCGAAAATGATTAGGCTATGTGCCGGATTTCCGAAAAATTTGTCCTCGATAAAGTAGGTCAAGTTCTTGCGAACGCGCGAGACTGGGGTGGCTATAGAAGCCATCGCAAGGCAAAAGAACCTCAAGATAACAATGGACTTCACAACAACTGAAGATGTTACCCACTTCAAGTACAATGTTATGAATATTTTGCTGTGATAATGACAAGACTGAAGCTTCAGTTTCATATGATAATGTACTGTCAACAGATTTATTAAATAATATGTTGAATATTTAAAAAAAGTGATTTGTTCATGTATAGTATATAAAACTAATTGAATTGACTGGGAGCGGATCGGGCGCTGCATAGCCAGCCCCATATAATGTCCAATATTAGTAGGGAATGTCAGACAGAGCCCAGCTAGTCTAACTAGATTTGGGCCATACAGCTCAGCGTTACACGCCTTGTCGGGCGCTAGAGAGTCTGACCAGATAGCTCCCATCCAGTGTATAACCAAACTAAATATCGCCCACCTACTCTCTAAACATGAATTAGTGATAATTTCACCAATTATGTAAGTGAAGCAATATTCACTTATTAATCAATGATTTTCACAAACAAATTAGTGAAATTCTATGAATTTTTTCAGCTTTTTAATTTCAACATAATAATTCCTTATTTTCACAAATGAGATAGTGGCATTTCGATTAATTGCCTGAGTGAAGCTATTATTCACTTTGTATTTAGGGATTTCAACAATTGATAAGTGAAACTTTATTAATTACATCAGTGGCTTAGCCTTATACCGATTGTTGAGTAATTGTAACGGATTGCATCTGGAGATTTTCACGAACTGTATCAGTAAATCTGCTATTCACCTGAGAATTTGTTTGTTTTTTGCAACTTATTAGTGAAATTCCACTGATTGCTACAGTGAAATTCAACTGAGTCCGCAATTAGTTTTTTTCCACTAATAATCAATAAAATTTGCTACGGTAGACAAGTAAATTTTGTGACAGTGATATGATTTTTGTTTAATCTGTGATAATTTTTAGTGGAATAATATACCCAGGTAAATATATACTTTTATAAAAATAAACATGTATTTTATTTGTAAGACACTCAAATTTTTCGCGCAGTTCTGTCGGTAACTTATCTCAATGAGATATAGATTTCACTACATTATCAATTATTAGTTTTGTTGTCGCTCACTTTCAAAGATAAGTGAAGACAACGAATGACGTTGATATTTTTGAGGTTAGTTTTTGTTAAAACTTATAAACATTTTTTTTGTTAATTTAGTTTACTTTAAATTTATAACTTTGACACTCTGAAAAGTACTCTTTCAATGTGGAGGAACATATTTGTGTTTTTCCTCATCTTGATGAATAATACTCTATAATTTAATTTGATACAACAAATTCCTTAATGAATTGTGAAAAAAAAAGTTTAACAGGTAATATAATAATTATTTTCATGACCAATCAAATAATAAATTTTTTCTTTTCAATTTTATCATTCGTAACTTGTATACAAGTGAGCTATTATAGTAATAATAGGTCATTTATTCATGTACAAAATTTTCACTTATTCAATCATTGATTTCTTCTCATTTCACTTTTGGATAAGTGAAGATAACCCAGAACACCAGCGCCCCGCTTACAGTGACGAAGGTAACTACGTAATACCGCAGCGTATATTACGTGGACGTGACTCAGTAATGCTAAAAACTTGAAGTTTTTCTCATTTATACTGTAAAAGTGTAAGACATAACTCGACGGGATTGTTATCAAGGTTTGTTGTTGTTTGAATTTTTTCATTGTTGTTTTAAAAAAGTGTTATTATACTCAAAAACTTATGATTTCAATATTCATGACAAAGTAGTTTTAACATGGAGAAATACATACATATTTTCAACCATTTTAATCAAAATGATTTCAAGATTTAATTTGATTGCAAAGAATTCCCAATAGTTTCAAACGAATTATCCTGTCACTATTAAGATTATTATGCAGTTGGATAAATGCTGGAATATTTAATGCAATTTATATAATGTATAACCTGTAACTCTATATCACTTATTTGAATATAAATTTTCGCTTATTCAATTATTGATTTTTCATAACTTCACTTTTAGATCAGTGAAGACAACTAGGAACAGCAGCGCCACGTTTGGAGTGACGTAGGTAATACTATATCGTCTACTACATAGGGGGTATTTTTCGTGATTACAGTTGGTTTATATGGGCTGAGACATAAAATTCGACATAAAAGTTTAAAAGGTGAGTTATTGTTTAAACTTATTATTATCAATTGTTAAAAAGCGATATCATGCTGAAAATGATGATTTATATATTCATGACGAAATAGTTTTAACAGGGATTAATACATACATAATTATTTTCAGCCATCTTGGTTAAAATTATTTCAAGATTTAATTTGATTGCACAAAAGTTCCAAAAGTTTTAAACAGATTATTCTGTCACTATTGAGATTATGATGCGATTAGACAAATGTTAGAATATTCAACATAATTAATAACCTGTGACTGCAGATCATTGATTCAAGTATAAGTTTTCACTAATTCAATTATTGATTTTTTATAACTTCACGTTTAGATTAGTGAAGCAACCAGGAAGAGCAGCAACGCGCCTGACGTGACGTAGCTGATACTTGATAGCGTCTACTACGTGGATGATATTAGTGCTTATAGTTGGTTTTATCTTAACAAACAAATAGAATTCGACGAAAAAGCTTGAAAGGTTAGTTTTTGTTTCATTTTGTGCATATTAATTGTCAACGAGTGCCATTATACTCAGAAGTTATAACTTTAACATTTATAAAAAAACTGGTTCATCTGAATAATGCGTACAATTTTAACTAATCGTGTACTATAGTATATGCTCAAGTGTTACAGTTATAAATTTTGACTAATTCTATTAGTTGTTTTTCATTGCTTTACTTGTGGATAAGTAAAAATTATGAAAAAATAGCAACACCAAAGTACTGTTGATACTTTAATAGATAATGTTTAATAGTTTTTTATCTATCAATACTTCTACTCACTTTTATATCTTTAACTCATACTTTTATTATTGGCATAATTTAATATACTTCTTTCTTTCATTGTTTCTATTTTTTTTTAATATTTAAACAGTAATTTGAATAGTCACTTTGAAAAATAATTTCTAACAGTAATTCTATGATCGACAGTACTAGATTTTTGGAATATATTGCTCTCTAGTCTAATTTGAATTTATGAATTAAATAAATTTCTTTGGCTTTCAGAGGAAACTCATCATAATGGAAGCCTACTTAAATTTATCTGTTGATGATTTAATTATAAAATTAACAGATGTAGTCAATGACGATGACACGCTACAAAAATTCAGGAGTAAGTAATTTTGACAAAAAACTCTAATGATTTTATAATTTGGTTAAAAACTTTTGGTGATTGTTCATCAATAATGGACGATTTAAATTGCTTTATGTGTCTTGAAAAAATCCGGGGTGGATTGCTTGGGTTAAAAAATCATTTTATGAACATTCACGGATTAACTGTGAGTCGTGGTGCGGGCGATCAGGCAATCACATGTGCTCAAAATGGGTGTTTTCGAAAATTTTTCACCTGTACTGCGTTTAAACGACACATAAACAATATTCATTTCCTTGATAGGGACTATGAAGAAATTGATGACGCAAATGAAAACATACGCGGTGATAATAATTGTAATGATAATGATAATAATAATATAGATGATGATGATAATTACAACAATAGAATGGACAACCACGACGATAACAACAACAACAACAACAACAACGAAAATAACCACAATGACAATAACAATAAGAATAATAATAATAATAATAATAATTGTGAATTTGATATTCGCCGTTACACTGTGCGAATGATTGGCCGTTTTCAGTGCAAAACGTCAATGACAACAACAACTTTATCTCAAATTATAGATGAATGTGAAGAATTACTGGTGAATACATGTGGTTTTCTAAAAGACAAAGTGAATAATTTTTTTGTTGAGCAAAATTTAATGAATCATCATACAGCTAAAGGTATTTTAGAAGCATTTGAATTGAATAATGTTTTCGATGGTCTGAGGAGATTTGATGACCAGGTAACAGCTTTAGAATCTACTTGTGGTTATATTACACCTGTTGAAATCCCACTTGGATACAGAATGGATTCCATTCTTGATAGAAAATCTGGTACGTATAAGCCTAATCGAGTTATGGAAACTTTCCAGTATGTACCTGTCATAGATACTCTTCGATTAGTGATTTCGAATCCCACCATCTTAAACGCTATTTTAAATGAACAAAAGTCACCAGAGGGTATTCTGAGCTCTTTTCTTGATGGTCAGCACGCAGCAAATCACGAATTTCTTCAACGATTCCCGCATGCTATTCGAATACAATTGTATTATGACGAATTGGAACTAGTTAGTCCTCTAGGATCGAAAACTGCGATCCATAAATTAGGAGCTTTCTATTATAAGATTTAAAACTTACCTCCACAAATCAACTCCGAATTAAACTCTATCCACGTCCTTCTTCTATGTGCAGATGTTGATGTAAAATAATACGGATTCAAGGCAATTTTGCAACCCTTCTTGAATGAAATGAAAACTCTAGAAAGTGATGAAGGGAAGTTAGTTTATACACGAAATGGTCCTTTCACTCTACGAGCAACTCTTGCAGCTTTTAATGGCGATGGTCTCGCTGTACATGACGTATTTAACCTGTTAGGCCCATCTTCTAATAAATTCTGTCGCATGTGCATGTATTCAAAAGATGATTTACATGCTGGATCCCTCAAGCTTGGTCAAGAACGTACAAAAAATTTATACCAAGCACATGTCGACCCATTAATAGCAGATAATTTTTCTGACAGGCAAAAAACAGCTACTGGTATGCACGGTGATTGTTGTTTAAACGATTTAAAGTACTTTCATGTCACTCGCAATAAAATTTTCGATCCGATGCACGATTTTCTCTGTGGCATTTGCCCAATGGTTATAAAATTAGTACTTCAGCAATATATACTGGTAGCAAAAAAGTTTGATTGTAAGTATTTCAATGGTAATATCTCATCATTTCAATGGGGATTTTGTGAAATTACCAACAAACCTTCTGCTAATTTCACGGAGTCTATGTTACGAAGAAGAGATTACTAGTCAAGTCAAAAAGTAATGCAAGTTTGGTGCTTAATTGGAGCTTTACCATTTTTACTGTCTGAAAAAATTGCGAGTGATGATGAATATGTGACTTCAATAAAAAATCTACTACAAATAATGGAAATAGTATTTGCTCCAAAACTTTACCGTTCTCAAATGCCTTACTTTGATGCTCTTGTCAAGGAATTTTGGACTAATTTCCAGCTTTTATTTCCTGACATTAATGCACTCAACAAATTTCACCATGTATCTCATTATCGACAATTTATGTTGTGGGCTGGCCCAGCTATCAACTACTGGTGCATGCGCGAAGAAGCCAAACACGGTGCAGTAAAAGCAAGAGCCCAAGTTGTCCGCAATTTTAAGAACCCTCCCAAAACCTTAATTAAAATATTTCAATGTGGTCAAAGCTCAAAATGGGGTGGTGAAGATGTTTCACTTTTTAGCGTACAAGCTTTTTCTCGTAAATCAGAATTTCTTGAAAATACTTTGAGTCGACAATTTTTATTGCAATTAAACCTTGCAATGGACAATGTTGTAGTTTCTGCAAAATCAGTAAAAGTGAATGGTGTCGAGTTTAGGTTTGGGCTGTACGTTTGTCTAGCAGTTGCACCGGCTCAACCAGACAATTTGCCATTATTTGGAAGAATAAAAGAAATTATTATATTAAATTGCAATGAGGTTTATTTTTTGATATGGCCGTGCATAGAGGTAGAGTTTGATGTTAATTTACATGCATATCACCTTGAAGATCACGAAGATCATGATAATTTTCGATTTATCAATACATCTAATTTAGCACACTTCCAACCTTTTTGTTGCTGGAATCCAGTCAACTCTACACATCTTTATATAAGCTTACGTCATATTTTATTATGACTAATTTCTCTATTTTATGATTTTGGAGAGTCAAAATTATTCATTCTTGAACATATCTTAAGTAATTGAGACTTAATAAAACTAAATAATAATTTTACATTGCATACGATATCAGACAATAATTATAAATATTCATGAACTTATGCTAATTACTTATTTATTATTTCTATTGGATCTGTAGGAGAAGGTATTGATGGTATTGCTTTTAGAGAACTGACAAAAGAATATGTAGAACAAATGAAATTAAAAATAGGTCCCAAAATTGAGATTTTGAAATTACTGACAGAGCTTAGAGGTAATGTTGAGAGTAACAAAGAATATAAACAAGGAACCCAAAGTGTTAACATCAACTCACAAGCGAATGAGAACTTGGCGTTTACGTCAACTTCAGATGGCAATTTCATGTCAACACCGAATTTTAGTGATACTTTGGCGTCGACGTCATCTTCTTGGTGTGATTTTGGATCACCATCAACCGGTAGCACGTTACCAACATCCACGATGGATATTTCCAAATTTTCGGTACTATTTTTTTTTCTTGCCATTATTTTTTTAAGTGCAGTATGAATTAAATTCCGTATTTAATTGAATTCTATAAATTTCAGAAATATGGAACTGTCGCCGAAACATTGAAAATGAAGCCGGGAGGTGAAGATCTACTTAAAGCTTTGAAATCATCAGAAATTTTTGGTGATGTAAAACGAAAAGCTCCTGTTCGAATCATTACCGCTGAATCGGTGGATTATCATAAAACTCAGTAAGTAAGATAAAAATTGTGTAGGGCAGATGTTATTCTTAATATTTTAAATAGAAATCACCATTTGAGTGATCAAATTTTATTACATTTTAGCTACCCACCAGAATCTGCTAAAATCGCTCTAGCAAAAGCTGTAGTTTCAGAATTTCCTAATTTAAAAGATAATTTTTCCGATGATGGCTGGGTGAGTTTAGAAATGAAGCTTTAGTAAGAAAGATAAATCAATTTTAAAAACAAATATTTTAATTCATAATTTTTATACTTCAGGAACATTATTACGATGAAAATTCGAAGAATGGGTTTATTGAATGTCGTCTCAATACTATGAGGACTAATTTGAGCCCATCGAATAAAAAGTACAACAAATCAGCTCAAAAAAAGAGACAAAAAGAACATTACACCTCTCACCTACAGACTCCAGCACTTGCCAATTCACCGCTCAAGAAATTGAAGAAAAGGTAGGTCATCAACAAATTAAATTTTATTTATTTTTAATTTTGTTATTTTTTAGATATCATTACTGAAATGCACGAACTCAACTGACCAAAATAAAGACAAAATAATAAAATATATGGAGGATACTCGCGAATCCAGATTGAAATGGATTGAGGCAAAAAATCCAACTATTTCAGACATTTTTGGGACTTACCCGCGTCTTCTAGATTACGATGGTGAACTTGTAAGAATCTATTTTATAAAGATATTTAACTACATTGTTTTGAGTTCTTGTTAAAAATTTGAAAGTAGTCTATTCAACTAATATATTATTACAGATCGAACGTGACTTTGATTATTTATACCAGAGTACTGCTGATAACTTTCTGTCTAAATTTACCACCTACTATTCTCCTTGAATCCGCCAGTACACAAAAGTATGTAAGCCTGCTTTATTCGCCGACTCTGCAAATATTACTGACGGTAAGAAAATACTTATTATTTATGTCTGCATTAGGTACTAATTAGAATATTAATGTTTTTATTTTATATTAGAACATTTAAGAGCTTGAGTAATGCTAAGTGCGTTACTCCCAGTTTCAAATTCTGTGTTGACGAAGAAAGGACAAGGCAAAGGGAAAAGCCGAAAACGAGTATGTTATGAATTACAAAGAAATATCAACATGTCAATATAACTTGTATTATTTTCATAATTTTTATTTCAAATTTTATCTAGGCTCATGAAGAAATTGACAATCCCGTTCTCTCAAAAATTAAATTCCCGAATAAAGACTTACTCAAAGTTATTCCAGTAAGTAAATGTTTCAAAATAAAAATTTATGTTGAAAGCAGATAAGAATTAGAGTACTGTTTGAATAAGAATTTGACTAAAAAATTTTTTTAAACTTTATAACTTTTTTATCATTATTATTATGATGATTGGGGAGAAAGGTCAAGTTTCATTTTCTTCTGTTATTAAAGGATGGAACTAACATATCAAACTATGTCACGGAAATAAAAAAAAGCGCCGTGACTCCAATTCAACCATATATTATCATGGTAAAAGGCCACGACTGCGAAACGTTTTTTATTGAAGGAGACAATTGGTTATTGAGTATCAATCAGAAAAGTACACCAATTTCTGTTTTCAATTTGCTGTATAAGTTGTATTATGTGTTTAACTTGAAGTTCCCGGATACCTTACAAGGATTTTACAATTTTATCGATTGTTATATATTTAAAATGAAGGGAATTAAAGCACGCTCTGTGGTATCATCCTTACATGTATCTTTAAGCAATATTGAGATTGATATGAGTAGTCAAAAAAGCATTGATGACTCAGATGATTCTATTTCGGATTGAAATTTTCGCTTTGTCCTTTATAAGATCATCAATATTTCACTTTTCATTTTTTTATTAGCGAACTGTAATTGTTCGTTGTTTTTCTTATACTTCGATTCACATTCTTTATAATTCTATTATTAATCTGATCTTGAGACTTATATTATACGTTAAAGTTTTTTTAATACATTGATGTGTCAGTAAATGCAACAAATGTCTGATGCCGATAATTATTTAAGTATTGTTGCATTGAATTGAAAAAAAATAATATAATTATTTGATGTTTTGTTAGACGTTTAAATTTTTTTTAATATATTGATATATGTCAGTAAATGCAACAAATGTCGGATGACGATAATTATTTAAGTTTTGTTGCATTAGACTAAAAAAAATAATACAATTATTTTGTTTTGTGTTTAATTAAAAAAATAATTTTCAATCTGATCTTGACTTAGACGTTCAAGTTTTTTTAATATATTTAGGTATGTCAGTAAATGCAACAAATGTCTGACGACGATAATTATCCAAACATTGTTGCATTGAACTAAAAAAATAATATGATTATTTTATGTTTTGTGTTTAATTTAAAAATTCAAATAATCTAATTTAACCGTACTTGTTTGTAATAAAACTAAACTGTGTGAAATTGTAGTAATTTAATTAAGTAGATAAGCAAGGCGGGTTCTACACGCAGATTCCTGTTACCGACACTTACCGACCGAGCCGCTCCGCGCAGCCCACCAAGCCGACCAGTCCGCCTATACATTCTCCCCAGACTCAAACCCTTTTCCGCTCCGCGCAGCCCAGACTCAAACCCTTTCCCGCGATGACGTCACAGGCTGTGGTGCTCGCCTGCCAACGGTAGAGGGCGCAGCGGGGGGGCGAGAACTTTTTTACCGTCCCGCATTCTTCTCCCACGATAGGACTGCTGATGTGTAACATGAACCACTCCGAATTCCTTTCCCACGGTAGGACTGCTGATGTGTAACATCAACCACCTCACATTCCTTTCCCACCTTATCAACCACCTCACATTCCTTTCCCACGTTATCAACCACGTGACATTCCAAAATTAATGGTTCCGAGAATTGTTTGTCTCAACGTCGCACCGAAATCCTTTGACCGCATGCCGCTCGCCGTCGAAACTTGTCGAACGCATTGTTTTGTCTAACCACCTTATCAACCACGTGACATTCCAAAATTAATGGTTCCGAGAATTTGCTGATGTGTAACATGAACCACTCCGAATTCCTTTCCCACGGTAGGACTGCTGATGTGTAACATCAACCACCTCACATCCCTTTCCCACCTTATCAGCCCCGTGACATTCCAAAATTAATAGTTCCGAGAATTGTTTTTCACTTACTCGGTTTGATATCCAAGGTCGGCCGATAGTCGCGGTACAGAGCCTGCGGTGTTGGGTTACTATCGCTCTTGGAATGCCAAAAGGTGCGCGCGCATCCATACAGCTGCCCTATAAAAAGGACGCTCATCACAGCAAACGATCATTACGTCACAAGCTGTCAAGCATACGTGAGGAAAGAGCTCAAGATGGAATCCGCGAAGTGTTTGAGATTGATCGATATTATGGAATCGGCGTTCAAGATTTTATCGGAAAAATCGTCGCCGACAGAGATTGCGAAATGGATTCGACTCGGAACCCAAAATATCAGGCTTTTGAATAGAATCTTACGCAACAACGCCTCAACGATCGGGGAGAAGACAAGAATTTTGACTACAATTGGAATTCTGAAATCGTTGACAGTCAAATTTCAATAATTGCAGAAAGTGGGTGACGGATTACGAAGCCGACGAAGAAGCAATCGAGTACGGTGGGAAGATTTGGAATCAGCTTTCGAGAGTAGAATTCGAACTGGATCCATCGTCAATTTGAAGCATAAAGATGTGGAGAGATTTCTAGAAGGCGCAAAGGTACTAGCTGTGACGAGACTGAAAAACGCTCTGAAGAAAGACGGGAGCTTGAAAGCCAACGTTATCCTGGCTTGTAAATTTGAACTCAGAAAAGTTGATCGCACGGTGGAAGAGATCAAATTTTTTAATACGAGAAATGAAATCATCCTCCAGACAACGGATATCAACGAATGGTTCATCGAAAACGCGACGAAGCGTTTGTTGAAAAAGGTGGAAGATTTCCAGGAAAAGGATTCAGGCTGGTCGCTGACCGAAATAATCAATTTGACTGTGAATATCAACAAGTACGTGCCACTACGAGGCGGTGTCTTCACATACACACCACTACCCAAAGATATCAGTGATAAGAAGGCTGTAGTAAACATCCGTAACAGAGACGCGTATTGCTTCCTCTGGTCGGTCACCGCAGCTCTGTTCCCAGCCGACAACAACCATCCTAACGCGACCAGCTCGTACCCACATTTCAGCTCAGTGCTACGGTATGATGGTATAACGTTTCCTATGTCTCTAGACAAAAACACCATTTCAAAATTTGAGAAACTCAACAAACTTTCAATTAACGTCTACGGTATAGACCAAGGTGATCGGAAAAAAAGTGAAATAGTACCGATTCACCTGAGTCAGAACGAGTCTGATAAACCTGTAATTCATCTTTTGGCGATAGAAACTGAAACCACTGACGATGACGATGATGATGAAATGGTAAATTATGAAAAAAATAGAATCTTTTATTTCACTTGTATTCGAAATCTGTCTCGATTGACAAGTTCTCAAATTTCCAAGCATAAACGTCAAACTTGGTTGTGCGATAGGTGTCTGTCTCATTTCAATTTCGAAAGATGTTTGTTGAAGCACCGAGCTGATTGCATGAATTTAAACAAAACCAAAGTTATTCTACCTACAGATGAGGAATAAATACTGAAATTCAAAAATTTCAAGCACAAAGAAACCGTTCCATTCTGCATTTACGCGGATCTCGAATGTTTACTGCAACCCACACATGAAAGTTTTGGGGAAAATAGAATAATTTATCAGAAGCATCTTCCGTATAGTATAGCTTACTATCTGCATTGCACGTTTGACGATTCGCTTTCAAAATTCAAAATTAATCGTGGAGAAACTTGCATCCAATGGTTTGTGAACGAGTTAAAGGAATTGGCACTTTCGTTAGAGGGATACTACAAGACTGTTGTACCGATGGAACCACTAAATTTCAATCAGATCAACGAATTTGATTTGTCGGCGGTCTGTCATATTTGTGAAAAACCGTTTACGCTCACAGACGTGAAACATCGGGATCACTGTCATTTCACAGGAAAGTACCGTGGTGCTGCTCACCGCAGCTGTAATCTAAATTACCAAAATTCGCACACCATCCCAGTGATATTCCACAATCTTTCGGGTTACGATTCGCATTTTCTGATCAAAGCTCTGGGTACGTCATTCGAAGGTACTGTTAAACTATTACCTGTCAACAAAGAAAAGTACATTTCCTTCACTAAATTCGTTAAGGGAACGGATGTAACGTTCCGTTTCATAGATTCGTACCGTTTCATGCCTAGCAGTCTCGATAAATTATCATCGTATCTGGACGATTGCCGAAAAACAATAACACGTAAATTCTGCAGTAGCTTGAACAAATTTCGGTTATTGACTAGGAAAGGTGTCTTCCCGTACGAATACATAGACAGTTGGGAGAAGCTCGAGGAGAAACATTTACCAGCCAAAGAACAGTTTTATTCAAAATTGAACGACCGGAATATATCAGACGACGATTACGCGCATGCGTGCGACGTATGGCAAACTTTTAACGTCCAAACTTTGGGAGAGTATTCGGACTTGTATTTACAGACGGACGTGTTTTTACTGGCTGACGTTTTTCAAAATTTTCGACAGAGCTGTTGGACGACGTACAAACTGGACCCGTTACATTACTACACAGCGCCCGGTCTGTCGTTTGATGCAATGTTAAAATGTACAGGCATCGAACTCGAGCTTCTCACCGACATAGACATGGTTATGTTTATCGAAAAAGGTATTCGTGGTGGTGTATCACAGTGTTCGAACAGATATGCAAAGGCCAACAACAGGTACATGGGAGAGAAATTCGATCCTGAGATCGAAGAATCTTATCTCATGTACTTTGACGTTAATAATTTGTACGGTGCAGCTATGAGCTTTGCTCTGCCATACAGTTCCTTCGAATGGGTATCAGACTTCAGACAATGCGACGTTCTTACCATCTCGGACGATGCAGAGTTTGGTTACGTGCTGGAGGTAGATTTGGAATATCCTGCGGAACTGCATGAAACTCATAAGGATTTACCATTGTGTCCGGAGCACTATGTACCTCCGATTTCGACCAATAAACAGCCAAAATTGACGCCCACGCTATTTTCCAAGAAAAACTACGTTGTTCACTACCGCGTTTTGAAACAATGTTTACAATAAGGTTTAAAATTACTCAAAATTCATAGAGTTCTCAAATTCAAGCAAACTCCGTGGCTGAAAAAATATATAGATTTAAATACCGATTTGCGAAAAAAATCTGACAACGAATTTGAGAAAAATTTTTACAAGCTAATGAACAACGCAGTTTTTGGCAAAACTATGGAAAACGTGCGAAAGTACAGAGATGTCAGACTGATCACGAAATGGGACGGACGGTACGGTGCGAGAGCTACCATAGCCAAACCCAATTTTCACAGCTGCACCGTGTTCGACAAAGAGATGGTTATCGTCGAAATGAATAAGACGAAAGTTATATTGAATAAACCATTGTATGCAGGTTTCTCCATCATGGATCTGGCTAAAACGTACATCTATGATTTTCATTATAATTACATTAAACAGAAATTCGGCAACTTAGCAAAATTAATGTACACAGATACAGACAGTTTGATTTACAATTTTACCGTCCCCGATATATACGAACATATAAAGGAGGACTTGCACAAGTTCGATACGTCTGATTATCCGCTTGACAACGTTTACGGAATGCCTCGAGCAAACAAAAAAGTTCTCGGTTTGATGAAAGACGGGAACAACGGCAAAATCATGCTCGAATTTGTAGGGTTACGAGCTAAACTGTACGCATTCCGAGTCATGGGAGATGAGACAGACACTAAACGTGCCAAAGGTGTCAGAGGATCAGCATTAAGAAAAATAACCTTTAACGATTATTTGGACTGTGCGTTGAAACGTGAAAATCTATCCTCAAATCAGCATTTGATCATGAGTCGAAAGCACGAGGTATACACCGTAGAACAGCAGAAAGTAGCACTGAGCTGGAATGACGACAAGCGGATCGTGTTTCAAAATACAACCGACACGCTTCCGTGGGGCTACAAGCCTACACCTTATCTTTATAACTGTACCATGTCTGTCGATTGTCTAAAAAAGACTCATACTTGTTGTGTGTCGGATATAAAATAAAGAGGGACATACGTTTTTACAAAAAAAATTCATTTATTAAAATGTTACATGTCAGATTCGTTTATCCAACTGTTGTGTGTATTGTCAAAACCTAACCATTTAACGTATATTTTTCTTCCACGCTTCTTGAGCACCTTCTCCACCAGATAGATATCCGGATGCTTAACCTTGAGGAGCTCTTGTTCGTAGAAACCACCAGCGATGGGTTGATCTCGGTAGTCTTTGAGCTTGTACGTCACAGGATGAGTATTTTCCACTCGACTTATCGTGAATATTTCAGTCGTCCAATTGGGAGTGTAACCTTTCTCGAAGACATTTTTGAATTTGCTGATTCGAACTTTGTCGCCGGATTTGAACTTTGCCGATACGGTAGGTATCGCTCGAAGCCCTCCGTACGCCTGACGTAACAACAGCCTCTCGTTTGCAACGGTGACATCCGACGGTTTCATTCTTATGGTTCGGTGTTTGACGTTGTTGTAAGCCGAAACCAAATCGGATAAGATATCGAGCCACTTGTAGCTTCCTTGCATGCTGAACCGTGTCCACATTTTACCTTTCAGCGTGCGATTGAAACGTTCACAGATCGAAGCCTTCAAATTACTGTACGTGGAGTAAAGTTTGATTCCGTAGCGTGTCATAAGCGATTCGAATTTCGAGTTGTAAAATTCCGTTCCTCTGTCGACGTGTAAATTTTTCGGTACCCGTCCTTGGACAAGCACAGATTCCATTGCCTTCGTAACATCATCTCCAGACTTGCTCTTTATCGGTACAGCCCACGCATACTTTGAAAAGATATCAATGACTGTGAGCATGTACTTGTAGCCTTTGTTTTGTCCAGCGTACGACGTCATATCAACAAGATCCGCCTGCCAGGTCTCGTCGATGCCGCGCACGTCTACACGTCGACGCGGGTAATTCCGGCGTGCAGGCTTATGCAGTTCCGTCACCAGTGCTTGCTTTTCCTCGTTCATATTCCAACACTATTAGTCTGGTGTCCAATTTGGAAATGATTTCCGCGTTTCGAATCGACAAGTCTCTGCCTGTTTTAAAGTCTGTGTAGAAGGTATCCAAGGCTTTCTCCGTGGTGATCTCCAAAGCTTTGATCATTTGATCGAGGTTGTCGATTCGTTTTTGCAGCACGCTGAATTTTCGTCTCAAGGTTTTTAAAGTTACAGCATTGTTCGGCTCTGCGGGATCTGCGACGTTGCACAGTCTCTTGTTCCGTATATCGTAATGCCCGTCCGCTGTTATTTGAAACCCGACACCCGGAGGACCGCGAGTGTTCGCGGTCGTGTTTTTATTCAGCTGACGTCCAAACACGTCGACGCTCATCTCGGTAATGAATGCAAAAATGACGGGAGCTGCTTAATAAATGATTCCTGCTTCGCGTAGCTCTTCGATAATGGAGATTATTTCGTTATTGTGACTCGGATTTCCCGCTGCCTGAGATGCCAGGAGTAAACGAAGACGCTCCACCAACTCGTTTGGATCATCCCAGGAGACGTATTCCGTTTCAACACCTTGTCGAGTGATCATAGCTTGCGGAAGTAGACCTTTACCCTTTCGACGAGGTGACGGAGAATAATCCATTAATTCGGCAATGACATTTCTAAATTTGTAACTGTTATCGTTTCGAACAGCCCCGTCGGATGAGTAATACTTGTTATGCGCGTTCGTTGCGAGGATTATGTTTTTAAAATTTTCCCGATCTCCGGCGCTCACAGAAGAACCGTCGGGCTTCTTTTTGAACAAAAGTTCCAGCAAACCCTTCGTTTTCGGGTAACGCGTGTCGCCAATACGAACGTAGTCACTCTCAAAAGATATCAACGAATCACCGATCATCAGTCCGTTTGAGAGGTTGCGTACACCGTACACGTTGTCCAATTCGCCTTTTGTCTTCGCATCTTTCATCAGTGCAAAATACTCGTCCTCGACCGGTGTTTCTACGACTGTTTCATCCCCCGCCGAAGCAAAGGAATCGTCCATTTCCGAGATAGTTTCATTTTTCGTTTCATTTTTCATCTCCTTTATTTCTTCTTTAATTTCTTCCACCTCTTGTTTGACAGGTTTGGTGTCTTTTGTAACATTCACCAGTTCTTGCAACGGAGTCACTACTGGTGTGAAAACGTCACTCAATTTCTGAGTCGTAGATTCCCTGCCCGACTTGAGCAATCCGTGTTTTCGACGGATCGCAGCACTTGCTTGAGCGATCTGATGTAGGACATCTTTTTGCTTGGAAATCTCAGAGCTCTGCATGTTGACGCAACTGAGTCTGCAGCGCTACTGCGTCTCTCGCTCGAAAACGGTAAATTTTATTCCTTTTCCAGGCTAACAAAAGAATCGAATCCCCTCCTGTATCGTCCTTCGTTGAGCTCACTGTCTTTGTCGATCACCAGAAACCCGTACTTCTCACCGTTCCAGCATGCAGAGCACACACTTTTAAACTCTGTGTAAGACATATCGGTGTTCACATGATCGTTGTATACGTGTCTCAGGTTCATATCGTCTTGTTTGAATAACACGAGTAAGTTTACGTTGTCGCGCACGAGATGTTTGGGAATACGCGCGTACGTCTGACAGAGATAGAAACAGTCAACGTCGTGATGTCTACCCATGCAAAAGTAGGCTCTAATATTGTCCTGCTTCTCGCACGCTACATCGTCAAATATGATTATTGAGTTGGGCCGTGCTTCTTCCGGTGGAATCACTTGCTCACGCTCGGTAAACGCAAAATACTCCGTACTCTCAACATGGTCCAGCAATTGCTTCAACAATCGGTATTTAGGTTGGTTGAGAGATTTCGAGTAGATGTAGATATTTTCAAATCTGAGTCCGTTGGGATGGGTCATAAGTGTGAGCAACGCATTAGTTTCACCACAATTCGACGGTCCACAGAATATCGCACGTACACTGTTCGGGAGTAATTCACCGTGCCGTTTGTGCTTTTCGACATTTTGCTCCGAAAGTTTGTCAAAATTCATCACGGGAAGCTTGGTAGGTTGTTTCTCAAACCGCATCTCGGACATGACTGATCGGATTTGCTATAAATACCCCGTTTTAAAGCACTTTTCTTCAGTCAACGCACGAACATGATCGCGTACAGAGGTAAACGAAGCAGCAGCAGGCGGCAACATCGTGGCAAGGGTCTGGTGAATAGAATCATCAACAAACTTCCGAACGAGTTGCATGTTCCCGGTTACCAATACTGCGGTCCCGGTACGAAGTTGACGAAAAGACTAGCGAGAGGCGATTCCGGTATCAATCCTCTCGATGCAGCGTGTAAGGAACACGATATAGCGTATTCGAAAAATCGTGAGAACCTTGAGGTTAGAAACGAGGCTGATAGGGTGTTGGCTGAGAAAGCTTGGAAACGGGTTCTCGCAAAGGACGCAAATTTGGGTGAGAAGGCAGCCGCTTGGGCAGTAGCTAATACAATGAAAGTAAAATCAAAACTCGGAATGGGAATGCGAAAGTCAAAAAATGTGACCTTGAGAAAAATTGTAAATGCTGCAAAACGTTCTATGGTTCCAAGCAACGATGCAAAAGTAGCTATCGAATCTGCGCTGAAGGGAGCTGAGAACGCCGTTAAAAAAGCGGGTGGTAAATGTAAAGTGCGAACACCTCGCGTCCTACCGATACCTTCGAAAGTCGGTGGTTTTCTACCGTTTCTGATTCCTATTTTTGCCGGTCTCAGCGCTACGGGTGCGTTAGCCGGTGGTGCGGCAGGTATAGCAAAAGCTGTGAACGATGCGAGCGCGGCTAAACGAGAATTGGAGGAAAGCAAACGACACAACAAAACTATGGAAGCTATCGCGTTGGGCAAAGGGCTTCACATGAAACCGTACAAAACAGGTCTTGGTCTCCATCTTTCAAAAAACTAGATGCGACGCTACCACGTCGAGCGTTGACTGATTGGGACTTGTTGAAATATGCAAAAATCTTGAGGGTTCCGCATTTCCGCGGTGTTTTCATGCGAAACGAAATGCCCGAAAACGGTCCACGAAAAAACGAGTCAGCTATAATCAACCTTGAAGACAAAGACGGTCCGGGAACACACTGGGTTGCGTACAAGAAACGCGACAATAATATCGATTACTTTGACAGTTTCGGCAACCTTCAACCACCCTCGGACCTCATAAAATACCTCGGCGTTGGTAGCGTCAAATACAATCATGGGAGGTACCAGGATTACGATACATTTGAATGCGGACACTTGTGTCTGAAATTTCTGAGTGGTGAGCTATATAAACATGGTGCGTGATTCGTCAAAGTCAGTCTACCACTCGCAGTCATGGATGATTCGTTAACGTTAACGATTTCGGGAACCTCTTCGATACTCGAGGCACAATATTTCCCACCGATCGAACTTGCTCGTGATAAAAGTTATGCTCTTGGCTTGGTAGAATTGTTAACCTTTAATTCGATTCCCGACATTGATGTCGGTCACAATAAAATTTACGTAGCTGACAAAGTGATCACCATACCTACCGGCAGCTACGAGATCGAGGACATAGAGAAGTATCTTCAAAACGTGCTAAGAAATACAGACATCAGGCTCGCCATCAAACCCAACAATAATACATTACGCAGCGAAATCACATGCAACCACACGATTAACTTTGAGCCGAATGATTCCATTGCTCAACTTTTGGGATTTACACCACGTGTATTGGAGGTTGACAAAACTTACGAATCGGACGTGCCTGTAACTATACTCAAGGTCAACGCGTTGCGAGTCGAGTGTAGCATTACAACGGGCGCCTACGTCAATGGGCACAAAGTACACACTATTCACGAGTTTTTCCCGACCGTCCCACCAGGATATAAGATCGTGGAAGTACCGTCGCACGTCATTTACCTTCCGATCACCGTCAAGACCATAGATCACGTTCAGCTCCGGTTAGTGGATCAAGACGGAGACCTGGTTAATTTTCGTGGAGAAGTTATCACTGTGAGACTACACATCAAATCGCAATAAACGATGGGAATCGTATATAACAGACTGTCAAAGAGTAGGTATATCAGTAAGTCGACATGCCCCGATCAAGTCAGTCGTCGTTCGATTCCCGAACCGCTAACACCTCGAAACGTGGAGTTCCTGATAGCTCTGGGTCTGAAACTGACACCTTTTGGAAGAGGAATTTCCGACAAATAAAAATCCGATTTTGCTTTTTTATCATCTGCTACGTGCCATGGAGGAGGAAATCTTGAGCATTCAAACACCAGTCGTCTTTGACGAATCCGTTGCGCATTACGAGATTTACGCTCACAAACCTTACGCCTCGTCAACTTTCAACAACAGCGCTGAAATTCGAATCACCGTTCAGCATCAGGATTTATGCATATTACCCAGCAAAAGTTCTGTACATATCCACGGACAACTCCTCAAACCTGATGGTACAGCTACTGTGAACACACAGCTCGTAAACAACGCCATCTGTCATCTGTTTGAAGAAATTCGCTACGAAATTAACGCAGTTGAGGTTGATAGAAGCAAGAACGTTGGCTTGACAAGTCTCATGAAGGGTTACGCTTCCCTGCACCCTGGTCAGACTTGGCTGATGGAGAACGCTGGATGGCTCGATGTAGAAGAGAAGAAAAAATTAACCGATGCCGATGGTAACTTTGACGTACTGATACCGCTCAGCATGATATTGGGTTTCGCCGAAGACTACCGCAAGATCGTTGTCAACGCTAAACATGAGTTAATTTTGACGAGATCAAAAACTGACGTCAACGCAATCATGCAGACTCAGGAGGAGGAATTCAAAATCACGATCAATGCAGTGGAATGGCTAATACCGTATTTGAAACTCGCGGATCAGAAAAAAGTTGACCTACTAAATTTCATTCAGAGAGATCCGCCTGTTTTGATGAGCTTCCGCAGTTGGGAATTGTACGAATATCCCTTACTTCCCACAACATCGAAACACGTTTGGACTGTGAAAACTTCCACTCAGCTTGAAAAACCTCGGTACGTCATTTTGAGTTTCCAAACAAGTAGAAAGAACAAGACCGGCAAGAACGCAAGTCATTTCGATCATTGCAATATCACGGACGTCAAGCTATTCTTAAACTCTCAATCTTATCCGTACGGTAACCTGAACCTCAACATGAGTCGTAATCTCTACGCGCTCCTGTACGAGATGTACGCAAACTTCCAAGCTACCTACTACGACAAGAACCCCGAGCCGTTGCTGACAAAGAGTGAATTCCTTCGAGACGTCCCCTTATTCGTTATCGACTGTTCGAAACAAAACGAATCTTTGAAGTACGGACCTGTCGACATCCGTCTTGAATTTGAAGCTAAAGCCAACTTTCCCGCTGAAACATCGGCGTACTGCTTGATCGTTCACGATCGTATTGTCGAATACAACCCGCTCAGTGGTGGGGTGAAAAAGTTGGTATAAAAGCTGACCCGTTTCTACCATCTCGCACAGTTCAAAGATGGAGCTCATCGTTGACATACAAGGCTTTCGTAGACCTCTCAACAACACCTTCACGTTAAAAGAATTGGCTGTAATTTCAATCTACTCGTAAGCATCTCCTTCAGTGTTTTTCTTCAAACCACCTTACAAATGGAATTTACTGGACGTCAAATATAAAAGCCAAAATTCTTGGTTAGAACGCGATTTTCACGGCTTACGTTGGAGCTGTGGAACCGTACCTTTTGAGGAAGTTGAGCGGACCATTCGAGACAGGCTGTGCAAAGCTCAAACCGTGTACGTAAAAGGAGAAGAAAAACGAGATTGGTTGCTCAAAATCGTTCCGAAAGTTCAAATCATCGATATGTTGGACTTTGACTGCCCGTCGCTTGAAACCCTGCAAAAAACTTCAGCTCTGAGATGCGACCTTCACACAATACCCAACGCAATCTGTGCAGCACGAAACGTTTGCATACTCCAGAATTGGCTACGAAATCATCGTACTGTCCGGATGGCGAGGCTGTACGATTTGTGTTACTGCGCAGAAGCGTCTACAAGAACGGTCCCGCATTCCTGGCGAATATATCACCCTGGTCATGACACTGTTGAATAGAATTATTGTACTATTTTTGTGAAGTAATTGTCAACCGTACTCTAAAAATTGTACTCAATAAAACTTTTAAAGAATATTCATGAAATAATTTTATACCTTCACCTTAGCTCTTAAGAGAGAATTTTTTTCAGAAGCTTATGTAAGATTCGACCTTGCTCTCCATCCTTGACCGAGCTGTACTCAAACCGAGTTTTGCATTCCTAGAGCGATAGTAACCCAACACCGCAGGCTCTGTACCGCGGCTATCGGCCGACCTTGCACTCCGGTCTGAACCCGTCCAAATACTCATCGTAGAGTTGCAGCTCGAAACCCTCCGTCGTTGCTTAGTGGTGTTCGGACATTTTCTTAGATTTTGAGACTTAATTCTAGATACAAAACGTACGTAGGATTAAAGGTATAAAATGAAAAAATATTCATAATTTCAATCTTTTTTGTTTATTAAACGTAAGACTTACACAGAACATTGTTTGAATATCATACGTATACAAATTCGAGTTGACTGTAGGGTCCGCCAAGATAGCGTATATGCAACCGTATCTCCTTACTGGCTGCTGTCACCTTCTGGTACAAATCTTCGTTTTCGTGGAGGGCTTTGTTCAGTCGGTTGGGCAGAAAAATCGTGAAAGCGTCATCTAAGTCCAGAACGATTTTGTCTCCAAATTTCGTTTTGACTCGACGAACACCGCTGACTCTGTATTCGAAGTAGGCTTCAAAATCCGAAACTTTTTTCAACGGCAGAAACGTCTCCAGCCGCGCGATTTCGTTCAGTTTTGAGAAGTCCATTGTCGTTACGGCCCAGTTGTAGGTGCTCGAAATCTCTTGTAAGTCGATTGAGGTCGGGTCTGATTTTCAGGAGATGTTTTACTTCTCCGATATTCTTGAGGAGCAGTTCTAATCGTTTCTTCAACTCACGTTGTTCCAGAGCACTTCTCATTTGCAAGAAGAACAGCTTCAGACTGACGATGAACTTTTCACTTTTCGCTTTTATAACGTTCCCCCACCACATAATTTGATGGAGGGTAAGGAATGTCACGGGACTGATATCAAATACGTATGCGCGCGCACCTGACAAGTTTCGACTTGACGGTGAGCGGCACGCGGTCAAAGGATTCCGGTGCGACGTTGGGACAAACAATTCTCGGAACTATTAATTTTGGAATGTCACGGGGCTGATAAGGTGGGAAAGGGATGTGAGGTGGTTGATGTTACACATCAGCAGTCCTACCGTGGGAAAGGAATTCGGAGTGGTTCATGTTACACATCAGCAAATTCTCGGAACCATTAATTTTGGAATGTCACGTGGTTGATAAGGTGGTTAGACAAAACAATGCGTTCGACAAGTTTCGACGGCGAGCGGCATGCGGTCAAAGGATTTCGGTGCGACGTTGAGACAAACAATTCTCGGAACCATTAATTTTGGAATGTCACGTGGTTGATAACGTGGGAAAGGAATGTGAGGTGGTTGATAAGGTGGGAAAGGAATGTGAGGTGGTTGATGTTACACGTCAGCAGTCCTACCGTGGGAAAGGAATTCGGAGTGGTTCATGTTACACATCAGCAGTCCTATCGTGGGAGAAGAATGCGGGACGGTAAAAAAGTTCTCGCCCCCCGCTGCGCCCTCTACCGTTGGCAGGCGAGCACCACAGCCTGTGACGTCATCGCGGGAAAGGGTTTGAGTCTGGGCTGCGCGGAGCGGAAAAGGGTTTGAGTCTGGGGAGAATGTATAGGCGGACTGGTCGGCTTGGTGGGCTGCGCGGAGCGGCTCGGTCGGTAAGTGTCGGTAACAGGAATCTGCGTGTAGAATCCGCCTTGCTTATCTACTTAATTACCTTAATTACACTATATGCTATAATGAGTATTACCGATTCATCGAATTAGATCATTTTTCTGATAATTGAAGCGAATGTGGCTTAATTTGTTCTGTAAATTTTCTTATATTTTTGCTTAATTGTGCGTATCAAAAGAATTCGATGTATCGGTAAATTTGATTTCGTTAGGGGACTAATTTCACTGCCGTGTCGAAAGAATTTAACTTATTCAATAATTAAAATTCACTTTTATTTTTGTGAAATTGGACCAATTTCCTTAGTTTTAATTTCACTAAATACAATAGTTGTTTTAACTAATGTATCGGTGAGATTTTTTGGCTTATTGATTTTAAAGATTTAACTTATTTAATTAGTTATATGATTTCACTATTGTAAAAGTGAACTTGGTATTCACTGATTAAAATAGTGAATTTTGTACTCTTGAATCATGAAATTCATGACCACGCTTAAAATGAGTGATTTCTCATTTTTCACCAATTGATATTGTGAGTATTCACTTATTCAAGGTGGTTGGGTTTTAGCATTGGCAAAAAGTGAATATACACTTGCAATTAGTGAAAAACCACTTTTTCATGTTAAGAGAGTAGTTGCGAGTGGCGATGAGCTGCCGAGATCACGAGGGAGTGGGAAACTTCGTGAGCTGGGGGTCGATTCTGTACTAGACGCAATGAAGGGTCGCTATGAAGCGACGCAACACGAAAGGTCGCTTGCGAAAGCGGCGCTATTATAAAAAGCGATTCCGTACCGGGTGCTATTTCGCGTCAGGCGTTACAGGCAAGCGGTTTCGCCAGCCCAATGGTTTCGTTCAAACCGTGGTTTGAACCTCCCGTTCTAAAAGAAGCCGTGAGCCTAGACTTGTCAGGCGGCGATATAACAGTTTTTTCATGTTACATTGCTATTTGCAGTAACAATAAATAAACCATCAAAATTTTTGTGATTTCGAGATTTGTGACATAAGAATCAACGTACAAAATGAAGTAGGTAAGGAAATAATATATGAGATTGATATTTATATGAAATCAATACATAAGTAATGAAATAATACATTTATATTAATATATAAGAGATCATAAGCTTAATTATGATCTCTAGAAAAGTTTTGTTTCATTGTTCTGTGTGTTAGTTCTGTTAGCTGCATTTATTCACAAAATTGCTATTTAAAAAATCTGTTATAAGACGTTATAAGATCAGGCATATTTATAAGATGATAATGGCAGGTTTTATGATGTCACATTAATATGAACGTGGATTTGTTACAGTCCTACTGAAGTAGTAAAACGTTCCCACAAGCACAACAGTAAGCAAAGAAAATATTTGATCGAATATATGTATAACCATAGAGAGTTTGCAGCAGGACGGCTTATAGGTGCTCGAGGAAAAGAAAAAGGAGACGAATTGTGGAAGGCACTAAAACAAGGGAATTGAACTCCTTAGAGTTTGAGAAAACACAAATTCAGTGGCAGAAAGTGAGTAAACTTCGAAAACCTTTATTCCTTATAAAAACGTTGATTTTTTCAACACTGTTGATTTGCAGTTAGTGTAATTAACTTATAGATGAAACCATGATAGGTAAATTTTTTTATTCTCCAAGTTTCTACCAGAACTGAAATGAAAGTTTTGAAACGAGACTGAAAGTTTTGTGACGGTGGAAACTCTGTTTTTGAAGAACAGTTCTTAAGGCATTCTTCAGGCTTGGAAGGATATAAAAACTCGAGTCAGAGCCAAAGCTGTAAGCCTTAAAAATGCCCGCATCAAAACTGGCAATTTTTCTATGAATAATAATATGCTATCGGAAGAAGATTTGATGATCCTCGGATTGATAGGACCTGTTGCAAGGGAAGGGTGCAGGGTCCCTGATTCGGTGCCTGAAGAGATGGTATGTAATGAGATCATTAAGTACAAAAACTGCATACAGAAGATATTCTTTTAGATAGATTACATACCGAGTACAAGACGAGATCAAAATTGTGGCAAATAATTTAAAGAATATGCGTGAATGAACGATAATAACTGATAGTATTAAAGTGAGTTAAATTTAACGCTGAACAAAGGAACTCATTTATATCGGATCAACTGCTCTGGCTCAGCCCCCATAAATGGTATACAAATTAATCCCTTCCATTTGAATGATTGAAAAGCCAATCATGTTTATTCATGTACATATTTCAGTCTGCAATTACACAACTGCGGGAAGCAGACGAGTCGGTGTTAAATGAGATACCTACTCATATATCGGTATTCGAAGAGTACAACATAGTTTCGACAAACACCATAATTGGTAAGCGTATATCCCGAGCAGCCACGTGTATTACTAACAAGAATGATGTATGATATGATGTTGCAGCAACGTGTTTTATTCGTAGAATCAGACACGGCGATAGGACAAGAGGAGGAACACACCATACGAGAATCTGATGAATTAAAGCACCTTTCAGAACTCAAAACATTTGTAGAAGTTGTCTGCGGTGATGATGGCATAGGCATAGCATCATCATCGCACACACTGTCGCACCCATCATTGCAGCAGACAACCCCAAACATAAAAACAGCCACACACCCTGTCAGAGCCTTGCGCAAGAAAAAAAAACAAAAAAAAAGATGATGTCTTTAAGACAGTTGTTGAAATGCAAAATAAGCAGAACGAAATACTTGAGGTATTTCTGTTTAAACTGTATATGAATAAATCGATCTGCAAATTATTATGCCAGTGGAATTGTGCAAATATTTGTACCTACATGTTTTAGAGAATGTCACAGGCGATGCTAATTTCTGCAAACAACGAAGCCAAACGACTGGAGCTGGAGAATGATAAATTAGAAGTAATGAGGCAGATATGCCAGGCTCTAAACTCGAAAGCGGTAACTATGACAGGATTTCATTAATCTATATCATATTCGTATTAAAATTTTTTTGTTTCAACGATATGAAACTTTATGTATGATTTCTTTTCTTACACACGGACGTGGTTGTGTTTTTAAGAATTCTGTGCCAGTGACATGCTCAGAAATTGAGATGGAAAATAAAAACGCCGAATGAGTTCAGGTTAAATGAAGTTTTTAATTTTTTGAACTATTTTTTTGAACGCCCATCTTTTTTGGCAGGTTATGCACATTTTTTTGTTCGTTTTTTCTTAAATTCCGTAGGATTGCCATGGAAACCTTAATTAAACAGTTTGAAAAAAATTATAAGCCTCGGCTGAAAAGTCAGTTTTGTAATGTAAACATTCGTCTCTATTGAACATCATTTATAGTTGCTAAACTATAGTACTATATTAACTTGACGGTAAAAATTCACATGATACTTTTGCAGAGAATTCAAATGCTCTACAAATTTAGAGAAAAGGAAATCTAATGTCTTCCCCGTGTTATTTTGAATAGGGAAGACTTTGAATTCTCAGAGCGACATTTCGAAATTGGTTTTATAAGAGACATCTTTCAGTGAGGATTCCTTCCGGCTGTATGTGAAAAGAGTTTTACAAGTGAAAGCCCAAAAAAATTTCTGTGAGTTATACTTACACTTGTATGTTCTTTATTGTTAGTTATAAGACTCGGTAACCGAGTTCTCTATTTGAGGTTTTTTTTTTTATAAGAAAATGTAATATTTCTAAAATCGAATATTTTAATCTCGACCCGAAGTTCACTGACAACAAAGTGAAGAAGAATACGTTATTGCATGCTTGTTCAGTATAATTACTGATATAATATTCGGGGAAAAGTTTTTTTCAAATATTTCGAGTGAGAAATTCACTTGCATTTTGATGACTTACGGATAAAATTTTACAATTTAGATTATAGATTTAGTCTGCAAGGATAATTTTATAAAATCAACGAAAATATCCTGATTTGCAATTTCTAATCTGGCCGTTTTTAAAACGATTAATGAAGTGAAATAATAGTATCAGAATTACAGATCTTAGTATCACAAATTTATTTATCAATTCAATCATTTACAATGACAACAGAGCGTTACAAATCAAATATGCGAGTTCTTATCGTTACATACATACATCATTATATGAATTACGTTATAATCGGTTCAAAATTATCATCACATTCTAATCAATGCATGATAAATTTCATAGAAATATAACATTACATGTTTTAAACCTATATGTTACACCTATCCCTTTAACAGAAATACTTGGATGAAATTTTTTTTTTTCATGTTTTAAATTTTTTTTTTCTATTCTACTATATCGCTAGTATTATTATCAAATCGTTCACGTTACTTTCACGGCCTTCAACATTTATTGTCAATCGAAAGAATTACTAGTTGCCGTCAAAGAAAAATGGAGAAACTTTGAAATATGTCTAAGGATTAAGAAATTTACGAAAATGGAGAAACTGAAAAATTCTCAAGAATTAAGATATCGATACAAGCATAAGTCTTAGTCAATAACTTGCGTACCATTTGTCGTAAGATGAGATAAGCTCCTTTGAAAGAGACGCTCAAGTCACGTCAAAAACTTACACAAGTGTCGTAAGCTGCATGTGGCGATCGGATGTGTCCGGTGCGTCATTCAAATTTCCTCCGTTTCCTGATATGTTGTCAGTCTCCTTTTCGGTGCACGTGGTATCTTTGTTATACAAGGATAACCCGTTCAGTAATGAACTGACTCAGGGAACGGCTCGCGAACCTTCACAGAATCCTGAATCGATGACCAGCGGGTCGCGGAACCTGACCTTCTTGGGACTGGCTTTCCTGTTTCGATCGAAGGTCCTTCCCCAGCCGTCTTGCCCGTCAGCCTGCGGCGAACGGATGCAACTTCCGCCTCGCTCTTGACCATTCTTCTTCTTGTCTTTTGGTAGCGATGACCAGATCGCACCGCCTTCCACGGTGCAGGTCGTAAACGTTATCTCTCCGTTTCTGTCCCTCCCTTGCACTACGTAGCTGTAGGATGGACGTTTGGTTCTCGATCCCGACGCCTTGTGAAAGCTACAAGAGGGACGTGGGTTGCTCGAACATGAAGCCCTGGAACGGAAAGCGCTGCCCGAACTCTTGGCGGTGATCGAGATGGGCCGATTCTCTTTTTCGTCGTCCTCCTTGCATTCCAGTGCCTCCACCAGCTTTTTCACGAAGTTCGCAGAAGTCGAGGATGAGTAGCTTGACATTACCTTCTCCGGATCACGACATTTCGCCTTCAGTTCCTTGATTATTTCTTCCACGAAACTTCTGGTTGGAGATCGTTGCTTGTGCCTTCGTATTATCTTTTCCATCACAGTCGACTTCCTTGACGACACGAAGAAGCGGTTCAGGTCCTCCGCGTCCAATTCGTCTTCGAGAAAATTGTCCCTCTTTTCTGTCTCTTCGGATTTGATTTGGCTATCGGTCAGGATCTCTTCAATATCACTCAGCCACTTTTCGCCCTGCGTTTTCACCGGGCAATTAAATTTTTTCGGAGTCGATGTGGCTAGTGGTAGTATTTGCTCAGCGTTTTCGAAGCTTGGAATTTCCGACAACGAGACTTCGCTATCGTCGACGTTATCCTCGGGCGGTTCCTGGTCTTCTGAACTAGACTTCTTCGCCGGAGATAATTCCTCGACGCGAATTACGCTGTCGGTGACCATCTCGTCTTCCTTCAGGTTTTCTAGTTTCTCCGTAGGAACAGGCGGAAGGACCAGATTCAAGTTCTCTACCTTCCGTGACCGTGACATTTTCGGCAATGTCTTACTAACGCGCATCTTCGAATAAGCCGCTGACAGTTTCATGATCTCCCCACGCATGTCTAATTCCGGACGTGGAGACAGTTGTGCGGCCCTTTTCAAAATCGGCATTGCACCGGCTGTAAAAATAAAATGATACAATTTTAAATAAGACACCGTTTGTCAGCCGCCACGAAATTGATTTTTCCAAAGAAACGAGACGTTAAATTCAATTTAATTCCCGAATTTGAGAATCTAGTTTTTCGAAAATCATGAGGTTAAAATTTCTAATTTTTCTTTTACCTTTTTTTTCATACAAAGGTACGTTCGTTGCAAATATTTCAATACCCGGAACATAGATCCTTCAGACGATGAGTATGGAGCATTCAATTAAAGATTTGAACCGCGTATCTAACTGTCGTTTAACTTGGTTCGTTTACACCGCTTTTTTGTAATGCCACATCGATTCTTACCTTCCATTGCCGCGCTGTGCTTTTTGCAGAGTTTGCCCAAGCGTGTCCTAGTCGATTGATAGCTCTTCCAAGGGGATGGGCGGCTCAGGATCAGTCGTGGGTCAGTCAGGATTTTCAGCCCACCACTACGCCTATTCTTAAACCAATCGGGCACCGTCAGCCGCTCGAATGATTTCTTGGCCCTCATTTCGATCTCGCTCGGTCGACGTGGCTCCTGAAAAAAGTAGGAAAGAAACATGGTTATAATCGTGTCATTTATTCGGAAAAAGACGAACACTCCAAAGTTCTGGAAATAACCATTACGTCTATTAATATCGTTTAAACATCAACGTCTGTGTCAAATTAGCAAAAGAATAAATGAAAAAAGTTCAAAACTTTTCAACTTACGTCTTCTTCGTCGTTTTGGCAAGTTGTGTTGCTGAAACAGCAGGGAACAGACATCGAAGCCATCGTAGTCGATTTTTTTTTCTACTCAACAACTAGACAAATCAAACTTTAAATCCAACTGGACTTGAACAGATTCCGTTCGAAACTTTAACTCGGGATACCTTGCAACTTCAAGGACTAGCTCAGACTCTACAGGTGTTACTACCTCTGCGATTGACTGCGGAATAATGCTCATCGGGTCAAGACGTGCGATATTTATACTCTACGCTAGAAATACCGTTATCACCGCCAGTTTCAGGCTGGCCAATCAGGTGCCGCCCTAATGAGCAAAGGGACTACCTGGCCGGCCGAAGGATGTTTGTGATTCGACGGTCCGCCCGAACCTCTGCTGCACTTGCCTTGCAGCAGACTTTTCGAAAATGTCGGAAGAGGGGCGGTGCGGTATTAGATTTTAACATTTTTCGAACTGGGTAAAAAATTAGAAATATCGAAAAATTGAAGGGTCGCAATTAGAAATATCGAAAAATTGAAGGGTCGCAATATCAAATATTCAAAAACGTGAAAGCGTAACTCTTACATTTAAATGATGTAAAAAGTCGAAGTGTGGAATAAGGCGAAGCACAAGATATGGATTTGAATCATGACGATTGTATGTTCCGGTCTTACTCATTCCGAAGACTTTATATTTTGGGATTTCTACATTTTTAAATTCTATGAAATAGATTTTCGCGGTTTAGAAAATTCTATGCTGTGAAGCTTCACAATTTTTATCCTTCAACCGAAAAATTTGCGTACATCTTCTATTCAGGGAAAAGAAGAGATTTTGTGCCATTCTTATCATTGTTATCGGACGAAAATATTTCTCAAGTCTATCGGAAATGAATTCCGACGAATTCCGTTCTCGTACGTATTGAGCGGTGATGCTTTTTTATTTATTCAACTTATTGTGTTTGTTATTGTTCAGGCTTCTAATTAACTGGAGCATTTTCTGTGATTCGACGGTCCGCCCGAACCTCTGCTGCACTTGCCTTGCAGCAGACTTTTCGAAAATGTCGGAAGAGGGGCGGTGCGGTATTAGATTTTAACATTTTTCGAACTGGGTAAAAAATTAGAAATATCGAAAAATTGAAGGGTCGCAATTAGAAATATCGAAAAATTGAAGGGTCGCAATATCAAATATTCAAAAACGTGAAAGCGTAACTCTTACATTTAAATGATGTAAAAAGTCGAAGTGTGGAATAAGGCGAAGCACAAGATATGGATTTGAATCATGACGATTGTATGTTCCGGTCTTACTCATTCCGAAGACTTTATATTTTGGGATTTCTACATTTTTAAATTCTATGAAATAGATTTTCGCGGTTTAGAAAATTCTATGCTGTGAAGCTTCACAATTTTTATCCTTCAACCGAAAAATTTGCGTACATCTTCTATTCAGGGAAAAGAAGAGATTTTGTGCCATTCTTATCATTGTTATCGGACGAAAATATTTCTCAAGTCTATCGGAAATGAATTCCGACGAATTCCGTTCTCGTACGTATTGAGCGGTGATGCTTTTTTATTTATTCAACTTATTGTGTTTGTTATTGTTCAGGCTTCTAATTGACTGGAGCATTTTCTTTCACACGATTGTCCCAAGTTTAAAAGAAGTTCATCATTTTTCTTGGATTTGTTTTTCTACAACGATTATACTCGTTTATGTATCGTTGTACGAAGCTAAAAAAATGCCGATTTTGAACACGTTGAAGAGATTTTCCACATTCTTTGTCGGCAAACGATAATTTCGAGCAATCGTCCAGTCGCGAATTATTTTTATTTCTGTTTACACGCTTCTGATTCCGAAAAATGTTCTTCTATTCGTTTTTCGAAATACAGACAAATTGAAAATGAATGATACTCGTTAAACAAGGTACACTGAGAAAAAAAAGTTATCGGATTCAATAAATATTAATTGATCCGAATAATCCATGCGTTTGTAAAGTCGTGAGACCACATTTATTAAAAGCAACAATTTATGTAGTTTTTAAATTACGTCCGAACACGTAATGTACTACTCTAGGGCATATAAATGTCGTGTAAATTTGCTGGGCTACATGATTCAAAATTTTTTTTTCAATACGTAAAGTAAAGGCGTTTATATCGATCAATTGTTTATTCCATCAGCGAAAATATGAAGTAAAATTTTTTACGTGGAAAAGCAGCTTATAGATATTTTACGCTGGTTCAATCCACTCATGCCAATTGCCGAATAAGCGCGATAGCTGGCTTTGAACTTTGCACCAGCCGTTAAGCGGCTCGTGAAAAAGCGACACCGCGAATACGAGACTTGTGTGGAACCGAATGTCGAAATTTATCGCGAACGAAAAACGCTAAGGCCGATTATCTCGTTCTTCGTCAAGGTATACGAATTTGATGTAGTAATTGTGATAGCATTTCCGTTAAAAAAAAGGCTGAAACCGCCGTAAGCGCTGTGTTAAAAATTCAACTTTCAAAAATTTCGTTTTCTCAGTTTCAGCCGGTGATCTGGTCCGACATTCAACGAAGAGACTCACTTTGTTCCTTTCAACTAGCAAAATCCTTTCTGGTCTGAATTACAGCTGAGGATTATGGACTGACCAAAAAGCCATCATGACTCCAATTTCCCGGAAGTGTGCAGCGGTGGCCTTTATTTAACAACCTCACGGCAATATTTGTCTGGAATTTAGTGCCCTCGCAGCTAATTATTTCTATACTCCGCTAATTTGTCCTTCTTCAAATAGACGAGCCCGGGAAAAGTCCATAATCCAAATCCGACAATGAAGGATGCAATTATAAGTCTCAAATGTCAACGGAAATGCGGTTATTAACCCGACAATATCAAGCGGCTTATAATTCCCCAACATGATTCTCGCCTTTCCTGACCGGGGTAAGTGGTGAATTTCTAACTGCACTGGGCAGGAATCGCACTCAAGAAAGAACCACCCCGGGGGTACGAGTCACGCTGCCAGACGTCCGGTTTACCTGACCCCCAATAAAGTGACGCCGATAAACTTCGGAACATTGTTTGCATACGGAGTCGACCATACAAGTTCCAGGAACAATGTTAAAGCGAGAATAATTGAAAGGCCCGAATAAGTTCCAGCAACCCGTGCAGAAATTTGAACTGGAAAGCCAGGCTACTCTCTAGCACCTCGTAGTGATTTACTGGCTAGCGCAACCTGTACAGGCCCTGCCTCGGCATTGGCGAGTTCGGCCCAATTCCGCGTTCCCTAGCCAACACTGTCCAGAAACTGGTCGTTGTTCGCTGATGAAAACTTATTACCGGTGTTTACCATTATTTATCAGTACTCCAACTTATAATTTTTAAAGTTTACTCCAGACGTCCACTGTGATATTTGTGAGTTGATTTTCGTAATCTTCGTAATGGGAATGTAGAATACCATAGTAAATATGTTTTGAAGGTAACATAACCTAAAAATTTCTATCCTATCATTTTTATGTTTTATTGTCTATCTATTTCAGCATAATGAATAACATAATTGAAAAACGACGACGAACACGCGACCGTGTGCGAAGGCATCGTTTCGTTCATCAAAACACTATTGTGCCACAGAACCATCCGCTAAATGATGACAGTGACTCTGACATCAACTCCGAAACTGAATGTGTGTAATATAAGCATCAACCTATAAGTGAAATAAAATTTCAGTTGTTATAAAGCAAGTATGAATTGCAGGTGTCAGTGATCAAGAAAATAGTAATAGGTCTGAAGAAGATGTATCCGAGGGTGGTATTTCTGAACAATTACTTGAACATAGCCAAAGTGAGATCGACGAAGAGAATGGTGACTCAGGTGACGGTTCTCAGATAGACCACGAAGAAAGTGTATCATCAGCCAGTGTCATTGATGAAAACAGTGATATCGGCTCATCTATAAATGAAGCGACTGACGATAGTTTGAATGAACGAAATGAAGCTGAGGAAATTCGAAAATGGGCAATAAAAGAACACCTTAGTCATTCTCAATTGGATGGGCTTTTGGTGATTTTGAGGAGAAGATTGCTGCCTGAACTTCCAAAGACAGCAAAAACATTTCTACGTACATCGGCAGTGGCCTATGATATACAAGACATGGAAGATTATGATGGAAATATGGGACAATTCGTGTACTTTGGTATTGCTGAAAGGCTTCGAGCCTGTGTCAATGAAGAAGTGCACATAGGTAATGAAATTTTGATCCAAGTTAATGTCGACGGACTGCCTCTCTTTAAATCAAGTAACACTCAACTGTGGCCCATTTTGTGTAAAGTTGTCCACGAACCAGACATATACGAGCCGGTGCCTGTAGCTATATACGCAGGTTCTACAAAACCAAAAAGAGTTGATGAGTTCTTGGATGAGTTCATTGAGGAAATGAACCAACTATCAGCGAATGGTATTGACATTAATGGCAGACTGTTTCAAGTAAAAATTCAAAGTTTCATATGTGATACGCCAGCTAGGTCTTTCCTCAAATGTGTTAAGGGTCATACTGGATATTATGCGTGTGAAAGGTGTACCGTGAGAGGTTGCAGACCTGGCAGATCTACTGTATTTCCTGATGCGGATTGTCCTGAACGAAGTGCTGAGGACTTTAATAGACAAAGGCAGCGAGAGCATCACAATAGTGTTTCGCCATTGCTACGTTTAAGACCTGCAGTAAACTTGGTCTTGTTATTTATTCTCGATTTCTTGCACTTAGCTTGTCATGGTGTGATGAAGAAACTTTTGAAAGACTTTTGGCTTTTAGGCAATCTCCATCTCAGACTAGGCCGCAGAAGTCGAATCGAACTGTCTCGCAGAATGGAGTATTTAAAAATTCTGGTAACTTCTGAATTTCAACGTAAACCACGGTCCGTAGCGTTTATAGCAAAGTGGAAGGCCACCGAGTTTAGATTTTTTCTATTATATTGTGGAGTTGTAGTCTTGAAGGGTATTTTGAACAATAGACTATATAAACATTTTTTATTATTTCATGCGGCATGCAGAATTTTATGCTGCGAAGATCTAGCCCTCAGGTACAACAGGTTTGCAAAGAAGTATCTCAGAAGTTTTTTCTTAGTTATGCGCCAATATTATGGCCCAGATTCGCAAATCATGAACCTTCATAACTTAATTCATATGGCCGATGATGCTAAGAACATGAAGTGCTCCCTTACAAAGATAACTACATTTCCTTTTGAAAATGCACTCGGTCACATAAAAAAGTTAGTCCATTCGCCAAATCGACCATTGGCTCAAATCTGTCGCCGCTTGAATGAGAAATTTTCGATAAAAAATCATAAAGCAACTCTACCCCAGTATGTAGAGATACTCAAGGAGAATAGTGATATCCCAAATTGTAGGATGAATCACAAAGCGATATCGAAACTGAAATTCAAAGGGAAATATATACTTTCGGTCAAGGCTCCCGATAATGTAGTTCTTCTTAAAAATGGCACTATTCTCGAAATAAATCTTATGTCGTACCCTGATGACAATCTAGAAGACGTGACAATTATTGGAAAAAAATGGAAAATCAAAGAGTCGCTGTATATGTATCCGTGTGATTCGAGAGTGCTGGAAGAATGGGTGCTTGAAGACAGATCATCTGCAACTACAATTACGTGCCCTATTGATCAAATCAAACACAAAATGATAATATTACGTTTGCCTGGAAGAGAGAAAACATATGGAATATCTCTATTACATTAATTTAACACAGGTCGGTTGAAACGTGGTATACAGTGTAATGTTACGTATATACTTGTATTAATCCGAAAAAAGTAGCTGGATATCTTTTTATATTTTAACAATAAATAATATTTTTCAGTACTCTAACCTCAAAATCTCGACCAACGCGACTTCGTCGTGATTTCGTGGCTCTAGTGATGAAAAGTACAACTCGAAACTCGTATGGATAAGGTTTTTTGACATGCGTGTTACAAGCACTCGCCTTCGGCTCGCGCCGTAAACCTCACGTCTCGTCAAAAAGCCTTATCCATACTTGTTTAGAAATGTACTATTATCCCTATTTAATTTCAGGGCGAGTGTCACAAGGTGTAATGCGCAAGCTTATTTTCACGAATAATATATGTATAAATATACATATATATTATATATGTATAATACATATATCAATATTATTCGTTTGAGTATGGGAAGACCGTCAATCAATTGCCGACACTGGAATTATTTTTGACGAGGACGTTTCTGATGTGTCTCGATATTTAAATAACGCGCGTGACTGTGGCGACATGTCGATAGTGGCGACTTGTTGACTATCGTCGTTCCGGCACGTGTTGTGTACAGCGTCCTAAAAGCCTAGAAGTGCCTGGATTTTTCTTTCACGAAAATTGCAATCATTTGAAAAAGCTGGAATTTTTTTGTAAGTGGTTCATTAAAATTATTACGAAAGCAAGCTGTTTTGAACTTTACGAAGTGAGAAGTGATCAAAAGTGTACAAAACACAAAACGTGCTGCGCAAATACCGAACGGCTCGCTGAACGTGTTATCCCACGTGCTAACCTTACATTGCATCGCTTATCATTTTTTATAACAGCTACCTGTGCCATCGACTATTCTTCGTAAGTTGTCCTTGAATATTCAAGTACAGACATTTATATTTATTACGACACAATAAGAAACTATTTATATAAATATGACACGTGCGTACTCTACCCTAACCTAACCTAATCTTACTAAACCTGTAACAGCGCATATATACATATAACAGACGCCTTTATATTATGAACAGAATCCCTCTTCGTATTTTAAGCATATAATGGGAGATGATAAAGAGGCAGAAGAGGCCATCAAGGCTTTTCAATTAGTCGAATTCGATCCACCTAATAGAAAACAAAAACGAGGCACGATAGAATGCGTACCATCGACTTGGATTTCCTATAACCCATCGACTGGCAGATGCCAATGCAAATTCATGCCACCTCCGTATTCAGTAGAGGACTCTGAACTTTTGTGTTGGCTCGTCAAAGAACAAAGCCCTCTACAAGAATCTTGGCCTGTCTACCCAATAACACTCAAGGGACATGCGAGTAAGTAAATGATCTGTTGCGTTTTCTATTAGATTTGTATATTGTTCGGAAATAATCATCAAAGGGGAATAACTGTTAAATTTTGAAAAGATGACGTATTCAGTTCATATCACAAAGGTTCGTCTGTATAGTCTCACTATAACGCCATAAGATTCGATCAGTATTTAAAGTCACTGCTCTCAGAGAGTTATAAGTAAACCCAGTTATATGTCGACGGAGCTGAAATCAGAAGATATGAAAATCTTGGGTTCTGAGGGTCATCCGAAGCTCACAAGCTTGCACTGTGTAGCCGTCACATAGTCTACGTCTGAAACTTTTAACAGAGTCAATATTGTAGAAGCCGGCTTTGCAAAAATTCATATATTTTTGTGGGTTGTGGCAACGAATAACACAAGCACATGATTGATTTCGTGTCTTCTGATCTCAGATCTAGACGTATACCGATCAAATATACATTGAGCTTTTTAACACATCAATTTTGAATCGTGTACATGTGAAGACGAGCAATAAAAAGTTAAAATTATCAAAATTTATTTTTCACTGCCAAATAATTTGTATAGCATCAAAAAGTTCAGCTGAGAGCAACATTTCTTGTAAATAATGGAAGGTTAAAAATTTCTATTATATTTTTTCTTCTTCTAGCAACTTATGATGATGCAATGAAACGTCTCAAAGTATTAGCAGACAAGAAATTTGTATACACAGAGGATGGAACGTTACCAGAAAAAAAATCAGAGGCAGCTAAAAAAGCATATCAGAGAATCAAAGTCAAAGGCGATAAAGCAATTGCTGAAAAGTTGATGCAAGTGCAACCCATTAACACCTCCAGGAATGACGATTATGCATCAAATGTAGACTGTAAATATAATATATACAATATATATATTATACATATATAAATTAGACACTTGGGTGACCAAAATGGCGGCGCAATTTTCGCTTCTTCGATAGGGCCCTCAAAATTTTCACTCTTGTGCAAAATCAGAAGTGCGGATATATTGTTACAGCATCCTTTGAAACATCTGACCCAATTCCTTGTATTAACAGCATCAAGGCCAAGAAAAAAAATACAAAACTTAAAAATATGACAGAAACTGACAATGAGTCAACAGCTGATGAAAACAGCAATGTGATCAAACCCAGAAAAAAACCGAAGCAAAAATCAAAACAAGAACATGCTTCCTCTACCGGCAAAAACCACGTTCAAGGTGTGTACAAAAACTATTTAAATTGTTTAATTCAATTGCCGTTTTTCGACATTTCTGGAACCTAATTTGATATGAATAATTTCTAGAAACACCAAGAACCTCGTCGAATAATACATCATTATAATTAATTTTTTTACATCAAAATTTTGTTCTAGAAATTGAACGAAAACTGAGCAAAAGATCATCACGTGAAGTGTCAAAATCCACAAAAAATGTGCCTAAAGAAAATAGCTCTGAACTGAATCAGAGAGATTGTGATATCCTTAGCGGACTGAGATACGATGTTCAAATGCTAACCAAAGCCATCGACAAACTCAAGGCCATCGTTGAAAAATCGGCCTTAGCGATGGATGCTCATGGGGCAAATGTCCAAAGTTTTACGACACAATATGATCTGAACCTGCCTGTAACGACTTTGAAGGACTTTGACGCATTCGACGAGAAATTAAAAGCTGACAAAAAATTTCGTAAAGAATTCGTGAGTAAAAAAATTTGGATACTGAATTTGTATTGTCACTTATACAATATCTCACTCATTGCTTCAATCTCTCTATAGACTAGTACATTGCATTTCGTTTTCGACCACAATGCAACCTTACCAAAAAATGTGACGGCATTATTGAAAAAAAATATTTCACGGGATGTGGCCTTGAATTTCAACGTAGTGAAGGCTGGCATGGATAAACGCATTTTCAAAGAGACACAACTTTGTGGAATATTGCTGGGTAACACAATTATCGTTAACCTCAATCGTTAAATCATACCTGATAGATTTTTGTTCACTCATCTTCGAAGAATCCGTATAGGTATGCCAAAAGGTTTTTCCCATTTTAAAAAGAGAAAAGACAACTGCCTGCTTTTCGTTTTTGAAGTAAATTACAGTACAATTCAGGGTATGTCAGACTTCGCCTTGTAGGTATAGTTGGATTCAGTCTAGGTAAGACCTATCATCGTGAAGACTTAAAGCAATTTTGAAATTGATGACACCAACTTTACAAACTAATAGACTTTCCACCACGATTTGCTCTTTTAGAAGAAAAAGAAAGCAGGGTTGTTTAGTTTTTTTAACTAAAGTCTTTTCTTCCAGATGTGCTTTTGTTGAAATACAAAGAGGGAGCGCAGGGATCAATGACACATGTAACTGAAAAGAGTGTTTATCGAGAACTCGGTAACTGCCTGAGTAATGCCGTCGATTGGGATGGGCATCGTAAATCTCGACTAAAGAAAAAAGCTGCAAAGAGTACTACAATCGCTGCAGTCCAATCAGTTTGTGTCAATGTACATTGCAGCGGCACCAGCATGGAATCGTTGTCTCGTAAATCCACAGACAAATCTTCTTAGTAACGTATTCGAAAACTTCCCAAAATAGTTGTGTACTTTTGTGCTTACTGATTAAAAAAAAAGTATTAAAAAAAAAGTCATTATTTACGTACTTTTCTACTCACTGATGGGTTTGAAAAATAAAAAAAATATGTGTTACTTACGTATTTTCTATTTAGTGATGTATTAAAAAAAAAAGAAATTCACTACTAACATATTTTTCACTTACATGTTTAAAAAAAAAAATCCTACGTACTTTACTGCTGACTGATATGATGTATTGAAGAAAATAATAATATAATAATATAAATGAATAGAACTTTCATACGTTGCGAAATATTCATTCTAGAATTTATCCTTTATCCTTTTTTCCGATAATTATATGAATAGCTACTTGCAAGGATTCTGGCTAGACCCTATTAACTTTACTGGTTAGACCCTAGTCAGACCTTCTGGCTAGGCACTGCGTAGAAATGTGTTACACGCCAGGACTGGCTCAGCCCAGCTGACCTAGCCATTGCCAAGCCAGATTCATGGAAAACTAGCCAGGTGCTAGGCAGCACCGGAATTAAATTTCTGCACGGGAATGTATTGACTCGACGAGTCATACTTGGAATTCACGTGAACCATTTCACCACTATATCCAAGAGTGTACGATCGTACTTCACTCGGTCTGACTAAGCTGCAGCGTAGCCAGTGAATATTCATCACGATATTCCTCGACTTTTCCAGGTTTTCCAGACAAAAATCTTATCATTTTGCCCGAAACATTTGACTATATTCGTCGAAACATATTGAAAAAAAAGACGTATTTTCCATACAATTTCTACTTTTTTTTTTTTAAACGAAAGTACGAACTGTAACTTCAGTTACACTGTCACAGCTAGCCGATGCGCAGTCGTTTGTAATGTAATATTCAGGAATAATCAAAGTTTAAAGCAAACCTTGCGGTAATGGTAAGAAAATTGGTATTCGACCTAATTTATCTGAAGCTTGAAAAAACTTTGGGACGTATTTGTATGAAAAAAGTATATAGTAAACGATTCCCTGACTATGCGGGAATTGCAGACTTCCATGACATTTCCAGGTTTTCCAGGTTTTCCAGAATTCGCTGACCAGTGGTCACACCGATGTTGACGTGCATGTTTCACATTTTACAATCGAAATGATGATTGATTTAAAGTAGTACCAATTTCGATCACTTGTAGACGGCAAGCTTCCTCGATTGAAAAGCAGCTTCAAAGATGCTGGTGTACCCGAATCCTTCACATTAAATCAATCTAGATTCATAGGAATCTGCCAACGATACTTTCACGGAAAAAACCCTCAACTTGGGTGTCAATTCGTACCCCTAATTCATAGGTATTGCTGAATTCCCATAAGAAAAGAATTAAGGGTACGAATTCCACCCATATTGAGGGTTTTTTTTTCGTGAGGGTATCCGAAGCGATATGTTGGGTTACAGTTTTGATCCAGCCATGTTTTCCAGAAACTATTTTGGAGTGACGCTGCTACACTTGTTGGGTGGCAATCAATAACAATAGCATAACGTATTGAAAAAAAAAATTTTAATTTGTGTAGCCCAGCAAATTTACACGACATTTATATGCCCTAGAGTAGTACATTACGTGTTCGGACGTAATTTAAAAACTACATTAATTGTCGCTTCGAATACATGTGGTCTCACGACTTTACAAACGCATGGATTATTTGGATCAATTAATATTTATTAAATCCGATAACTTTTTTTTCTCAGTGTACCTTGTTTAACGAGTATCATTCATTTTCAATTCGTCCGTATTTCGAAAAACGGATAGAAGAACATTTTTCGGAATCAGAAGCGTGTGAACAGAAATAAAAATAATTCGCGACTGGACGATTGCTCGAAATTATCGTTTGCCGACAAAGAATGTGGAAAATCTTTTCAACGTGTTCAAAGTCGACATTTTTTTAGCTTCGTACAACGATAGATAAATGAGTATAATCGTTGTAGAAAAAAAAATCCAAGAAAAATGACAAACATGTTTCAAAACCTTCAGTCATTTGTTTATTGAGGGATTGGTCGTCTCCTCCGATAGCGGAGTAAACTTCCTCGACAATCTCTGGGAGTCTTACGAATGTTGGCGTGACTTCCTGATTGACGTTCAGTTCCCGAACGGCTACATCAATACCGAATATAGAATCTGCCCACATGGGACTGTTCTTTGGTGGTGTTGGTTTTGCAGCTTTGTCGGTCGCTTTTGGTGCAGGAGCTTTCGACGTAGTCGGGCCCTGTCTTGTTATGTGTTGAGGTCCTTCATTCTTCTTTCCGATCTTAGATGGATCGAATCGTTCAGGTTTGCCTCTGTATCCTGGTGCTAGTTTTCTGATTTCTTCAGGAGTGTAAATCTTTTTTCGGTTGTTGTCTTGCATTTCAATAAATTCTCTTTAGCTTCGGCGTAGAATAAATTGGGACAATCGTGTGAAAGAAAATGCTCCAGTCAATAATTAGAAGCCTGAACAATAACAAACACAATAAGTTGAATAAATAAAAAAGCATCACCGCTCAATACGTACGAGAACGGAATTCGTCGGAATTCATTTCCGATAGACTTGAGAAATATTTTCGTCCGATAACAATGATAAGAATGGCACAAAATCTCTTCTTTTCCCTGAATAGAAGATGTACGCAAATTTTTCGGTTGAAGGATAAAAATTGTGAAGCTTCACAGCATAGAATTTTCTAAACCGCGAAAATCTATTTCATAGAATTTAAAAATGTAGAAATCCCAAAATATAAAGTCTTCGGAATGAGTAAGACCGGAACATACAATCGTCATGATTCAAATCCATATCTTGTGCTTCGCCTTATTCCACACTTCGACTTTTTACATCATTTAAATGTAAGAGTTACGCTTTCACGTTTTTGAATATTTGATATTGCGACCCTTCAATTTTTCGATATTTCTAATTGCGACCCTTCAATTTTTCGATATTTCTAATTTTTTACCCAGTTCGAAAAATGTTAAAATCTAATACCGCACCGCCCCTCTTCCGACATTTTCGAAAAGTCTGCTGCAAGGCAAGTGCAGCAGAGGTTCGGGCGGACCGTCGAATCACAAACATCCTTCGGCCGGCCAGGTAGTCCCTTTGCTCATTAGGGCGGCACCTGATTGGCCAGCCTGAAACTGGCGGTGATAACGGTATTTCTAGCGTAGAGTATAAATATCGCACGTCTTGACCCGATGAGCATTATTCCGCAGTCAATCGCAGAGGTAGTAACACCTGTAGAGTCTGAGCTAGTCCTTGAAGTTGCAAGGTATCCCGAGTTAAAGTTTCGAACGGAATCTGTTCAAGTCCAGTTGGATTTAAAGTTTGATTTGTCTAGTTGTTGAGTAGAAAAAAAAATCGACTACGATGGCTTCGATGTCTGTTCCCTGCTGTTTCAGCAACACAACTTGCCAAAACGACGAAGAAGACGTAAGTTGAAAAGTTTTGAACTTTTTTCATTTATTCTTTTGCTAATTTGACACAGACGTTGATGTTTAAACGATATTAATAGACGTAATGGTTATTTCCAGAACTTTGGAGTGTTCGTCTTTTTCCGAATAAATGACACGATTATAACCATGTTTCTTTCCTACTTTTTTCAGGAGCCACGTCGACCGAGCGAGATCGAAATGAGGGCCAAGAAATCATTCGAGCGGCTGACGGTGCCCGATTGGTTTAAGAATAGGCGTAGTGGTGGGCTGAAAATCCTGACTGACCCACGACTGATCCTGAGCCGCCCATCCCCTTGGAAGAGCTATCAATCGACTAGGACACGCTTGGGCAAACTCTGCAAAAAGCACAGCGCGGCAATGGAAGGTAAGAATCGATGTGGCATTACAAAAAAGCGGTGTAAACGAACCAAGTTAAACGACAGTTAGATACGCGGTTCAAATCTTTAATTGAATGCTCCATACTCATCGTCTGAAGGATCTATGTTCCGGGTATTGAAATATTTGCAACGAACGTACCTTTGTATGAAAAAAAAGGTAAAAGAAAAATTAGAAATTTTAACCTCATGATTTTCGAAAAACTAGATTCTCAAATTCGGGAATTAAATTGAATTTAACGTCTCGTTTCTTTGGAAAAATCAATTTCGTGGCGGCTGACAAACGGTGTCTTATTTAAAATTGTATCATTTTATTTTTACAGCCGGTGCAATGCCGATTTTGAAAAGGGCCGCACAACTGTCTCCACGTCCGGAATTAGACATGCGTGGGGAGATCATGAAACTGTCAGCGGCTTATTCGAAGATGCGCGTTAGTAAGACATTGCCGAAAATGTCACGGTCACGGAAGGTAGAGAACTTGAATCTGGTCCTTCCGCCTGTTCCTACGGAGAAACTAGAAAACCTGAAGGAAGACGAGATGGTCACCGACAGCGTAATTCGCGTCGAGGAATTATCTCCGGCGAAGAAGTCTAGTTCAGAAGACCAGGAACCGCCCGAGGATAACGTCGACGATAGCGAAGTCTCGTTGTCGGAAATTCCAAGCTTCGAAAACGCTGAGCAAATACTACCACTAGCCACATCGACTCCGAAAAAATTTAATTGCCCGGTGAAAACGCAGGGCGAAAAGTGGCTGAGTGATATTGAAGAGATCCTGACCGATAGCCAAATCAAATCCGAAGAGACAGAAAAGAGGGACAATTTTCTCGAAGACGAATTGGACGCGGAGGACCTGAACCGCTTCTTCGTGTCGTCAAGGAAGTCGACTGTGATGGAAAAGATAATACGAAGGCACAAGCAACGATCTCCAACCAGAAGTTTCGTGGAAGAAATAATCAAGGAACTGAAGGCGAAATGTCGTGATCCGGAGAAGGTAATGTCAAGCTACTCATCCTCGACTTCTGCGAACTTCGTGAAAAAGCTGGTGGAGGCACTGGAATGCAAGGAGGACGACGAAAAAGAGAATCGGCCCATCTCGATCACCGCCAAGAGTTCGGGCAGCGCTTTCCGTTCCAGGGCTTCATGTTCGAGCAACCCACGTCCCTCTTGTAGCTTTCACAAGGCGTCGGGATCGAGAACCAAACGTCCATCCTACAGCTACGTAGTGCAAGGGAGGGACAGAAACGGAGAGATAACGTTTACGACCTGCACCGTGGAAGGCGGTGCGATCTGGTCATCGCTACCAAAAGACAAGAAGAAGAATGGTCAAGAGCGAGGCGGAAGTTGCATCCGTTCGCCGCAGGCTGACGGGCAAGACGGCTGGGGAAGGACCTTCGATCGAAACAGGAAAGCCAGTCCCAAGAAGGTCAGGTTCCGCGACCCGCTGGTCATCGATTCAGGATTCTGTGAAGGTTCGCGAGCCGTTCCCTGAGTCAGTTCATTACTGAACGGGTTATCCTTGTATAACAAAGATACCACGTGCACCGAAAAGGAGACTGACAACATATCAGGAAACGGAGGAAATTTGAATGACGCACCGGACACATCCGATCGCCACATGCAGCTTACGACACTTGTGTAAGTTTTTGACGTGACTTGAGCGTCTCTTTCAAAGGAGCTTATCTCATCTTACGACAAATGGTACGCAAGTTATTGACTAAGACTTATGCTTGTATCGATATCTTAATTCTTGAGAATTTTTCAGTTTCTCCATTTTCGTAAATTTCTTAATCCTTAGACATATTTCAAAGTTTCTCCATTTTTCTTTGACGGCAACTAGTAATTCTTTCGATTGACAATAAATGTTGAAGGCCGTGAAAGTAACGTGAACGATTTGATAATAATACTAGCGATATAGTAGAATAGAAAAAAAAAATTTAAAACATGAAAAAAAAAAATTTCATCCAAGTATTTCTGTTAAAGGGATAGGTGTAACATATAGGTTTAAAACATGTAATGTTATATTTCTATGAAATTTATCATGCATTGATTAGAATGTGATGATAATTTTGAACCGATTATAACGTAATTCATATAATGATGTATGTATGTAACGATAAGAACTCGCATATTTGATTTGTAACGCTCTGTTGTCATTGTAAATGATTGAATTGATAAATAAATTTGTGATACTAAGATCTGTAATTCTGATACTATTATTTCACTTCATTAATCGTTTTAAAAACGGCCAGATTAGAAATTGCAAATCAGGATATTTTCGTTGATTTTATAAAATTATCCTTGCAGACTAAATCTATAATCTAAATTGTAAAATTTTATCCGTAAGTCATCAAAATGCAAGTGAATTTCTCACTCGAAATATTTGAAAAAAACTTTTCCCCGAATATTATATCAGTAATTATACTGAACAAGCATGCAATAACGTATTCTTCTTCACTTTGTTGTCAGTGAACTTCGGGTCGAGATTAAAATATTCGATTTTAGAAATATTACATTTTCTTATAAAAAAAAAAAACCTCAAATAGAGAACTCGGTTACCGAGTCTTTATAACTAACAATAAAGAACATACAAGTGTAAGTATAATTCATAGTAGATTTATTCGACACATCAAGTTCACCTAGATATTTTTCGCGCTTACTTACTGCTGCAGACTTAAATTAAAACTGTCTTGGCAATCATTTAAAACCGCAGGAGTGTAAATTGTATTTTATCGACGATCTAAAATATGAACTCGGTATCTTTCCATGAAATTTTAGCGACGTATACATGATACCTTGAAATTGTACAATCGTAGAAATCAATTGCCCGTATTTCGTAACAAATTCGGAATGCACCGCAGCCATTAATAATATATACATATACCAATCTTCTAATGGCCATTTCTCGCATCAATATACGCAGATATTCATTTTCATCGCGCGATTCGATATCTCTAGCCTGATAAAATAAAGCCGTGTAACGGAACGTAGACCAGATGATACATCCAAGCCTCGGACAACGTCACAGAGGCCTAGACGTAGTTAATTTTTCAGCGGGGTGATATTACACCCCATTTTGCGTCAACTGTGCAAAGAAAACAGCGGACGTTCAATACATCCCACGCTGTGTGTTTTACCACGGTGAAAGAGCACGCGAAATAACTCCCGAGCAAACAAATCCACGCACTGACTCGGAGACGAATCCGACGATTGATTCAGATATCGATAACGACTAAGCTCACAAAAAATAAACTCGCAAAATGAAACGATAGACAGACAAACAAAGCGGATAAAATAACGAATTAAATCAAAAAACAAGAATGAAATGAAAACTTTTGAAACATTATTTACTAACATTAGACTGCTTTTGAGATCACTTCCGATTGAAACTGGATCCATAAATGGTAAGAGAAATCCAGACCGAGAAATGATCATCTTCAACACATCATTTATCATTCGATTGTAGACCAAAATTTTCTCATCACTAGATAATATTTCATCCAACTATTCTATTGTTGAAATCATCCAAATCAACCGATTGTTTGATGCTGATTTTCAAGTTTGTCAGGCGCCAAAACTTCCGGAATTAGTCGAATCGCACAGTTCGGAAAAAAAATGCCGTTCAAACCTGTCCATGTCGACTCCTATAAAATTTTTGAAACTCCGAAGTTGGAGCTCGTAGCGTAATTCGGAATAAATCTATTCAGTCTGAAAAATAAAAATTCAGTTTTCAGAGCTTTTCTTCTTGCTTCATCTTAGAAGTGATCAGGTTCCGGATTTGTTCAGTTAAGTAGTCTTTGAGTGATTCATATAACAAGCTCTTTTTTATAAGTCATGAATGATTAAATTCTGAATCTAATCTGTCCAGTAAAATATTTTTTCCGATAAAGTATTCTCAGTTCAAAATAGATTTCAGCGGGAAATTTTATTCAACCTTATTGAACAGGTCGGTCCAATAACTGTTTGTTTTAATATTTTTTTGACTGAATGTATATGCGGACATTATGCGGTATTCCAGTTCAACCGAGACAACAACAAAGTACCTACATTCCGCCTGAACTGAATTTCGTTTGAAACCGTATTTCTGAAATTTTTTTTCTTACTTGCTAAACCTAAAAAGTACTCTTTCCACTTCCAAACCATCGAATAATTATCGCCAAAGTCAAAATTTCACAAAAAAATACATATATAATAATAATAATAATAAACAAAACAGTAAATACGGAAAGCCCGAGTCGAGCTTTGGTAAAAAATGCAAAAAAGAAGTTCAAAAACAGCCCAAGTCGTCTTTGAATTTCTGCAATCTCAGATTCGCGAGGGGGAGAGGAAAAATTTGAAAAAATTAGGTCTTTTGTTAACACGAGGAGTCAGGTTTTCCACTATGGAAATCTATAATCAGCGACAGTGAGGGAAACAGTTGTCTCAGTTGAGCTGGAATATTCCATATTATTCGAAAATCGATTTGTTTCTAAATTACGTGCATTAAGGACGTTCCCACCAAAAACACTTTTCTTCTAATATTTTCCAAATTTTGAATACACATACTTATGAGTGCCCTTTATGTGTAGGAATTTTTTAAAACCCTTCTTGCGGTGCTAAATTTTGAAATATTGCAAGTTGAAATTTACATATTTAACATGTGATCCCTATCCTAACCCCCATTGTGGCGCACCTTTTTTTTAAGTTACTACAGTAATTTTCTTGGAATTTCTATGAAAAACTGAAAATCACTAATTGAACATATAATAAACATGTTTCTCAAAAAATAACACAAAGAAGCGGTATTCATTTAATTATAAAAAATGTTAAAAGTGAGCTACTTTTCACTTTTTTTTCATTACTTGATCAGTGAGAAATAGCGACTTGGCAACGTTGCGTTGGGCGGAAAGTTCAAAATACCGTATAGGCGTAGTAGTTGTGAATAAATGTGAACCGCTCACAGATAGGTTAACTGTAGGCTGTTGTAAAGAAAAATGCAATTTTTTAAGTATATTAAGTATTTATTATAAATTATTTTTCAACATTAATACTCGTTATGTTAACATCATCAACAATTATAGATTCAAAAATATAATCAATCATATAATTTTCATAAAAACTATAATTTTATCAAGTAACACAAAATAAAACATTTTAGAAATATATTATTTTTTAGACATAGGTATTTTTTTAATTTTCTTTTTTGGTGATTTTAAATTCTTAATCTTTGGCGAATTTTCATTTTTTAGGAAGTCTAAAACTGCCGTTAAAATTTTTTTATTTTTAGTTATTCGCACTTTGTTATTATCTAATTTTTCGCTAAACAATTGCACAATAGCATTTTCTCCACCTACTCTATAGATTTCCCTCAAATTATCACAAGAAATGTCATTTGAAGCCAATTTTTTACACATATTAACTGAAATAATATTTCTTAATTCGACTAACATTTTTAAGTTTACTTTAGTTTTATCTGAGTTGGATAACTCTTCCAAATAAATATTACTGTTTTTACATGCCTTTAATACACCACTTCGCAGGTTTAATGTATTAATTAAGTCTTGAAGTACCACAACGTCATACGCAGCGTCATGAAAAGATTCCTGATCATTATCAGGGTGTAAGAAGTCGTTACTTAAACTCTCTAATTTAAATTGACCCGGTCCTTTCCTATCAACCAAAGACTTTCTGAACAATGATAAAGTGTCAGCAAAACCAACAATTAAATCTAAAAGTTCGACTTTAACATTCATAATAGCTCGTAAGAGTCGTGGTACGTCAAAGCGAGCATTATGTGCAACTAATAAACATTTCTGTTGTCCATCGGATAAGCTAATTAAAAATTGTTGAAAAGATTCTAAAGCATCAGAAATTTTGAGTGTTACGACTTGTTTGTCTCCGTAGAATAAGTCTCCATATTTATGATGAAGTTTAGTAACTGTAGTGGCTGACGATGAAATTTCGGTCTTCGTGTGTACATAGATATTAAAAATTTTACAATCACAGATCGCTGCAATTTGTATAATATGAGCATCTGAGGCGAATCCAGTTGTTTCTAAATCAAAGTAAACAATTTTTGTTTCATCATCTAATGCAATATTATTATTATCATCACAGTGTTTACGCACGTAATTGTTTATTTTATCCATTCCACAATTACTCTTATAAGTTATACCTTCATGTCTTTCGGTATTTTTACGTAAAAGTTCTCGTTTCTGTTTTAATTCTATACGTCTTAATTTTTTTGCTTTAGACTTACTCATTGCCAATCGTTTTTCTCGTTTCATTTCACTTCGTTTAACATAATTGACTGTGTGAGATCCAGCAGGAATATTCAGTCTTTGCTTAATATTTATAATACTTCGTTCACCGTCATTTTTAGCGCAGACGGCGTCAGCTACCCTAATATCACAAGAAAAGCTAGTACTTAAACACTTGTTTTTGTGTGCTTTGTTTGCTATAATATTGTTAAAACTTTCATTGCCCTGACTTGAAGCGGCAATAGAAAATTTATGAGAGTTTTGTGCGTATTTATCGAACAAATGTAATAATTCTTCATACAAGGTTTCATCAGATAGGTTTAGAGCATGATTTTTACTTGGGTTACACCACTTTCCACAGTTTTCATGTCTGCTAAAAATATGATCCGGTATTTGTCTCAAATTTCTAGCTAAGTTTTCGGAATTGCCCTTATTTTGTGCAACAGCGTATGAAAAACACTTTTTTAAATGAGGAATAACATTTGTTTTATTTAACTCTCTAAACTTATCGCGTAATTTATATAACTCTTTTCCAAAATTTTTGGTTAAATGATTTTTGTCGGCTAATTTATGATACTTTTGACCTGGGTTATCTGCTCTTACTGCTGCAATCATTGAGCTGTCTTCATCTCCTACAATAACACGTACTTGTAGTCCTGCTTCCTTTAAGATGTTGCTGTGATTAACAAGTTGAACTCCTGCATCAGCTTCCATTGCCTTAGCACTTCCGCAGAAGTTCAATCTACAATCATGATCATCTTTTTTATGCCCCATATCACATTTCTTACATTTTCTATTTCTAGTTGCGTAGTCTAGAATTTTTCCTGACAAGAAACCGATGATAGTGCTATAACCGTTCAAACTATCATAGCTACGCCCGTTACCGCGTTTAGACCAGCCCATATCAAATGACACAATGATATTTATTATTTCACCTAGTGTATTATCAAATAAATTTTGATTATCATTTGAGGAAAGCGTAAGGACATCTAACTGCGGGAAAATATCTTGGGCAATCTCCACTGGTCTGAAATAATAAATAAAAATAGTTAAAATAAAAAAATTAAACCAGATTTACAATTATTTTTTTTTTATTTTATGTAGACAATTCAATGCCGTGAAATTAATAGCAATACATTTTTTGTAAAAAATACAAGTATATAATGTAGATTAGTGCTTGTCAACTTATTGAATATTTAATTCAATTCTTGATCGAAATATTGTAAATAATTACAACAAGATAAAGTCTCTCCTTTATTTTGTGTAAAAATAAATGTTGTTGTATATTATACATTTACTGATAGCATCATAATTATAAATCACCAGTTTATGTATAATATTCAAATCCTAAGATATAAATTGAAACAAAATAATAACTACTTCTGCTTAATATTATATTACAAATAATTCATTCGTAGAAAATATAATTTTACAATTTTTCAATAAATTATATTACAATTTTATAAAAATCAGTGTTGAGAAAATGATTTATAATTATTATGATGATCAGCATCAGTCCATTGAACAGTTCAAATGAATTAGAATGGATGCTTACAATGTGTCACACAGCTTTTTGACATTTTTTATCACCAATTCTTTTTCCTCAGAAGCAGCTCGCTTGCAACTTTCTTTAGCTTCTAATTCTATTGCTTGACCAACTACAACTTCGTACTTTTTATAAATTTTGTCTATTACTCGAGGTAAATTGGCACAAGCAAGAATTTTATTTAAGCCAGTATTTCCAACACCGGCATGAATAGCCCCTGAAACATTCAAATAGTAAATATCATAAATTTCTTATAAAATAATTGTAAAGCTATTAATTATGTCAATTCAAGTTTTTTACTTTTACACATAAATAGAATATTGCGAATTCACTTACCTAAAACCACGGACATATTGACATCAGAAACACCATTGGTGGACTCTGCGGTATTAACATTATTATATCTGCCACAAGTATCACATTTTATCTTAAACTTTACGTGAAGTCCTTCTCTGTTATAGCCGTACATTTTTTCCATGTCTAAAAGACTGCTGCAGCTGGTGCATTTGAGGTTTTTAGCTAATTTTTCCAATGCAACTATACAATTCCCATCTGGAATTTTACATTGAGTAGCTTCATGCAGTGTTTCGAGAATTTTTGTTTTTTTAGCTTCTGACATAGCTGTTAGAGCTTTAGCTACTCTATCGCCTACTTTTTTTTTCACAAACCTCCCATTCTTCAAACGTGAAGTCATTATAAATAAATTATTTTTTAACTCCAAAATAAAAGTAACCTCAAAACATTAAAACTCTGTAGCACACGTCTCAGACATAATAATAATATACAGAAAGAGAATACAATGTTGCCAGATCTGAGAAACGACGCAATGGGTATATTTTTGGACTTCTGCGCACGTTCGCGCCACTGAAAATGTACACTGCACCTCAACTTTTTGTTATTGCATCATAGTATAGTTTACATAGGGGGACTGTTTTAGAAGTTGAGGACCACTGCTAGGTGGGAACGTCCTTAATGCCCATTCCGACGATTCAAAACGACTCGCCTCGTCTGATGTACAGGTTATATGTATAGGCAAAAGCAGACGACATCGGTGGCCCTGAGACGGTTACTATCCACAGCGGGAGGTGCGCACAAAAATTCCAGCCACACGATAGTCTCGGTCTAGATACATAGTAGAACCAAGTTTAGCAGTAGGGAGTATTAATGCTTGGGCAGCCAAGTGTACGGCTTGCTCTTCTTAGCGGTTTTCACACAATCGCCGCGTCCACATTGTCAGACATATTCTTACATTCCCTACAGACTTCTTTTGGCAGCCTTATCCAGACGAGCATTTTTTTTTTTTAATTTTTTCTAATTTTAATTTAATTTAAAAAAAAAATTAATTCGTCTTGACTAACAGCTGGAACTGAACTATCAAATTACTTCATTCTAGATTCGAAAGCTCATTCTTACGAAACTTTGGCTGACCGAACATATGACACGGTGATTTTTCAACGCGATAGTGAACTTCTAAGCAGAAACGTAAGTGGGATATTCGTTACGCATGGACTTAACCGTCATTCGGCTCCTTAACCTTATCCTCTATAGAACGATCACCCTCGTTCCCGGTTTTGGACTTCGAGTCAAAGTGCCTCTCTTACTTTGAATACCCAATTCAGTATAGCGATCGCGTGAACAGAAAATACGGGACACTTTTCTTTCAGGTGAAATTTCATTGGCACCTGGTAGCCCTTTCAACATTCCACCCTTACGACGCAAAAGTATCTGCACATGGTATAGACTTTCAATGCATACCACTAAAGCATTTTTACATGTAGTTGTGTGGCAGGATTTCCCTCAATTTGGTTAACTTTTTGCTTTTGGTAATCGCCGAGACGAATTTTAAAGGGAAACAAGACCATGCAGTGGCGAATAATTAATGTTTTTATTTGGAGGTGGGTTCGAAACAATTGGATTTCACGCGCGATGAGCGGCTCTGAAGATCTTGACTCATCCTTTTCACCGAGTATCTGTATGTGCATCGTGCAAGGCTCGGAGCAACGAATAGAACAATTTAGGGCAAACCGGGAGCTTAACGAGAGTTTTAGTGCTTTTTCTCAAAAATGAAGGCATCAAGCATTCTCTGGTAGAAACCCGAACGCGCGATTCCACTGAAATGAGGGGTGGCCAGCTTGTAGGGCAAATCTTGACGCAGAGTGTGCTGGAAACTGAAAGAGCAGGATTCGAGTCAGTCTCCTCGGCGCCGTCGCATTGATTCTTCTCCCAGCCCTCCGTATCCTTGCCCAAGGACGGAAGCAAATCTGCGTCGTAGACGAAGCGTAGGTTGTCGGGTCGTGCGATACGCGAAACGAAACGGTCAATGGGAAGCCGGAGAAGCGAAAAAACGGCTATATGACCGAACATTTCGTGCGGGCGCAATACGCGAAATTCCCATATCGGGTGTTCGTCCGATTGTTTTGCCATGCAGAAAAAATTGGCTACCAGATTCTAGAGGACGGGAATATTGAACTCGGACGGAAAGCTTAAACCGAAATGAAGCTTGAACCGAAGCATTTAAAGATGGGAGACGTCCAAGTGTAAAACATCTTTATCTGTCAATGTGGCTGAACCAACTTCAAATGCGTATTTCTTGTACGAGATTGAACTTGTTGTCCAAATTTTAAGCACTTTAAAACCAGTAACTGCGTAGATGCAACAAATAATGCTACTAAAAATGGGATCATTGAAAATCCTCCTTATAGGTTACAAACAATTTTCAGGGATCATGTTGAAACTGCAGAATACTTTTTCTCGCGCAAAAGAGCGTTACTTTATTTATGCAAGTCAGTTCAAATGTGATTATGAATGAAAGAAATTTTTCAATTTTCGGTTCCTGGTATTCTCAAACGAAAGAATATCACCTGTGCAACAAAGTGTGTTATCGCGGCAAAAATGGGTCGTCATAGAAGTCTCGAAAGAGAAATCATGAGTACAAAATGAAAACTGAAACGGAACGCAATGAAATGAGAAATTAATATTTACCGATATTTTCCAATTACTCCATCGTTTTGTCGTAATTCAGCGCCCATGATTATCGTGGCATTTAGAAGGCGTGCGAAACGCCTGCTTCGTCCGCAAAGGTCGTAAGTTTCCGAATCAGCTCCGCGAGCTTACCGGAATCCCGTTTATAATTCATACGGAATGTTTAGACATCGCTGTGGGTATACAAGTTTAATCACGAAATGCTCGCGCTTGGTTAAAGCCTTCAACTTAAAGGGTTCCCCGACTTGCTCAAATTACGGGAATATACCAAGGTCACAACGTTAATCCAGCCTACCCCGTATCCTTACTGGGGGGTGATAAATTTTTACGATCGATAAAATTCAACCCCAGAACTAATTACCTTTCGATTCTATCGCCATTTTTGTGAACTAGTCAAATTTCAACCTGCAGCCGACGCTCTGCCGGGCGGATTGTTCATTTAACGATCATTATTCCCTGATTAGCGACCCCTAGCACTGAAATTCACGCCTCGATGATCAGCGGAGGAATAATGTTTTCTAACTCCAGCATTCCAGGATTTGATATTTTTTCAAAGTCGCTCTGGGATCGAGAAAATTTCCGACTGTATAAACGGACCGGACAGTTTTGCGCAGGCGATTAATTACAGATTACCCTTCTCCGACCCTGCTGCAGAAACTGCGAACTGCAGACTCGTCGTTTTTGCGTGTCATATAATATTCCGTGGGCGGATATCAGAATTTAAACCCAGAATTCATTACGTAAGCCAAGTATTCCTACGGCCAGCATCTCGCGTGGATCGAAGAACGCGGATGTGACGAGTGCTGATGATTTCTTATTTCTAATATAAACTTGTCGTTTGTAGAAATTTATCAAGATGAAAGACGCAGGTATTTTTGTAACGATATTGCTCGATGTCGAACAAGCGGTTTCTTATCGAGGCGTTGAATGAAATTTTCGACACTGTGCGCGAACCTTTATTGCCTTCTTGTTTCAGCATCCAGTAAACCATTATCGGATTCCGATCTTTGAAAATGTACAAGCGTGCAGCGCAGTCTACTCAATTCACACCATTTCACAAGGCTGCATCATCGAGGCACCGCTTCAATACCGAACGGGATCGATATCATCGCACTGTTGGAAACTGAACGTGAAAAACTTCTCATTGCCAGCAAATAAAAGCTAATTAGGTCATGGAAATATTCTAGAACGGCCTAATTGATTCGTCTAAAAATTTACGTGTCGCAGATGAATTCTCTATTCTAGTTTATATGCGAATAGAATTTTGTTTCCTGCAGTACTTGGTCCGTTTGACAATTAATTCATATGTGGACAAATTTTTGCAGCGATTTCTACTAAATTTCGTTCGTCATCTGATACGATACGAAGTTTGCTCACTAAATGTATAATAATTTCTGTTGACGTGTGCGGTGAGAAAAATGGAGTCATTGATTGGTGAAATTAAATTTATCGAGGTCTAAAAAACATGTCATAATACCGCGTGTAGACTCCATAAGCAAAAATTGTAAAGCGTCTCGGGTTTTCATGATAATGTCAACACCCCCGTAGTAATATCCGTACTCAAGTATCTGCTGGAAGCTGTTTCAATTAATTTTTTACTTCAGACGTCCAAAAGCAATAACAACGTCATATGCCCGAATCAACTAGCTGCGTACTAACAAGGAGTATTTTTCACGCTGGGTGACGTAAAGAAACACGGGCAGCTGGATTGAACAGCAGAAAAAAGTTTCGTATAACACATCTGTGTAGTGGGTCTAGGGAATTTTTCCTTGTTAGAATAGCTTTCGGTTATCCAAATAAGATTAAACTTCACCGATCGACCCTTCGTTAGTTATTATTATTTTGCAAATGACATTCTGTTGTGGGAGGAATAATTTGGCGTCCCCCCTTAAATGAAGCACTGTCATCTATACTGTTATTTGTTATCTGTATAACACACTTTGGAATAATTTGTACGACACCCTTAATATCGCGGTCTTGATACTAAGTTTCGTTCCCAAGCAGAGAATTGAACAGGAAAGATTTGTTTCCGGACATTCCCGAGTACAATTGAATTCCGTGCACAACTCAGGACCAATTCGCAATAATTTAGTACAGTTGTCCGAAAAAATATTGCGACAATTTATTCACGAGCGAAACTTCAACTCGGGATATTTGCACCTTGGTATCGTTCAAAGGGCATGGGTCCGGGTTATAGATACTTTTCAACAACGTTGACACATCCGTTCTCCGTCTTTCCGCGCCTGATAGATATGTATGCTACAGCTCCACGGTCAACGGAAAGAACACTTTGCATCGGGTCGAAGCGAGCGGAACGGGTTGTAAAGGGTCGGCTATTTTCGATAACAGGACCAAGTTGAGGCGCTGCTTGGTTATCCACTTTACGTAAATCGCAAAAATATTCCCGAGTACAAGACCAGTGAACGAGTCCGGCACCCGCGGCGGTATCAGCGCCATGTGGATGTTACGTTCATGTGCATCCTTCGCACGATAAACACGGAGAGAAGAACAACGAGAAATACGAGCAAACTAAAGAAGGAGGAGGAGGAGGAGGAGGAGGCGGAGGAGAGTAGCCCATGCGCCCTTTTTGTCAACATTTTTGTCCCTTTATATTCGGCGCCCGGACGACGAGGGACGTTCAGCCTGAAGAGAAGTAAATTCGCAATTGAAGAATATCTTACACGTGTGCGAAACCCCTGGATAACCCAATTAGGAAATTATTGTCAAGTTTATTCGCGGCGAGAGGGATTCCACCCCTGTAGTATTGACTCCAAGTTTTTTTTCTGGTGGCTGTTTTTCGGGGAAACTTCAATTCAACACGCAGGAGAAATGGTATTTGTACACGACGAAGGCGAGTGTCCGACGGCGAACCGCACACTTGACCTTTGTGAAATGAACTCATTCGACAGGGGAGAAATTTATTTTAAGCTGGACCTGAAAATACGGGTGGACTACCAAACTGATATTTTCACGACGATTTTAATGAATTCTGATACCGGTTCGAGGCATCTACGTGACTTGAGATTCCGTTGGAAGAGAAAGAGAGACTTGATACGAAACTCAAAAGCTACGCCCGCACATTACTCTGAAATTTGTGTTTTGCTCGACTGGTTTGAATAAGAATTAGTTTTGGATAATTGGGGAATGGGTGAAGCATGCAACAAGGGCGACGTTAGTGGGCGTCAAAGCCGTGGCTTCCACCTCGCCATTTCGGGCATGATTTGAACAAACCGAAGCAAGGCAGCTAAGAGAGAGAGAGAGAGAGAGAGAGAGAGAGAGAGAGAGAGAGAGAGAGAGAGAGAGAGAGAGAGAGAGAGAGAGAGAGAGAGAGAGAGAGAAATATCTGCTGAGCAAGAAAATCCGCGAGGACGTTGGGACTTAGGCTGCATGGACAAGACACGGTGGAGAGAGGAAAAAGGGGTGAAAAATATGGAAAAAAATTCACAGCAACGCGCACTTTGAGCACGCGATAAGGTTGAATTAATGAACCCTGTTGTTCTTGTACGTTACCAACCGGCAACCGCAATCACAATGAACGTATAGATCGGTACAATGTTGGTGATTTCCCCTTTACGCGCAAAGGCTGTGTAGGCATATTTTGTTTTGCTATTGTTTGTTTTTTTTCTACCGTTCCTAGAAAGAGCTGAAAATCTTTACGAAGGACAGTTAACAGAACACAGAAAAACACATGATTTCTTGATTGGGATTTGATTAAATTCCTAAATCGCATCTGATAGAAAGTATGTAGAAATTTTTAAAAATCGAAACCTGTGAGTTTACAAAACCGGTAATATGAAGGATGGAGAGTGGGTTTGAAATAGAAGAAAGTTACGCTCGTTGATCACGCATTTACAAATATTTTAACGCGACAATTGTCACTATATATTAGGATAGAACAAAGAATAGCTCGTGAAATAGTAAGTGAGTATAATTTGCCGGTGAAATGGTGAGGAAAATAAACAATTGCTGTGTAACAAAGTAGCGAATTTAGTACTTGAACATTTTAAAAAAAATCATTTCACATTTTCCTTTTAGCCTCCCTTTTTACCATCGATACGTAGACGATATTATAACGTGTGTCAAGAAGGAAAACCTACAACTCCTTCTTAATAAGTTTAACAATTTTCACCCACGTATACAGTTCACCTCTGAGTTGGAAAAAGATGGTAAAATCAGTTTTCTTGACACTATGGTTATTAACCATAATGACACTATAATTTTAGATTGGTATCACAAACCAACCTGGTCTGGGAGATACATTCACTTTAATTCACATCATCCCATAAAACATAAAAAATCTGTCGCCATATCCTTATTCGATCGCTGCCTTAGAATTTCAAACCCTCAATTTCTTGAAAAAAATTTAAAACTTGTTGAAACAACTCTCATATCTAATGGCTACCCTGTAAAATTCATTAATGATATCAAAAAGTATAGAGTGGATAAAATGTACAACTCGATTGATTGGAATTCAGACTCCAACAATCAAACTAATGTTAAGGACAAATTTAAAAACTATATCTCTATACAGTACATTGAAAATCTGTCTAGCCAAATCAAAAGAATTTTGAATGACGAGGGTATAGAAATTACTTTCAGAATCTCTAATACTACCAAACTTTCACTGTTTTCTTATCTTAAATCTGTAACTCCTAATTTAGATAAAATTGACTGTGTATACAAAATACCATGTCGAGATTGTAGCAAGAGTTATATTGGACAAACGTCACAACATCTAAAAAATAGAATTTCTGGCCATCGCTCCAATATTAAATGCCATGTCACTGATAGATGCGCTTTAGCAGAACACTCCTTAAGCCTGGGACACAATTTCGATTTCAACAACTCTATAACCCTAGCTACAGAACCGAACTGGTATAAACGTATCATTGAGGAAATGATTCATATCTTTAAGAACAAAAGGAACTCTGTTAACAAACGTACTGATATTGAACATCTTAGCCACTTATACTCAAACATTCTCTAGTTTTCATAATCTAGTTTTCAAATTTTGGCGCCCTTTGCTCCGATTGGTCATCTGCTTTTAAAATCTACGACATTCGAACATAGATCAATATCACACTTCATTACCATAGATTTACGGATCGATTTCCGCTAACCTTCACTTCCGTCCGAAATGCTGAACTAGCAACACCTAAGCATGTACTGGTCGTCAATTTTTGTGAGTAATCTGTCCAAATTTAACTGATCTCTTTTTCAATTCAAATTCCACATTCTTATTAAGTACTTTTTCCTCCAAAATTCGTTTCTTATCAACGTATTTTTCCTCTCTTTCACCATCCGTTAAAAATTTTACGCTTAACCTAAAACTGTCACTCAAACGTGTTTTGTGCAACTGTTTAAATTGTCACCCATGTTTGCAACATCAAGTATTCGTATGAACGTATCCCCATGCTTTCAATCCAGAATTGTGTTTTGAAGCATGTTCTTTTGTTAATTATTATAGAAATTTTTCCTGAGGATGGTCGGCAGGGCCCGGCCGAAACGTCGATTACTATGTTCACGTTTTGCAAAATATTAAACTTCTTCTCCTGACCGGAATTCCGACTAATTTTATCTTCGATGCGTAACAAAGTGTATCGGCTGCGAAGATCAAATTCAAGGAATCAACAGCCAAGAGAAAATTTTCTTAACCGAAAAGTTAATCGTGTTTTCGTCGGCGAATCGCGGGCTACGTTAATGAGTTCGTTGCATGTCGAGTCTCCGTTTGCCGCTCGGCCGAGTCACCGGATTACAGCTTTTAATTATCGCTCAATTAGACACGAAAAAAAGACGAGGTACGAACAAGAAGAATGAATGGGGAGAATTGGGACGAGGAAAACACAATTTTCGACACTCATCCATCAGCAGCGTCTCGATTATACGGCACCCATGGACCATTCCATTTGTATCCGCCATAAACAGGAAAAGCAAACGATCTTTCCCGAAATTGACGAGCCTCGAGAATAAATCCTCCAAAATCTCGACGCCCATTATATCAATTTTCCGTGCCCCGCACTTTTCTCCAATACACCTTATGTGAAAAGAAAAAAATAAACCATGATCTTTGAACCTGACGACATGATCCCATAAAGAGGTTCTTTCGGGAATCTAGTTTCAGGATTTCCTAATACAACATCTCATCGCACATGGAAAACTGATTTCTAAAATCATGTTTTTTTTTATTTTCTTCTTCCCTAATGTGCAGGGTTCGCAATCTGGCTCAAAATCTGTAATGTCGACAAGCGGCTGCACTTCGGACGACATATATAAATATACCGCATAGCGTGGAGCACCTAAGACAAGTCGGATGAGGGTGTTGACAAACGAGAGATTTGCACTCGGGGGAACTCAGATTTTCCTACCGGGTCACGCGCTTTACGGAATCGCATTCGTACCTTGCAGTCTGATATTTCATACCGTTCCCTCATCCCAGCCGGATTCTCCCTCAGCTGTCGCTCTCCAGCTGCGGTAAGATCTGATTTTTCCCCCCTTTTTTTTCGCAGGGGATTTATTGATAAGATTCGCTGGGCTCTTCGCGACCCGGCTATCCACGGTAGCAACGACGAGTACGGTGGTGAGCGTAGCCGTCGCCTCGGCGGCTATCACCACCTCGGCGGTGTATGGTAGGGCTTCGCAGCCGACAGCGTATCAAGTTCCGACACGGATACCCTTCCATTCGATACCGTTTTCAATGGCGAGCGGAGCCCAGGAGCACTGGGGAGAGGCCTCCCCAATCCAAGGGCAGCGACAGGGGCATGAACAGCCCCTAGTGGATTCCACCCGACTGATAGCAGGGACGTCAGCTCCGCGGGTCGAGTTCCGGTCGCTACCGGCCGACCCCGCAACAATTCCTCGTGACATGGCGACCGCTGCCCTGCCGGCTTGAGCCCGGGATCCAATTATGGAATCGCGTACCCGGAAACGATTCGTGACATCCCGAGGGCCCTGCGAGGTTGGAACCTCAAGTTCTCGGGAATTGGCGAGCCAAGTGTGGAGGATTTCCTGACGCGATTGGAGGAATGGCGAAGTCTGTCGGCATTGAGCGAGAACGAAGTGTTGAGTTCGCTTGCGATAATCTTCTCGGGCGTAGCCTTGAAATGGTTGCGTTGCGAGAGAGATAGCTGGGTCACGTATGACGATTTTCGCGCGGCGTTGCGTTTGTGGTTCGGGGACGGGACAGTAGGAAGCCGCGTGGAGGATCAGGCGAGGTCGCGAACTCAGGGACCGGTCGAGTCGGTGACGGAATATTTATCCTGCGTTCGGGGGTTGTTGAGGCGGAAGCCGCGTCCGTATACGATGGAGCAGCAGTTGGATTTGGCCTTTAAAAACTTGCGTCCCGAAATTCGCGAAGTCCTCCGTAGAAGAAAAATTCGGACGTGGAGCGAATTGATTTATCTCGCCGCGGAGCGGGAAAGCAATCTGGCGCTATCTCGCGAATACCGCCCCCCGACCCCGCCGAAGGAATCATTTATTAGCGACTTAGCGTGCCGGACCAAGACCGCGGCGACTCGGGGCGAGTCCGGGTTAGCCGCAATCGCGGAGCCGGGGGTCGAGGTAACCGTAGCGCAGACAATAGAGAAGCTGCTAGCGGCTCAGGTGAAGGGGCGCGAGGAGAAATTGTTGAAGGCAGTGGCAATAGCGACCCAGAGGAACAAATCGAGCGGCGCACAGCCAAGTGGCGGAAGCCCGGCTTCGACGAGGCCGACCTCGCCGAAGCGACCCGTGCGAAGAACGAGCAGGGGAGCGGCCCCTTCGGCCAACCAGCCAGCCACGCGCGTGTCCCGGGCCGTACAATTTCGTAGCGACAAGGTGTGGGACGAGAACTTGTACATGAATTGCCATCGTCCCGGTCACCGGTTTAATAGCTGTCCGGACCCTTTGCGGATCTTTTGCTATCATTGCGGATGCGACGACGTGTATTCGACCGATTGTCCGCGGTGTTCGGGAAACCAGGACGGGCAGCCTCGTTCAGTGTCGACGCGGCGCCCCGAATGGAAGGCACCACGCATTGCGTGGCGTCGAGAGGGAAATCGCGACGTGCTTTCCGATGCAGACCATGGAGTTCGGCCAACGCTGGTTTTTGCGGATATGTATCGGGGGTACATGGGTCAGTGCGTTGTTAGACACCGGCTCATCGCGAACATTTCTCGGAACGGTCAGACACCAGATCGCGTTAGAGTACGGACGACAAGTAAAATCACCCAGCTGTTCTTATGTCGTATTGGCGAACGGATCGGTAGAGGCAATAACCGGAGAGGCAGAGCTTTCGATAACGTTGCTGGGTGTCGGGCATGAGTTTTCGTTTCGGATTATCCCCACCTTAGTTGGAGATTGCGTCCTCGGCATGGATTTTGCACGTAAATTTGGCTTCTCGATTGACGGCGCGCGCGAATCATGGAGGATCGCGAATGTTCCGGAAGACGAGGGAAGATTCGAGGAGGGTCGGCCGATCCAAGTTACCGATGTGTCAGGTTGTAGTGGCATCGTAGAGCTAGCGGATAGCGAGAATCGAGAATTACAAGAATTCTTAGCGAAGGAACTACCGAAAGTCTCGGGAGACTTGGGCCTCACCCATCTCGCGGAGCACGAAATAGACGTGCAGGGAAGCACACCTATCAAGCAGCGGTACTATCTCGTATTTCCGAAAGTGCAGGAGGCTATCAACGAGGAGGTAGATCGCATGCTCGCGGATGGAGTAATCGAACATTCCCTAAGTTCGTGGTCGACGCCAATCGTGATGGTCAAGAAGCCAAACGGGAAATATCGGTTCTGCTTGGACTTCAGGAAAGTAAATAGCGTTTCAAAGAAGGATGCGTACCCGATACCGTTTATGAACGGCATATTGGATAAATTGCGGTCGGCCAAATACGTCTCGACTATAGATTTGAGTCAAGCATACCACCAGATTCCCTCGACCCGCGAGAGTCGCGAAATAATGACGTTCACGGTCCCAGGTCGCGGGTGATTCCAGTTCGTGCGAATGGCATACGGGCTTACCGGAGCCCCAGCCACTTTCCAGCGGTCAATTGACAAATCAATTACTCCAGATATGGAGCCGCATGCCTTCGCGTATCTCGACGATATTATTGTAGTGACCACCGATTTTCGTTCGCACTTAAAATGGCTATCTCGCGTTATCGAACGGATAGTGTTGGCTGGGCTTACCATCAACCCGGAAAAGTCCGAATTCTGTCGTAGCGAAGTCCGGTATCTAGGGTTCAAGGTGAACCAGAACGGCCTACAGGTCGATGCCGACGAAGTGGAACTTATTCTAGAGTATCCCGCGCCGAAAAATCTACGGCAATTGAGGCGATTTTCGGGTATGGCTTCGTGGTATCGGAAATTCATCCCCGAGTTCGCGAGTGTGGCGGAGCCCCTTACCCGGTTGTTGCGGAAAGATAAGAAATGGGGCTGGGGTAGCGAGCAGGAAACGGCGTTCAAACGCACAAAAGCGGCGTTGACGTCGGCTCCGGTTCTAACGTGTCCCGACTTTGAGCATGAGTTCGTCGTGCAGACCTACGCGAGTAGTTTTGGTATTGGCGCCGTCTTGACACAGACTATTGGCGGAATTGAGCGTGTCATCGCGTACGCGAGGCGGACCATGTCGGACGCGGAACGTCAGTATTCCACAACCGAACAGGAATGCCTCGCGGTGATTTGGGCCGTCAAGACGTTTAGAGCGTACCTGGAAGGATATCACTTCACAGTGATAACCGACCACGCGAGTCTAAAATGGTTGCGGGAAGTGCGGAATCCGACAAGTCGGTTACCTAGGTGGGCGCTCGATTTGCTCGAGTACGATTGCGAAATTCAACATCGAAAAGGAGCAATGCACCATGTGCCGGATGCCTTATCGCGGATGTACAAAGGCGAAGACGAGGGGACGGAAACGCTGGCCGCCCTTGACGTCGCTGGGAACGACAGACCAAGGACGGAGCGTAAGGCCGCCTGGGAAGTCGTCATCGATCCCTGGTACCAACACCGCGTCCAGGACGTCCTGGACTACCCGCACAAGTTCCGGACTTGGTCGGTAGTCGAGGGGCGGCTATATCACCTGCGGGCGAACCCCATAATCGAACCAATACTAGCGGACTTGGCGCCGTGGAAATTAGTGCTTCCGAGGGAGCAGCGGTTGCGGATTTTCACAGAAGTCCACGGAGACCCCCAGGCAGGGCATTTTGGCGTCGAAAAAACCTACGCGCGAGCGAAAGCTGACTACTACTGGCCCGGAATGTCTCGCGATATCGTTTTGATGGTCCGGGCTTGCAAGCGCTGCCAAGAGTGCAAGGTGCAACGGGCGCCACCGGCGGGCCTTATGGGTCGACGGGTCGTCGACACGCCCTGGACCGTAGTTGCGGAGGACGTCATGGGTCCATTTCTCAGAAGTCGGGCCGGTTTCGAGTACCTTCTAGTTTTCGAAGATCTGTTTACCCGATGGGTGGAGTTAGCGCCCTTGCGAAAATCAAACGCGAAGAATATTCTTGCCGCACTGGAAGATCTCGTTCCGTCCCGATGGGGTACCCCGGAGGTGCTCCTGACGGATAAAGGCACGGAATTCGCGAATAAGGCCGTCGACGAGCTATGCGTCGCGTACAATATTACTCGCGCCAAGGTACCACCGTATCACGCGCAAGCCAATCCCGTGGAAAGGGTGAATCGCGTAGTAAAGACGATGATAGTAGCGTACATTGAGGCCGATCATCGGGACTGGGATGCACACCTCCACGAGTTCCGATTTGCGTACAATACCGCCGTGCACAGCTCACTGAGAGTCAGTCCCGCGTTTTGAAATTTGGGTCGCGATCCCAAACCACGGGCGCAGTTGCGACGGCTCGCTGAAGTTCCCGCGGAAATCCCCGTTCCCCATCCCGAAGTATGGGGGGACCGAATGGCGAAGTTAGGTGAATTGCGTGACCTAGTGACCAAACCTCGAAGACGCCCACGAGCGACAGGCGCGGTATTATAACCAAGGGCACCGGGATATCCGTTTCGCAGTTGGGGATAGGGTGTGGAAGCGAAACCGAGTTCTGTCGTCAGCCGCCCAACAGGTAACAGCAAAGTTAGCCCCCAAATTCGCCGGTCCGTTTCGCGTGGCGAGGGTAATCTCGCCCGTCGTGTACGAATTAGAGAATAGCGAAGGACGGGGTCTCGGTAGGCACCACATCAAGGATTTAAAGCGGTACGTGGAGTCTGAGGCACTTGCGCATAGGAACGGGGAGGACCAGTGAGGGGGGAACAGGCTTTTCGGGGAGAGGAAAGAAGTGACACGCAATAGCCTCGATCCTGACTGACTCTTCCACATAGTTGGAGGCGGAGTTGCGAGGACGGACGATGACGTGCGGGCGGTCCGAGACCGCTTAAGCTGGGCGAGGATCCCGCGCCCCCCCTGAGTTCGCTGGTTGGGAACAACAACACCCGGCACCAGCAGGCTGGCGTCGGTGGCTGCCGGACGGGGGTTGCTCGAACTGCTGGTGGCGGTTCCATAACAACCACAATTGTTAGCGGGAGTTGGGGATCTTCTGCTGGCGATGCGGCTGGCCAGGCTACGCCAAGCCAACCTGCCCGGATTGCGACCAGCCGAGCAGGCCCAGCAGGGGACCCTCCCGCTGGCCACCGGCAGGCCCGCCAGCAACCCCTACTGTCGCGAGGGCAGTCGCCCACCAGATCCCCCCCCCCCTAATGGCAAAGGAAATCCCACCCCCATTCCCCATCACGACTGAGGACGCCCCCCACCCCCCACCGGTTGCGAGGAGCGAAGAAGAGCCCGTCGACGAGGCGGAACAATTGCGGCGGCGGATTATAGCGTCCGCGACCAGCCGGGGCCGGCCGGGACGACGCCAGTAGGCCACACAAAACTTTTTTTTTCTTGTTAAGATTAGAATAAAGATTGATCCATCGAATATAAATGGCGTCCGCTTTCTTTCCTAGACCCCAGGAGGCGGGCTTTGAGAAAAATTTGAAGTCTGGTGGCGAAGTAGAGGGCTCCCCTAGACGACCTTGGCGTAAGGAAGGGGATCAGTTGAACTCGCGAAGAATCCCGGAGGACATGCGAGTGGGCGTCTGGCCATACGGAAGAGAGGAGTTTTTTTTTTGGTGCGTTTTTTGTTGTTTTATCGTCCTCTTGAGAGGGGGTTCACGTTGAGTACCACGTAATAGCGTGTGGTTACTTCGAGCTTGCGGTCACCTCGCGAAGTTCGGCTCGCGGGATGCAGCGCTGGCGCCCTGGCACCCCACGTTCCGTCTGAGGGGGGGGGGGGGGGGGGGGGGGTTGTAGCGTGGTATTTCGGTTAGGCCTGCCCGTTACAAGAGACTCCCTGAACCCTGGGCGGGATCCAGGAATCAGAGTTTCGAAAATCGAGTCGCGAAATAATCCCAGAGAGCGCCAGACCTGGAGTCACGCACCCGGGCTTCGACAGGGATGAAATAGCGCATGACGAACAAGATATTACAGGCTTTGGTTGTTTTTTTCATTTTTTTTGAGTGCACCAGCTACCCTCCAGCGAACAACTCCGACGCCGAACATCTTTCGAGGCAAGGCGAAACCGCGGAGATCTCGCGGGAAGGACACCGAGGCCGCGGAGGGGGAGGCAACGAAGATCCCTGCAGCGCGGGAATCCAAGGCGGACGCGTTTCCCGCTGGCGCGGCGACAGTCGTGTATATTCGTATTCTCGCGATTATTCTCTCGTTTTGAGCTACCGATCCTTTTTCCTCTCGGTCGATCGTTACTTTATCTACCGTTTCTCCACACCCTCTATCGTTGCACTATCGTTAACTTCCACCTATTAATTCAAGTCCTTTCCTTCCTTCTTATTTTCTTTTGATTCTCAAAAGTTTCATTTGAAATAAATTCAGTGTTGTGTGCCTGAAGTCACTAACTAAGGTAGGGCTTCTGCCTCCGTATTGTATCGTCACGAAGTTGCTCATAATTTCTATTCTTTCTTATGGTATTCATCGACTTTGTGTGAATCATGGTCCACGGCTTAGAGTTGCAGTGAGCCGCCGTGTGACTGCATAATTTCAGTAATTAATGATTTTCGTGTCTAAGCGACCTCGTAACTGCCGAATAATCATTTCTTTTGTATTCATGATCTTTCTGATTATTTGTGAATTACTATTAGCCTGCTTCTGTACTTTCTATCGTATTTTGAGCCCTCTTGGCTTCACGTTTCATTTCATAATTTTTGTAATAGTGGTGTGCTTTATATTTTATTCATGTTATTGCTCATAATATTTTTTTTCATTTTTGTGCTTATTGTATGGTATATCGAGTTCCTTGGAGTACAACCGAGCGAAGAATCAGCCCCTAGATATTACCGCACCTTTTTTTTTATTGATATTGACAATTTAATATTATTTTTGCCTGTTATTCTTTCCTCTGTATCTTGTTAAGTCAAGTTCTGCGCATTATTCTTGATTCTTTTGTACTGCGGTGTATTTAGTGTATATCTTCATTTTGAGAAGTCTCTGAAATTCTCACTCTCTCACAATTCAGTATTTCGTATTCTCTCAAAAGTTGTGTTTATGAATCTCATTGTTTAATTCCCCAGGTCCGTAATCATTACAAATCATTGATTCCATCGTTTATGAATAATTCTACCGAAAGTTAAATAGTCGATCGTTTACGCTACAGATTTTGTTAATTGCTAATGAATGTCAACTTCTCGTATTGGTTATAACCTATGGTAAATTCGTCGTATCATCTACCGAGCTATCGTTACCTTGTTTTCTACCGATTGCAGTAAAGTTCTCTCGTTTCTAATTGACAGAATAATAATTTTCGTAGCGTCATCTGCATCTTGGGTGAGATCACGTCGCCCAGTGACGTGTAGTTCTAAGTCAATTCTTGCATTATATCGCATCTGCTGACCTACGTTCGTTTTTCTCTGTCAACTGCCGTCTCTCGTTTTAAAGCTATCGTTTAATTCTATTCTACCGAAATTGTTGTGAACAACGATTGCTATTTTGTTAACTACCGCTGTCGATACCATTTCATTTGCCTGTCTCAACCATGTAGCCTTCTCGACAATATATGATCGATTGACCTGTTCATTTTCATTCTAACTTGAGTTTATTCCATACTTCATTATTTTCTTTAATTCTGTAATTATTGTTAGCTGCTTTGAATACCGCCACTCTACCAGTTTGTACGTGTGAGTTCCTGAGCCTAGCCAGCCATACAACGGGTTCTCTATTAATTTTTCGTACGGTTTCGTGTTATTTTTATTGATTCGTATACTTGTTTGAAAATCGACGCTAACGCGTCTGGCGCCCAGCATAATTGATTTTGTTATAGTTTGATAATTTGAATAAGTGGAGAATCGCACCAAAGTGTCAACGGTAAGTCCTCCTTCGAGGACAACAGAATTTAGCGTTACAGTATATACGTTGTTTGGCGATTCGTTCTGTCTCCATTTCTTCTTGAGCTGATAATCGTTCTCTGCCATTCAAAGATGGTGGTATATTTAAATATGCTTGTTTCGATTCAACAATGTCATGAACGGTGAACCCTCTATCAGCCAAAACTCAATATTCTGGCTCCAGATGATCAGAAGTATTTGATTTGATGAATATATCACGGTCTGAAATACTACTTCCAAATACGTCAGACACAAAACATACACCTTTATTTGGAGTACATCCAATCAGTGCTTTATAAGTAATTCGAGCTTTGTAAGAGTATAAATTTCCTTGATGTTCGAAGTTTGATTGTGACTGACATTGGAATTCCGTACTATCAACGATAACTCTGATATTTTTGAAAGATTTGAAAGTTTTTGGTCAAGTCTCTGCAAGTTTTTTCCTGGACGGGAACATAAATCGCTTCAAATTACGTGTAAATTCATCGAATAAATGCTATATCCAAAATTTGATAGTTTTAGACACTAAAGCAGTGGAAATTTCGAATCTAAAAGCTAAATCTTCAATTAGTATGCCTAGACGTAATCGAATAAGCACTAAAATCAGTTGTGTTCAGGTTCATTTTTTGTGACAATAATTACTTTTCTTTTCTTGATTATTTTTTTCTGCAACACTTTTGCAATCCGAATTTACAAAATTGTGTAAAATAATAATTTCAGCATACTCCAGGCTCGTGTAAAATTTACTTTTTTCAATGTTACTTTTCAAAGACTCTCCAAATATATCCATCACCGAAGCTGGACGTACACTGACTTGAATTCTTTTACTTGTGAATTTTTCAATGTCAGTTTGAATACCTTGGTCGCCTGTAAAGTACCGGGATATTTTATCTTGCTCGTGAGTTTCTGTTGTTAAAATCTCACAGTTGGCACTGGTGACTGTTGACTTGGATATGTCATCAGCAGTACAAGAGTTAGAATCCAATGTTGTAGTTACATTTTGACTCAACAAATCTTTCATAGTCTCTTCATTCATTCCTACATTCATAGACTCTTCATCACATCTCCATCTTCACAATCCATGTTTTCTGTAGGATTATTTAAGGTCTCAGTACTTCAATCGCTATCGTGAGACAGAAAAATTTTTCTTCACTAGTTTGGAGCAGATGTGAATTTTTTTCAACAAACTGCAATATTTACCATCAAAGTTGTTATTGAGAATAATCTTACATGATTTGTTTCTTCATATTTTTGATTCAACGAGGTCCTTGTGATTTTTATCTGGAAGCAAATTTATTATTTGAAGTTAAATATTACCAGTTACGTTAATAATTAAATGTATTTTAATTTCATTATTGCAAGATTTATTTTTTCCACAACTAATAGGGTCTGGATATTCTGTTGTTGGGCCCATTCCTCCTTCAAAATGAAGTGAAAAAATGTGTATCTTTATTAACATTATATATCCCTTGAAATCGACCATCACCTCGTCCACATTGTTTAACCCACAAATCACATTTGGCACACTTAGGGCAAGTTTATAGATGATTTTTTCATTGTTTTGACACGTTGTTGACGATATTCGAAACACGGCTTTGGGAAACCAACAAAATAACATAAACTCTCCTAAAAGGATTTACTTCGCGTATCACTAAAGCATACTCAATAACAACAATGTTTTTTGCACCTTGTTTGACCGATAACATTCTTGATTTCAAAAATAATACTTGTTCAATTTCGTTACAAGTATGTATTAATCAAAATTTCATTACTTATAGCATATAAGTGATTGAAATTACTGTTTTCTTTCAGCAAATTACATTGAAAACGTGGTATGTACTGCTTATTTATTTGTAAAGTGCCCGAAAAACATGGCGGAAGTTGGGGCATGCGCACAAAAATTTTCAACTATTAAAAAGGCTTTATGATTACGTATTATACTAGGAACGAGACTAGTTGTCGACTAATTATCAACATTAATCAGTCAATTTTTTTCATTCACAAATAAGTAAAAGATTTCATGTCATAAAAAAATGTCCACTTTAATTTCAATAATTCGTACTTTTCTAGTATTGTAATACGTATCATACTAGGAACAAGACTAATTGTTGACTAATTATTAATTTTGATTATTCTATTTTAAATTATAAATTCAAAAAAATCTCGTGTTACATAAATAGACGTTTGAACTTTTCATGTTATACTTTGTTCTTTAAAAAAAAAATAAATAGAACTTGCTATAATCATAAATATATTTTTCTCCATGTTTATTGTTCTTACTAAATTGTTTTAAAAGAGGAACGAATGAACTAATAGAGCGAACTAGTACGCCATTGTATAAAGAACTGACTTGTTTCTTCAAACTTGGTACAGTTTTCTTACTCCATTAGAACAACATAATTTGCAAGTAGCAAGGCGTACAACTTCGGCGTTTTCAAGGAAATCGCAAGAGAATTTTTACGTAATTCAATATCTACCGGTACGTAGCGACGCCGACAACGAGGCGGCGGCGGCGGCGGCCGAGCGGCGAGCCTTCAATAACAGGGGAGCCCAAGAGGGGATTTTGGGTTTTATTTAAGCCCGACAGAACAATATAAGCGAGGAAACCTTGCACCCTGTTATGAACGACGACCATATATGAATCCTTAATATACAAGGGTGCGTCTAGTGTAGCCAATTAGATTAGTAAAAAAAAATCGATCCTCAAATTAATTCGAACTCGTCAGATTAATAGAAGGTAAGTTAATTACATGGAAAAAAGCGTCAATTTCAATATTCTGACGATTTGATCATGATATAAGAGAATAAGCGAGTAATTAGTTTGCAAAAAAAAAAAACGTCACCTGGAAGTATTCGAGCGCGGTTATTTTTTTTTTTTAATTTGAAGAAAATCATGTAAAAATTACGGATATAATATAATCTGACGGTTTCTACAACGTAAAAAAGCTAAAATTATTGATCAAGTGAGGTACGTGCAAGTGCTGAGAACTATGTATTTCCCACTCCGCGCCTCTCACCCCTTCTCACTCTTTCTCTATTTCTCACTCTCTCGCACCGTCCCCCCACTACTTTCTGCGGCCATGATGCCATTTCAGCTGATCACAATACAACGCGGTCGTGTTAGTAGAATTGTGACGCTTTGGTTTGTTTATTGTGTTTTAAAAAAGTTAAAAGTTATTTTATTTAATAACAGCCATATTTTTCTTAGGATTGTTTTCAAAAACTGAGAATTATTAATTGAGGATATAACAAGTAATTTTTTTCAAAAAAAAAAAAACATAAACAAGCAGTATTTATTTTTTTGTAAATAATTTTTAAAGTTGGTGACTTGCGATGATTCACGTGAGTGGAAGTAAGTGAGCGATAGTCGGTAAAGAAAGACAGCACTAGTGAGTGAGAAAGAAAACAATAGCCATTGACTATCGGTGTCCTTTACATGTCACGGTACTACCTTAAGCTGTCAGAACAATGAAATTCCTCCACACAATTATCAGATTATAGGTTAGCACAACAAGGACATCGAGCTGAACTGTCTGCATATAAATCTGATGAGCTCGAGTATTTCAAGGTCACTATTTTTTTTTTTCATTTTCAAAAATCGGCTGTGAGTTCTGACTGCATCCAAATCGTCAGTCTTTTGAATAGGATACCTTTTAGAGGTCACTTAACATTCCCCCTGAATATCTGATGAGCTTAAATAAGTTTTTTTTTTTTCATTTTCTACCCCTTCGTGCTGCCACCCCCGACTTGTAAGCCGGCAGATTAATACTTCTCTGTTACCGGAAGCACATAGGGCGTATACGATATTAATGTCTGACGCACTCGAGTATTTCTTTATAATAAATTTTTTTTACATTTTTGAAAATTAGTACTTACTTCCCCCGGCAGTAAAAGAGCATACATCATATGAACTTTTTTTCTTTTTAGTATCTAATCTTTATGATCCAATAGGTTCTCGCAGCGCTAAAGTGACTTACCATTTAGCCTCTTGGGCTCTCCTACTACAATATCCGTGGTCGCTGGATCGCTGGATCGAATCCCGCTCGTGTTTTTTTTTTTTCCATTTCATTTTTTTTCCCCTATAACACTGGTCATATTCTTTTTCATATATATTACAATCTAAAGGTAGTGTCATGAAAAAATACGTGTATTTGCATGAACCTTTATCGAATTTCCAATGTTATACTGCTATATTTATAATCATCGAAAAGTAAACGACCAAACGAATAAACTTTTCCTCAAAGCCTATGTCTGGCGAGATTTGCGAAATCCCTTATACCTGAAAGCGGGTAACGTACCCGAAACTGTTGTGCACGCTCCGACCTGCAGACACAGATTTGAAAGAATAGGGGAGGGCCATCAGGTTTGGACCTGGGCTCTATTCTTGTAGGGCTGATGCTATACAACAGGCTTCATCCGACAGTTGACTCGCGTAGCGGTGAGACATTGCTAATGTAGCAGGAACGAATAGTATACATACGAATTTTTTGAAAATCACCACATTTACATTTGTACTGCAAAAATGGAAGAGACTCCCGGTTCTTCGAGTACTGTGGATGAATTTCATGAACATTCAATGCATGATGCAGTTGCAAAACGTCGGTTGAAAGATGCGTTCGTTTACTGTGATAGTCATCTTTAAGAAGTGGGCCTTATTGATACAGAATCATCAGCAACGATTCGTGAAGATGCAATGGCGATTGGAGAAGAACTGTATCAGTCTGTCATCGAAATGGTAGGAGAAAAGGTGGTTATAACTGACGAGGACCTCATTCATTTCAAAGAAGTAGATGAAGAGAATCTATTCCGTGAAGTTGAAGGAGATTTTTCCGACGATGAGGATTATGAGCCAATCGAAAAGAAGACAAAAGCCGAATACAATCCATTGAAGACGAAAATTAAAGTAATGAGACTGGTAAAAGAACACCCCACGTGGAGTCTACAAACTCTCCGGATAAAAGGATCTCGAAGTTTAAAAAGAAAGGACGATTTGAAGAAATGGGAAGAAAACATAAAAACTGGAGGAATAACGATCGATAAATATGCGATAATTGATTCGTGGACCAACGACCGTTTCGTAGAGGTTCGCAAAAATTATCATCCAGTAAGTGTGTACATTTTTATCACTTTACATCCAATTTTTTTTCGTATTTTCTACAACCGTCTTTGAAGAACAAGTTATGGTAATGAAGTGAAACTTGGATTTTACGTTTCAGGTAAAAACAAGGAACTTGCAGGAGTGGGCTTTGGCGACTGCAGGCCAATTTCAATCGGAGGGCTTCATCTTTCAAGCATCACGTCGATGGGTTGACAAGTTCAAACAACGGCACAGAATTCGGTAGAGGAAGATCATGCGATATATGAGTAACAGGGAATCTTTGACTTTGGAAGAAACAATAGAAGCCGCAAGGAAGTTTCAACTGCAGACACACGCAATTATTCCAAATTTGAAAATAAAATTTGTGATCAATACAGTTCAATACAGATCAGACAGGTTGCCAGTACCAGTCAACTTAGGACAGAACTCTCGCCGAAATAAATTCAAAAACTGTGTTTGTTAAAAGGCGCGATATGAACAAAGTCACACACTCACACACGGCACAATACGCGATTACAATGTCCGGTAAATCATTGCCGCAAGTATTTTTGCGTTTGCAAGAAGCCAAAGGCAAGTTTGGTCCAAGGGTTCAAAAAACTATTGACGATTTAACGAAAGACCTTCCAAATGTCGTTGTAACAAGTTCGAAATCTGGGAAACTTACCACACAGCTTTATAATTCATTTTTAACCAGCGTCATGCTTCATTATGTGGAAAAAAAAAATTCTTGCTATCAATAGATTCGTGGGGAGGTCAAACGAATCCTTGTTTGTACGATGAAATCTTTACCGATGACACAGGTCTTGGGACTTGTACGAATAAAGTCATACCCCCGAAATGTACTCCGCTTTGCCAACCGTGCGACGTTTATTTCTATAGACAAGTAAAGAACTTTATCAAGCGCCTTCGAAATTGTTCATATTTGATTGAAAACGAACGAGAAATTGCTTCTCGTGAAGATGCTATCAAAATACATTCGATCGTCCACCATCAATTATCAACACCGAGATTTACGAAAATGTTGCGTTACGCATGGTTTGCATCCAAATTATTGGAAGAAAGAGAAATTTTTGAAAATGTCGACGATGTTTGTTTTTCCATGGAAACTCTGAAGATTCCTGGCGCATGCGGGAACATTGCATTTATTCAATGTAGCAGATCCCGTTTTAATTTATGTTTTCCGTGTCTGTATGAAAAATATGATCCTGCAAATTGTAACGTCGAAAGCACAACCTTACACAGATATATTGTGACTCGTTGTTTTATTGAATAAAATTATTTGCACATTTATTTATCGATGTTTGACTATATAACATTGGAAATTCGATGACGGTTCATGCAAATACACGTATTTTTCCATTACACTACCTTTAAATTGTGACATATATGGAAAGAATATGACCTGTGTTATGGGAAAGCAATAAATAAAAAGACAAAAAAAACACGAGCGGGATTCGATCCAGCGATCCAGCGACCACGGAAGTAAGGGCTCACCGCTCGGCCGCCGCCACCTCATTGACGGTGTCGCTACGCACCGGTAGATATTGAATTACGTAAGATTTCTCTTGCGATTTTCTCGAAAACGCCAGTTATACGCCTTTCTACTTGCACATTATGTTGTTCTAATGGAGTACGAGAACTGTTCAAAATTTGAAGAAATTCCGTGGATCCGAACGTCGTGCGTTCCCCTTGTCAGTGGTGTCGCCGACTAGTTACAAGCTGGTAAGATGGCCATGGGGAATTATACGGTTTTCAATATACCGACATTGCGACAACTCCTTCCCGCATCTGCAATTCTAACCGAAGGATTGTATTCATATAGTGCATAAGTTGAACATCGGGATATCTCTTAAACGGTTGCAGTCAATTATCATTATCGCAGAGAGTCGATGCTCTTCTATCTACGAAAGTCACGGTATCAGCGTTACCCGGTGACCGGTGTGCGGAGTGACCCTCCGCGGCTCATCCGCGGTGCCGCGCGGTGCAGTGGGATATATACCTGGCCGGCGTCGCTGGAGTTGCGAGAGACGCGCGCCCCTAACGCGCGCGTGCGGTACTTGGACAGTACTCGAGGTACGGCGCGCCGCGGCAAGATAGCGGCAGCGGAGGTCTGACCCTGAGACGTGAGGTGTTTCGGAGTGAGTTCCGAGTCGCTTCGACCTTACTCTCGATAGTTCCGGGATAATCAAACACAGCTCAGTAGTGCGATTCTGTAACTCGTTATGAGAATAACGATTCGGAACGCTATCGTAACGATAACGAATTTCGCCGCGTGTAACGACAATCTCATAACGACGGTGCGATTCCGTAACTACGAATAGCGACACTTCGACGTTACAGAATGGGATAACGAATCGTCGTTATGGATACCGACAGGAAGTGACGTATTGTGACAAATCCTTAGTAAGTAACTAGAATTTTATCGAAACTCGCCTTAAAATAGCTGAAATTCGTGCCGCGGTGGCGCGCATGAAGGTTTAAATCGTTTAAATCGAGGCGCGCACAATCACTCAGTCACAGTCAGTGCAAATCCATCGTATAGTGAACATTGTAAATATAAATATCACCATTGTTATTATATCTTAATACCGTTTAATACTTTTAATAAATTTTAATACGAGTAAAAAAATTTATTTGCACTCATACTCTTAAAAGGAGCCCTTTGACCACGTGTCGTGAATCCCCATGCAGCGTTTACTGCTTCTACGTCTTCCTCACTATTCTTTTTGCATGGACCACCATTGGGTTCTTCACGTAGGACCAATATTCTGAAGAGTAAAATTATATAACTACTCCCATTTTTTACTAAAAATCATAACTGTAGCTGTAATATTTTCAATACTTCAAGAAGTCTTTGAGTTTGTTAATTTCATGGAGGCAAAGCTATTTAAAAACAATACCACTTGAAAAAAAATTGAGGTCTAGTTTAGAATAAAGATTTTTCACGTTTTTATTTTTTGTTCGGGTTAAAAAAGGTGAATATTTTTTATAAAATAAAGTTATACTTTAAAAACACAATTGAATATTTCTTTATGTACAATCAATTGTAAACATTATAGTTGAAGGAATGTAAATTCGAAAAATTGGTGATTTTGAAAAATTAACGACGGAGCCAGGAATCGAACCTGGCGTCTAGAGTTGCTTGACCGGAGCCTTACTCCTATGAGCCTATGAGATTTTGATGAAATAATATCTGTGCATTGAAGATATTAAAGAAATGAAATAACATGGAATTTTGAAAAAGGTACGCCAAGGCGGTACGTCGGAGCGTAACACCGCCCTGACTCTGGTGTCGTTAATTTCTCTCATCACCTTTAAACATTATACTTGTTGGCAATTTAACCATAAACATCATTCCATATTCTGTATTCTATTCTTCCGCATCACGGAAGTTGGGAAATCTTTCTCTCATAATTTATTGTTGAATTCGTTGAGCCAAAGCGCCTGGTCCTCGTCTGTTGTATTCTTCATCTTGATCCATCGGATCAACATCATTCTCTACGGGATGAGCTATCGGTGCTAGTTGTTCGTCATCTTCATTGTTTAATCGTAGTTGCACTCTCATGTTGTGCAGTACTGCACACGCATTAACAATTTTCGCTGCGAACGCTGGTTCGTACATCAAGACTTGCTGGTATGACAAGCATCTCCATACAGATTTAAAAACTCCAAAAAACCGCTCGACGACGCTTCTAGCCTTACATAGTTGTTGTGTATATTGATGTTGTCGCGTATCTTCAGAAAAATTGGCCAGAGGTGTTAACAGCCAAGGCTCCAATGGATATCCAGCATCACCTGATGGAAAATATATTGATTTAGAAAAAAGTAGACTAAATATAATATGCATATTATGTATATAAAACTCAAACTGAACCTATGCTGCTTTGCTGACCAGTGAAAAATATTTTCGCTTTGACTGCGCTTAAGGTGTTAACCAAGATTCATCACAGCTTCTTGAGGCAGGCGAAAAAGGCTGAGAAACTCTTCTCGTGGTAGCTGAAACGGATTCTGAGCATCTCTCAGTCGCCTTCTTTCCACACGACGTTCGAGTCGACGTAATCTTTCCTCAAGAACGAATACATCCCAAGCAAGGTATTCGATAGCCATGATCCTTTGAGATTGAAGATAATCAAAGAAACAGCGTAAATAATAGACTTAATAGTAGAAATGAATTATTAATGAAATTAATGAATAATTATATTTGTGGAAGCAACTTTGTGGGTTCTTTGGAGCAATACTACAATTTATAGGTTATGTTATTCTTTTTTAGAAAATAATAAAATCTATTCTACAATTTTTTCTGAAGTCAATCTGCATTGATAATTCCTAATTACTGGAAAATTCAACTTACTTATTGGTTATTTCAAACGGCGTAATTATTTTTTACTTTCGGAGCACTTTTCGAAGCACTTTCTCGGAGTCGAGAAAAATATGGGAAACGCAAAATTCGCGATTTTCAGCAAAACGGTAAGTTTTATCATAAAATTAGCCCAGACAAAAATTGTAGATCAGATGATTATCTATAAAAAATGTCCAAATACTTGTTTCCTAAAAGCCACTGTTTTAGAGATATAACGATTAAAAAGTTGAAGGAGTTGTAATCGTTATAATATGTATAAGTACACCACGTATATACATCACTGAAACTGTAATGCAAGTAAAAATATCGTTCTATCGGTCAGTGTAACTTACACATAAAATATTATAAATATGAGAATTTCAGGCAAAAAGAAACCCAGTCCCTCATTTTATACGCCAGTGTAACCTTGAGCAACATCTGTCTCCCATTCAACTTATAAGGGATTTTTTATGGTTAACATCAGTTATGAAAATATTAGTGAGAGAACATTTTTACTTATTGGCGTTTTGACACAGAAACCGGCAAAATGGGTTTACAAGGTGACTGAAAAATAAGAAAAAAGAAACCATTCACACATCACTCACACCAAAAAACTTAAAATACGCCCACCAGCCTGTGGTTTTCCAAATTAGAAAGGCAAAAATAAGGTTATACTTGTGACTCTAAATACGAAAAGCAAATTACTCTAAGTTAAATGAAATATGGGTACAGGAAAAGATACTGGAAGGCTAGAGAAAGAAGAGTAGTAAATTACGTTACGTGTGACTCTACACAATGTTAAAAACTTATCTTGTTGGTGGTCTCATGGCCTGAGTAACGAACTGTGACACAAAACGACTACTAATTCGTTACTATCGACGTTGGCTCTCGCTGCGTTCCACGTGGCGACGATCGGAGAATGATAACGAATATTATGGTGTTCTGGTCAGATAACATTCCATCAGGATTCGAAGTGCTCACTGGACAGTGTGCTAGCAGTTACATTTATACGATTTGATTCGACGAAGGAATTTAAATTAAAAAACAAAGAAAAATGAAGGCGGTCTACGAGGTATTAGGTGTGCCACTCATTGCCGTGGCGTCTTCTCTCAGAGTCTCTTTGCCGCGAACGGATATCCCGTGAGTTTGACTAGTATTGCTATATTTGTGAAGTATTAGTGACCAGGAGGTAGATTGAAGAATGAGGAAGGTTTAGTCAAAATCCGGTCAGATAAATAGATATATTTAATTGTTGGGCAAACGAACATGTTTGCGTTTGCGACGTTTCAGCCGGGTCCTACCGACCATCATCAGGCTATAATAATTACAAAATGTTTCAGAAGACAATTCTAATTAGAACAGAATTTCTATTTTTTAAATGATGTGACGTCTGTCCAATATAACTTTTGCTACAGTCTCGACATGGTATTTTATACACACAATTGATTTTATCTAAATTAGGAGTTACAGATCTCAAGTGAGAAAAATGAGGATGTTCAGTAATATTATTAATTCTAAACGTAATTTCGATGCCTTCAATTTTCAAAACTTCTTTAATCTGGCTAGATAGATTTTCAATATAGGGTATAGAGATGGTGTTCTTAAATTTGTCATTATCATTAGGTTGATTGATAGAGTCTACATTCCAATCTGTAGAATTGTACATTTTTTTCAGCTCTATACTTTTGAATATCATTGCTGAATTTCAAAGGATAGCCATATGGAATGAGAGTTGTTTCCACGAGTTTGAGGTTTTTTTTTTTTTTGAGAAATTGAGGGTTTGAAATTTTGAGACAACGTTCGAACAAAGCTATGGCGACAGATTTTTTATGTTTCATAGGATGATTTGAACGATAATGAATGTATTTACCATATATCCATTGAAATCCACTTGAATCTTACTGTCAAATAACTTCCAAAGTAAATCAAACAAAAGAATTTTTAAAACATCATAATCACTTAGTCGTTACTGATGCTGACAAAGGCAATATAACAGTCGTCATGGACAAGATGGATTTTGAACAAACGTGCCAACATATTCTTAATGATTCCAACACATACACTCTTATCTCTCCTGATCCCACCAATAAGATACAAAAACAAGTCAATGATATGATAAACCTGTGGCACCAGAAAAAATTTATAGATTCAAACTCGGCAAGAAATCTCGAAACCTACAACTCTCTGCCTCCTAAGACATATTTTCTACCAAAAATACACAATATCAATGTACCTCTCAGACCAATTGTATGCAACATCAATTCACCTACGTTCAAAATCTCCAGGTTCTACTCTGGTGTACTCTCTAACATCACAGGGAAATCCAACTATCACATCAATGACACTTGGTCCTTTGTAAATAAAATCAGAAATACACCAATCCCCAGAGAACACCTATTGATCTCCTTAGATGTCAAATCACTGTTTACTAATATTCCAACAAATTTAGCAATTTCTATAATCAGTGAAAATTGGCCCAAATTAAAATCACAAACTAACGTCAACAAAAAAGAATTTCTTGTAGCTACAAAACTTTGTTTCAACTCTTGCTACTTCGCCTACCAAGAAAAATTTTAACAACAAATTTTCGGTGTAGCCATAGGCTCACTAATTAGCCCAGTGGTAGCAAATTTAGTACTTGAACATTTTAAACAAAAAAATTTCTCGCAGCTTCCCTCTAGTCTCCCTTCCTACTACCGTTATGTAGACGATATTGTAACGTTCTTCGACGTTACGGAAATAAATATGGATCCGCGAGTTGCCTTATCAAGTCAAAATCAAAAGCGTGAATAAAATGTTGTGAAAAAGCTTCAATTGCGTAATATGCGTTTCTCGTCTAAAGTCTGAAACAAGACTGTTTTTACAATAATGTTGGTTGACGCAGCAACCTTATTCTTTTGAAAGACATAAGAGGTTTATAAACGTCTTTTATCTGTGATGACTACTAGATCATTAAAGAGGGGGCAAAACGGGTGATTTCACCCTTTGTAACACTACTTCCCCCCGAGGAAAAGAGTCGTCCCGACTCGGGAAAGATGAAACAATTATAAAAGTGATCTAGCAGTCAGTGCTCAAAGGTGAGTTGGAGCTGTGGCTCTAAAAACTTAAAGACTCCCTTTTTTACTATCTGGCATTTGCCCACAGTCTCAAGGTAAACCACAGAAAACCTTAAGCAGATAGTTGAGCGTGAAATAATTTCAAAAATTTATGTGCCTTGTTTTTATAAAGGTAAGTGTTATTGAGTGATATGTGGCTTCATGAATTCGAAGTTATCAGCATCGGTCCAGATCGATGTCGAAAAGAAATCCAATCCTCTTCACGAAGGATTGCCCAAACGAAACAGGTTCGGGTGAAAACATCGAGGCGGGAACCGAAAATTCCAGGACCAAACGGAATAAAACCAGACTCCTTTTGACAGGAAATAGGGAAATAGATGGGTGACTGATCCTAATCTTCGTTAGAAATAGCTCACTCTAGAGTTCTGGAAGGACAAATGTGAGTGATGGTATAACAATTCAAATTCACCAAGTGAATTTGGGAGAATACACGAATAAAATAAATTAATGTGTATTCAAAAGAAAAGAAACGATCTTATCTGAATCATTTCTGCGTCCTCCTCCAAAATAAGGGCACCAGTCATCCTCAGGAATCGGGGAAGATTGGGAGGAAAAGGCTGTGTTGAATAACCCGAAAAAGTGCTCACAAAAACTGACAATTAAGGTTAATAAAATGTGAAAATCAAACAATCGCTCATCGACCTCGAAAAATAATCGTGGCCCTATTCACATCATAAAAGAAACCAAAGCCTATCCGACACAAAATCCGATTCAAAAGAAGTTTCTAGAAAGAAACAATCGAAGAAAACAAATTTCGAGTTGATTGGCAACCCAGAAATAACAAATCATTATCGAGTTATCTTTATTAAAAGAAACATGTCAGAAATCCATAATTTAATCAATGCCAGAATTCTGGCTCAAACTTTCAATTTTACGAACTTCAAAAACCTATCAGAAGAAGAATTGGAAAGTAAATTTCAAGACACATGGAAAAAGTTTTCCTGTGGTTTTTTTGAGGAAAAAATCAAAAAAGGGAAACTTGGTTTCCTCTGTTCGTCATGCTTCACCCACAGGTAAATGAAAAAATAAACACAATAAACAACCCCTTACTGCTAATTAATTAATTGTTTTTCAATTGATTGGAAATCTTTGAAAATTCCAGTCCCGAACATCTTCGTGGTGAAGCAGACTTTCATGCAACCTTTTTCAAGAATAATACCTCCTGTGAAGACTGTAAAGAAAGTCTAATCTTCATTAAAAAACCAACCGAAGGCGGTCCAGAATGCGAGGCCGTAAAAACTGAATTAAAAAGTATTATCAAAACTGCCTATTATTTTCAAATTATTTAGTTTTTACTGTTTCAATATTTATGAGAATGTAAATATTTGATTTGATGATTTTTTTTTCTGAATGAAAAATAAATTTGAAGGTTTAACCTTGTCCGTGTGTCATTGCAAGACAGAAACTAGAATATACTTGATCGGCTGTGGATTCTGCATTGATAACCAAAACAGGAGCCGATAAGGAAGATAAGGTTTGTTTTACGAGCCAATCTTCATGAACCTCATGAATAGTTCTGGGTAGCTCTAAAGAAATGCTCGATTCCTCCTCATGGGAACGGGAACTAACTCGAGCAAAAGAATTTTCTGGGGAAACTCGCAAATAAACAATCAAATCTACTCTGAGCTCAGACAAGCGAATGAGAAAATCAAAATTTTTCATCAATGAATGAGATTCGAAGTCGCGAAACTTACCTAACCTTCGACGAGCTTCTACAAAACAATTGCTACTGAATATCGATCTTTCCATCACCTTTACAGGCAATGAAGTCGTCTGCAGATGTCTATCTAACATAACCATTTGAGCGAAATGCTAAAAATAATAGCAATAACGATCTGGGTCCTGATACATCAAATCTCAAATATTAATTCCTGCTACATCTTGATATTCCTCAAGAGGTTCTGAAAGTGTACAGACCTGGCGATCTGCTAAAAACCTCTTGATGAAAGTTGTTTTTCCGCATCCGATATTCCCTTCAATAATGATCGTAAGCGGTCGAGTTTTACTCTAATAAATTCCAAATTCAAATTCTTCTCCCAATCGATGACCGACTGTGAAGAAGGTCAAGTCGATTACAGTCGTCAAGGGTGTTCGTTTGAAGATCTAACCTCGAAGGATGTTCCTAGTCTTGAAGAGACTGTTCCAGGTTGATCTTCTTGAAATGGAGCAAGACGATCCAAGTGAACCACTTTCTGACGCGAATGAGCAGATCTTCGAATTCTATAAACATCATTTATCTGGTTAACCACTAAGTAAGGGCCTTCCCAATTTCTTTGTGGTTTTGGACATCGTCCTTTCTGTCTTCGGGGTTGAAAAAGCCAGACAGAATCTCCAGGATTAAATTTTAAATCTCTGGCTCGAATATCAAAACGAGTTTTTAATTTGTCTGAAGCCGCAGAAATTCTACTCCTAGCAAAGTGATGAATTTCTTCTGAACGTTGTTGTAATACGTTGTTGTTGAATGTTGTTGTGGGCCTTTCTCTAAATCTGATGGAAGTCAAAGATTTCTTCCAGTAAGCATGAGGGCTGGCGTCTGCTTCGTCGTCTCATGAATCGCAGATGTGTAAGATAAGAGGGAGAAAGGGATCCAGGAGTCCCAGTCTCTCTGATTCTGCTCTACGAAGGACGACAAATACTGTAGCAAGGTTCGATTTGGACGCTCTATCATGCCGTCAGATTGCGGATGCGAAGGAGCCCTATGAGTTTTTCTAACCCCTAAAATCTGAGTAACCTCTTTCATTAAGGTTGACTCAAAATTTCGGCCTTGATCAGTATGAAGTTCCAGAGGAACTCCGTGTCTACAAATAAACTCTTAAACGAATGCCTGTGCTACAGTGGAGGCTTCTTGATTAGCAAGAGGGACCACTTCAGGCCACTTAGTAAAATAATCAGCAATATCCAGAGCATATTTATTTCCAGAATGGGTCAACGGGAGAGGTCCGAGAATATCCATCGCTATCCTTTCAAATGGAGCTCCCACGTTTTAAATTTGAAGAGAGCTTTGTCCTTTCGCTCGAGGTCCTTTCTTAGCCGTGCAGATTCGACATCTCCGACACCAATCTGCAACGTTCGTCCAGCACCGGGGCCAAAAGTAGAAGTTGCGAATTCTGCCCAGAGTTTTATTTGAAGCGAAGTGTCCTCCGGCAGGAAAATCATGATGAAGAGCAAGAATCTCCGGAACTCGTGTCCTGGAAACCGAAAGTTGCCACCTGATTTCTTTCAAGTCTGCAGATTCCCATTTTCGGTATAAAATTCCATCGATTAAAAGGATAGAGTCCCATTGAGCCCAATAAATTTTCAAATCTGGCTCGGCTAAAGATATATCCTGCCAGTGCGGGCGAGTTTCCGCTTTTTTCCAAGACTTCACTTGAGTCAAAGTGTCGTCCTCTTGTTGCGATTTTCTCCATTCCTCCTGGTTATTTTTGAGAGAAATCTTCCGTATTATGAGAGGGGTCACGGTTTTTCTCTGATCGTGCACACTGTTTACACTCTGGCATTTCCTGGCAGGGTCTTCGAGAGAGAGCATCGGCGTTTCCATAATGAATTCCTACTCGATGACGAATGTCAAAATCGTACTGACCGAGCCTTTCTAACCATCTAGCTGCCTGACCTTTGGGAGATTTGAACGAAAGTAGCCACCTAAGAGAAGCATGATTTGTACGTATCAAAAAATCTCCTACCGTACAGATAATGGTGAAAATGTACTGCGGTCTTAACAACAGCTAAAAGCTCTCTACGAGTGACACGATAATTCCTCTCGGTTTTACTCAAAACTCTGCTGAGAAAGCTTATCACTCTCTCCTGACCTCCCTGAATTTGTGACAGAACCCCGCCTATTCCTGAAAGAGAGGCATCCGTATCTGAAATAAAAGGAAGTTCGACCTCTGGATAAGCTAAAATAGGCGAAGAAATAAGATTTTCTTTCATTTACTTGAAAGCCTCTTCGCATTACGGGGTCCAGTCAAAAGGAATCCTGATTCCGATCAAGTGATGGAGAGGTTTAGCTATACTAGCGATACCTTTTACAAATCTTCTGTAATACGTACAAAGGCCTATAAAGCTTTAAAATTGTTCTTCATTCTTAGGTGTCGGCCAAGAAGAAACCTTCTCGATTTTGGATGGGTTGGTCTTCACACCTTGTGCTGAGACGGTATGTCCGAGGAAGCCTACTTCTTTATGGAACAGATGGCATTTTATCGGGCTCATTTTTAGGCCTGCTTGCTTGAGCCTAGCGAGAATTGTTTGAGATCTTGAACTTCGTCTTCAAAGTTCTTGCCAAAAACGATTATATCGTCTAAATAGACGAGGCAAATTTTGCCAGTGAGCCCATGGAGAACAGCCTCCATTATTTGTTCAACGGTAGCCGGGGCATTACTCAAACCAAACGGCATAACCTTGAACTGCCATAATCCTCCTGAACCCGTAACAAAAGCTGTTTTTTCTTTATCTAGAGGATCCATTTCGACCTGCCAGTATCCGCTCTGACGATCTATGGTGCTGAACCAAGTTGCACCAACTATCAGGTCGAGTGTTTCGACGATTCTGGGTAGAGGGTAAGAATCTTTTTTCGTGATATCGTTCAGCTTCCCGTAATCGATACAAAATCGTTCGGATCCGTCCTTTTTGTTAACAAAGACGATTGGTGAAGCCCAGGGACTAGACGATGGTTCAATCACATCGTTCATTAACATGTCTTCCACAAGCTTCTTCACCTCTTCTCGGGCGTTGAGAGCGAGTCTTCGAGGAGCTTGTTTTATTGGTAAACGCTCTCCGACGTCGATTTTGTGCTTGACAGAAGAACATTGGCCCTTATCACCACTATCTTTGGCGAAAGAATCTATACATTCTAGCAAAAGAGATTTGAACGATTCTACCTGAGCTGGATTCAACGAAATGGAAGATTTCTCAACAAGGCTTTGTAAATGTGAAGGAAAATGTTGTTGAAAATCATCCTCTGAAAGTTCTATTTCCAAATTCTAGGAGGAGTCCAATAAATTCCATTTCTGTTTGCACAAAGAGTTATTTCGCGATTGTTTGAAGCTTGTAAATTTCTCTTGGTCGAGATAACACAGCTATGAGCTGTAAGAAAGTTTATTCCCAAAATACCTTCATCCTCTATATCTGCTGTAAAAACCTTATGCGGAGAGTCGATACACCCAAAAAGGTTAATTTGGACAGTAACCTGTCTCAAAACCGGGGTCGTCTCTCCAGTGGCTGTTCGCAGAGATAAAGAGGGAACAATCTGGTCATCGGATTTAAAGAGATCTGATCGAACTACGTTTACTTCCGCGCCGGTGTCTATTACCCATAGACAATCGACGCCATTTACAGTACCGCGCGCGTAAAGACCAGACTGTCGTAGACTTCTAATTAAAAACTGTTCTCCAAGAGGGCTTTCACTCCTAACAATTTGCGATGATTTTCGCCCCGACAAATCATCTGGAATTAGTTTTTTGGGTGAGTTCCTGTTGAAGAACTCGACTGAGGATTTGCTTCCCCTATTTTAATATTTTTCTTACGCCAGTTATAAGAGTTTGGATTCGAGCCTTGCATCGGTTCTCTACCAATTTTTTTAATTAGAAAACAATGATTGGCGTCATGGCCTATTTTTTTACAAAATATACAGGTCAAGCCGGTTTGACTCGTCATGACCGCGTTCCTATTTACACGCTTGTTTTGCTGGTTTTGAAAAGAACCTCGATTTCTTGGTTTAAAATTACTATTGTTATTTTTATTTCTATAATTTTGAGGTTTTGGCTCCTCCGAGTGTTCAAAACTTCGTCTTTCTGAGGTGCTTTCGGACACCTCAATCCGACGAAGCTTGTTCAACCCAAAATATTGGTTCCTCATTGCCTCCACCTCGAGGGCTTAGGCCGTTGCCTTCCGCAGAGAAGTGAGACCCGATGTCCCAACGGCCATTTTAATTTCTGGATCATTGATTGCACTTAAGAAAGCTTGTGTTGCTGATAAATTACGAGACGGCTCGTGATCTGGCAAAGCTATACGAGAAAGCCGTTCAATGTCTTGACTAAGAGACGCGAGGTCTTCGTCTCATCCTTGTCTTCTGGTCTGTAATTGAGCTGTATATAATTTTGTCAAATGGTCATTTCCGTATCTTAATTTAAGCGCGGAGCTAAGTTTTTCATGATCGTAAATTTCTTTCCTAGACAATGCCGTTAAAACATTCAAAGCCGGCGTCCAAAGACAAGAGGCAAGACTGTGGGCCCTCATGGCGGAGTCCCACTGATTATGCTTTGCAATTGTGCTAAATTGACGCTTATACTCTGCCCATGGAATCTTTCCATCAAAAATCGGCGGTTTTAAAGGATCAAAGGGTTTCTCGTTAATCTGAGAAGCAACCCCAGGAAATCTTGAATTATTTAATTGACTTAAATGAGAATATCGAGGCTGAACCTGAGACAGAGGCTTGGAAAAGCCAACCCCATTATTTACTCCTGTTCTACAAATTGGGGATTCATCTACCTCCCTAATAAAAGGTACAGACCTTGAGTCTCGAACATCCTGGAATCGTCGTGGATGTTGGACCTCCTGAACAGCGGGAACGGGAACAGGAGAGGGAAGCGGAGTAACAACTCTGGAACCTCGAGGGGTGACAGCCGGTTGTCCTGAGCCGTTCACCTGATGGACAGCCTGAAGAGCTGCCACAGTCGTCCGGAACAGTTCATGAAGACTGGTTTCGGATCATTCTTGAGCTTCTCTATCAAGCCTTCGCTGCTCCAACTGAGAGGCAAGTTCTCTTTCTCGTTTTCCTCGTTGATTAACGAGTTCTTGCTTTCGCTGCTCTTGTCGATCAAGAAGCAGCTGCAGAAGTTGCTGTTGATGACGTTCAGCGACTTCTTGTTGTTGGGACATGATCTTCAGCAGATGAATCTGAGATACCGCCGAAGAAATTGGAAGAGGGTCCACTGAAGGTGATGAGATTGTCTCGGGAACCCGCGGATTTTTCATAATGGAAGGTTCCTCTCCGCCACTTTCCCTTCGACGTGAGCGTGTCATACGACTATTGCTCATAGTTAAAGTTCGCGCACTGAATTGACTCGATTAAAAAGAAACTCAAGATCCCGCTTCTGACACCAATGTAACGTTCTCTGACGTTACGGAAATAAATATGGATCCGCGAGTTTATTTATCGAGTCAAAATCAAAAGCGTGAATAAAATGTTGTGAAAAAGCTTTAATTGCGAAATGTGTTTCTCGTTTAAAGTCCGAAACAAGACCGTTTTTACAATAATGTTGGTTGACGCAGCAACCTTATTCTTTTGAAAGACATAAGAGGTTTATAAACGTCTTCTATCTATGATGACTACTACATTATTAAAAAGGGGGCAAAACGGGTGATTTCACCCTTTGTAACAATATTATAACTTGTGAAAAAAAAGAAAACTTACAATTCCTTCTGAATAAATTCAACAATTTGCACCCTCGCATACAGTTTACAATTGATTCGGAAAAAGATGGTGAAATCAGTTTTTGTTGAGAATAGAACGACACTCTATCTTCCAGCCAAATCGATGACGTGCTGACATCTATTGAAACCTATATACATTGCACGCCTCACGTGCTAGATACCTTTGTATTTTGAATATCTCTTTACACTTGTCGTGACCGCTGACGCGTAAACACATAACATATATACCTTGTACTGTTTCACACTTCAATTACCTATAAATTAAACTATTCAGATTGACTGCTTTTTAACTGTGCTTTTCACTTACGCATAACCCGGAACCCAACAGGTTATGGGCCCAGTATTGTTTATAAAATAAAACATAAGTGAAAAAGGGTTTAGCTCAGTGTAAAAATAAAAGGAGAACAATCTGCGATCGTGACTGTGCGATCACGTGTTCGATCCGCTAAGCGCGTTTCGAAGAAATCGGAAATTTCGCGAAAAACAGCCATGAGTGTCGGTAATATAGTGCGTATCGAACCACTGCATAGAGATAATTATGATACGTGGAGAATTCAGGCAGAAGCTATCCTAATTAAAAATGAAACGTGGAAATATGTGAGCGGTGAAAAGGCCCGACCCGATGTGAAACCGGGAGATGTATCAGCGAGTACAGCTGCGGCAGAGTGGGACGATATGGACAGAAAAGCGCGTTCGGACATTATACTCGCGATTAGCCCCACAGAATTACAACAAATAAAAGGTTGCAAAACGTCACGTGAAGTTTGGACAAAATTAGAATCAGTGTACCAGTCAAGCGGGCCTGCCAAAAAGGCAGCGCTGCTTAAGCAGCTGACCTTACACAAAATGGCCGAAAGTGACGATGTACGTGATCATGTGCGAAAATTTTTCGACATTGTAGGTAAATTGCAGGAAATGGATGTAGTAATCAATAAAGATCAACTGACGATTATGTTACTGTATAGTTTACCGGAAGCTTTTGAGAATTTTCGCTGTGCGATCGAAACGAGAGACGTTTTGCCCGAACCAGAAATATTGAAGGTGAAGATTCTAGAAGAATGCGACGCGAGAAAGGGAAGAACGCCGGAAGCTGTACCAAACGCCATGTTGGCGAACAAAAGCGGTCGTTTTAAGAAAAAATGGCAAGGGAAACCACATGCGAACAAGGGGAAGGAGGACACATCCGAAGGTACGTCGTCGTTTAAATTTAGATGTCATAGATGCGGAAAAGTTGGACATAAAGCAGCAGATTGCGGAAGGAGGAAGGACACGCAGCCCATGAGCGCCAACGCTGAAATGAGCTACATTGCAATTCCAACGCAGGAAGCCGCACTGAAGGTTGACCCAATTAAACCACAGGGTACTTGGTGCCTCGACAGTGGGTGCACCTCACACTTGTGTGGGGATGTCGACAAATTCATCGATATGAGTAAGTCTGAACACAAATCACTGAATCTTGCAAGTAACTCATGTACAGAAATCAAAGGGGAGGGAACTGTAAAAGTTGTAGCTGATAATGGAATTAATAAGACTGTGCTCAACTTGGAAACGACCCTATATGTCCCTGATCTGAGGACAAATTTGATCTCTGTTGGGAAAATTACTAACAAACATCACGAAGTCACTTTCAGGAAACACGACGCCCTAGTGCGAGATCAGGATGGAAATATTACGATGATCGCAGAACGAGTGAATGGCCTGTACTATCTGCGAGAAGAGTCCCAGAACGCATGGAGCGCCGATGGTACTGATTGTGAGGAAAAGTCGATGCTGGAAAAGTGGCATACAAGACTAGGACATTTGAACGAGAAGGACCTGGTCGAGGCGGTCAGTAAAGGAAACATCCTGGGAATAGAAATGAGGAAGGATGAGAAGCTACCTCCTTGCAAAATCTGCATGCAGGGTAAATTTACTCGTGCTCCTTTTCCGAAAGAATCCTCAAGAGAAACAGAATTGCTCGAATTGGTGCATTCTGATGTAAGTGGACCGATGCGTAAACAATCACATGGAGGCGCATGGTACTATGTAACGTTCATTGAGGACAGCACCAGGTGGTGCGAAGTATATTTTTTGAAAAAGAAGAGCGATGTTTTCGAAGTTTTTAAAAATTATAAAGCCACAGTTGAAAAACAGTCGGGCAGAATGATAAAATGCTTACAGTCAGACAATGGAAGGGAATACTGTAATACTGACTTTGACGAATATTTACAGAAAAACGGGATTGAAAGGAGGCTCACTGTGCCCTACACACCTGAGCAGAATGGGGTGGCGGAACGGAAAAATCGTACACTCAACGATATGGCACGCTGCATGCTCATCGAGTCTCAGCTGACTGGATCTTTCTGGGCGGAAGCAGTAGCCACCGCGAACTACCTTCGCAATAGATGTCCCTCGAGTATACTGAAAGGTGCAACGCCTTTTGAAAAATGGACTGGGAGAAAGCCAAACCTCTCGTATCTGAAGACGTTTGGATGCAGAGCCTTTATGCTTGATAAAACTCCTGGCAAGGGTAAGTTTGACCCTCGTGGAAAGGAATGTATCTTCATAGGATATTCGAAAGAATGTAAGGCTTACAGAGTTTGGATGTTGAATGAAAGGAAGATTATATCAACTCGAGACGTGAAATTTCTGGAATCGTCCAGTTTGTCAATGAAAAACATGAAAGCTGCTGCACGAAAAATACCTCTAGAACAAGATACAAGTAGGCCCTCAGAAGGAGGTACATATGAAAGAGGGGTTATAAAGTTTAGACTGACACCTGCAAGCACAACTTCAACTGAAAACCGACCAACATCGGAGAAAAGTGATTATGAGGAAGCTGAAGCAATTGTCGATGACAGTACTGACTCTTCAGAAAATAATAGTTCATCTGGAGACAGTGTATTCGAAGAAAGTATCGACGCACTGGGAGACCAGTCCAACCTACAAGACAACCTGACAAGAGAGGACCGATTTTTCGAGGAACCACAGCCGGAAGAACTTAGAAGAGGACCTGGTAGGCCAAAACTAGTGAGCACAGGCTCTAGGAGAAGAAGAAAGAAGATATATAACATGATTCCGACGCAGACACAAACCGAAAAGGATCAAGCAGACGACCCACAAGCAAGCCTGGCCGAAGTATCTATCAAAGACGCTTTAGCTAGTAATGAGGCACACGAGTGGAGAAATGCCATAGTTGATGAATTCGTGGCATTACTGGAAAACAACACTTGGAAGCTGGTGGACCGACCGCAGGATCGAAGCACCATTGGATGCAGACTGGTACTCTGCAATAAGTATGGAACCGATGGATTGCCGGTGAGAAGGAAAGCTCGATTGGTAGCTAAGGGCTACAATCAACGCCCTGGAATAGACTTCAGAGAAACCTTCGCACCCGTGGCACGAATGTCGTCTGTACGAATACTTGTAGCAACAGCCATGATGAAAGGAATGAAAATTCATCATCTCGACGTCGCTACTGCCTTCTTGAACGCAAAATTGGAAGAAACCGTTTTCATGGAAATACCGAAATTATTTGTTGAATCACTGCCTGAAATAGCTGCAAGAATGGAGAAAAAGCAGGGAAAAAGTTACGACAAAGATGCCATGACAAAGATGATCAAGGAAATCAGTCGTGGAGAAAAGGTCTGCAAGCTAGAGAAAGCCCTGTACGGACTAAAGCAAGCAGGTCATCAGTGGAATAAAGAACTTAACACAGTTTTGAATAAACTTGGAATGCAGTCTTTACAGGCTGACAACTGCGTATACTTTGCAAAGCGAGGAACGGACTGTATGATCATGCTGGTTTATGTTGACGACATATTGATGGCATCGAAGGACTTGAACTGGATGCAGGACATCAAGCAAGGACTTAAGAAGAGATTCGAGATCAAGGATCTTGGAGAAGTAAGACAATGTCTAGGCTTGCAATTCACTGATCAGAGTGGGAGGATAAAAATTTCTCAACGAGCATATTGCGAAGAGATTTTGGAAAGGTTTAAGATGAAGGACTGCAAGTCAGTCGGATCGCCGATGGAACCTAACACCAAATTAGAGAAGATCGAAGAATGCCCAAAAGAGAAGCTAGACTTGTACCCGTATAGAGAGCTGATCGGCTGCCTGATGTACTTGGCCGTGAGCACGAGACCGGACATAGCTTTTACTGTAAACTGGCTTAGCCAGTTCAATACGGGGTACTCAGCAGAACACTGGAAAGCAGCAAAAAGGGTGCTTCGATACCTTAGAGGAACTACTGACCTTGGAATTGTTTTCGGAAAAGATCAGAGAACACTCGAGGGGTACGTCGATGCTGATTGGGGGTCGTGTCCGATTGATCGACGATCATACACGGGCATAATTTTTGTACTGGGGAATGGACCGATCACCTGGGAGGCGAGAAAGCAGCGAACTGTTGCTTTATCATCTACTGAGGCAGAGTATATGGGGCTCACTGAAGCAGCAAAGGAAGCCTCGTACCTTAGAGGATTTTTGAGAGAACTGGATGAAGTTCAAAAATCACCAACCATTATTTTCAACGATAATCAGGGAGCTAAAAATTTAGCTGCTAATCCTGTATTTCATTCCAGAAGTAAACATATAGAAATTCGACAACACTATGTCCGAAGAGCAGTCAGGGACCAAGTTATTGAATTGAAGTACCTGCCGACGGAGGAGATGACTGCCGACATCATGACAAAGGGACTGAACGGGGTGAAACATCGAAGATGTCGTGAGCTTATGAACATGGGGTAAAGCAAATCGTTCAGAAAGCTGGTCGATCGATTGAGGGGAAGTGTTGAGAATAGAACGACACTCTATCTTCCAGCCAAATCGATGACGTGCTGACATCTATTGAAACCTATATACATTGCACGCCTCACGTGCTAGATACCTTTGTATTTTGAATATCTCTTTACACTTGTCGTGACCGCTGACGCGTAAACACGTAACATATATACCTTGTACTGTTTCACACTTCAATTACCTATAAATTAAACTATTCAGATTGACTGCTTTTTAACTGTGCTTTTCACTTACGCATAACCCGGAACCCAACAGTTTTCTTGACACCTTGGTGATTAATCAAGATAATACTGTAATCCTAGATTGGCATCACAAACAAACTTGGTCTGGTAGATACATTTATTATCGTTTAGATCATTCTATGGAATATGAAAAATCTGTCGCCATAGCTTTGTTGGATCCTTGTCTTAAAATTTCAAACCCTCAATTTCTCAAAAAAAAAAAAAAACTTAAAACTCGTGGAAACAACTCTTATTCCAAATGGCTACCCTTTAAAATTCATCAATGATATTAAAAAGTATAGAGTTGAAAACATGTACAATTCTATTGATTGGAATATAGACTAATAATCAGCCTAACGATAATGACAAATTTAAGAACACCATCTCTATGTCCCCTCTATTGAAAATCTATCTAGCCAGATTAAAAAAGTTTTGAAAATTGAAGGCATCGAAATCACGCTTAGAATTAATAATACTACCAAATATCTTCTTTTTTCTCACTTAGGGGCGTTGGCTAGCCAGAATGCGCGATCTACTCCGCTTCCCGCGTTAACCGTGGCGAGAGAGAGTAAGAAACAAGTGAGACGGAGCAGCCGAGCTGTCGCCGGAGTGGGGCGGGTGACGCGGGCCAGCCTCTTCCACCTCTCACGAGCATTCGGTTCCAAATCAGCGTTGCCAACCCTAAAGAAATTTCTTTAGATCTAAAGAAATTAGAGTCCGTTCAAAGAAAAAAGAAAAGTTGTTTTCTTATTAAGAAATATTGACGTTTAGACCGGAATCTGAAGAAAATCTAAAGATTTCTGACCAAATCTTAAGACTTATGGCGAAATCTCTTAGAATGGTTGTGAAATCGAAACACAGCTAAAAATCAACCAATTGCGAGGCTCCTGAGAAAATATGCACCAATCAGATAGCGTCTGCAATTTGCGAACGCACTTATTTAACAAGTTGATGGTACTAGTGGCGGTGTCGTAGTGGTGCAGCCGTTGCAGCACTGTGGCGGGAAAAATCTGTAGAACGATCAACGAAGTCCGTGTTGGAGGTTTGTATATTCAACTAATCTCAATACATATTTTTGCGTAGAAAGACATTTAAAGTTTCATGCAATTATTGTTTATGATTTCCATAATTTTATCCAATTTTCGAAACACTATGATTTTTAAATATTTATTCGTAATTTTTCATTATAGGGTTGTAACCTCAAATTTTTCATCCACGCGGGCGTGAGGTGAGTGATGTGACTTGTGGCTAACAATAATAAGGTGAGATTAATACGCAGTTTTATTTGATTATTTCAAATTTTATTTATCCAAAACAGTTGAGTAGCTTTGTTGTTATTTGAAGCACCTAATTGTGACGTATTTCCTAATATTCAACTAAGTCTTGAATTTACCGATAAGCTGTTTTATTTTTATCCTACAGTATAGGAGACACGAATTCACCTGGAAACTGAATCCAGATTTAATTGAAGTCACGGTTTTTGACTTTGATCATGGCGTCGGACAGTGACAGCGTTCATTCTGATTCTAATGAAGAAAAACGTTTAAAAAAACCCCAAAAAAAACCTTACGCCCAGAAGTATATGTCATCATGGGAAAAGGATCCCTTAATGGAAAAATGGCTGGCAAGAAGCAAGATAAATGAACGTCACTTTTACTGTAAAGTATGCAATGCTGACTACACTACTGTTGGTGGGAGATCAAATTTGCTCAAGCACAGGAAGTCTTCTAAACACGTACAGCGAGCCACCACTTTGAGGAAACAACCCGTTATTAATAATCAGAGCTTCAAGAGAGAAAGACAGGTATCGCATCAGATAAAGTATTCCGAAATCAGAATCGCAGCATTCATGGTAGAGCATAATATTGCCTTGAATACAGCTGATCACCTGACAAAATTGATTAAAGCTATAAGTCCTGATTCTGAGGTAGCTAAGGGTATCAGTTGCAGCAGAACAAAGTGCACTAAAATAGTGCAAAATGTCACAGGTTATAGTCAGTTTGAACAAATTGTGCAGTGTCTCCAAACAACCAAGTTTTCACTTCTTGTTGATGAATCCACAGACGTCAGCGCAACAAAGCACTTGGCACTAGTAGTCAGATTTTTTAACAATGGTCGGATAAATGATGTGTTTCTTGCCCTGATTCCTACACCAATTGTGACTGGCCAAGCTCTGTATGATCACGTTATCGCTTTTTTCAAAAAGCATAATATCCCATATAAATCGAATATGATTGGTTCTGCAAGTGACGGTGCAAGTAATATGTTCGGAACTCATCACTCTCTGTCCGTCTTGTTGAAAAAAGACATTCCGCACTTGTTTTTAATGAAATGCATCTGCCATTCTTTTGCATTATGTGCTAATTATGCGTGTGAAAAATTACCACGTGTAATCGAAGATATCGCCAGAGATGTATTCAACTATATCCAACATAGTTACAAGAGGCTCTCTGTGCTTAAACAATTCCAAGAGTTCTTGGGCCTGAAGCCCCACAAACTTCTTCACCCTTCACAAACCAGGTGGCTTTCATTGCTACAAGTAGTGAAAAGATTGCTCGAACAGTACGATGCGCTCATTTTGTTCTTTACTGATGCAGTTTATGAGGATAAAGTTCTAGCAGCAGACATGATTTTAAGCAGATTAAAAGAAAAGTATGTTAAAATTTACCTCCAATTCTTGGAATATGTACTGCCATATTTAACCAACCTAAATCTTGAAATGCAGTCGGAGGAAACAAAAATCCATCAACTCTATTCACGTGTGTCTACGGTATACAAGACGCTGCTGAACTGCTTCCTTAAGAGTGACTATGTTAGAAACACTGCTGTAGAAAGAATTCTGTTTGATAATCCGCATAATTTCGTTGTGATAGAAGAGGTCTACCTTGGTGCAAAAGTTACTGCGTCCATATCAAATGGTTCTCATGGACTAAGTTTGGAACAACTTTCAGATTTCCGTCTCAGATGTCTCCAATTTTACATTGAAGCCTGCAAACAACTGGTCAAGCGGTTCAATTTCCAAGACCCTAATCTCCAAGTGTTCAAAGAATTAGGCTTCTTAGATCCGACGCAAATGAGGTCACACAACTCCATCGCTCCTCTTGCATCAAAATTTCCAAACCTGGTCCACGAGAATGCTTTGAATGATCTGGACTCAGAGTGGAGGGAGTTAAAAAATCTGGAAATAAATGTGCCACTTGCACCCAGTATTGATTATTGGGAGACAGTCTCAAAACTTAAACTAGGTGATGGATCAGTTAAATTTCATCACTTGTCCGACTTCGTAAGGAACTTGCACTGCCTGCCACACTCTAGTGCTGCGGTGGAACGAATATTTTCCCAAATCCAGCTTAATAAGACCAAAGTTAGAAATCGTCTGGAAGCCGAAACTTTGTCCGGCATACTGCACACTAAAACTTTGATTGGCAATGATCAGTGCTTCGATTTTGTAGTCAATCCAAACGTCATAGATAAGCACTCATTGCAAATGTACAACTAAAAATCAATACTTATAATTTGTACTAAGATAACAAAACCTAAGTCATCATAAATTTAAGGAAACTGTTTACTGTCTGGATAGCTGACATATTTCGACTATACTCATTGAATTATTCAGGTAAAAGTTGATAAATAATTAGTTTTCATTCCATAGGCTTTCAGTTATTGATTTGCATCTTTGGTGCGTAGACAATTTTGATCAGTAATCTTAATTTTGGAAACTATAAATAACAGCTATTGGGTGTTGGATTGTCAGCTATTGAGATACTTACATTAAGTTATTGATAAGAAATTAAGACTGTGCTACAAAATGTGATAGATAGCAAATATATAAGTAGAAGTTTCTAATATCTTTATACCTACAATTCAGAATGTAGGATATAAATCTGTCTGTGTTACCTCGTTCGATAATTATTATTACATATTTCTAGAAAAAAATGTTGATATTATAAAGCGAAAAAATATATTATGTATTCCTATGTTTATTGAGTTTCAATACTGTCAAATATCACTCCTGAAAATAAGAAATCTGAAGAATTATTGTGGCGCCATTAGGAAATCTAAAGAATTATTGTGGTGCCATCTAATAAGAAATCTAAAGAATTATTGTGGCGCCATCTAAAGAAATATTCGTCTGATAGGTTGGCAACGCTGTTTCAAATGCTTTTCAACAGCCCAGTGTATCGCGCTCGGCACGACGCAGCACCTGATGAATAATAAAAAAAAATAGACTCCTTTCAGATTCCACTTGAAAAATTTACTAGCAATACAGAATTTAATAAGGAACCCGAAACTATTTTTTTTATAATTTAAAAACTTGTCATTAATTAGGTAAAAATCGTCAAACATTTGAATTATGTACAAAAATTGGGGTTTTCAGTAATGTTTAACATTACATTTTTTTTCATGAAAGCTTATTCGTTCACCTTCCAAATACACTGCAAACGATGTCTTCACGTCGAATAGAACCGGATATATAAGCGCTCTTTTTGCATCAAAATTGAATGATTGTCTTGTAACTTTCGAAAACAAACATATTTCGGACGAACACCAAAATGCGTATCGATTCTTTTTACCTTTATTTCATGTGAAAAAAAGTATGAATAGATTGAAAAAATACAAGGTCACTTTTTGATTGACGTGACGTAGAATTCCCCATACGTATGTTGATATAGATATACATTCTTAATATTTCAACAAAAATTATATTCACCGACGTCCGTATTCCCACGCAATGCGATCACGTGACTGGTAATAGTCTAATAGCCGGTATTCATAGTCAGGTTCGATTTGCAGGACTGTCTTGAGTCAGCTCAAAGCATAGCTTGATGGGCTGACAGCTGTTCCTAATACAGTCTCGAAAATAATGCGTAACCATTTATGAATACCGGCCGCACGTCGTCACAGGTCGTTTCAAATTGAAAATTGCAACGAATAGCTGTTAGCAAATGCATGATATAACAACGAAAATATCATCAATCTCCTAGGTCTCACCACGTGGAGATTGCTATCAAACAGAGGCCCACCCAACCCGTCCCTACCTCCCAACCATGATCGGGTTTGCACCAAACAAATGCAAAATGATAAAAACTAATATAAAATGATGAAAGTGAAATCAAACTCGTTTTAACTTTATAAACATAATCACGAAATCTGTATGAAAAGGATCTCATGGAAATTAAATTGAAACAGTATAAGTGAAACATGACAGTAATCTTGATAGAGAAAATTGATATCATAACAAGGCATCGAGCATTGTATACATTACATGGCTAAATAAATTCTATAGAAAGCGCAAACTATGGAAAGTAGTACGTCATTGTTGCAAAAATTAGTTATTAGTTATCATCTATTTAAAGTAAAATGTACGCTTGCTTTTTTGTAGAGGATTCAATTTCCTACAAAAATCTGTCTTTAGATTTTTTTTACGACGCTTCGTTAGCTAGTTATAAAAACTAGAAGAAGCAAACAACATTTATCCTATGTTATTCTTATGGAAAATCGAAAAGTGCTATGCGCCACCGCTTAATATTAATATTAAAATCTTAAATTTTAACTAATGTCTTTGTATACCTGAATGAAACTTTTGAACCTGTTTGGAAAGGAAAAAAAAAAATTTTTTTTTTTCTGAATCACCGTACACACGCAGTTCGGTCAGACTGCAGAAAGTATTCCCGGAATGAATAATCAAATATATAATTATAACGATATGACTAGCAAATTTTTAGCATAGTAATACATATAACTAACTAAACATAAATCACAGAAGTATTACACGTAAGCTATATAGAAAGCTATTGTATTTATGTACATATGTACTAGGCTGATTCAAAAAAAACGGCTAATTTTTTTTTTTTCAAAATCCTCACATAAAAACTTCCGAGAAGGTGTGAAAAGACGCCTGTAAAAAGCAGAGCCCTTAGTATTATTATTAAGAGGTCGCGCATCGGGAATTTCTATTTACCGTTTAAATAACACAGGAATAAATTTTTTTAAATTTTGCAATTTCGTATTTTTGTAACGGCTCATTGAATTAGCGGACCAAAGCATATTTTTGTAGGAAATTTGACGCTCTACAAAAAAAGTCCTTACAAAGTTTTCGATAGTCACACTCTTTCAAAAGTTATTCGAGGTCAAAGTTGAACTTACAAAAAAATTCAATGTTTTTTTTTTCGATGATACTATGAATCTTTTCTCATTATTTTGTTATAAAGAGGATAGATTTCGGAACAATTACATTTTCAAATAGTCAAGTGCATCAGTTATGGATTCTCCATGATAACATGTTTATTATTTAACATCGCATTTTTGTGAGGTAACTTTATATTGACTCGATGGGAAAATTAATGATTGAAAAAGCCCAATTAGAGTAAGATGTATTTATTGTGTTATATTCTATAACTTTTACATTTAGATTTCTCGTCTATAATATTCTCAAATTGTGACTATTTTAAGGTTGTTTTATTACAATCTGGGAAACTACGACGATGTTCTTGGACGACTTGCAATAGATACTGTAATTGTTCTTCGTTCTTGGTTAAACAGTTGTTGTAATCCTCAATCAGAGCAATACCTCGTTCTGCTGAGTCATTAACTACAGAAAGTCTTCTAAAAAATCTAAATTATCTCTATAACTTTCATTATTAGACCATAATGATACGTCGACTTAAAGAAAATCGTATGATAAATCGAAGGCTTCGAGAAGCATGAGTGAATTTTTCGAGACGAATTCACTTAAATCTTTATCTAAAAATGATTCCAATTCGATTCCTTTAGCAACGTATCGATTTTCTCGAATAATTTTACTCTCCTTATTATTAATAATTGCTTCACACATTTCTTTTTTTATTTCATTTGAGACATTGTTGTCAAACAATGCCAGTGCTGCTAGTTCTTCATTCATGTACCATAGATGATCACTAAATTTTTTTAATGCTTTTTGTACGACTGATGATTGAATTTCCTCGCAAAGAAGTTACTTTTTCAACAATTGCAAATCATTATTCGGTGCTTCGAATGCCAACAAACAAGTAAACCAAACTTTAATGTAGATTAAAATAATAAAAATACATATTTGACGCAAACTATTAATTTCTCGTTTAGAAAGAGAAAATTGGTCTCTGAACATGAAAATTTTCTAGCTGTAAATGTCCTTAGCCATCCATCGAGCATGATGCATCGCTCCTGGACATTTGAAACTTATTTCATTTTCTGGAAGACCATCAAGAAAGATCAATGATAACTCAAGAAGTTCTTTGTAATCATTCCTTGGCTGAGTAACCTGTTTAAAAAAATTTTTGTTAATTAAAATCTTTAAACACGAATTCCCAACTATTTCAAATATAAATTATAAGAAATATACCGTTAAGAAATTATCGATTAATTATTTCAAGTCTGTCTGTATTCAAGGCATTTGCAACAAATTTATCTTCCATGCCACTTTGATACTTTAAATGATCGGCTTTGCTCCACCAATTTTTAAATCGCCCAAAAATAGGTACATTGGGACCAGAAGTTGTGGGCCAAAACACCTCAAAAACTCCTTTCAAAATAATTTTGAAAATGTGATGGCGACAAGGTAACCAAATTAGTTTCCGGTTCAATTTTCTTTCAATCAAAGCAGCTGTGCCATTTAGTATTCCTGTAAATAATGTATGAATATGTAGATTAAAGATGGTGCCAATTAGTAAGAGAAACATAAGTGAGAAAATAGTATTAATTAGTAGCTATTAACTAGATTTTCAATTAATTAAAGATAACGAAACAAACCATACCAGTATTCACTGCTGGAGTGTCAAAGCACATAGCCTTAATGTAAGGAGTAACTTTCCAGTCTTCCAATGTATTTAAAATGGCTACAGCATGATTTTCTGCAGTTCCGTCAAATATTTTTGGTACACCGAGGAGTTGATTGACGTTCGAAGTAGATAATATTATTGCAATTCTATCTACAGATTCAGAACCGGTCAAATCAGTTAAAATTTTACCATCCCAATGTATAGTATAGCGATCTTCAGTTCTAAACTGTTCTTTCAAGTGCTCTGCGATAGCTTGTCTAAATCTAAGACGGGCTCGCCGGATAGTACTGTCGCTTAAATTTAATGTTTCAATATTTATTCCAATACTTTCGTAAGCAGGAGCTAAGATAAACGTAGCATTTGGACTACTAACATTTGCTCGATCGAGGGCAGATACAAGTTCAGGAGTCATTACATCAATTTTAGGAGGAGGATTTGGCTGACTAGATGGAGGTTCAAAGTCAGAAAACATTTCTGATTGTTGACTTCCAGATGTCGTTTCTGTACCGGTTGTCGATTGGAACCGTGAAATAATACCACCATCCTGAACTGGACTACTAGTTGTAGGCTGATTAATACCCATTAACAAATATATATGATTAACAGCTAATACTTAAGAAACAAATGGAATCCTATTTGAGATGAAATATGAAATAATTGTTTTCTAAAAAAATAAAATAAATAATAACCATCAACATCGATATCCATGGCAACTTGATGAATTTCTTCATTTGAAGCACTTGTGTCAATAAATCCATAACGTTTGTTAGATCGTTGAGCTTCCAAAAATAGTTTTTTTGTATCATCAAGTTTTTGCTTCGGATCTAAACGAGCAATATCAAATAATTTTACAAACTTTTCTTTTAACATTGTCTCTTTTTTTGTCTGCGCAGTAGCTTTTTTTCGATATTGACGTTTCTTGAGTTTCAACCATTCATCAAATGATTTTAAAACTTTCTGCACAGCATGATAATTTTTGCAAGTTGGAAGTCCAGCTTGTAACCATTTTTGTTCAACTTTTTTTATTGTACCTGAAGCACTTTTTTTCTAATGTTAGTTTGTGTATACAATGCTGATATAAGAACGCTGATAGAACCTCACCGTTTGTTGGTAATTTTAGTCCAACAAGATTTTCTTTGATATCACCAATTAAGTATGTTTTATTTTCCATAATAGTTAATGAAATAACAAACAACAAGACAATAAACTTAGGGAGCAAAATAATAAATAGTAATATCTGAAGTTCGATTGAAAAGAGAGTTAGAAACAATGTGGCACAGTAACGAGGAAAATCAAAACATGTGTCTTTTTGGTTATGTCGGTAAAAAAGTGAACTCCATTTCTTAATAAGCTACTGCAAGTAATTTTTGTTTAATAAAGTAACTTCAGTTCATTCGTTTAAAAAAAAGCGCCTAAACCAAAAGTTTTGTGACGAAAGACGAATCTACTTATAAAGTAAAGTTAAAAAAATCTCCGAATAGCAAAAATATATCAGAAAATATTATTACTAGCAAAATATTGAGAAAAGATTCATAGTATCATCGAAAAAAAAAAAAACATTGAATTTTTTTGTAAGTTCAACTTTGACCTCGAATAACTTTTGAAGGAGCGTGACTATCGAAAACTTTGTAAGGACCTTTTTTGTAGAGCGTCAAATTTCCTACGAAAACATGCTTTGGTCCGCTAATTCAATGAGCCGTTGCAAAAATACGAAATTGCAAACTTTAAAAAAATTTATTCCTGTGTTATTTAAACGGGAAATAGAAATTCCCGATGCGCGACCTCTTAATAATAATATTAAGGGCTCTGCTTTTTACAGGCGTCTTTTCACACCTTCTCAGAAGTTTTTATGTGAGCATTTTGAAAAAAAAAATTAGCCGTTTTTTTTGAATCAGCCTAATATGTACATATATTTATATTAGAGTTTTTTGTGGTCTGTTGGTCGTGAATTTACTGTTTCTTACGCGCGGCCGTCTGGGCTTCGATGATTTGAGGGGGGGTTCGTGGATTGAGAGTTGTCGGGCGCGTCTAGAATCTACGATCACGGGTAACAAACAGAAGTGAAAGAAATCTGCTAATTTATTCTCCATTTTTTCGGTCCAGAATTTATCGTCACGTTTTATTTTATCAAAAATCAATCCCTTTGGCGTCCAAACTATAAAATAGCACCATTTCCTATTCGTGATGTGCAGAAGACCTTGGACCTGATACATGTAATTATGAGAAAGCTCTAACTTGGCTCTTCCACCGATTATTTTCGTCTCAAATATTTATTCTGTATCCCAAAAATCTATCGAGCGAGCGTAGCGAATGAGCAAAATTTTTAAATGTTCAAGCGAAATCCCACAAAAAGTACTGATGTCCCCAAAAAACACCTCTGGTGCAAAAACCTTTCGCCAAGTATATTAATGTGACAGCTACCCACAAAACAGCCACCTACAAAACTGTCATCAAATCAGATACTACTGCCAAGTATAATTTATTTAGAAACTAATGATGATTTTGATATACTATAACTAATGATGACAAAAAAATTGAAATCAAAATTGAAATTGAAAAAAACAATAAATTTACTTGAAAAAAAAAAAAAAATTGGAGGTAGTGGTACTTGGCGGGTCTTTTTAAAACAAGCACAAGAAAATAAAAGTCGAGCTATATCAATGTTGTAATGGCAATATAAACATGGGCCCGCCAAGTACCACGTAGGTCAATTTTTTTTTTTTTGCATTTTCAATTGTGATTTCAATTTTTTTTTTTTTTTTGGTTATAGTCTCTTTTATTGGTTATAGTCTCTCTATCTAATAAAAAAGTTTCAAACAAATTAACGTAGAAAAAGATTATAATAACAATAGTAAAAAAAAGATTATAATAACAATAGTATACGCATGAAGTTGGCGGTGGGGTGAGATCCCGAAAACAAAACAAAAAGCATCTAGCAAACCCTTTGACAGCTGTCATCGGCTGTTTATGACAGTCTTTGACAAATCCATTTATAGGTATCTGTTTCTGACGCGCAAAAAATGAACATGCAAACGAAAATTATCAAGATGATTCCCGATGGGAATGGTCTTTTTCGCGCGTTGGCGTATTGTGTATACGGCACTCAAGATCGACACGCAGAGGTGAGACTGAGTATCGTTTCAAATATAGTGGATAATTGGTCTACATTTGCGGGTTTTATTACAGGTAATGAGTCAAACGGTGCTGTGATTAGGTCACCTGGTGATTACAAATCACATATGAATAAAAATGGAATTTACGGGGGAGAAGCAGAATTAGTTGCAGCTGCGGACATTTTTAAGATATGTTTAATCGTGTATCGCGAAGAACAAGTTCATCCACACCGGATCGGATCACAAAATGGAACACAATTCTCGCTACTCTTCACCGGCGACGGAGACAGTGGACACTTTGATTTCTTGCAGAATTAAAATAAAATTCAGATAGTGAGTAATAAGTATGAGAAGTAACAATCAAATATTAGTAAATCTAAATATATCACCAAACAGTCAAAAGGACAGCCCGGATTTACGATGCAAATGGAGAAAGGAGGAGTTTCAAGCAGCAGACAAGGCGATGAAGATGGTGGATGGTCGGAAGTATCACAAAAGAAAGAGGAAAATAAAATTGTAAGTGCGAAGAACCAAATAAGCCATAGAATAATATCCATCAAATATTCGTGTAACCAGGTAAGAGGACGACCAGGATCGATGTTGACCACAAGAGAAAGAGGTGTTTGGCGGAATGAACATCAACGCAAATATAGAGAAAAAAATAATATAAAGAAGGTGATTTTGGAGAATAACCGGCAGAGCGGTAGTAAAAATAATTCAACGAAGGGTGTCGAAGAATTAGAAGAATCGATTGTGATTATTGATTTGGAAAATAAATCAAGAGGACGACCAACCAATGTGATGGACATAGAAGAGCGAAAAATTAGACGACGAGAACAGCAGCGAACATATAGGGAAGCGAACAAAAAATATCATACTGACTTTTCAACCAACGAACAGAAAGAAGGAGTTTCAACCAGCAGACAAGGCAATGGAGACGGTGGATGGTCGGACGTATCACAAAAGAAAAAGGAAAATAAAATTGTAAGTGCGAATAACCAAATAAGCCAGAGAATTATAAACAAAAATTCCTATGACCAGGCAAGAGGACGACCAGGATCTATGTTAACCACGAGAGAAAGAGGTGTTTTGCGGAGTGAACAGCAACACAAATATAGAGAAAAAAATAATATGAAGAAGGTGATTTTGGAGAATAACGGGCAGAGCGGTAGCAAAAATAATTCAGCAAGTCAAGAAGATAGATCGATATCAATAGAGAAGGAACACCAATTTTCAACCAACGAATGGAAGCTTAGATTGACGAAAAAAAGAAAAGTAAGCACAGAAGGAATTGAAGTGGACAGCAAGTGCAGACCTGTCATCAAATCAACATGAAGGAATTCGCCTGTCTACTAGACAATGCGTAAGGAAATAGTGAGGCGCGCAGCGCCGAGTGCCCGAGGCGCGTAGCGCCGAGATGGGGTTGGCGCGCGAAGCGCGCAGGGGCGAAGCCCCTAGTATATCAAAATCATCATGAGTTTCTGAATAAATTATACTCGGCAGTAGTATCTGATTTGATGACAGTTTTGTAGGTGGCTGATTTGTAAGTAATGTGTGCATGTATGATTACCCCAGAATTACGTCAAGTTTATTTCTAAAAACAAAACGCGCGTATTTTAGTGGCCTAATACGTACACGCCGTATTTACTTGGTATGCTAAATTTTGCCAGATACCTTGTAACTTTACCTTGGATACTTAGGTAGTCACAATAAGTGATAAAAATATTCCTTATGATCGACAAAGTGTAAACACTAATGCAAATTGCCGAATAGTGATTTCGATCATTTAACCTGAACACGTAACAAATTGATGACATATTTTAGCGACTAATGCAAACCGGGCTAGTACCACACGTCACAATGCATTCTAGTATATATTTTCGTATGTATAAAAGACTTGAGAATGAATTTGTACTGCTATTATGAACAGCAATATCGGCTCTTGAAAGTACCTTCTTACAATTAGATTAAAGCCCTGCGATTGTTCGTACTCAAGTGTTTGAATCTCGAAGTCGGAGAGAATGCGACATCAATCATATAAATAATTCGATTTACCTAATTTTTTCCTGAAATTTGCACAAAATCTTTATGCCGGGTCGTTTCTCCTTCTTCAAAGACACGTTCCTTCTCTTCTTAGCCATCGCGGGAATAAATACTGCCTCGAAATAATAAAAAACACGGTAGAAAAACACAAGCAAAAATAAAAGCGCGGAACACTATCCACGTGCCGAGCGACGAGGATTCGAACGAGGGGAATTGTAGTGGGGGGGTTTGAGTCTACTCTCCTCGCCTGTAGTTCGCATGGTCGCCGGCCAACGCGGTCGTGGCGCTAGCAGCCGCCCGCCTTTGGCGCGAAAAATTTGCTGTTTTATGCTTCGTGATTTTCCTTCTCATTTCCTCATTTTTGAACATAATTAGGTTCTTAGAGAGTCATTTTAAAGATAAAGAATAGATCTGTCTCGCCTTTTTCGCCGAATTTCGAAAAAAAATTCACTGTCCGCTGTGTCTCACTTCAAAGATAACGTACTTTCAAGTACGTTTTTCGCAAATCTGAAACCGAAATCGAAAATTCGGCAAAAGGGGCGACACAGATCTATTTCTTATCTTCAAAATGACCCCCTAAGAACCTAATTATCTTCAAAAATGAGGAGATGAGAAGGAAAATCGTGAGTCTCTGTTCGCGCGCGCTCGTCGAGGCATAAGCAACGCTCTTAAGATCTGTAACTCCTGATTTAGATAAAATCAATTGTGTGTATAAAATACCATGTCGAGACTGTAGCAAAAGTTATATTGGACAGACGTCACAACATTTAAAAAATAGAATTTCTGGCCATCGCTCAAATATTAAATGCCATGAAACTGACAGATGCGCTCTAGCAGAACACACCTTGAGTCTTGGACGTCATTTTGATTTTAATAACTCCATAACCTTAGCTACAGAACCTAATTGGTATAAACGTAATATTAAGGAAATGATCCATATTTTCAAGAACAAAAGTAACTCTGTCAACAAGCGCACAGATATCCAACATCTCAGCCATCTATACTCTAACATTCTCTAGTTTTCAAAATTGGGGCCCTTATTACGTTGTATCAGTCTCAAATCTATTTTGCTCCAACATAGATCAATATCACACCTCATTACCATAGATTTTTAATCGATATCCGCTGATTTTCACTTCGGTCCAAAATGCTGAACTAAAAACACCCAAGCAGGCACAGGTCATCAAATTTTGTGAGTAATCCGTCTGTATCTTGTTTGATCTCTTTTTATTTCAATTACACAATTATTAACCTCTTTAATCGTCAAATTTAGACGAGCGCAAATGCGGATCTACCTATCTATCACCTATTGAGCAACCGCCCGGATAGATCTTCGAAGTCTTCTACGCCAAGACCAATCCGTGATCATACTCACGGAACTTCCCACATCCACGAGGAGCAGGACACCAAGGACCCACGATCAGGAGACGTGGAGCACCCGTCCAAGGAATCCTCAACACCACTTCCCATCAAAGGAGGGCATTCAGCGTACGAATAATTTTCATTTGTTTTCAATAAAAAACTCCTCAGGTACTAGGGAGCCGTGTCTGAGTGAAGAACAGCAAAAAAAAAAAAAAAAAGTGTTTTGAGTTGTGACCTTCATATCCAAGAATAACATTAATCAACAAATCTCCGGGGTCAAGATAAATCGTCTTCATCATATTAACGGAATAAAACGTGAGAACCATGGGGTTTTTTCACGATATCTCTCTTGCATATGGAAAGACTTTGGCGGGGAAGCTGCGACGTTGGGCCACCATATCCGAGTCTTTGTTGAAGCTTAAAAACCACCGCATCTTTCTTCTAAACTGCAAGAAACAATCGATTTTACCGACCCATTTAAAATTCCCTAAGCTTATCTCGAACGTTATTAGTTTTAAAATGTCTAAGTCGCGTACTGTTTACTCACAGAATGTACACAAATTTCAAAGGTCGTTACTTAATCTAGAGATCAGTGACGCTCACGCGACCATTGTCAAATACCAAAATATTTTGTTGTCGCTTGAGAATGATATTTTAATTGAATTACCGGTTGAAGTGTCAAAAAAATTCTTCGACACACAATACCTGAAATTGGAACCGGCCTTCAACGCTTACAAGGCGGCTAACATCAACAAGTTAAATAATCTGATTAATAACAAAAAACGGCTCACTTCTAATCCAATTGACCTTCGAAAATTGGATCGTGAACCTCAGCAATACTGATATTCCTGTCAATGTTACCGACGTGCTAAAAATGGGACCCAAATATGGCATTCCTTTTAAGACTAACTGCATCCCAACCAACGAACTCATCTCTGATTTCGAATCAAAGATTTCCTTCATTTCTTCTAATTCTCGTAATACGGCCCGCCAAGATTTTACCAACACTATAAAAAAGTTCATCAACACTCCTGCTCCCCTTCACGCTGACAAGAATATCCGTCATAAAATCAAAGAAACTAAGATCTTCCAAAATAACAACCAGGACTTACTTTTCTTGAAGGCGGATGAGGGAAACACGACTGTTGTGATGAACAAACAAATGTACGAGGATAAAATGTTGCAACAACTCTCTAACAACAACTCTTACAAAGTTGTTAGATACGATCTCACCTGTACCTTGCAACCAAAAGTCAAAAAACTAACAACTGATTGGTCTAAAAGCAAACTCATCTCTGATCAACTGAGACGTCAAATTGCAAAAACTGATTGCCTACCACCTAGAGCTTACGGACTACCGAAAATTCACGAACCGGATACACCGGTACGAATTATAGTTTCCTTCACTGACAGTCCGACTATCAATCTGGCTCGTTTCCTCAGTCAATGTATAGGTAACAACATCATACCTCCCTTGTCACGGGTAAGAGATAGTTTTGCTCTGGTGAATGCTATTAGGGACTTTCGTCTTCCAGCTGATCATATTTTAGTTTCGCTGGATGTTGTATCTTTGTTCACAAATGTACCACAAGATCTTGCAATCAACGCTGTTAAACAGCGCTGGCATCAGTTGGTGGACAAAATTCCGGTCCCACTTAACGAACTCTTAAAAGCATTGCACATATGTTTTAAGGCTGCCATATTAAAATTTAACCATAACATATATACTCAAACTTATGGTTTACCGATGGGCTCACCGCTCTCTCCAATTTTGTCTGATTTGGTTTTGGATGATCTTGAACAATATTGTCTCAATAAACTGGACTTCAAGCCTTCATTCTTTTTCAGATATGTAGAAGACATAATTACAGCTGTCCCTTCGGATAAAGTTGCAGAAATGCTTTCCGTTTTCAACGGTTTCCATCCGAGACAACAATTTACATCTGAATTAGAGTCTGATAACCAAATTAGCTTTTTGGATGTCCTGATCATCAATGATAACCAGCTCATTAAAACTAATTGGTTTCATGAGGCTACTTGGTCATAAAGGTATTTAAATTACCATTCTCACCATCCCAGATCATACAAAATTGGAACGATTAATTGCTTAGTTGACAGAGCGATCCGACTCTCAAGTATGGAATTTCACAAGAAAAATTTGTCCTTGATTCAGCAGGTACTAAGTAAAAACGACTATCCACCTCGCCTGCTCAACAAACATATTGTAACGTACTTTGACGTTACGGAAAATAAATATGGATCCGCGAGTTTAATTATCAAGTCAAAAAAAATCAAGAGCGTGAATAAAATGTTGTGAAAAATGCTTTAATGCAAGATATGTGTTTCTCGTTTGAAGTCTGAAACAAGACTGTTTTTGCAATAATGTTGGTTGACGCAGCAACCTTATTCTTTTGAAGGACATAAGAGGTTTATAAACGTCTTTTATCTATGCTGACTACAAGATCATTAAAGAGGGGGCAAAACGGGTGATTTCACCCTTTGTAACACTACTCCCCCCCGAGGAAAAGAGTCGTCCCGATTCGGGAAAGGTGAAACAATTATAAAGGTGATCTAGCAGTCAGTGCTCAAAGGTGAGTTGGAGCTGTGGCTCTAAAAATTTAAGAACTCCCTTTTTTACTATCTGGCATTTGCCCACAGTCTCAAGGTAAACCACAGAAAACCTTGAGCAGATAGTTGAGCGTTAAATAACTTCAAAAATTTATGTGCCTTGTTTTTACAAAGGTTAGTGTTATTGAGTGTTGTGTATCTTCATGAATTTGAAGACATCAAAATCATCCGGATCGTCGTCGAAAAAAAAATTCATTCCTCTTCAGGGAAAATAGTCCGGTGAATCAAACACAGATGAGTACGACGAGGCGGGAAACCATAATTGGAAAAACTCTGGGTCCTAGGCAACGTAAAGGCTGATTCCCTCTGAGAACCGGCACAGGAAACAGGGAAAAGGAATGGGTGACTGAATCCAAGGCTTCTTCAGAGACAGCACACCCTAGAGTTTGGAGGACAAATGTGAGTGGTGGTATAACAATTCAAATTCACTAAGTGAATTTGGGAGAATACACGAATACAATAAATTAAATATGTATTCGAAAGAAAAGAAACGATCTTATCTGAATCATTTCTGCGTCCTTCTCCAAAATAAGACCACCAGTCATCCTCAAGAATCGGGGAAAGATTGGATGGGAAAAGGCTGTGCCAAGTAACCTGAAAAAGTACTCACATAAACTGACACTTAAGGTTAATAAAATGTGAAAATCAAGCAATCGCTCATCGACCTTGAAAAATAATCGTGGCTCTATTCACATTTCGAAAGAAACAAAAGCCTGTCCGACACAAAACTCGATTCCAGAGAAGAAGTTTCTAGAAAGAAACAACCGAAGAAAACAAATTTCAAATTGATTAGCAACTCAGAAATAACAAATCATTATAAGAAAAGTCCTCATCGAAGACAGTCTTAGTCAGTTGAACAAAATGTCAATCATAAAGACTCCCCCCGTTTCTGCTTTCATTAATGCGGGTATAATCACTTCAAACTATTCGTGGGAGAACGTCAAAAGTATGACGCAGCAAGAATTTAAAATTCATTTCGAAAACCAATGGAGGACTCTAAAATGTGGTCGAGGTGAGACCATCCGAGAGAAGCACAAAATGGGGCTAGTGTGCTTAAACTGTTGGGTTACTCGGTAAGTTTTCACGCAAATTTTCAGTTAAATATATGTAAGTTCTCCGTGTCTGATTTATTTCAGCGCGGACATGAAGAACTTCCATGAACACAAAAAAACGCATTTGACCTTCGCGGGAGAAGGCAAAGCCTGCCGCGAATGCAAGAAGAAATTATTAGTAACAAGATCTACCGAAGGTTGCAACGATTGTGAAGAAGTTGAGTCTGCTCTAAAAATTATAGCAGAGCAAATTTTTGAAACTTGACTTTTTTTTATATGTAACCTCCCGTTTTCACCATTCGTTCCTTTTTTTTTTATCTTGTTCCAATAGAGAAAATTAAACTTTGCTTTTCGTCTTTCTCTTAATTAAGAATACTTTTTCATTATTCAAGTCTGAATTAACCCCTGCACATCATAGAAGTACAAAAATCTTTGAAAACTTGATCGGCTGTAGCTTCTGCATTTATAACCAAGACAGGAGCCGATAAATAATAGAAGGTTTGTTTTACTAGCCAATCTTCATGAATCTCATGAATAGTTCTGAGTAGCTCTAAAGAAATACTCGATTCCTCCTCACGGGAACGGGAACTTACTCGAGCAAAAGAAGTTTCTGGGGAAACTCGCGAATAAACAATCAAATCTACTCTAAGCTCAGACGAGCGAATGAGAAGATAAAAATTTTTCATCAATAAATGAGATTTGAAGTCGCGAAAATTACCTAACCTTCGACGAGCTTCTACAAAACAATTGCTACTGAATATCGATCTTTCCATCACCTTTACAGGCAATGAAGTCGTCTGCAGATGTCTGTCTAACATAACCATTTGAGCGAAATGCTGAAAATAATAGCAATAACGATCTGGGTCCTAATACATCAAATCTAGAAGATTAATTCCAGCTACATCTCGATATTCCTCAAGAGGTTCTAGAAGTGTACAGACCTGGCGATCTGCTAAAAACCTTTTGGTGAAAGTTGTTTTTCCGCATCCGATATTTCCTTCAATAATAATCGTCAGCGGTCGAGTTTCACTCAAATGAATTCCGAAACGTAAATTCTTTTCCCAATCGATGACCGACTGTAAAGAAGGCCAAATCGATCACTGTCGTCAAGGGTGTTCGTTTGTAGATCTAACCTCGAAGGATGTTCCTGGTCTTGGAGAGACTGTTCCAGGTTGATCCTCTTCAAAAGGAGCAAGACGATCCAAGTGAACCACTTTCTGACGCGAATGAGGAGATCTTCGGATTCTATAAACAACATCATTTATCCGGTTAACCACTGAGTAAGGGCCTTCCCAATTTCTTTGTAGCTTTGGACATCGTCCTTTCTGTCTTCGAGGTTAAAAGAGCCAGACAGAATCTCCAGGATTAAATTTCAAATCTCTGGCTCGAATATCATAACGAGTTTTTAATTTATCTGAAGCCATAGAAATTCTATTCCTAGCAAAGTGATGAATTTCTTCTAAACGTTGTTGTAATAAAAAGGCGTAATCTGTTTGATGCTGTCTTTGCACAGGAACAGGGCCTTTCTCTAAATCTGATGGAAGTCGAAGATTTCTTCCAGTAAGCATGAGGGCTGGCGTCTGCTTCGTCGTCTCATGAATCGTAGATCTGTAAGATAAGAGGAAGAAAGGGATCCAGGAGTCCCAGTCTCTCTGATTCTGCTCTACGAAGGACGACAAATACTGTAGCAAGGTTCGATTCAGACGCTCTATCATGCCGTCAGATTGCGGATGCAAAGGAGTCGTACGAGTTTTTCTAACCACTAAAATTTGAGTAACCTCTTTCATTAAGGTTGACTCAAAATTTCGGCCTTGATCAGTATGAAGTTCTAGAGGAACTCCGTGTCTACAAATAAACTCTTTAACGAATGCCTGTGCTACAGTAGAAGCTTCTTGATCAGCGAGAGGAACCACTTCAGGCCACTTAGTAAAATAATCAGCAATAACCAAAGCATATTTATTTCCAGAATGGGTTATCGGGAGAGGTCCGAGAATGGCCATTGCTATCCTTTCAAATGGAGCTCCCACGTGGTAAATTTGAAGAGAGCTTTGTCCCTTCGCTCGAGGTCCTTTCTTTGCCGTGCAGATTCGACATCTTCGGCACCAATCTTCAACGTCCATCCGGCAACGGGGCCAAAAGTAGAAGTCGCGAATTCTGCCCAAAGTTTTATTTGAAGCGAAATGTCCGCCTGCAGGAGAATCATGATAAAGAGCAAGAATCTCTGGAACTCGTGACCTGGGAACCAAAAGTTGCCACCTGATTTCTTTCAAGTCTGCAGATTCCCATTTTCGGTATGAAATTCCATCAATTAAAAGGATAGAGTCCCATTGGGGCCCAATAAATTTGCAAATCTGGCTCGGCTAAAGATATATCCTGCCAGTCCGGGCGAGTTTCTGCTTCTTTCCAAGACTTCACTTGATTCAAAGTGTTGTCCTCTTGTTGCGATTTTCTCCATTCCTCCTGGTTATTTTCGAAAGAAATCTTCCGTATTATAAGAGAGGGGTCACGGTTTTTCTCCAATCGTGCACACTGTTTACACTCTGGCATTTCCTCGCAGGGTCTTCAAGAGAGCATCGGCGTTTCCATGATGAATTCCTGCTCGATGACGAATGTCAAAATCGTACTGACCGAGCCTTTCTAACTATCTAGCTACCTGACCTTCAGGAGATTTGAACGAAAGTAGCCACCTGAGAGAAGCATGATCTGTACGTATCAAAAATCTCCTGCAGTACAAATAATGGTGAAAATGTACTACGGTCTTAACAACAGCTAAAAGCTCTCTACGAGTGACACAATAATTCCTCTCGGTTTTACTCAAAACTCTGCTGAAATAGCTTATCACTCTCTCTTGACGTCCCTGAATTTGTGACAGAACCCCGCCTATTCCTGAAAGAGATGCATCCGTATCTAAAATGAAAGGAATTTCGACCTCTGGATAAGCTAAAATCGGCGGAGAAATAAGATTTTCTTTCATTTACTTGAAAGCCTCTTCGCATTCCGGGGTCCAGTCAAAAGGAATCTTGATTCCGGTCAAGTGATGGAGAGGTTTAGCTTTACTAGCGAAACCTTTTACAAATCTTCTGTAATACGTACAAAGGCCTAAATAGCTTTGAATTTGTTCTTTATTCTTAGGTGTCGGCCAAGAAGAAACCTTCTCTCTTTTGGATGGGTCGGTGTTCACACTTTGTGCTGAAACTATATGTCCAAGGAAGCCTACTTCTTTCTGGAACAGATGGCATTTTTTCGGGCTCATTTTCAGACCTGCTTGCTTCAGCCTAGCGAAAACTTGTCTGAGATGTTGAACTCCTTCTTTAAAGTTCTTGCCAAAAACGATTATATCGTCTAAATAAACGAGGCATATTTTGCCAGTGAGCCCATGGAGAACAGCCTCCATCATTCGTTCAAAGGTAGCCGGAGCATTACTCAAACTGAACGGCATAACCTTGAACTGCCATAATCCTCCTAAACCCGTAACAAAAGCTGTTTTTTCTTTATCTAGAGGATCCATTTCGACCTGCCAGTATCCGCTCTGAAGATCTATGGTGCTGAACCAAGTTGCACCAGCTATCAGGTCATGTGTCTCGTCGATTCTGGGTAGAGGGTAAGAATCTTTCTTCGTTATATCGTTCAGCTTCCTGTAATCGATACAAAATCGTTTGGATCCGTCCTTTTTGTTAACAAGGACGATTGGTGAGGCCCAGGGACTAGACGATGGTTCAATCACATCGTTCTTTAGCATGTCTTCCACAAGCTTCTTCACCTCTTCTCGGGCGTTGAGAGCGAGTCTTCGAGGAGCTTGTTTTATTGGTGAACTCTCTCCGACGTCGATCTTGTGCTTGACAGAAGTACATCGGCCCTTATCACCACTATCTTTGGCGAAAGAATCTATAAATCCTAGCAGAAGAGATTTAAACGATTCTACCTGAGCTGAATTTAACGAAATCGAAGATTTCTCGACAAGGCTCCGTAAATGTGAAGGGAAATGTTGTTGCAAATCATCCTCTGAAAGTTCTATTTCCCGAATTCTAGGAGGAGTCCAGTAAATTCCATTTCGATTTGTACAAAGAGTTATTTCGCGATTGTTCGAAGCTAGTGAATTTCTCTTAGTCAAGATAACACAGTTATGAGCTGTAAGAAAGTCTATTCCCAAAATACCTTCATCCTCCATATCTGCTATAAAAACCTTATGTGGAGAGTCGATACACCCAAAAAGGTTAATTTGGACAGTAACCTGTCTCAAAACCGGGGTCGTCTCTCCAGTGGCCGTTCGCAGAGAAAAAGAGGGAACAATCTGGTCATCGGATTTAAAGAGATCCGATCGAACTACGGTTACTTCCGCGCCGGTGTCTATTCCCCATAGACAATCGACGCCATTTACAGTACCGCGCGCGTAAAGACCAGACTGTCGTAGACTTCTAATTAAAAACTGTTCTCCAAGAGGGCTTTCACTTCTAACAATCTGCGATGATTTTCGCCCCGACAAATCATCTGAAATTAGTTTTTTGGGTGAGTTCCTGTTGAAGAACTCGACTGAGGATTTGCTTCCCCTATTTTAATATTTTTCTTACGCCAGTTATAAGAGTTTGGATTCGAGCCTTGCATCGGTTCTCTACCAATTTTTTTAATTAGAAAACAATGATTGGCGTTATGGCCTATTTTTTTACAAAATATACAGGTCAAGCCGGTTTGACTCGTCATGACCGCGTTCTTAATTACACGCTTGTTTTTCTGGTTTTGAAAAGAACCTCGATTTCTTGGTTTAAAATTAGTATTGTTATCTTGATTTCTATAATTTTGAGGTTTTGGCTCCTCCGAGTGTTCAAAACTTCGTCTTTCTGAGGTTCTTTCAGACACCTCAATCCGACGAAGCTTGTTCAACACAAAATATTGTTTCCTCATTGCCTCCACTTCGAGGGCTTTGGCCGTTGCCTCCCGCAGAGAAGTGAGACCCGATGTCCCAACGGCCATTTTAATTTCTGGATCATTGATTGCATTTAAGAAAGCTTGTGTTGCTAATAAATTACGAGACGGCTCGTGATCTGGCAAAGCTATACAAGAAAGCCGTTCAATATCTTGACTAAGAGACGCGAGGTCTTCGTCTCGTCCTTGTCTTCTAGTCCGTAATTGAGCCGTGTACAGTTTTGTCAAGTGGTCATTTCCGTATCTCAACTTAAGTGCAGAGCTAAGTTTCTCATAGTCGGAAATTTCTTTCTCAGACAATGCCTTCAAAATATTCAAAGCCGGCGTTCGAAGACAAGAGGCAAGACTGTGGGCCCTCATGGCGGAGTCCCACTGATCATGTTTTGCCATCGTATTAAACTGGCGTTTATAATCTGCCCACGGAATCTTTCCATCGAAAATTGGCGGTTTTAAAGGATAAAAAGGTTTCTCGTTAATTTGAGAAGCAACCCCAGGAAATCTTGTATTATTTAATTGGCTTAAATGGGAATAACGAGGCTGAACGTGAGGCAAAGGCTCGGAAAAGTCAACCTCATTATTAACTGTTACTCTACCAATTGGGGATTCATCTATTCCCCCAATAAAAGGCACAGACCTTGAGTTAGGAACGTCCTGGGATCGTCCTGGATGTTGGACCTCCTGAACAGCAGGAACGGGAACAGGAGAGGGAACAGGAGAGGGGAGCGGAGTGACAACTCTGGAACCTCGAGGGGTGACAGCCGGTTCTCCTGAGCCATTCACCTGATGAACAGCCTGAAGAGCTGCCACAGTCGTCCGGAGTAGTTCATGAAGACTAGTCTCGGAACGCTCTTGAGCTTCTCTATCTAGCCATCGCTGCTCCAACTGAGAGGCAAGCTCCCTTTCTCGCTGCTCTCGTTGTTCTTGAAGCAACTGGACAAGTTGTTGTTGTTGTTGACTAGCCGCATCCAGAAGCTGCCGTTGATGTCGTTCGGCTGCTTCTTGTTGTTGGCTTATAATCTTCAGTAGGTCGATTTGTGAGGCTGAGACCATCGTAGGGACAGGTCAAGAGTCCACTGAAGGTGCACAAATTGTCTCGGGAACTCGCGGATTTTCCGTGATGGAATGTTCTTCTCCGCCACTTTTCCGACGACGAGAACGTGTCAAACGACTGTTGCTCATAGTTTATTTCACGCACTGAATTGACTCAATTGAAAAGAAACTCAAGATCCCGCTTCTGACACCAATGTAACGTACTTTGACGTTACGGAAAATAAATATGGATCCGCGAGTTTAATTATCAAGTCAAAAGAAATCAAGAGCGCGAATAAAATGTTGTGAAAAATGCTTCAATGCAAGATATGTGTTTCTCGTTTAAAGTCTGAAACAAGACTGTTTTTGCAATAATGTTGGTTGACGCAGCAACCTTATTCTTTTAAAAGACATAAGAGGTTTATAAACGTCTTTTATCTATGCTGACTACTAGATCATTAAAGAGGGGGCAAAACGGGTGATTTCACCCTTTGTAACAATATAAAGTTTAAATACGATTCCATCTTGTCATCGACCAGCCCTAACAACAATATCGATGTAACTACTACACAAACCAATCAAAAAAGCTATATTTCCATCCCATACGTTGCGGGGTTGTTTGAGTCACTCAACAGAACATTCTCTAAGTACAAAATTCAATTTGTGGGCAAATGTGCACATGATCTATCCTCGATGTTTGATTCGGGTAAAGACCCCTTACCCCTGGGTATGCGCTCTGGTGTAGTTTACAAAATACCTTGCAACCATTGCAACATATCTTACATAGGCCAAACTAGTAGGCAACTACACACCAGGATAACCGAGCATAAACGCAATATCCATGAACACGAGGATAATTATACTGCATTGACGAGACATGCCATCGATTTCGACCACTTTTTTAATTATTTTCAAGCCAGCATTATTGACGTCGAACCGTTGTATTACAATAGGCTACTGTTAGAAATGTGCAATATTGTTGCACATCCCAATTCTGTCAACCGTAAACAAGACATAGAACATCTAAGTAATATTTACACTTTTGTGATACGACCATTGTAATTGTCCATTACCGACTGAGCTTGCTCTCGATTTTACCTCTTTAACAAAAATTTTGGTTTCCTTTTAACCCGTTGACTCTGCGTTGCTCTGATAACTATCGAGATCGACCTCCTCCCACTACACACTGGACGTTCCACTTGTGCTTATGTGCTCTGGACTCAACCATAACGGTGGTGTGTTTTATTTCATTTTACCAAACCAACAACAAATATGAATTCGTGGGAATTACGTGTCGCGAACGCAGTGTGTTTCGGTTTTTGTTTTTTATTGTTTATTGTTCTATTTGTTCATCAATTACCAACACGCATTCTATGTAATTGGAAGTGCCATCTCATACGAGGTAATTCCTCTTTTATACTTGCTTAAACATCCTTGCATATTATTTATACCACTATGTCTAATTTTGTTAAAACCTAGTTGTACATTATTTTATTCTTGTTCGTGACAGATATTTAAATAAAATGTTTTGAGGAGGGCTCCCACCAGGGCCGAAACGTTAACACGATAAAAAAGTGTTTTGAGTTGTGACCTTCATATCCAAGAATAACATTAATCAACGAAGAACAGCATTGCGTCTGACCTCATAGCTCAGATACGGTGATCGTCTCACAATCCCCTGACCCATAGGTAGGACACCTGAACCCGTAGAGAGTCACGGTCATTGCGACTGAATGTCTTAATACAGGTGAAGGTACGTTTGCGTAGAATCCCCTAGCCTTTAACTACCATGCTAGTAATATTCAATCTTGCCATACGCAAACTGAATTACTATCAAAGTCCTTCTGACTACTATGCTATCACACAAGTAATATTCTGTTTCAGTACTATCTAAACGAATAATTATAATATCGAAATCAACTGTCAGCGACGATTCTTCATTATCGAATACCGCCCCTCTGACGACCAGGCTATCACATAAATAATGTTCAGTCTAGCCATAGGTAGACCGAACTATCATCTAAGTCCTTCCGACTACCATGCTAGCGCACAAATAATATTCTGTCTTAGTTCCCACTGAACGAATCATTAACAATCACAAAACCGACTAGTCAACGACGATCCAGCATAATCGAATACCGTCCTTCTGATTAACATGCTATCACGTAATTAATAGTCAGTCTTGCCGCAGTCAAACGTAATCAATATTAGAGTAAATAAGGAAGAACTATCTCTTCCTAAATTATCGAAAATCTCTTAAAGATTACCAGAAGAATAAGTTCAAAACCTTTCATCCTGTCTCTTATCCCGCCTCACGGGAACAAAACATTCACGTATCATTGCAATATTTCCTTTCCGGAAATGAATATTTCGCATCACGAGTCCACCTCTCAGAGCGATCGATCTGTGCGTGCTTCACACTCGCAGATCAAGTTCGACCCTCAACCGTTTACACGGCCTATGATTTATTTATTCCACTCGTGCCTTTGCACATGAGGGTGAGAAAACAAATTCTGAGGCTATCTCGAAAAACCAAGTTGGAGTGGTTAAACTATTCAAGCTTTTCCAGGAGTTGATCACACAATCAACAAGTAATCATTCTCCACCTTCCTTCCGAGTCCAGAGACCGAATCCTGCAGCTCTATCCAAGAGACAGGAAATTCTCAAAATGAATATATCATTTGCGTATGCGCTAAATATCACACATCGCGTGTGAAGTTCTGGCGAAACAAAGCCCGCGAAAAAACTGAACGTTTCATTGGTGACAGCGTGCAAAACTCGAAACGTTTCAATACATTGTTACAAAGAGTGAAATCACCCGTTTTGCCCCCTCTATAACGATCTAGTAGTCATCATAGATAGAAGACGTTTATAAACTTCTTATGTCTTTCAAAAGAATAAGGTTGCTGCGTCAACCAACATTATTGCAAAAACAGTATTGTTTCAGACTTTAAACGAAAAACACATATTACACAATTAAAGCTTTTTCACAACATTTTATTCACGCTCTTGATTTTGACTTGATAATTAAACTCGCGGATCCACATTTATTTTCCCTAACATCAAAGAACGTTACAATATTATATAATTAAGTTAAAATAACAGCAACTATTCTTACCAACATAGTCTCTGTTCTAATGAGAATTGTCTTCTGAAACATTTTGTAATTATTATAGCCTGATCATGGTCGGCAGGGCCCGGCTGAAACGTCGCTAACGCAAACATGTTTGTTTGCCCAACAATTAAATATATCTATTTACCCGACCGGATTTTGACTAAACCTTCTTTATTCTTCAGTATTGCTGTATTTGAACGCTTATCTGACACTAGTTGTTATATGTTAAGACAGAGAGACCGGTGTTCGGCCGCTTCCGTAGGTGTTGCCTCGTGAATCTCGTTACAAACTTCAGCAACATCTTTATCTTCTGATATTTTATTTGATCAATCTATGACAATTTCTACCAGTCAACAGAAATTTCTTGCAAATATTGAAACAGCAATAGAGCAATTCAATTTAACAAACACAACTATTGTTATAAGTGAAGATGTAGACTTACTCGTATTACTCACTGCTCGAAGTCCAATCGAAAAAACTATTTTTTTCATTTAAACCTGGAAAAGCTCAACATCAATCGGTAATATATTCATCAAAATGTTTATCTGCTTTTGCAAAGTGCCAAAATCATGCACTATTTTTACATGCAATAACTGGCTGTGTTACGACATCCCCATTTTTCAGGAGGGGTAAAACAACTGTTTGTAAAATGTTTGAAAAACAAGATTTAGTTCAATGTGCTCAAGTTTTTAAAAAGAGTAATTCAACGCCACAAGAAGTTATCACCAACGGAATTCGCTTTCTGCTCTGTAAGTATGAAGCTCCTAAAAAAATTACGTGCTTAGATAAGTTCCGATATGCATGTTTCCTTAAAAATATTTGAAATAAAAAACAAGTGCAGTTAGCTTGTCTTCTTTCAACCTCAGCGGCTGCTTATCAACATCTTTTTCGGGTATACTACCAAGTTCAAGCGTGGCTTGGTTATCAGCTAGACCCAAAAGACTGGGGTTCGGAGTTGGTCGACAATTCATTAGAGCCAGTTCAAACTTTACTTCCACCTGCGTCAGAAAAACTGCTAAACAAAATTTTTTGCAACTATGAAAAGGGATGTAGGGCTAAATGTGGTTGCAAAAAAGTTGGACTGTTTTGTTCTGTAGCATGTACAAATTGTCAAGGCCGGTCATGCTCCAATGTTGAATCACCAACAATTGAAGTTTCATTTGATGCTAACGAAGAGACATGCGATGTGTCATTATTGGGGCAATTTACTTGCACCCAGAATGAAGAAGATAAACGAGGAGAAGAGGTTGCAGAAGTTTCAGATAATTATGATTCCGATAGATAAATTTCCCAATTTTTTTTTTTTTATTTACACCACTTTTATCATTTTCAACCCATGCCAATATCTTTCATTATTCAATAGTTTAAAATTGAACAGAATCACAACAGATCAGTGGAATAGGCCTACCGGGGAAACTACATTAAAAAAACCGCGCATGTAATGACGATCACAACTCTTTCAACTTTCTGAATCGTCATATTTCTGAAACGGTGGCTCTTAGGAAACAAGTATTTCAACATTTTGTATAGATAATTATCTGATCTACAATTTTTGTCTGGGCTAATTTTATGATAAAACTCACCGTTTTGCTGAAAATCGCGAAAAACCCGTTTTTGTGACCTTTGACCCCGAGTAAATTTTTTTCCAGGTGTTGGATCGATGAGAATTTTTCACATTTCATTTATAAAAGTGTTTTGAACAATCCTACCAATTTTCAGCCGTGTGTGAATTTTTGTAACCTTGGATGTCGGAATTGACCGGACTACAAATAACAAGCCGTGGCAGCCGAATAAGAACACTCGGAGAGAACATAAGGATCGAGAAATTACACACAAAAATGTACACAAACATGCATACACAAACAGAAGCTACAAATAAAATCATACAGTACTCAATATTCATTACTGCGTCAACGATGTGAGATGTTGTTAAGTAATGTATACGCGGTAAAACCAGCATAAATAAAAATCGAAACAAATATGCTAAATTTTAATCATGTTTAATTTAAAATCTCGCATCAACATTTTTAGAGAATCACGTGCAAGTTATCTTTCATTTCATTGTTTTTCATCTATAAATATTATTAGTTCAAAATTTCATGCTTATCCTTGAAAATGAAATAGTCTCCACCAATAATATATTATTAGTTTCACATTCTACACCCATTCTTAACAATGAAAGAAAATCTGTCATTTGTTAATGTTGCTTTGAACCGAAATAAAAAATGTAGTTCTCTTAATCTAATTTCAATGACCAATATAATTATTCCTTTATTATTTATATTTTTTTCATAAGGAGATACATATCCATTTTCCATTTCTGTTTTGCACGTATAGACGCAAAGTTCCTAAAAATATATTTTTCAACATTATTATTGAACTATTCATTTATCTCATAATTGATACATACCTCTTATTTCACTTCGTACGGCGGATTATGTACTTTCGTCCGTGGTATTACTTTCCCACGGACGATTCGTTCTCCACTAGCTTCATCATGAATTTCAACGACCTCCTGAACATGATGGCTTTGGAATAGTTTATACCCTATAAATGTTTAATTAATTGATCATCGTATTGTTAGCAATACGATAATCCTGAAAACAGATGCGTAGTAAAAATTAAAATGAATTTGAAAGAATATCTCATATGTTTCGTGCATTTACTTACCTTTCGACAAATTTTCCGCGAAAGAATTCTGCATGGATATTCTGAAATCCACATTTGATGATAGTGTGGCTCATAATATCACTTTTAATTTCGTATTGCACTAAATAAAACAATAATTTGAAACGTGCCGTGATTTTTATGTGAATCATATGTTTACGGGTATGAAAACAACGTCTTCGAGTTGCCGCCGTTAACCGACAGAAAGCGTTACCGTCGTTTCGCCATGATATACAACAGGCGTATATCTTGTGTAACGTGGCATTTCGGTTAGGCCTGCCCGTTACAGGGTGCTTCCTGAACCCTGGGCGGAATCCAGAAATAAGGGTTACGGAAATCGGGCCGCGAATTAATCATAGAGAGCGCCAGAACTGGAGTCACGCACCCGGGCTTCGACAGGGACGAACTAGCGAATTACGAACAAGATATTGCAGGCTTTTGTTTTTATTTTTTTTTTTGAGTACACCGGCTACCAGCCAGCGACCAACTCCGACGCCGAACATATTTCGAGGCAAGGCAACACCGCGGAGATCTCGCGGGAAGGATGCCGAGGTTGCGGAGGGGGAGACAACGCAGATCCCTGCAGCGCGGGAACCCAAGGCGGACGCGATTCCCGCTGGCGGCCGGCGCGCCGCAGCCTCCCCGCTCACCCCGCCTACGACCAACCGAGGCAACCGCGAGAGACCAGCTAGCGACGAGGGAGCACCACCCCGCCCAACCCCCGGACACCATGGAGCTGCGCGGGAGACGACATCGCGATCTAGCCTTAAGGGATCGTCTCAGTGTGAAATTTTCAAAAAATTGTTTTTTTTTTTTGCATTATCGTATAGTATACACTGTTCTAAACATTCTCTCAAATTTTTAAATCGAAATTCAAATTATTACGGTCGCTACAGCGTTTCTTGTAGAAAGGGAACGGGTTTTCTACCTGCGCGAGTACTAAGGTGCTTAGGTTCTATAACCTTGCAGAATAAACTGTCCAAGCATTTCAGTTCGTTTTTGACATCCACCACGGATAGACGTACGAGAAAAGTAGTACAGCAAGGGGGGTTCTACACGCAGATTCCGGTTACCGACACTTACCGACCGAGCCGACCAGTCCGCCTATACATTCTCCCCAGACTCAAACCCTTTTCCGCTCCGCGCAGCCCAGACTCAAACCCTTTTCCGCGATGACGTCACAGTCTGCCGTACCGAAGGTCAAAACCGTGCAACCTTACCGACAGTTGTATCCATCGAGGGTCAAAATCGTGCTGTTTTACCTACAATCTTACCGACAGTTGTATCGATCAAGGGTCAAAATCGTGCTGTTTTACCAACAATCTTACCGACCGAAGGTATGTAGTGTTCGCCTGTCCCACGATAGGACTGCTGATGTGTAACATGAACCACTCCGAATTCCTTTCCCACGGTAGGACTGCTGACGTGTAACGTCAACCACCTCACATTCCTTTCCCACCTTATCAGCCCCGTGACATTCCAAAATTAATGGTTCCGAGAATCGTGTTTCACTTACTCGGTTTGATATCCAAGGTCGACCGATAGTCGCGGTACAGAGCCTGCGGTGTCGGGTTACTATCGCTCTTGGAATGCCAAAAGGTGCGCGCGCATCCGTACAGCTGCCCTATAAAAAGGACGCTCATCACTGCAAACGATCATTACCAAGTTGTCAAGCATACGTGAGGAAAGAGCTCAAGATGGAATCCGCGAAGTGTTTGAGATTGATCGATATTATGGAATCGGCGTTCAAGATTTTATCGGAAAAATCGTCGCCGGCAGAAATTGCAAAATGGATTCGACTCGGAACCCAAAATATCAGGCTTTTGAATAAAATCTTACGCAACAACGCCTCAACGATCGGGGAGAAGACAAGAATTTTGACTACAATTGGAATTCTGAAATCGTTGACAGTCAAATTTCAACAATTGCAGAAAGTGGGTGACGGATTACGAAGCCGACGAAGAAGCGATCGAGTACGGTGGGAAGATTTGGAGACAGCTTTCGAGAGTAGAATTCGAACTGGATCCATCGTCAATTTGAAGCATAAAGATGTGGAGAGATTTCTAGAAGACGCAAAGGTACTAGCTGTGACGAGACTGAAAAACGCTCTGAAGAAAGACGGGAGCTTGAAAGCCAACGTTATCCTGGCTTGTAAATTTGAACTCAGAAAAGTTGATCGCACGGTGGAAGAGATCAAATTTTTTAATACGAGAAATGAAATCATCCTCCAGACAACGGATATCAGCGAATGGTTCATCGAAAACGCGACGGAGCGTTTGTTGAAAAAGGTGGAAGATTTCCAGGAAAAGGATTCGGGCTGGTCGCTGACCGAAATAATCAATTTGACTGTGAATATCAACAAGTACGTGCCACTACGAGGCGGTGTCTTCACATACACACCACTACCCAAAGATATTCAAGATAAGAAGGCTGTCGTCAACATCCGTAACAGCGACTCGTATTGCTTCCTCTGGTCGGTCACCGCAGCTCTGTTCCCAGCCGACAACAACCATCCTAACGCGACCAGCTCGTACCCACATTTCAGCTCAGTGCTACGGTATGATGGTATAACGTTTCCTATGTCTCTAGACAAAAACACCATTTCAAAATTTGAGAAGCTTAACGGTCTTTCAATTAACGTTTATGGTATAGATAGTAGGGAAAAACAAAAGCGTAGTGAAATTATACCCATATATTTGAGTCGAAACAAGTCTGATAAGCCTACAATCCATCTTTTAGTAATAGAGTCTGAAACCGACGATGACGATGATGATGAAATGGTAAATTATGAAAAAAATAGAATCTTTCATTTTACTTGTATTCGAAATCTGTCTCGATTGACAAGATCTCAAATTTCCAAGCATAAATGTCATACTTGGTTGTGCGATAGGTGTCTGTCTCATTTCAATTTCGAAAGATGTTTGTTGAAGCACCGAGCTGATTGCATGAATTTAAACAAAACCAAAGTTATTCTACCTACAGATGAGGAAAAAATACTGAAATTCAAAAATTTCAAGCACAAAGAAACCGTTCCATTCTGCATTTACGCGGATCTCGAATGTTTACTGCAACCCACACATGAAAGTTTTGGGGAAAATAGAACAATTTATCAGAAGCATCTTCCGTATAGTATAGCTTACTATCTGCATTGCGCGTTTGACGATTCGCTTTCAAAATTCAAAATTAATCGTGGAGAAACTTGCATCCAATGGTTTGTGAACGAGTTAAAGGAATTGGCACTTTCGTTAGAGGGATACTACAAGACTGTTGTACCGATGGAACCACTAAATTTCAATCAGATCAACGAATTTGATTTGTCGGCGGTCTGTCATATTTGTGAAAAACCGTTTACGCTCACAGACGTGAAACATCGAGATCACTGTCATTTCACAGGAAAGTACCGTGGTGCTGCTCACCGCAGCTGTAATCTAAATTACCAAAATTCGCACACCATCCCAGTGATATTCCACAATCTGTCGGGTTACGATTCACATTTCCTGATCAAAGCACTGGCTACATCGTTCGAGGGCACAACTGAGCTTCTACCCGTAAACAAAGAAAAGTACATTTCCTTCACTAAATTCGTTAAGGGGACAGATATAAAGTTTAGATTCATAGATTCGTACCGTTTCATGCCCAGTAGTCTCGATAAATTATCATCGTATCTGGACGATTGCCGAAAAACAATAACACGTAAATTCTGCAGTAGCTTGAACAAATTTCGGTTATTGACTAGGAAAGGTGTCTTCCCGTACGAATACATAGACAGTTGGGAGAAGCTCGAGGAGAAACATTTACCAGCCAAAGAACAGTTTTATTCAAAATTGAACGACCGGAATATATCAGACGACGATTACGCGCATGCGTGCGACGTATGGCAAACTTTTAACGTCCAAACTTTGGGAGAGTATTCGGACTTGTATTTACAGACGGACGTGTTTTTACTGGCTGACGTTTTTCAAAATTTTCGACAGAGCTGTTGGACGACGTACAAACTGGACCCGTTACATTACTACACAGCGCCCGGTCTGTCGTTTGATGCAATGTTAAAATGTACAGGCATCGAACTCGAGCTTCTCACCGACATAGACATGGTTATGTTTATCGAAAAAGGTATTCGTGGTGGTGTATCACAGTGTTCGAACAGATATGCAAAGGCCAACAACAGGTACATGGGAGAGGAATTCGATCCTGAGGTCGAAGAATCTTATCTCATGTACTTTGACGTTAATAATTTGTACGGTGCTGCTATGAGCTTTGCTCTGCCATACAGTTCCTTCGAATGGTTATCAGACTTCGGACAATGCGACGTTCTTACCATCTCGGACGACGCAGAGTTTGGTTACATACTGGAGGTAGATTTGGAATATCCTGAGGAACTGCATGAAACTCATAAGGATTTACCACTGTGTCCGGAGCACTATGTACCTCCGATTTCGACCAATAAACAGCCAAAATTGACGCCCACGCTATTTTCCAAGAAAAACTACGTTGTTCACTACCGCGTTCTGAAACAATGTTTACAATTAGGTTTAAAATTACTCAAAATTCATAGAGTTCTCAAATTCAAGCAAACTCCGTGGCTGAAAAAATATATAGATTTAAATACCGATTTGCGAAAAAAATCTGACAACGAATTTGAGAAAAATTTTTACAAGCTAATGAACAACGCAGTTTTTGGCAAAACTATGGAAAACGTGCGAAAGTACGGAGATGTTCGATTGATCACCGAATGGGATGGACGGTACGGTGCGAGAGCTACCATAGCCAAGCCTAATTTTCACAGCTGCACCGTTTTCGACAAAGATATAATTATCGTTGAAATGAGTAAAATGAAAGTCAAGTTGAACGAACCATTGTACGCAGGTTTCTCCATCATGGATCTAGCCAAAACATATATCTATGATTTTCATTATAATTATATCAAACAGAAATTCGGCAACTTAGCAAAAGTAATGTATACAGATACTGATAGTTTAATTTACAATTTTACCGTCCCCGACATTTACGAACACATGAAGGCAGACTTACATAAATTTGACACGTCGGATTATCCTCTTGACAACGCTTACGGAATGCCTCTAGCAAACAAAAAAGTTCTCGGTTTGATGAAAGACGAGAACAACGGCAAAATCATGCTCGAATTTGTAGGGTTACGAGCTAAACTGTACGCGTTCCGAGTCATGGGAGATGAGACAGACACTAAACGTGCCAAAGGAGTCAGGGGATCAGCGTTAAGAAAAATAACCTTCAACGATTATTTGGACTGTGCGTTGAAACGTGAAAATCTATCCTCAAATCAGCATTTGATCATGAGTCGAAAGCACGAGGTGTACACCGTAGAACAGCAGAAAGTAGCACTGAGCTGGAATGACGATAAGCGGATCGTGTTTCAAAATACAACCGACACGCTTCCGTGGGGCTACAAGCCTAAGCTTTGTAATTTATAACTGTACCATGTCTGTCGATTGTCTAAAAAGACGCATACTTGTTGTGTGTCGGATATAAAATAAAGAGGGACATACGTTTTTACAAAAAAAAATTCATTTATTAAAATGTTACATGTCCGATTCGTTTATCCAACTGTTGTGTGTATTGTCAAAACCTAACCATTTAACGTATATTTTTCTTCCACGCTTCTTGAGCACCTTCTCCACCAGATAGATATCCGGATGCTTAACCTTGAGGAGCTCTTGTTCGTAGAAACCACCAGCGATGGGTTGATCTCGGTAGTCTTTGAGCTTGTACGTCACAGGATGAGTATTTTCCACTCGACTTATCGTGAATATTTCAGTCGTCCAATTGGGAGTGTAACCTTTCTCGAAGACATTTTTGAATTTGCTGATTCGAACTTTGTCGCCGGATTTGAACTTTGCCGATACGGTAGGTATCGCTCGAAGCCCTCCGTACGCCTGACGTAACAACAGCCACTCGTTTGCAACGGTGACATCCGACGGTTTCATTCTTATGGTTCGGTGTTTGACGTTGTTGTAAGCCGAAACCAAATCGGATAAGATATCGAGCCACTTGTAGCTTCCTTGCATGCTGAACCGTGTCCACATTTTACCTTTCAGCGTGCGATTGAAACGTTCACAGATCGAAGCCTTCAAATTACTGTACGTGGAGTAAAGCTTGATTCCGTAGCGTGTCGTAAGCGATTCGAATTTCGAGTTGTAAAATTCCGTTCCTCTGTCGACGTGTAAATTTTTCGGTACCCGTCCTTGGACAAGCACAGATTCCATTGCCTTCGTAACATCGTCTCCAGACTTGCTCTTTATCGGTACAGCCCACGCATACTTTGAAAAGATATCAATGACTGTGAGCATGTACTTGTAGCCTTTGTTTTGTCCAGCGTACGACGTCATATCAACAAGATCCGCCTGCCAGGTCTCGTCGATGCCGCGCACGTCTACACGTCGACGCGGGTAATTCCGGCGTGCAGGCTTATGCAGTTCCGTCACCAGTGCTTGCTTTTCCTCGTTCATATTCCAACGCTATTAGTCTGGTGTCCAATTTGGAAATGATTTCCGCGTTTCGAATCGACAAGTCTCTGCCTGTTTTAAAGTCTGTGTAGAAGGTATCCAAGGCTTTCTCCGTGGTGATCTCCAAAGCTTTGATCATTTGATCGAGGTTGTCGATTCGTTTTTGCAGCACGCCGAATTTTCGTCTCAAGGTCTTTAAAGTTACAGCATTGTTCGGCTCTGCGGGATCCGCGACGTTGCACAGTCTCTTGTTCCGTATATCGTAATGCCCGTCCGCTGTTATTTGAAACCCGACACCCGGAGGACCGCGAGTGTTCGCGGTCGTGTTTTTACTCAGCTGACGTCCAAACACGTCGACGCTCATCTCGGTAATGAATGCAAAAATGACGGGAGCTGCTTAATAAATGATTCCTGCTTCGCGTAGCTCTTCGATAATGGAGATTATTTCGTTATTGTGACTCGGATTTCCCGCTGCCTGAGATGCCAGGAGTAAACGAAGACGCTCCACCAACTCGTTTGGATCATCCCAGAAGACGTATTCCGTTTCAACACCTTGTCGAGTGATCATAGCTTGCGGAAGTAGACCTTTACCCTTTCGACGAGGTGACGGAGAATAATCCATCAATTCGGCAATGACATTTCTAAATTTGTAACTGTTATCGTTTCGAACAGCCCCGTCGGATGAGTAATACTTCTTATGCGCGTTCGTTGCGGGGATTATGTTTTTAAAATTTTCCCGATCTCCGGCGCTCACAGAAGAACCGTAGGGCTTCTTTTTGAACAAAAGTTCCAGCAAACCCTTCGTTTTCGGGTAACGCGTGTCGCCAATACGAACGTAGTCAGTCTCAAAAGATATCAACGAATCACCGATCATCGGTCCGTTTGAGAGGTTGCGTACACCGTACACGTTGTCCAATTCGCCTTTTGTCTTCGCATCTCTCATCAGTGCAAAATACTCGTCCTCGACCGGTGTTTCTACGACTGTTTCATCCCCCGCCGAAGCAAAGGAATCGTCCATTTTCGAGACAGTTTCATTTTTCGTTTCATTTTTCATCTCCTTTATTTCTTCTTTAATTTCTTCCACCTCTTGTTTGACAGGTTTGGTGTCTTTTGTAACATTCACCAGTTCTTGCAACGGAGTCACTACTGGTTTGAAAACGTCACTCAATTTCTGAGTCGTAGATTCCCTGCCCGACTTGAGCAATCTGTGTTTTCGACGGATCGCAGCACTTGCTTGAGCGATCTGATGTAGGACATCTTTTTGCTTGGAAATTTCAGAGCTCTGCATGTTGACGCAACTGAGTCTGCAGCGCTACTGCGTCTCTCGCTCGAAAACGGTAAATTTTATTCCTTTTCCAGGCTAACAAAAGAATCGAATCCCCTCCTGTATCGTCCTTCGTTGAGCTCACTGTCTTTGTCGATCACCAGAAACCCGTACTTCTCACCGTTCCAGCATGCAGAGCACACACTTTTAAACTCTGTGTAAGACATATCGGTGTTCACATGATCGTTGTATACGTGTCTCAGGTTCATATCGTCTTGTTTGAATAACACGAGTAAGTTTACGTTGTCGCGCACGAGATGTTTGGGAATACGCGCGTACGTCTGACAGAGATAGAAACAGTCAACGTCGTGATGTCTACCCATGCAAAAGTAGGCTCTAATATTGTCCTGCTTCTCGCACGCTACATCGTCAAATATGATTATTGAGTTGGGCCGTGCTTCTTCCGGCGGAATCACTTGCTCACGCTCGGTAAACGCAAAATACTCCGTACTCTCAACATGGTCCAGCAATTGCTTCAACAATCGGTATTTAGGTTGGTTGAGAGATTTCGAGTAGATGTAGATATTTTCAAATCTGAGTCCGTTGGGATGGGTTATAAGTGTGAGCAACGCGTTAGTTTTACCACAATTCGACGGTCCACAGAATATCGCACGTACACTGTTCGGGAGTAATTCACCGTGGCGTTTGTGCTTTTCGACATTTTGCTCCGAAAGTTTGTCAAAATTCATCACGGGAAGCTTGGTAGGTTGTTTCTCAAATCGCATCTCGGACATGACTGATCGGATTTGCTATAAATACTCCGTTTTAAAGCACTTTTCTTCAGTCAACGCACGAACATGATCGCGTACAGAGGTAAACGAAGCAGCAGCAGGCGGCAACATCGTGGCAAGGGTCTGGTGAATAGAATCATCAACAAACTTCCGATCGAGTTGCATGTTCCCGGTTACCAATACTGCGGTCCCGGTACGAAGTTGACGAAAAGACTCGCGAGAGGCGATTCCGGTATCAACCCTCTCGATGCAGCGTGTAGGGAACACGATATAGCGTATTCGAAAAATCGTGAGAACCTTGAGGTTAGAAACGAGGCTGATAGGGTGTTGGCTGAGAAAGCTTGGAAACGGGTTCTCGCAAAGGACGCAAATTTGGGTGAGAAGGCAGCCGCTTGGGCAGTAGCTAATACAATGAAAGTAAAATCAAAACTCGGAATGGGAATGCGAAAGTCAAAAAATGTGACCTTGAGAAAAATTGTAAATGCTGCAAAACGTTCTATGGTTCCAAGCAACGATGCAAAAGTAGCTATCGAATCTGCACTGAAGGGAGCTGAGAACGCCGTTAAAAAAGCGGGTGGTAAATGTAAAGTGCGAACACCTCGCGTCCTACCGGTACCTTCGAAAGTCGGTGGTTTTCTACCGTTTCTGATTCCTATTTTTGCCGGTCTCAGCGCTACGGGTGCGTTAGCCGGTGGTGCGGCAGGTATAGCAAAAGCTGTGAACGATGCGAGCGCGGCTAAACGAGAATTGGAGGAAAGCAAACGACACAACAAAACTATGGAAGCTATCGCGTTGGGCAAAGGGCTTCACATGAAACCGTACATAACAGGTCTTGGTCTCCATCTTTCAAAAAACTAGATGCGATGCTACCACGTCGAGCGTTGACTGATTGGGACTTGTTGAAATATGCAAAAATCTTGAGGGTTCCGCATTTCCGCGGTGTTTTCATGCGAAACGAAATGCCCGAAAACGGTCCACGAAAAAACGAGTCAGCTATAATCAACCTTGACGACAAAGACGGTCCGGGAACACACTGGGTTGCGTACAAGAAACGCGATAATAATATCGATTACTTTGACAGTTTCGGCAACCTTCAACCACCCTCGCACCTCATAAAATACCTCGGCGTTGGTAGCGTCAAATACAATCATGAGAGGTACCAGGATTACGATACATTTGAATGCGGACACTTGTGTCTGAAATTTCTGAGTGGAGAGCTATATAAACATGGTGCGTGATTCGTCAAAGTCAGTCTACCACTCGCAGTCATGGATGATTCGTTAACGTTAACGATTTCGGGAACCTCTTCGATACTCGAGGCACAATATTTCCCACCGATCGAACTTGCTCGTGATAAAAGTTATGCTCTTGGCTTGGTAGAGCTGTTAACCTTTAATTCGATTCCCAACGTTGATGTCGGTCACAATAAAATTTACGTAGCTGACAAAGTGATCACCATACCTACCGGCAGCTACGAGATCGAGGACATAGAGAAGTATCTTCAAAACGTGCTAAGAAATACAGACATCAGGCTCGCCATCAAACCTAACAATAATACATTACGCAGCGAAATCACATGCAACCACACGATTAACTTTGAGCCGAATGATTCCATTGCTCAACTTTTGGGATTTACACCACGTGTATTGGAGGTTGACAAAACTCACGAATCGGACGTGCCTGTAACTATACTCAAGGTCAACGCGTTGCGAGTCGAGTGTAGCATTACAACGGGCGCCTACGTCAATGGACACAAAGTACACACTATTCACGAGTTTTTCCCGACCGTCCCACCAGGATATAAGATCGTGGAAGTACCGTCGCACGTCATTTACCTTCCGATCACCGTCAAGACCATAGATCACGTTCAGCTCTGGTTAGTGGATCAAGACGGAGACCTGGTTAATTTTCGTGGAGAAGTTATCACTGTGAGACTACACATCAAATCGCAATAAACGATGGGAATCGTATATAACAGACTGTCAAAGAGTAGGTATATCAGTAAGTCGACATGCCCCGATCAAGTCAGTCGTCGTTCGATTCCCGAACCGCTAACACCTCGAAACGTGGAGTTCCTGATAGCTCTGGGTCTGAAACTGACACCTTTTGGAAGAGGAATTTCCGACAAATAAAAATCCGATTTTGCTTTTTTATCATCTGCTACGTGCCATGGAGGAGGAAATCTTGAACATTCAAACACCAGTCGTCTTTGACGAATCCGTTGCGCATTACGAGATTCACGCTCACAAACCTTACGCCTCGTCAACTTTCAACAACAGCGATGAAATTCGAATCACCGTTCAGCATCAGGATTTATGCATATTACCCAGCAAAAGTTCGGTACATATCCACGAACGACTCCTCAAACCTGATGGTACAGCTACTGTGAACACACAGCTCGTAAACAACGCCATCTGTCATCTGTTTGAAGAAATTCGCTACGAAATTAACGCAGTTGAGGTTGATAGAAGCAAGAACGTTGGCTTGACAAGTCTCATGAAGGGTTACGCTTCCCTGCACCCTGGTCAGACTTGGCTGATGGAGAACGCTGGATGTCTCGATGTAGAAGAGAAGAAAAAATTAACCGATGCCGATGGTAACTTTGACGTACTGATACCGCTCAGCATGATATTGGGTTTCGCCGAAGACTACCGCAAGATCGTTGTCAACGCTAAACATGAGTTAATTTTGACGAGATCAAAAACTGACGTCAACGCAATCATGCAGACTCAGGAGGAGGAATTCAAAATCACGATCAATGCAGTGGAATGGCTAATACCGTATTTGAAACTCGCGGATCAGAAAAAAGTTGACCTACTAAATTTCATTCAGAGAGATCCGCCTGTTTCGATGAGCTTCCGCAGTTGGGAATTGTACGAATATCCCTTACTTCCCACAACATCGAAACACGTTTGGACTGTGAAAACTTCCACTCAGCTTGAAAAACCTCGGTACGTCATTTTGAGTTTCCAAACAAGTAGAAAGAACAAGACCGGCAAAAACGCAAGTCATTTCGATCATTGCAATATCACGGACGTCAAGCTATTCTTAAACTCTCAATCTTATCCGTACGGTAACCTGAACCTCAACATGAGTCGTAATCTCTACGCGCTCCTGTACGAGATGTACGCAAACTTCCAAGCTACCTACTACGACAAGAACCCCGAGCCGTTGCTGACAAAGAGTGAATTCCTTCGAGACGTCCCCTTATTCGTTATCGACTGTTCGAAACAAAACGAATCTTTGAAGTACGGACCTGTCGACATCCGTCTTGAATTTGAAGCTAAAGCCAACTTTCCCGCTGAAACATCGGCGTACTGCTTGATCGTTCACGATCGTATTGTCGAATACAACCCGCTCAGTGGTGGGGTGAAAAAGTTGGTATAAAAGCTGACCCGTTTCCACCATCTCGCACAGTTCAAAGATGGAGCTCATCGTTGACGTACAAGGCTTTCGTAGACCTCTCAACACCTTCACGTTAAAAGAATTGGCTGTAATTTCAATCTACTCGGAAGCATCTCCTTCAGTGTTTTTCTTCAAACCACCTTACAAATGGAATTTACTGGACGTCAAATATAAAAGCCAAAATTCTTGGTTAGAACGCGATTTTCACGGCTTACGTTGGAGCTGTGGAACCGTACCTTTTGAGGAAGTTGAGCGGACCATTCAAGACAGGCTGTGCAAAGCTCAAACCGTGTACGTAAAAGGAGAAGAAAAACGAGATTGGTTGCTCAAAATCGTTCCGAAAGTTGAAATCATCGACATGTTGGACTTTGACTGCCCGTCGCTTGAAACCCTGCAAAAAACTTCAGCTGTGTCTCTGAGATGCGACCTTCACACAATACCCAACGCAATCTGTGCAGCACAAAACGTTTGCATACTCCAGAATTGGCTACAAAATCATCGTACTGTCCGGATGGCGAGGCTGTACGATTTGTGTTACTGCGCAGAAGCGTCTACAAGAGCGGTCCCGCATTCCTGGCGAATATATCACCCTGGTCATGACACTGTTGAATAAAATTATTGAACTATTTTTTTGTGAAGTAATTGTCAACCGTACTCTAAAAATTGTACTCAATAAAACTTTTAAAGAATATTCATGAAATAATTTTATACCTTCACCTTAGCTCTTAAGAGAGAATTTTTTTCAGAAGCTTATGTAAGATTCGACCTTGCTCTCCATCCTTGACCGAGCTGTACTCAAACCGAGTTTTGCATTCCTAGAGCGATAGTAACCCAACACCGCAGGCTCTGACCGCGGCTATCGGCCGACCTTGCACTCCGGTCGGAACCCGTCCAAATACTCATCGTAGAGTTGCAGCTCGAAACCCTCCGTCTTTGCTTAGTGGTGTTCGGACATTTTCTTTGAGACTTAATTCTAGATACAAAACGTACGTAGGATTAAAGGTATACAGGATGGATAAATGAAAAAATATTCATAATTTCAATCTTTTTTGTTTATTATACGTAAGACTTACACACAGAACATTGTTTGAACCGTGGATGAATTTTGTGGAAGTAGAGGGGGATCGCATAGTTCATTTGAGGCGCATAACTGCATGAAAATTCGAACTTGTTGAATTCTCCACCAAGGTATTTCATTTGCAGACGATTTTCCCCGGCCATGCTACACATTTCAGTCAGCTGACTGGAATCTTCTTGTAGAACTCTTGCGATTCTCGGTGGTAAGAAGACGTTGTATTCTCCATCGATTGTCGCCAGAACACGTACCCCGAATTTGGTTTTGACCAGTCGTAACCCGTTGACGTCGTACACTCCCCCAATTTCGAGTTCCGACATCTTCTTGGTTGGCAGATTCTCCAGGCGGCTGACGTGGTTAACTTTTGCTAGATCCATCGCGTTTCGAGGTTATTTCACGAGTGAGAACAGTTCACAATGAGAATACGATGAGAACAGAGTGACGATCACGATAGACGTCTTTTTATAGGGCAGCTGTACGGATGCGCGCGCACCTTTTGGCATTCCAAGAGCGATAGTAACCCGACACCGCAGGCTCTGTACCGCGACTATCGGTCGACCTTGGATATCAAACCGAATAAGTGAAACACGATTCTCGGAACCATTAATTTTGGAATGTCACGTGGTTGATAACGTGGTTAGCCAAAACAATGCGTTCGACAAGTTTCGACTTGACGGTGAGCGGCACGCGGTCAAAGGATTCCGGTGCGACGTTGGGACAAACAATTCTCGGAACTATTAATTTTGGAATGTCACGGGGCTGATAAGGTGGGAAAGGAATGTGAGGTGGTTGATGTTACACATCAGCAGTCCTACCGTGGGAAAGGAATGTGGGGTGGTTCATGTTACACATCAGCAAATTCTCGGAACCATTAATTTTGGAATGTCACGTGGTTGATAAGGTGGTTAGACAAAACAATGCGTTCGACAAGTTTCGACGGCGAGCGGCATGCGGTCAAAGGATTCCGGTGCGACGTTGGGACAAACAATTCTCGGAACCATTAATTTTGGAATGTCACGTGGTTGATAAGGTGGGAAAGGAATGTGAGGTGGTTGACGTTACACGTCAGCAGTCCTACCGTGGGAAAGGAATTCGGAGTGGTTCATGTTACACATCAGCAGTCCTATCGTGGGACAGGCGAACACTACAGACCTTCGGTCGGTAAGATTGTTGGTAAAACAGCACGATTTTGACCCTTGATCGATACAACTGTCGGTAAGATTGTAGGTAAAACAGCACGATTTTGACCCTCGATGGATACAACTGTCGGTAAGGTTGCACGGTTTTGACCTTCGGTACGGCAGACTGTGACGTCATCGCGGAAAAGGGTTTGAGTCTGGGCTGCGCGGAGCGGAAAAGGGTTTGAGTCTGGGGAGAATGTATAGGCGGACTGGTCGGCTCGGTCGGTAAGTGTCGGTAACCGGAATCTGCGTGTAGAACCCCCCTTGCTGTACTACTGAGAGAAACCCCCAAGAAAAAAATCAAGACCTGGCATCGCTGATTGATCGTAAGTAAACGATTTATATCAACTTTTCCAACTTCAATCTTTAAACGCGTTTTTCTCAGAATGGTGTTTTTCAAAACGGTTTCCACTCTCAAAGGAAGAGTTTTAAAGATATCTAGTTCCAATTTCGGGAAAACATTTTAAACGTCATTCTTTATCGCGCTATGGAAGCTTTTTTTTTTTTTTTTTTGAAAACTTCCTATTTTTTTTACGAAAAACTGTCGAAAAAAAGGGCCACATTCGACACTTTTTGTTCAAACCGCCGCCATTTTGTCAAATTTGAAAAAAAAAAACCCTCCATAGCGCGATAGCGACTTTCCTACAGATCAATAATCTTTTTGAAATTTTTTTTTCAGATCAAAATTGCGGCCGTCATCGTGGAAACCGTGCAGCACCTTTTTTTTTCACGTGAAATTACAACAATTCATACAACAATGATGCACTCAATAAATAAACTTTAAAAAAATCATTTTGTATTCTTCATAAACGTATTTATTTATGAAAAAAAAACCGGACCGATTAGTTTATGTGAACATTAAAAAAAAATTCGCGAAAATCAGTGATTTTTCGGAGTGTCACACTGAGACGATCCCTTAAGTTCTGCGCCGCGTAGCGACGACAGGTGCGCGTCAAGTTGCGCCATCCCCGAAATCAATGACAGATCGATTGTTGCGCATTTTTAGGGTGATGACGTCACGAAGGATTAGCGTGACGAGATCGGCGTTGCGGCCGATCGGCCATCGGAGATCACTCTAGTTCTGGCGACGGATTAGGGGGGTCTTGTGGCGTTTGACGATTAAGGGGGTATTCTAGTGTAGAAATTTGAAAAAATCGATTTTTTTTTTTTTTATATTTTCAAAGCTTAACATTTCAAGAATGTGTCCTTAAAAGGACAAGTCAAAATTTCAATTATTTTCAGAGATATAGCTATTTTAGTGACACGTCTTCAATACTGGCTCGGCTGGAACGAATTTTACTCGAAACTTTAAACGCGTTTTTCTCAAAACTACATTTTTCAAAACGGTTGACATGATTTCTCAAGTTCTATTGAACCGATTTACTTGAAATTTGGTGAGAATCTTCTCAATATGTGTCTCTATCGCACGAACTATTATTATAACGAAATAATAATTTTTACTATTTTTAAAAAATTCAGAAACGTCCAAAAAAGTAAAAAAAAACGTATTATTTTTTCGGACAGCCGTAATTTGGCAAAAAAAAATTTTTTTTCGACTTTTTTTTAGTTAGTACGATAGCTGCATTTATGTAGCTTAATAATCTATTTTTTTTTTTTTTTTCTGATTTTGAAAATGCTTTCAATCGTGACAACATTGGCGCGCCATTTTTTTTGTACCCCCCACTTCAACAACTCATAGCACTTTCAATTTTGTATTTTTTTACTTGTTTTTTTTTTTTTTTTGTAATCGTGAAATAATAATAAACGCCTGATAAAAAAATGGATGGTAAAAATATTTTTTGTTTTTTGTTTATAGCACTTCAAAAAACACCTCAAATTCATGCCTCTACACTAGAATACCCCCTTAAGGGTTTTGTGAGTTGTGCGGAAGAGTCAGGTTGTATTGCGAAGATGATAGCCGCCAAGGATCACGAGGGAGTTGGCGACTTCGTATCCTGGATGTGAAGCGATAAGCGCTGCTAATATTTTTGCGAGAGAATTTTGAGAGATAATAAATAAAGGCTTGCCGAGGAACGGACAGCCATTGAGGATTTGCGTTAACGAAAGTACTCGAAATTTTTTAGCCGATAAATCTGCTTGGTGACCGTAGCCTGAGTTGCGCGTACTCACGTGGAGCCACGGTTGAGTGACCGAGAAGGTCGAGTAGAGTCCCGGGTTTGAGTCGCGGCAAGACTACTGTAATTTGAGTGCAACCAAATTCCGTTGCCCGGGGTCCCGTCAAATCAGTACGATAAATTATCCTTTCTCGTGTAGGTCGCGAGCCGTCGAAAGGGGAGCGTTCGAAATCGCGAACCGCGTCCCGACGTCGCGGAGAAAGTTGAGTTCGGGTGCGTGTTAATAAGAGTCTTCTTTTGTAGAGGATAGTCGCGGGTGACGCGACGAACCTCTTTTCCATTTGTACTTTGGTATTATCAGTTAGTAATAAGTTGGCGATCAGCACCCGTAGGCATAAGCAATTTTATTTCTTTTTGTTTTTTTTCGTTTGATTTATTACCAATCGCGTACAGCGTCGGCCGAGAAGTCGTTTCCGTTTTCGTCAAGGAGTTTATTATTAAGTTGGCGATTAGCGCGTTTCTGTTGAGGACGATCGCGGGCAGCGTGTCGGGTCCTATTTTGTTTTTGGTTTTTGTAAATTAGCGGTTATGATTAAGACAGCGACTAGCGCACGTAGGCCGTAGAGGTCTTCTAGATTTATTCAACTTTTTTTTGTTCTCTTTTTTCTTTTATTTTTTTTTGTGTTACGGCTAGCTGGAAATATATTATCTAATTTCATTATTGCTTTGTGAAATAACGTGTTGGCGTACGTGTGACGTATCTCTCTCTACCCAAAAATTACCCCTCCCCTCACCGCGGTACTGAGCTATCGAGTATATGGACGCGGTATATCGTATTACCGATTTCGAGGCGTGTTGACCACGCCAGGCGCCCAACAAATTTCGCGATATTGTTTCAGGTCCAGGGTACATCGTGGACGCTGATTTATTGCACACGCGGTAAGTTCTCGGTCATTTTCTCCGAGTGACCGAGGAGCGGGAAAAATCCACGTCATCACTCACGTTCTTCGTCTGTTTTTCGCAGGCTGGCCATCTCATATTTAATTTTAAACTGCGAAAGGTCGAAAATTGAAAAAAGTCCTTAAAGCTTATCACATGAGGTGTGATCACCCTTAAAAATTTCGATGGAATCAAAAACTCAGATTATTATTCATGGACGATTTGACAGGGAATGTCCCATACATAAAACGAGAATATGATCTTTGTCGTCGTCGATGCAATCATTTTTCGGCCTTTTGCAGTTTAAAATCAAATGTAGGATGGCCAGCCAGCGAGAAACAGACGAAGAACGTGAGTGGTGTCGAGTCGGCGGTGATCGAGTGTTGACTTTCAAGATATTCTCTTAGTGTGTATTTTATTATCCTGAACAACTTTTATTTGAAACGTTCATCTTTCAAGTTTTCGACCCTTTTTTCGGGCGGTAAGGGCGGGTTGAGGAACAAAATTTCATTGGGGTTACTTTTAATATCCAACCACCTAGCTTCAGTCAAAAATGCAGATTCTACGCAAAAAATTTCTCACTATCGACACATTTTACTGGACTATAGTATTTATTCATGAATTAGCTAACTGCTGTTTCGGGTAATATCCTTTGTAATATTTTTCACTTTACTGCAACGAGTTATGCTATAGATCTCTTGAAAACTTGAAGATTATTCGACGATTTCTGTAACTTATTATTATTTGCAGAATCTATAAATATTTGAAATAATATGTATACGTGCCAACCTCTCCTTGGATAAACATATCCTAATCTCATCAACCATGCGAAATTCATACGGGCTTCCAGTTATATTCCTCGACCGTCAGAACTTCAGAACGTTCAAGTACAAGCGGCTCAACGGAATGCAGAGTGGGGGGCCATAGCACGCGAAGGGCATAGACTTAAGTCCCGCCCACCCTTCCCCTTGGCCGCGTGGTTTGAGTCGCGCGGGAAGCCAAAGTTCCCGCGCGAGCTCGCTAGGCAACGTCCTCAATTCGCAACTTTGAGACACTTTTGCCTTCAACTGACTCATTTTTCTCCGCTGATTTGACAGTATTCGCTATTTCGTTTTGTATTTCACATTGAACTATAAGCAAGTACGTACTGGTCCCCTCATTACGCGACTCAGCCTTCTCGAAACACTGTCGCTGGAACAATACATCCTCTGACTTTATCCGCGTCCCATTCACGGTCACGGTACACTCATCGAAATTTATAACCATCCATTTTTTCTAAGCCAATCGTATCCCAGAATACACTCCGTTGGCAAATATGCCATTGTTAAAAAGGTGTACGAAAACCGCTCCTTTCCTATCACGAAGTATATGAATTCTTGCTTCTTCACGTGAGTGGATTTCTTCCCGATAGCTGGTACAATAAAAGTATCACTAACTGGTAGTTCTTGAAATGTTGTCCCTCGTTTAAGCTCATTATAAATTGTTTCTGACTAACAGGTGATCTGGCTTTCCGTGTGCGTCAACGCGAATATTGTGCGATCGCCAGTTTGGATTTTTACCCGCGGGGTTGACTCTACTTTATCTCGCTCCTGTCCCCCTGGGGAATTGTTTCCGTAGTAGAGGACCTATATCTTGATAGGTCCTCTACAAAATCAAAAAATGCATGGCACGCAACGGGACCTCGTTGAAGCATGCCCAGTTCTAGTTTAAGGGGGGGGGGGAGGTTTGGACTTTCGAAAAATCGATTTTTTTTTGTCTTATCTTATTGCTGAACATTTGAAGAATATATTCCCAAAATTTTGAGTCGATCTGAGCAAAACTCTTGAAGTTATTGTCTAATTAGTCTCCTGCTCTTTAACACTACAGCTCTGACAGCAGGTATACCACTTATTGACTTCTTCGTTCTGGTCCATTATCCTGCTTCGAAAATATTTTATTTAGTAAAGACAGGTAAGTAAAGCCGTAAAGACATATTTTATATTTGTATGTATACTATACATTGTACAATATTTTAAAATGGGAGACGAGCGTCAGTTTGTCGTTGCACGTTCGATCGTGCGCTTGTGATTTTTTCTCAAAACTACTTTTTCAAAGTCCGTGTTCACTGCCATTTAAAAACTACTAAACCGATTCGTTTCAAACTTGGTACACATTTTCTACATATAAAATACCTCCCCCCAACGTTTAGTTAAAATTTTCTGTGGAAAATAGCAGTTTACATTTGAGATGGCCACCAATAAATTTTAAATGAAAAAAAAATAATCATAGAACGTTGGGGGGAGGATTCAATGATACTTTGACTAAATTTTAATGGTTTTTGATTTCAGATAATTTCCGACCGAGATATAATGAACACCGCAAATTGTTTTTTTTCTAAGACGTTCTGGGGCAAGCTCTGTCACCGGCTTGTTTTTCAATATTTCTGCATGAAAAAATTACAGAATATTGTTAAAAGTATACTTAATAATGTACAAAAAAATTGAATACATTTTCTCAATCGATATCCATACTTTTAAGAAAAATTCACAAAAAAGTGTTTTTTTTTACGCTGAAACCCTTACCCCCCCCCCCCCCCCCCCCCTTAAATGACCGGTGATAGAATAATACGACTGAGTTTGTGACGCATGATTACTGTAATTGGGAAGTAGACGGCGTGTGTCAGGCATTTGATAGTATAATTGGACTGATTTTCATTTCGACTATTTAAGCCCCTACCATTATTATCACGCTCTTCATATTCTGACTCATTACTTCGACCTCTCCAATTCTGATGTGTTTCTTGATCTCGATTTGACCTGTATCTCTCATCGCGACGATATCCGCTGTTTTGTCTTCTCGTATAATCCGTCTCCCTATCTATTTCACTGACTTTATAACCACGACGCTGTGACCCATTCCCATTTCCAGATCTCCAACTGTCTCGACTTTTGTCGCTACCTACTTCATCTCTTAGTCCAAGAGCAGATGACAAATTAAAAAGGAGGTGTTTTGCCTACGTTAAGATAATAAAAAAACAACACTAATACTATGGGTGCATCCGGAATGGTGGGTCTGATAGAAGACTTGCGGTTATTTCGCCATTGCGCAACCTATTAGATTTGCAAAAAAAAAAACCCAAAAAATATCTTATGGGCTAGTTGAAATTTCTTCATCTATTGCTTTAATAGCTGTATAATATATAAATTATAATCCCAGACTAGTTTTTGAATTTTAAAGTATGACCTGACCCCTCCCACCCTCCCCCCCCCTGGATTTTATTCAATTAATATACCCAAAAAATATACTTTAGACATCCTGAAATTTTTATGGCATATTCAATAAACAATTTAAAAAATACATGTCAATTGCCAGATGATTTGAACGGTTTTTAACAATCCCCGACGTGAATAAAGATTTTAAAAGAGTGCGACAAAAGCGTCTCACTTGTAGTTACAAGTGCGAGAGAGATAGTTTATCCACACCTGCCGGCAGCTGACGGAGCCCCTGGCACCTCGGCCTATGATTGGTCGCCTCAAGACCATGCATCGAGTGATCCGTTTGGTAACCTGTCCAACACAGTCGAATTAATTACTATTTCTATGTTGCCGTCAATTTCGTTATTTTATAAATGGTCTGTTATTTTTCAAATTTCTTTTCTTCTTATAGCTGTCGTTGTCGTTTTCTATTATGTCAAAATACGAAACCTTGTTTTGCTCAGGGACAAATTTGAGCTGTATCCTGTCACTCGACTACTTAGTTTGTTTCTGCTATTCGACATAAGGTCATATGGACTGTTTATTTACACACGCTAGGCTACACATGCACACATAGGTATGGAGCGAGAAATGCCTTTTGGTGTTCAAATCTCCATGGCCGTTTCTTCGAGGCTGCTGCTCCACTTTTTGATTGGCGAATTTTTTTAGCCTTTCTGAAAGCATCTCGTAATCTACGCCATGCCAGCTTACAGTCTTCAGCTGAATAAATTTTTGAATCAATGTCAAAATTAAAACAATACACTTCATGCAATACTATTTTGTATTGTTGTCCTTTTTTTCGGATTTCTAACGACAGGTGACTCATTCAGAACTATAGCATTTGACTATCACATGGGACATACTACAGTTCGTTCAATTATACACGAGACTTGTGAAGTAATCTGGAGGCGGCTGTCTCCAATAGTTCTACCTGTACCGACCTTGGAAACGTGGAAATCTATTGAAAACGTATTTTCGGAAAGATGGAATTTCCCAAACTGTATCGGTGCCATGGGCGAAAAGCTAATTGTGATAGAGTCACCCGGTAACAGAGGTTCCTTATTCTTCAATTACAAGAAGACTTTCAGTATTGTGCTGATGGCACTTGTGGATGCCGACTACCGATTTATTGCAATCGATGTCGGTGCATACGGTAAAAACAGTGATGGGGGGATTTTTGCCAACTGCGCTTTTGGAAAAGCAATAGATGATGGCAGATTAAATATACCATCTGCTAAGCCTCTGCCCGGCACTAATGTGCCAGTACCTCACGTAATTGTGGGTGACGAGGCATTTCCATTAAAAAAAAATATTATGCGTCCGTATGCAGGGTCTCAACTCAAAGATGACGAAGCTAAAAGGATCTTCAATTACAGATTGTCCCGCGCACAAAGAATATCCAAAAATGCATTCGGAATTTTATCACAAAAATTTAGAATATATCAAAGACGGATAAAAATGAAACCGGAACACGTGGACAATGTCGTATTGGCAACATGCTGCCTACATAATTTTCTACGGAATGATTCCTCGGAACTCAACTTCATTATGTAGAAGGTGACATTCCAGCATTACACGAAATTCGAAATGTGGGGGGTAATGCAACGAACGAGGCAATAGCTGTGAAGGAAACATCCAAAAACTATTTTGTGTTAAAGAAGGTTCGGTCGAATGGCAGACTCAAATGGTTCGACTAGGAAGAAGAAATATTTGATAGCATGTTAGCAGTAAACTATCGTTTCAACCACATTAATTCAAGAAACTAATGCCAAAACACTAATTGAAACCCTGGTAATTATGGATCCGATGTATGGTTTGTCATGATTATGGTGGCAATTCAATGACTTTGATTTTAATTTTTTTTGAATAGCGATTTCTTACATGTTTTCGGAGCTGAATAACTTTCTAACGAAGGTCCTAGGGGTATAAACATGGTCAATTGGCCCTGGAGAAACATATTTAAAGTATTCTTAGTAGATATGTAAGTACTAATAATATTGTAACGTACTTTGACGTTACGGAAAATAAATATGGATCCGCGAGTTTAATTATCAAGTCAAAAGATATCAAGAGCGTGCATAAAATATTGTAAAAAATGCTTTAATGCAAGATATGTGTTTCTCGTTTAAAGTCTGGAACAAGACTGTTTTTGCAATAATGTTGGTTGACGCAGCAACCTTATTCTTTTGAAAGACATAAGAGGTTTATAAACGTCTTTTATCTGTGATGACTACTAGATCATTAAAGAGGGGGCAAAACGGTTGATTTCACCCTTTGTAACACTACTCCCCCCCGAGGAAAAGAGTCGTCCCGATTCGGGAAAGGTAAAACAATTATAAAGGTGATCTAGCAGTCAGTGCTCAAAGGTGAGTTGGAGCTGTGGCTCTAAAAATTTAAGAACTCCCTTTTTTACTATCTGGCATTTGCCCACAGTCTCAAGGTAAACCACAGAAAACCTTGAGCAGATAGTTGAGCGTTAAATAACTTCAAAAATTTATGTGCCTTGTTTTTACAAAGGTTAGTGTTATTGAGTGTTGTGTATCTTCATGAATTTGAAGACATCAAAATCATCCGGATCGTCGTCGAAAAGAAAATTCATTCCTCTTCAGGGAAAATAGTCCGGTGAATCAAATACAGATGAACACGACGAGGCGGGAAACCATAATTGGAAAAACTCTGGGTCCTAGGCAACGTAAAGGCTGATTCCCTCTGAGAACCGGCACAGGAAACAGGGAAAAGGAATGGGTGACTGAATCCAAGGCTTCTTCAGAGACAGCACACCCTAGAGTTTGGAGGACAAATGTGAGTGGTGGTATAACAATTCAAATTCACTAAGTGAATTTGGGAGAATACACGAATACAATGAATTAAATATGTATTTAAAAGAAAAGAAACGATCTTATCTGAATAATTTCTGCGTCCTTCTCCAAAATAAGACCACCAGTCATCCTCAAGAATCGGGGAAAGATTGGATGGGAAAAGGCTGTGTCAAGAAACCTGAAAAAGTACTCACAAAAACTGACACTTAAGGTTAATAAAATGTGAAAATCAAGCAATCGCTCATTGACCTTGGAAAATAATCGTGGCTCTATTCACATTTCGAAAGAAACCAAAGCCTGTCCGACACAAAACTCGATTCCAGAGAAGAAGTTTCTAGAAAGAAACAACCGAAGAAAACAAATTTCAAATTGATTAGCAACTCAGAAATAACAAATCATTATAAGAAAAGTCCTCATCGAAGACAGTCTTAGTCAGTTGAACAAAATGTCAATCATAAAGACTCCCCCCGTTTCTGCTTTCATTAATGCGGGTATAATCACTTCAAACTATTCGTGGGAGAACGTCAAAAGTATGACGCAGCAAGAATTTAAAATTCATTTCGAAAACCAATGGAGGACTCTAAAATGTGGTCGAGGTGAGACCATCCGAGAGAAGCACAAAATGGGGCTAGTGTGCTTAAACTGTTAGGTTACTCGGTAAGTTTTCACGCAAATTTTGAGTTAAATATATGTAAGTTCCCCGTGTCTGATTTATTTCAGCGCGGACATGAAGAACTTCCATGAACACAAAAAAACGCATTTGACCTTCGCGGGAGAAAGCAAAGCCTGCCGCGAATGCAGGAAGAAATTATTTGTAACAAGATCTACCGAAGGTTGCAACGATTGTGAAGAAGTTAAGTCTGCTCTAAAAATTATAGCAGAGCAAATTTTTGAAACTTGACTTTTTTTTATATGTTACCTCCCGTTTTCACCATTTGTTCCTTTTTGATGTGAAACATCTATAGCCGCACGTAAAACCGATTTCTGGCGTGGCGACGCATGCCGTGGCGACGCGTCGCCACGCTATATGATGGTATATATATACAGTCTATATGTAGTAGTGTGTACGGTGTGGCGACGCGTCGCCATGCGCAATCGACTGTACGATTCTCTTCACACTCGATCCGGCGTTAAGCCATCTCTCTCGCCACACTGAGCTCGGATACCTATAGTGTATACTCCATAGTGTATACAGTGTTGTTTACTATGGTACACATAACCTGTGTTTTATTTTTAATTGAATATTAATTTTAATTAATTTTAATTTTTTTAAATTGATTATTAATTATAATTAATTTTAATTTTACAAAATAATGTCGATGTTTCACATCTGCCAGGCGTCCCGTGACGGCTCATTTTTTTTTTTTTATCTTGTTCTGATAAAGAAAATTAAACTTTGCTTTTCGTCTTTCTCTTAATTAAGAATACTTTTTCATTATTCAAGTCTGAATTAACCCCTGCACATCATAGAAGTACAAAAATCTTTGAAAACTTGATCGGCTGTAGCTTCTGCATTTATAACCAAGACAGGAGCCGATAAATAATAGAAGGTTTGTTTTACTAGCCAATCTTCATGAATCTCATGAATAGTTCTGAGTAGCTCTAAAGAAATACTCGATTCCTCCTCACGGGAACGGGAACTTACTCGAGCAAAAGAAGTTTCTGGGGAAACTCGCGAATAAACAATCAAATCTACTCTAAGCTCAGACGAGCGAATGAGAAGATAAAAATTTTTCATCAATAAATGAGATTCGAAGTCGCGAAAATTACCTAACCTTCGACGAGCTTCTACAAAACAATTGCTACTGAATATCGATCTTTCCATCACCTTTACAGGCAATGAAGTCGTCTGCAGATGTCTGTCTAACATAACCATTTGAGCGAAATGCTGAAAATAATAGCAATAACGATCTGGGTCCTAATACATCAAATCTAGAAGATTAATTCCAGCTACATCTCGATATTCCTCAAGAGGTTCTAGAAGTGTACAGACCTGGCGATCTGCTAAAAACCTTTTGGTGAAAGTTGTTTTTCCGCATCCGATATTTCCTTCAATAATAATCGTAAGCGGTCGAGTTTTACTCAAATGAATTCCGAAAGGTAAATTCTTCTCCCAATCGATGACCGACTGTAAAGAAGGCCAAATCGATCACAGTCGTCAAGGGTGTTCGTTTGAAGATCTGACCTCGAAGGATGTTCCTGGTCTTGGAGAAACTGTTCCAGGTTGATCCTCTTCAAAAGGAGCAAGACGGTCCAAGTGAACCACTTTCTGACGCGAATGAGGAGATCTTCGGATTCTATAAACAACATCATTTATCCGGTTAACCACTGAGTAAGGGCCTTCCCAATTTCTTTGTAGCTTTGGACATCGTCCTTTCTGTCTTCGAGGTTGAAAGAGCCAGACAGAATCTCCAGGATTAAATTTCAAATCTCTGGCTCGAATATCATAACGAGTTTTTAATTTATCTGAAGCCATAGAAATTCTATTCCTAGCAAAGTGATGAATTTCTTCTAAACGTTGCTGTAATAAAAAGGCATGATCTGTTTGATGCTGTCCTTGCACAGGAACAGGGCCTTTCTCTAAATCTGACGGAAGTCGAAGATTTCTTCCAGTAAGCATGAGGGCTGGCGTCTGCTTCGTCGTCTCATGAATCGTAGATCTGTAAGATAAGAGGAAGAAAGGGATCCAGGAGTCCCAATCTCTCTGATTCTGCTCTACGAAGGACGACAAATACTGTAGCAAGGTTCGATTCAGACGCTCTATCATGCCGTCAGATTGCGGATGCAAAGGAGTCGTACGAGTTTTTCTAACCACTAAAATTTGAGTAACCTCTTTCATTAAGGTTGACTCAAAATTTCGGCCTTGATCAGTATGAAGTTCTAGAGGAACTCCGTGTCTACAAATAAACTCTTTAACGAATGCCTGTGCTACAGTAGAAGCTTCTTGATCAGCGAGAGGAACCACTTCAGGCCACTTAGTAAAATAATCAGCAATAACCAAAGCATATTTATTTCCAGAATGGGTTATCGGGAGAGGTCCGAGAATGGCCATTGCTATCCTTTCAAATGGAGCTCCCACGTGGTAAATTTGAAGAGAGCTTTGTCCCTTCGCTCGAGGTCCTTTCTTTGCCGTGCAGATTCGACATCTTCGGCACCAATCTTCAACGTCCATCCGGCAACGGGGCCAAAAGTAGAAGTCGCGAATTCTGCCCAAAGTTTTATTTGAAGCGAAATGTCCGCCTGCAGGAGAATCATGATAAAGAGCAAGAATCTCTGGAACTCGTGACCTGGGAACCAAAAGTTGCCACCTGATTTCTTTCAAGTCTGCAGATTCCCATTTTCGGTATAAGATTCCATCAATTAAAAGGATAGAGTCCCATTGAGCCCGAAAAATTTTCAAATCTGGCTCGCTAAAGATATATCCTGCCAGTCCGGGCGAGTTTCTGCTTCTTTCCAAGACTTCACTTGATTCAAAGTGTCGTCCTCTTGTTGCGATTTTCTCCATTCCTCCTGGTTATTTTCGAAAGAAATCTTCCGTATTATAAGAGAGGGGTCACGGTTTTTCTCCAATCGTGCACACTGTTTACACTCTGGCATTTCCTCGCAGGGTCTTCGAGAGAGAGCATTGGCGTTTCCATGATGAATTCCTGCTCGATGACGAATGTCAAAATCGTACTGACCGAGCCTTTCCAACCATCTAGCTACCTGACCTTCGGGAGATTTGAACGAAAGTAGCCACCTGAGAGAAGCATGATCTGTACGTATCGAAAATCTCCTACCGTACAAATAATGGTGAAAATGTACTACGGTCTTAACAACAGCTAAAAGCTCTCTACGAGTGACACAATAATTCCTCTCGGTTTTACTCAAAACTCTGCTGAAATAGCTTATCACTCTCTCTTGACCTCCCTGAATTTGTGACAGAACCCCGCCTATTCCTGAAAGAGATGTATCCGTATCTAAAATAAAAGGAATTTCGACCTCTGGATAAGCTAAAATCGGCGAAGAAATAAGATTTTCTTTTAATTTCTTGAACGCCTCTTCGCATTCCGGGGTCCAGTCAGAAGGAATCTTGATTCCGGTCAAGTTACGGAGAGGTTCAGCTATACTAGCGAAACCCTTTACAAATCTTCTGTAATACGTACAAAGGCCTAAACAGCTTTGAATTTGTTCTTTATTCTTAGGTGTCGGCCAAGAAGAAACCTTCTCTATTTTGGATGGGTCGGTCTTCACAGCTTGTGCTGAAACGATATGTCCGAGGAAGCCTACTTCTTTCTGGAACCGATGGCATTTTTTCGGGCTCATTTTCAGACCTGCTTGCTTCAGCCTAGCGAAAACTTGTCTGAGATTTTGAACTTCTTCTTCAAAGTTCTTGCCAAAAACGATCATATCGTCTAAATAAACGAGGCATATTTTGCCAGTGAGCCCATGGAGAACAGCCTCCATCATTCGTTCGAAGGTAGCCGGAGCATTACGCAAACTAAACGGCATAACCTTGAACTGCCATAATCCTCCTAAACCCGTAACAAAAGCTGTTTTTTCTTCATCTAGAGGATCCATTTCGACCTGCCAGTATCCGCTCTGAAGATCTATGGTGCTGAACCAAGTTGCACCAGCTATCAGGTCGAGTGTCTCGTCGATTCTGGGTAGAGGGTAAGAATCTTTCTTCGTTATATCGTTCAGCTTCCTGTAATCGATACCAAATCGTTTGGATCCGTCCTTTTTGTTAAGAAGGACGATTGGTGAGGCCCAGGGACCAGACGATGGTTCAATCACATCGTTCTTTAGCATGTCTTCCACAAGCTTCTTCACCTCTTCTCGGGCGTTGAGAGCGAGTCTTCGAGGAGCTTGTTTTATCGGTGAACTCTCTCTGACATCGATCTTGTGCTTGACAGAAGTAAATCGGCCCTTATCACCACTACCTTTGGCGAAAGAATCTATAAATTCTAGCAAAAGAGATTTAAACGATTCTACCTGAGCTGAATTTAACGAAAATGAAGATTTCCAAACAAGGCTCTGTAAATGTGAAGGGAAATGTTGTTGCAAATCATCCTTTGAAAGTTCTATTTCCCGAATTCTAGGAGGAGTCCAATAAATTCCATTTCTATTTGTACAAAGAGTTATTTCGCGATTGTTTGAAGCTAGTGAATTTCTCTTAGTCGAGATAACACAGTTATGAGCTGTAAGAAAGTCTATTTCCAAAATACCTTCATCCTCTATATCTGCTATAAAAACCTTATGTGGAGAGTCGATACACCCAAAAAGGTTAATTTGGACAGTAACCTGTCTCAAAACCGGGGTCGTCTCTCCAGTGGCTGTTCGCAGGGATAAAGAGGGAACAATCTGGTCATCAGATTTAAAGAGATCCGATCGAACTACGGTTACTTCCGCACCGGTGTCTATCACCCAAAGACAATCGATGCCATTTACAGTACCGCGCGCGTAAAGACCAGACTGTCGTAGACTTTTAATTAAAAACTGTTCTCTAAGAGGGCTTTCACTTTTAACAATCTGCGATGATTTTCGCCCCGAAAAATCAACCGAAATTAGTTTTTCGGACGAGTCCCTGCTGAAGAGCTCGTCTGAGGACTTGCTTCCCTAATCTCTTCATCTTTCTTACGCCAGTTATAAGTGTTTGGATTCGAACTCTGCATCGGCTGCCCGTTGATCTTTTTAATCAGGAAACAATGGTTGGCGTCATGTCCTATTTTTTTACAAAATATACAAGTCAAGCTCGTTTAATTTGACATGGCCGCGTTTTTAATTTCACGTTTGTTTTTCTGGTCTTGAAAAGAACCACGATTTCTTTGTTCAAAATTATTATTGTTATTTTTATTTCTAAAATTTTGAGGTTTTGGCTCCTCCGAGTATTCAAAACCTCGTCTTTCCGAGGTGTTTTCGGACACCTCAATCCGACGAAGCTTGCTCGTCCCAAAATATTGTTTCCGCATTGCCTCCACCTCAAGGGCTTTGGCCGTAGCCTCTCGCAGAGAAGTGAGACCCGATGTCCCAACGGCCATTTTTATTTCTGGATCACTAATTGCGTTTAAAAAGGCTTGAGTCGCTAATAAATTACGAGACGGCTCGTGATCTGGCAATGCTACACGTGAAAGCCGTTCTATATCCTGGCTAAGTGACGCGAGGTCTTCGTCTCGTCCTTGTCTTCTAGTCTGTAATTGAGCTGTGTACGATTTTGTCAGATGATCATTTCCGTATCTCAATTCAAGCGCGGAGCTAAGTTTTTCGTAATCGGAAATTTTATCTTCAGACAATGCCGTTAAAACATTTAGAGCCGGCGTCCGAAGACAAGAGGCAAGGCTGTGGGCCCTCATGGCAGAGTCCCACTGATTATGCTTTGCAATAGTGTTAAATTGACGTTCATACTCTGCCCATGGAATCTTTCCATCAAAAATTGGCGGTTTCAAAGGACAAAAGGGTTTCTCATAAATCTGAGAAGTGACCCCAGGAAGTCTCGAATTATTCAATTGACTCAAATGAGAGTATTGAGGTTGAACCTGAGACAGAGGCTCGGAAAAATCAACCTCATCATTTACTCTGTTTCTACAAACTGGGGATTCAACCACTCCCCTAATAAAAGGCACAGACCTTGAGTCTCGAACATCCTGGATTCGTCCTGGATGTCGGATCTCTTGAACAACGGGAACAGGAACGAGGGCGAGGGAACAGGAGAGGGAACAGGAGTAGCGACTCTAGATTGTGGTGTAACAGCCGGTCCTCCAGTGCCACTCATTTGATGAACGGATTGAAGGGCTGCCACAGCCGTCCGAAGAAGGTCCTGAAGATTAGTTTCTGAACGCTCTCGAGCCTCCCCTTCTCGCCTCCGTTGTTCCTGTTGCTCTTGAAGCAGCTGGATTAGTTGTTGCTGTTGTCGAGCAGCAGCTTCTTGTTGTTTTGCCGCTTCTTGTTGTTGTGACAAGATCTTCAGCAGATCAAGTTGAGAGACCGCCGAAGGAGTTGAAAGAGGGCCCACTGAAGGTGATGAATCTTCTTCTGGAACCCTCGGATTTTCCATGAGAGAAGATTCCTCTCCGCCACTTTCCTTCGACGTGAGCGTGTCATACAACTATTGCTCATAGTTTATTTCACGCACTGAATTGACTTAATTGAAAAGAAACTCAAGATCCCGCTTCTGACACCAATGTAACGTACTTTGACGTTACGGAAAATAAATATGGATCCGCGAATTTAATTATCAAGTCAAAAGAAATCAAGAGCGTGAATAAAATGTTGTGAAAAATGCTTTAATGCAAGATATGTGTTTCTCGTTTAAAGTCTAAAACAAGACTGTTTTTGCAATAATGTTGGTTGACGCAGCAACCTTATTCTTTTGAAAGACATAAGAGGTTTATAAACGTCTTTTATCTATGCTGACTACAAGATCATTAAAGAGGGGGCAAAACGGGTGGTTTCACCCTTTGTAACAATACATTTCTTACTGGATTCTTCGCATCTATTTGCGCTGGGTACAGGAAAAAAGTTAATTGCAGATTATTGGCTGTATGGAAATCTGAAAGTAAGATTAAGTCGTAGGTATAGATTGGCTTTATCTGAGCGAATGGAATATTTGCAATCGTTCGTTCAATGTGATTTCCAACGCAAATCAAGATCCATTAAATATGTTGCAAAATGGAAAGGGACTGAACAACGATTTTTTCTATTGTATTGTGGCCCTATCGTATTGAAAGATGTTTTGGGTCGAGATTGTACCGACACTTCTTACTGCTGTACGTGGCTTATAGGTTATTATCTTCACCAGAGCTTGCTTTAAAGTATAACGAACATGCTAATAAATATCTGAGATCATTTTTCATGGTACAGAAACAATATTATGGAAGGGAATCTCAAGTCATGAATGCACGTTTAGTGAAGCAGCAGCACGCAGCGACATAGATGTATTACAACTACAAGTTAGAAATATTTGGACGGCAGAACACAATAATATTCTCGTTTAAGAAAAGCAGTACAGTTGTGTTCAACACAAGCTTGAGAATCTGCAGTCGTGGGACATACTTCTGCAACCCAAAGTTCAGGTATTCTGACACAGGTATTGTATGTGAAGGAGCCATAACTTCGAGAACTACCCTAGATTGTCGTTTTAGAGTGGAGACTAGTGAAGACAACTGGCAAGAATTATTATCCAGCTTAATCAATACAGTGCAGGTCGGAAAGGCCGAGTTGAAGCATATTTTCGAGCTAGCAATTAGAAGATTCGAAGTCACATATACACAGACAAACTATGTCTACAGAGTACCATGCATTGGGGTCTAAACCAGAGACCCTAATGTCTAATGTTATCGAAAAAAATTATGATATCTTAGGGGTAACCCCAGAAGACTTTATAAAGGAGCATGCATCTGAGCAATTCGTTTATTCTGATCTACAAGCAGAGTTCAAGGTGCATTGCCATGATTATGATCAAGATCTGAATGCAGGTGTCAGTTCTAAGGCTGTTGAATTCTGCGCAAAAATCCTCTTTGAAGTTGGCCCTGAGTCTCGTAAGGTAAAGAAGGGTAGTGCCGACAAGACATGGAAATTCATCTTTACGTACGGTTCAGCAAAGCACACAGTCTTTGTAGCCACCTATAAGCAAGAGGGATCTGTGTACAACAAAACCACCTCTGATAAGCATATGGTAATTTCTATAAAGCAGGCTGGCCTATTGGCAATATCTACTTTCAACGGACTGACAAACTTCGCAATGGCCATGCCGGTGCTTCAATATTTAATGACTCCTTTAGCTGGAGCAGTGTTTAGCAGAGATGACATCCATGCCATGGCTGATGAACTAAACATACCTATTCTGGATGTCTTGAAGAAGATTAATTCTAGCTGTCAAAGCGGTGGTCATTATCTAATAACATCGGACGCTAATTTCGCCATGTGTGGCTCAATATCAGCTACTAGAAACCTAAAGGAGGCATCACAAAGGGCTGCCATTGTTACAAAAGTGACAAAACAGTACATAGCAAAAAACAAAAGACCTAACGTGGATGTCTTTAAAATAGTTGCAAAGTATGCTACAGGTGGTGTGCCACATGAATTTCAATACGAAAGAATAGGGTAGAAGAGTTTGACAAGGCTCAGGCATCAAGGATTAGTAGAACGCAGATACGAAGGCTTGTCAGTGAGTCTTCAAAAGGCGGAAACACCACTTTCATGTCAGCTCAGGGAAGTGCTCCTTCGGATCCAGCACCAGGAGTGCTGCCAAGGCCGCGCTAGGACAGGCAGCCTAATGCCACAGAAGATGTCCAATCTAATCTAATTCACGTAGCTGAAGATGTTAAAAACATGAAGTGTCATTTGTCAATGACATCTGCAGTTCCCTTTGAAAATACATTGGGCAGAGTGATAAAAAAATGCATTAGTACTCCTAATCGACCTCTGGCTCAGGTTTGTCGACGATTACATGAGCAGCAAAGGCTGGTTAAAAAAGTTATGTTACCACCTGCGTTGGAAATTCTAAAGTGGAGGAGCGATGCTACCTTGCACAATGTATTCTCTATTCAGAAATTAAAATTCAAAGGCTTCACGCTATCCACAGATGTTCCTAATAATATGTTGCTTCTGAAAATTGATAAAATACTTAAAATTACTGAAATGCATTGTCCAATTGACGACATGAATAGTGTTACAATTGAGGGATTCCTTTGGAAAACCAAGCAATCCGTTTACACATATCCTTGTGACCCTATACATTTGAAAATGTGGGAGCTCACTCACAAGCCATCATCGACAAAACTGAGCTATGATATTCATCGCATTAAACATAAGATGGTACTACTAGGATTACCAAGGCAACCGTTGCTGGGCAGGCATGTGAGGAAATTTATTATGCCCCTCTTACACACTAGCAAAGTTTAAATTTTTCAATGATTTATGGCACATGTAATTTCTAATTTATCTACCGAGTAAGGTATTGATTTCCTTGCAAAACTTAAACTTTGTTTATTTTAGAATTTCTCTGTGAAAAAAATTGATATGTGAATAGAAATCTTGACTTCCACTAAAATGTTATGCCATTTATATATTCCGTGATCTCTTGTAAACGCAATAATTTTTTATTTCATTTGACGGGCAACTTTCAATGTTTATGTAAATGACATTGATTTATAATATCGTAGACTTAAAATAGAAATAGAAATTGCTAATCTTTCAGTAAGTGGTGTGATACGACACGTGTCTCGTGGACTCGCGTATTCTATGCTCAATATAAGACACGTGTCGTTGTAGATCATGGCGCGAAACATGCAAACATTAGGAGTAGGTTAGGTTAGGCATCACTACCCAACATCCATTGGAGCGAGAGAGAGGGCTGACAGGGTGACCGCCGCATGACGTATCGGTGTCAGTTTTATGAAGTAATGAAGTGAACAAACCTAACAAAATACCTATTGAAGAATCGTTCACAGAGGGACAACACAACATTAACGAAGGTGATAATATTGATTATATAATCAAGTTCGGAATTGCGATTAATTTTTCAGTTAAAACAAGAAATTAAAATATTCTAAATAACTTCGAAAAACCCAAATAAAAATATTACTCATTCACAAATCGCGGCGTAGATAGTGAATTGAAATTAGCATTGAACTTTACACCAGTTGACACGTATTCGGTTGAGAGAGAATATAGTTTGTCTTCACACGTGCCATCCAGACTCTGCTCATTGTCAGTCGTGAAAATTCTAGAAAACGTTTACAGAAACACTAGAGGCTGTTGAAAAAGGTAATAATTCTTAATTGTCGCGTCAATCTCGTAGTAGTCGTCATTTATTATATTGAAGTTAATAATGTTATCGTAACAATTTATGCTGAGGAAGCACCATTATTTCGCCATGTTAGAACTGTTTGAAATTCAGTAAACCGTAATGAAACAAAACACTCATATATTTCGAAAGCTTAGTTCCTGAAAAATCATTGTAAAATTAAGAAAATAGTGATTTTTTCCCCAATGTTTCGTCATTACGATAACGTTACTAACTTTAACCTTCTCAAGATTTACCTTTCAACTGAAGCAAATAATCAAACGTTCACTTACTAGGTAATTGAGAATAATATCGTAGTAATGAATGAAGAGATTGGAAAAAAAAAACATCTCATCATTTCTACTTACTACTTTAACCATTCGTTTCTCTGCGAAATAAGTATATTTTATTACTTATAGACAAAACTATGGACATGTATCCATTCCAATTCGTACAGTTTTTACCCAAAGGAAAAGGCGTCGATATTGACTGTGTGCCGCTGAGTTGGGTCGATTACAATTCTGAGAAGAAAGAGTGTGTTGCAAAGTTTATGCCTCCACCATACACCAAAGCTGAAAATAAGCTTTTAAACTCTTTGATAAGAGATCTAAAGGATCCGGATCCTGACTGGCCGCTTTACGAAGTACTGATGCGTGGCCAAGCAAGTGAGTTCTGATGTGAAATTTTTTCAAAACTAAATTCGAGCAATCTTTCATTTTCAATTTTGACTTCTTTTCTGTGTTTGTTAGATTTGTTTCATTTGTTTCTTTGGCAGACTAAATTTAACTATGATAAATATTTTGATAAGCTATTAATTGCTATTTCTATTTACCAGAAACATATGACGTAGCTATGTTACGTCTAAACGCTGTGCAAACTCAAGAATATGCTTACACAAGTGACTCTGATTTGAATCAAGAAGCAAAGTGTAAAAAATTAACTAAAACGTTCGCTCTCAAAAAAATAACTGTAGATGCAACTCTTGTTGAAAATTTAATGCAAGTACCGGCCATAAGTTCTGCTAGCGATTCTGAATCTGCATCAGGATATTCTCGATGTAAGTTGTCTCTTAGAAAAACCACGTTGAACGGAGGGTATTACGTTCTAAAGGTAGAGAAAAAAAAGAAACATTTTTCTAAGTATATGGACATTTCCTTTCACAAATTTTCAAATTAGTTTTCTTGAAGTCGTAACTGTTTAAAAAATTTTGTTGCTATCAATATTTATATCACCAACTCCGAACAAAATCAATGGCTTTTCCCTGCAAGATTTTTACTGATATCCGATATGTTTTTAGAAATCATTTGTAACCTTGTATCTTATGTGTCATCATTAGCAAATTATAATTCTACCTCGGAGGCTTCTGCTATGGAAGAAAAGCAAAACGTGAACTGTGAAAAAAGGAAAATATCTAATTCCACGCACAAACAGACTCTCAGAGATATTTCAAATCGTCTGACATCTCATGTAACTAGCAATAAAACTTCACCACGAAGACGTGTCGAATGTAATACAAATGTGGATATGTTCAAACGAATATTTGTTGTTGTACAAAATCAGTGAAAAATTAAACAGTTGCAAGAAGCTTGTCGGAGTGACAGTTTTAGGTTAAGTGTCAAATTTTAAAGAAAGGTTAATAAGAGGAAAAATTGGTTGATGAGAAATGAAATATGTCAGAAAAATGCTTAATAATAATGTGGGAATTGGAATTGGGAAAAAGATCAGTTAAATTTGCAAAGATTACTCACAAAAAATGACGACCAGTACATGCTTAGATGTTGTTAGTAGTACAGCATTTCGGACGGAAGTGAAGGTTAGCGGGAATCGATCCGTAAATCTATGTTGATCACGTGTGATCTTGATCTATGTTCGAAAGTCATGGAATTCAAAGGCAGGTGACCAATCGGAGTAAGGGGCGCCAACGATTTGAAAACACGATTATGTAAACTAGAGAATGTTGGAGTATAAGTGACTAAGATGTTCAATATCTGTACGTTTGTTAACTAGCCAAATCAAAAAAATTCTGAATGACGAGGGAATTGAAATTACTTTTAGAATTTCTAATACTACCAAACTGTCTCTGTTTTCTCATCTTAAATCTGTAACTCCTAATTTAGAGAAAATTAACTGTGTATATAAAATACCATGTCGAGACTGTAGCATGAGTTATATTGGACAAACGTCACAACATCTAAAAAATAGAATTTCTGGCCATCGTTCTAATATCAAATGCCATGTCACTGACAGATGCGCTTTAGCAGATCACTCCTTGAGCCTGGGGCACAATTTCGATTTCAATAACTCTATAACCCTAGCTACAGAACCGAACTGGTATAAACGTATCATCAAAGAAATGATTCATATCTTTAAGAACAAAAGGAACTCTGTTAACAAACGTACAGATATTGAACATCTTAGCCACTTATACTTCAACATTCTCTAGTTTACATAATCGTGTTTTCAAATCGTTGGCGCCCCTTACTCCGATTGGTCACCTGCCTTTGAATTCCATGACTTTCGAACATAGATCAAGATCACACGTGATCAACATAGATTTACGGATCGATTCCCGCTAACCTTCACTTCCGTCCGAAATGCTGTACTACTAACAACATCTAAGCATGTACTGGTCGTCATTTTTTGTGAGTAATCTTTGCAAATTTAACTGATCTTTTTCCCAATTCCAATTCCCACATTATTATTAAGCATTTTTCTGACATATTTCATTTCTCATCAACCAATTTTTCCTCTTATTAACCTTTCCTTAAAATTTGACACTTAACCTAAAACTGTCACTCCGACAAGCTTCTTGCAACTGTTTAATTTTTCACTGATTTTGTACAACAACAAATATTCGTTTGAACATATTTCCATGCTCTCAATTCAGAATTGTTGTGTTGAAGCATCCTGTTTTGTTAATTATTATAGAAATTATTCCTGAGGATGGTCGGCAGGGCCCGGCCGAAACGTCGATTTTTATTCTCACGTCTTTCAAAGTATTAAACTTTCTTCTTCCTGACCGGAATTTCGACAAACTTCATCTTCAATCTACCTCCTGGTCACGAACTTCCTTCCGTAATACAAATGTGTTATCATCGGATAAAGCAACTAGCTCCGGTGAGTAATTATTTTCCGCAGTTGTACGTATGACAACTAATTTTTTACACACTACCCTCTTTTTTTTCTTGCAGATTATTCAAAGTCAAAAATGAAAAAAATCTTAAATACGCAGCTTGATAAAACATTGTTGACAGATAAATCTGTACAACCGAACAAGTTTAGCCGAAAAGGTATCAGAATCTAAATTTTTATTCCATCATTTCCTTTTCTTTTCTCGAATCCGTTCATTAAAGACTTTTTTTTTCAACAGATATAACCAACCTCGGAAGTGAAGGAGATGATTCACTGTCTGACATTCAAGGTTAGTTAGCCAAACTAAATCAATTTCATTTATTTCGATTATTCATATCTATGTTTTTTACACAAGTTTATCACACGATCACAGACTCGAATATAGCTCATAGATGTAGATCTGAAGGTCATTCTCCACTTATACCTAAAGAAATCGATACTGAAAGCCACCCATCAACTTCTGTGCATCATGTCACACCACGTGCGGCAAAAATACCTCTGTGTAGCTCTGACACACAGTCTTCAAAAAATTCAAAATCGATTTATACTCGAAGTTGTATAGACGCTGCGTACCAGAAAACACCAGTATCAAGAAAAACTTCGTGTAAGTAGTTTAATGTTCAAATTTTTTTCTTGAATAAGTATCTTGTCCCCTTGCTAGATGATTCAGGGAAAAAATGTCTTGTTCGCAAAACAAAGTATCTTTGTATATCAACTGGCTCTTATACAAAGAAGTTGAAGTTATTCGCCTTATTTTAGTTAAATATAAGTACTCATGGGATAAAAATCAATTTTTTCAATCTGAAATTTATTTGAAAAACTTTTTTGTCACCTCTCTTAACTTGTCCATCAGATTCAAACAGTCGTACTGTTCTTGAACATGGTGGATCACAGACATTTCTTCATCAGAACTTTAACAGCAAAGGTACCTCCATTGTCCACTCACTCACGAGTTCTAATAATAATGTATCAGTATTTTATAGTTTTTACTCATAATTCACTTTTAATCATTTTCATGTTTTCAGCTGCTTTAACAAGCTTACAAAACAATGTTTCAATCATGCAACAGGATGTGAAGGGAATTAAAATCGGAATGAATATTATGAAAAACGATATCGCAGAAATAAAAAATATTCTATTGAAATTTTACGAAAAGCACTGGGGGGGATTCAAAATCCGAGTTTTCAAGAAACTTATAATTTAAAACTTCCATTGCCCACTATGAATGATTTCGAAGCATTCAACTCAGAATTAATAAATAATGACAGTTTTCGTTCTGATTTTGTAAGTTTAATTTGAAAAAAAAATTCAGTCAATTTTTGTCATCTATACCGTAATAACTGTTCATATGTTTTAGGCTCTATCATCATTATTTACAATAGATTCGTCCAACAGCCTATCAAGAAACGTTACTAACATAATGAAAAAATTCATATCCAGTGTTGTAGCAATGGAATATACAGCTTGCAAGTCCATTGCTAACAAAAAAATTTTAAAAGGAACACCTTTTTGTAACTGCTTAATAGGTAAGACTAGTACCTGAATAAAAGTATCTTAAAAATGAACTTGATTTTTGAGGTGTTCATAATAGATAAACATCCTAAAATATGATTCCAGAGGCATTTAAAACTAAATCCGAAAATGATTAGGCTATGTGCCGGATTTCCGAAAAATTTGTCCCCGATAAAGTAGATCAAGTTCTTGCGAACGCGCGAGACTGGGGTGGCTATAGAAGCCATCGCAAGGCAAAAGAACCTCAAGATAACTATTGACTTCACAACAAATGAAGATGTTACCGACTTCAAGTATAATGTTATGAATATTTTGCTGTGATAATGACGAGACTGAAGCTTCAGCATCATGTGATAATGTACTGTCAACAGATTTATCAAATAATATGTTGAATATTTAAAAAAAAGTGATTTGTTCATGTATAGTATATAAAACCCATTGAATTGACTGGGAGTGGATCGGGCGCTGCATAGCCAGCCCCATATAATGTCCAATATTAGTAGGGAATGTCAGACAGAGCCCAGCTAGTCTAACTAGATTTGGGCTATACAGCTCAGCGTTACACGCCTTGTCGGGCGCTAGAGAGTCTGCCCAGATAGCCCCCATCCAGTGTATAACCAAACTAAATATCGCCCACCTAGCGCCCGGACCGAATTTCCACACGGGGCGTGGTGGATAGAGGTCAGTTAACCATTTTTTTGGGTACTATTTGACTTTAGTAAGGCGTTTGATAAGGTACCTTACCTACATCTCTTACGTAAACTAAAAACCATGGGTTTCGCTGACTCGGCGCTTGTTTGGATATTCTCATATCTCACGGGTCACAGTCAAGCGGTGATCGATTCTCAGGGTAGACCTTCTCAATGGTGGTCGACTATGATAGGGGTACCTCAAGGGTCGGTTCTTGGACCTCTCTTGTTCTCTTTATTCGTAAATGACATCGGTGTCGGGTTGCGCTACTCTAGTCACTTGATATTTGCAGACGACACCCAAATTTACTCAAGTTGCGAACCTCACCAGCTCAATGATGCTCTTGGGAAAATGGCTCACGATATTAATGTGATCTATGATTACTCTGTATCAAATAGTCTTAAATTGAACATTACTAACAATAAGTCAAAAATAATGATACTAGGTAGCAATGCTCGTGTAGTAAATATTGATTTAAACCAGCTACCGCTGATTAACATTAACAACTCGCCGATCCCGTTTGTGAGTAAGGTAAAAAAAAGTGTGTGTGTTTACTCCTTACGTACGATAATTATGATACATATCGAATAGAAAAAGAGGGTAAATGAACGCGTCTTCCAAAATGATAAGAGAAACAAACATATATCTGTAATTATTCGGATTATTTATATTACTTCAAAAATTTCCAAATTTTGAGTGCATATTCGTAATGAGTGACCGCAAAAACCCCTGAGTACCAACTTTCATCCCCGTCAAACGACTTTTTACATTTTTGGTCCGCCATATTGCATCCGCCATCTTGAATTTCTAACTTTTGAGTGCAGATTCGTAATTAGCGACGCCGAAAACCCCCGAGTACCAACTTTCGCTCTCGTCAAACGAGTTTTTGCACGTTTGGTCCTCCATATTGAATTCGCCATCTTGAATTTTCAAATTTTGAGTGCAGATTCGTAATCAGCGACCCCAAAACCCTCGAGTATAAAATTTAAGTCGATAGTAACTAAGGAAAAATGTGTGCCGCTAAGGCTTAATATAAGTAATTTAAAATATTATATAAATATAAAATATATTAAATCAATTAATCAAAAATAATAAAAACACTAATGAAAAGATCTAGCTATTCGCATTTGAAATGTGTATTATTCATAAATGTAAACGATAAGCTTACCAATTAACCGCATCCGTGTGTTTTTCGGATTCTTTTTCATTATCATCCAAATCAATTTCTTCCATATTTTCAAATATTTTGACGTCACAACGTCACGCCTTATAAATTCATACGCAGGTACACAACACACACGTACAAACATACGCACACATTCAACTCTCAGACCAGAGGTAGTGAACTATACAGTGAGACTACGAAGCACCGCACAAAGAGGAGACCCCGAGTATAGGATACGCTGTGTAATATATTCCATCTCATTCTTTTGCACGTTCAATGTGAATGTTTGTCTCTTTCTATAACGCCCCAAGTTTTCGTGTTACACTTGATTTTACTCCTCATATAATTTCCATACCAGGCCCTATAACTCAAATCGTTTCTTAAGGAGTGAAGTCAACATTTTGAAGAGGACTGGCTCAGCCAGAAAACCATACGGGATCGGTTATCGGATGTTTACGCTGCGGAACAACTCGACTCGAGAGCCCCGAGGACTGCTCTCGGAGGAAGGCGGTCCTGGAGACATTCGACTGTTAGCCAGGACACGAAGCGCATCAGGCCGAAACCGAAATATTCTCTACAATTTCAAATCTGTCAAAGTTCCTGTTTAAAATAAAATACCTTCTACAGGAGTAAACTCCAAAAATCTAGGTGTTCACTTCTCATCAAACCTTTCGTAGGGTAGACACATCGCCGCTATTTCTCGTAAGGTGAATTCGACATTGCATAAACTCAAATTCCACCATAATTCTTTGTCCGTTGATCTGAGGATCAAGCTGACCACGACTTGAATTTTCCCTCACTTAGATTATTGTTGCTTAGTGCATCATAATCTCACAAAGGAACTTGATCTCAAACTTCAGAGGTTGATCGACACGTGCATTCGATTTATTTTCGGTCTCCGGCGTGATGTTTACATTACACCGTACAGGCTCAGGCTTAACTAGGTTATCAGTTAACAGTTCTGGTCTTCTACATATTACATATAGGAAGTGGTGCTATTTTATAGTTTGGACGCCAAAGGGATTGATTTTTGATCAAATAAAACGTGCCGATAAATTCTGGACCGAAAAAATGGAGAATAAATTAGCAGATTTCTTTCACTTTTGTTTGTTACCCGAGATCGTAAATTCTAGACGCGCCCGACAACTTTCAATCCGCAAACCCCCTCAAATCATCGAAGCCCAGAAGGCCACGCGTAAGAAAAAGTAAATTCGCGACCGACAGACGACAAAAAACTATGATATAAATATATGAACTGTAACGTGGCATTTCGGAAAGACATGCCCGTTACAAGGTACTCCCTGAACCTTGGGCGGAATCCAGGAATAAGGGTTTCGGAGATCGAGTCGCGAGATAATAATAGAGAGCGCCAGAACTGGAGTCAAGCATCCGGGCTTCGACAGGGACGAAATAGCAAATTTCGAATAAGATATTGCAGGTTTTTGTTTTTATTTTTTTTTTTCGAGTACACCGGCCACAAGCCAGCGACCAACTCCGACGCCGAAGATATTTCGAGGCAAGGCGAAACCGCGGAGATCTCGCGGGAAGGATACCGAGGCTGCGGAGGGGGAGGCAACGCAGATCCCAGCAGCGCGGGAATCCAAGGCGGACGCGATTCCCGCTTGCGGCCGGCGGGCCGCAGCCTCCCCGCTCGCCCCGCCTACGCCCGACCGAGGCAACCGCGAGAGACCAGCGAGCGACGAGGGAACACCACGCCGCCTACAACCCCAGGACCCGTGCTGCCAGAAAGCGAGTAAAAAGTACCCCTTCCACAGATCCCGCGCATGATCACAGCTGTGTGACGTTGTGTACGTGCGCTCTCTTCATTGCTTGGTAGGGGAACATTTCCCCTCGATTTGTCAGCTGACTCGGCATCGTTCGGCTTCCGTCGCCATCCCGACACACCGACGTGCACCGTTGACGTTGTGTGAGATGCGCGCAAGCTGCTAGGGAAGGGGTACTTTTTACTCGCTTTCTGGCAGCACTGCCCAGGACCCCGTAGAGCTGCGCGGAAGACGACATCGCGATCTAGCCTTAAGTTCTGCGCCGCGTAGCGACGGCAGGTGCGCGTCAAGTTGCGCAATCTCCAAAATCGATGACAGATCGATTGTTGCGCATTCTTAGGGTGATGACGTCACTAAGGATTAGCGTGACGAGATCGGCGTTGCGGCCGATCGACCATCTGAAATCACTTTAGTTTTGGCGACTAACCGAGGCACTGCGTCAAAGTAGCGTCTGGGCTTATGTTATATTGCAAAAAAAAAACAGTGTAGTTGCGAGTGGCGATGAGCTGCCGAGATCACGAGGGAGTGGGAAACTTCGTGAGCTGGGGGTCGATTCTGTACTAGACGCAATGAAGGATCGCTATGAAGCGACGCAACACGAAAGGTCGCTTGCGAAAGCGACGCTATTATAAAAAGCGATTCCGTACCGGGTGCTATTTCGCGTCAGGCGTTACAAGCAAGCGGTTTCGCCAGCCCAATGGTTGCGTTCAAACCGTGGTTTGAACCTTCCGTTCTAAAAGAAGCCGTGAGCCTAGACTTGTCAGGCCGCGATATAACAGTTTTGTCATATTACATTGCTATTTGCAGTAATAATAAATAAACCATCAAAATTTTTGTGATTTCGAGATTTGTGACATAAGAATCAACGTACAAAATGAAGTAGGTAAGGAAATAATATATGAGATTGATATTTATATGAAATTAATACATAAGTAATGATATAATACATTTATATTAATATATAAGAGATCATAAGCTTAATTATGATCTCTAGAAAAGTTTTGTTTCATTGTTCTGTGTGTTAGTTCTGTTAGCTGCATTTATTCACAAAATTGCTATTTAAAAAATCTGTTATAAGACGTTATAAGACAAGGCATATTTATAAGATGATAATGGCAGGTTTTATGATGTCACATTAATATGAACACGGATTTGTTACAGTCCTACTGTAGCCGGATTCTCCAACTCTTTACCGAGTACTATCGATAACGTTAAGTGGCGACGTTTGTCGCTTGCATTATCGATGGTTGAGACAGACAGTGATTCTGTAACTACGCGTCATCGAACAAAATCGTTGCAAGATGTGCTGTTTGTGAAACGACAAAAGTCGACAACTTTTATTGAAATGTGACAACGTCGCATATCATTACTATAAATTTTATAGGGACTTTGGTGATTTTAGGTAATATAATGTAAAGTGTCAGTCGCATCTGTGTAAATTTATATAAGCGCGGATAGCTTGCCCATTGTGTCAACAATAGTGAAACTCCTTATTCCTTTATTTAAACTACCGTACTTAATTCTTTGAACCTACCTTGTTACCTATATCTTGTTTCAAACTATGGCATCGTAAGTATAATATAACAATTATACATCATTTTATAATCTGATGATATTGAATATCAGTACGACATAATTTATAAACGTATATCTAAACGCTTCGTAGAAAAAGAATTAGAAGCGGACGGGCGACGGATGCGCAATTAGCGGCAATGGTGCAGTTTATCGAAACACACAAAGGGATTGCGGAAGGGAAATTCCTAATTATGAATGGAAAGGAAGAACTCCGTAAAAAATGGGATCAACTGGCAAATACTTTAAATATGACCAAAGGTGCAACCAAAACCACATCTCAATGGCAAGTAGTACGTATAATCCAAGACATAATATTTTTAATTATATTCTACCAATTGCAATATAAAGAACTTGAACGACCAAATTTCATGTACACAGACTTGGAGAGATATGAAAAGTCGAACATCACAGAAAGCACGTAAAATTAGAAATCAGCGTAATGCAACAGGCAATAAAGAAATTGACGAAGTTCCATTGACACCATTAGAGCTAAGAGTCATTGGAATCATTTGCAAAAACTACGTTGAAGGTAGCTCTGACTGTCCTGATAGCGTTCCCGAAGAATGGGTATTTATTATATAGTTTATGGAAATTACATTTAAGTTGACATTGAAGTAGTTGAATACATGATTTGTAATACACTATTAATACTCCCATTGTACCATTAAGTTTTTGATTCATTGACTTGAAATAGGAGTTACAAGAACAGCTTGCTGCAGGCGACTCCTCACCATCATTAAAACCTCCACGTGTAGTTAGCATCTTTGACCACATAGCGAGTACATCAACATGCACTGATGTTTTTGAATCAGACATTGCCAATAACTATGGAGATAACGGTATGACTTTGTTATTATGAAGTATTCCGAATCGTTGTTCCATTTCGAACATTATTATTTTTAATACCGATAGAAAACCCCAATGTTGACCTCATTGACTGGGAATATATGGAATTGGGCAACACTGAAGAAGGCATTGCAGAAAGTAAAGTGTAAGTCAAAAATATAAACGAAAATGTAGAAAAACACGCACTAATAGAAACATTGGATGTAGAAAACAAATCGACAACAGTCAATGCCAATAGCCGCCGATACTTCAAAGATTCACAAAAAAAAAAAACCTTACACAACCGACAGTGCCCTAACTACAGGAACAAGAAAACGTATGTATTCTCAATTTTCATTAAACTTAGAATGTTGTACGTGATTCTGTCATAAATGTTACATGTGTACAATATCATCATTTATGAATTTTAAAGAACACTGATACGATATCGAATATAGACTATGTACTAACAATTATGCTATTCTGTTTCAAGGAAGACAATCTGAACAATTATCTTCTACACGGGACCAGTTTGCAGCAATTGCTGAGTCACATGTCCAATCAATGATGGTTAGATTGTAATTTCAGTAAAACATTTACATGAACTATTTTTGCAGATGCTAGCTGAAGCTGCAAAATTACAGGCAGAAGGGACAAAGCGTCATGCCGATGCTATGGGTCGATTGGCAGAAGCGATGGAACGGCAAGCTGATGCAGCTGTGCAAAACGCTACCAATGAAAAAGCGAGAATCGAAGTCATGTCTCAGCTAGTAGAAGTACTATCACAGATTTTACCAACTTACCAATAATAGTACAGTATAGTGTAGTGTAGTGTAGTGAGTATAGGACTTCATCGTAAACAACAAACTATTGAACATGGACCAAAGTTTATATCAATAAGTATTATTTAAATTCAAGATGCCAAAACGTATTATAGTTAAAATATAGATATTATGTACCCGTTTTATGATATACAAATATAATATCAAAATGTTGAACCGATAAGTAATATAGTGAAAATACAGATATATGTACTCGTCTTACAATATACAAATATAATATTAAAATGTTAAACCAATAAGTAATATATAAGAAATTTAAATACACATTATAGTTTTATAATATTAATAAATACATATATTATTATTCAGATTTTACAATTTATTTAAAATTCGGTAAACCAAATTTAATATTATGTCGTATTACATTGTGATATCCCTTGGTTTCAGGGACGCGAACCAAGCATGAACTACCCATCCCTTTGCCCAGGGTACCGCTATCCCTAAACGGCTAGCAGGCCCATACACCCGTATACTTGAGTATTCGCTAGGTGCGTGACCCCAGCGCCACCTTACGATACAACTTACGGTGGCTCTTTTTAGATATTTTACATGTACTAAATGCTAAATAGATGTTTAAAAAATTAAACAAAGTTGAAAAAAATATTATTTATGTTAAAAATGTAAAATTTTACACAGAGCGCATATTAAATTATAAGTTTTTACCTGGATCAGCTGAAAAAAGTAAGTAAAATTAACACAATAACTAAAACAAGTCTCATGTGAATAAGGTTAAGCAGTGTTAAAATCTGTCAAGAAGTTTATTGTTAAATTAATATTGAATGAAAAATAAGTATTAATATTAAATATATAACAATCTGAAATTATATAAAAAATAAAAAATATTTCATTTTGACATAATTATATATTTACGAAAATATCTAAAATTTTTATTTTCTTTATTTAATTTTTCAGATAAAAATGGAATTTGTGTTAAAAACCGGCTTTCAATCTATTACCCACAATATTATTTTCCAACCACAAACTTTAATAAAAGGTAAAAATTTAGTTCTGGCTGAACATGTGAGAGATGTTGAAGAACATCGAAAATTAAATCAAAGTTATTTAATTAAAGCGCGCGTCATTAGACAAGCATCGGTAAATTCAACGCCTTACACAACATCATTGAATGTAATAACACTTACATACTACAATTATCATTGTTTGGATTTTTTTTTAATTTTATTTTTATTGTTTTAATATTTCAGATTAATGAGACACGACTTGTGACAGATGTCAAGTGTGATTGTGTATACAATCAGAGCAAGAAATGTAAACACATCGCAGCATTAATTTATTTCATCAATAGTGAAAAGAGTGCAACAAAAACAAGTAATGAACAAGTATGGGGAAAACCTAGTGCCCGACAGTTTGCAAAAGATAAATATGCTAAAGGTAAACAATTTGGAGAAATGTTTCCCGCAAAAAGAGAAAAATGTTATGAGGCTCCAGAAATAGATATTTCTCAATTGTTAGAAGAATCTCCTTTACAACAGGTGATGGTAGCAAAAGCTAAAAATACAAATATACATACGGTCAAAAGAGTCATGAATTCATTACTGCAACAAGTCGAAATTAATTTAGAAAAGGAAGACTGTGAACAATGTGCAATTAATTTTCTAATTTCTTGTGATGAAAATACGTAATATAAAACAAATTTTAAGTTAGATAAGAAGTTAAAAGATTTTTACGTCGAAAAAATGGAAATGTCCGAAGAAGATATTATAAAACTATGCTGTGAAACTTTGGGACAATCTACTTGCACTGAATGGTATGCTGCTAGACAACTAAGATTGTCTGCTAGTAAAAACGTGCACAGTATTAAAGTAAGAAAAACTAAAACTATTGAAAGTCTGGTGTATGAAATATTACATCCAAAAAAAATTGATTGCGCTTCTACTAAGTATGGTTTAAATAATGAATCACTTGCAAGAGAAAATTATGAAAAAGTTAATAACTGTACTGTGAAACGTGTTGGTGTCACAGTTTGCAAATTTCAACCTTGGCTTTGCGCGAGCCTTGATGGAGTAGTTGTACTAGATGGATGTATCTCAAAACTAGTCAAATTTAAATGTCCCATTTTATGTAAGGATAAACCTGTGATAAATATAACTGATAATTTGTGTAATGTTAAATATTTAGAACTCATTGATGGTGCCTGGGAACTGAAGAAGTCTGATAGTTACTACACTCAAATTCAAATACAATTGTATGTGAGTGGGATGAATATTTGTGATCTTTTTATATATTCACCAATACCAGGTGGTTGTTGTTTAGTTGAAGTGCTTCGTGATGAAGATTTTTTAAAGAAAGTTATTTCACAAAGTGAAATATTTTATTTTCGAGATTATTTACCAGCTCTTTGTGCGGCAATGACTAAAGAACCAAGTACAGAGAATGATGAAAACATTGATACATCAAATACTGATAGTTGTGCTGAAAATGAAATTTACGTTGACAATAACAATAACAGTGAGGAAACCTCACCAGTGCGAATTTTTACAGAAAAAAAAAATTAATCCATCAGAATAATTATATTAAAATAAATAAGATGTTTTATTTTATATTATTAAAAGTTTATTATATCATTATATTACATTATTTTAATATTACATAAAAAAAGCTTTATTACGTGTTGCTAAAAGTTGAAATATGATTTATTAATGTATATTTTATGCCTAAGAATATGTATTTAATATATAATTCAGTTGTAATGTTAGTACATGATCCAAAAAATTTAATAAATTAACCAGTTCATTAAAAAATATCAATTATTTTGAACCATTAATTATATTCTTCATTTTTTTTTTTGGAAATTATTGGTGGTTGTAAATTTACCAAAACACAGCATACATGTATGATGTCATCTACACAATGAAATAGATTTTCAGGAAATTTATTTAATACTTGATAAAGTCTTAATCGTTGCATTATGCGTTCAATATGAATTCGTACTTTTGCTATGCTGTACGTTTCTTGAGTTTGTTGTGTTGTAAATTCAGATTTTTTCTCTAAAAAAGGTGGCATAACCATTTTTAATTTTTTTCCACTTGCATCGATAAATGTTTTAATTTCCGGAAAACCTTTGTCAGCCAAAACGACGTCACCATCTTCTAGAAGATCTAATAAACCTGATTCAATTGTCATTTGAGAGTCAGATTTACGACCACCAGCTACTTTTGATTTCAAGGAAATAAATCCTCCTGGAGTGATACCTATGAGAACCTTCGCAGTAAAATTTTTTTTATAATGCGAATAACAATAAACCCGATGATCAACATTAGCAGGAATTTCAATATTAAATTCAGTACAATCGATGATTACTCGAGTATCACTGTAATCATGATGAAAACACTCAGGCATCGTTGCTTGAACAACATCAATATCCGGCCAAAATACTAAATTAGCTGTCGTACTAGCTAATTGCTCCAAAATGTCGAAAAAAATTCTTGAAATCGTTGTTCTATGCACGTTAAATAATACGCCAAGAGCCGAAAAAGTGAGTCCTGTTTTTAATTTCATTAAAAATATGAACAGTCTATCTTTGTAACCAATCGTCGATTTTTTAGGAGGTTTTGTTCTGTCTAATAAAAAATTAAAATTATTAAATGTTACACCAGCAAGATCTATGAGTTGCTCGTTTTTTTTAACTGATGAAAATCCTTCAAACATATTGGTTACTTGAGTTTCATGATCAGCAAACGTTCTATGTGGTGTACCGCACTCCTTGTTAATATATTTTTTATTATTTGTAATTATTTTTGACGTCGACGCTTCCAGAATCTCTGTTTGTGTCTCAGCATCACATTTGTTATTAGTGATATACCGATTACAAATGAATGTTTTTGATGAAACATTGGAGGTAAAATATATATTCGCTTCACATGCCTGCTCCACCGTTTGATTCATGAATGTATTATTTTGATCACCTTCAGCTATTTCAGGCGGTTCTACAAAATTCATCACCGGATGTATCTCAGCCGTTGACGATAATGACTTTTTCATTATTCTTCTCTCCATGAAGCGTTTGTGTCTAGATGAATTAATTACGATAACAGAAATAAAAATTAAATTAACTATAGTAGGTATTGCTAAATTTTTAACTATACCGATTAATGTGACTTAATTTTTTAGTCGATTATTTCGATTAATCTAAATATATTAATCGAAACTAAATTCTTTTACGTACCTATTCAAAACGGCAGATTCGTTGACTTTACGTCGTCTATAAGCTGATGGAAAAATAGTTGGAGCGAAGTTGGGACTTGATTCAATATCTGATTTTTCACCGCTAATGAAGTGTTCACTGCATATAACATCCATAGGTTTTGGAGACCATAACGATCCATCAATACTTTACAAAAAAAAAATTAAACTATTACATACTCAGATTTCTTATATGATATACACATGTACATGATATTATTCTATAATATATGGTTATAGGTTATAGTAATACTTACTTTTGCCTTTTAACAGCAGCGATCCATTTTTTTCGCTGATTTAATTTCCAATTGGCAACCGGAAACTTATAAAATTTACAATTGCTATTTCGACTTGTATTTTTGCAATCGACTACACAACAACTTTGATGACCCATTTTATTTACTTTATTTAATTTAGTTGACACACGTGTTATTTTAATAGCCTTAAGTAAAAAAGAGCCACCCATAGTTCTATATTGTCCGCAGCGAGCGCTGACATCAGTTCTGTGTCCCCCACTATGCCTTACGCACCCAGCGAATAGCCTACGCGCCGCGTCAGCCAAGTCAGTGGTACGGAGTTTACCAAAAACAAAAACATAAAACCACCCCTGACTTGTGCCACCTCCACTGCGGTACGTAAGCATATCTTGAGTATATAAAAAACGGCCGGACCCAAAAATCTCAGTGTATTGACATTCATAGTAGTCTGCGCTCCGCTCAGCAAAATCTCAAACTTAAATCAATCGATGAAGAGTAACTTGTTCCTCCGTACCAAGATTATGCCTCTTATGGTCTAAATCCACCGTAACAACATTATACCTTTCATAATCTAAATTGTGTATGTATTAACCGATCTTGAATACGGCGAGCGAGTGCAAGAGGCGGAAGATTATTGCCGTCATCATCATCCATGTTCGCCATGTTAGGTATATTTGTCACATATTCATCTGGATCCTCATACATATCTGGTGGTAGCCCAAAATCAATACGCATATTGTGTAATACTGCACAGGCATTAACAATTTTTCCAGCCATTCCAGGCTCATATTGCAAAACTCTGTGTTTAGAAAGACACCTCAACGTACTTTTAAGCACTCCAAACAATCGTTCAACACAATTTCTTGCACTACACAATGATTGATTATAATTGAAACGTGGAGTTCCTTCGCGTTCATTAGGTAATGGAGTCATCAGCCATGGTTCCAAGGGGTAACCCTGGTTACCTGATAAAATATTCAACATTATGAGTAATTTATTTATCAATGAATCACTATGTTGAAAACTACTATTCATAAATGTTACAAGTATCAAGTTACAACTTACCAATAAGAAACGTTCTTTCATCTCGATTATATTCACGCTCCATTATGCGTCGTACAGGGGATGTACTCTATATGTATGAATCATCTCTTGCCCCAGGATAACGTGCATTGATGTTTAATATCTTCAAGTTACGATCACATATCTGCATGAAAAACGTTTTCATTATCCACAGTTATGTGTTCTATTACACTCGTATTTGCTACGTATCTACGTGATAACGGTTAAAAATCATACCGCCTGCACATTGAGTGAGTGATATCCATGGTGATTAACACATGCCTCCTCATGTTCTCTGGGCCCAAGCAATGCGACATGAGTGCAATCAATTGCTCCAATAGCTCCTTGAAATGGTTGAAGTGCGGTGGCAAATTGTGATGCTGCTCGTTTCCAGTCTTCCGGAGTCATGGGAAATTGTACCCATGGCCTTAGTAATCGTTCATTGATAGCATTTGAGACATCATGAATGCACCGACCCACTGACTGACTCAATGAGATACCCCACTGGTCTCCTACTGGACGTTGATAACAACCGGTGGCATAAAATCTCACAGCTGTTAATACCTGACATATGAAAATACTAAATATAGTTCACAATAAAATGCAAATTGGTAATTGGCATGCAAACATAATACCTGTGTTTGGACTGAGAGTCCACTGTCCCTCACACGTTGTTAACTAGGCTGTAGAGTGTCAATCAGGTCTGCTGCAAGTTGTGGGTTTATGCGCTATAATTCAATAAACTCTTAATTTGTTAAATCAAATGGGTCTTTCTCTCTTCGCATCAACTTGCGTTCCAATGTTCGTTCTAAACGCCCAACTCTATAATCTAAATTTAATATATCTATCGCAAGATAACCCTCTGCCATCCTGTGAAAATTTTAATGAATTAAAAATTTAAAACAACTTGTATTACACCTCATAATAAGTTTACACGGATGACGCGTAAACATCGAAATGCTTTATAAACAAACATAACCTATCAGTTATCAGATTTCATTGAATCAATCATTTGACTTGTATGATGAAAACATATATAATACATAAAACTTGGCACTTACCTCAACTATAGCCAATATACTTCAGTATTAATAACCGAATAAATTAATTCACAATGACACAAAAGTTCTTGTAACTCCGTATAATGGCTTCTTACTCTTTTTCTTTAAATAAGGCGCCTATTGCGCGTAGCTTATATATGTAGTACTATAAAACACAACGTTAAAGCCTACACGAGCGTTCTTCAGCCCTCGTTAAGCTAAGCAGCATTCGTCGATAGTTAGCGACGCGGCCGTCCGACAAATATCGACATCACGGCTGTAGAGAATCACTTCAAACGAAAAACGTCGATAGTATTGGTTAACGATAGCGATAATTATCGATAGCGAGTTACAGAATCCGACTACTGAAGTAGTAAAACGTTCCCACAAGCACAACAGTAAGCCAAGGAAATATTTGATCGAATATATGTTGTAACGTGGCATTTTTACTGCGCGTTCCACACGGCTCCCCGAACTCCAGACGGACCATAAACTTAGGGAGCACGCGGAGCAGACCGCGGCTCATTTCGAAAAAGAGCGCCAGGACAACGGTCACGCATCCGAGACTCTGAAAGGGGACCACAGTCGGTCTAGCGAATACGACTTTTCAGATTTTTGTTCATTTTTTTTTGGGTGGCGAGTAAATGCGGCCTCAGACAGGGGATCGGCAGCAAATTCGAACGACGTTACTGGATGGCAATCACGGCGGATCGCGACGAAAGGAGGGCCTCACACGAGGCTACGGAGAGAGCGTCAACGGAGAGCTCTGCCGCGAGGGAATCCAAGGCGGACGAGATTCCCGTTGGTGGCCGGCAAGCCGTAGCCCCCCCCCTCCCGCCGTCAACCAGCTGACGACAGACCCCCTCGCGAAGTCGTCACCACGCCACTGTCGAGCTACGGGGTACCAGAGACTGGCCAGCCAATCAACACCCCGCGACAGCGGAATTCAACGATAGCGATACGCTAGGCTGTAAGAGTTTCGTAACGAGAACCCCAATTAGATCGGGAGAATTTTGGCTACGGATAGCGCCTATGTTCGAGGCATGTTCGAATTGCGGCTCCGATTTGCAGAGCTCGTCACTTGAGTCCTGGCGACCAGGGGGAGTTCACTCTTTACCCCCACTCCAAGCAATTTTGGCAGGCTGCAGGAGTAAGGCGCGACAAGTTACGAAAACAAAATTCTACTAGAAGTGAATATTTTAGAGTGGTAGAACTGCTAATAATAGTAATGTGCACATGTGCAGCCGGAAAATAATATTCTGCCATTCTTGTATCCTATGTTACTGCGATTACATGTGTAAACATTGGTTATCTTGAATTTTTTTGTGATTTCGAGCATTATTTGTCATTTACTATTTATTATTGATTTGTTATTTTTATTTAAAATTATTTATTTTTGGAGCTGACTTTTATTGCTATTTAACTATTTACAACTGCAATTTTTAAAATGATATTCTCTTTCATTTAAACTTCTGCGCTTAAATTTTCTCCAATCACATTACTCGGTAGAGGGCGCTCTTAACATCCTAAGTAATGCTGACATGTTACTATACTCTAGCAAGAAATAACTATAGAAATATAGTAACTGCGAATTTTTCAATATTGTGTTGGTACAGTGTACTTCTGCAGCCTGCCAAAATTCGCTCCCATCTAAAAGCATTGAGTGAACTCCCCCTGCTGGCGACGTTTCGCGGTGGTCACGATTGAATCAAACAAAAGTTAGAAAATTGTGTGTGACATGGCGGAGACCGGTGTCGGAGAATTCATCGTGTCGATGCGAAGCGGTAAGCGCTTGTAATTCTTTGCGAACATATTTCGAGCACAAGTTAGATTGGCGCACTCGTAAACGGTCGGCCCACTTGATTATTGAGTTAGAGTAGCGCTCGAAATTCGTTTGTCGATCCCCTTGATGATGACCGTAGCCTGAGTTTTCGCGATAACGCGTAGAGTCAAGTTGATCCCTGTAAAGTCTCGCGTAGAGTCACGGTTTCGAGTGGGGGACAATTTCGTTTCGAAATTGAGTGTGGCCAAATTCCGCTGCATGGGGTCTCGTCAAGTCTGCGTATGTAAAAAGTGTCACCTCTCGTGTGGGTCGCGTATCACTGTGCGTGGATGCTCGGTTTAGCGGGACGGGTTGCGAACTTTTTGGAAATAGTGACTACGACTGGAGCTCGGATGCGTCATAATACGCTACACACAAGCACGAAAAGAAAAGCTTCCTAGATTTATTAATTTGGTCGCGGTTAGCGCGTCGAGTCACGTCCTTTTGGTTTACACTGAGAGAAATGAAGTTCAGAATTCTGGTACCTAATGCTAAATTCTATCGACATACCCTTTACGCATATGACTTCGTACAAAAAAAATAGAGAATAATGATTTTAGTATGGCAATATTTATAAATGACATAAATCGCTAGTCACGTTTGGCATCACATAATGTAACACTCGGAAGGTGTACCATTCTTTGCACTGTTTGAAACCTAATCTAGTATGGTAGAAAATACTAACAAGTCGAATAGTAACTGATGTTTTACGCATTAATTAGTTTTGCTACTGATTGTGGCATATTTTCCATTAGCAATCATAATTTTCAAAACTCGGAATCCCATTATGTGCTCCTTTATGACACGTATCAGATTCTATGCTGGTATAGGTACGATTCTGGTATACATGGCGAGAGGTAACCGATAGTGAATAGTATATTTGGCCAGTGTGAAGCACTGATTACGATACTGTATGGCAATCCTTGACTATCTTCTTAGATTGCGTGATACATGTATAAGGCCATTTTAATGCCCAAGTGATACAAGCATTGTTAATCGTCACTAGGCGTCTGCTACAACGCTGCATGACAATTTCTGCTGTTCGCAGGGTAGTAATTAGTACTAAAGTAGCGAACCAGTCTAGTCAATAAGCACCTTTTTTACGATTTTCAATTACAGTTCTCCTAAAAATATGGTTGAGGTGTCATTCGATTCAGAATCGCATCAAGTAACTTTTTGAGAAAATTCAAGATCCGCAACAAAAAATTACAAAGGTTGTAAGCAATTGAGTAACACAAAAGGGTTTTTGTTTTTCGTGAATATCACGAAAACTATTGCAGATATCGCAAATGTAAACAAAGATTCATAAGGAGCAAGTAATTTCCTACAGGAAAGTCTAAACTTCCGGAACTCTACCACCAATATTTATAATTTTAATCTGGAGGTAAAAATAGCGCTGAAAACGGACGGTGTGATGACCGTGCGCTCGGCACGATTCGCTCATATTTACAACAAAAAATCTTTTAACCCATTAAATATGAATATGCAGGGACGAAAAAAATTCAGGTACCATTTAGACACATGAATGAACAATAATCCGTAAAAAAACAATTTTCCGTGATTTTTCAATTAATCATGCTCTTGTTAATCAAGTCGTTTTTATAATTTGTGAATCAACATAAAAACCCCTGTCATATTCCAACTAAGACCAGAAAGATTTTTTAACTTTTGGAATTCTTTCTTCAAAGGGTTTGAAGGAGATCCCCATTTGTAAACTTTTTCAATTTCGATTTTTCATGTTTTAATCAAAAATTTAAAGAATGAAAATTTTTAAAAATCAAACAGAGCTACCAAAAAACTTTTTTTCAAAATGTTTCGATTATTTCAGTTTCTAATCATTGAAAAATATACAAAAATAATTAAAATTTTTTTTTACTTTGATTCTTTAAAATATTGTTATAAACAAGTGCAATGTTTATGAGATTATCGAAAATTTGTTTTTGACGAATAGATAGTCGATAAAAGCAATGATTCTTAGGAAAAAAATCCTTTCATAAAACTAATTCCCTATAATTTTAAAACGCATTTTTTAACTAACACCTTTTTTTCGTCGCTGAAAATTAATGCTAAGAAACCATTATTTCTTTAAAAATCATTATTATCAGTGCTCTTTCATATTCTGACAAAAAACGATTTCTTGTCCATATCCTTATTGTTCATTTAATAAACAATCTGTTATAAACAAATGAACATCCGTACTATATTTTTCTTCATGTACTACCAAAAAACACGAAAACAACCCTGCACAACTTTTTGATGAAAATACTTTTTTCCCATTTTTTACATCATTTCAAATATTCTCATGTCCTCGAGGTAGCCATTTTTTTCAAGCTAACCATAACTTTCAGATACCAAGTATTAAATGAAGTATAGTGAGTATTCAAAAAGTTTACAAATGGGGATCTCCTTCAGGTTCTTAGTTTGAAAATGACAGGAGTTTTTATGTTGATTCACAAATTATAGAAACGACTTGATTAACAAGAGCATGATTAATTGAAAAATTGGGGAAAATTATTTTTTTAAGGATCAGTGTTCATTTATATGTCTAAATGGTACCTGAATTTTTTCGTTCCTGCATATTCATACTTAATGGGTTAAAAGATTTTTTGTTGTAAATATGAACGAATCGTACCGAGCGCACGGTCGTCACATCATCCGTTTTCAGCCCTATTTTTACCTCCAGATTAAAATTATAAATATTGGTGGTAGAATTCCGGGAGTTGGGATTTTCCCGTAGGAAATTTCCTGCTCTTTATGAATCTTTTTTTATATTTGCGATATCTGAAATAGTTTTCGTGATATTCGCGAAAAACGAAAACCCTTTTTTGTTACTTAATTCTTTATACCATTTGTAATTTTTTGTTGCGGATCTTGAATTTTCTAAAAAAGTACCTAGACGCGATTCCGATTCGAATGACACCTCAACCATATTTTTAGAAAAACTGTAACTGAAAGTCGTAAAAAAAGGTGCTTGTTGACTAGACTAAACGTTGTCAATCGAATGTGGCTCGCGTTGCCACGCTATTGGTCGAATCAAGCTAACGCGCGACGTCTTTTTTCCCGGACGAAAAGCGTCTGCTGCTGAGCTGTATGGCGATTCTTCCCATTCATATGGGTACTAATTGCTAAGCGAATAGTATCGCGTGCCAAATAAAAGGCTAGCAGTGCCAGTTCGATTTCATTCTCTAACGGTCGAAATACAAGTATTTCTCATTCTTGTGGGAACAGTGTGAAGAAGAGCATCAAAATGGATCACTTGTTAGCTGAGTGGGGCTTGGAACACATCGTATCCCTTCTCAAAGGTGAGTACAGCACTGTTATTATTTTATCATCAATTATCAAGGTACGCAAGTGCTTAATTTCGTATTTCCTTTTTCGAATACGATCCGCAGTTCCTAGTTTAAAATTTATAGTTTAAAAGTTTTTTTTTTTCTTATTCACCGTACACCTCGAACACAACATTCATTATATTTCCACAAGCATATTAACTCACTAATTCGTGCAGCTATCTTGAATCCCTAATAGACGTACCATTATTCATATGTGCACCCTAATAGGATATACAAGTCTCATATACCTATGTATACGTATATATGCAGTTCTATTAGAGTAGGATCTATAGATCTCTTCACTTTGCTGTACACATATTATAGGTACAAACACAAAGCTGTGCCAATTTCTTTGTTAGTATATTCAATTGAGCTTTCCACGGGTAAGTTTGTAAAATAATGTATACATATGTACATTTTCAGTATAGTAAAACATGTGCATTTATATTATCGTATGCTGCGCGAAAAATATACAATGTACAATACAATTATACAAAATAATCGTCCGATTTTTTCTTAACTATCGATTTTTTCCTGTATGAATCGTAAAATTTACTGATTGTATATTTTTCGTATATTTGTATATACATAGCTCATTCGCGGAATGTAATGAATATTGGTGTTTCCAGTTTGCTGGCCTCTTTGCATGTTGATTCTTTTGCCTCTGTTTGTTATGTGAATACTTTGCGAATACTATTTGATCGACGTATAGTTTTCATACATTGTCTTGAAATTACACTTTTGTTTTCATATTTATCAGTCATTATCTGCATGATTTTGTCAATTTCTTATTTACTTTCAATTGCTTGTGTTATTTTCCAATTCAGCTGCGGGAATATCCCTATCCGATTTCCCGACCCTAAAATTCGACGACCTCAAACACGTTTTAACGAATGTCAACGATTTCGTATACTTCTTCGAAAAACTAGAAGGGTGACGTAAGATTAATTCAGAACCGCAGGTACTACTAATCCTCCTTATCCTCTCATACTTTTATACGCTACTCCTTACTGTCGTTGCTGAGTTATCCTATAAATAGGTGATTTTATCATTTCATACGTCTATATACTTAGGTATAATTGTAAAAAATATAAAAACGCACTGAATGTTCATTGCATGTGAGGTGGCATATCCATCGTCGTAATATTTGCATACGTCATGCTGTACGAATAATTGATGTTCCACAGAATAAGATAATGTACTTAATTGAAGGTGCATTTATTTGAGTGTGTTATTCATATTATTGTCAGATTAACCAGAGGGTGGCAAAGTGGAGCGCTGGAAGCCTTCCATCCTTTCATTTTGAAAATTGTTCGTTAACCGACTCAATAATAGACCCGCAGAATTTTGATACACTGCCAGGTACACGAGTCATGCTCATATTTTTATATATATGATACACTGTGATTCAGAATTCGCGACGAATGTTTCACAATGTCAATCCTTGAAGTTGAAAATGATGAAATGAAGAAATTGAAACGGAATCTTGGATCTTAATTTTGATGAGGATTGGAAAAAAATTGAGAAAAATTATTATGATTGGTATTGTTTTTTTTTTCAATTAAAAAAATAGTCGCCTTTCAGAGGAATTGTTTTTTTTTTATCTCAATTTTGACAACAAGTGAGCCTGTGAAAGATTCGTCAAGAATTCGGAATCACCCTGTTTAGTTGAGATAGATAGCTGCAGATCCACATTATTTTTCGGGTTGATTTCGAGATACTTGATATTGTTTTTTTTTTTCTATGTAGACTTAAGCGAGTTAATATGTACAGGGCTAGAGCCCACTATTGTAATGCAGGAAAATATTGCAACAAATGCAGTACCCAATTCTGAAGGTCTAGAGTTATCGCAAAAGACTACCAGTAAATCTCCCACTCTTCTGGAACTAAAATCAGTTGAACAGCGTGAAAAACAAATACCCTGTACAAGCGGCACAATAAGTATCGCAGCTACTGATTCGGCACAATCGACGTCAAATTCCGACCCGGTCAAAAGATTGGTATGTTTTCACAGACCTTATCAAAAATATCCAATTAGGTATCTACAATTGCAGAATAATGTTCACCTTTCTAAAGGGAGACGCTGGACGCTTTATATTTATCAATCAATATTCCCCTTATATAACGTTATGGTATTTACCTCGAATATGCCGAAATTATTACGTCCTACGGAATCGATATTCGTACAACAATTGTACGCCGTTCATAGATGGTTTTAAATTTAATTTTGGAATTGTTACAGTCTGCTTTACATACCAATTTTTATAGGATCTACAAACATTATTGCAAAAGGACAGCGATGGAAAAGCTATTTTAATGGTGTACCGTAAAACAGGATATTTAACATCACGCCTTCGAAATCTCTTGGTTCAAAAAATAATTAAATGCAAACAAGACGAAGCCTTTGAAGATATTTCGATTGGTGAAGTACTTCCTGAGTTCAGGTACATTGAATTGTTAACCACGGTATATTTTTTAATTCGGGTGTCATTGCAATGTAGGTATATGGGGTAGTCCACCACTCCTGAAACGAATTCTTGTATACCGATTCTCCTATAGATTGAGCAGTCTAAAATGTGCATTACTCTAGATTTCTTGTATGGCATTTTGCGGAGATGAGGGATTTTCACGTGTTTATACAGGCTACATGACGTACGAAAAGACTGATCTGGGCAAATCCATATAAATACAATTTTATATTGACAGAATTACAACAGATGAATTTAAAAGCTGGGCAAAAGAAATCCACGAAGTTTTTCCTACTGAATCCATAGCAACGTATTACATCCCTTATGCAAAAGTACAAGGACAGCGTATCTGTGCATCCGGAAAGCTCTGGGAACATTTCCACTACACCAAAACTTTATTGCATAAGCGTGGCCTGTTACGCAATAAGCGCAAAGATAAATACACCAAGCCGGAAGTAAACGTCGAAGAAACATGCGAAATTACAGGTGCTTTGATTTAAATAATGATTAATTTTTTGCACCATTACTGACATAATTTTTCTGGGTGAGTGATACGTCTAGATGTATTTTATAAATTGTTGTAGATGAGGATAATGATAAACTTAGCTGGCTGAAAACTTATATTGAACCGTGGGGTCACGTGGTGGAATATTAGGACAGAACTTATCACATCAGAAGGCGCAATTTAATCAAAGATAATACATCCGTTGCGGATTATATAAAAACGTACCGCTGCTTGCGGCAAGAGCTGGGAGCTGAATTGGTATGGATCAATTGGAAAGCCAAAACGTTAATCCGATCTATATCTATTATATTACGCGAAGATCTATATATATATATACACCTATATTTTATCTATATATATATATATATATATGAACTGCACACATAACAACTATAAATATCGAATGAATTTTCAGATACATCGTGATTTTGAAAAACTTTATCCTGGAAAAAGTGATTCGCTGCTCAACAGATGGGATGCTATTCGCACACGGCTTTCTGAATTATTACAGGGTCCCCGCAAACCGAAAGGTTTGGATAACGAACTGCTGGTTAATAAACTGAAAACGTTGAGTCCTGGTAAGTAATGTATCTAAATGGTACGTGGACAGTAAAATTAGTCAAGTGTGGAATTAAAAGTCTGTATAGAATCACTATACGATGCAGGTGTATACACATACATAGGTATAATAAGCGGGGAATTTCACTTCAAATCGTCGAAGAAATGACTTGGTATGTCTCTTATATCGATTCACACTCTTTTTTACATGAAATATATAATATAAAACCATTAGATACGTATTTTGGTGTTCGTCTGAATTTTCTTTTTCAATTTGGAAGGTCGATTTAGCGTGGAATTCGCCAAAGAGCATATTATTAGAAATATTTGCAGAGAATCAAGATGCCCTGATATTATACCTTCTACCAACATTGGTTAAAGCGACACAAATTAAATACCAGCCAGTGACCAAGAAACGAAAAATCGCGGATTCAGAAAGCAGTTGCAACAGCGTAGGAAAAGGACGAAACAAAAAACCGTCAACCTTGGAGTCACAGGAAGCATTTGTTTTACATGTCTATGTAAGTATATTGCTGCGCGCGAAAGGGTACATTCCAACGTCATGGCACAAGCATTTGTGACGTTTACCGGGACATGGAATGTTACTGAATTTACACACGAGTGCTTCTTATGAATTTGGCTATAATGTGTGTGTAACTCACAAATTTGAGGCAGTTGATTTTTACATGTCATTTATAACTAATGATTACTTTGATTATTAATTTTCATTTATAACGGGTTACAGAATGCTGCGTCCGTGGAGCCGGCAATAGCTAATAAAAAGGCACAGCTACTACAGCAAGGACTAACGGCGCAACCCCACATAGTGCTTGTCGGACCGCTGGATAATATTCAAGCCAGCTATGTAGTGGTAGATGATGTCAGGTACACGACGACGTCTCCGCTGAGGGCACTAGATCTTACCTTTAAAACATTTTACGCTACCGATTGCCAGTATCCAATCCATGCGTTTCACATTTGGCTCTTCATTCAGAAGGTAGCATATGACATCACAAACACGGGTGACAAATTTGGTACCAATATAAATACCCTCATTGGAGAAGTGCTCTCTTATAATCAAGCCCTCTAGATTAACATACCGTAATGTCGTGCTTTGTGTGCCAGTGTATATTTCCTAGTAACTCCGAACTACTTCGGCACATAAGACTTTCACATCCAGCGTCCACTGTATTTAGATGTAACGAAGATTCTTGTCGGCGTGGTTTTTCTTTATTTAATTTATTCCGTAAACACAGACATAGAACACATTTTTTGGCAAGTACGCCTTCCTCGTCTTTAACAGTGCCCAATAACTTTCCTTCAGTCAGTAGCCTAGAAGGTACGATCGATCAATATAACGATTCAAATTCCACATCAAAGATTGATTCAAAAAATTTCGACTTCCAGTCACAGTGTGCGTCGAACGAATTAGGTGATGATAGTATTGCGGAGGTATTGCATGCGTTAGACAATTCAGACTGTTCATCCAGAACGTCTGATGATGAAGAACCCGATTTGATAGTACCTTCAAATTCTGTCACTCCTAGTATATCTACGGACACACTCACAGAGAAATTATGTAAATATTTAATGGAACAAACAAGTCATTTCGTAAGCAAGTTATACAATTTGTCCGATTTACCAAGAAAGAGAGTACAGTTCATAGTAGAGGAAGTCACTAACCTAGCCAATGGAAGTGCTGCATATGTGGTACGAGACCATGTACTAAGTCGTTTGAAAGCTCTGAATGAAAATCCTGAAAATTTATCCGAAATAACTGCTTTGTTCGATAAACTCGCAAATCCATTCAAAAATTTCGAAACTGAGTACTTTCGTTTCAAATACTTTATTTCATCTGGAAACTTAATTCTACCGGAACAAGTTCTACTTGGTCAAAGAAATGAATATAGAGAAGAGAACGGTGTACAAAAATTGATACATATTCCTGTCACTGCCGAGTTCGTACCCATTCGCCAAGTATTCAAAAAGTTTTTTGAGATGCCAAACGTGTTTCGGGACACGATGAATTACCTTCAACGTCTTCACGAAAATTCGGACATAATTTCAAATTTTGTGCAAGGCTCATTTTGGAAAGAGAAAATGTCAGCATTTGAAAATAAAATTGTTTTACCTCTGTTCTTATACTTTGATGATTATGAAAATAACAATCCTCTCGGGAGCCATGCTGGAATAGGAAAGTGTGGTGCTGTGTATCTGAGTATACCTTGTTTGCCAGCTGAATATCAATCGAAACTTGAAAATATTTTCTTATTCATTCTATTCAATACCATTGACAGAAAAGTGTTCAAAAACAAAATAATTTTTTCTCGAGCTATTGATGAACTTAAATTTCTTAGAGCACAGGGTATAACGGTGTCTACTCCAATTGGAAATATACACATGTACTTTGAATTGGCATTAATATTAGGTGACAATCTTGGTATGCATGGGATGTTGGGCTTCGTGGAGTGCTTCCGAGCGAACTTTCCGTGTAGGTTTTGTTTGGTTCATAGAGATCAAATCAACAGCACTTTTGATGAACGATCCTGCGCCTTGCGAGATATTTGTAATTATGACTATGGTTTGACATTAAATGATGTAAGTCGTACAGGAATCGTGGAGGAATGTGTTTTTCACGAACTAGGTAATTTTCATTCAACTCGCAACAGATCTGTAGATCCAATGCATGATCTTGGTGAAGGTATATGTCCACGTGACGTTTCAAAGGTATTACATTACTTCGTATGTGTTGTCAAATTATTTACCTTGGAAGAACTCAATTCGAGAATTAATGGATTCCATTATAGTTTTCACGACAAATCAAACAAACCACCTGAAATCACTCTCGCACGTTTGAAGAGCGGTTCTTTGTCGATGAGTTCTTCAGAAATGTTCATCTTTGTTCGAAATTTACCACTTATTATCGGTGATTTAGTTCCGGAAGGAAATATACACTGGCAAATAATCATACAATTAAAAGCCATAATTGAAATTATTTTGAGCAAAGCACACCAACCGACAACACATGATTATTTGGAAACATTGATCACTGAATATTTGACACTAGTTTCCGAATTGTTTCCGAATTCTCTGACACCAAAACACCACTTCCTACTTCATTACCCTCGGATTAATGCTCAAATGGGTCTATTATGGAAACTGGCTTCAATGCGGTACGAAAGTAAGCATAGAGAGGGAAAAATCACATCTCACGTTTCGATCAGTCGGGTTAATGTTTGTAGAACCATAGCTATTAAACATCAACTTCAACTAAATCATCGGTTAATGAATTATGTTCCCTACGCTGAATATGCCCATGGCCTGACGCGGAATGACCTTTTGACCAAGTTACCTAACTATGCAGATTTTTGTCCCGCATTGCCATTAAATAACAGTCAAGATGTGAATGTTACTGAATGGATAGAATTTTCAGGCCAACGGTTGAAGACTAATTCGGTATTAGTGAGCGCTTCCAAAACTGGTCCGAAATTTTTTATTATTAAAACTATTTTCCTGGAAAAAGAAAATCAAGTTGTTCTGGTGGCTAAAACTTTAGAACAATGCTTTTTCGATGTACATTATCAAGCCTATAAGGTTATACCTACAGATGAAGATTCATGGTGTTGTACTACATGGTCACAGTTTCGGTATGCATTTCGAATATCGCATATAGTTGCGACAAATAACAGCAGTTCCTATGTTATAAAGAACTGGTATTAGTTTTTAAAAATAGTATAAGTATTGCAAACACGTACCTGCATAGTATATACACATATACAGCTTGTTCAATAGATAATGGTTCTATTTTGGACGCATCGGACTTTTTTGTAAATAAACCCTACGCCAAAAAAATTGTATTTTGATCTCTGCCTTCACTTCCTCAAATTTATATAAGAGAAAATATAACATTCTTAAGCATATGTTAATACAAGTTTTGTTTTTGTCTACAACGATAACGCTTGCGATTGGAAACACGTCAAGAAATAAATTTTCTAACTAAATATTTGCTGATATATGTTTCAATTGAAACTTCTGATAATTATGGAATATACATCGATCGAATATTTGTTTAGACTTGGATGACTAAATTTTGGATAATATGAATAGTGAAAAATGGTAATTACTAGACCGATTAATAATATCTATTCGAAGAATATCAATCATCACTCTACGTATATGAGGAAATACTCCACATACATATAGCAAATCTTACTATCACCAGAAATGTGTTGTCTCATATATTATTGACGTAGATATTGCCATGCAACGTAAAGTATAGTCACAAGGTGTGGGTACGAATAGTTCACCATTGGAAGGCAATTGCTGCAAGTGAGAGACGTATTAAGTCACATACTTATATACTGTGTAATGACATACACTACTGCGAAGTTTATCCTATCAAACCAGTGAATGATGCTAATCAAATATGTTACCATTCCTTCACAGTTCTACATCTCGGTAAAGTACGCATTGTACACTTTCAGATACTCATTCAAGTGATGTCTGATGTCTTGCAATGCATCGTTTGCCATACATATAAGGACAATCCGCTAAAAACCTTGATGGAAATATGGCTGCGCGTGTATGTCATATGTTACCAGAATATTTATGTGTCCCTCAACTGCCATACAAATTTGGGTAATGAAAACCTAGATTTCGGGCTTACAATACCCGAAAATCGAACTCAATTTCTCTCAGTGTAGTTTACGAATTATTGTGTATAAGTAAGGTGGCGACTAGCGCACGTAGAAGTAAGACATCACCTAGATTTAATAACGATCGCGGTTAGCGCGTCGATTACGATCTCGATTACGTTTTTGTCTAGCGGTCTATGATTAAGTGACGATTAGCGTCGTAGTTAGTAGAGGACGATCGCGGGCAGCGCATCGAGTCAAAATTTTGTTTTTGGTTTTTGTGAGTTAGGGTATTATTAAGACAGCGACTAGCGCACGTAGGCCGTAGCGGTCTTCTAGATCTATTCATTTTTTTTCATTATTTTGTTTGTTCTTTCTTTTTTTTTGGTTAAATCTAAGCATTTGTATTTGGAATCGCGAAGAACGACTTTCGCAGTATTATTATTATTTTTATTTTTTTTGTATTATCGCTGGCGAGAAATATATTACTGGCATTTTATAGTGATTTGGCCAAACCACGTGTTGGCGTACGTGTGTTGTATCTCTCTCTACCCAAAAATTACCCCTCCCCTTTCCGCGGTACTGAGCTATCGAGTATATGGTCGCGGTATTTCGCATTACCGATTTCGAGGCGTGTTAATCACGCCAGGCGCCCAACAAATTTTGCGATATTGTTTTAGGTCCAGGGTACATCGTGGACGCCGATTTATTGTGCGCGCGGTAAGTTCTCGATCATTTTCTCCGAGTGACCGAAGAGCGAGAAAAATCCACGTCACAATGTATAACCATAGAGAGTTTGCAGCAGGACGGCTTATAGGTGCTCGAGGAAAAGAAAAAGGAGACGAATTGTGGAAGGCACTGTGAAAAAATTAATAAAAAAAAAAAAAATGATGGCAGGGACGACGGGTAGTAACGACGTTTGCCAGCGACAAGCGCACGGCATTTGCGGCTCGATCACGTGGCCTACCAACCACGTGATCTGGTCGTGGGGCTGGCGAAAGGACCCCATCTCGCCCCAGTCCGACGCGTACCGTCCGAGAGTGCGAGCGAGGAGGCGAGTGCAACCCACGGTTGAGTGGAGGGATCGCGACCCTCCACCTCAACGGTGCCTGTGTGGCCGGGGATTCTCTGTGTGGGAGCCGTGAGTGTGTTTGTATGCGTTCTGTGTGAACAAGGAGTGGGACGCATTTACTGTAAGCGGGCGGGAGGCCGCATGGCGACGACGCCATTTTGTGAGACCACAACGGGACGGACTGTAGCAGAATTTTCAACCTCTCTCTTTCTGGCCAATTCTACGGCGAAGCCGAAATATTTTCCTTGTGAAATGTAATGCTACTATTAAAGTTATTTCCTCTCCAATCTCTAAAATAGAGCGAACTCTTTACGTGCAAACCCCCCCCCCCCCCCCGATCCTTCCGCCTAAGAGTCATTCAGGAGTAAGTGTACATAATAATAATGATAAAAGCTCTCTTTAAAAGCACTAACAAGGGAATTGAACTCCTTAGGGTTTGAGAAAACACAAATTCAGTGGCAGAAAGTGAGTAAACTTCGAAAACTTCCTTATAAAAACGTTGATTTTTTGAACACTGTTTATTTGCAGTTAGTATAATTTACTTATAGATGAAACCATAATAGGTGAATTTTTTTATTCTCATTCACCAAGTTTCTACCAGAACTGAAATGAAAGCTTTGAAACGAGACTGAAAGCTTTGTGACGGTGGAAACTCCATTTTTGAAGAACAGTTCTTATGGCATTTTTCAGGTTTGGAAGGATATAAAAACTCGAGTCAGAGCCAAAGCTGTAAGCCTTAAAAATGCCCGCATCAAAACTGGCAATTTTCCTATGGATAATAATACGCTATCGGAAGAAGATTTGATGATCCTCGGATTGATAGGACCTGCTGCAAGGGAAGGGTGCAGGGTCCCTGATTCGGTGCCTGAAGAGATGGTATGTAATGAGAACATGAAATACAAAAACTGCTTACAGAAGATATTCTTTTAGATAGATTATATACCGAGTACAAGACGAGATCAAAATTGTGGCAAATAATTTGAAAAATATGCGTGAATGAACGATAATAACCGATAGTATTAAAGTAAGTTAAATTTAACGCTGAATAAAGGAACTCATTTATGTCGGATCAACTGCTCTAGCTCAGCCCCCATAAATGGTATACAAATTAATCCCTTCCATTTAAATGATTGAAAAGCCAAACATGTTTATTCATTTACATATTTCAGTCTGCAATTACACAACTGCGGGAAGCAGACGAGTCAGTTTTAAACGAGATACCTACTCATATATCAGTATTTGAAGAATACAATATAGTGTCGACAAGCACCACAATTGGTAAGCGTATGTCCCGAGCAGCCACGTGTATTACTAACAATAATGATGTATGATATGATGTTGTGGCAACGTGTTTTATTCGTAGAATCAGACACGGCAATAGGACAGGAGGAGGAACACACCATCCAAGAAGCTGATGAATTGAAGAACCTTGCAGAACCTGAAACATTGGTAGAAGTTGTCTGCAGTGGTGATGGCATAGCATCATCATCGCACACACCCATCATGTCACACCCATCATTGCAGCAGACAACCCCAAAGATAAAAAAAGCCACACACCCTGTCAGAGCCGTTCGCAGGAAGAAAAACAAAAGAAGAGATGATGTCTTTAAGACGGTTGTAGAAATGCAACAAAAGCAGAACGAAATACTTGAGGTATTTCTGTTTAAACTGTATATGAATAAATCGATCTGCAAATTATTATGCCAGTGGAATTGTGCAAACGTTTGTACTTATATGTTTTAGAGAATGTCACAGGCGATGGTAATGTCTGCAAATAACGAAGCCAAACGACTGGAGCTGGAGAAAGAGAAATTAGAAGTAAAGAGGCAGATATGCCAGGCTCTAAATTCAATAGCGGTAGCGATGACAGGATTCCATTAATCTCCATCATTCCTTATTAAAATTTTTTTTTTTTTATATGAAACTTTATGTATGATTTCTTACACACGGACGTGGTTTTGTTTTTAAGAATTTTTTCCTGTGACATGCTCAGAAATTGAGATGTAAAATAAAAACGCCGAATGAGTTCAGGTTAAATAAAGTTTTTAATTTTTTTGAACGCCCATCTTTTTTGGCAGGTTATGCACATTTTTTTGTTCGTTTTTTCTTAAATTCCGTAGGCTTGCCGGAAACCTTAAAACATAGTCAGCTGCAGAGTAAATCACAAAAGTTACTTTTCATAGCGAAAAATCGATGAAAGACAGTAGACTCTAAGGAAGCAATACAAATTTAAACTCACACGCTTCTTCTCATTCAAAACAATTCAAATTATATACAATTTTCGTCATATACAGGACATCTCAACGCTAGAGATATGGTATAAGACATATATATATATATCTATCAAGTCTCACCACATACATACAGTAATGCTCAAAAGTATTTTGAAAATATAAAATTCGTCATCACTTTGATCAATCGTTTCTCTTACTTTTCTTTATTTCAACTTCATTTTCGAGTAATCGAGAGATCATTTTTAACAACTATATAGAACATCGAATTTGTTTCAACAAATAATATTATTGATTTTTGTAGTTTATTCTTGCATGCGATTAACTCAATTACTATGTTTGTCAAAATACTTTTGGGCGCTACTGTATTTCATATGATTTTCCGGATTCTTCACGAAGTCACATATACACCGCCAACTACAAGTGCATAAAGTTGTCTCGGATAAGTTGCTGTTGTACACGGCGTCCCTCAGCAAGGCGTGCTCTTCCTTCAAGAGGTTCAGCAATACAAGGTCCGGGTGCTGGCATAGCATTAGCTTGTGCGACATCTTCCTAGGCGAACTCTTCAAATGGTATTCGATAATGCAACTCCATATTATGCAACATGGCACAAGCGTTGATTATTCTTCCCGCCATATCAGGCTTGTACATTGATAAACATTGCTGAAGCAGAAAAATGTATAAAATGACCATGAGAATTGTGGTGTCGTGCAGGTAAGAGAGAACAAGAGACGTTAATCGCTTGGCGGCTTTATTTTGACTGATGAGTTCTTCACACCTTACAAGCTTCTCACACCACACCACACACACATACACACACATTTATACATACACCACGCACTCTCTCATACTCACACCGCGTCCTCACGTACACTACACATTTTACCTCACCTTACAACGCAATGAAAGACGAAATCGCGATTGCACGGGATCGACAGCCTGCACAATATTCTGACGCTAAATATCGTCACTGACGCAGTTACTGCGCCAATTTGAGATGGTACAGAATCGCGTCGTACGCAATATATAACGCTTCCGAAGCTATGTCGACTTCGCGTCGGACGGTGTTCGATTGCGCCTAGTACAGAATCGACCTCCTGGATGTGGAGCGGTAAGCGTTGCTGATATTCTCGCGATCTTATTTCGAGAGCAATTGAGCGAGGGCTTGTCCGAGAAAGGATGGCCGTTTGTAATTTGGTTGTCAGAAAATCCTCGCCAATCATTTACCGATTCTTTCGTTTGGTGACCGTAGCCTGAGTTGCGCGTAATAAAGCAGAGCCAACTTCGGGTGATCGAGAAGGTCGAGTGGAGCCACGTGTTGAGCCGAGGCACTATTGTCTCAAATTTGAGTGAAACCAAATTCCGTTACGAGGGGTCACGTCAAATCAGTACGATAAAATATCATTTCTCGTGTAGGTCGCGAGCCGTCGAAAGGGAAGCGTTCGAATTCGCGAACCGCGTCGCGATGTCACGGAGAAAGTTGAGCTCGGGTGCATGTAGATTACAATTTTTTTTGTAGAGGACAGTTGCGGGTAACGCGGCGAGCCCCTTTTTCGTTTGGGCTTTTGTATTATTAGTTAGTAATAAGGTGGCGATTGGCGTCCGTAGGCATGTGCAATTTTTTTTTTTTGATTTATTACCGATCGCGGTCAGCGTGTCGGTCGGGATTGCGGTTCCGTTTTCGTCGAGAAGTTTATTATTAAGTTGGCGATCAGCGCCATTCCGTAGAGGACGATCGCGGGCAGCGCGTCGGGTCCAATTTTGTTTTTAGTTTTTGTGAGTTAGCGTTTATTCTTAAGGCAGTGACTGGCGCACGTAGGCCGTAGAGGTCTTCTAGATCTACTAATTTTTTTTTGTTCTTTCTTGTCTTTTTGTTAAACCCAAGTATTGGTATTTGGAATCGCGAAGAGCGACTTTTGGAGTATCATTTCTTTTGTTTTGTATTATCGCTGGCTGGAAATATATTGTAACGTTCTCAAATGTAACGAAAATAAATATGGATCCGTGAGTTTGATTATCAAGCCAAAATCAAAGGCGTAAATGAAGTGTCGTGAAATAACTTTAATTGCAAGATATGTGTTTCTCGTTTTAAGTCTGAAACAAGACTGTTTTTACAATAATGTTGGTTGACGTAGCAACCTTATTCTTTTGAAAGACTTAAGAGGTTTATAAACGTCTTTTATCTATGATGACTACTAGATCATTGAAAAGGGGGCAAAACGGGTGATTTCACCCTTTGTAACACTACTCCCCCCCGACGGGGACAACGAGCTTCTACGAAACAATTGCTAATGAATATCGATCTTTCCATCACCTTTACAGGCAATGAAGTCGACTGGAGATGTCTATCTAACATAACCATCTGAGCGAAATGCTGAAAATAATAGCAATAACGATCTGGGTCCTGATACATCAAATCTAAGAGATTAATTCCAGCTACGTCTCGATATTCCTCAAGAGGTTCTAAAAGTGTACAGACCTGGCGATCTGCTAAAAACCTCTTGGTGAAAGTTGTTTTTCCGCATCCGATATTCCCTTCAATTATGATCATAAGCGGTCGAGTTTTACTCAAATGAATTCCAAAAGGCAGATTCTTCTCCCAATCGATGACCGACTGTAAACAAGGTCAAGTCGATCACAGTCGTCAAGGGTGTACGTTTGGAGATCTAACCTCCAAGGATGTTCTTGGTCTTGAAGAGACTGTTCCAGGTTGATCTTCTTCAAATGGAGAAAGACGATCCAAGTGAACCACTTTCTGACGCGAATGAGAAGATCTTCGGATTCTAAAAACAACATCATTCATCCGGTTGACCGCTAAGTAAGGGCCTTCCCAATTTCTTTGTAGTTTGGGACATCGTCCTTTGTCTTCGGAGTTGAAAAAGCTAGACAAAATCTCCAAAATTGAATTTTAAATCTCTGGCTCGAATATCATAACGAGTTTTTAATTTGTCTGAAGCCATAGAAATTCTACTCCTAGCAAAGTGATGAATTCCCTCTAAACGTTGCTGTAATAAAAAGGCATGATCTGTTTGATGCTGTCCTTGCACAGGAACAGGGCCTTTCTCTAAATCTGACGGAACTCGAAGATTTCTTCCAGTGAGCATGAGGGCCGGCGTCTGCTTTGTCGTCTCATGAATCGCAGATCTGTAAGATAAGAGAAAAAGAGGGATCCAGGAGACCCAGTCTCTCTGATTCTGCTCTACGAAGGACGACAAATACTGTAGGAAGGTTCGATTCAGACGCTCTATCATGCCGTGAGATTGCGGATGCAAAGGAGTCGTACGAGTTTTTCTAACCCCTAAAATCTGAGTAACCTCTTTAATTAAGGTTGACTCAAAATTTCGGCCTTGATCAGTATGAAGTTTTAGAGGAACTCCGTGTCTACAAATAAACTCTTTAACGAATGCCTGTGCTACAGTGGAGGCTTCTTGATTAGCGAGAGGAACCACTTCAGGCCACTTAGTAAAATTATCAGCAATAACCAAAGCATATTTATTTCCAAAATGGGTTATCGGGAGAGGTCCGAGAATGTCCATCGGTATCCTTTCGAATGGAGCTCCCACGTTGTGAATTTAGAGAGAGCTTTATCCTTTCGCCCGAGTTCCTTTCTTTGCCGTGCAGATTCGACATCTTCGGCACCAATCTTCAACGTCCGTCCGGCAACGGGGCCAAAAGTAGAAGTTGCGAATTCTGCCCAGAGTTTTATTGGAAGTGAAGTGTCCGCCTGCAGGAGAATCATGATGAAGAGCAAGAATCTCCGGAACTCGTGTCCTGGGAACCAAAAGTTGCCACCTGATTTCTTTCAAGTCTGCAGATTCCCATTTTCGGTATAAAATTCCATCAATTGAAAGGATAGAGTCCCATTGAACCCAATAAATTTTCAAATCTGGCTCGGCTAAAAATATATCCAGCCAGTCCGGACGAGTTTCCGTTTCCTTCCAGGACACTTGAGTCAAAGTGTCGTCCTCTTGTGATTTTCTCCATTCCTCCTGGTTATTTTCGAGAGAAATCTTCTGTATTAAAACAGGAAACAGGGTTTCGGTTTTTCTCTAATCGTGCACACTGTTTACACTCTGACATTTCTTCGCAGGGTCTTCGAGAGAGAGCATCGGCGTTTCCATGATGAATTCCTGCTCGATGACGAATGTCAAAATCGTACTGTCCGAGCCTTTCTAACCATCTAGCTACCTGACCTTCGGGTGATTTGAACGAAAGTAACCACCTACGAGAAGCATGGTCTGTTCGTATCGAAAATCTCCTACCGTACAGATAATGATGAAAATGAACTACGGTCTTAACAACAGCTGAAAGTTCTCTACGAGTGACACAATAATTCCTCTCGGTTTTACTCAGAACTCTGCTGAAATAACTTATCACTGTCTCTTGACCTCCCTGAATGTGTGACAGAACCCCATCTATTCCTGAAAGAGGGGCATCCGTATCTAAAATGAAAGGAAGTTCGACCTCGGGGTAAGCTAAAATCGGCGAAGAAATATGATTTTCTTTCAATTTCTTGAAAGATTCTTCGCATTCCGGGGTCCAGTCAAAAGGAATCTTGATTCCGGTCAAGTGATGGAAAGGTTTAGCTATACTACCGAAATCTTTTGCAAATCTTCTGTAATACGTACAAAGGCCTAAAAAGCATTGAATTTTTTCTTTATTCTTAGGTGTCGGCCAAGAAGAAACCTTCTCTATTTTGGATGGGTCGGTCTTCACACCTTGTGCTGAGACGATATGTCCGAGGAAGACTACTTTTTTCTGGAACAAATGGCATTTTTTCGGGCTCATTTTTAGGCCTGCTTGCTTCAGCCTGGCGAAAACTTGTTTGGGATTTTGAACTTCTTCAAAGTTCTTGCCAAAGACGATTATACCGTCTAAATAAACAAGGCAAATTTTGCCATTGAGCCCATGGAGAACAGCCTCCATCATTCGTTCAAAGGTAGCCGGGGCATTACTTAAACCAAATGGCATAACCTTGGACTGCCATAATCCTCCTAAACCCGTAACAAAAGCTGTTTTTTCTTTATCTAGAGGATCCTTTTCGACCTGCCAGTATCCGCTCTGACGATCTATGGTGCTGAACCAAGTTGCACCAACTATCAGGTCGAGTGTCTCGTCGATTCTGGGTAGAGGGTAAGAATCTTTCTTCGTTATATCATTCAGCTTCCTGTAATCGATACAAAATCGTTCGGATCCGTCCTTTTTGTTAACAAGGACGATTGGTGAGGCCCAGGGACTAGACGATGGTTCAATCACATCGTTCATTAACATGTCTTCCACAAGCTTCTTCACCTCTTCTCGGGCGTTGAGAGCGAGTCTTCGAGGAGCTTGTTTTATTGGTGAATTCTCTCCGACGTCGATCTTGTGCTTGACGGAAGTACGTCGGCCTTTATCACCACTATCTTTGGCGAAAGAATCTATAAACTCTAGCAGAAGAGATTTAAACGATTCTAACTGAGCTAAATTCAATGAAATCGAAGATTTCTCAACAAGGCCCTGTAATGTAAAGGAAAGTGTTGTTGAAAATCATCGTCTGAAAGTTCTATTTCCTGAATTCTAGGAGTCCAATAAATTGCATTCCTATTCGTACAAAGAGTTATTTTGCGATTGTGTGAAGCTAGTGAATTTCTCTTAGTCGAGATAACACAGTTATGAGCTGTGAGAAAGTCTATTCCCAAAATACCTTCATCCTCTATATCTGCTATAAAAACCTTATGTGGAGAGTCGATACACCCAAAAAGGTTAATTTGGACAGTAACCTGTCTTAAAACCAGGGTCGTCTCTCCAGTGGCTGTTCGCAGGGATAAAGAGGGAACAATCTGGTCATCGGATTTACAGAGATCCGATCGAACTACGGTTACTTCCGCGCCGGTGTCTATCACCCAAAGACAATCGACGCCATTTACAGTACCGTGCGCGTAGAGACCAGACTATCGTAGACTTCTAATTAAAAACTGTTCTCCAAGAGGGCTTCCACTGTTAACAATCTGCGATGATTTTCGCCCCGACAAATCATCTGAAATTAGTTTTTTGGACGAGTTCCTGTTGAAGAGCTCGACTGAGGATTTGCTTCCCCTATTTCTATATCTTTCTTACGCCATTTATAAGAGTTCGGATTCGAACTCTGCATTGATTCTCCAATAATTTTTTTAATCAGAAAACAACGGTTGGCGTCATGTTCTATTTTTTTATAAAATATACAAGTCAAGCCGGTTTGATTTGTCATAACCGCGTTCTTAATTCCACGCTTGTTTTTCTGGTCTTAAAAAGAACCACGATTTCTTTGTTCAAAATTAATATTGATATTTTTATTTCTATAATTTTGAGGCTTTGACTCTTCCGAGTGCTCAAAACCTCGTCTGAGGTGTTTTTGTACACCTCAATCCGCCGAAGCTTGCTCAACCCGAAATATTGTTTTCGCATTGCCTCCACCTCAAGGGCTTTGGCCGTTGCCTATCGTAGAGAAGTGAGACCCGATGTCCCAACGGCCATTTTGATTTTTGGATTACTAATTGCGTTCCGAAAAGCTTAGGTCGCTAACAAGTTACGAGAAGGCTCGTGGCGTGATCGCGTACGCGAGTCGGACCATGTCGGACGCGGAACGGAAGTATTCCACAACCGAGCAGGAATGCCTCGCGGTGATATGAGCCTTCAAGAAGTTTAGAGCATACTTTGAAGGTTATCACTTCACCGTGATAACCGACCACGCGAGTTCAAAGTGGTTGCGGGAATTGAGAAATCCGACGGGTCGATTACCTGGGTGGGCGCTCGATTTGCTCGAATATGATTGCGAGATCAAACATCGAAAAGGGGCGATGCACCATATGCCTGATGCATTATCGCGGATGTACGAAGACGAAGAGGGGACTGAGCAGCTGGTCGCCCTCGACGTTTCTGGGGACGACAGACTAGGGACAGAGCGTGAAGCCGCCTGGGAAGCCGTTGTCGATCCCTGGTATCATCATCGCGTCCAGGACGTCCTAGACTACCCACACAAGTTCCGGACTTGGTCAGTAGTCCAGGGGTGTCTGTACCATCTACGGGCGGACCCCTTGGTTAAACGGATACTAGCGGACTTGGCGCCGTGGAAATTAGTGCTTCCGAGGAAGCAGCGGTCGCGTATTTTCACCGAAGTCCACGAAGACCCCCAGGCAGGGCATTTGGGTGTCGAGAAGACCCACGCGCGAGCGAAAGCTGATTACTACTGGTCCGGGCTGCGAGCGCTGCCAAGAGTGCAAGGTGTAGCAGGTGCCACCGGCGGGCCTTATGGGTCGACGGGTCGTCGACACGCCCTGTACCGTAGTTGCGGCGGACGTCATGGGTCCATTTCCTCGAAGTCGGGCTGGTTTCGAGTACCTTTTAGTTTTCGAAGATCTGTTTACCCGATGGGTGGAGTTAGCGCCTTTGCGAAAATCAAAAGCGAAGAATATTCTTATCGCACTGGAAGATCTCGTGCTGTCCCGATGGGGTACCCCGGAGGTGCTCCTGACGGATAACGGCACGGAATTCGCGAATGAGGCTGTCGCCGAACTATGCGTCGCGTACAATATTACCCACGCCAAGGTACTATCGTAACACGCGCAAGCCGATGCCGTAGAAAGGGTGAATCGCGTCATAAAGACGATGATCGTAGCGTACATCAAGGCCGATCATCGGGACTGGGATGCACACCTTCACGAGTTCCGATTTGCGTACAATACCGCCGTGCTCAGCTCACTGAGTCAGTCCCGCGTTTTTAAACTTGGGTAGCGATCCCAAACCCCGGACGCAGTTGCGTCGGCTCGTGGAAGGTCCCGCGGAAATCCCCGTTACCCATCCCGAAGTGTGGGGGGACCAAATGTCGAAGTAAGATGAATTGCGTGACCTGGTGACCAAACACCTCGAAGAGGCCACGAGCGACAGGCCCAGTATTATAACCAAGGGCACCGGGATATCCGTTTCGCAGTTGGGGATAGGGTGTGGAAGCAAAACCGAGTTCTGTCGTCCGCAGCCCAACAGGTAGCTGCAAAATTAGCCCCCAAATTCGCCGGTCCGTTTCGCGTGGCGAGGGTTATCTCACCCGTCGTGTACGAACTAGAGAATAGCGAAGGACGGGGTCTCGGTAGGCACCACGTCAAGGATTTAAAGCGGTACGTGGAGTCTGAGGCACTCGCGCATAGGAACAGTGAGGGGTAAACAGGCTTCTCAGGGAGAGGAGAGGAGTGACAGGCGATAGCTACGATCCTGACTGACTCTTCCCCATAGTTGGTGGCGGAGTAGAGAGGGCAGACGACGACGTCCATGCGGTCCGGGACCTGCTGCGGTGGGCCAGGATCCCGCGCCCACCAGCAAGAGCCGGCTACGATGGGGACCACCCCGCGCCCCCGAACTGGCGGCAGTGGCTGCCCCCGGCGGAGTGCTGGAACTGCTGGTGGCGGCGGTACGACTATCGGGATTGCGAGGAGGAGTTGGGGCTGTTTTGCCGCAGGTGCTGGTGGCCGGGCTGTGCCAAGCCCTCCTGCCCGAGCTGCTACGACCAGCCAAGCCGACCGGGCAGGTGCTCCCTTCCCCCGCCACCTGCCGTCCTGGCAATCCCCCCCCTAATGACGCTGGTAGTCCCGCTGTTCCCCGTCGCGAGGGAGACGCCGTTCCCGCCATCCTCGATTGCGAGGGAGACGCCGGTCCCGCCATCCCCGATAGCGAGGGAGGATGCCCCGCCGACCACCGCCCCCCCCCCCCCCCCACTCGCGAGGGCCGACAAGTTCATCGGGGAAGCAGAGGCCCTGCAACGGCGGATAATAGCGTCCGCGATTGGCCGGGGCCGGGATCGAGGCCGGCCGGGACGACGTGGCTAGGCCATGCGAACATATTTTTTTTTTCTCTTTTCTCTACCATGGGAATAAAGATTGATTTAACGAATATAAAGGGCATCCGTTTTCTTTCCTAGATCCCAGGTGGCAGGCTTTGAGAAAAATCTCAGGTCTGGTGGCGAAGTAGAGGGCTTCCCTAGACAACCTTGACGTGAGGAAGGGGATCAGTTGAGCTCGCGAAGAATCCCGAAGGACATTCGAGTGGGCATCTGGCCATACGGAAGAGAAGAGTTTTTTGTTGTTTTATCGTCCTCTGTGGAGGGGGTTCTCGGTGAGTACCGCGCAATAGCGTGTGGTTATTTCGAGCTTGCGGTCACCTCGCGAAGTTCGGCTCGCGGGATGCAGCGCTGGCGCTCTGGCACCCCACGTTCCGTCTGGGGGGGGGGGGTTGTAGCGTGGTCTTTCGGTTAGGCCTGCCCGTTACAAGAGACTCCCTGAACCCTGGGCGGGATCCAGGAATCGGAGTTTCGAAAATCGAGTCGCGAAATAATCCCAGAGAGCGCCAGACCTGGAGTCACGCACCCGGGCTTCGACAGGGATGAAATAGCGCATGACGAACAAGATATTACAGGCTTTGGTTGTGTTTTTCATTTTTTTTGAGTGCACCAGCTACCCTCCAGCGAACAACTCCGACGCCGAACATCTTTCGAGGCAAGGCGAAACCGCGGAGATCTCGCGGGAAGGACACCGAGGCCGCGGAGGGGGAGGCAACGGAGATCCCTGCAGCGCGGGAATCCAAGGCGGACGCGATTCCCGCTGGCGGCCGGCGCGCCACAGCCTCCCTGTGATGGAGCTGTAACATTTCTAATGAAATGTAACAGTTTATATCCTCTCGTAGGAACATGCCGGGGATCATTTAAATGAGTGCAAAATTTATCATGCAGCGTGGCCCGCCTTATGCGCTTGGCTTTCTTATCGGCAGCAGTGCTCAAATTACGCGATTATGCACTTCATATGCACTGTCGCCGAGCCCGGCGAGAGGCTGTGTGAGCAGTCTCAATACTGCATCCAGGCGTAACGCACGTCTAATTTAATATAATATAACGTTAACGCTTCCTTTTACCATTTGTTGTTATCAATTACCATTCAATTTCTCTTTTTGAATAAACATATAAATACATATATAATCGTTGCGCAATAATTTGCATGACAAATTTGGCGATCCTGCCAGGATCCGGTTTAAACCAACGAACGCGGCGCGCGTATCAAACGGCCGGATCATAGTGACGAACTTTGGAAGTGAGTGCATAAGCCCAATAAATTCACGCGCGAACCTTCGGCTACGCGTTTATAAGTAATTATTACGAATTGTACCTAGCAAGGGATAGAGTGAAAGACCGCCTTGCGTAGACAATCAAGGACTGCGTGTAGACCGCTTGATAACCAGGGACTGAGTGTAGACCGCCTGATTCTACACTGGACAATTCCCATAGTAAACTTGTGTATTTATTGGAAAGGAAGCAAGTATAAAATTCTGCACTCCTTAGATACAATAAACTTCGCGTTTAAACCGTCTAAGTAAAGTGAAGTGAGAATAAGGACACTCAGACTCGAACCGCTCTTATATTCTTGCCCCCGGTGCCTGTCAGAGACTCCAGGACATCGAAGCCTCGTACCGACGGCTACCACGATCTTCGAGTGTGATGCTTCACACCTCAATTTGGCTACTCCTAGCGTAAGTACAAGCATTTTGTTACTTACTCGAGTCACCATAAACTTATCGAAGGACAAATCGTGATCGAAATTGAGAATTTGATGGTCAAACTTGAATCATTCAAATAAATAAAGTCAAAGCGTGACTCAAGGTAAATTTTAAAAAAAAAAGAGAGGCAAAGTATAGACGTACGCTGTGAGAGAGCGCGCTGCGGCCCAAAGTATAGTTGTACGCTGTAGGAGAGAGAAAGAGGGGCGAAGTATAGTCGTGCGCTGTGAGTGAGAGAGACCGCTGCTGCCGTCTCCCACCCCAAGCGCTGAGACAGAGAGAGAGAGCGCGCGCACACGCTGGAATAGAGAGAGAGAGAGAGAGGGAGATCGCGCGCACTATAGCAAACGAGCACTATAGCCAAAAAGTGTCGGTTTTTTGGTGTCGTTTTTTTCCGCCTAGCCCCTACGGTGAACGAGCGATAAGGAACTTCGTTCCAAAAATAAATTCACAATGGACGTGAACGAAAACAATGACCGGAGATCGGCAGTACCTCCCACTATTGTTGAGACTGCAGAAGATGGACAATCCGTCACTTCTGAATCCCGGTTTGAGGAGAGATTTTGGGATTTGACGAACCAAATGACTCAGCTTGTGAATAGGCTACGAGAAGCCACCGAACGTAATGATTTAACGGCAATGGGCAGATACCGTCTTGGTCTAGAGCAATTAAACGGAGAGAGGTTAACTGCGCGTCAACTTGCTCGCCGCGAAGATTTGCCTATAGAAGAGGTTACCCGTTTTATTCAATTGAGAAATCAAGAACGCCGTGAACACGACTTCATTCGTCGCAATAATGTAGAAATAAATCGAAACTCTGAAACAGTTCCGCGTCCCGAAGACACGCTTGAAAGCGTCACCAACCAAATGTTTCAGGAAATGCAACAACCGAATAACCAATTAACCGAAGAAAACCGTCAAGAGGAAGCTCTTGCAAATAGTAATACCAATTGAGAAGCAATCAATAACTATTATCGCTTAACAACTAGCGATGATCCGAATGTTTCTAATATTTTGAGACCGCCCGGAAACCATACCGGAGCGATACCGCGAATTCAACTAGATACCGCGCGTCTCGTTGAATCAGAGGTGGAAGGTCCTACTCAGATAGCTCCCTCAACCATAACAAACCCACCACGTTACTCGGCATTATACGGGCTCGCTCAAAACCGATTGCTGCCACCGACACCGCGCATCAATGAGGTAGGCTCCCCAGCAAATTCAGACTCGGACCATCAAGGTATAAATGCGATGCCAATACCGATCCTTCACCAAAATCGCTCATTAGAAAACGACCGATTCTCCACCGCGCGAGCCAATGTAAACCATGATATCTTGTCGGATACGGATTCGACACTGCAACGCGTTCTCGAGGAAAGCCGACGTTTATCACGGATGCCGAACGTACGCCTTACACCAAGGCCTAGTCCACAGTGGCCTAATGGTCCGACGGATCCCGAAATCCCACAAGGTACTGGTAGCAATACCCGTAACAACGTCCCGCGTCGTCGTCTAGAACAGCAAGAAGAGGATGAACTTCGAAGAGCCTTGGAAATGTCTGCTACTTTACCACATCGTCGTCCGGACACTGTGACGTTCAGTATGTCCCAGTTGCTGAGCGATCCCGAAGCTTTACGCCAACAGCAAGAGATAATGAGGAACATTGAGGAACTCGCGCGAAGAAACCAAACAAGAATTCAACTACCGGCAACTGCGCCACCCCGAGACATGCTTCCCCCTCGGAATCCAAGAGACCCAGGCCCGTATGCACGAACAGAAGCTTACTTGAATGATGTCAGCCTACGCCCCGATGCTGCCGGAAGATACCCCGGAGAACCAAATCGCCCAGCGGACGAGCCCTATGCGATACAAGATTTCCTACCCGCGTTTCAAGCCATCAAGATGATTGATTGCAGACTGGAAGGAAAAGCAGGCGAAGACGTACACGCTTGGATCATGCAAGTAAAAGCCGCCGATATGGTAGTTATGCCGACCCAACGTTTCCCGTTTTTGAGCATGGTAATCAGCTTGAAGACAGGAGGAGCTCTTCAGAAGACCATTAACCAGAGGAGACCTCGTACAATCCCAACTTTACTCGAAGTCATAAGATCAGCCGTTATTGTCGAGAAAAGTGCCACCACATTGGAAATGGAGCTTGGCAGAACAGGCCAAAAGGGCGACACTGTGGACGCCTACAATCTCAAATTCAATCAGATCTACCAAGACCTCGTAGCTGCCTTCTCGAATCAACAACTACGAGCGAACATCGATCCTAATCTTCAAGACCTCGAAAATAGAGTGTGCCAGTACTATCTGTACGGACTTAATCCGAGGATATTCCATCAAGTCAAAAACCGTCAGTACTTCAAGTTACTAGAAGCCCAGAAGGCCGCGAAAGAAGCCGAAGGCGAGGAATTGAATTTCCGAATGCATCAACAACAGCTGATGAACAGTAACGACACAGCCGCGAAACCCACGTTTTGGAACAAGTCCCAAATTTACGGGCCAGGCAGCGCATCAGATACGCAAAGATTCCAAGTACAACAAAGAACCTCGACGAACTCGCAAAGGTCAACTCCTCGACCACCAGCGTCTGTCCACCACCACGAGGAAGCGGAACAAGATGAAGATAAAGAACTCCAGAGATGTGAATGCCACACCTGTAACACACATCGGACCGCCCATGAACAACAAGCAGTATGTCATAATTGCGGAACCAGAGGACACTACAGCCGGAACTGCTACGCTCCGCGCCGACCACAGAACGACCAACGCCGTAATACTAACGGCAATAAGCGAGACGCAAATTTTCAAAACGCCAGCCTCAAAGACAAACCGCCCAACGACCAAGTCAATTGCACGTCAGAGGAACTCCAGTCAGAGGAAGAGGAAATAAAGGGACAGGAGGACGAACTAGAGGACGAGTGCCAACAGGAGCCCGTGTATGTTCAGTTTCACAGGGGTTACTACAGTGTGCTGTAATAAAATTTGGAGAAACAAAGCAAGGAGTAGCCCTTATGGTCGATACAGGTGCATCAATAAACCTCATAAAACGGAAGGTTATTTATCCATCGGATAAACAAATTTGTCCAATTATCAAACGCAAAATTTCCTTTAAGACTGGCAAAGCGCTAAATTCCGCGAATGAAATTGCTGTACTAACTCACATGGGGCTAAAGGACGAATTCGTCATTATACCAGACGATTATCTGCCTGACGAAGAAGATGGAATCATGGGAAACCCGTTTATGAGGAGGCGAAATTTCCAGTTGAATGCCTCGACGCTCACCCTGAAGAATAAGATACACCACCTTAGTAGCGACCGAAAAATTCGATTTAAACCAAATTCGGTGAACAAAATTGCCATCGATACCGACGAAAAGAATCTCGATCTCATGTTACGCATGGTCTATAAAGACGGAATGCCTATGGAAAATATCCCGGTGCAGATTGTACACACGAACAATCATGGTACGGCTTATGGAATCATCACCACCGCTGAAGACGAAGATATCGAGCTCGGGCTGGAGAACGTCCAAGTCCATCGAGTGAAGAGTATGTCAACCCCGGGTGTATGGCAACAACCACGTGATGAAAGAGAGCAGGCGCTCCAACATACTGTCGACTTGAAACACCTACCGGAGGAGTACCAGAAAGAAATTTGGAGTATTCTTCAGGATTTCAGCGATATCTTTGCCTTACAGGAGGAAGACATGGTCAATGGAACTTCAATGGCTGAACATCGCATCGAGTTGTCAGATCCTCAACGCATTGTAAATGTGAAAAGTTTCCGTGTTCCACAGCTGCACCAGCAGGTTGTAAAAGAGGAATAGAGAAAATGTTGAAACAAGGAATAATAACGGAATCCGAGTCGCCATACAACTCGCCAGTTTGGGTTGTACCCAAAAAACCGGGCCCCGACGGAAAGCCCAAGTATAGAATTGTGATCGATTTCAGGAAGATTAATGAACTTACCGTTCAGGATTCTTATCCGATACCAATAATCGAGGATTTACTCGATCACATGGGAAGGGCCAAGTTCTTTACTACTGTCGACATGGCCGCAGGTTTCCACCAGATCAACATGGCTACATGGCTACATGGCTACATGGCAAGAAATATACTGCCTTCTCAACCCCCGACGGGCATTTCGAATACCAACGAATGCCTTTCGGATTACAGAACGCTCCTGCGACCTTCCAACGCATGATGAACGATGCGCTGAGAGGATTGAATCAGAAGATCTGTTGCGTCTACATTGATGACGTAATAATTTTTGGTGAAACGGAGGAAGAACACCATCGAAATGTAAGAACCGTATTTCAGCGTTTAAGACAATGTAACTTGAAACTCCAGCCAGAGAAGTGCGCCTTCATGAAAACTGAAGTGAGATACCTCGGATATGTCATCACTGACGAAGGAAGCAAACCAGACCCGGAAAAGACCAGAGCTATTCAACAATTACCCGTTCCAGTCAACGTTAAGACGATTCGATCCTTCCTTGGTTTGACGGGGTATTACCGAAAGTTCATACAAAACTATTCAATGTTAGCGAAACCATTAACAAGGTTAACAAGAAAGGACACCCCATGGGATTGGTCAGCAGCCTGCCAAGAAGCCTTCGAAACCCTGAAAGAAAAGTTGGTCACACCACCGATACTTGTGAAATCAGACCCAGCTAAACAATACGTCGTAACCACCGACGCGTCAAACGATGGAATTGGAGCGGTACTATCTCAAGACGGCCACCCCATATATTTCTTATCTCGAACCCTGAATGATGCGGAAAGGAATTAAAGCACGACGGAGAAGGAGATGCTTGCTGTTGTATGGGCCGTCAAGAGACTAAGAGTATATTTGCTCAATACACCAGATAAACCCTTCATCATCCGCACCGATCATCGTGCACTAGTATGGCTGAAAAATTGCGTAGACCCCAGTCAACGCCTGCTGCGGTGGAGACTAAGATTGGAGGAATACTCATTCCTGATAGAACATGTTTCGGGAAAAAGTAACGTAGTAGCGGATGAGTTATCTAGAGTCTTTCGCACAAAGGAAGAGATCTTCGGAAAACTCATCGAATTGGAAAAGGGACTATACGAAATCACACCCATTGATAGGAATCCCAAGTGGGTCCACCATATTGCCGCACGCCACATTGACATCGAGAGATTGTCACTCACAACAGGCAGAACAAAATCTCACATCAAACTCGTTCCCAACCGAAATCGAAAAGGGGAGGACGGCAAATGGGTGAAGATTACCCTAGAAGAAAAGGATGCCTCTGACAACACCCTGATTATACCTAAGAATCAGACTGATAGACGTGAGAAACTCAGAAACTACATTCATCCGAAAAGGTACGAAAAGATATACTTCTGGATTGACCCTAAGAAAACCACCAAAGAAGAAACCAATTCGATCATTGAAGATCTCAAGAGGATACGTCAGGACTCAGGTGCAGACATATCATTTTGCTTGACAGGAAAGGATGTGCCTAACAAACAGCAACAGAAAGAAATCATGGCCAGCGCTCACAACGACATCAATGGACACTTTGGCCTAGCAAAAACAATTGACCGAGTAAAAGAAACGGCCGTATGGTCACGTATGGAGAATGATATCAATTCCTTTATCCAGGCATGCCCCACGTGTCAGATGTATAAAAAGGAAAGGATACAAATGAAATCACCCGCCATTCTTTTCGAAACCTTTGCTGAAAAACCTAATGATCAAATTTCAATAGATATCGTCGGACCTCTGGTCAAGTCTTGGAATAAACACCGATATATCCTTACGATGCAGGATTCAATAACTAAATTCATTAAATGTGCCCCACTTACGAACAAAACCGCGACAGAAGTTATCAAGGCTCTATCAGAGTACTGGATAGGTAACTTCGGGTGCCCCAAAGTGATCCTGACGGACATGGGAAAGGAGTTTTGTAACGAGCTGACCGATTCCTCTCTCGAACACTATAATATCAAACATATCACCACAACTGCATATCACCCGCAGTCGAACGGCTCTATAGAACGAATGCATAGTGTCTTAAAAGACTATATTCGAACTGCCTGCAAAGAGAGAATACACACTTGGGACAAGGTTTTAATAGAAATGGCACGTGCCTATAACACTTCCGTTCATCAATCAATAGGTGAAACGCCTCACAACCTCATGTTCTGTCACGAAGCCAACAATCCTGACGGTTTCCGCGAAAACCGATTGGAAACCGTGATTAGTAAGAAAATGTTGTGGATACGAAAATGGGAGGAACGGTTCGAGAAAGCTCTGGTCTGGCTTACCAAATCCAGAGAGAAAAACCAAAAACAAGTGGACCAAGGAACACGACGACAAACTCCTTTATATCAAGTGGGAGATAAAGTAATGATCAAGAACCATACGCGACAGAACGCCTTGGAAAGGATTTGGAATGGACCATTCGTCGTCGTCGAGATCAACGAACAAAAAGGAAATATCACTTACAAGAAAACCGCGGATGATTCCACAGCGTCTTATTGGAAGACCCATCTGAATAATACCAAACCGTACTACGAGTACGACACCGGACCAAGGGAAAACGATCCAATCCCTAGAATTAAACTAAAACGGGTTCAGGGTAACGATTGGATCTCCACGGAATAGAGTCTTAGTTTCTTTTGTTATAGGTGTAGCAGTCTGTCCCTAGCCTACTTCGATGTCTCAGTTATCAATGGGACTCTATTCCAGGAGGAAGTGGGCAAAGTATACATGTACCAGGAAAGATGGAAGATATTCCAATCCATTGACGCAAATGGGTTCACCGAACCATTACTCGACATTCACGACAAACTCGGAGGCCTCCGGACGATACGGGATACCTATCTGGACCATTGGAACCCTAGTCAGCGATCCCTCGCCCAGTCCGCCCTGGACGCTTTAGATTTAGAATTTGCCCGTGCCTCGTCACACAAGAATATTTTGGAAGTCATTTTAGACTAGGGTGCGCCTATTCTTCAAATGACGCGCCGCCCCTCTAAATTAAGGGAATCTCAATCCCACGGAACCAAAACAAGTACTCCGAAAGCGCTCGCGTCGAGCGACGTTACTTACGAAGCCTCGCGCGAAGCTGAGGCGGTATTTGGAAAACATGTCCTTCTGACGGGCCTGGCAAATGAAATGTATCCCCTAAGGAAATCTTATCTCACGCCAGATATCAGACCGAAAAGAGGAATGTTTAACTTTTTAGGAACAATCCAAAAATCAATCTACGGAATTGCTGACGCGGATGATTTGGAAATAATTAATGGGAATCTAGCCTCACTAAAAAATGTAACGGACACTCTAAATCTTGTTGTAACCAAGTCCTTGCACATAAATCAAGTTCAAATTAATATCTTGAATACAAATCAGCTCAAACTTAAACACTCTCTGGAAACTGTATGGGGACAATTAGAATCATTAAAAATAAAAGGTAACGAAACGCTTGCTTATCAGAAATACATGGAAGCTATAACTCTAAGTTTATTTGAAATTAAGGAACTGCAACGACTAATCGACCTGGTAATGACTGCCGTGCAATTAGGAAGGCATGGTATCATCGATAACACCCTTTTTACTCCAAAGGAGCTTATGACAGCTCTTCAAGCTTTCGACGCCAATGACAAAAAGACACTAATACCTATTAAGGAGGAAAATTACGAGAAGTTTATTAAAATAAGTGATTTAACTATAACCACACATAAAGGCAAACTTATCTATATACTAACAGTGCCTTACTTAGAAAAGGAACCTTGGGTAATAATTCAGAATACCCCGGTACCCGTAAGAATAAATCACACTTATGTAACGCTGAACCCAACATATGCTTTGAAATTAGTACGTAAGAATTTTATAAGAGAAGTCACGTTTTCTCAACTGAAACAGATAACCGATTATTTCATTGGTGATTACCGCGATGTGGGACATCGCAACGATACTATTGAACTTTGTGAGAAAATAACTGATCCCATACCACGAGGATGCACTCTGAGTCGTTTTCTCGTCACAGATATTGCTTACATAAGAACGCAGGGATCGCAAATAATCTTACCTTCGAAGCCAATTGAGGTAACCATAACATGCGCTTCAATGCAGACTTTTATTATTCAAATCACCAAGCCACCCCTGATAACCACGAATCAGAGCTGCGAACTCCAAACTTTGAAAACGCGAGTCAAATTAATCGTAGAACATATGACTTCTCAATTAACAGAAATACATGCAGATACCATTTCCCCGCTAAACAAATTTGTAACAGGCCGGGAAATTGTATTGCATCACGTGATTAACTTGGATACCCTCAAGGATCAAGGACAAGCCATTTTAGACCTTGAGAGTGTCCTCGCGAATAACGAAGCGACCCTTCGGGTAAATAATACATGGGCTAACTTCAAAGGTATAGGGATCCCATCAATAGCTGCCGTTTCTGGAACGATATCCGTCTTGTCTATTCTACTCTTGCTGTGGAAATTTAATATACCCACCTATATTTCGGCGTTCGCCGGATATTGTTGCCAAAGGAATCCCGCTGCTTTGGAAGTAGTAGAACGAAGGAAATTAAAACGCAGGATTGAGACACAAGCTAAACGTAACGAAAGAATCCTACGAGAAATCAGAAGCCGCAGAGACGCGCCTTTGTCTTCGTCGGGGGATGTGATGGAGCTGTAACATTTCTAATGAAATTTAACAGTTTATATCCTCTCGTAGGAACATGCCGGGGATCATTTAAATGAGTGCAAAATTTATCATGCAGCGTGGCCCGCCTTATGCGCTTGGCTTTCTTATCGGCAGCAGTGCTCAAATTACGCGATTATGCACTTCATATGCACTGTTGCCGAGCCCGGCGAGAGGCTGTGTGAGCAGTCTCAATACTGCTTCCAGGCGTAACGCACGTCTAATTTAATATAATATAACGTTAACGCTTCCTTTTACCATTTGTTGTTATCAATTACCATTCAATTTCTCTGTTTGAATAAACATATAAATACATATATGATCGTTGCGCAATAATTTGCATGATATCCCCACTCACCCCGCCCACGCGCAACCAAGGCAACCGCGAGAGACCAGCTAGCCACGAGGGAGCACCACGCCGCCCAACCCCAGGACTCCGTAGAGCTGCACGGGAGACGACATCGCGATCTAGCCTTAAGTTCTGCGCCGCGTAGCGACGACAGGTGCGCGGCAAGTTGCGCAATCCCCAAAATCGATGACCGATCGATTGTTGCGCATTCTTAGGGTGATGACGTCACGAAGGATTAGCGTGACGAGATCGGCGTTGCGACCATTCGAGATCACTCTAGTTCTGGCGTTCATAGAGGACGGGTGAACAAATTGATTGTGCGTTGTTTTTTCTATTGTGACAAATTTGCGGAAAATGGCAGCAAGAGATCACGAGGGAGTGGGCCCGTTTGTCTCGTGGATGTGGAGCGGTAAGCGCTGTTAACCTTCTTGCGAGAGAATCTCGAGAGATCATTAGTAAAGGCTTGCCGAGGACGGATAGCCAGTGAGGATTGGCGTTAGCGACTGTACTCGAGATTCTTTAGCCGATACATTTGCTTGGTGACCGTAGCCTGAGTTGCGCATAAGGAAGTAGCGGTAATTTCGGGGGATCGAGGAGATCGAGTCGAGTCACGGGTTGAGCGAGACATTATTGCCTCGAGTTTGAGTGTAACTGAAGTCCGTTACACGGGGTCATTTTACTTCATCCGATACAGCCTCAGTTCTCGTGTAGGTCGTGAGCAGTCTCACGGGGAGCATTCGAATTCGCGACCGCGTCCTGCCGTCGCAGACAAAGTGGAGCTCGGGTGCGCGCTAATAAAAATATTCGTTCCTAAAGGAGGGTCGCGGGTGCCGCGACGAGCCTTCTTTCCGTTTGGTTTGTGGGATAATTCGGTAGTAATAAGTTGGCGACTAGCGCACGTAGGCATAAGAAATTTCATCTCCTTTTCGTTTGATTAATTTATTGCCGATCACGAACCGCGTCGGCCAGTCGCGGGTGACGCGACGAGCCTCGTTTCAGTTTAGTTTTTTTTTTTTTGCATAATCCGTTAGTATTAAGTTGGCGATTAGCGCCGTTCGGTAGAGGACGATCGCGAGCAGCGCGTCGCGTCCGATTTTGCTTTTGGTTTCTTTTTGTTTGTAAATTAGCGGTCACGAGTAGTATAGCGACTAGCGCACGTAGGCCGTAGAGGTCTTCGGGATCCCTTCATTTTTTTTTGATTGATTATTTTGTTTGCTCGTTCTTTTTTTTGTAAGCTAAGCGTTTGCGTTTGGGATCGCGAGGAAAAGCTTCCGCAGTATTGTTATTATTTTATTTTTTTTTGTATTATCGCCATTTTGAAATATATTGTTTCATTTTCCTGCTGCTTTGTGAAATAACGTGTTGGCGTACGCGTGTCGTATCTCTCTCTACCCAAAAATTACCCCTTCCCTCGCCGCGGTACTGAGCTATCGAGTATATGGACGCGGTATATCGTATTACCGATTTCGAGGCGTGTTGACCACGCCAGGCGCCCAACAAATTTCGCGATATTGTTTCAGGTCCAGGATACATCGTGGACGCCGATTCATTGTGCACGTAGTAAGTTCTCGGTCATTTTCTCCGAGTGACCGAGGAGCGGGAAAAATCACGTCACACTGTAAATAAGAAAGCATCATGAATTTCCAAGCCTGTAGGGACCGTAATAAATTCTAGATTCATATTCAACACTATTCACTATATATCCCTCCCGCAACCGATATTTCACAGAATGTTTAAGTTCATATCATAACGATTTATATCATAAATTGTGCGATAAATTCATGCAGTTGCACTTCCACGATGAAAAAAAATGTCATTCTTGTATTTATATGTCGCATGTGTAACGACCTCATAAAGCAGCCGTATGGCAGCGACTTCGCAAACCTTCATGGTTACTTCTTCATTTCGAGGTGGCGGCTAGGTAGCGGAAGTACGCAAACTACATAGCTAGACCCGGTTATAGCTTAGCAGCCGCCATGTGAGGGATTCGTGGCTTTTTCCCGGCTATTACTCTGCAACGACAGCCAACTTATGCGGCAACCGTATGGCAGCGAGCTGGCGAATTTTCTCAGTTTTTTCTTGGTTCCGACATGGCATCCAGGTGGCTAAACTAGCCAGCACCTACTTGATTTTGATATAGCCGCATGGGAGCTTGGCCTTGTGAGAGCTTGGTTAAAACCAGATTGAAGCTGACTATTTTGGCCATATAGCCACCACCTCGAAACCATCAAGATGCCATGAAAATATGCCATATCATAACCTCATGTTTGCCACATGTGTTGGTTGTCTTTGCCATGTATATGCCGGGATAAAACCACGAACTGGCTTCATTGCTACCACATAGCTAGGTTGGTTTGGCCATGTAGCCGCCATATAGTTGCCGTCTGAAATTGTTACCCAGGTAGTGTTAAAACGACAACACACACTGTCATCTGCTACTCGACATGCTGCCAAATTGGCACCAAAATTTAGTGGACCCTACCGAATCTTCCGTTTTCTCTCCCCGGTGGTGGTTGAACTGCAACAGGTAGATGGGAACAACGTAGTGGGAAAGGTGCTGAAGATCTATAAAACTTAGTCCTCGTAATTTAACATACTAGATAATGGGAGACGAGGCTCCACCGCCCGCCTACGTCCTGCGCGGCTGTGGGGTGATTCTGTAACTCGTTATAAGAATAACGATTCCGAACGCTATCGTAACGATAACGAATTTCGCCGCGTGTAACGACCATCTCATAACGACGGTGCGATTCCGTAACTACGAATAGCGACACTTCGACATTTAAGTATGGGATAACGAATCGTCGTTGTGGATACCGACAGGAAGTGACGTATTGCGACAAATCTTTAGTAAATAACTAGAATTTTATCGAAACTCGCCTTAAAATAGTTGAAATTCGTGCCGCGGTGGCGCGCATGAAGGCTTAAATCGACGCGCGCACAATCAGTCAGTGTAAATTCATCGTATAGTGAACATTGTAAATATAAATATCAACATCAATTCCAGTGAAGTGAATTTTTGCTTTGTTTGCATCATTACTATGGTTTCGGTTGGGAAGTTAGTATAATCAACGATGTTTATAATACATGTTATGTGTGATCTTGTGAATTATATGTTATGTTTTGTGTGGTTTATAGGTAATGAACATGTGAAAATTTAATTCGTTCATGTTTCTGATATTTAATACTGGTGTTTGGTGAGAGTAGGTATGGATAAACTGTTCGTTGTTACAATTAACGTTTATTACAGAGTAATCAAGTAGAGATAAAGGTGCAAAATAAAAACGTTGTAATACAATAGGTGCGTGGAATAAATATACACGTGCTCAATACAATACACTCAGTTACTGAGTCCCGTCTAATCCAAGACGACCCGGTCAGTTTTGACTCACTCGACAGTCTACTTCTATCGTTCGCTTACAGTCGTTTATTACCTATGAATAAGTGACATCTATACTTTCACACGCATTGTACATTTATATATTTCTCATGATCTTCGCATATATCAACAGTTTCCGTGACTAATTTTGATAAATTTTTTCTAGAAACAAACAGAAGAGACAGGCGAAGGCCACGCCAGCCTAAATCGGTTATATGGCCGATTATTTTATCCAGCATCCGCACATTGCAACAGGGAAATTTCAATCTCTCCATGGAAAATCGGATTTGGCCGCGTCGTGGGAGCAACTCTTGGCGGAACTGAACAAGATGGGAAAAGATGAGAAAGGGAAAGACGTAAAATCATGGAAATCAGTAAGTTAATACGAGTATATTATGTTACTTTGAAAGGTGCTTATTGAAATTTGGTTGGCGAACATTTGCATTGAGTCACGATGCTCAACGTTACTCAACGTTGAGTTGTTCTGAACACGTCCTTTATTTATCGTACAGAATCTTGAGAAATGAATTTGCAAATTTAAATTTGCACCCTTTTACACATCGTTTCATATCACATTTATAAATTTGCGTATTTTATATAATCTGTAATTTTTCATAATAAATGTTTCAAATTTTTATTCTAGACGTGGCGAGACAACAAGACCACTGTGTCGCAAAAAGTAGCGAAAATTCGAGCAAATCGTTCGAGGACAGGGAATTTGGGTGACCCTCGAGTGAAACTGACCGAACGAGAGGAAAAAATTATGGGCATTGTGGGCTTCGATGACGTGGAAGGAGTGGAATGCCCTGATGCCTTTCCCGAAAAACAGGTAATATTGGTTTTGCACTGATGAAGCAAAATATCGAATGTCATAAAAATTATTTTGGAAAGCCATTTGTTTCCATAAAAACCATTTCAGTTAAACGTCATAGAGCTACTGGCAGAAGGAGACGAGAGCATACTCGATGAGGATGGCAGCATCTTAACTTGGCGAGACTACGTCGAGGCCAGTGCTCTCGATTACACTAGTAAGTAATCGTTTCTGAATATGTCATTATTTATTTGTTAATGAATCAAAAGTTGTTGGTCATATCGCTCATTTGACTTTTGTGTTTTTTCAGATATAGAATTTCTCGAAAACTTTAATGGCGGGGAGGCAACTTTGGAGGAAGGCTCTTCAATACCTGAATAAAATACAGACGCTGCATTACCACCATCACCGCCACCTCCTCCAGCAATAACATCATCTCCAGCAGATGCATTGGCAGAACCTGGCCCGAGTGGCCTTAATCAACAAGGAACAGCCTCGAGAGTCACAAGACCTAGTAAGTATCACAAGATCGTAACTTGTTTGTTACAAAATATGGAAAGATGTATTTAATAATGGTTTCAATAATCTTTCGGATAATCGAAGATTCAGCACACAGCTGGAAAATTCACGAAACGACTTCGCAACTCTGGCTGAGACACAAGTTTCATGCATGGAGGTACTTATTATTGAAATGTCTTTAAAGTTGTCTTCATCGTACATATTAAACGACATTTTACGATAAATTCTATGTCGAAAATAACTGGACAAATTTTTTTTACACAGATGTTTGCAAAATCGATGGAGAAGACGGCCGAGAATGACAGGCAGAGGAACGAAAATGAAAGAGAAAGGAACGAGATTCTCCGCACACTCGTCTAATCTCAAAAAGAGCGGGACCAAGTTATAAATAACTTGACAGGAGTGCTGCAGGAATGTGTGCAACATTTAAAAAAATAAAGAATTAGGCACCGAAGAATTAAGACATAAGCTAAACAATGTATTATTATTACATATTATTATTATCGTTAATAGTTTTTAAACAGATTTATTGCGTTGTAGAATCAAGATTGATCTTGTCAGAATATTTTCTATAAATAAGTTTTTTTTTCCACAGACGAAGCTATTGTGATAATAGAGATTATTATTATTATTGTTTCTGCATTTTTTATTACGCTTTTCAAAATTTTTTCTCAAAGACGATGTTCTACAGATGTTTATCATTGTTATTATATCTTAGCACCGTTCAATACTTTTAATAAATTTTAATACGAGTAAAAAAATTTATTTGCAATCATATTCTTAAAAGGAGCCTTTTGACCACGTGCCGTGAATCCCCATGCAGCGTTTACTGCGTCTACGTTTTCCTCACTGTTCTTTTTGAATGAACCACCATCGGGTTCTTTGCGTAGAACCAATATTCTGAAGAGTAAAATTATATGGGCATTTCTCCACTAAATGGAAAATCGCTGTCCCAAGCCTAATTTATGAAATAAGTTTTAAAATTTCTCAGTTTTTTGTATCAATACCAACATAGAATTAGGTATTCTTGGCACGCCATAGCTTATTTAGTAATTTACTAATGGAATATTCGAATAAATGAACCTCATACGTCTCAAAACACAGTCCCCTGGTACGTCCCTTTTCCAGAATTACAAATCTTGTTACAGATATTTATTTTTGTGCCGTTGATAATTGAATAAAAAATATCCATATACATTAACAAAAATAGTTAGCATCTTTATACATCACAATTATATTTTTACAATAGAATTTTTATTAAAATATCCATGTGTGAATGCTGTCCTCAAATTATTAAAACAGCCCGTTGTTAAAACTTTAAAACCGCGCTGAAGTTATATTTAGTTTTAGCGCGAAGTATTTAGATTGCGAAACGGAACGCAATCGGTGTGAAGTTTGTTCGGTTGCGTCGCTAGCGGGCAGCCACCATTTTGTTTGGTGCTACTACTGCGTTTTTTGGTGAACCACGCGTCTCGGCCGTTAGTAAAAACATTTCCCTGGTAAGCCTTTTTTTTTTACTATTTTAAGACTTTTAATAACGATAATTTGTTTAAAATAATTGATCATTTAGTATGTAGCCACATCTGTTGCGTTTATCTGAATGTTTGTAATGATATTGTTTTATTAAGTATTTATGTAAAAATTACAGTCCCCTGGCCGACATTCCCCTGTCCTTTCATAGCACAGGGGACTATTCATACTACTGTTTTCTTTGGTTTTGACCACTAAAAGTAACGTCTCTTTTTTAGGTAGTACCTCAAAATGCCACCGAAAAAGAAGTCACCCACAACAAGAGAAGAAATACTTGAACAAAAACGTATAGCTGAGCGTTTGAGATATCAACGACTTGAAAATGACCGTCAAAAAAAAGAAGAATTAGAAGAAAAAGAAAGGAAGAAGTATCAACAGAAAGAAGCAAAAGGTAAAAGAAAATTTAGTTAAAGATATGAGTCGTCGTGAGCATAAGGCTGTAATAAAGGTTTGGAGAGAGCATTGTTTTAAGTATCGTGTAAAAAAAAAGTCATGAGTAACTTTTATGAAAATTTGTGATAAGAAGGGCCACAAGTTTAGAATGGACGAAAATGATATTTTTGATGTCAGTTTTGACCAAATATTGCAGAAGTTACCAGATCCAGATCTAAGTCTAAAAGGGAGAACATTACTTTATTATTTTCCTGTATCTGTACCGGTCTTTCAGAAGAATTATTTAATTTAAATATTTTTCCCCAAAGTACAATGTTAAGACTGATTTGTTTGTAAGGTGTTGTACAATTAAAGTTAATTACTTTAGTTACTTCAAAAGTATTATGTCGACCTAAAATATCGGTTGTGATAATTAATTAGCAGTAGTAATGTTTCTTTGTTTATTATTTTTTATATTTATTGGTTGTTTTAAAAAGCAGGATACCATATTTTTCATTATTATAAAGATTGACTTTAGTGTTAGTTAGTAGTGTTAGCTTTTCGACCGAGCCGCATGGAAGGAGTTGATCGCTGTGGTGTCAAAGATGAGACTTTGATTATGTTGTATGTACACCTTATTTATTTACAGTTTGATATACATATATACAAAAGCAGTCAGTTAATTGGTTGCCACGCGAGGGAAGGGGTAGTCGTGGTCTTGTTGCACCGCGGTGGGGGCTGCAGCGATGATGTGCGGTGCTGAATCGGTGCGGTTCTCGGTGGCGGCGTGTAAAAGTCCGTCATGCAGTTGTCCAAAAAGCCTGCGTGCTGGTCAGTGACTGTAGCGTACTCGTAGCGTAACAGTGTAGGTCGTATAGGGACCGTGCACTAAATGTAGAGGCAGCACTTTAGCCGAAAGTAGCGCGCCCTGGTGTTTAACAAAAGCAAAAAACGGGCAAAAATGTCAATATAGTTAATGTATTCATATGGATTAATGTTAATTAAAAATGGAAAAAATTATTAAATACGGTTTTCAACCAATTAATAATACTAATATTCGAGGTCAAAACGACTTCAATGGTAGAAAACTCTATGAATCAGGTCATGTATCTAATGTCGTGGAAAAAAGGCTTCTAAATAACGTTGTGACAGTAACCGGTGAGGTTCTTTCTGCGGTGTATGAAACTAAAAATTATAATGTCAAAATAACGGTATGTATTTATATCTCTTAATTTTTTCTTTAACTTTGAAATGAAATTAATAAATGTTAATCAGTAAATTATTTTATTTTAGTTAGATAACGAGCGCAATATTAGTCGTGCTGTGTGTACCTGCAAAGCTGGATTGTCTGGTGAATGTAAGCACATGTGTGCTGTGATTTATTATGTCAATTCAGCTGATACAGCGGATTCTAAGACTAGTCATGGTCAAGAATAGGGTAAGCCCTCTCGTCGACAGCTTTTGGATCACGATAAAGGAATAAGAGTGAGCAAATTGTTCCCTCCACCGCCTTACTGTGTCAAAAATCCAAACATAGTGCCATGTAAGTTGGAAACTCTAGTCTTTCCGAATGATTTGGCTGGGACACCTCTTGCAACAATGATAAATATTGACCGAAGAAATGAAAATGAAATTATAGCAGCTGAATCATTGGTAGCTTTAGTTAAAATAAATGAACAACGTAAGTGCGAAATAGAAATTGAAAAAAACGCTGTCGGAAATACTTCAGCTGCAGTCTGTAAACGAACTTTATTCACAAGAGAATATTATAACAAGTGATATTCATGATTTTTATATAAGTGAAGTGTGTTGTGATAAAACAAAAATGATAAACATTTGCATGCAAACGATTTTACAGTCAAAGACGGATGAGTGGTACAAGCAACGTATACTACGAATAACAGCAAGTAATGGCCACAAATTAAAAGGGGACCGTTTTGAAATTGATAAAGCTATTAGAGAGTTAATTACACCTAGTAAAGTGGAGACAGCAACCATGGCTTATGGTAAAAAAAATGGAAAAGACAGCTTTGAATGAATATAAAAAACTCCCAAGTCCAGATTGCAAAATTGTTCAAGTCGGCCTTGTGATTAATATTCATCAACCTTGGTTAAGCTGTTTTCCTGACGCTATTTTAGAATATGGTCCTGATATTTGGCAAAAGCGATTGATAGAAATAAAATGTCCTTACACGTGCAAAAAGATACCAATTCACGACGCGACAGCAAGAAAGTGTAACGTGCAATATTTGAAGTTAGACGAAAATGGAATTCATTTGAGTGAAACTCATTCCATTTATACGCAAGTCCAGCTGCAAATGTATGTAACAAATATCGCTTTCTGCGATTTATTTGTTTACTCACCTCTGGGCTGTGTTCTCATAACAATCGCTCGCAATAATTTGTTCTTGAGTGAATTAGTTCCTAAACTAGAGCAATTTTACGAAACGATCGATTTTACCTACCCATTCAAAATTCCCCAAGCTTATCTCGAACGTTATTAGTTTTAAAATGTCTAAGTCGCGTACTGTTTACCAACATAATGTACACAAATTTCAAAGGTCGTTACTTAATCTCGAGATCAGTGATGCTCACGCGACCATCGTCAAATATCAAAATATTTTGTTGTCGCTTGAGAATGATATTTTAATTGAATTACCTGTTGAAGTGTCAAAAAAATTCTTCGACACACAATACCTGAAATTGGAACCGGCCTTCAACGCTTACAAGGCGGCTAACATCAACAAGTTAGCTAATCTGATTAACAACAAAAAACGTCCCACTTCTAATTCAATTGACTCGACCTTTGAAAATTGGATCGTGAACCTTAGCAATACGGATATTCCTGTCAATGTTACCGACGTGCTAAAAATGGGACCCAAATATAGCATTCCTTTTAAGCCTAACTGCATCCCAACCAACAAATTTATCTCTGATTTCGAATCAAAGATTTCCTTCATTTCTTCTGATTCTCGTAATACGGCCCGCCAAGATTTTACCAACACTATAAAAAAGTTCATCAACACCCCTTCTCCCCTTCACGCTGACAAGAATATCCTTCACAAAATTAAAGAAACTAAGATCTTTCAAAATAACAACCAGGACTCACTTTTCTTGAAGGCTGACAAGGGAAACACGACTGTTGTGATGAACAAACAAATGTACGAGGATAAAATGTTGCAACAACTCTCTAACAACAACTCTTACAAAGTTGTTAGATACGATCTCACCTGTACCTTGCAACAAGAAGTCAAAAAACTAACAACGGATTGGTCTAAAAGCAAACTCATCTCTGATCAACTTAGACGTCAAATTGCAAAAACTGATTGCCTACCACTTAGAGCCTACGGGCTACCGAAAATTCACAAACCGGATACACCGGTAAGAATTATAGTTTCTTTCACTGATAGTCCGACCATCAATCTGGCTCGTTTCCTCAGTCAATGTATAGGTAACAACATCGTACCTCCCTTGTCACGGGTAAGAGATAGTTTTGCTCTGGTAAATGCTATTAGGGACTTTCGTCTCCCACCTGATCATATTTTAGTTTCGCTGGATGTTGTGTCATTGTTCACAAATGTTCCACAAGATCTTGCAATCAACGCTGTTAGACAGCGCTGGCATCAGTTGGTGGACGAAATTCCGGTCCCACTTAACGAACTCTTAAAAGCATTGCACATATGTTTTAAGGCTGCCATATTTAAATTTAATCATAACATATATGCTCAAACTTATGGTTTACCGATGGGCTCACCGCTCTCTCCAATTTTGTCTGATTTGGTTTTGGATGATCTTGAACAATATTGTCTCAACAAACTAGACTTCAAGCCTTCATTCTTTTTCAGATATGTAGACGACATAATTACAGCTGTCCCTTCGGATAAAGTTGCAGAAATGCTTTCCGTCTTCAACAGTTTCCATCCGAGACTACAATTTACCTCTGAATTAGAGTCTAATCACCGAATTAGCTTTTCAGATGTCCTGATCATCAATGATAACCAGTTTATTAAAACTGATTGGTTTCATAAGGCTACTTGGTCACAAAGGTATTTAAATTACCATTCTCACCATCCCAGATCATACAAAATTGGAACGATTAATTGCTTAGTTGACAGAGCGATCCGACTCTCAAGTATGGAATTTCACAAAAAAAATTTGTCCTTGATTCAGCAGGTACTAAGTAAAAACGACTATCCACCTCGCCTGCTCAACAAACATGTACAGTTTAAATACGATTCCAGCTTGTCATCGACCAGCCCTAACAATAATATCCATGTAACTACTACACAAACCAATCAAAAAAGCTATATTTCCATCCCATACGTCGCGGGGTTGTTTGAGTCACTCAACAGAACATCCTCTAAGTACAAAATTCAATTTGTGGGTAAATGTGCACATGATCTATCCTCGATGTTTGATTCGGGTAAGGACCCTTACCCCTGGGTATGCGCTCTGGTGTAGTTTACAAAATACCTTGCAACCAATGCAACATGTCTTACATAGGCCAAACTAGTAGGCAGCTACACACCAGGATAACCGAGCATAAACGCAATATCCATGAACACGAGGATAATTATACTGCATTGACGAGACATGCCATCGATTTCGACCACTTTTTTAATTATTTTCAAGCCAGCATTATTGACGTCGAACCGTTGTATTACAATAGGTTACTGTTAGAAATGTGCAATATTGTTGCACATCCCAATTCTGTCAACCGTAAACAAGACATAGAACATCTAAGTAATATTCACACCTCTGTGATACGACCATTGTAATTGTCCATTACCGACTGAGCTTGCTCTCGATTTTACCTCCTTAACAAAAATTTTGGTTTCCTTTTAACCCGTTGACTCTGCGTTTGCTCTGATAACTATCGATATCGACCTTTCCCCACTACACACTGGACGTTCCACTTGTGCTCTGGACTCAACCTATAACGGCAGTGTGTTTTATTTCATTTTACCAAACTAACAACAAATATGAATTCGTGGGAATTACGTGTCGCGAACGCAGTGTGTTTCGGTTTTTGTTTTTATTGTTTTTTATTGTTTTTTATTGTTTCTATTTATTCATCAATTACCAACACGCATTCTATGTAATTGGAAGTGTCATCTCATACTAGGTAATTCCTCTTTTATACTTGCTCAAACATACTTGCATATTATTTATACCACTATGTCTAATTTTGTTAAAACCTAGTTGTACATTATTTTATTTTTGTTCGTGACAGATGTTTAAATAAAATGTTCTGAGGAGGGCCCCCACCAGGGCCGAAACGTTAACACGATAAAAAAGTGTTTTGAGTTGTGACCTTCATATCCAAGAATAACATTAATCTAGAGCAATTTTATTTTGTTAATTATCTTCCAAGATTATTTATTGATTATAAAAAGTAAACAATTACAGATATCTTTTAAAAGTTATTTAAAAATAACTGTCAACTTATAGAATTTTTTTAAGAATGTTCTGTTAGTTTTCCTTTTTTTAATAAATAAATATAGAAAATAATTTATCATTTATAATAATACAGCCAAAATAACATTACCAAATATTTTTGTAAGTATTTTTATGATATAAAAATTCATAATTTAAGCACAGTTCCAAAAAAAAAAATATATACTTTGATTATTTTAATAGTTTATTCATCAGATTTTAATAAAGTTACATTTCATACTAATTACACATGTTATTTAATTCTTTAAATTTACAATTTATTCCTTCGTTTTACATTCTGTCGTTGATTGATCTCGTTCTTTAAACAGAGGCTCTTGAATATTTATAATAGCACAAATGACAAAAACAATTTCATCAATATGAGAAAATAGTGATGCTGGCACTTTGGAGAGAATATAAAAGTCTTTTATTCTTTGATTCACTCGTTCAATGTGTATTCTCACTGAAGCAATATTGTAAGTTTCATCTACTTCCTCAGGTGAAAATTGATCTTTTGTACAAAATGGAGGCATCACAAAGATTGCGTTTTTTTCGTCGACTTTAGTTTGTATTTGTGGGAATCCTTTATCTGCTAGCACAACATCTCCAGGCTCAATTAAATCCACTAAACCACAATCATTTGTAATGTAACAATCACCAGCACGACCACCATAACACTTTGACAGAAAACTTATAAATCCATTTGGAGCACATCCAACTAAAAATTTTATTGTGTGATGATGTTTATAATCTGAATACATTAGAACCCGATGTTTAACTTCTGGTGGAACTTCTGTCTTGACTTCGGTGCAATCAATAATAACACGTGTGTTGGGGTAATGTATTTTGAATGCTTCTGGTAAGGTTGTTTGTACAGCGACTTTTGATGGCCAGAAAATGAAGTTTTTTATTATTATGTTCATCTGCTGCAGATTATTTATAAATATTCGATAAACAGTAGTGCGATGAATATCGAACAAGACTGACATCGCGGTAAATGTCAAACCGGTTTTTAGTTTCACCAATGTTATCAATAATTTTGTTTTTTTATCAACTTTAGAATTTTTGCAGTCTGGGAGTAGATTTAAAAGGAATGAGAATATAGACAATGTAACACCTGTTAAGCTACTCATAGCTTCATTAGTTGTGATAGATGATAACCCATGAAAACCTCGACATTGCGATTTTTCGGATTCAAAATCGATTGGATCGCAACTGGAATCTTGGACCTTTTTCTTTATAAGTGGCATCGAAGCTTGACACATTTTATCCGTGGTTTTTGTCACAGATATATTGACCTGGACTGCAGCGGTACTAATGCCATCATGATGATTCAAATTACAAAAAAATAAGTACAAGTATCAGTCGAACTATCTGATATAAATTGCTCAGTGTGACAAGTTATACTTCGAAAAACCCGAGGAGAAGTATTCATATCAGAAGCATTCGTATCATTCATAAAAAAGTCTTCCTGAACTTCTGTGTCTTGCTCCATGACAATGTCACTCAAACAACTAGTATCCTTATATGCTATTGAATTATCACTGTTCATACTGCTGTTTGTATTATTAATCACTACAGATTTCGAGACGTTGATTTGTTTATTTAATTGACGTATTCTTGACCGTTCAAATCGTTGCAGCCGTTGAATTGATTTCTTAACATTTTCTTTTCCAGGAAAAATAGAAGGAATGTATGATGGGTGATTGGAGTTATCTGATTTACTATTATTTATGAAGTGAGCACTACAAATTCTTGTATGTTGATTTGGCTCCCAGTTTTTCGGATTTTTCCTAAAATAAACAACAAAATTTGAGGGTTAGATTTATACTACTCTGTTACGGGGTAGATTGCGTAGGCTCCGATGAGCGGTAATCGGAGCTTACTCCACGCCCAGCCAAGGTGTTATTTGGCTATTGTAGGGTCCGTTCACGTCGACTATGCACTCGCGTGCTACTACTCCCAATGCAGGAAGGGAATGGAATAGAAAGGGATCGGTATTAAGGGAAGGTAAACGATTTATAGTATATGATTGTTTATTAGTGGTCAATGCAACGGAGTCGGTCTAGGGAAAAAGGGTATGGTCTTGGTTTAGAGGGATAGGTGTCTTGCTTGAGTGCTGGGAAGGATCTGCCGCTTCTGCCGGATGTAGCAGGCGAGCTAGCCGCGAGTTACAGGAGAACCTGCTGACTCGCGAACGATAAGGGTAGACTACAGAGCGTAAGGTAACTAAGAGCGTGGGAAAGGAATATGAAGTCTGGAGGACGTAACAACTCCATAAATTTAAATTTAATTATTGTATGTAATTTTTTTTTTTAATAAAATATCACTATTTCATCTAAAAATTTTTGAATAATAACATTACTACTGTTGCTAATAATTATAATTCATTACTCACACATAATTTTTCACGGCATTTATCCACTTGATACGTTTATCACACTTCCATGAGACTCCATGTTCACTCGAAGGAAAACAATAAAATTTTACTAGCGAATTGACTTGGTGCATCCGACGTGATTTTTCTGTACATCCTTTGATACAGCAAGACTTTACGGATGAAGACATTATGAATAATTTTAATATTTATATTATTAAAAATAGAGAAACAAAATATCGCGTGCTTTTGCCTAACTTTTTTGCCCGAATTTTTAACATTTCTATCACCAGTTGGCGTGACGGTCTAATGCACGGTCCCTATAGCTGGTCAATTCCGGCGAGACCGAAGTTGTCCTGCCGATCGGTGAGATCGGTGGTCTCTTATCGCAGCCTCGGTACCACTTCAACAGCGGGAGACCACGTTGGCTGATTGCGGGACGCGCTCGGCTGCGTGGGTGGCGTGAGCGGCGCGTGTGACGTCATGCTTTCTTCTGTGGCGCGCGACTGGAAAGCGTGAAACGCTTGTTGCGGTACGTGAATTGTACGGCGCGCGACCGACAAGTTGGTTTCACAAGGTTGTTTGTGAACAGTTCTCCTGTATTTATGAATTTTCTGATTGTTCGTGAATTTCTATTAGTCTGCTTCTGTAGTTTCTATCGTATTTTTAGCCCTAGTGGCTTTACCTTTCGTTTCGTAATTATTTGTAATAGCAGTGTTCCTTATATTTTATTTCTGTTATTGCTTAATATATTTTTATTTATTTTCTGCTTATTGTATCGTACATCGAGTTCCTTGAAGTATAACCGAGCGTAGAATCAGCCAGTAAATATTACCGCACCTTTTTCTATTGCTATTGGCAATTCTAGATTATTTTTGCCTGTTATTTTTTTCTCTGTATCATGTTAAGTCAAGTTCTGGGTATTATTCTTGATTCTTTTGTACTGCGGTATACTTAGTGTATCTCTTCATTTTGTGAACTCTCCGAAATTCTCACTCTCTCATAATTTTGTATTTTGTATTCTCTCGAAAATTGTGTTTGGGAATTCATTGTTCAATTGTTCAGATCCAGCTTTTATCATTAAGGTAATTATCCATCTGGGTGCATTCGATTATCTCAAGTGAAAATAGGTGAAACCTGAAAAGTACCCCTCGGAGGTCTCAACTTCAGAGCATCATTTCACCCCCTAGAAACGTTTTTCCGCCGATAAAAAAAAATAAGCGTCTCTTAGATTTTGATGTAGAATAACATATGAATTTCATCAAAATCGAAAGATGTCAGCGGAATGATTTTCCTTGTTAGATATCATCTGGTTGACTTCTACCTCTTGTTCCTTTCGTTTCTCATGATATTTCTCAATTTCTTCATTATTTGTAAGATTCTGTGCTTTAACCGTAGACTACCATGACAATTTCTCTTTATTGTAATATTACTATTCCCTCGCCATCGCAGTTTGTGGTCGCTTGCCTTGTTACCTTAATTGAAAAACGTTAGATTGTGGATTGCATGCTAGCCTACCTTGATTGACCTATTTTGTAAATCTTGCTGAGTGTATCTCAATAGTATCGCGAACACACGCATTTCTATCGCTCATCACATCTCTTGTCTTGTTAATCCGTCAAGTCTCACTCATACCTTTTTTCTGAATGTATTTGAATGTCTTCATGATTTAATTGTACCTGAATGTCTTGCATCTCTCGCTTGTGATTAATATCGCTCGCCTTTCTTTAATATATTCGATACTATTACCGGTTTCCATTATATCGTGTTTATCTGTCGGATACGAACCCTCCCCTCTACCATTATCTTGTCTTTACTGAGCCGGTTGTGCAAAACCGTCGTAGAACCTGATCGGCTCTTCCCTGGTCTAGTCTATAATCAACTTATATCTGACGCTACTGCGTCTGGCGCCCAACAATAGCATTTTTATCAGTAGTACAGCAAGGGGGGTTCTGGATACAAACACCTTCTTTACCGACCGAGCCGCTCCGCGCAGCCCAGACTCAAACCCTTTTCCGCGATGACGTCACAGTCTGCCGTACCGAAGGTCAATTGCCGACAGTTGTATCCATCAAGGGTCAAAATCATGCTGTTTTACCTACAATCTTACCGACAGTTGATCGATCGAGGGTCAAAATCGTGCTGTTTTACCGACAATTTTACCGACCGAAGGTCTGTAGTGCTCGCCTGTCCCACGATAGGACTGCTGATGTGTAACATGAACCACTCCGAATTCCTTTCCCACGGTAGGACTGCTGACGTGTAACGTCAACCACCTCACATTCCTTTCCCACCTTATCAACCACGTGACATTCCAAAATTAATGGTTCCGAGAATTGTTTGTCTCAACGTCGCACCGAAATCCTTTGACCGCATACCGCTCACCGTCGAAACTTGTCGATCGCATTGTTTTGTCTAACCACCTTATCAACCACGTGACATTCCAAAATTAATGGTTCCGAGAATTTGCTGATGTGTAACATGAACCACCTCACATTCCTTTCCCACGTTATCAACCACGTGACATTCCAAAATTAATGGTTCCGAGAATCGTGTTTCACTTATTCGGTTTGATATCCAAGGTCGACCGATAGTCGCGGTACAGAGCCTGCGGTGTCGGGTTACTATCGCTCTTGGAATGCCAAAAGGTGCGCGCGCATCCGTACAGCTGCCTTATAAAAAGGACGCTCATCACAGCAAACGATCATTACGTCACAACCTGTCAAGCATACGTGAGGAAAGAGCTCAAGATGGAATCCGCGAAGTGTTTGAGATTGATCGATATTATGGAATCGGTGTTCAAGATTTTATCGGAAAAATCGTCGCCGGCAGAAATTGCAAAATGGATTCGACTCGGAACCCAAAATATCAGGCTTTTGAATAAAATCTTACGCAACAACGCCTCAACGATCGGGGAGAAGACAAGAATTTTGACTACAATTGGAATTCTGAAATCGTTGACAGTCAAATTTCAACAATTGCAGAAAGTGGGTGACGGATTACGAAGCCGACGAAGAAGCGATCGAGTACGGTGGGAAGATTTGGAATCAGCTTTCGAGAGTAGAATTCGAACTGGATCCATCGTCAATTTGAAGCATAAAGATGTGGAGAGATTTCTAGAAGACGCAAACGTACTAGCTGTGGCGAGACTGAAAAACGCTCTGAAGAAAGACGGGAGCTTGAAAGCCAACGTTATCCTGGCTTGTAAATTTGAACTCAGAAAAGTTGATCGCACGGTGGAAGAGATCAAATTTTTTAATACGAGAAATGAAATCATCCTCCAGACAACGGATATCAGCGAATGGTTCATCGAAAACGCGACGGAGCGTTTGTTGAAAAAGGTGGAAGATTTCCAGGAAAAGGATTCGGGCTGGTCGCTGACCGAAATAATCAATTTGACTGTGAATATCAACAAGTACGTGCCACTACGAGGCGGTGTCTTCACATACACACCACTACCCAAAGATATTCAAGATAAGAAGGCTGTCGTCAACATCCGTAACAGCGACTCGTATTGCTTCCTCTGGTCGGTCACCGCAGCTCTGTTCCCAGCTGACAACAATCCCAGCAAAATTACTTCGTATCCACATTTCAGCTCAGTGCTACGGTATGATGGTATAACGTTTCCTATGTCTCTAGACAAAAACACCATTTCAAAATTTGAGAAGCTTAACGGTCTTTCAATTAACGTTTATGGTATAGACCAAGGTGATCGGAAAAAAAGTGATATAGTACCGATTCACCTAAGTCAGAATAAGTCTGATAAACCTACAATTCATCTTTTGGCGACAGAAACTGAAACCACTGACGATGACGATGACGATGATATGGTAAATTATGAAAAAAATAGAATCTTTCATTTCACTTGTATTCGAAATCTGTCTCGATTGACAAGATCTCAAATTTCCAAGCATAAATGTCATACTTGGTTGTGCGATAGGTGTCTGTCTCATTTCAATTTCGAAAGATGTTTGTTGAAGCACCGAGCTGATTGCATGAATTTAAACAAAACAAAAGTTATTCTACCTACAGATGAGGAAAAAATACTGAAATTCAAAAATTTCAAGCACAAAGAAACCGTTCCATTCTGCATTTACGCGGATCTCGAATGTTTACTGCAACCCACACATGAAAGCTTTGGGGAAAATAGAACAATTTATCAGAAGCATCTTCCGTATAGTATAGCTTACTATCTACATTGCGCGTTTGACGATTCGCTTTCAAAATTCAAAATTAATCGTGGAGAAACTTGCATCCAATGGTTTGTGAACGAGTTAAAGGAATTGGCACTTTCGTTAGAGGGATACTACAAGACTGTTGTACCGATGGAACCACTAAATTTCAATCAGATCAACGAATTTGAGTTGTCGGCGGTCTGTCATATTTGTGAAAAACCGTTTACGCTCACAGACGTGAAACATCGGGATCACTGTCATTTCACAGGAAAGTACCGTGGTGCTGCTCACCGCAGCTGTAATCTAAATTACCAAAATTCGCACACCATCCCAGTGATATTCCACAATCTTTCGGGTTACGATGCGCATTTTCTGATCAAAGCTCTGGGTAAGTCATTCGAAGGTACTGTTCAACTATTACCTGTCAACAAAGAAAAGTACATTTCCTTCACTAAATTCGTTAAGGGGACAGATATAAAGTTTAGATTCATAGATTCGTACCGTTTCATGCCTAGCAGTCTCGATAAATTATCATCGTATCTGGACGATTGTCGAAAAACAATAACACGTAAATTCTGCAGTAGCTTGAACAAATTTCGGTTATTGACTAGGAAAGGTGTCTTCCCGTACGAATACATAGACAGTTGGGAGAAGCTCGAGGAGAAACATTTACCAGCCAAAGAACAGTTTTATTCAAAATTGAACGACCGGAATATATAAGACGGCGATTACGCGCATGCGTGCGACGTATGGCAAACTTTTAACGTTCAAACTTTGGGAGAGTATTCGGACTTGTATTTACAGACGGACGTGTTTTTACTGGCTGACGTTTTTCAAAATTTTCGACAGAGCTGTTGGACGACGTACAAACTGGACCCGTTACATTACTACACAGCGCCCGGTCTGTCGTTTGATGCAATGGTAAAATGTACAGACATCGAACTCGAGCTTCTCACCGACATAGACATGGTTATGTTTATCGAAAAAGGTATTCGTGGTGGTGTATCACAGTGTTCGAACAGATACGCAAAGGCCAACAACAGGTACATGGGAGAGAAATTCGATCCTGAGATCGAAGAATCTTATCTCATGTACTTTGACGTTAATAATTTGTACGGTGCTGCTATGAGCTTTGCTCTACCATACAGTTCCTTCGAATGGTTATCAGACTTCGGACAATGCGACGTTCTTACCATCTCGGACGATGCGGAGTTTGGTTACGTGCTGGAGGTAGATTTGGAATATCCTGCGGAACTGCATGAAACTCATAAGGATTTACCATTGTGTCCGGAGCACTATGTACCTCCGATTTCGACCAATAAACAGCCAAAATTGACACCCACGCTATTTTCTAAGAAAAACTACGTTGTTCACTACCGCGTTCTGAAACAATGTTTACAATTAGGTTTAAAATTACTCAAAATTCATAGAGTTCTCAAATTCAAGCAAACTCCGTGGCTGAAAAAATATATAGATTTAAATACCGATTTGCGAAAAAAATCTGACAACGAATTTGAGAAAAATTTTTACAAGCTAATGAACAACGCAGTTTTTGGCAAAACTATGGAAAACGTGCGAAAGTACAGAGATGTTCGATTGATCACCGAATGGGATGGACGGTACGGTGCGAGAGCTACCATAGCCAAGCCTAATTTTCACAGCTGCACCGTTTTCGACAAAGATATAATTATCGTTGAAATGAGTAGGACGAAAGTCAAGTTGAACAAACCATTGTACGCAGGTTTCTCCATTATGGATCTAGCCAAAACATATATCTATGATTTTCATTACAATTACATTAAACAGAAATTCGGCAACTTAGCAAAATTAATGTATACAGATACAGACAGTTTAATTAACAATTTTACCGTCCCCGACATTTACGAACACATGAAGGCGGACTTACATAAATTTGACACGTCGGATTATCCTCTTGACAACGCTTATGGAATGCCTCTAGCGAACAAAAAAGTTCTCGGTTTGATGAAAGACGAGAACAACGGCAAAATCATGCTCGAATTTGTAGGGTTACGAGCTAAACTGTACGCGTTCCGAGTCATGGGAGATGAGACAGACACTAAACGTGCCAAAGGAGTCAGAGGATCAGCGTTAAGAAAAATAACCTTCAACGATTATTTGGACTGTGCGTTGAAACGTGAAAATCTATCCTCAAATCAGCATTTGATCATGAGTCGAAAGCACGAGGTGTACACCGTAGAACAGCAGAAAGTAGCACTGAGCTGGAATGACGACAAGCGGATCGTGTTTCAAAATACAACCGACACGCTTCCGTGGGGCTACAAGCCTAAGCTTTGTAATTTATAACTGTACCATGTCGATTGTCTAAAAAGACGCATACTTGTTGTGTGTCGGATATAAAATAAAGAGGGACATACGTTTTTACAAAAAAATTCATTTATTAAAATGTTACATGTCCGATTCGTTTATCCAACTGTTGTGTGTATTGTCAAAACCTAACCATTTAACGTATATTTTTCTTCCACGCTTCTTGAGCACCTTCTCCACCAGATAGATATCCGGATGCTTAACCTTGAGGAGCTCTTGTTCGTAGAAACCACCAGCGATGAGTTGATCTCGGTAGTCTTTGAGCTTGTACGTCACAGGATGAGTATTTTCCACTCGACTTATCGTGAATATTTCGGTCGTCCAATTGGGAGTGTAACCTTTCTCGAAGACATTTTTGAATTTGCTGATTCGAACTTTGTCGCCGGATTTGAACTTTGCCGATACGGTAGGTATCGCTCGAAGCCCTCCGTACGCCTGACGTAATAACAGCCTCTCGTTTGCAACGGTGACATCCGACGGTTTCATTCTTATGGTTCGGTGTTTGACGTTGTTGTAAGCCGAAACCAAATCGGATAAGATATCGAGCCACTTGTAGCTTCCTTGCATGCTGAACCGTGTCCACATTTTACCTTTCAGCGTGCGATTGAAACGTTCACAGATCGAAGCCTTCAAATTACTGTACGTGGAGTAAAGTTTGATTCCGTAGCGTTTCATAAGCGATTCGAATTTCGAGTTGTAAAATTCCGTTCCTCTGTCGACGTGTAAATTTTTCGGTACCCGTCCTTGGACAAGCACAGATTCCATTGCCTTCGTAACATCGTCTCCAGACTTGCTCTTTATCGGTACAGCCCACGCATACTTTGAAAAGATATCAATGACTGTGAGCATGTACTTGTAGCCTTTGTTTTGTCCAGCGTACGACGTCATATCAACAAGATCCGCCTGCCAGGTCTCGTCGATGCCGCGCACGTCTACACGTCGACGCGGGTAATTCCGGCGTGCAGGCTTATGCAGTTCCGTCACCAGTGCTTGCTTTTCCTCGTTCATATTCCAACGCTATTAGTCTGGTGTCCAATTTGGAAATGATTTCCGCGTTTCGAATCGACAAGTCTCTGCCTGTTTTAAAGTCTGTGTAGAAGGTATCCAAGGCTTTCTCCGTGGTGATCTCCAAAGCTTTGATCATTTGATCGAGGTTGTCGATTCGTTTTTGCAGCACGCTGAATTTTCGTCTCAAGGTTTTTAAAGTTACAGCATTGTTCGGCTCTGCGGGATCCGCGACGTTGCACAGTCTCTTGTTCCGTATATCGTAATGCCCGTCCGCTGTTATTTGAAACCCGACACCCGGAGGACCGCGAGTGCTCGCGGTCGTGTTTTTATTCAGCTGACGTCCAAACACGTCGACGCTCATCTCGGTAATGAATGCAAAAATGACGGGAGCTGCTTAATAAATGATTCCTGCTTAATAAATGATTCCTGCTTCGCGTAGCTCTTCGATAATGGAGATTATTTCGTTATTGTGACTCGGATTTCCCGCTGCCTGAGATGCCAGGAGTAAACGAAGACGCTCCACCAACTCGTTTGGATCATCCCAGAAGACGTATTCCGTTTCAACACCTTGTCGAGTGATCATAGCTTGCGGAAGTAGACCTTTACCCTTTCGACGAGGTGACGGAGAATAATCCATCAATTCGGCAATGACATTTCTAAATTTGTAACTGTTATCGTTTCGAACAGCCCCGTCGGATGAGTGATACTTCTTATGCGCGTTCGTTGCGAGGATTATGTTTTTAAAATTTTCCCGATCTCCGGCGCTCACAGAAGAACCGTCGGGCTTCTTTTTGAACAAAAGTTCCAGCAAACCCTTCGTTTTCGGGTAACGCGTGTCGCCAATACGAACGTAGTCACTCTCAAAAGATATCAACGAATCACCGATCATCGGTCCGTTTGAGAGGTTGCGTACACCGTACACGTTGTCCAATTCGCCTTTTGTCTTCGCATCTCTCATCAGTGCAAAATACTCGTCCTCGACCGGTGTTTCTACGACTGTTTCATCCCCCGCCGAAGCAAAGGAATCGTCCATTTCCGAGAAAGTTTCATTTTTCGTTTCATTTTTCATCTCCTTTATTTCTTCTTTAATTTCTTCCACCTCTTGTTTGACAGGTTTGGTGTCTTTTGTAACATTCACCAGTTCTTGCAACGGAGTCACTACTGGTTTGAAAACGTCACTCAATTTCTGAGTCGTAGATTCCCTGCCCGACTTGAGCAATCTGTGTTTTCGACGGATCGCAGCACTTGCTTGAGCGATCTGATGTAGGACATCTTTTTGCTTGGAAATTTCAGAGCTCTGCATGTTGACGCAACTGAGTCTGCAACGCTACTGCGTCTCTCGCTCGAAAACGGTAAATTTTATTCCTTTTCCAGGCTAACAAAAGAATCGAATCCCCTCCTGTATCGTCCTTCGTTGAGCTCACTGTCTTTGTCGATCACCAGAAACCCGTACTTCTCACCGTTCCAGCATGCAGAGCACACACTTTTAAACTCTGTGTAAGACATATCGGTGTTCACATGATCGTTGTATACGTGTCTCAGGTTCATATCGTCTTGTTTGAATAACACGAGTAAGTTTACGTTGTCGCGCACGAGATGTTTGGGAATACGCGCGTACGTCTGACAGAGATAGAAACAGTCAACGTCGTGATGTCTACCCATGCAAAAGTAGGCTCTAATATTGTCCTGCTTCTCGCACGCTACATCGTCAAATATGATTATTGAGTTGGGCCGTGCTTCTTCCGGTGGAATCACTTGCTCACGCTCGGTAAACGCAAAATACTCCGTACTCTCAACATGGTCCAGCAATTGCTTCAACAATCGGTATTTAGGTTGGTTGAGAGATTTCGAGTAGATGTAGATATTTTCAAATCTGAGTCCGTTGGGATGGGTTATAAGTGTGAGCAACGCGTTAGTTTTACCACAATTCGACGGTCCACAGAATATCGCACGTACACTGTTCGGGAGTAATTCACCGTGCCGTTTGTGCTTTTCGACATTTTGCTCCGAAAGTTTGTCAAAATTCATCACGGGAAGCTTGGTAGGTTGTTTCTCAAATCGCATCTCGGACATGACTGATCGGATTTGCTATAAATACCCCGTTTTAAAGCACTTTTCTTCAGTCAACGCACGAACATGATCGCGTACAGAGGTAAACGAAGCAGCAGCAGCAGGCGGCAACATCGTGGCAAGGGTCTGGTGAATAGAATCATCAACAAACTTCCGATCGAGTTGCATGTTCCCGGTTACCAATACTGCGGTCCCGGTACGAAGTTGACGAAAAGACTCGCGAGAGGCGATTCCGGTATCAACCCTCTCGATGCAGCGTGTAGGGAACACGATATAGCGTATTCGAAAAATCGTGAGAACCTTGAGGTTAGAAACGAGGCTGATAGGGTGTTGGCTGAGAAAGCTTGGAAACGGGTTCTTGCAAAGGACGCAAATTTGGGTGAGAAGGCAGCCGCTTGGGCAGTAGCTAATACAATGAAAGTAAAATCAAAACTCGGAATGGGAATGCGAAAGTCAAAAAATGTGACCTTGAGAAAAATTGTAAATGCTGCAAAACGTTCTATGGTTCCAAGCAACGATGCAAAAGTAGCTATCGAATCTGCGCTGAAGGGAGCTGAGAACGCCGTTAAAAAAGCGGGTGGTAAAGTGCGAACACCTCGCGTCCTACCGGTACCTTCGAAAGTCGGTGGTTTTCTACCGTTTCTGATTCCTATTTTTGCCGGTCTCAGCGCTACGGGTGCGTTAGCCGGTGGTGCGGCCGGTATAGCAAAAGCTGTGAACGATGCGAGCGCGGCTGAACGAGAATTGGAGGAAAGCAAACGACACAACAAAACTATGGAAGCTATCGCGTTGGGCAAAGGGCTTCACATGAAACCGTACAGAACAGGTCTTGGTCTCCATCTTTCAAAAAACTAGATGCGATGCTACCACGTCGAGCGTTGACTGACTGGGACTTGTTGAAATATGCAAAAATCTTGAGGGTTCCGCATTTCCGCGGTGTTTACATGCGAAACGAAATGCCCGAAAACGGTCCACGAAAAAACGAATCAGCTATAATCAACCTTGACGACAAAGACGGTCCGGGAACACACTGGGTTGCGTACAAGAAACGCGACAATAATATCGATTACTTTGACAGTTTCGGGAACCTTCAACCACCCTCGGACCTCATAAAATACCTCGGCGTTGGTAGCGTCAAATACAATCATGAGAGGTACCAGGATTACGATACATTTGAATGCGGACACTTGTGTCTGAAATTTCTAAGTGGCGAGCTATATAAACATGGTGCGTGATTCGTCAAAGTCAGTCCACCACTCGCAGTCATGGATGATTCGTTAACGTTAACGATTTCGGGAACCTCTTCGATACTCGAGGCACAATATTTCCCACCGATCGAACTTGCTCGTGATAAAAGTTATGCTCTTGGCTTGGTAGAGCTGTTAACCTTTAATTCGATTCCCAACGTTGATGTCGGTCACAATAAAATTTACGTAGCTGACAAAGTGATCACCATACCTACCGGCAGCTACGAGATCGAGGACATAGAGAAGTATCTTCAAAACGTGCTAAGAAATACAGATATCAGGCTCGCCATCAAACCCAACAATAATACATTACGCAGCGAAATCACATGCAACCACACGATTAACTTTGAGCCGAATGATTCCATTGCTCAACTTTTGGGATTTACACCACGTGTACTGGAGGTTGACAAAACTCACGAATCGGACGTGCCTGTAACTATACTCAAGGTCAACGCGTTGCGAGTCGAGTGTAGCATTACAACGGGCGCCTACGTCAATGGACACAAAGTACACACTATTCACGAGTTTTTCCCGACCGTCCCACCAGGATATAAGATCGTGGAAGTACCGTCGCACGTCATTTACCTTCCGATCACCGTCAAGACCATAGATCACGTTCAGCTCCGGTTAGTGGATCAAGACGGAGACCTGGTTAATTTTCGTGGAGAAGTTATCACTGTGAGACTACACATCAAATCGCAATAAACGATGGGAATCGTATATAACAGACTGTCAAAGAGTAGGTATATCAGTAAGTCGACATGCCCCGATCAAGTCAGTCGTCGTTCGATTCCCGAACCGCTAACACCTCGAAACGTGGAGTTCCTGATAGCTCTGGGTCTGAAACTGACACCTTTTGGAAGAGGAATTTCCGACAAATAAAAATCCGATTTTGCTTTTTTATCATCTGCTACGTGCCATGGAGGAGGAAATCTTGAACATTCAAACACCAGTCGTCTTTGACGAATCCGTTGCGCATTACGAGATTCACGCTCACAAACCTTACGCCTCGTCAACTTTTGACAACAGCGATGAAATTCGAATCACCGTTCAGCATCAGGATTTATGCATATTACCCAGCAAAAGTTCGGTACATATCCACGGACGACTCCTCAAACCTGATGGTACAGCTACTGTGAACACACAGCTCGTAAACAACGCCATCTGTCATCTGTTTGAAGAAATTCGCTACGAAATTAACGCAGTTGAGGTTGATAGAAGCAAGAACGTTGGCTTGACAAGTCTCATGAAGGGTTACGCTTCCCTGCACCCTGGTCAGACTTGGCTGATGGAGAACGCTGGATGTCTCGATGTAGAAGAGAAGAAAAAATTAACCGATGCCGATGGTAACTTTGACGTACTGATACCGCTCAGCATGATATTGGGTTTCGCCGAAGACTACCGCAAGATCGTTGTCAACGCTAAACATGAGTTAATTTTGACGAGATCAAAAACTGACGTCAACGCAATCGTGCAGACTCAGGAGGAGGAATTCAAAATCACGATCAATGCAGTGGAATGGCTAATACCGTATTTGAAACTCGCGGATCAGAAAAAAGTTGACCTACTAAATTTCATTCAGAGAGATCCGCCTGTTTCGATGAGCTTCCGCAGTTGGGAATTGTACGAATATCCCTTACTTCCCACGACATCGAAACACGTTTGGACTGTGAAAACTTCCACTCAGCTTGAAAAACCTCGGTACGTCATTTTGAGTTTCCAAACAAGTAGAAAGAACAAGACCGGCAAGAACGCAAGTCATTTCGATCATTGCAATATCACGGACGTCAAGCTATTCTTAAACTCTCAATCTTATCCGTACGGTAACCTGAACCTCAACATGAGTCGTAATCTCTACGCGCTCCTGTACGAGATGTACGCAAACTTCCAAGCTACCTACTACGACAAGAACCCCGAGCCGTTGCTGACAAAGAGTGAATTCCTTCGAGACGTCCCCTTGTTCGTTATCGACTGTTCGAAACAAAACGAATCTTTGAAGTACGGACCCGTCGACATCCGTCTTGAATTTGAAGCTAAAGCCAACTTTCCCGCTGAAACATCGGCGTACTGCTTGATCGTTCACGATCGTATTGTCGAATACAACCCGCTCAGTGGTGGAGTGAAAAAGTTGGTATAAAAGCTGACCCGTTTCCACCATCTCGCACAGTTCAAAGATGGAGCTCATCGTTGACATACAAGGCTTTCGTAGACCTCTCAACAACACCTTCACGTTAAAAGAATTGGCTGTAATTTCAATCTACTCGGAAGCATCTCCTTCAGTGTTTTTCTTCAAACCACCTTACAAATGGAATTTACTGGACGTCAAATATAAAAGCCAAAATTCTTGATTAGAACGCGATTTTCACGGCTTACGTTGGAGCTGTGGAATCGTACCTTTTGAGGAAGTTGAGCTGACCATTCAAGACAGGCTGTGCAAAGCTCAAACCGTGTACGTAAAAGGAGAAGAAAAACGAGATTGGTTGCTCGAAATCGTTCCGAAAGTTGAAATCATCGATATGTTGGACTTTGACTGCCCGTCGCTTGAAACCCTGCAAAAAACTTCAGCTCTGAGATGCGACCTTCACACTATACCCAACGCAATCTGTGCAGCACGAAACGTTTGCATACTCCAGAATTGGCTACAAAATCATCGTACTGTCCGGATGGCGAGGCTGTACGATTTGTGTTACTGCGCAGAAGCGTCTACAAGAACGGTCCCGCATTCCTGGCGAATATATCACCCTGGTCATGACACTGTTGAATAGAATTATTGTACTATTTTTTTGTGAAGTAATTGTCAACCGTACTCTAAAAATTGTACTCAATAAAACTTTTAAAGAATATTCATGAAATAATTTTATACCTTCACCTTAGCTCTTAAGAGAGAATTTTTTTCAGAAGCTTATGTAAGATTCGACCTTGCTCTCCATCCTTGACCGAGCTGTACTCAAACCGAGTTTTGCATTCCTAGAGCGATAGTAACCCAACACCGCAGGCTCTGACCGCGGCTATCGGCCGACCTTGCACTCCGGTCTGAACCCGTCCAAATACTCATCGTAGAGTTGCAGCTCGAAACCCTCCGTCTTTGCTTAGTGGTGTTCGGACATTTTCTTAGATTTTGAGACTTAATTCTAGATACAAAACGTACGTAGGATTAAAGGTATACAGGATGGATAAATGAAAAAATATTCATAATTTCAATCTTTTTTTGTTTATTATACGTAAGACTTACACACAGAACATTGTTTGAACCGTGGATGAATTTTGTGGAAGTAGAGGGGGATCGCATAGTTCATTTAAGGCGCATAACTGCATGAAAATTCGAACTGGTTGAATTCTCCACCAAGGTATTTCATTTGCAGACGATTTTCCCCGGCCATGCTACACATTTCAGTCAGCTGACTGGAATCTTCTTGTAGAACTCTTGCGATTCTCGGTGGTAAGAAGACGTTGTATTCTCCATCGATTGTCGCCAGAACACGTACCCCGAATTTTGTTTTGACCAGTCGTAACCCGTTGACGTCGTACACTCCCCCAATTTCGAGTTCCGACATCTTCTTGGTTGGCAGATTCTCCAGGCGGCTGACGTGGTTAACTTTTGCTAGATCCATCGCGTTTCGAGGTTATTTCACGAGTGAGAACAGTTCACAATGAGAATACGATGAGAACAGAGTGACGATCACGATAGACGTCTTTTTATAGGGCAGCTGTACGGATGCGCGCGCACCTTTTGGCATTCCAAGAGCGATAGTAACCCGACACCGCAGGCTCTGTACCGCGACTATCGGTCGACCTTGGATATCAAACCGAATAAGTGAAACACGATTCTCGGAACCATTAATTTTGGAATGTCACGTGGTTGATAACGTGGGAAAGGAATGTGAGGTGGTTCATGTTACACATCAGCAAATTCTCGGAACCATTAATTTTGGAATGTCACGTGGTTGATAAGGTGGTTAGACAAAACAATGCGATCGACAAGTTTCGACGGTGAGCGGTATGCGGTCAAAGGATTTCGGTGCGACGTTGAGACAAACAATTCTCGGAACCATTAATTTTGGAATGTCACGTGGTTGATAAGGTGGGAAAGGAATGTGAGGTGGTTGACGTTACACGTCAGCAGTCCTACCGTGGGAAAGGAATTCGGAGTGGTTCATGTTACACATCAGCAGTCCTATCGTGGGACAGGCGAGCACTACAGACCTTCGGTCGGTAAAATTGTCGGTAAAACAGCACGATTTTGACCCTCGATCGATCAACTGTCGGTAAGATTGTAGGTAAAACAGCATGATTTTGACCCTTGATGGATACAACTGTCGGCAATTGACCTTCGGTACGGCAGACTGTGACGTCATCGCGGAAAAGGGTTTGAGTCTGGGCTGCGCGGAGCGGCTCGGTCGGTAAAGAAGGTGTTTGTATCCAGAACCCCCCTTGCTGTACTACTTTTATCGTTATTTATCTCCTTAGGGGCCGTTCATAAATTATGTAAGGCGTTTAGGGGAGGGGGGGTGTTGACTGAATATCATAACTTCTTACTATAGGTGAGGGGGGCAGAGAATCTAAAATTACGCTATCTCTCTATCTAATAAAAAAGTTTCAAACAAATGAACGTAGAAAAAGATTATAATCACAATAGTAAAAAAAGATTATAATAACAATAGTATACGCATGAAGTTGGCGGTGGGGTGAGATCCCGAAAACAAAACAAAAAGCATCTAGCAAACCCTTTGACAGCTGTCATCGGCTGTTTATGACAGTCTTTGACAAATATCTTTATAGGTATCTGTTTCTGACGCGCAAAAAATGAACATGCAAACGAAAATTATCAAGATGATTCTCGACAGGAATTGTCTTTTTCGCGCGTTGGCGTATTGTGTATACGGCACTCAAGATCGACACGCAGAGGTGAGAATGAGTATCGTTTCAAATATAGTGGATAATTGGTCTACATTTGCGGGTTTTATTACAGGTAATGAGTCAAACGGTGCTGTGATTAGGTGACCTGGTGATTACAAATCACATATGAATAAAAATGCAATATATGCAGCTGCGAATATTATTAAGATATGTTTAATCGTGTATCGCGAAGAACAAATTCATCCACACCGGATCGGATCACAAAATGGAACACAATTCTCGCTACTCTTCACTGGCGACGGAGACAGTGGACACTTTGATGTCTTGCAGAACCAAAATAAAATTCAGATAGTGAGTAATAAGTATGAAAAGTAACAATCAAATAATAGTAAATCTAAATATATCACCAAACAGTCAAAAGGACAGCCAGGATTTACGATGACAATGGAGAAAGGAGGAGTTTCAAGCAGCAGACAAGGCGATGAAGATGGTGGATGGTCGGAAGTATCACAAAAGAAAGAGGAAAATAAAATTGTAAGTGCGAAGAACCAAATAAGCCATAGAATAATATCCATCAAATATTCGTATAACCAGGAAAGAGGACGACCAGGATCGATGTTGACCACAAGAGAAAGAGGTGTTTGGCGGAATGAACATCAACGCAAATATAGAGAAAAAAATAATATGAAGAAGGTGATTTTGGAGAATAACCGGCAGAGCGGCAGTAAAAATAATTCAACGAAGGGTGTCGAAGAATTAGAAGAATCGATTGCGATGATTGATTCGGAAAATAAATCGAGAGGACGACCAACCAATGTGATGTACATAGAAGAGCGAAAAATTAGACGACGGGAACAGCAGCGAAAATATAGGGAAGCGAACAAAAAATATCATACTGGCTTTTCAACCAACGAACAGAAAGGAGGAGTTTCAACCAGCAGACAAGGCGATGAAGATGGTGGATGGTCGGAAGTATCACAAAGGAAAAAGGAAAATAAAATTTTAAGTGCGAAGAACCAAATAAGCCAGAGAATAATAATAAACAAATATTCCTATAACCAGGCAAGAGGACGACCATGATCGATGTTGACCACAAGAGAAAGAGGTGTTTTACGGAGTGAACAGCAACATAAATATAGAGAAAAGGGGGCGCCACTGAGCATCTATAGTGAACAGACGTGTCTTGTGTCGCTCTATCATATTTAATCTTGCTAGTTAATAAATTCTGCGTAAAAAATTATAAGAACGTGCATATTCTGTGTAGAAACAAGTGATTAAAGTCTGCAGATACAAATCTTTAAATCCTTTCGAGTTTAGCGTATAAAATTCTGTTTTTCCTGATAACACGGTGTGTGCCCAGCTGGCGTGTTTATGATTGTTTACGTTTCCTGACTCCGTAAATGAATACAGGCGACATCTCACGGTCAAATTCTGACCCCGCACCGGTGACGCCACTGTTAGTCAAACCCCGCCTCGTTTTGAATCACAACAACTCTATAGCCGGTGTCACACCTGCGGCCCCGTCAAGAAAAGGGCGACCATCCACCCAGCAACTCCTTGCAGAAGCTGCCAACACCTGCACTCCAATAACCAACTTTATCGAAACCAAGAGGAAAAGACACAGTTCCGGTCAATCTCCCACAGAAGAGCCGAAACAGCCTTCGAAGACTTTTAAGAAGACAGATTATGCGGAGTTAGAAGACTACCTGGACCCAATTGATAACAGTGATTCAGTGATGGATAAAATACTGGAGGAATTGAGAGGCCTCAGGTCCGACCAGGAAACTAAGCTCAAGGTGCTCACCGATAAACTGAACAAAAAGTTCGAAGACGACGCAACAGCCTTTGAGAATATACAGCGAAACCTAGCAGAATTAAAAACCGACTTACAGGGAACCAAGATCGATCTAACTAAACGAGTTAAAGCTCTGGAAGACAGCACAGTGAAGAAAGATGAACTTAACAACTTAAAAGTTTCTCCACTCTCAAAAGAGGAACGTGACAGAATCTCGCAACTCAGTAATAGAATTGATTTTCTTGAAAAGGAAAATAAGAAGACTAAAATCTCGATAGTAGGCCTCACTCTATCCACAAACAATCACACGGAGGAGGTCAAAACGTTCTTGAATTCCAATTTTGGGGTCAATATCCTTAGAATTGAAATAACGGAATTCACCAAGAGGCTTATAGTCGACCTATTTGATATAAATATAAAAAATCTAATACTCAAGAACAAAAAAATTAAATTGACCGGTACTAACATTTTTATTGAACCAGACAGAACAGCCAGGGAGCGAGAAATAGACTGGAATGTCAGAACGCTCGCTAAACAACTAAGAAGCGAAAGTAAAAAACCCGTAAGAAAAGGGAATAAAATTCTGGTGGACGATCTTGTCTACTCCTGGAACCCGGAAACAAACAAGATGATGCCTCAATCAAGGAACTCCAGCTTGCTTTCGGGCAGCATGGAGTGGACAGAATCAAAGTCAAAAAAGTAATTAGCACACCCGTGGGAACATCTACAGTCAAAATCACATTTTGGAACCTTCATGGCTTCTCGAACCTTGAGCCAACCTCAATAATTGGAGATTCCGACATCATCGCAGCTTGTGAAACTTGGATAACCCATACGTACACACCTGTTTATCTGAATAAATACAACATCTTTTGGTCCGAGGCGTTGAGAGAACATGCAGTAGGTAGAGCAAGCGGCGGTCTAATAACGGCAGTAAATACACAATATAATTCCTCGTTAATCGAAGCTTCCCCTTGGTGGATCTTCACTGAAATTCAACTTGGATCATCCGTAGCTGTTATTGGGTCAGTATACTTCCGCAAATGTCTCGACCTCCGTTACTTACTCGATATTTTTCAGAGCATCATCGACGACATCAAAACTCAGCGCACATACGACTTGTTTATTATAGGCGGTGATATGAACGCTAAAGTCGGCACCCTGAATCCATGGCCAGCTGATCTCTTCACCGGAAGCCAATTATACGACATTTTTCGCACTACTGATAATTTTACCTGTGAAAGGGGTCGGATGATCACGGAATTCATGGTTGACAACGACTTTGTACTTTTGAATGGGAGGACAGTCAGTGATTCTCCAGCTCAACCGACGTACGAAAACCTTGGCTCATCAATCATTGACTTAATTTGGATTGACATACCGTCTCTGCGCCTTGTAAACGATCTGGTAGTTCAAATGGAGCCGTCCATGTCCGACCATTATCCAGTATGTCTCAGTATCTCGCTGGAAACCTATACTCCGCCACTTAAAAATGATAACCCGAAAAAACCACAATTTTCCAAGATTAAATGGACGAATAACGCTGCCGATCCTTACCTTGAACAACTGTCTAATCTCTTGATTCCAGCTGACACGGAAACCCTAGCAACTGACAACTTACAGTCGCTCCTGCATTGCCACATGTACACTGCTGCTGAAAAAGCTAACCTGGTGAAAACTCTAGGTTTTGACGGAAATAGCTGGACTACTCGCAACCCGTGGTTTGACTCAAGCTGTAAGGTAGCAAAAAGCGAGCTAAGAAAAGCATTAAAAAAACTTAAAAACGATCGAAGCAATAATATACTCAAACAGGATGCCACTCTTTGTAAAAATAAGTACCGGGAAATATGCAAAGCTAAGAAAAAAGCTCACATTGACAGTATAAAATCGGCTTTTGCCAACGTCACGGCTCCAACAGACTTCTGGGCCGCAGTTAGAAAATTCAGCTTCAAGCACAGCTCTTCCCCTGACGTCTCAATCGACAGCTGGAACAAGTTTTATGCTGCGATCTCCAAGCCAAGAGTTGTCACGCCTTCTATTTCTGCAAGCATCACAAACGACATCCTTGATGCTGAAATTTGGTTTCCGGAGCTCAACTCGGTTCTTAAATCTCTGAAACCCGGCAAAGCTGCCGGCCCCGACTTACTAACCAATGAACTATTCCAAACTCTAACGGCACAGCATACAAACTTGCTAATAGTTCTATTCAACAGAGTGCTCAATGAAGAGCGTGTACCAAAAAATTGGGCAAAGATATGGTTGTCAATGCTGCATAAAAAAGGTGCCAAGTCTGACCCAAGCAATTACCGAGGCATCGCTCTTATTAATATAATTACCAAGATATTCACCAACATTTTAAAGAAACGATTAGTTCTATGGATGGATAAGGAAAAGGTCCTGCCGGACTCTCAAATGGGCTTCAGAAAAGGGCGCAGCTGCACAGATGCCATTTTCACACTCCTCAGTGCCATTCAATTACAGTTTCGACACAACGATGGCAGAGAAATATACGGTATTTTTGTTGACTTTCAAAGGGCATTCGACTCGGTACCCCATGGGCGTCTGTGGCAGAAACTACTTGATCTAAAGGTCAGTAGCAAGTTTATCAACACAATGAAATCTCTATATGACCAAGCGACCATGCAGGTTAGAACCAAGGAAGGTCTCACGGAAGTCTTTGATGTTACTGAAGGCGTCCTACAAGGCGAATCTTTAAGTCCAGACCTGTTCCTACTATACTTGCACGATTTTGAGCAGTTTTTCCGATCTAAAGGTCTTCATGGCTTGGACATCAATGGAGTAGTCGACATTCTTTTGCTGCTGTACGCTGACGACACCGTAATCTTCGCCCATTCGCATATGGATCTTCTACGCAAGCTGCGTGCCCTCGAAGAGTACTGTGACCTGAACCAGCTAACAGTCAACAAGTCAAAAACAAAAATTCTCGTGTTCAAAGCAGCTGGTAGAATTCGAGAATGCCCTACTCGGTATAGGACCTACAAACAAACTTGCCTGGACTTGGTCAATAGTTATACCTACCTAGGTGTCGAGGTGTCCACCTCTACCAGAGGTCTGGCAGCACTACAGTCTGCTACTAATAAAGCAAAAAGTGCTTCAGGAGCGTCCTTGGCCTTACTGGCTAAAGCAAAGTGCGACTCTTGGAACGCGTACAACAAGATATTTGACAGTATGGTCTCGACGGTATTTTTATACGCTATCCCAGCCTGGGGTCTCTGGTATAGAAACTCCCTGGAAGCTGCTCAAACTTTCTTTTTCAAGAAACTGTTCAAACTACCCAGGAACACCCCAGACTGGGCAGTACGTTTGGAGTTCGGACTCGATCCTATGGCTCTGAAGGCCATGACCAGTATATGGAGATGGTTGATCAAAACACTTAGGGCGGATGACAACTGCTTGCACAAAATCTGCCTCCTGCGCCTCCTCAACCTGGCTAAAAACACCACGACCGCCTCACCGCATAACTGGGCCACACAGATAAGAGCTTTTTTAATGGAATGTGACGCGTCAGATCTAATTGATTCGATCGATCCCAACCTCTGGGAATCTGAGATGGAGTCCACTCTGAATCGGTATCAAAGTATCCTTCATAGCAACGACTTAAGCGCAGCAAGAAACTCCAAGTCACTCGAATTCTCCCTGCCTCATGCAGAACCTCGGGTCCCAGTCAGATATCTCCTAATGAAGATTCCGCTCAGCAGCAAGCGACTGATAGCCCAACTGAGGCTTTCAAACAAACATAACTGCTTTTTAATCACAGACAACCTTATGACAAAATTTGCTCGGAACTCTGCATGTCAATTATGTAATCTAAAAGAGCCGGATACAGTCGAGCACTTACTGATCACCTGCCCCTACTACGTGGGCTTCAGGAATCAATATCTGCAAAATTCACTGTGCAGCAGTGAACAAATACCAGCATTATTCTCATCATCTGACGCAAAAACTCTCTATGCAATTGTCAACTACGTCACCAAGTCACTAAATCTTAGAGCCTGGGCTCTGCATCTCTAACTTGTTTAAATTGTTTAAATGTAATTGTTTGACTGAATGACTACTTATATTTTGTACTTATACTTATATTTATAATTTATCTGAAATTTTAATCAAGACACGATTTTATATATTGTTCTACAACGCTAATTTAATTTTAAATACTGTTTTTATTTGTAAATTTTACACTTTGTTACCCCCTTGCTAAAAACAACCCTGTAATTGTTTAATGCAATAAAGCTATAAAAAAAAAAAAAATAAATAAATATAGAGAAAAAAATAATATAAAGAAGGTGATTTTGGAGAATAACGGGCAGAGCGGTAGCAAAAATAATTCAGCAAGTCAAGGAGATAGATAGATATCAATAGAGAAGGAACACCAATTTTCAACCAACGAATGGAAGCTTAGATTGATGAAAAAAAGAAAAGTAAGCACAGAAGGAATTGAAGTGGACAGCAAGTGCAGGACCTGTCATTAAATCAACATGAAGGAATTCGCCTGTCTACTAGACAATGCGTAAGGAAATAGTGAGGCGCGAAGCCCCTAGTATTTGAAATTAAAAATTCTACCACTTTTGCGCTAAAAAATGGCATTATTGAATAGCGCCATCTGTACTTCATCTCCTCAACTCGATATTGAATCTTACAAAAATCATATGTTCTCAGTACTTCTAGACTTACTATTATTCGATTGTTGGTCTCGTTGAGTGGGGATTTCCCTGTCACTTGAAATCATGATGATATAAGTTATTTAATAGCATAATGATTGTTTCATCTAAAATGTCTGGATATTTACATCTACTGTTATTTAGATGCATGGGTAGGAGCTTTCCCAGATAAAACACCAAAAGTTGGTCAACAAGAGTCAAACTTCAATAGTAGTAAGATTGCAATAAAGTATATTTTCAGAATAATATGGAGTTATGTTTTATCAATATATCCTTTTCTTGCGAAAATTTCTTATCAAGGGGCAGAGGGGGGACTAGTCGTAATCTCATGATATCTTACAGTAGGGGGAGAGGGGGCCAAATTAGCCCTCAAAACCTCTTACATAATTTATGAACGACCCCTTATTCAGATCAGCACACCTGCGCCGTGGAGTTACCGGACTTCAGCCCTCATAATTATTTAAATGAATAAAATAAAAATTAAATACAAATAAAATATATACAAAATATAAATTAAATAAAAAGAAAACCTCGGTTACAGTGTATTCGGTTATTCGTTTTTTCCGTATTCCAAGCAATTGTAGCGCCAGTTGCGCTTCGGTCGGGGAGGGGTCGGGCTCTCCACTACCCCGCCAATGGAATTCGCTCTGGGCCTCCCCCTTTTCCACCCCCGTCGGGGGTTGCTGATGCCAAACCCCTGATGGGACGGTGGGTGCCCGCGAACCGGCACGAATTTCGACATAGATTTATTACGTCGGAAATGTACGTTACGTGTGGGTGGCTCGAGTGAAGTTTTTTGACCGCAAGAGCCCAATGAGAATCGTGGGATTGTTTCGGAATTTATATACGTTAAAAATAAAGAAAGAGTTTCCAATCGAGATGAGCTTGAAAATCTGGCCATTCTCGTGGTAATTATGAGTCCTAAACGCGGGGGTGGAGTGGAATTTGACCTACAAACGCGGGAAAACGGAAACTTGAACGTTGATTTTAAAACGAAAGGATATGCGTGGTTTTTTCCCTGAAAATTACGGATCGTTCGCTCCGCTCGACTGCGACCGAATTTGATCACCTAGCATTCCACGCAGCTGTCAGTAAATGTCGCATACTACTGTGCTGTAAGCGGCAATTGGAATCACCAAATTGTTCTCAAATAAGTACATACACAGGCAATAAGGTATGTTGTTGACAAATTCCACATCTGTTACTACGCGTCCGTCAAACCCTCTTCAAATTTGCAGTAAACGTATGCGACCAAGGTAGTTCCTCCGCGACAGTCCAGTCGAAAAGTTTTTGATTTAGTACTAACGTTCAGCATATTAGCAGTACTATGACTGTAGGATATGTTTTTTAACGTGACTGTACTTCTTCCACTACTATATCCCCTATACGTATACACACATACTATAAAATTTAATTCTGTATGGAAATGTCGCAACGTCGCGTTATTGTTATTGTTATTTCTCTTAACCACTGAGCTTACTTATAGTTTATACGCACAGTCAAACGTAAACAACTCGCTATTTTTATTCGAATAAATAAATAATTATGGGTGATCGTATTCGTCATAAAGGAAGATTTATTTAAAAAAAAGTTCGCGATAAAAAATTAAAAATTAAAAATGCTCTACAAGAAAAAAGAAAAGGCAACGATGATACCAGTGAATCTAACCTATGCGAAGGCATTCGTTTCGTGGATTTAAAATTTTTAGGCAAAAAATTAAAATGTGTACAATGTTATGAAGTACTTTGCCTGGAAAATATTGTACATGAACAGCATTTAGGGTTGAAATCAATCATAAAAGTTAAGTGCACAAAATGTGAGACAATATCAGTAGTTCCAACGAGTAAAAGTCATAGCGTGGCTGGTAGTCCATCCAAACATTCTGACGTCAATACAGGCGTAATTCTTGGTAAGTTCAATAATTATTCAATCTACATAAATATTTGATAAAAAAAAAAATAGATCACTTGAATTCACTTAAAAACAAAAATAATCAAATGTATATATGCAGAAGTTCCAACCCTAGTAAAAATATATTTATTACAGGTGCTGTACATGCTGGCTATGGCTGCTCTGGATTGAACAAAATATTGGCATGTGCCAATATTCCGACAATATCGCCACAATTATTTAAACGATATGAAAGGGAAGTTGGTCCTGCAATCGAAGAAGCTGCTAAGGAGAGTTGTAAACGAGCTGCTAAGGAAGAGCGACTGCTTGTTAATGAAAATATTGATAAGCTGTGTGAATTATTGTAAGTTTGATTGTAATCTACAAAGCTACGGAGTAACTAGCTTTTTTTTTAATAATTTTTTATTGCTCATATGAAGATTTTTTCGATTGATTTATATATATCCTTAGATTTATTGTAATTAACGAAACTAAAATTTTCGTAGTCTATAACTTTTTTCAATTGTATATAGTTTTTTGGACGTCAATATTGTCTACACTTGCATAATGATCTATATTCAGTCTTGAGTAGATGGAAAATGCTAATTGTACATATTTTAAAAAATAATTTTTGTTCTTATACATTCTAAATAAGATTGATTGATTTTAAATACTCCGTCAAACTTCACATGACTTATTGTTTTATTGCTAATACATACTAGCATTGTTTATTCTAATTTTTATTTTATGTTTGAATAAACAAATGCTGATGAAATTTAAAAATTATAATTTACTATATTGATTTTTTACCATCCTATTCTTATCTCCTTTTTCTTTTATTAGGCTACCAGAGATTGTTCAAGAAATTTATCCTCATCGTAGAAAATTAATCTCTGCAACTGATGATCCTGATGAAAACAACAACACTACGTATGATACAGCTATAGGAGAGGTTGTTAATATAATTGTCTCCTATGACATGGGATGGAGTAAAAGAGGTAATGGAAAGAGCTACGACAGTCTCAATGGTTATGGAACTATAATAGGATTTTTGAGTGGAAAAATTCTCGACTACGCAGAACGGATAAGGAAATGCAAATTTTGTGACTCGGGTAGGAAGAAAGATGACCATGATTGCCGAAAAAACTTCCAAGGTAGTGCCAAGGCAATGGAAGCATCTGCAGGAGCAGAGTTGATTAACAACAGCAGTATTCTTAAAGAAGCAAACCTTGAAGCACGAGTATTAATTGGCGATGAAGACAGTTGCACAATCGCGGCCGTTCGTCGAGGAAACCCAAAAACTATCTTCAAACTTGCAGATCAAAATCATTAAAAAAAAAATTTTAGCCGAGATTTATGGAAGCTGATGAGTTTTAAGGAAATTAAAAAAAGAAGTATTGACCACATAAAAAAATGTTTTGGTTATGCATTGGCTCAAAATATGGGTGATGCTCAAAATTTAGCTAAAACAATACGTAATATACCCGATCACTTGTACGATAACCTTGAAAACTGTGGATCGTGGTGTAGCCGCAGAAGTGGATCGAAGGAACAAACTATTTTGCTCACAAATCTCTCATTATTTGATAAACTATCAGCGTTATGTGAGAAATACGCCGCTAATGCAAATAAATTTTCAATTCTTGCTTCCAGCCAAGCTAATGAATCATTTAATAATATAATGGCTCATAAGTCGCCAAAAAATATTTGCTACAGTAGAAGTGAATCATCTAGCTATCGTCTTGCAAGTTCTGTGTGTACAAAAAATGATGGCGACTCCTGTATCGTAGAAATTAGGCAAAAACTGCAGTTGTCACCAGGGCGACACACTTTGTTTTATACAAAGCAATTGGATGCTAAGCGACAGAAACGTGCATTAGATGCTAAACTACCGGCTGCGAAGAAACGTCGAATAATTAAAACTCAAGAGCGTGAGGAATTGAGAAAGAATAATGAAAATTCAGAAGGTGTTCAATATAAATCTAACTGCGGCTTGTCACAAGACTGTGAAGATTTAGAAGCATTTGATGAATCACTGATCAACGGTCCAAATATTCAAATATCGGCAGAGACATGTAACTTAGTTTTCTTTGATTTAGAAACGTCAGGCTTCCGTAAGAGTGACGAAATTCTTCAAATTGCTGCATCTTGTGAAGGACGTAAATTTAGTGTCTACATTAATCCTACTAATATCATTGATGATAAAGCTTCTGCTCATACAGGACTGAAGAATATTAACGGCCATTTATACTTTCACGGTAAAAAAGTTGAATCGTTGCCTCTAAAAAAGGCTCTCCGGAGTTTTTTATTATTTTTAAAAATGTCACCCAAGCCATGTCTACTTGTTGCACATAATGTAACTTTCGACAAGTCACATTTACTACGTTCAATTTTAAAATGTTCTTTGGTATCAGATTTCAGTCAAATCGCAGGATTCTCTGATAGCTTGCCTTTATTTAAGAAAAATTTTACATCTAATAAAACTCCCGGTGAATTTAAACTGTCAGAATTAGCTAAAAAGCATTTGAATGTTAACTCGGACGAGAAATTTCATGAAGCCTTATACGATGTCGAAATTTTAGAAGAACTGGTTTCGTTGACGGATAACAAGTATTTATTTGAAAGCTCTAAATCTTATAGAGAGTGTTGCATTCATATAAATAAGCTCAAGAAAACTGCATCTGGAATGGACTGTTTATCTCCATTAAAAGGAGTATTATCTGGACATATAATCAGAAAAATGGCGTCTCAAGCCATTAAATACCAAGATTTAATTAATCAATATGAAAATGGTGGAATTGAAGAGTTAATTAAATTTTGTAAAGAACCAGGAAGTGATAATAAACCAAAAATTACTAAAGATAAACGAGTTATAGATAAGCTCTGTAATTTTTTTACGGAAAAAGTGTGATATATATTCTGATAAATATATATAATAATAAGAAAAATAATATATTAATAAGGAAAATATATATATAATCATAAGAAAAATATATATATTCATAAGAAATAATAAGAAAAAGTTTTTATCATAAAATATTGCAATAAATAAAAATTTATTGTCATAAAAGTTTCGTTTTTAAATGTTGATTATATATCATATTGTTCAATATATTTTGTATTTATTGTTATAATTAATAATAAATCACAAGATTGCTCTATAAGATTTATTCTCTCATTTTAATAATTATCAATAATTGTTATGATTTATTAAATAAAAGCTGAGAAGTGTTATCCTTAAGGGGAGATATACACCTAGAAAATTGAAAAAATCGATTTTTTTTTTTTTACATTTTCTGAAAGTTTAAGGTCCTCAGAATATTTGGTGAAAATCGCAAATTAATTCTTCGAAAAATAAGGCAGTTATAACCGAGAACTGGAAACGTTAGATTTCTTTTGTGATAGAATTGTACAGTGCTCCCCCCCTAAGAAGGTCGAATTCGTCGTCGGCAACAAGCTTTAGATGCAATGGGAATTCCGTCGACTGTAGAAGACCTACACTATGGGCCTGGTATTGATGATTCCATGTAAGTTTAAAATTTCATGATTTTTTAATTCCTAAAATTTCAAACGTGTTTTTCTCAAAACTACGTTTTTCAAAGCGGTACCCAAAATTTCTCAAAAACCAATGTACCGATTACTTTGAAATTTTTTGTGGTCATTCTATATAATATTACCTAGTATTTGTCATAGGATTTTTTTTTTTCGTTACTTACTCTTCATTTTATAGCCAAAGTAATTACACGTTTAAGGCCCGAAAATCGTTACCTATATTCAAATGGCCGCCATTTTGTTAAAAACCAATAATTTTGAAATCGGCTATGACAAGTACTAGATTATAGTATCTTATTTAATAATCTTTTTTTTTTTTTTTTCAGATGATTTTTGAAGATACGCCAGTGGGTACCGTGTGCGCCGATTTTTTCAAGGACCTCCAAGAATCCTACGATATCCTTGTATCTTTTTGATATTTGTACATAAAAAAAATTTGACATATATTTGAATGTATGTACTTTTAGATAATGAAAACTCTGATCTAAAATAAATGATTACTTTTCTTTGAAACATTTTTAAAATAGAACCTTTTTTTACGGCTTCTAGGTGTATATCTCCCCTTAACAATATTAAATTGATTTAAATTTCGCGCTATTTCTATCTGCTCCGACATTTTATTTGTGACAACGTTGCCACATCGTTTCCATGCCATTAGTCTCTATATCCCCTCCATAGAAAATTATCGCTGAAACGAGTTGTTTATTTTAATTTTTTATCAAAACTAGGAGGTAAATAATTCTTAGTTTTTTTTTATATCATCTAAATATAGTATTCTAACAAATAATAGTTTTTCATCGAGATGGTGAAAGTCATTCATTGGTAAATTTAAATAAATTGATCCGTTTCCCACGCTTCCCCCATGCTACATGTACAATTAATGTTATTTTTAATTGCGAATATCTCATATATGATGAGGTAAATCGTCTTCAAATTTGAACAGCATGTGTATTATACATCTACTAGCTTATAAGCTGAGTTGAAGTGCTGCGTTTTTGTGCGGTGTGTACGGATTTTCGATCAGAGTAGTTTTAAACATCCATTGCGGTTATAATTTAATTGGACAACGGGTGTCCATCTTACGTGCCGAGGGGGATCTACACGGGATCCAATTATCTTTCCCATTTAGTCACTTGTACTAGTGTGTAATGTCATGAAATAAGAACGAACGTTAACTTAACACAACCACCGACAAAAATCGAAATAGTATCTCTTGGATAATTTGCCGTTAATTGGCCGCTAATTAGCCGTGAAAAAATTTATTTTGCCGCGTGTCAAATTTTCGAATAAATCGATGGCCCTGCAAACTTTACAAAAAAATAGCACAACCACGAGTAAAAAAACTACGACGGGTTAATGATTGGTGATTTTGAATGGAACTGTAATTCGCGGCTAATTAGCCGCTGATTATCAGTGGTAGTCATAATTCAGTTGGAGCCCAAATTTTCGAAAAAACTTAAGGGTTATGCCAACTTCACACTAAGATAGCATAACCACACGAAGAATAACTACTCAGGGTTGATTGTAGGGTATTGTGAAAATCACAGAAATTTGCCGATAATTAGCCGCTACTGACCCATGGAATTTTGAAATTTGTCGGGACCTGGATTTTTTTAAAAAATCGATGGCAGTGCTGACTTCTCTCGGAAACAGCACAACCGTGTGCTAATTCTGCATGGAGGGTTGATCGTAAAAAAGTTTCCAAGGCACCGAAATTTGCCGCTAATTAGCCGCTACCGACCCATGGAATTTTTAAATTTGTCGGGACCTGAATTTTTTAAAAATATCCATGACAGTGTTGACTTCTCTCGACCTTCCTTGCGTGGCGCGATTCACCTGCCATCTGTAGGAGACGACTGAAACTCTGTCGAACCGACCCCTCGCCTCTCGCCGCTGTTTCAGCCTCCAAACTGTCAGCTGTGAGTTTTTCCGTGTGAAAAATAATACTGTACATTTGTGCCCTACACCAAAAGACCACGCCCTGTAAAAGGACTAATAGGTGAAATAATATGAACATCGCGGTCTCATTATATCTCGAAAAAATTCTACTTCCACGTCCATATTTTTTGCCATCGTATGTATTAATCAACCAGTATAACAAAACCAAAATTCCAATTTCACACGTCTCAACTCACTCGCAACTTCTTTATTCTCAATAAACAATGAATTTCTTTTAAAAATTATAGGTCATAGTATATGACCACAAAAGATATCAATTGGAAAGAGAAAGAGAAATGTAATATAAATGATATAAAATTGTGAAATTCAGTTTGGGCGAAAAAAATTAGGTTTCATTATTCTGTCCTGTGTCCCCCGAAACGGTTATTTATTAAAAATCGTTCGTGGTCGTTCGTGGGCCTTTGGTGGTGTTTGGTAGTATATTTTTCAAGTTTTGTGGTGTTTGATAGTATGTTTTTCAAGTTTGGTGGCGAATAGTTCTTCTAAATTCGAGAAACTCAATTTTCAGCGTAAAGTTAGCCGCCCCACTTCAAGTCTTTACAAATTTTTTTCGCAGAGAGGGTCTTATTACCAATAAAAAAACGTCAGTGAAGCAGCCCCCAAAAGTGCACTGTTAGGGAGTTACAAATTTTTTGAATTCAATTTTTTTTTTTTTCTTTTAAATTCACAACTTCTCAACAGTGCAGTTTTTGGTGATACTTCACAGAAGGTTTTTTTTATCAACAATGATGTTCTTTCGTCTGAAAAAAGATGTAAAAAGTCAAAGTGCAGGGGCTAACTTTACGCTGAAGATCATGTTTCTCGAATTTGGAAACAGCTACCCATCACCAAATCTCAATATTTGACTACCAAACAGCACCAAACGATCACTTAATGATTCCAAAAAAAGGACAAGTTGGAAAATTCGCAGTGGTAGGGTCAACTTCACATAGGTCATGGAGGCTGGTTTCCGCACGCGTATATCATGTGTCGCATCAGTTATCCCTATGATGTGCAGCCCTGACTACGTCACTTAAGTAAGGGAGAAGAAATTGACATTATCTTTGCAAATTAAAGGTTATTGCCGGATAAGAATAGTAATTTGGCGTGTGTGTGTGTGTGCGTGTGTCAAATCGGGAAAAACATGGTCAATTGACATGAAAAAGTCAGTATGCAATAATTTCTTGTCATGTATTTCAAAACATACATATATGTGCGATCAATCGTATGAGTATTATATTGGGTAGAAAATATTTGGTTCCATGTATTTTCTTGTTGAAAAACTTGTTTTTCCTCATTCAAAGCAAAACAAAGTATAGAAACGGCCAAAACTGACGAAAATAACAGTATTTCGTAATTTTCAGTGTGTTCCACCACTTTGTGAAATTTCAAAAACATGAGTGTTTTTCGAGTGAAAATACACTCGGAGTAGAAATTCAAAATCTGCTTCTACCTTAGTTGTCGAGAAAAAAATGTTTAAACAATTTGGAAATTTTTTTTGAGGGGAAGGGAGTGAAAAAAAATCTGTAAAAATCAAGTTGAAAGAATTTTACTCTCTGTGTGCACCGTATTTTTTCATAAGGATTCGTTGACTTAGCGGTAAGTTAAGAAACAGCCGAAAAACTGGGTTTTCTGAGGTGGTAAGGCCAACAGAAGGGGGGAGTGGGGGGTTTGGGGACAACATTCGTGTCGAGCACTTTTTTTTGACTGTACCAACGTAATAAAACCATAATTAGCCCAAAAGATTTCGTGTGCCAAATTACTATTCTTATCCGGCAATAGCCTTTAATCTATGCCATTACCAATGTACTTATTGCATTCAACTCCGGTTTAAACATCTTCCTTCAAAATTCGCGCGCACTTTGGTTATTACATAAATGCGCCACCCACGTCGCACGGTCGGTTTGTACGCTTTGCATTTGTTAATTCTACACGCTATTTCATTCAGTCGCCTGTTAGTCTTTCCGAAAACAGTTAATATTTCTGTTAAGAATCTGAGAAATACGGCGTGATTACCGGACCGCACAACCCCCACCCACTAATGAGACGCGAAAAGCGCGGCCTAGCCGCACGACTGGGGTTGGGGCCGGGTTAGTCTGCCCCGAGCGCACCGCCGTGAATGTGTGCATCTCGTTAACTGTATTGTACGTCCCTTTAGAGTTTCTATAGTCTGCAGTATCGATATGTATTTATGTATACGTCTCTAAAAAGCATGGTGTTAATAAAGAACCGCGCTGTTTTACCGGTCGCATAAAAGTAAAAAGTACCGCCACCCGAATTCTCTTTACCACCTAACCTTGATCTACGCCGCTTAGTTAGGAACCATTTGAAAAATCATTTAATACTTCAGAAGTGGTATACATAAACCACGTGCCGGGTAACGAACGCGAATATCGGGAAATAAGAAGTGAATGGTGGACGAAAGTGAATTCGAGAAATTCGCGGAGTACCTTTTGAATCCAATGGCGGTACAACGGTCGTTTGTACGCGGGCGTGGTGGAGACATGTCGTCGTTCAACGCTTCACGTAGCGTCGGAGCCCTTGGACCCGGGCAGTGGAACAACGGCCAAAATGGCGACCGTCAGATTGGGCCGAGGAGCGGAGACGGACCTCCCGTGAATGGACTTCAATCGGAGACGCGCGTCGAGGGAGCGAGAGCGGAAACCCCAGGCGAGTACACACGAGGGGAGGCGACGAATGGCGGTCAGTTACCACCGGAGCTTAGCGGTATCACGGATGGCTTACCAACAGCAGCGGTACCGAACGGTCAGTCGTCGGTAAACGAGGCAGCCGCCCCTCCACTGGTAAATGCGTTACGGGCTATATCATCACAAGGTAATACGGATTCTCTCATACAACTTCTCGCCGGACTACTGACTAGAGATGTACACCGGTCACGTGACGAGTAATTTTACGCACTTTCGACCGTCACAAAACGGTTTTGTGACCGATAGAGTTGTGACGAGACAGTCAAAAATGACTGCCATCTAGCGGAATATATTTCAATTACAAGCAATAACGTATTTTAGCGGGAAATCATCGGACCTGGAGTGTATTTGTCCTTTTCTATTTCAGTAATATGCACGTGGTCATATCGTCAATCTGTTTCGATTATTAATTATTTAATCATTTTTTTTTGTATTCACTTGAATGTGTAAGTATGTTTATGATTTAAAATATACTATTTATTCTAAATTTCAAGCATAGTTACTAATCTGTTTCTGTCAATAAATCAAATGATGACGTTTTTTTTTCCTAAAAGTTAGGTTACTTTAAATAATTTATATAAATTTATTTATTTAAAATTTCAGAATTATGACGAGGGCTCATTTAAAAAAAATCATTATTGGAAACTTTGCTGGAATTAATTTTCATCCAAACCAAAAGATGAAACAATACAAGTGTAATCATTGTAATAAAAAGTACGCAATCAACGTCACAAGAATGGCTAAACATCTACGCAAAGAATGTAGGACCTGTCCAAAAAAGGTGATTGACCAATTAAACTCCATGTATGCTACTAACACAAGAGAGGAACTAAATCAATCATCTGACCATGGATCAACAGACAACTCTTTCGTGGTCGAAGAAGTTGATGTGAATAGTAGCAGTATTCCTTCAACTCCTGATGATTCGACGGAGAATCCAAATCGTTCTGATCAGATCTCAAGTACGCCTAAATCACCCAAGTTTTCGTCCAATTCTATGAGTAAATTTTATGATTCTATGACTGAAAAAGAAGAAAAGAATCTCAATAATTTATTGGCACTAGCTATTTACTCATCAGGTACGCCATTCAGTATAACTGAAAACACTTATTGGCAAAAATTTTTTAATGCTATTCGTCCATCTTTTAAATTGCCACCAAGACGTAAAATTTCCAATATTTTACTTGATTCTACTTATGAAAAAGTTAAAGGTCAAGTTGATGAAAAAATAATATCTGCTCGAACTGTCGGTATGCAATGTGATTCATGGTCAAACATACGAAATGAGTGCATTATGAATTTTATTGTTACAACACCAACACCCGTATTCTTTAAAACTTTGACTACATCCAGCGCATCTAAGTCAGCAATTAATTGTTCGAGGAAGATGATGGAAGTAATTGAAGCAATTGGTCCACAAAAAATTATGGGTATTTGCACGGACAATGAGCCAGTCATGAGATGCACTTGGGAAATTTTAGATGAGCAATATGAGGAACAGAGTATTTCATTTTACGGTTGTACTGCTCACATTCTTAACTTATTAGTCAAAGACATAGCTAATATACTTTCGGTCAGCGAATGCGTGCAGAATTCAACTTCTATTATTAAAGAAATTAAAAAAAGTCATGTTCTCAGCGCTCTCTTCGTCCAAGCTCAAAATCAAAACTCGCTCAACGAGAAATGTACTTTAAAACTACCAATTAAAACTAGGTTCGGCTATTTGCTTCACTGCTTGGAGAGTCTTTTGAAAAATAAAAATAATTTAGAATTATTAGCTGTTATGCCAGATGCTTAAAAATATTTGAGCATAGCGACGAGGAACAATATTCTTAATAATGAGTACTGGATTCGAGTGACAAAAATCAATGAGTTAATTAAACCTATCGGGCAATGCATTTTTTATTTAGAAGGAGATGATCCTAAAATAAGTCAAGTAACTGAAGCGTTTGGTGAGCTAAGTCAACACTTTATTAACGAATTGGAAAATTCAAATCTCAGAGTTTTGAATTCAACTGATATTAATAATTTTCTTACGAATTTTCGTAATAGACGAGTAATGGCTTTAAAACCGATTCATTACGCAGCTAACTTATTGGATCCCAACTATAAAGGGGCTAACTTAACTATTGACCAAGAAGCTGAAGGTTATGATTTAATCTCAAAAGTATCTAAAAAATTAGATCTCGATTACAATCGTGTTATGGCTGAATATTCAGACTACGTACACAATGATGGCATTTGGAGTAAAGATCATATTAAACAAGCCATTACAGTGATTTCTCCTTTAAAATGGTGGCAAGTTTGCCGTTTGGTGTGGTAAAACTCAACTCAGCAAGATAAGTGTTGCTATTCTAGGATTACCACCAACTTCATCTGCTACAGAACGTTCTTTTAGTACACATGGGTGGATACATTCTTCAAAAAGGAATCGCTTGACAGTTGAACGAGCTGGCAAAGTCACTTACATTGCACACAATGTCAGACTTTTGGATAATAAAAAAACAAAAAAAATTCAAGGCGATGCAGATGATGATGATGATGAATCTTATGATGAAACGTCAGATGATAATGAGACAAGATAGAAACAATTAATGAGGTAGAAGTGTCTTAAATAATATTTAATAATAAAAAAACTTGACTAGTCATGAATTAGTCACTAATATTACTGATCTCACAGGATTTAAGTATTTTATGGTAAAAATTGATATATTTAAAAAAAAAGATTGATATATTATAAGTAAATAATATAATAAAAATTATTTTTTTATTGAAAACAGATTATTAAAATATTCAAATGATATTAGAAATATCCAAATAAAAAAAAAATAATTATATGTTTTAATGAGATGTAAGTCGTAATGTAAAATGAATCTTTAAATAATAAAATAATAGTTGACATAATTTAAATTTTTTTATGCGATCGTAAGTAAATTGAGCTAATTCCAGTCTTGAAATTCTATTTATTTATGCAAAAAATTATATTTTTTAATGAAACATTTCATTTAATTTGTACACTAATTTGTTTTTTCTAATTAAATCAGCAAACATTCCTATTTCTGAACTCTACACAGCATCGACAATGAAATTGTTGTCAATTAGGTAAGTAATTAATTTAAAAAAAAAAAAAAAAAAAACCGTCACGGAACGTCTATCTAGTTGTATTTGACGGTAACAATTGTGACCGACCTTGTGACCGTCATTTACACAACAGACCTACTGAAAAAAAATTTGTGACGTCACTAACCGTCACAAAACGGTATTTGTGACGGTCACGTCACATAAATTGAAAATACCGGTAATTGCACATCTCTACTACTGACCAACTCTCAACCAGCGGCGGTCCCTACCATATCGACCGAGACACCTTCATATCAAATTGTTCCAGATTTATCTAGCGCGATCGAAAATTTTACAGGCGAGGATGACGGAGTACATGCGTGCGAATGGATTGAAAATCTCGACTCGCTACAAGAACTGCATAATTGGACGGACGAGTACGTGCTTTCGCGGCTGCGCGCATTCATTTGCGAGGCGGGGCACGTGACTGGGCCAGGATGCATGGGCGAAATTTGACGACGTGGAGATTTTTCGCGCGCGATTCGCGGACACGTTTATGATTCCGCACGACAAGCCGACGCGGTGGGCCCAAATGTTGGCCCGACGGCAAGGTCGGGACGAGTCAGTATCGGCTTATTTCCATGCCAAGACACGGTTACTCAAGGGACTAAATCTAAACTTTTGGGAAGAAAAATCACAGATAGTCTCGGGACTGAACTCTCGTGAATTATTCAATTTGGTCATGTCGGGGACACATTATGACCACGATAGCTTGTTACACGCCTTGATTTATTTTGACAGGTGTGTGAAAGAACAAACCTCGGCTTCCTCATCGCAGAAAAGAGGACGCGACAATCCACGACATCAGCAACAACGTACGCAATCGGGCGCGAACGAGACAACGCGTGGGAACGAGGCCACGCGAGGCGATCCCAACCGTGAGCGTACGCCACCACACGGGCGGAGGTGGGTCGAGCATCGCACTTGTAGCAACTGCAACAAGACGGGGCATTTGTCGCGAAATTGCACTGAACTACGGCGCGAGCAGACGTGCTTCAAATGCAATCAGCCAGGTCATGTGAGTAAAAATTGTACTGCGGGCGCGTCGAAGGAGCCACGGGCGGTGCAACTGGTCGGTAGCGCGCGGGATCCGACCGTGCTCAAATATATAAAAAGTGCGACACTGGACGGAAAATCAGTGACGGCGCACGTGGATATGGGCAGTGCGGAGTGCACCATCTGTGCTTCGACTGTGTTAACGTTAGGTTTGCACATGAACGCGGAAACGACACCCCTTAAGCCGTGGGGGCCGTCCGAAATCGTCGTACACAGTCTGGGTAAGATACTTGCGGAAGTGAGTATCAACGACGTGTGCGTGAAAGATGTCGAGTTTCAAGTAGTGCCGGACGATTACCAGGGCACGGACGTTTTAATCGGCAGAACGTTCACGGATCACGACAGTGTGGATTACGAAAAAACCGGCGCGAAGTTTTCATTTCACCGACCCCGGTTATTGCCGACAGATTGCGTCGAACCGGTTGGAGAAATGCGCACGAACGAACGGGTGGCGATTCCTCCGAATTCGATCGCGTTTGTTACGGTGAATACGCACGACGGGCCCCGCGAGTTTCCGTTCGTGAATTGGACAGAAATGGAGCAAGTCACGCCGAAAGGAGCATTGACCATACGCGGCGAGTTATCAACAATCGCGACGATTACGCGTAGCGAGCCACGAAACGCGACGATAAATCCCGGAGACGTGATTATCGGGGGCGAACAACCAGCGACAGTGCGAGCGGAAGTCCTGGCGTTATTAAACGAGTTCCCAGATTGTATTTCGGTGAGCCTACACGATTTAGGATGCGCGAAGGATATCGTCATTGATATCAAATTAAAGGAGGGGGCCGGCCCTGTGTGTTGCAAACCCTATCATCGCGTGACACCCCCCGAACGTGAGACGATGCGCGAAATCGTGAGCGAGTGGCGAGAGGCGGGCATCGTCACCGATACGGAGTCACCATACGCGAGTCCGGTGTTGCTAGTCAAGAAGAAAACGGGCGAATCACGATTATGCGTTGACTTCCGGAAGTTGAATGCCGTCACGGAGCGGGTACATTTCCCGCTGCCCAATATCGACGATCACTTAGCGCAAATACGAGACAGTGCGTTGTTCATTGTACTGGACTTGGCGCATGGCTATTTGCAGATTCCACCATCACCGGACGCACTTGCAAAAACCGCGATCATCACAACGGAGGAGACCGTCGAATTTACACGCATGGTGTTCGGTTTGATGAATGGCCCCGCCTATTTCTCCAAGGCGATGCAGCGAGCGTTGGGACCGTTACGCGATCGCGTGGCGCTGTTCTATTTGGATGATATTCTCATTCCCGGACGTGACTGGAGCGACCTAAAACCGAAACTACGGGCAGTACTGGAAAGACTGCGAATGGCCGGACTCACAATGAAACTAGCGAAGTGCCGCTTCCTCTTCTCCAAGGTCGCTTATTTAGGACACGAGATCTCGGCCAACGGGATTGAGCCGGGCACGGAGAAAACGAAAGCGATAAAAGAGTTCCCACCGCCGAGAAACGTTCACGAGATACGACGTTCCTTAGGACTTACGAGCTACTTCCGGAAATCCGTGCCACATTTTGCGAGTATCGCGAGCCCATTGTCAGCGCTACTGAAGACGAACGAGATATTCGTATGGGGACCGGAGCAGATCAACGCGTTTGCCACTCTGAAAGAAAAACTAACCGTCGCTCCGCTGTTACAGACATTCAATCCATCGGCGGAGACGGAACTACACACGGATGCGAGCGCAGCGGGTCTAGCCGGTATGCTATTCCAGCGCGATGGGGATGCGCTGATGCGGATGGTTTACGCGATTAGCCGACGTACGAGCGAGCTCGAGAGCCGCTATGACAGCGGAAAACTGGTATTACTGGCAATTGTTTGGGCGGTATCACGATTGCGAGCAATGCTAGCTAACGTGGAGTGCACTATCGTTAGGGATTGCCAGGCATTATGTTTCTTGGACTCACAGAAAACTTTAAATCCACAGGTAATACGGTGGCACGACTTACTCAGCGAATATAACTATAAAATTGTGCATCGGCCGGGGGTAAAATTGGCGCACGTGGACGCGCTCAGTAGGGCGCCCGCTGGTGAACCGGAAGAGACCGAGGCACTAGGAGTGCTCGCTGTTAACACGGACGAGGAAATAGTGGCGGTGTATCAGCACGGAGACGAACAACTGCAAATTAAACGGGATATTTTGAGCAAACCTGTGAGTGCGCGGACAAAATATGAACAGAGTTGCGTGAAGGACTACGAATTGCGCGGAGGCATTTTGTACAAAAATCGGGACGGAAGACAACTATTCGTAGTGCCAACAAAAATGCGAAAAAGTATAGTGACACAATTCCACGACTTAAAGAGTCACCCGGGCGCCCTTTCGCCGTCGTTCACTTGGACCACTTGGGTCCCTTCGTCGCAAGTAATAAGGGCAACACATATATTCTAGTGATTGTGGATAACCTATCGATATTTGTCGTCATTCGAGCGGTGCGCGACACGCGAGCGGCGAGTACAGTCCGCGTGTTGAACGAATTTGTCGAGAATTACGGAGCGCCCGAGCGCGTGGTGTCAGACCGAGGGACGTGTTTCACGTCAACACAATTCAGCCGCTTCTGTAACGACCATGGTATAAAACATACGCTCAACTCCCCACGGCACTCACAGGCAAACGGCCAGGTGGAACGAGTCAATGCCACCTTGGTTGCAGCAATCCGGAGCAATCTCGCTGAAGACGACGGGCGAACATGGGATCGCGGGATACGTTCGATTCAATTGGATCTGAACGAAATGCGGAATGCAAGTACTGGTAAGAGTCCATTTGAAATAGTCTACGGGTACGCTCCTAGGCGGAACGAGGGCACGCTTCGCAGAATCACAGCCGCAATAACGGAGCAATATGAATCAACGGAGCAACGACATGAGTACGCGCGTGGCAACATCGAGATCGCACAACAGCGAATGAAGGAGCGATATGACGCCGGCAGAACACGGAATATATATATAGACAAGGGAAGCGTTGTGTTCATGAAAACCGTACCCCCTTCCACGGGAGAATCGACGAAATTACATCCAAAATACCGCGGCCCCTTACTAGTCACGGAAAAACTCCCAGGGGACACCTTGCGCGTCACCGACGTAAATCCGGATGCAGCAGGAAAACGGTACGTAACAACAGCTCACGCGAGTCAACTCCGAGTGTGGGAACCACACGTCGATGATGTCAGCGAATCGGAAGATGTGTCGAGTAACGAGAGTGATGAGGAGACACGCAACGAGCAAGTGTGTGAACCGAGAACGAATAAAGTGCGTCGCGAAAGGGAAGTCAGTGATCAAGGTAATGAAAGTTTGCCCTCGCCGAAACGCACCAGACGTAAGCCGATGTACTCAAGTGATTACGTCATCGAGTAGAGGACAATATAAGCTTTTATAAGTGTAGAATGTGCGTGTGGTTGTGTGAAAATGTAGAAAGGAAGAAACGAACGATGAAACGTAGTTTTCCCTTGCAAAAAAAAAAGAGGAGTTTCTTAGTAGTTTGTGTAACGGTTTTTTACGGGTAGTATTATGAGCACAAATTGTCAAACCGCGCGTTCGAGGACGAACACATAAATAGCGTGGCCGAGTGTCAAGAATCTGAGAAATACGGCGTGATTACCGGACCGCGCAACCCCCACTCACTAATGAGACGCGAAAAGCGCGGCCTAGCCGCACGACTGGGGTTTGGGCCGGGTTAGTCTCTGCCCCGAGCGCACCGCCGTGAATGTGTGCATCTCGTTAACTGTATTGTACGTCCCTTTAGAGTTTCTATAGTCTGCAGTATCGATATGTATTTATGTATACGTCTCTAAAAAGCATGGTGTTAATAAAGAACCGCGCTGTTTTACCGGTCGCATAAAAGTAAAAAGTACCGCCACCCGAATTCTCTTTCCACCTAACCTTGATCTACGCCGCTTAGTTAGGAACCATTTGAAAAATCATTTAATATTTCTATTCTTACTAGTGTCCGATACTTTTTTTGAAGATGAATCCAGTGAAAAGACGCGGAAAACCGTCTATTGTTATTAAAAATGTTCTTACCGAAACAGTTTTACGCCACAAGGGACAAATACTTCGAGCCGAAGTGTTTTTCATGTAATTAGAGTAATAATTCTTATTTTCCGCGCGGGTAACCAACTGAAAATTATGAAAAAAATCGCTAATGAAACATCATTGCAATTTGTTCAAATCGAAACCAAAACACCTTTTTCTCGGCGAAGCCAAAACAACACCTTCCTTCTTCCAGCCGACGACTTGTTCTTTTTTCTGAAATCATACGTTTTCTGTATTTGTTCTATTTTCGTTGTTTGTTGTATTATTTCATGTTTGTACGAATTAGAGTAAGTGTTTTGATGAAAAAATATGAAATAAATACATATGTCATTCAGCGTTCACAAATTCTCAAGTTTGCATCCCATTTGACGTTGAAGAGAAGAAATGATCCAAATTGTCTAACGATATCTTTAAAAATCATTCCTGAAAACCACTTCCATCCCCACGCGGTGTTCAATTTTCAACAAAGCTTGTTAAAAAGTTTCGTGTTTTCTTCAATATTGTAGTGGATTGATTATGTGAAACTTGCGTGACGAGCTACTAATTTTTATTTTTTTCATATACTCGTGGTCAGTATTGTATGTAGAATTGCGTTGTTCGCGGCTTGAGTTATGCAGTAAAAGGTAAGCTTCGACTGTAGTCAGAGTAAGTGGGAATTTACGTAGTAAGTAAACATGTACCAACTATATATATATATATTATGGCATCCAATTATGGATTACATTAAACGGAGAACCCTCCAAGAGCAGCGAAAACAAACAAGTGTCGGAGAGTAATTTCACACATCATGCAAATCGTATGAACAGGTACATTCGAGTCACCGACATTTTAATATTTCATCTCAGAATCAACTTGTCGGATTCTCCTTTCTCTTCAATCAAAGTACGCTCTATTCTACAAGGCGTTACACTAGTAGAGGAAATCTGTTCTGTTTCAAGGGTACTCAAGACTGAAATCCTTCAAAGTACAATCACACGTAGTTGTGATGTTATCGAGAGAAGTCAGCACTGCCATCGATATTTTTCAAATTCAGGTTCCGACAAATTTCAAAATTGCATGGGTAAGTAGCGGCTAGTTAGCGGCAAACTATCCAAGAGATACTATTTCAAATTCTGTACAGTTACCGTACGTGAAATAAGAAAAACCCACGTGAGCTCATGGAGTTTTAACATTCCGACATAGCGGCAACCTTAAGGTAGTTCTGTAGTTTTGTCCAAATCTTAGGAATGGCCTGAAATTTTAGTATGGTGTAAAAACAACCTCCATGGACCGACTCACAAAATTTGAAACCGATTTACCGTCCCGTTTGGAAGATATTTGCAATTAAAAATCGATCTTTTTGCACGCGCGGCCTATACCTAACACGCAAATTGACGGACTTTGTCTACATTTTTTATGATAGCTCCCGAACGGATTTTACGACTTCATTGAAAAATCACTCGCGTGTTGAGCACTACTGTAGGATTAATTTAAAAAAAATATATATATTTTTCACCGTTTAGTTTCGAAGATATCGATTAATGAAAATGAATAATCTTACGCGACGGGGAACGGAGATACGATCAGTTGTGACGAAACGGCAACAGTGTACGGCGGCAGGGAACAGATGCGCGCGTCGTAAAAGCCGCGTTAGTAAAATTTTTCGTAGGTTTCAAAAATTACGACAAGGATGGAAAATAAATTTGTTCTTTTAATCAATTAAATTTCGTTTAGTTATTCGTATATATTGTGTACTATTCATGTATATTGTGTCATATATACTATGGTCGTGTGTGTGAATATACAAATAAATAGAATATATATATATATAAAATAGTTACAAATTCTTTAAAATATCAAGTATAACCATATTTGCTATTTAAAAAAATATCAATTTACAGATGGATTTGATTCTCACCGCTATATACAAATTTAATATAATTACAATAAGGGATTTATAAAAAGGGAGATGGAGTGCCACGCTGATAAAATGTTATGCTCAACGCAGTGAGAATTTATCATTTCACTGCAATGAATATTGACTGCGATGACACTAAATCTATATCATTTCACCTGAGGCAGCAGTAAAATTGATTTTACAAAATTTCTTACAGTGTTGTATACCATAACTATTTCCTCTACAATATCTGTCACCGCAGTGAGAATTTATCATTTCGCTGCATTGAATGTTGACTGCGATGACACAAAATCTAGATTCCTAACGCAGCAGTAAAATTTATTTCACAAAATTTCTTACGGTGTTGTATGCCATGATAACTATTTTCATTACGATAACAGACACCGTGGAGTTAATTATTGAGATAAGTCACATTTGCAAAAATTACACGTACGTTTTTTTTTCTCAACAATAAACACTGAAGTCACAATAGCAGCTTGACCGCAAGTTAATACTTGGTGTCGAGGCGCTGGAAAAAATCTATAGCAATCCTGCATTCCAGTATGCAAAGGTGACACTGCGAATGAACTCAGATACTAGTGAGAGCTCTTGCGCCGTCTCAGTCTTATCCACTGGGATGTAGGATTGTTATAGAAATATTAGATTGTTGTGAAAATTTACAATTCCTGGCACAATCTTTCCATATTCTCTATAACTAATTTCTTTTCCTCTTCAGCAGCTCTACGGCAGGAATCTTTCGCAGCAGCTTCCAATGCTGGTCCAATTTCTCTTTCATATCTTTTTAAAAACATGGGACCCGATGGTTGGGATGTTTAAACAATTCAATAATTTGTTCAACGCCGTTTCTCCAATGCCAGAATGAACTGCACCTGTAAAATGCATTTTGATATTAGGCATATCCTTGGCAGGTTAATCCGTTCTTCGAATTAATTTCTATATTTTGCACAATTGAAAAAATAACTCACCCAATACAGCTTTCGTATTCACATCAGCGTGCGTCTTATTTTCCAATGTTACGTGTGTTTTGCCTGTGCGTACTTGGGTTATAGAACAACACTCGTCGCAGGCAATGTGCAGAATTGAGTTCAATCCCATTCGCGTTTCTTTCACCGCTTTCCTCAATAAAATATCTTTTTTGCAGCGAATACACTTCAATTGTTGGGCCAGATATTCTAAATCGACGATTCGGCGCCCTTCGACAGCAAATTCTTGTTGCCGATCATGGAGGTTATGTCCACTGTCCTCTCGTTTAGCGGCATTCGCTCGACACATGGCGGAAACTGCTTTTAGTTTTTTATCGAGCACTTTTTTCTTCACAAACTGACCCTTGAATCGCGTTTGGGTTGCCATTATCAAGATTTTTTTTTCACAAAACAAATATAACTTTACAGAACTCTGACACTTTCACGTTGGACGCTACTACATACTGAAAAATTGCGATGTTGCCAAGTTTACAGAGGCGCTCTCTATATGTGTAGGGGCCCTATCCATGCATAAGGTGTGATTGTGTAAGACATGAACAGTGTACAGCATCGCCAAAAGTTCGAGAAAGGCAGCGCCACGTACGTATGAGATCTTACTGTACACTGCGGTCGAAACTTTTGGCTGATACGTGTACATACAGAACTACCTTAACGCACCTATAATTCAGACCGAATGTTTGTGTTCACATATTGCATTAATTACACGTTAGAATCTCTTCGACGGCATATGATGAACGTTGTATCACACAGAGTTGATAGTAATTTCTCTACGATAATCGTAATTCCGAAATTATCCGCGGTTCCATTTGAAGAATGACCTTCCGCAATTCTGGCGAATTTCCGTTCGGTGCAGTGCGATATAAACCTGGCCGGCGTCGCTGGAGTTGCGAGAGACGCGCGCCCGTAGCGGGCGCGTGCGGTACTTGGACAGTGCCAGGGGTGCGGCGCGCGGCGACAAGATGGCGGCAGCGGATTTCTGACCCCAAGACGTGCGGTGTTTCGGAGTAAGTTCCGAGTCGCTTCGACCATTCTCTCAATAGTTCCGGTACAATCAAACACAGCTCGGCCAGGAAACGTCAGTATGTATAGCTTTGTGTCTCTCTTTCTCTTCTTGGGTTACAGCTCGAGGCTGATGTTTATCTGGAACGGTCTCTTGCTATACTGTGTTTATATTTAAGGTGTGGACGACTTTTCTTAGGTACCCCCCCCCCCCCGCCCCTATATCAATTTCAAATCATTAAAAAACAATTGCCTAATTTTTTCAGATTCTTGTCTCAACTCTAACTCGTGCTGTCAACACGGTGGATTTCCCCTCTAAAATACACATATTTCGAACCTGTTCTCAGTATATTTCTTATTATAAAAGTACTGCTGTACAAAAAATTTTGTAACTGTAAGGTTATAGTGGTCATTAGCGCAACTATCTGAGAAAAAGTTCATATCATCATACGATGCAATCGCGACGATTTGCGCACCCTCGAAACAGACTGTTTTTGCATTTAGAGGAACTGTAAATTCGTCGATATTGTATGGTATGATGATGTGAATTTTTTCTCAGATAGTAACAGTAATCCTCGAAGTAACCACTAAAACCTCGCAGTTACAATTTTTTTTGAACACAATTACTGTTATAATATAATACTCGTATATATTGCTAGCGTGTCCAAATTACGTGTATTTTAAACGTGGAAATCCACGCTGTTCTCGGCACGCCGGACGGGTTGCAGTTGAGATATAAATCCGAAAATATTAGGCAATTATTTTTTAATTACTTGAAATTGATTTGGTGGGGATGCTTGAAAAAAATTGTCAAAACCTATGGGACGCCCTACATATAATATATTCACATAAAAACGTGTGCGGTCGGAAACCCCCGTATTTACATCGTTTCTATTTGTCAATTTTCCTGACGTTATGAAAAGGGTTATGCCCCTTCTTTCTCTCTCTCTATTCCCGCTTCGTCACCCAGTGAGGTCACGAACTTTCCTGAGTTCTTAGTCGTCGATATTAATCAAGACCGGTCAGATTTGCTTTTATTCGCTTCTATGTATAGACGACCTAAGGGCCTCCGTTTACAAGAATTTTCTACTATATTTAATCAGTTTGCGTATGCTTATAAAAATTTCATTATTGCTGGGGACCTGAATTGAATCTTACTGTCAAATAATTACGAAGCACCGGTGCCTTACCGACTTGGTTTTCTCTTCGGCTTTTCATGTTGTTGAGTCGCAAGCAACGTACCACACGGCCATGTCTAATTCGTGGTTAGATGTATTTGGGTCATTCCATATCAATTCAACGACCTTGCGACGGTGACCCTCTCAGATTGTTGTGATTTTTTAATATGTTTTTATACATACAGAAAGAAGTCCTCAGCAATTTTCAGCTCTTTATCTCTTCCCATTCCGGAGTTGTCAACTTTTGAAGTAATTAACGAAGAAAATTCATGTTTCTGACATGAATTGAAATAACCTCATTAAATACAAAAATTTTGAAGTATTTTCTGATGCTCGTTCTGAAAAAAAATACGAAAATTGAAAAAAAAATTATTGATGCTTTTTTGGCCATTTTTGATAGAAAAATTGGATTTTCGTTCAATGGGACACTTTTAATTTTATCCAAAAAAATATACCAAATTCATCGTTAAAGAACAACATTTTTGAGCTATAATAAAAGATGGGCTTTCAATAACTTCTGGTGAAAATAATTTAAAAACAAATTTTTTGTCGGTGATTTTGATTTATTTTCCTTCTCAAATCACATAGCTCATTTTTATAGTCTAAAGATACATTATTCTTACATTTTATTTAATTTAATACATTGACCGTCTTGTTATTTTATTTCCTATCATTTTATTACTTTGTGCGTTGTTGATTCTGATGATCAAGAAAATCTTTTGAAACTAATTGTGTTATCGGTATTTGGTACAGCAGAATGAATTTGTTGTGTGTTAGGTACTGGTTTTGCACTACTAAAACGATCCAACAATTTTTTTTCCATCGCTTCATAGTCAATTTTAGGCAAAAATCTAACTTCTATATAAATCAATATTACCGTAAAAAAATTTGTTTTCGAATTATTTTTTCTAGAAGTTATTGAAAAGCCCATCTTCTATTATAGCTCAAAAATTTTGTTTTTTAAGGTGCCGCTGACCTGGCATGTCCTATATATATTTCGTGACGTCAGAAGTAGGGAAATTGCCCGCACAAATCTTGATAAAACGGGGGTACGAATCTGACTGGGAAAATTTTCAAAACATAGCTTGAATAAAATTCTACGTCTGTATCTCAGTCACCACTATCACAGATCACTGATAACGTTTAATAAAAATAATGATGAATTCAATAAAATTACGTCTCGTCAAACATGGCCGATCGGGCTAGCGACTTGTTGAATATTCACTGCTTGTGCGATATCAGAATTTCTTCCACTTTTGCCAGGGAGATACCGACGTACAAAAACACACACTTAATCCGGGAAAACCTAAAGCACCAGTCAGTTTTCCGTAAATGTGGCACGATTTGTGCGGGCGATTTTCAGGTGACAGGAGCCCGTTCTGATGCACGAGAAGTCTGTAATTTAGTTCAACGTTGAACCTCCAGAAGCGCTGTAGTCGACCGAAGCGGTACCAGATGGTAACACCACATGGTAATACGCACACGTCCTATGTTTCTGCTAAAGCAACAATCTGCAGTGCCGACGAGAACATGGGCTTTTAGGTGGATACGAAAAAATGTACAACTCACTCAGAATAACCGTTAGATTTTAAAATTCGTGCATATTATAAGGCATCGTTTGGAAATGGTAACATCAGTTCACAATCGCGGTAACTATTCGTAATCGCACGTAGCCCGACTGTACGTGAACGAGGCATTCCATGCGAAACCGACCTACCCGTGACCCCGACCAATTTTGATTCTATTGAAAATTTTACACTTTCTTGTACCTGCCGAAAGCAGTCTTTCTGAAATATTTTATATGGTTGTCTCAATCCATCCAAACACCATAAATTTATCAAAATATCGCACAATTTTTTTTTTTAAAGCTCATCGCTTTTCCAAAACCCGATATTAAAATAACATACTGTTTCTTTTCTCGTTTTGAGTCGTAGTTCCACAAAGAAAATTATTCTTTTTTATTTTATTGAAGGGTTTTGGGGCATTCTACATCGAGTACGCACCACTTAAATCTGCCTTTTTTCATTGATTTCATAGAAAATCATTAACAAAAACGAAAATACCTATCCAATAATTCCTGTTCGTCAAAAAGGCAGATATAAATGGCGAATAATTGACATAGAATGCCCCATATACGCTCCGGATATCCTCATCTAATAGTAGCATCGATGTCCACAAAATTGTCACACTTACAGATTATTGACCGGATGAGTAGATGCGGCAGTAAAATAAATACCGAAATTGCAGGAAACATGCAAGTATAAGCGTGAGGGTTTCGGGTTGAGATAAAAAATTGTGCTCTTGAACAGACCATTATTTATTTATTTATAGCAAATTTGGAGGAGGGGTGGGGGGGGGGTAGGCCGGTTGACTATCGTCCGAGCCTGTTTTAAAGATTAATATATACGCGAAAAGTGAATGTGTTTAACAATACCAGAAATACATCCCGCAAAAATCTATGTCACTGTACATACATACAATTACTACATACTATGGTTCAAGATTCGTGGCAAATATTTACAGGGCCGATCCTTGCTAAAACTCTGATGAAGATTTGCTTGCCAATTTTTTCTGTTTTTATTTCTCAACAAATAAGGATTGCATACTAAAATGTGCTTAGTTTCATTTGCCAATTACGCTTAGTTCTGAATGATGCTACCAAATTTTTTTTTTTTACATTAGACGAATTACCTGAAAGTTACTCATTTGGTAGAAATCGTTATAAAACTACATACCGTGACTTCTCGTAGATGGTATACGCTACGGATACGCTAGTGAGTTTTGGGTTGGTTTCCGCATCGTATACGACCTACGAAAGGTCAGGGTATGTGTTACTGCTGTACATCAAAGTCCGGCACGGTCAATCATGCGCCCTACTGAAAATTGCTACGAAAAACCATAAAAAATCATTCAAAGACGTTACAATTTTCTACGGATTCACTCCAATCCTATAAGATTTCACGGAAATTTGGAACTCTCGAAGGAATCAACTTCTTCGGATTCCAAGTACTAACCCCCCTTTTTTGGAATTCAATACCACTCGTATATATTATAATCCTCCCTTGAGTTTATTGAATGTGAAACAATAACAGTTTTTCGTGAATTTCTGTCAAATGAGGAACTTTCATGAAGCAATTTTTCTAATGACGAAATAACTTATGTAACATCTATGATGTCTGGCGAAATTGCCAAACAATACACAAATAAAACATTTATCAATAAGTAAAATTGATTCCCTCAACCATCGCACGAGAGATTCTGTCATGAATATAGGACTTTTTACGTGTGTATCAATAAGTGCTATGAATGAAAAATTCCCAATATTTTGAACATTATTACCTGCATTTCTTCTCTGCCAGATATTTATTTTTCATCAGATTGACATGGATGGGTAAAGTACAATACAAAAAAAAAACATTCGCGTTTTGTTTTATCGGTATAGGGAATACGTGTTACGAGTGCTGACTTCAACCCTGATTTTCTAGTAAATGCATGAAACAATTGTGTTGAAAATTTGTAAAGAGATTAATCGTTATCCAAATTAAAAGTTTAAAAAAATCGAGCTGGATTACAGACCATAGAGCTTACCGTAGTAATACCTCAATTTTATTTCGCAGTAAACAGATAATTCAGGCATAAATCCAAACTCATACAAATCAGCTTGACTTGATTTTCCAGAATTCATTTATTTTCCAGTTGATTCTCATTATTTCAGTGAGAACTTTTAGTGGTTCAGTTAATGCTTATTAATTCACTTATTTCGTATTAATTCAATTAATTCTGATTAATTCAGGTGCATTATAATGAATTTACAAACCTATCGACATGGCAATTCACCGAGTTATTTCCCCCTCGGGCTGCACGGTAGGGTTTTCTTCAACGTGATTCGTAAATAGGAGGATTATGGGAAGTTGTGGGATGAATAGTACTGACCAGATCAAGGAGAGTATTTTACAAAATTATATTTTATTCGGAAAATTTAAATTTAATAAAAATTAAACGTGGGCTGGTTCCGCCCCCCACTCCCGCCCCTGCGGTTTCCCCTGCCACCTCCACGACGGCGGCGGTGCCGGTTTCGGCGGCCGCCTTCCCCTCGAGGAACGGGTCCGCCGGTGGCCATAGCGGCTGCCACCGCCACCCGGACGGCCTCCGTGATCCGTTCCTATCAACAACCAAATAATTGTGATTCAATGTCACGAGCATTTTTGACCGATGAGCAGCTATTCCATATGAAATTATAAAATACGAAAACAGTGAAAAGTAAAACTGTTTAGCCACGGCAATGAGAGTATACAGCGGTTCACACACGGCGAGGGTATAACATCCCAACTCCTTGGGCAATAAAAATGTGTCAGAAAAATATGGTATGCTTCGCGAAGATATCTACTGATAGTCATCGTTACATTATACTGGCTACTGCATAGTTTTTGAAAATGACACCATTAAACCACTTTTTAATTCTTAGACAGACTCTTTCAATATCTGCAAAAAAAAATTAGAAACAATAAAATGTGTAGTTGGGGACGTACTTCTAGCGTCGGGCTAGCCGCGCGAGCAGGCCTCGCCGCCGAGGAGGCAGCAGGAGAGGGCGACGGAACCAGCATCGTCGGCGACTGGAGTGGCGGCGGTGGCGGCTGAACAGCGGCCGCCATCGACAGCCCCTGTCGCTCGCCGTACAGTTCCGGAATCTAGGCAAAGAAAATGCATAAGCACACGCGTAATTGTGTACGAAAACCCAAGATTACTTACCGGCGTTAGGGGCTGTTGAGGCTCCTGCCGCCATCCATACCACTGGGGCTGCGCGTAGGAGGGTTGACCCTCCACGCCACCCCCGGCTGCTGTAGCTGGACCGGGGGCCTCAGCTGTACATTGACACCTCCGGGACATTGAGGTTGCGCCTCAACGCCAGGACGTGATGGCTGGTTGGGATCCACCCGATCCCCGCTTGATTCAAAATCCCTTGCTGATTGTTGTTTACTAAAAAATAAAGTTCGCAAAATTAGTCCTATCCAAAATCAACGATTTATCAAAATCAACGCGAGCGACCTTTCCTACATCCGCTTTGCTAGTGTGGCAGTTGCCAGGTGTTTAGGTATACATACAGTACTTGGAAATACAGAAAAATATATCGCTCACGAATGATGAAATGGATTCAAAATCTTGGTCCCGAATTCCCAGCCTATATACCGCATCGCGATGGCCACTAAGCTGAAAATAATTGATGTATCGGTTAATCGAGTCAAAAAAAATTATGGAATAAGACTCGATTGAATCGGTAATAATTTATCGATTGATGGATCATTTGATATTTTGTTGAAACTGTGCATTCGAATCCCTAATTTAGTGCGGTTTATAAATATTCTCGAGCTGCTGAAGCTGAATAGAGGGTGGCTCGAAAAAACAAAAAAAATAGAAAAATTAACGTTCCAATTCAAATCCTGAATAAACTAAGATCGCGTTTCTCTATCCGCAAGATCTTTTTGAAGCGAAGCTTTCCAAATCAAAGCTCTTACGCACGTTTGTAATGGGGATCTAACTCACGAAAAGTGAAACGTCAGAAAGGGAAGTTGCAACGCGTATTGTTGCTGTGAGTAAAGCGAACCAGAGAACTAGAGAAGGGAACTGCGAAAGTTTCAGTGTAATCGGGTTATAAATATTATAATTATGAATGATTTTATAAAAAAAACGCTCGATGCGCGAGCGGCTTGGACAGCGTTCGTGCGCTGCGGTAACGGAATATTACGCGTTATTCGCAAATTTTTTTATCACTGCGATAGTACATTGCAAAGTTTATTGTCATTTAATTATTTACAATTTTTATGTGTCGTATGATAGTGTGCGTTAGTTAATAAAATAAGAAAAGTATGGTAATAGACGACACAAAAGGCGAGTCAGGTAATTTAGGCTTGTATATCCGAGCATTGTGGTTAGTTTTTGTTTTTGGTTCAGGAGTCTTTGCCCTCACCTCAGTCAGCAGTCTGGTCGAGAAGTGAGTTCACTGCGAAAAATCGTTAGAATGGTCTTAAAAATATGGCGATTGGTGCATTGGATTCAGAATTTAAAGTGATGAAACCGGTATTTTTTAATCGATCCGCCATTCAAAATTTCGATTGTTATAAACAAAAAACGAAAAAAAAGGGAGTCTCCGTTTTAAAGCTATAATTTCAAAAATATAAAAGATAAATGAATTTTGAAAAAAGATCCTAAAAGAAGAGGAAATTTCCGATGAAAAAGTCCATACTCCCGGAATTCTAGCTTAATTATTTATAATTTTAATTTAACGTTGAAAATAGGGCTCCGCGCGGCCGTTTCGGTGCCTAGGCGTCACCGCCTAGCGAAGCATGCAACACGGAACAATTTTTTTATAACATTCAATATTGATTTAAAAATTTGAATAAATTATAGTGTTATCTAGACACTTAAAGGAATGTAGTCTTACCAAAAAAAATTTTTAACTCGATTTTCGTTCAAGTTATTTCATTGTTAATTAACTCATTTTTCGTAGACTTGACTTTTCATAAAATCACTTGTAAAAGTTTAAAAAATGGGTCTATGAATTTTTTTTCTTTTGTGAGCTCTTCTTATGTAAATAATAAACAAGATTCAGTGGTAAAAGTTTATAAAAGTTTTTTCATTTGTTTATAATGATTTTTCAAAGTTATCAAAAATGGAAAAATCCGGCTAATGTTATGAAAAAAATTTTTTTTGGCCATTTTATTGTCTTAGTGAAATAATGATTTTAAAATGAAAAAATTTTTTCTTGAAAAAATGATTTAATTGTTTGTAACTGTTTCTTTCATTTATCCACCATTTAAATTATTTATTAAGAAATAATTTTTTTTCTATTTGAATTTTCATTGTTTATTTTATAAATAATTTGTTGATGAAGCCATCGTTCCGAGGATCGACGCAGCCTTCCTGTCGGCAAGGACTAATTGTGTGGGTCGTGGTCCACGGTTTAGCTAGCCGTGTGACTGCACGACCTCGAGTACAGGCAGCTAGGTACTGCCTGTACAAAAGCCGGTCGAGGTGAACAATGAGGCGTCACTCTCCACCCGGAAACTTTGGCCGAGAGGCACCCTGTGTATGCCTCTGTCAAAGAAGTCCCCGATGATAGGCAACCTGGACCGTAAACCGAAGCAGCTACTCAATCGTACGAGTTAGTGTCAATGACGAGATCACGAGCAGCACATTACGCCTCATGTAGCGGTAATCCTCGAAATCGCATGACCACGCCGTAACCAATATTCGCCACAGGGGGATGGCTTATTTGCGGTGGGGGTCAACCAACCAATCAAAGGGAAGAAGAATCACCTCACGACAACCGCGAGATCAGCGAGCCGAACCACGACCCCCTTCTATTCTACGCTTGACCTGCTGGGTGACAGCCTCGTATTCCTTCATCCTCCCGATCCAAGCTATCGATACCTTTCCTTCTACTGCTATCGTTTCTCTATCGTTGATCGTCCCGCAACCGTTCTATCGTTTGTTCTATCGAAAAATTTATCCTATAAACTCGTTTCATCCTTTTTCTCTCCCTGCTCAGATTTGCTACTATTGAGTATAATTAAAAATGGAGTCAGTTTGTGTGCCTGAAGTCACCGACTGAGGTCAGGCTTCTGCCTCTGTATTGTAACGTTACGAAGTTGCTCATAATTTCTATTCTTTCTTATGGGGATCCGGTGGTCTAGCGCACGAAAATGACACCCATTTTCACGATTTTTTTTTTGCTATTAAAAATGAAAAAAACGATGTTCTAACTTTTCGAGCTTATTACTACGTTTATTAATCATACAAAAAAATTTTTTTTTCCTCTTAAGAACAATATTTATTATCATAAAAATGCCGCTAACGATGACCCTCTCGAGAAATCGGATCCGGACCGCGGAGGTGATTTCGAGACTTCTACTCGTCTGAAACAAAAAATTCAAAGACATTCCTAATCAGAAAGAGTGCAGTTATGGTCGGAACTAGAACAAATCAAAAAAATGAAAAATTGACAATATGGCGGGCGTTGAAAAAAAAAGTTCGTAAAATCGGGTTTTTTTTCACTAGTTTTTTAGTGTAAACAATAGGAAATTATTTAAATAAAATTATGATTCTAGTTCCGACGATAGCCATACATGTTGTGAACAACATATTCAAATTTCAAGTCATTCGGTTGGATACTTTTTTTTATTTTCACCCCCGCCGTGCCGAAAAAAGTCGTTTCGAGATAAATGAGTTTAAAGTTTGAGGTACAGATATTTTCAAAAATTGAGCAAATTTTGAATACTTACAGTTGATCGGCGATTCCGGCACCATAGAGGATCCCTTCGGAACGTTTGTATTCCGAAGGGATTATATTGTATTCGGTTACAAATGAAAAGGTAAAATGCGGAGAAGGGTCGGGACAGCTGCCGCGCTCCGAGTGCTGAACCCGTTAGGAGCGCGCGGACCGCTCTCTACCTGGAATGGGCTGTAGAAGCTATAATATTGGTAATTTCCGCATGAAAATTTCGCAGTATATTCTTAAGATACTATACTTTCGAAATATCGAAAAAAAAAATCGATTTTTTGAAATTTCTAGACCACCGGGTCCCCTTATGGTATTCATCGACTTTGTGTGAATCATGGTCCACGGCTTAGAGTTGCAGTAAGCCGCCGTGCGATTGCATGATTTCGGTAATTACCTATTTTTGTGTCTGAGCGACCTGCCGAATAATTATTTGTTTGTATTTATGATTTTTCTGATTATTCGTGAATTACTATTAGCCTGCTTCTGTACTTTCTATTGTATTTTGAGCCCTATTGGCTTTACATTTCATTTCGTACTCTTTTGTAATAGTAGTGTGCTTCATATTTTGTTTCTGTTACTGCTTATTATATTTTTATTTATTTTTGTGCTTATTGTATCATGTATCGAGTTCCTTGGAGTACAACCGAGCGTAGAATCAGCCCCTAGATAATACCGCACCTTTTTTATTGCTATTGGCAATTTTATGTTATTTTTGCATGTTATTCATTTCTCTGTACCTTGTCAAATTAAGTTCTGCAAATTATTTTTTTGTTCTGCGGTGTATTTAGTATATTTCTCTATTTTGTAAACTCTCCGAAATTCTCACTCTCTCATAATTTTGTATTTTGTATTCTCTCAAAAGTTATGTTCAGGAATTCATTGTTTAATTCCTCAGGTCCGTAATAATTATAAATTATTGATTGTATTGTTTATGAATAATTCTACCGAAAGCTATCTAGTCGACCGTTTGCCGACTTCGTAAATTGTTAATGACTGTCAATTTCTCGTACTGGTTATAATCTATGGTAAATTCGTCGTATTATCTACCGAACTATCGTTACGTTGTTTTCTACCGATTGCAGTAAAGTTCTCTCGTTTCTAATTGACAGAATAATAATTTTCGTAGCGTCATTTGCATCTTGGGTAAGATCACGTCGCGCAGTGACGTGTAGTTTTAAGGTAGTACCATGATAAATCACTTTTCTTAACACATTAACGACCGGTAGCCTATTAATAGGCTCTTTCTCGCCGACGCTTATCGACCGATTATTTTGTGTTAATCCTTAAGTTAATCGTTAAGTTATGTTATGTTGCTCAGTGGCATTAGTTGCGTTGCTTTGCTTTGTAACTTGCTACAGAGTTATATCGTTTGGAAAAATTTACCGTTCGCAATGACTGAAAAAAGTGACACCGGAGAGTTTTATTTAGATGATTTGTCAGACTGTCCTGACAGTTATTCAGAAAGTGATAGTGGTGACGACAGTGATAGTAGCGATATCATAATTCGGAGACGAAGGTGTGTATTGCCACTAACATACACTGATTCAGAGGAAGATGAAATAAATATTATCGAAAACGATGTGAATAACAATGAAAATGACGATGAGGTATGGTCGACGAACGACGAGGCAGTAATTCTGGAACCGTTCGAAGGCAGCCCTGGAATAAAAATTATGCCAAGTTCTCCAGAGAATATAATGGACAGTGTCAATTTATTTATTGGAAACGACTTTTTCGAACACTTGGTGACAGAATCCAACCGATATCATTACCAGGTCATGGAAAGATATAAAACTTCATCAAAAACAAAAAAATTAACTGATATCACGGTACCGGAACTGAAGAAGTTTTTAGGACTAATAGTTCTAATGGGACAAATAAAAAAAGACGTTGTATACGATTACTGGTCAACTGATCGAACTATTGAAACTCCATTCTCCTCACAAACAATGAGCCGAAACAGATTTGTGCAAATTATGCAGAGCTGGCATTTTTCGGACAATAACAACATACCGCACAATTCACATAGGCTTGCTAAAATCCAACCTGTGATTGACTATTTACGGCGAAAATTTACTGACGTGTATAAACCATGTCAGCAACTATCTTTGGATGAATGTATAATCCCGTGGCGGGGCAGACTCTCGATTAGGACGTATAATCCCGCAAAAATTACTAAATATGGAATACTTGTGAGAGTGGTGTGTGAAGCTGTCACAGGTTATATATGTAAATTTTCACGTTTATGCCGCTGACGGAAATAAATTGGAAGACACGGTCCTAACGGTTATTAAACCATATAAAAACGTGTGGCACGAGGTTTATCAAGACAATTATTACAATAGTGTAAAAATGGCTAGAATTCTCCTAAAAAATAAAATACGAGTGTGTGGAACCATTCGTAAAAATAGAGGTCTTCCGAAATCATTACGAACATTACGGCTTTCAAGAGGACAATACGAATTTCGCAGAAATGGCCAAATCTTGTTAGAAGTGTGGAATAATGGCAAAAGAAATGTCAACATGATCTCTACCATATATTCTGCACAATTGATGGAATCCACAAGCAGAAGCAAAAGATCAGCAGCCCTGATACAAAAGCCTAATTCGATCATAAATTATAATAAATATATGAAGGGCGTAGATCGCGCGGACCAATATCTCTCATATTATTCCATTTTCCGAAAAACAAAAAAATGGACAAAACGCGTTGTAATGTTTTTCATCAATTGTGCACTATTCAATTCATTCAAAGCATACACAGTGCTAAATGGAAAAAATATTACCTATAAGAATTTCTTGCACAAAGTGGCAATTGCGTGGACGGAAGATAATGAAACGGAAGATAATTGTACGGAACACGATAACAACCTGCCCAGTCCTGTACTTACAAGGAGAGCACCCATATTAGACCATCCCGGCAGACCATCGAATTTGAGGAAACACAAACTTATAAATATAGTGACAAGTGGTCGAAGTGTAAAACCACAAAGACAATGTAGAGTTTGTGCAGCTCATAAAAAAAGAAGTAGAACATGTTTTGTTTGTAAATTTTGCGAAGTTCCATTACATAAAGGCGACTGTTATGAACGATATCATACTTTAAAAAAATATTAACTATTTCCTATGTGTAGTAACCACTGTAATACATAAAATAAGTATAATTTAGCGTTACAGTATAACATTATTAGAATAAAAGATTTTATTAAATATACTTTTCCTATAATAACAGAAAGCAGACAATTCCATATAAACACATAACACGCACAGACACCCCCGCGTGACACTCTAAACCAGAACAGAGCCGGCGCGAGAGCGAATCCGTGGCTGAGCGGCCGGTCGGACGTGCGTATACTGTTGAAACGCTAGCGGTCGGTAAAGTGTTAAAATATCTTTCAATTTTTGAATACACATAATTTGAAGTGTCCTTTAGACGTAGTCGTACAATTTACATGTATTCCCTATCCCGACCGTAGTTAGAGTGAGCATTTTATTTAATAACCGCCATACTTTTCTTAGAATTTTTTTTAAAAACTGAGAATTATTAATTGAGGATATAACAAGTAATTTTTTTCAAAAAAAACATAAACAAGCCGTATTCATTTTTTTGTAAATAATTCTTAAAGTTTGTTGCTTTTAATGATTTTCAAACTTTCTCTCATAACCTGACCCGTGAGAAATAGTGACTTGGCAACGTCGTCCTACGCGGAAAGTTTAAAATGCCACAAAGGCCCAACGAATTGAAATAAATGTCAGAACTTTGCGGATATAGGTTACGGTACAGGTTTTAATCGCGAAGTCATTGTGTATTATTTTCAGTCTCCAATTATAACTAACCTCCAATTGAGTTCATAACATTACATTTCTCTACAACACATGCTTGAGGGGCAAGAGATACTGAGTAAGAATGCAACGTTGCCAAGTCAGACAAAAGACGCAATGGGAAAATTTTTATACTTCTGCGCATGTGAAAGGAGGCGCAAAGGTGTACTGTATCTCAACTACTTTTTACTTTAGTTATAATGTTTTATACGGGGGATATTTCTCTGGAAGTTGAGGACTGCTGCTATCACGGTACTACCTTAAGTAAATTCTTGCATTATATCGCATCTCCCGACCTACGTTCATTTTTCTCTGTTAACTGCCGTCTCTCGTTTTAAAGCTACCGTTTACTGCTATTCTACCGAAATTATTGTGAACAACGATTACTTATTTTATTAACTACCGCTGTCGATACCATTTTATTTGCCTGTCTCAACCATGTGACGATCAAGTTTGACTCGCAAACTAAAACTTGTGCTGAACGGTCAAGATCGGAGATATAAAAACCTCAGCGATCGAATCGTTCAATCTATCAACGAACACTACCAATAGATTCTGCATTTTGTTTTCAATTCTATGATTACTCGAGGTCTGCCCAACTAAGGTTCTCGATGGGTGAACCGAAAGTTTATTTTTTTAGGATTTGAATCGGGATTCAAGGGTCTTTCATGACTTTGACTCTTCTGGTCTACCGAACACTTCACAAAAGGATAAGGCTCGTTCAGCATGTTCAGAATACAGCTGACAAGTGTATGTTGTAAGCGAGAAGTAAGTACGTAACTGTCGAAAGTAAGAGTCTTGGAAAAAAGTTGACCGATCGTTATGGTACCTATCGAAAAAAAGCGTTTCGAAACTCACCGGTGTGGATCCGGATGTGTCCTTTGAGTTGACCGTTGTTACTGAATGCGACGTTGCAGTGGGGGCAAGGAAACTTCTTCGGCCTTAGTTTCTTGCTCTGTTTAACAAGAGTCTCGTGATGTTGTAGCGCCCTCGCTGCCTCTTCGATAGCTAAATGTCTTTGATACTCCAACCGCTTGCATGCCGCGATATGTTCCTGCCAAGCGATGAGTTTCTGGTGGTCAAGGCAGGGTCCATTGCCACTGAGAAACGGGAAGGATCCCGAAGGGGTAATTGGCCGGATGTGTTGGATCAAGAGCCGAGCACGATGCTGACCGGTGATCGTGGATTAAATAACTGTTTGGCAAATATACGATTTCACTACTGGCTTTAACGGAACCATCGGTTGTCGATGTGCTTGGGATCGCCCGATCGACGAGGCTCGACAGCTTCGTAAGATTGTCGTTCTCTCGACCTTGGGAACCGTTGCTCTCGACGGTGGCACTGGAACTTCTCCCGGAAACGGAAACGGAACTTGACGGCGAGGGGAGAACTTGATTACCATTTATCAGGTCGCACTTGACGTTCACTTGGATCGGCGACGTCTCGGTTTTACACTCTACGTCCCACGGACGGAAGATGTGGTCTACTTTTGGGTTTCCATCCCTCTTGTTGCCTCTCGACAAGAATCGCACCGATTAGATGTTTCGCCAACTATCGCGCTCTTCCAAACTCTCGGTGATGCCGAAGAGCCGATTCCGTCCAACTGGATTTGACGCGAGTCACTTGTTCACTAACTACTTGTCTTTTCCAAACTTTCGTCGATACTGAGGACTCGATTCTATGCAGAGAAGATGTAAACCCCAAGGTTCGGAGGCGTCTAGTCCGCTGTTATTTTCTGGGGGACTGACGCCGCCCTTCGAGGACACACTTCTGTCGAAGCGCTTCTATTCCAGAGGGTACGGGGTGGGGTTTCCAAGGGCTTGGGGAGGCGCTCGTGGAGGCCTGCCGTAGGCGCTACGATATTTCTCGTGTCCTTTGTCCACTATTAATTCACCCCTCTGCGGAAGGCCGGGTAACCGGCTACGCCAAATACCCTGCGATACAGACTTACTGCCAGGGGTGCTTTACGACACCCTCCTTGGTGTTTCGAACGATACAACTGTGATCGGGATTTTTCAGACCCCCCTCACGTACGGATGCATAGATTTGGTTGAACTAATGCCCACCACTTGACACCTGCAGGGGCTTTAATAATTGAATTTACTTTTTGCGGTCACCCTGCGAAACGGATATACATATATGTATGGACGTGTTACTTGTTTCTTTTTTTCATATTCGTTCACATCGATTCGTAAAATTTCTTCAGAACTTTCGTGAATTTTTGCACTCGGTGTTATTGGAAACTTACAAGTATAAAGGTACCGCATGACGATCTCGCCAATTTCGTTTGTTTTTGCAATATTTTAGTAATGAGCTGAGCGAGATTTATTTATTTTTTTATCATTTATTTATGATAGATATTCACAGGATTTGGCAGGTCATTTGTTTATTCACAAACTTTTCGAGAATTTTTCATTAACGGAATTGGAAGTGAATTCAGGTTCTGGAATTGAGACGCGTTAGATCACGACTAAGGTACAGAATGAGATTTTTGTATAATTTTCGGCAGTATGAAATATTTGTTATATAACCATGTGTATAACCATGTAAACTTCTCGACAATATATGACCGATTGACCTGTTCATTTTCCTTTTGACGTGAGTTTATTCTTTATTTCGTTATCTTCTTTAATTCTGTAATTACTGTTAGCTGCCTTGAATACCGCCACTCTACCGGGTTGTACGTGTGCATACCTGAGCCTAGCCAGCCATACAACGGGTTCTCTATTTATTCTTTTTGTACGGTTTTGTGTTATTGTTATTGATTCGTATTATTGCTTGAAAATCGACGCTAACGCGTCTGGGTCCCAACATAATTGATTTTGTTATAGTTTGATATTTTGAATAAGTGGAGAATCGCGCCAGAGTGTCAACGGTAAGTCCTCATCCGAGGGTAACAGAATTAAGCGTTACAAATTGGCGCCCAACGTGGGGTCACAAAAGGCCAGTTACAGAAAAATTCCAGTTAATAATTCAGTTGAAAACTTGAGAGAGAGAGAGAAAAAGAGAGAAATTATTATTAACAAAAGAAACCTCTTCCCGCTTTCACTCAGTCAGTTACTAACACAAAGATTCAAGTAGTACTTGAAAAACAGTTGATATTGAATGACCAATCGACCCAAAATACTTATATATTCAGCGGACTGAACATCCCGGATTACAGATATTATTACGACGACGGAATAATCCCTCGCGAGTATTACTTCTAGCCGACGCGACGCATTGTTCGCGGAGAGCAGCGCGCGGCCCATGACAATTTTTTCTATCGCCCGCTATAGTTGTTGACAACTCACGAGTGAGACCGTATTTCTTGCTCGTGACCGCTTTTTGACACCCAGGATCAGCCGTGTGTGTGTCGCTCGCTCAACCGTGTTCGCTACAAGCAGTATTGTGAATCGCAAACAATAATACATGCCTTCGTTGCCGTCTGTAAAGGACTCGTGGATATATTTATTAACTGCAGCGGAATTACGTTACGAGCTAAGACAGCGTGCATTATCGGCAGAAGGAACTTTACCGACCTTACGAAATCGTTTAATCCGATTCTACCGAATTTTTCACGGAGAAAAGACCGATCCCGCTACTCCCGATAAAACTACGCTTGATGCCGAAGCCGGCACATCGTCTTTACGAATACCGACGGACGAAAGACAAAGCCCACAATCGACGCATGAAATCGGAATAAGCACGGAAAATAATCTGTCGTTAAATAATACTTCTCCCGGTAATACGCATGATTTATCGTCAAACCAAAACAGCGCTGCGGTTATCGATATCAGAGGTCCTCTGGAACACCGGACGCATATTGTAAACACTGCGCGAGAACACCTCCCGATACCGCCTAGCTTTACCCCGCGTCGCGAAGCTACCCCGTTCCATCATAACACGCCGCGACAACCTTTCGACTCATTCCCGACAGCTCAACCGCCGCGTTTCAATGACAACACCCCAAATACACTCGCCGCATACGAGGTTATGCGAAAATGGAATTTAAAATTTGCAGGATCGCGTAATGAAGATTCGGAAGCCTTCTTAACGCGGATAGAGGAGGGTAGAACCTTATTTAATTTACGCGATAATGACATCCTTAACAGTCTCCCGTTTTTTCTTTCTGGAGTAGCTTTGTACTGGTTCCGCAGCAAACGACCCCAATGGCACAGTTTCTCCGATTTCGAACACGCTTGGCGTTATAGTTTCGGTGATCCAAATTTACAGTTTACATTGCGTGAAGAGATCCGTAACCGTACGCAGGGCGGAAATGAGCCAGTCGCCGATTACCTCACATACCGGGACAATCTCTTGAAACTATACATATAACGCGCATGCGCCAAATAATTCAATCTCATTGGTCGGTGAAATCGCGCCGCGGTGATGTTTTCATCTGCTGAGCAAGGCGCCAACGTACACAATATGAAACAAAAGCTGTAATTCTCTCGCGCGTAAAGCCGTGGATTGAGGTTATGCTGCTGTTTATTTTTACGTAGCGTGAATTGTCTAAGAAGAATAGTATCGTTCAGCAATACCGTGGTTGATTTCGGAAGATATTCAACCGACGCAATAAAGAATTTAACGGAAAAGCAAATATCAAATGATACAGAAATTGGGTGTTATTTATTGAAAGAAGAAATCTGAAATTCAACGTGAAATGTTATTAACAAGTGGGAGTCTGGACAAACAGAGGTAGGTAAGTAAAAACAATGTTTATTGTGAACAGATTCTTCATTTACATAAAATTAAAAATAAATGAATGGTTGAGACCCAGTAGAAGGTATTTCCAGAGTAGATTCGTTACGGTGCAGTGCTCCAGAAGTCAGTAATTAGTGCCGATGAACATGAAATAAATAAAAGAAATGAGTAACCAGGAATAAAGAAATTATTCATCTTAAACACGAAGCTTAGGAGGACAAAGAGTAGCAATTAACAGAAAACGTACCCGACGCAATACTAACAAAAACCCTCGCCGACATCATTGATTAGTTGACAAAGTTTTTGCTGCTCCATTGTACACGATCAATGTTCCGTTAACACGATCAATGTTCCGTTAACAAAGAGGGTTCACCAGATATCCAAGAATAAAAAGAGAAAAAGAACAACAGTTAATATTACAGTGTAAATCATGCTATTAATGAAAAATTAGGAAACAAAACAATAACTTACAAGACAATCGTCTGATAACACTGGGAGACCAATCTCCACTCTTCTGATCACCCCTCGTCTGGCCATTGGTTGCCTTTCAAAAAGTGCTGCCTTTTTTTTGCCTTAAAAAATACCGAAAGATCCTGTTTGATAATAATAGCTTCTAATATTTTCAGGTACAAAATAATTCATTGTCAAAGCGGGACTAAATTTTTCAGGCATGGAAGCATGTAAGTAAATTTCCAATTACGTGATCTTTGACAATGACAATATTTTAACATGGATTCAATGATAAAATTCGTTTTTTTTCAGCAGGCTCGAAGTTTAAACTTTAATTAACACGAAGAAAATTATGCCTTACCTGATGGCCAAAACGTTTAGGTGGCAAGGATCCTGGTTTCTCAAGCGGTGCAATCATTAGAACCATCGAACCTGGTTGTTTCGTCAGACATCAGGTGCAAGAGTGAATTTTATCAGGCTATCGCCACCTTCTTAACATCAGTTGAGGCAAAATTGAAAAGCGGGATATACTGCAGATCATAATGGCTGAATATCCCATCATTTTACTTTGGTCGAGCCAATAGCGATAAGTTTGTTACTTAACCGTTGCTGCCAATTCATTCTACCGAGGAATCATTCTGTGCACCATTGTAATTTAAGCATTATTATTGACCAGCATTGTTTTTCAAACTTTATACCATTTGATTTGGTATCTTATTTTGAAGCTTACTTTTACTCTCATGGCATTGAATTCAGATAAATAGTTTTTCAAGTCCTCAATTAGATTGTAGGGTTGAATTTTGCTAGGCAAACTGAATCAATCTAAATCTAGAACTGTTAAATAAGTTCAGTTAAAATGTCTTTAAATTAATCTTAGTTGACGGTGTCATCTGGCTAGCTAGTTGCACGATCACTTGAAACCAAATTCAATTTTACACTCTTTATAGGGTCCTACGCTAAGACTGAAAGCTTGTGAATCTCCATGTACCGCAATTATTTCTGCATTTCATGTTAGCATTATCTGGAGCAAAAAAAATCCCATTTTGAGATTGAAAATGGAACCTGAAACAGAGTTATTCAATAGCACGAATTGAAAACCAAGAATTTTATAATGGTTTCTGCAACAAAGGGACTCTTTCCAAATATCCTTGTTAGAAGGTGATGTTCGGAGGACTATGAACAAGATATTGTATCGGATTACATTATTTGGAAAAAAATCTTCATAAACTTCGTTAAAAATTAGATGTTTATTTATTTTGATGGAACAAGGGACACAATCTTTACATTACTTTAAAATTGACATTAGTCTAAAACATGATTGTCCTTGAAGCTAATTGTGACATTGAGGCGCATTTTGAGAAACTTGATTTTCAACTTGTGTCACAGGATGTGATTTACGTTCCTGAATTCTACGCGAAATAAATTCTGATAATCATTCGGAAATTTTGAATAGTAGTAGCAATAATTTGTTAATCGGAAAAAATACATTGACTATCGACTATTCGTAAATTTTGTTGAACTATTTTCAAGAAAAAAAAGATTCACAGTTCCGTTACAGATAGTGAGATATTTAAATTTCTTGAACGCTCGGTTTAATGTCTCATTTTCGAAAGTGATAAAATTCAATATTACCGCCTGAAATCACAAAAGAGTGAGAAAGTTGCTTAGTTGCTTGAAAGTGGCGATGATCTTTGTACGTCTGACAAATTGAATGGGCAGATAACAGTGAATATCAGAGATGTAATTATTTTGGCCGTATCACCTGTTGATAGATAAAAATTCCATTGTTATTTCTAATGTACGAAATTATAAAAATGATTAAATAAAGTGTTCGCACCTACCTGCTGCGTTTCTTCCAAGCACCCAACATTTAAACAGATTTCTCATTTTAGTCGAATAAAGCCAATTTTCAAAGAGCATTAGCATCAACTTCCCGAGTCACTACCTCGACTGTTCAAGATTATAACCTCAAAAATTCGTATGAACTACAACGCTGCCAGAAACAGAGTTTGACAGCTGAAACTCGGAGTGGCCAACCTGCCCGAGCAGCCGATAAAACTCGCGCATGCGCATTATATGTATAGTTTCAAGAGATTGTCCCGGTATTTGATTGTTTCCAATTTTTTTTTTTGCAGTTATTGAAAGAGTCTGTCTAAGAATTAAAAAGTGGTTTAATTGTGTAATTTTCAAAAACTATGCAGTAGCCAGTATAATGTAACGATGACCGTCAGTAGATATCTTCGCGAAGCATACCATATTTTTCTGACACATTTTTATTGCCCAAGGAGTTGGGATGTTATACCCTCGCCGCGTGTGAACCGCTGTATACTGTCATTGCCGTGGCGAAACAGTTTTACTTTTCACTGTTTTCGTATTTTATAATTTCATATAGAATAGCTGCTCATCGGTCAAATATGCTCGTGACATTGGATCACAATTATTTGGTTGTTGATAGGAACGAATCACGGAGGCCGTCCGGGTGGCGGTGGCAGCCGCTTTGGCCACCGGCGGTGCCGTTCCTCGAGGGGAAGGCAGCCGCCGCAACCGAAACCGCCGCCGTCGTGGAGGTGGCAGGGGAAACCGAAGGGGCGGGAGTAGGGGGCGGAACCAGCCCACATTTAATTTTTATTAAATTTAGTCACTATATCTAACAATCTTTCTAAATAAAAACTAATTTTGTAAAATACTCTCCTTGATCTGGTCAGTACTATTCATCCCACAACTTCCCATAATCCTCCTATTTACGAATCACGTTGAAGAAAACCCTACCGTGCAGCCCGAGGGGGAAATAACTCGGTGAATTGTCGTGCCGATAGGTTTGTGAATTCATTATAATGCATCTGAATTAATGAAAATTAATTGAATTAATACGAAATAACTGAAAACTGAACTACTAAAAGTTCTAACTGAAATAATGAGAATTAACTGAAAAATAAATGAATTCTGGAAAATGAAGTCAAGCTGATTTGAATTAGTTTGGATTCATGCCCGAATTATCTGTTTACTGCGAAATAAAATTAAGGTATTACTACGGTAAGCTCTGTGGTGTGTAATCGAGCTCGGTTTTTTTAAAACTTTTCATTTGGATAACGATTAATATCTTTACAAATTTTTAACACAATTGTTTCATGCATTTACTAGAAAATCAGGGTTGAAGTGTCAGCACTCGTAACACGTATTCCCTATACCGATACAATAAAACGCGAATGTTTTTTCTATATTGTACTTTACCCGTCCGCGTCAATCTGATGGAAAATAAATATCTGGCAGAGAAGAAATGCAGGTAATAATGTTTAAAATATTAGGAATTTTTCATTCATAGCACTTATTGATACACACGTAAAAAGTCCTATATTCATGACAAAATCTCTCGTGCGATGGTTGAGGGAATCAATTTTACTTATTGATAAATTTTTTATTTGTGCATTGTTTGGCAATTTCGCCAGATATCATAGATGTTACACAAGTTATTTCGTCATTAGAAAAATTGCTTCATGAAAGTTCCTCATTTGATAGAAATTCACGGAAAACTGTTATTGTTTCACATTCAATAAACTAGAGGGAGGATTATAATATAAACGAGTGGTATTGAATTTCAAAAAAGGAGGGATAGTACTTGGAATCCGAAGAAGTTGATTCCTTCGAGAGTTCCAAATTTCTGTGAAATCTTATAAGATTGGAGTGAATCCGTAGAAAATTGTAACGTCTTCGAATGATTTTTTATGGTTTTTCGTAGCAATTTTCAGTTGGGCGCATGATTGACCGTGCCGGACTTTGATGTACAGCAGTAACACATACCCTGACTTTTCGTAGGTCGTATACGATGCGGAAACCAACCCAAAACTCACTAGCGTATCCGTAGCGTATACCATCTACGAGAAGTCACGGTATGTAGTTTTATAACGATTTCTACCAAATGAGTAACTTTCAGGTAATTCGTCTAATGTAAAAAAAAAATTTGGTAGCATCATTCAGAAATAGGCGTAATTGACCAATGAAATGAAGCAAATTTTAGTATGAAATCCTTATTTGTTGAGAATTAAAAACAGAAAAAATTGGCAAGCAAATCTTTATCAGAGTTTTAACAAGGATCGGCCCTGTAAAATATTTGCAACGAATCTTGAACCATTGTATGCGGTAATTGTATGTATGTACAGTGACATAGATTTTTTTCGGGATGTATTTCTAGTATTGTTAAACACATCCGGTTCAGAAACAATTTCACGTATATATTAGGGTAATCTTTAAAACAGGTTCGGACGATTGTCAACCGCCCCCCCCCCCCCTCCCCCAAATTTGCTATAAATAAATAAATAATGGTCTGTTCAAGAGCACAATTTTTTATCTCAACCCTAAACCCTCATGCCTATACTTGCGTGTTTTCTGCAATTTCGGTATTAATTTTACTGCCGCATCTAATCTTTCGGTCAATAATCTGTAAGTATGACAATTTTGCGGACATCGATGCTACTATTAGATGAGGATATCCGGAGCGTATATGGGGCATTCTATGTCAATTATTCTCCATTTATATCTTCCTTTTCGACGAACAGGAATTAAGGGATAGGTATTTTCGTTTTTGTTAATGATTTTCTATCAAATCTATGAAAAAAGGCAGATTTAAGTGGTGCGTACTCTATGTAGAATGCCCCAAAACCCTTCAACAAAATGAAAAAGAATAATTTTTTTTGCGGAACTACGACTCAAAACGAGAAAAGAAACAGTATGCTATTTTAATATCGGGTTTTGGAAAAGCCATGAGCATTTAAAAAAAAAAATGTGCGAAATTTTGATAAATTTAAGGTGTTTGGATGGGTTGAGACAAACATCTAAAATATTTCAGAAAGACTGCTTTTGGCAGGTACAAGAAAGTGTAAAATTTTCGATAGAATCGAAATTAGTCGGGGTCACGGGTTGGTCGGTTTCGCATGGAATGCCTCGTTCACATACAGTCGGGCTACGTGCGATTACGAATAGTTACCGCGATTGTGAACTGATGTGACAATTTCCAAACGATGCCTTATGATATGCACGAATTTCAAAATCTAGCGGTTATTCTGAGTGAGTTGTACATTTTTTCGTATCCACCTAAAAGCCTATGCTCTCGTCGGCACTGCAGATTGTTGCTTTAGCAGAAACATAGGACGTGTGCGTATTACCATGTCGTTTTACCATCTGGTACCGCTTCGGTCGACTACAGCGCTTCTGGAGGTTCAACGTTGAACAAAAGGAGTTTTGAGAAAAACGCGTTTGAAGTTTGAGAATTTCCAGTTAAATAACTCAGATAATTATGTTTAATACTCACTTTGGATTAATCGGCGATCCCATATCCATACATTGGACCTTCTTCTTTCTCAAAATCGAGATTTTGTGAACTTCTTTCTTCTAAACGAGCTGTTCTGCCTGCTTTTGAAGCAGCAGAAGCTCGTAGTTCAGAGCGATCAATCCTCTGCTCGTTACGTCTAACAGCAAATGTGTGAGCTTCAGTACCAACGATGATGCCCATGAGTACCATTATATTTAAAATCTTTAAAAAGCCTTCATTAAAAATAGCAACGGCTAAATGATTTGCAATTTCGATAGTTTGGGTTCCAGCGTGAATATGCTTTGGAGCAAAAGTCCATATCAATGAATTGAGGGATTCATTATTATTTTGTGTTTCGGATCCTAAACATCGTTCTAATAAATCATCAGATGATAAGCAGGTATAAATGGGCTTAATTATATCCAATACTTTAACATCCAAAGGAGGGTGCTCGTGGACAAAGCCTTCAAGAGTGTTGTTGGCTGCGGCTTGTTGCCATTTACACCAGCTTGATGAACCAGTAGGGCAGTACATGTGTTGTGGATCCTCGTCACTTGAACTTCGATGGTAATAAGTAGCCCATATTTCATTTTTCATACTCTGCACACAGTCAGGATGCCGACGAATTCCCAGACCGTAGTATAAACTTAGCTCATTAATAACTTTATCTGTTAATTTACCAGCTCCTTTGCCGCCAATACCTTTATTGTCTTTCTTTGCTTTACGTAGCCTGGCACCCATACGTTTTTGGACATGCCCAACACACTCTTTTTTCACTACAACTGGATTATTATCATACGGGTTCATATCAAGAATACCTTTGAATGTCTTGGAGTCTCCATCTCCAATATATTTGATATATTTTACTCCGTGCTTTTCGACCGATCTATTGAACATTTCAACCACAGAATCTACCTCCATTTTTCCAGCACTTCCCCGGTGATTGATGGTGCATGAATCGTTATGTTCCTCATACCAATCTTGATAAGCTTGAGGATCTGTGTTCTTCTTACCTTTCCACAGATTACAACCTTGGCAAAAGCTAGATTTTACAATAGTATCGACAACTTTTTTACAGTATTTACCAATTAGGGTTGTAACGCCAAAAAGTGAAGTGAATCCTCGCTTCTTCTAGGTACCATCTCCAGAAACCGTCAAGTGCTTTGGATTTTCATGAGGCTCAGACTCAGATTGTAACTCTTGCTCTTCTTTTACTGCTTTAGATATTACCTGATCGTGAATTGCACTTGTGGCTGAATGTAAATTTTCTAAGCAGCTGTAGTAAGTACTGATGCATAAGCCTTGGCATATTATCCATGACACTACAAAAAATATTTATTCCTTCTCGTCCTACTCCTAAAAGTCTCATAGCTATTACAATTCGACAATTTATTTCATATGCTTTATTCACCAAAGGACATGATTGAATGTACTTATTATTTTCACAACTGCACTGCAACACAATTTTAAATCCTAGACCACGTGGTGCTGTTTGAGAAAATTTAATTTTCTCTTTGCAGGTAGCACATAGAATTAAAGTGGAGAGAGTTTGAAAAACTGAATAAAATTCCAGTAGACAGTACCCAAAATTTTTATTAATTATTATTTCTTCGTCTCCATAATTTTTTAATTTAGCTGCAGAAGCACTTGTAAAACTAGTTTCACTTTCTACGGTGTGTCGATTCGATGAAAATCGTCTCTTCTTTTTTCCGATCAGGACGATTACAGCTTCCCCGTGAACTTTTCTTATCCATTTTTCTATAAATATTTATAAAAAAAAAATAAAAAACTTGTTATTTATTAACTATGCACTGAACACGTGTCTACTTAGCTCCAAGATCGAGACTAAACTGAACAGAAAAAAATATAAGTAATAATTTGTAAATTATACTATAGAGATAGACACTTCCAGGTATATTTTGTGTGGACAGTTCCAGGTATATTGGGTACGTACTGGTAGTCAGGTATATATAAAAACTTAAAAGGGTATATAACGAGCTCAAGTCGGATACAAAAGAATTCCTGGAAAACATCTGCCATTCATTGTGTGATCACTCCGCTCGGCCGGTTTAAGTGCCGCGTCACAAAATCCACTGTATCTCTCAAAATAATTCGAATTTTGAAAAATCCTTTTAAGAGCATATTTTTGAAAGTCTAAGCTTTGAAAACATGCCAAAAAAAAAAAATTGATTTTTTCAATTTTCTAGACCAGAATACCCCCTCAAGTCCCGGATTCTCCCACGACGAAGAGAAGGACAATGCCTATCGAAACCTGCTACCGCGTTTTCAAGTGTTGATAAGACGGAGAGATCTCGAAGATCTTGATGATTTATAGGATACCGCCCGACAATTGGAGATGAGTTTTACGGCAAGTAATAAATACCAAGCACCACCGACTCCCGAAAACTCACTGCTACCGGATCTAGCATATCGCGGAACACGCGCTAACTCCCGTCAATCGCGATTCGCGTTAGCCAACCTAAATCTAGAGGATGAACCAAAGGATAACGTTAATGCTGCGTATCTAACGTCTATTCAAGAAAACCGATCAAACTCGAACGTTAATAGAAAAGCCCCGGATCGTAGACCTCACACACGTTATGATCAACGACCACCGAGGAATCATACCAGCAACCGGAATGACTACCGCCAGAATGAAAACCCGAGGAACGTTAACTCGCCTGTAACTTCTACCGCTTCGTCTGCCGACTCCAATCCATTTCTACCGACTACAGAACAAATAACTGCACGCACACGTCCTAGATTTGCATGTTACAATTGCCAGCAACCTGGACATCATCAGCGACAGTGCACCGCGCCACGCACGAAATTTTGCTTCACGTGCGGGTTGACAGGATACACCCGAGCCACATGTACCCGGTGTGCGGAAAACTATTAGGGGAACCGCGCGCAAGGGCAACCTCGGAACCCAGACCCACAGTAGAGCCCGAAACCTCACTCGAACAAATTGTCAGACCTTGTTCTTTACCTACCGAAATCAATAATACTACCGATTCTACCGCCTCTACCGCCTCTGCCGTCCCTACCGTCTTCAGCTACCGTCAACCTACCGTAAAGATCTAACTTCGTTTTCGCAACGCTGAGCTGTCGGAAAACTTGACTCTACCTTCACCGTTCGAGTCATTGTCTAAATTCCACCTTATTTCTACCGTCTGATTTATCCTCAAACACGTAACTTCATTTCTACCGTTTTAAGCTATCGTCAAAAGTTCACTTCAATTCTACCGTTCCGAGCTGTCGTGGAAATTTAACGTCCTTTCCTACCGATTTAAGCTACCGTGAAAAAACTCCGATTTTGACTTATTCCGTCAACGTTAACTGTCTCGTAATCACTCCAAACCACCCTCTGTATCAACTGATTTTTCGCAAAAACCACCACTGTAGTCTGGTCGAGAAGTGAGTTCACTGCGAAAAATAGTTAGAATGGTCTTAAAAATATGGCGATTGGTGCATTGGATTCAGAATTTAAAATGATGAAACCGGTATTTTTTAATCGATCCGCCATTAAAAATTTCAATTGTTATAAACAAAAAACGAAAAGAAAAAAAGGGAGTCTTCGTTTTATAGCTATAATTTCAGAATTATAAAAGATAAATGAATTTTGAAAAAAGATCCTAAAAGAGGAGGAAATGTCCGATGAAAAAGTCCGTACCTCCGGAATTCTAGCTTTATTATTTATAATTTTAATTTAACGTTGAAAAAAGGGCTCTGCGCGGCCGTTTCGGTGCCTAGGCGTCACCGCCTAGCGAAGCATGCAACACGAAACTATTTTTTTATAACATTCAATATTGATTTAAAAATTTGAATAAATTATAGTGCTATCTAGACACTTAAAGGAATGTAGTATTACCAAAAAAAAATTTTTTACTCGATTTTCGTTCAAGTTATTTCATTGTTAATTAACTCATTTTTCGTAGACTTGACTTTTCATAAAATCACTTGTAAAAGTTTAAAAAATGGGTCTATAAATTTTTTTTTCTTCTGTGAGCTCTTCTTATGTAAATAATAAACAAGATTCAGTGGTAAAAGTTTATAAAAGTTTTTTCATTTGTTGTAACCAAATTTTGTGAGGTTGAGGGTAAAACGATAGAAACGCGATAATTGGTTACCCTACGGCGCAGTCACTAAGCTGAATAATTAGATAGAGAGAGAAGTAATAAAAGAGAAAGATACGATTGTTGGGCGCCAGACGCACGTGCGTCAAAAATAGATAATTAGAGAGAAAGATAAAGGTAAAGGTACAGGTAATAGATAGAGGTAAGGTCAGGTTCTACGACGGTTTTGCACAGTTTGCTCAGATAGACAAGACAATGGTAGAGGGGCGGGGTCGAATCCAATAGATAAAATAAGAAACAGGTAAAGCAGGAATAGTATCAAATATATTAAGTAAGAAGCAATAAGTTCAATGCCAAGCAAGTAGCTGAAGAGATTGAGATACAATTACGATAAATGCGATAATTAACAATACTTACAGCCAGAGAAAAGTTAAGCGAGAGATTTAACAAATAACGGAACGTTTTCCGAATAAGCGGGAAATATGCGCAAGCTCGCGATACTATGATTCGAGGTAATAACTAATACGGTTCTATAATGAGTATGCAGAACGGAAAAGATATACGGTACTTAAATTAAGCATTAAGGAAATAAACCATAAAATATGAGAAGCGATTATAAACACATGCGAAATACAACAATTGTAATAGTTATCAGATTACCAGAATGATCAGAAATAAGCAGACAGGGAATTATGAATTACAAGGTAAATTCAAGCAACAGGTCAAGTAGAAAATTATCATAAAATATAGGTACTAACAGATAATACGTAGTCTCTAGTTTGCGGTAAGTGCGAGAGAAAGAGAGATACTATTCGGTACGATGAAAGGTAATTCAAGATAAGGCAAACAATATTCAAGATAATTAATATGCAACGTACAGCAAACCAAAGAGACTGCGGACAGCTACGATCAGCGATATTAGCGAAGAAAATAATGAAAAAGATGTTATGCGATACGGCACAATACTCCAATGTCAAATGAACGACGAGCGGGACCGCGCATCGATGTAAGATCGCTCCCGCGGTACACTCACTAAGATACGATAATCAACGGTAATAGGTAAAGAGACAGATATAAACTAATCAGAGAAAATATAACAAAATAGCAATGTTCAATAGCTAAGATAAAATTTGATCCTTTAACAGAACGCGCTGCTAGACCGCGATATTAGACATTCAAATATTCCAGAATAGATAGATAATAAAATAAAGCAATAGTCACTACAATGCGTAAGTAATAGTCAAATAGTCGCGAAGTTACTTGCAATAAGACAGAGAAAGGGACAAGATAAGAGATAAGAGAGAATAAGGTACGAGTCCAGGTGGCTCAAGCAGACCAACTGCAAGATAAAGAGAGAAAGAGTACGAGCCCAATTGGCTCAAGCAGACCAACTGCAAGATAAAGAGAGAAAGAGATAAAGGCAGAGGTACGATATATTGCAAGTAATCTCGTGGCTTCACAAAATAGAAAAGGAACCTCACTTACGTAAAAGAAGATATAGCAGGTACTAGAGAATGAGGTACAATAGCAAGAACTAAATCGATAGATAGCGATAATGGCACTGAAGATCACGATAGCACGTCTTGGTTGGTCAAAAACTGAACGTAGAGTGACGAGATGAGCGATGATCCTGATTTTCGTCGAGCTGCTGTCACGTGATTCTACCTCAAATTTGCGGTATTCTAATTGGACCAGCAGGTCGCGTAGGTCTGGTCTGCGGATAGGCGGCGATAATCCCTCGCCGCTTGTTTTTCTTCTCCCTCGACGACAGGTATCAAGGTATCGGGACGTCGGAAGGTGGTCAGAGATGTTTTCCCTCAGCTGTGCGGTATCGTTGGTGAGAGGGGAGGTCGTACTGCTCATGTGTTGCGATATTGAGGTGTGCGGCAATATTACGTCACTTGACTTGCGACCGACTGTAACTCACTCCTTGCTTTTGTCATGCAAATATTGCGCAACGATTATATATGTATTTATATGTTTATTCAAACAGAGAAATTGAATGGTAATTGATAATAACAAATGGTAAAAGGAAGTGTTAACGTTATATTATATTAAATTAGACGTGCGTTACGCCTGGAAGCAGTATTGAGACTGCTCACACGGCCTCTCGCCGGGCTCGGCGACAGTGCATATGAAGTGCATAATCGCGTAATTTGAGCACTGCTGCCGATAAGAAAGCCAAGCGCATAAGGCGGGCTACGCTGCATGATAAATTTTGCACTCATCTAAATGATCCCCGGCATATTCCTACGAGAGGATATAAACTGTTACATTTAACTAGAAATGTTCTAGTTCCATCACATCCCCCGACGAAGACAAAGGCGCGTCTCTGCGGCTTCTGATTTCTCGTAGGATTCTTTCGTTACGTTTAGCTTGTGTCTCAATCCTGCGTTTTAATTTCCTTCGTTCTACTACTTCCAAAGCAGAGGGATTCCTTTGGCAACAATATCCGGCGAACGCCGAAATATAGGTGGGTATATTATATTTCCACAGCAAGAGTAGAATAGACAAGACGGATATCGTTCCAGAAACGGCAGCTATTGATGGGATCCCTATACCTTTGAAGTTAGCCCATGTATTGTTTACCCGAAGGGTCGCTTCGTTATTCGCGAGGACACTCTCAAGGTCTAAAATGGCTTGTCCTTGATCCTTAAGGGTATCCAAGTTAATCACGTGATGCAATACAATTTCCCGGCCTGTTACAAATTTGTTTAGCGGGGAAATGGTATCTGCATGTATTTCTGTTAATTGAGAAGTCATATGTTCTACGATTAATTTGACTCGCGTTTTCAAAGTTTGAAGTTCGCAGCTCTGATTCGTGGTTATCAGGGATGGCTTGGTGATTTGAATAATAAAAGTCTGCATTGAAGCGCATGTTATGGTTACCTCAATTGGCTTCGAAGGTAAGATTATTTGCGATCCCTGCGTTCTTATGTAAGCAATATCTGTGACGAGAAAACGACTCAGAGTGCATCCTCGTGGTATGGGATCAGTTATTTTCTCACAAAGTTCAATAGTATCGTTGCGATGTCCCACATCGCGGTAATCACCAATAAAATAATCGGTTATCTGTTTCAGTTGAGAAAATGTGGCTTCTCTTATAAAATTCTTACGTACTAATTTCAAAGCATATGTTGGGTTAAGCGTTACATAAGTGTGATTTATTCTTACGGGTACCGGGGTATTCTGAATTATTACCCAAGGTTCCTTTTCTAAGTAAGGCACTGTGAGTATATAAATAAGTTTGCCTTTATCTGTGGTTATAGTTAAATCACTTATTTTAATGAACTTCTCGTAATTTTCCTCCTCAATAGGTATTAGTGTCTTTTTGTCATTGGCGTCGAAAGCTTGAAGAGCTGTCATAAGCTCCTTTGGAGTAAAAAGGGTGTTATCGATGATACCATGCCTTCCTAATTGCACGGCAGTCATTACCAGGTCGATTAGTCGTTGCAGTTCCTTAATTTCAAATAAACTTAGAGTTATAGCTTCCATGTATTCCTGATAAGCAAGCGTTTCGTTACCTTTTATTTTTAATGATTCTAATTGTCCCCATACAGTTTCCAAAGAGTGTTTAAGTTTGAGCTGATTTGTATTCAAGATATTAATTTGGACTTGATTTATGTGCAAGGACTTGGTTACAACAAGATTTAGAGTGTCCGTTACATTTTTTAGTGAGGCTAGATTCCCATTAATTATTTCCAAATCATCCGCGTCAACAGTTCCATAGATTGATTTTTGGATTGTTCCTAAAAAGTTAAACATTCCTCTTTTCGGTCTGATGTTTGGCGTGAGATAAGGTTTCCTTAGGGGATACATTTCATTTGCCAGGCCCGTCAGAAGGACATGTTTTCCAAATACCGCCTCAGCTTCGCGCGAGGCTTCGTAAGTAACGTCGCTCGACGCGAGTGCTTTCGGAGTACTTGTTTTGGTTCCGTGGGATTGAGATTCCCTTAATTTGGAGGGGCGGCGCGTCATTTGAAGAATAGGCGCACCCAAGTCTAAAATGACTTCCAAAATATTCTTGTGTGACGAGGCACGGGCAAATTCTAAATCTAAAGCGTCCAGGGCGGACTGGGCGAGGGATCGCTGACCAGGGTTCCAATGGTCCAGATAGGTATCCCGTATCGTCTGGAGGCCTCCGAGTTTGTCGTGAATGTCGAGTAATGGTTTGGTGAACCCACTTGCGTCAATGGATTGGAATATCTTCCATCTTTCCTGGTACATGTATACTTTGCCCACTTCCTCCTGGAGTAGAGTCCCATTGATAACTGAGACCTCGAAGTAGGCTAGGGACAGACTGCTACACCTATAACAAAAGAAACTAAGACTCTATTCCGTGGAGATCCAATCGTTACCCTGAACCCGTTTTAGTTTAATTCTAGGGATTGGATCGTTTTCCCTTGGTCCGGTGTCGTATTCGTAGTACGGTTTGGTATTATTCAGATGGGTCTTCCAATAAGACGCTGTGGAATCATCCGCGGTTTTCTTGTAAGTGATATTTCCTTTTTGTTCGTTGATCTCGACGACGACGAATGGTCCATTCCAAATCCTTTCCAAGGCGTTCTGTCGCGTATGGTTCTTGATCATTACTTTATCTCCCACTTGATATAAAGGAGTTTGTCGTCGTGTTCCTTGGTCCACTTGTTTTTGGTTTTTCTCTCTGGATTTGGTAAGCCAGACCAGAGCTTTCTCGAACCGTTCCTCCCATTTTCGTATCCACAACATTTTCTTACTAATCACGGTTTCCAATCGGTTTTCGCGGAAACCGTCAGGATTGTTGGCTTCGTGACAGAACATGAGGTTGTGAGGCGTTTCACCTGTTGATTGATGAACGGAAGTGTTATAGGCACGTGCCATTTCTATTAAAACCTTGTCCCAAGTGTGTATTCTCTCTTTGCAGGCAGTTCGAATATAGTCTTTCAAGACACTATGCATTCGTTCTATAGATCCGTTCGACTGCGGGTGATATGCAGTTGTGGTGATATGTTTGATATTATAGTGTTCGAGAAAGGAATCGGTCAGCTCGTTACAAAACTCCTTTCCCATGTCCGTCAGGATTACTTTGGGGCACCCGAAGTTACCTATCCAGTACTCTGATAGAGCCTTGATAACTTCTGTCGCGGTTTTGTTCGTAAGCGGGGCACATTTAATGAATTTAGTTATTGAATCCTGCATCGTCAGGATATATCAGTGTTTATTCCAAGATTCGACCAGAGGTCCGACGATATCTATTGACATTTGATCGTTAGGTTTTTCAGCAAAGGTTTCGAAAAGAATGGCGGGTGATTTCATTTGTATCCTTTCCTTTTTATACATCTGACACGTGGGGCATGCCTGGATAAAGGAATTGATATCATTCTCCATACGTGACCATACGGCCGTTTCTTTTACTCGGTTAATTGTTTTTGCTAGGCCGAAGTGTCCATTGATGTCGTTGTGAGCGCTGGCCATGATTTCTTTCTGTTGCTGTTTGTTAGGCACATCCTTTCCTGTCAAGCAAAATGATATGTCTGCACCTGAGTCCTGACGTATCCTCTTGAGATCTTCAATGATCGAATTGGTTTCTTCTTTGGTGGTTTTCTTAGGGTCAATCCAGAAGTATATCTTTTCGTACCTTTTCGGATGAATGTAGTTTCTGAGTTTCTCACGTCTATCAGTCTGATTCTTTGGTATAATCAGGGTGTTGTCAGAGGCATCCTTTTCTTCTAGGGTAATCTTCACCCATTTGCCGTCCTCCCCTTTTCGATTTCGGTTGGGAACGAGTTTGATGTGAGATTTTGTTCTGCCTGTTGTGAGTGACAATCTCTCGATGTCAATGTGGCGTGCGGCAATATGGTGGACCCACTTGGGATTGCTATCAATGGGTGTGATTTCGTATAGTCCCTTTTCCAATTCGGTGAGTTTTCCGAAGATCTCTTCCTTTGTGCGAAAGACTCTAGATAACTCATCCGCTACTACGTTACTTTTTCCCGAAACATGTTCTATCAGGAATGAGTATTCCTCCAATCTTAGTCTCCACCGCAGCAGGCGTTGACTGGGGTCTACGCAATTTTTCAGCCATACTAGTGCACGATGATCGGTGCGGATGATGAAGGGTTTATCTGGTGTATTGAGCAAATATACTCTTAGTCTCTTGACGGCCCACACAACAGCAAGCATCTCCTTCTCCGTCGTGCTGTAATTCCTTTCCGCATCATTCAGGGTTCGAGATAAGAAATATATGGGGTGGCCGTCTTGAGATAGTACCGCTCCAATTCCATCGTTTGACGCGTCGGTGGTTACGACGTATTGTTTAGCTGGGTCTGATCTCACAAGTATCGGTGGTGTGACCAACTTTTCTTTCAGGGTTTCGAAGGCTTCTTGGCAGGCTGCTGACCAAACCCATGGGGTGTCCTTTCTTGTTAACCTTGTTAATGGTTTCGCTAACATTGAATAGTTTTGTATGAACTTTCGGTAATACCCCGTCAAACCAAGGAAGGATCGAATCGTCTTAACGTTCACTGGAACGGGTAATTGTTGTATCGCTCTGGTCTTTTCCGGATCTGGTTTGCTTCCTTCGTCAGTAATGACATATCCGAGGTATCTCACTTCAGTTTTCATGAAGGCGCACTTCTCCGGCTGGAGTTTCAAGTTACATTGTCTTAGACGCTGAAATACGGTTCTTACATTTCGATGGTGTTCTTCCTCCGTTTCACCAAAAATTATTACGTCATCAATGTAGACGCAACAGATCTTCTGATTCAATCCTCTCAGCGCATCGTTCATCATGCGTTGGAAGGTCGCAGGAGCGTTCTGTAATCCGAAAGGCATTCGTTGGTATTCGAAATGCCCGTCGGGGGTTGAGAAGGCAGTATATTTCTTGGAGTCAGTAGCCATGTTGATCTGGTGGAAACCTGCGGCCATGTCGACAGTAGTAAAGAACTTGGCCCTTCCCATGTGATCGAGTAAATCCTCGATTATTGGTATCGGATAAGAATCCTGAACGGTAAGTTCATTAATCTTCCTGAAATCGATCACAATTCTATACTTGGGCTTTCCGTCGGGGCCCGGTTTTTTGGGTACAACCCAAACTGGCGAGTTGTATGGCGACTCGGATTCCGTTATTATTCCTTGTTTCAACATTTTCTCTTCTCCCTCTTTTACAACCTGCTGGTGCAGCTGTGGAGCACGGAAACTTTTCACATTTACAATGCGTTGAGGATCTGACAACTCGATGCGATGTTCAGCCATTGAAGTTCCATTGACCATGTCTTCCTCCTGTAAGGCAAAGATATCGCTGAAATCCTGAAGAATACTCCAAATTTCTTTCTGGTACTCCTCCGGTAGGTGTTTCAAGTCGACAGTATGTTGGAGCGCCTGCTCTCTTTCATCACGTGGTTGTTGCCATACACCCGGGGTTGACATACTCTTCACTCGATGGACTTGGACGTTCTCCAGCCCGAGCTCGATATCTTCGTCTTCAGCGGTGGTGATGATTCCATAAGCCGTACCATGATTGTTCGTGTGTACAATCTGCACCGGGATATTTTCCATAGGCATTCCGTCTTTATAGACCATGCGTAACATGAGATCGAGATTCTTTTCGTCGGTATCGATGGCAATTTTGTTCACCGAATTTGGTTTAAATCGAATTTTTCGGTCGCTACTAAGGTGGTGTATCTTATTCTTCAGGGTGAGCGTCGAGGCATTCAACTGGAAATTTCGCCTCCTCATAAACGGGTTTCCCATGATTCCATCTTCTTCGTCAGGCAGATAATCGTCTGGTATAATGACGAATTCGTCCTTTAGCCCCATGTGAGTTAGTACAGCAATTTCATTCGCGGAATTTAGCGCTTTGCCAGTCTTAAAGGAAATTTTGCGTTTGATAATTGGACAAATTTGTTTATCCGATGGATAAATAACCTTCCGTTTTATGAGGTTTATTGATGCACCTGTATCGACCATAAGGGCTACTCCTTGCTTTGTTTCTCCAAATTTTATTACAGCACACTGTAGTAACCCCTGTGAAACTGAACATACACGGGCTCCTGTTGGCACTCGTCCTCTAGTTCGTCCTCCTGTCCCTTTATTTCCTCTTCCTCTGACTGGAGTTCCTCTGACGTGCAATTGACTTGGTCGTTGGGCGGTTTGTCTTTGAGGCTGGCGTTTTGAAAATTTGCGTCTCGCTTATTGCCGTTAGTATTACGGCGTTGGTCGTTCTGTGGTCGGCGCGGAGCGTAGCAGTTCCGGCTGTAGTGTCCTCTGGTTCCGCAATTATGACATACTGCTTGTTGTTCATGGGCGGTCCGATGTGTGTTACAGGTGTGGCATTCACATCTCTGGAGTTCTTTATCTTCATCTTGTTCCGCTTCCTCGTGGTGGTGGACAGACGCTGGTGGTCGAGGAGTTGACCTTTGCGAGTTCGTCGAGGTTCTTTGTTGTACTTGGAATCTTTGCGTATCTGATGCGCTGCCTGGCCCGTAAATTTGGGACTTGTTCCAAAACGTGGGTTTCGCGGCTGTGTCGTTACTGTTCATCAGCTGTTGTTGATGCATTCGGAAATTCAATTCCTCGCCTTCGGCTTCTTTCGCGGCCTTCTGGGCTTCTAGTAACTTGAAGTACTGACGGTTTTTGACTTGATGGAATATCCTCGGATTAAGTCCGTACAGATAGTACTGGCACACTCTATTTTCGAGGTCTTGAAGATTAGGATCGATGTTCGCTCGTAGTTGTTGATTCGAGAAGGCAGCTACGAGGTCTTGGTAGATCTGATTGAATTTGAGATTGTAGGCGTCCACAGTGTCGCCCTTTTGGCCTGTTCTGCCAAGCTCCATTTCCAATGTGGTGGCACTTTTCTCGACAATAACGGCTGATCTTATGACTTCGAGTAAAGTTGGGATTGTACGAGGTCTCCTCTGGTTAATGGTCTTCTGAAGAGCTCCTCCTGTCTTCAAGCTGATTACCATGCTCAAAAACGGGAAACGTTGGGTCGGCATAACTACCATATCGGCGGCTTTTACTTGCATGATCCAAGCGTGTACGTCTTCGCCTGCTTTTCCTTCCAGTCTGCAATCAATCATCTTGATGGCTTGAAACGCGGGTAGGAAATCTTGTATCGCATAGGGCTCGTCCGCTGGGCGATTTGGTTCTCCGGGGTATCTTCCGGCAGCATCGGGGCGTAGGCTGACATCATTCAAGTAAGCTTCTGTTCGTGCATACGGGCCTGGGTCTCTTGGATTCCGAGGGGGAAGCATGTCTCGGGGTGGCGCAGTTGCCGGTAGTTGAATTCTTGTTTGGTTTCTTCGCGCGAGTTCCTCAATGTTCCTCATTATCTCTTGCTGTTGGCGTAAAGCTTCGGGATCGCTCAGCAACTGGGACATACTGAACGTCACAGTGTCCGGACGACGATGTGGTAAAGTAGCAGACATTTCCAAGGCTCTTCGAAGTTCATCCTCTTCTTGCTGTTCTAGACGACGACGCGAGACGTTGTTACGGGTATTGCTACCAGTACCTCGCGGGATTTCGTAATCCGTCGGATCATTAGGCCACTGTGGACTAGGCCTTGGTGTAAGGCGTACGTTCGGCATCCGTGATAAACGTCGGCTTTCCTCGAGAATGCGTTGCAGTGTCGAATCCGTATCCGACAAGATATCATGGTTTACATTGGCTCGCGCGGTGGAGAATCGGTCGTTTTCTAATGAGCGATTTTGGTGAAGGATCGGTATTGGTATCGCATTTATACCTTGATGGTCCGAGTCTGAATTGGCTGGGGAGCCCACCTCATTGATGCGCGGTGTCGGTGGCAGCAATCGGTTTTGAGCGAGCCCGTATAATGCCGAGTAACGTGGTGGGTTTGTTATGGTTGAGGGAGCTATCTGAGTAGGACCTTCCACCTCTGATTCAACGAGACGCGCGGTATCTAGTTGAATTCGCGGTATCGCTCCGGTATGGTTTCCGGGCGGTCTCAAAATATTAGAAACATTCGGATCATCGCTAGTTGTTAAGCGATAATAGTTATTGATTGCTTCTCGATTGGTATTACTATTTGTAAGAGCTTCCTCTTGACGGTTTTCTTCGGTTAATTGGTTATTCGGTTGTTGCATTTCCTGAAACATTTGGTTGGTGACGCTTTCAAGCGTGTCTTCGGGACGCGGAACTGTTTCAGAGTTTCGATTTATTTCTACATTATTGCGACGAATGAAGTCGTGTTCACGGCGTTCTTGATTTCTCAATTGAATAAAACGGGTAACCTCTTCTATAGGCAAATCTTCGCGGCGAGCAAGTTGACGCGCAGTTAACCTCTCTCCGTTTAATTGCTCTAGACCAAGACGGTATCTGCCCATTGCCGTTAAATCATTACGTTCGGTGGCTTCTTGTAGCCTATTCACAAGCTGAGTCATTTGGTTCGTCAAATCCCAAAATCTCTCCTCAAACCGGGACTCAGAAGTGACGGATTGTCCATCTTCTGCAGTCTCAACAATAGTGGGAGGTACTGCCGATCTCCGGTCATTGTTTTCGTTCACGTCCATTGTGAATTTATTTTTTTTAAATTTTCCTTGAGTCAAGCTTTGACTTTATTTATTTGAATGATTCAAGTTTGACCATCAAATTCTTAGTTTCGATCACGATTTGTCCTTCGATAAGTTTATGGTGACTCGAGTAAGTAACAAAATGCTTGTACTTACGCTAGGAGTAGCCAAATTGAGGTGTGAAGCATCACACTCGAAGATCGTGGTAGCCGTCGGTACGAGGCTTCGATGTCCTGGAGTCTCTGACAGGCACCGGGGGCAAGAATATAAGAGCGGTTCGAGTCCGAGTGTCCTTATTCTCACTTCACTTCACTTAGACGGTTTAAACGCGAAGTTTATTGTATCTAAGGAGTGCAGAATTTTATACTTGCTTCCTTTCCAATAAATACACAAGTTTACTACGGGAATTGTCCAGTGTAGAATCAGTCGGTCTACACTCAGTCCCTGGTTATCAAGCGGTCTACACGCAGTCCTTGATTGTCTACGCAAGGCGGCCTTTCACTCTATCCCTTGCTAGGTACAATTCGTAATAATTACTTATAAACGCGTAGCCGAAGGTTCGCGCGTGAATTTATTGGGCTTATGCACTCACTTCCAAAGTTCGTCACTATGATCCGGCCGTTTGATACGCGCGCCGCGTTCGTTGGTTTAAACCGGATCCTGGCAGGATCGCCAAATTTGTCATGCAAATATTGCGCAACGATTATATATGTATTTATATGTTTATTCAAACAGAGAAATCAAGTGGTAATTGATAATAACAAATGGTAAAAGGAAGTGTTAACGTTATATTATATTAAATTAGACGTGCGTTACGCCTGGAAGCAGTATTGAGACTGCTCACACGGCCTCTCGCCGGGCTCGGCGACAGTGCATATGAAGTGCATAATCGCGTAATTTGAGCACTGCTGCCGATAAGAAAGCCAAACGCATAAGGCGGGCTACGCTGCATGATAAATTTTGCACTCATCTAAATGATCCCCGGCATATTCCTACGAGAGGATATAAACTGTTACATTTAACTAGAAATGTTCTAGTTCCATCACAACGTCTTGGTGGTGAGCGTGGTGCTCCCTCGTCGCTAGTCGGTCCGTCGTAAGTTCGTTAGTCAATTGTTGGTGGGGTGAAGGGGAAGAGGCTGCGGCGCGCCGGCCGCCAGCGGGAATCCCGTCCACCTTGGATTCACGCGATGCGGGGATCTGCGTCGGCTCCCCCTCCGCAGCCTCGATATCCTTCCTTCGCAATTGTCGCTAGTCTGCCACTCCATAATTTCCTCGAATTCGGTGCTGATTTCTTGCCTGATGCCGGTGTAACTCAAAAAATAAAAAAAAAATAAAAAACCTGAAATATCTTACGCTATTCGCTAGGGTGTCCCCTCTTGTGGTTTCGGATGCGTGACTCTAGTCTTCGCGCTCTTTTGCAAAAACTTCGTGATTCAATTTCGGAAATTCCTAAATTTTGCTTCCGCCCAGGGTTCAAGGAGCATCTTGTAGCGGGCATCAAAAATGCCACGTTACACATTATAACATCTTTGAGGAAAACTTGAGGATTACTTAAAAAAAAAAATCTTATGCATTTTACAGATCTAATAATTTTTTTTTTTTCTCAAGATGTTACTTCAGGATCTCACCGTATAACAATTGATATATTAGCATGATTCAGGTGTTTGAGACGGAAGTGACTCAATGGAAAGGTATATGGCGCTGATTAAGATTATAACTAGGTATCATGGAATGGAATTACTCTTTATAGCAAAAATGACTCATGTGAAACGTTGGTGGAACGGCTGTATGTTCTGCATTGGTTGACATTTGGCTTCGGCACTGCTGGACATCAGATGTACCGTGTCCTCTGATTGGTGAACGAGATCTAGATGCTCGGCCAGCTGGAGAGCCTTACGCCTTGGTAGAGGCCGGATTCCGTGCATCCAGATCTTCGCGATGGGCCCAGTATTATGTGACCCACTGACAGTCGTAGTCCACTTTCGTATGTGTACCCTTGCAGCAGATACTCATTGATAGGTTGACGAACAGAAATCCTGGTAGTACTTTTAAGTGCTTGTTTCGGCATCTGCAACGACAGTGTCTTTCTTACTCGCTCGCAGGTCTCCGTCCTCTCAGGTGTTGTGCTGCTTCCCTGGGTTCCTTTGGAGTAGTGCATTTTGGATCCAAACAGCTTTTAGACTGCATTCAGCCACTCGTACTCACCTTTTCTCCTGTTAGGGTTTGTAAAACTTTTCACCAAATTGCCATTTGCTTTAAATAATTGCCGAAGTTCCAATGGTCATTTCTTTTTTCCTTACGTATTGTAGCATTTTCAACGTTAATTTGGAATGAAAGGAATTTGAAAGAAAGGAAGGGTTTCAAGGTTAACATCACGCTGAGTTGATCAATTCTGAAGCTTCTGAACAAACTCTAACGGTAAATCAAGTTCCTCGAAAATGAATGCTCATTACTCCCAATCTTTTATCTGTAGTCACGGTAGTCAGTCTACACCGTTTTCCATTAGTAAGTCAATTCAACTTTGTCTACATGTTTTACGAATCTTTCACCGTTATTACATTCTAATACTTCATTATTGTTTTCCAAGACTTTAACAATTTTATATGGACCCTGGTATCGCTTGCTAAATTTTCCCTTTCTAGCTTCTATTTGTACGCATACCATGTCTCCTGGTTTGCCTTTGAACGGATGTACTGTCCGATCGTAATACGTCTTTGATCTCTCCTTCGCCTGCACTAAATTGGTAGCAGCCAAGGCCAGCATTTTGCTCAATCTAATCATTAGGTCTTCGAAATACGAGTTACACGTTAAACGGTTTTCATCAATATCAAACGAAGTTGGACAGCACGCTATTCTTCCAAAAACCAGCTCATACGGTATGAAGTTTGTGGCTTCATGAACTGCCGTATTGTATGGAAACATAGTAAATTGAACCAGTTCATGCCAATCGTCAAACTCATCAATATAATGTGTTATGTACTCAGTTAGAACTATATGACTACGTTCTAAAGCGCCATTCGATTGTAGTCGATAACTGAAAGTGGTAATATGTTTAATTTTAAAAAGTTTAGCTAATTCTTGTAATAACTTATTTACGAAATTTGTTCCTCGATCTGTTAGCATAGTTTAAGGCGATTCAAATTGCAAAATCAAATATTCACCATTGCGTGAGCCACAGCTCTTATATCAGGAATAGGCACAGCAATACAAAATTTCGTCAAATTATCCTGCATAGTTAAAATATGTTTATCACTACTAGGAGTCTGCGGAAGTGGATTTTCTGATGGTGGTATCTCGATTATACCTGAACAGATGGTAATGTCGATGTCTTCATCCTCAAAAATATCTATTAATATATTTGAGATGTCTATTAATAGTTCATCAGTCATATCCCCTAATTTTGAAATTCTAGATGTTTTTATTTCCAAATCTAATAATGTCGTTTTCAAATTTTCCAAGGCTACCTTGACGTTATGTAATTCAATTTTGTCAAAGTGTTCTCGTTTAACTACGAGGCTAAATATGCTATATTTTCCCCTTTTTGTAATAATGACTCGGCCTTATTTTGGTTTTGCGTCACGATGATCGTCTGCATTTATTAATTCCAAATCGTTTAATTATCTGCTGACTCGTATTGTTCTCGAGTAGAGCGCCGCTCTTGGAGAAGAGGACGAAGCTTAGCGAAAAAGAAGAGAGAGCGAGTAGAAAGCAATATGGCGGCTATCAGCAAACAACTAAAAATAAAGACTCGTACATTTGTTTAATAAAAACAAGCATTTTCCTTCATCCTAAACATAAATTGGCGCCCAACGTGGGGCTAGCAGAGACAACGAGACCGAACCGAGAGTTCGCAGCAGTCAAGCAGAGACAACGAGGCCGAATCGAGGTTCGCAGCGGTCTAGCGGAGATTCATCAGTGCAATCGAGCCAAGATTGTTGGCAAGAGCAGAGCATCGCTGTGACAGTCAAACAGAGGGACATCAGGTGAGTGAGTTCCAGTCAATTCCTTTGCAATCCTATTCCGCTTTCAGTCAAAATGGCGGAGTTGAAAAATTTAACTCAGATTCGAGCAAGCGTCAAGGGTCGTATGACTAGAATCAATAATGGTATAACCGCAAACACTAGACCGGCGGAAGCTAAAGTCAAAATTAAAATGATCGAGGAGATATTTAAATTGTTTGAAGACGTACAAGCTAAAATCGAAGTAATCAAAATCGGCAATAAAGATGATGAAGGAGCTTCCAGCGTGACACAGCGAGAAGCTGACGGAGAACGTGGGGTTTTCAAAAACATTCATTTCGAAGCGGCGACGAAAGCACAGACAACAATCGATTTAGAAAAAGCACAGGAAGACGCGAGAGAGCAAGCTGAAATACAAGCTCAAGCACAGAACAACGTGGAAGCAGCAGTAGGCGGTCCGCCCAGAAACGGAGGACGCATCGATGTAAAACTTCGGACTCTGAAATTGCCGGAGATTGAAGGAGATTATAACGATTCGCTTCTCAAGGATGCATATGTATCGATGATGCATACAAACAAAAGTATTTCGGCAATCCAGAAATTTCAGTATTTCTAAAGCTCACTCAAAGGAGAAGCTTTACAGGTTATCGGCGGATTGGAGACATCGGCAGAAATTTACGAGAGCGCTTGGGAGTTATTGGAAAATAATTATGAAGACACCAAGTTGCTTATAAATACTCACATCAGCAATTTGCTTGACTTTACGGCTGTAGCGAAAAACAAGCCCGCCACTATAAAGCAACTTGTCGTGCACGTGCGCACACATCTCAAGGCGTTGAAAACGTTCAAACTTCCCGTCGAGCATTGGGACGAGCTCCTAATACATATGACAAAAACCAAATTTGATTACGTGACTCAGAAAGACTGGAAAGGAGTGCAATCGAGACAAGGAGAAGCGAAAGACGTTCGAGGAATATCTAACGTTCTTAAATGAGAGATGTCGTACTCTGGAAATGATTGACAGAGGAAAAATCAAACACGAGGCTCCAAAGCCTGCAACATCGAAGAAACAGGGCAGTTCGGTATCGTTGGCGACCGTTTCACAACAGAACTGCGCAATTTGCAACAGTCCACATGCAGTTTTTAAGTGTTCACAATTTTTGCTGATGCCTGTGGTCAATCGAATCGAAGAGGCGAAAACAAAGAGGTGTTGTCTGAATTGTTTGGGTAAAGGACACTTTGCTCAAGTTTGCCGCGCATCCGCTTGTAAAAGATGCGGAAAGAAGCATAACACACTCTTGCACCTCGGGCAAAAAGAAAAGCCAGCGACGACAGAAGAGTCATCGAAGAAAACGATTATCGCACACTGTGTGAAAGGGCAAGAGAACTTCAAGGACATTACAGATATATCATCAGTAGTCAGCTTCGTACGAAAGCCAAGCACGCAAATCGTGTTTTCAACTGCTCGGGTAACCATTGAAGATGCAAACGGAATTCAACAAAGTTTCCGTGTCCTTCTAGAGCCCGGTTCGCAGTCAAATCTCATCACAGAGGAACTCGTCAGCAGATTGAAGCTTCCATGTAAAAGACGAAACGAGATGATAAGCGGCGTGAATCAGACTCAAACAACTATCGGACGAATAGTTGAGGTCAAAATCAAGTCGATGCGTACCGCGTACGAAGCGAAGATCGAATGTCTAGTGCTACCACGCATTACCAAAAAACTACCGCAAGTAAGGGTAGACACGAAGCTCATATTCTTGCCGGAAAATCTAAATCTCGCAGATCTGAATTTTCACAAGCCACGGGAGTCATAGATATAAATAGATCTTCTTATTGGAGCTGGATTGTTCTGGGAATTGCTGTGTGCGGAGTCCATCAAACAGGAAAAGGGGTTGATTAAAGTTATTCTTGGATATAAAGGTCACAACTCAAAACACTTTTTATCGTGTTAACGTTTCGGCCCTGGTGGGGGCCCTCCTCAGAACAATTTTATTTAAATATCTGTCACGAACAAAATAAAAAATGATATACAAATAGGTTTGACAAAGTAAGACATATTGATGTAACTAATATGCAAAGGTGTTGAAGCAAGTATAAAAGAGAGATTACCTCATATGCGATAACACTTCCAATTACATAAATGCGTGTTGATAATTGAAAATAAATAGAACAAAGAAGCAAAAACGACAAAAAACGAAACACACTGCGTTCGCGACACGTAACTCCCACGAATTCATATTTATAGTTGGTTTGTTAAAAGAATTAAAATACACAGCCGTTATGGTTGAGTCAGAGCACATAAGCACAGTGGAACGTCTAGTGTGTAGTGGGAAGAGGTCGATCTCAATAGTTATCAGAGCAACGCAGAGTCAACGGGTTAAACAGAAAACAAAAATTTTTTTTGTGTTAAGAAGGTAAAATCGAGAGCAAGCTCAGTCGGTAATGGACAAATTACGATGGTCGTATCACAGAGGTGTAAATATTGCTTAGGTGTTCTATGTCTTGTTTACGGTTGACAGAATTAGGATGTGCTACGATATTGCACATTTCCAACAGAAGCCTATTATAATACAAAGGTTCAACATCAATAATACTAGCTTGAGAATAGTTAAATATAGTTAAATATAGTTAAAAATGACAATCAGCTCATTAAAACTGATTGGTTCCACAAGGCTACTTGGTCACAAAGGTATTTAAATTACCATTCTCACCATCCCAAATCATACAAAATTGGAACGATCAATTGTTTAGTTGACAGAGCGATCCGACTCTCAAGCATGGAATTTCACAATGAAAATTTGTCCTTGATTCAGCAGGTACTACTTAAGAACGACTATCCATCTCGCCTGCTTAACAAACATATAAAGTTCAAATATGATTCCATCTTGGCATCTACCAGCCCTAACAACAATCTTGATGCAACTACTACACAGACCATTCAAAAAAACTATATTTCCATCCCTTATGTAGCGGGTCTGTTTGAGTCTCTTAATAGAACATTCTCCAAATACAAAATTCAATTTGTGGGCAAATGTGCACATGATATATCCTCGATGTTCGATTCGGGTAAAGACCCCTTACCCCTGGTCAATCGCTCGGGTGTAGTTTACAAAATACCTTGCAATCATTGCAACAAGGCTTACATAGGCCAAACTAGTAGACAACTACATACCAGGATAACCGAACATAGACGCAATATCCACGAACACGAGGATAATTATACTGTATTGACGAGACATGCCATCGATTTCGACCACTCTTTTAACTATTCTCAAGCTAGTATTATTGATGTTGAACCTTTGTATTATAATAGGCTTCTGTTGGAAATGTGCAATATCGTAGCACATCCTAATTCTGTCAACCGTAAACAAGACATAGAACACCTAAGCAATATTTACACCTCTGTGATACGACCATCGTAATTTGTCCATTACCGACTGAGCTTGCTCTCGATTTTACCTTCTTAACACAAAAAAAATTTTTGTTTTCTGTTTAACCCGTTGACTCTGCGTTGCTCTGATAACTATTGAGATCGACCTCTTCCCACTACACACTAGACGTTCCACTGTGCTTATGTGCTCTGACTCAACCATAACGGCTGTGTATTTTAATTCTTTTAACAAACCAACTATAAATATGAATTCGTGGGAGTTACGTGTCGCGAACGCAGTGTGTTTCGTTTTTTGTCGTTTTTGCTTCTTTGTTCTATTTATTTTCAATTATCAACACGCATTTATGTAATTGGAAGTGTTATCGCATATGAGGTAATCTCTCTTTTATACTTGCTTCAACACCTTTGCATATTAGTTACATCAATATGTCTTACTTTGTCAAACCTATTTGTATATCATTTTTTATTTTGTTCGTGACAGATATTTAAATAAAATTGTTCTGAGGAGGGCCCCCACCAGGGCCGAAACGTTAACACGATAAAAAGTGTTTTGAGTTGTGACCTTCATATCCAAGAATAACTTTAATCAACAAATCTCCAAGGTCAAGATAAATCTTCTTCAGGAAAAGGGGTTGCCAAGATTGCAAAATACGCTTCTAGCCTAGATCGTGGGAGGAGAGCTAATCAATCCAACGAACAAAAGCTCTTCACGATTTTGCGGGCTGGTTACGAACGCAGCGTTGCAAACACAATTGGAGCGATTTTAGAATCAGGAGGAAACTCAGGAGACGCGACGTTAGACAAGAGAGGAAGCAGAATGTGAACGACAATTCTGTAAGACATTGAAAGGTGATGTAAACGGGAGGTTCATTGTAGCCTTACCCCAGAAATCAGAGGTAGTACTAGGAGAATCAGAGTCACAAGCAAAAAGACGACTGTTTGCACTCGAAAAACGACTTAAGGCAAATCCAAAGATCAAATAAAAATGCATCGAATTTATGAAAGAATACGAAGAGCAAGGACATATGTCTCTGGTGCCAGATGGTACTCATTCTCGACCGGAAGACACATATGTGCTACCGCATCAGCCGGTAATTCGTCCGGAGAGTATTACAACAAAGCTTCGGGTTGTGTTCGACGCCTCAGCAAAAACATCGCTCAGCACAGCCTTAAAGGTTCGGCTAATGATTGGGCCAAATCTTCAGAAGGATCTTTTCGATATTCCTCTGCGATTCAGAGCACATGAATTCGTTTTGACCGCCGACATTGCGGCCATGTTTCGACAGATCCTGGTGCGAGAGGAAGACCGTGAACTTCAAAGGATTCTTTGGAGATCGGATTCAACGCAACCGATTCAGTTATACAGGCTTAATACGGTTATCTACGGGATAGCACCAGCGCCGTACTTGGCCATCCACTGTCTCCGTCAACTAGCAGCCGAGGATGCGGAATTTCTGCAGACAGCAGAAGTACTCAATCGAGACTTCTATATGGACGACGTGCTTACGGGTACGGACACAATTGAGAAAGCAATCGCATTGCAACAGCAACTGTCGCAGATTTTACAGCGAGGCCAGTTCAATCTAAGAAAATGGCGCTCGAACGACAATAAGATATTAGAAAGCTTATCGTAAAACAGAGAAGTGGACCCTCTTATGAGAATCGAACAAGAAGGAGCAAAAAAGACGTTAGGCCTTCTATGGGATGCTAAGTTCGACGTTATGATATATAAAGTACACATCGAGGAATCACCGAGAAGAACACAGAGAGTGGTGTTGTCTACAATAGCATAGATTTTCGACCCGCTAGGCCTCTTGTCACCAGTACTCGTCAATGCAAAGAGCATAATGCAGCGGATGTGACAGTTGCCAATAGGATAGGACGAAAGCCTACCACTGGATCTACAAGCAAGTTGGAAACAATACTACGAGTCGTTGCCAATAATTAACGACATGCACATTTCGAGAAACATAAATCCGAAAAATTCCGAGGTAAGATTCGACCTCATCGGGTTTGGTGACGCCTCCGAAAAGGCCTACGGTACATACATTTATGCAGTCTCGAGAAACTCGCAGGGTGTAATGATTTCACACTTAATCAGCTCCAAGAGTCGGGTGGCACCGCTCAAAACTATATCGCTACCGAAGCTTGAGCTGAACGCGGCACTCTTACTTGCTAAACTGTGCAACGCAGCGAAAGCAGCTCTCAGCGACAAAATCCGGAACATAGCCCTCTGGAGCGACTCAACAATTGTATTGAGTTGGATCACAACCTCGCCGAACATGCGCAGAACTTATGTTGCAAATCGTGTAACGCAGATTAAAGAGTTAACCCGCGAAGCATCGTGGTTTCATGTCTCGTCGAAGGACAACCCCGCGGATCTGATATCCAGAGGAATCTCGGTGGAGGAATGGATGCAAAGGAAGCTATGATGGCACGGACCAACGTGGCTGACCACAGGAGTATGGCCTGAGCAAAAGGCGATAGACATGGACACATCGGAGATGAAAGTAGCAGCAGTACTCGCCGTCACGAGAGTGACATTCGATGCCCTGAAGGACTTCTCATCATTCGACAAAATGCAACGGGTCATTGCATATTGCATTAGATTACTCTGCCGAGTGAGAAACAAATTAAAATGGTTATAAAGGGATTACCTTCGAACATAACTACCGATGAAATAAAAAACGAACTGGTGAGTAAAGAATTCACCCCGATTAACGTTAGCCAACTCACAAAAGTAACTGGCGCAGAGACATATAAATATCCAATATACACAGCAACCTTCAACAATGCTCCTGAGATTAAAAATATTTACAAAATAAAAACATTATATTATTGCATGATTAAGTGGCAAAAATATAGGAATACCAGAAAAATCACGCAATGCTACAGATGTCAGGAATTTAGACATATGGCTAATAACTGTCACAAAAAAGCCTAGTGCGTCAAGTGCGCTGGGCCACACCTTACAAAAAATTAACCTGTCCAGGGACAAATTGTCCATCCAAAATGCGCAAACTGTAATGGGGAGCACACAGCCAGCTACCCTGAATGCGAAATATATAAAAGAGTTTACAACCATAGAAACAAATATCATCAAACAAAAACTACAGGTAACACCCAGAGAAACGAGAGAGCAACAATAAGCCAAATGACAGCAGGAGTCAACAACCTGACTAATCAAACATCTGACAGGGATGCCACAGCTAATAACAGACCAAGGACATCGAGCTCAACTGAAGACGAAAACGAAAACATCGGGATAGCAGATATGTTCAAGGAACTAATGAGTAATTTTGATCTACGTGAATTTTTTTTAATTATAAGAAACACTGCTATGAAACTTAAAAAAGCAAATGATGGGTTGGAAAAATCGGCTATAATCATTGATGGTATTATGGAATATTTCTCCAATGAATGACATGAGCACCATAAAATTTATAAGTTAGAATGCGAATTCCATCAAAAATAAACTCAATGAATTAATCTATTTTGTTAAAATAAATCAAATAGACATAATTGGGATTAATGAAACTAAGTTAGATAGTCAATATACGTTGAAAATATCAGGATATATAACATACAGGTCTGATCGGACGTCGAATGGAGGGGGAGTGGCGTTGATTGTAAGAGACAATATACAACACTATGAGAAACCGCTGTTTCTTGTCAATGTCGAATCAGTTTCAGTGTATATAAAAACACAGATAGGAGATATACGTGTGATATCCGCATATATCCCCCCGGACAAAGAGCTGAGTTTAGATGACCTATGTACGATTTCAAACTGTAGTGAGAAATATATACTAATGGGAGATTTAAACGCCAGACACACGTCTTGGAACTGTATTACCAGCAACAAAAAAAATTGAGATTTACTTGAATTTTGCCTTAAGAAAAATATAACGATTGCGGCTCCAAATGAAGCAACTCATTATCCCAAGAGGGGACTGCCTGGTATAATAGACTTGTTCCTGATTAAAAACATTGGAGATTTTAACAAGCCAGAAAGTATCTGCGGGCTCAGCTCAGACCACAACCCTATTAAAATTGATGTTATTCTAAGTGCACATGAGAAAGATGACACTGTGAGATATAATATGAAGAAAATTGATTGGCTTAAATTCCAAAATGTTTTGAATGACAGGATTGATCTCAAGTTTCAAATTACACATGAGCAGTAGGGTGGGCCAAAAAAAATGAGTATTTTTTTTTTTTACTTTATACTCTGAAAATCGGTTGCTAGATACCTCTAAAGAATTCTCACCAAATATAAGCTCTTAATTTTGATAACAAGGTCCTCCGCTTTACAATTTTGCATTTTTTCCTGAGTATTAGAAACAAAAATTCATATCTCTTTGACAACTGTTCGTTAAAAAATATCTCTCCTCATATTCATGTAGGAAATCGAACGCTCTACAAAAAAGGTCTCTTACAATTTTTTCGTAAACCTTACCGTTTAAAAGATATCAAAGCTTAAAGTTTGATTATTTTAAGAAAAATTTCTGTTTTGCTTATGAATTTTTTAACTCGCTTACAAAAAATTTTGATGAATTGCACAACTCATAGTTTTGTAGGAAATTAACTTCTCTACAAAAATGGTGTCTTATGATTTGTCGATTAAGTTAAGCGTTTAAAAGATATTCATCGTCAAACTTCAATGCATACTAATTTTAACAGTTTTTGATGAATAATTCGAAAAATTTCAATTTAATTCATAAGTTTCATGAAAATTTATTCCAATGTGAGTTCCTAAGAAAAGAGAAATGTTTTAAACTATTTTTCTTTTATTTTTTTAGTTCTACATATTATATATTTTTTAATTTTTAATTTTTAATATATATTTTTATACTATTTTTCTTTTATTTTTTTAGTTCTATATATTATATATTTTTTAATTTTTAATTTTTAATATATATTTTTATACTATTTTTCTCTTTTCTTAGGAACTCACATTGGAATAAATTTTCATGAAACTTATGAATTAAATTGAAATTTTTCGAATTATTCATCAAAAACTGTTAAAATTAGTATGCATTGAAGTTTGACGATGAATATCTTTTAAACGCTTAACTTAATCGACAAATCATAAGACACCATTTTTGTAGAGCAGTTAATTTCCTACAAGAATATGAGGAGAGATAGTTTTTAACAAACAGTTGTCAAAGAGATATGAATTTTTGTTTCTAATACTCAGGAAAAAATGCAAAATTGTAAAGCGGAGGACCTTGTTATCAAAATTAAGAGCTCATATTTGGTGAGAATTCTTTAGAGGTATCTAGCAACCGATTTTCAGAGTATAAAGTAAAAAAAAAAATACTCATTTTTTTTGGCCCACCCTAATGAGCAGGGTATTGACCAACATTTAAAAAACTTAATGAAAGTAATCAGTACGTCTATTTCAATTGCAGCGCCACGAACCAAGAAAAAAAGAACAGACCATGAAATACCCCTGGAAATTAGGATTATAATTAACAGGAAAAATGCATGCCGAAAAAGTTCCATAAGACCCGTGATATGGTTTATAAGAGAATGCTTGATGGCATGAATGAATCAGTGAGAACTAAATTAAGTGAATGGAGGAACAGACTCTGGCCAGAGAAATTTGAGAATGCACATCCTGGTGATAAAAGTTTATGGGCGTTGTTGAAACAGCGAAAGACCAAAAATTCCCAAATTCCACCAATTTTCAATAAGAGCGACTATGTTTTTGAGGATAAAAATAAAATAAACCTCATAGCCGACCAATTCGAAAGAGTACACAATATGAACGTCAGTTTTGAAACCTTAAACCACCAAAAAAGAATTGCCAAAGACGTGCGGAAGTATTTTAAAGAACAGAAAATTGATCCAAAAGATGTCAAGCTAAACACCCCTAAAGAAATTGCTAAAATTGTAAAATCGTTTAGTAACAATAAAGCACCTGGAGTTGATGAAGTTACATATATGGTGCTTAAAAGGCTTACTAGTAAAGAGCTCATTTATCTAACAAAGATAGCAAATAGTATCTTGATGCTCGGATACTATCCGAATGAATCGAAAGTAGCGGAAATAATAGCATTACCGAAACCAAATAAGAATCCAAGTCTCCCCGAGAGCTATAGGCCTATAAGTTTGCTTCCTCATATTAGCAAGGTCATCGAAAAAATTATTGAACAAAGACTGACAAGTGAAATGAAAAAAACAAATAGATTGATAAACGAACAATTTGGCTTCAGAAATAAACACAACACAGAGATGCAACTTGCAAGAGTCATCAATAATGTTACACAAAACTACAACTGCAACAAACACACAGGTGCAGTGCTACTGGATATCGAAAAAGCCTTCGATTTTGTCTGGCACTCTGGGCTATTATATAAACTCATGAATTATAACCTACCAAAATATGTAATATTCGCACTGAAGTCCTATTTGAAGAACAGAACTATGTTTATCGAGTACAATGGGATAACTTCAAACGTGAAAAATGTTGTAGCTGGGGTACCCCAGGGATCTGTCCTTGGCCCGAAATTGTATAATATCTACATTGTTTAGAGAGAAGGCAAAAAGATATGGATCATCGACGTGGGATACGCGAATTAGTGATGAGAACGAGTGTGAATGAAACGAAAGTGATGTTGAGATGGAGAGAGATGATGAATACCGATGAACGAGACTTTCATTGGTTTCGATGAGGCGATACAAACCGTATCGCAAGAGAACGTTACAGAGAGTGATGATTTTACAGAGCGAGAGAACACATAGATTACACACATACATGATTTCGAGACAGTAGACAATACATGAGATACAGCTGATAGGTTTTGAGTCCCGACACGGGCAAGCGGCGAGATTTGACGCAGAGACGGCAAGTAAACATTGCACGCGAGTGTGCGTACATGTGCGAGGACGATTTTGAGTGTCGCGAGACCCACATTTAACTAGTCGATACTTTGCCCAAACATACATTAATGATATTCCTAAGGTTAAAAATGTAAATATAGGTTTATTTGCGGATGATACAATACTTTACACTAGCTCCTATCGCACTGATACTATTACGAACAGATTTGAGTCTTCAGTAAATAAAATTGACAAGTATTTCAATAAATGGAAAATCAGAATGAATAAGGGCAAAACTGAAGCTATTATATTTACTAAAAGATTTCCAGAAGTTGGAAGAAAAATGAAAATAGAGAACGCTGAAATAGAATGGTCGGAGAGTGTCAAATATTTGAGGGTGACGCTCGATAAGAAACTAAATTTCACGCAACATATCACTCAGGTAGTAAACAAAAGCATAGGTTTATTAAGAATGCTGTATCCACTAATAAACAAGAAATCACGAATGTCAACAAAGAATAAGCTTCTACTGTATAGAACGGTTGTACGGCCAGTAATAACGTATGCAAGTTCTGTCTGGAGCAACACAGGTACAACAAACTACAAAAATCTTGAAATAGTCCAAAATAAATTTTTAAGATTAATAAGAAACTTTCCAATGTATACCTATATAACATTTATGCAGAACAAATTAAATATTAAACCGATCAAGAAACACATACAAATTAAACGCCAGAAATTTTATCTGAAATTAGAAAAATCTGAAAATGTACTTATGAATGAACTCCAATATATAAATAAGAAATATAAGCATAGGAGAATCAAGCATGTTTTGTATAACTAAAGTAGAAACACTATCAATCGAGTTGAGTTTTTTAGAATCCAAGTAAAATTTTTCTCAACAATGTCAAAAGCAAAATGTAAGAGGTATATATGTATATGTATATACTTTACAGAGGTCGTAGCAATAGAATGTATAATTAATAAAAACTGAAAGTAATTAAGTAAGATTGGGAATATTGGATAAGTCAATAATAAACCATCGATGTATGAAATTATTATCAATAGTTATTGTAAATATGTGCAATTAACTTGAATAAAATGATAATAATAATAATAAATAATATTCCGGAAACAAAGAAGCACCCGGTCATCCTGCCGGACAGACACCACGTGACAAAGATTTTATTAACAAGGGAGCATCAACGTTTGCTTCATTGCAGATCCGAGCAATTGTTGCATACGATTAGACAACGGTATTGGATTCTCAACGGCCGTCAAGAATCTCCGAAAGTGACAAGAAGTTGTGTCGAATGTTATCGTCGCAATCCAAACTCGCCAGAAGTATATATGGTGATTTGCCACAAGAGCGCGTTCAAGGTTCACTAAAGCTCTTTACGAATACTAGACTGGACTATGTAGAGCCTCTACAAGTACGCGAGAGTCGCAGACGTGGAAGAGTGCATAGTTCGAAGGCTTGGATCGCGGTGTTCGTATGCCTTGCGACAAAAGCAACGCATCTAGAGCTCGTCACGGAGTTGTCCACAGAAGCCTTTCTTTTTGCACTGCGAAGATTTGTGTCAATGAGAGGAATCAGTTCAGAGATAGTTTCTGACAACGGTACCAACTTGATTGGCGCAGCACGCGAATTGAGAGAAGTTTATAATTTTTTGCAAAGGGAGCAACGAACGATCTCCGATCATTTGGCTAAGCAGCAAATTCAGTGGAAGCTTATACCACCAAGAGTGCCACACTTCGGTGGCCTTCGGAAGGCGGCGGTCAAGTCTACAAAGCGCCATCTCAATACAGTGACCAAAGGTTTTGTATCGACATTTAAGGAGTATTACACACTCTTGACTGAAATCGAATCGGTCCTAAATTCCTGACCTCTCACTCCGATATCAACCGATCCCAATAGCATCGACGCGTTAACCCCAGCCCACTTCCTGATTGGGGACTCACTCGTATTGCCAGCGGAACACGATTACATGGCAATTCCGGACAATAGACTTTCCACGTGGTAACACCTGCAAAAGGTACGGCAGCACTTTTGGTAAAGATGGTCAAACGAATATCCGCAAGAGCTGCAAAAACGTCACAAGTGGTTCATTAAAGGTGAAAACTTGAAAATCGGTACATTGTTACTCTTGAAAGAAGATAACAACGCACCGCTTCATTGAATCATGGGGCGCGTAGTTGCAGTGCATCCAGGAGATGATAACGTCGTAAGAATGGCTACTGTGCGCACCTCAGGCGGGCTCTTTAAGAGAGCTGTGAGAAAGCTCTGTCCATTGCCAAAAGAAGAAGACGAAAATCGCGAAAAAACCGGCCTCTGGCTTGATTAGTTTATTTGTTACCTACGTTCATTATAACTTATCTATATTTTTTTTATATTCTTATTCATTTATTAGAATTTACGTCAGAAATTAGTAGATAGGATATGACAGTTCTAAATCAAAACGAACATTACGTAACCAGGTGACGTAACCATGTAACGTAACCGGTTGACGTGACCACGGCGGTCATTTTGATGGCGGCAATTTTTGATTTTTTGATGGCGGCCATTTTGATTTTTGCTTAGTCAGACGAGCAGCCATTCAGACAGCGGCCATTTTGATTTTTGCTTAGCCGGATGAGCAGCCATTTTGATTTTTGCTTGGCCGGATGAGCGGCCATTTTGATTTTTCATAGACCGACAGTTTGATAATATGATTTTCGCTATGACGTCACCAGTATAATCGACCGATTTTGCCGTCTGACGAGCAGCCATTCAGACAGCGGCCATTTTGATTTTTGCCTAGCCGGATGAGCAGCCATTTTGATTTTTGCTCAGCCGGATGAGCAGCCATTTTGATTTTTCATCGTCCGACAGTTTGATGATGTGATTTTCGCTATGACGTCACCAGTATAATCGACCGACTTTACCGTCTGACGGCGGCCATTTTGATTTTTGCTCAGTCGGATGGGCAGCCATTTTGATTTTTATCGTCAGACAGTTTGATAATGTGATTTATTTCTCGGTCGGATGAATAGCCATTTTGATTTTTCGCCGTTACCCGTAAATTTGTAACGGTCTTTTCGTTTTCGCGGTTTGCTTCGACCAGGATTAACTCCAACTGCGGAGCCTCTCGCTATTAACGAAAATCATCCACTATCAATTTACTTTTTGATTGTTTTTTATTGTTTTTTATTTAAAACGGAATGTCGGATGTTGGTATGACCGAATGACATGCATCGATAAATGGAAACCGAATAAAAGAAAAGTATAAATATAAGCGAAAATAATAAATAAATTGTATAAATAAAATGGGCACGGCGGACATCTAGGACAACAACAATTCCATAAACGGCATACTCGTAAAATTACAGATAAAATAGTACAGGTCAGAATATATAAAAACTTATCATAAGCGTGTCATTGGGGATATTCTTCATATCCCAGTTCCCATTTCTTCAGTTGTGCTCGCTAATTCCGTGCCCGGCCAATTTGAATCCCCTCGTCCGTCATATCTCGGTGGTTTTTCCTTGATCGGGAATCCGTAAAAGATGGGTCGCTGCTACGAGTTGTAACGAACAATGTTGATCGCGAGGATCAACATCGAGTGTCCCGCATCGATTTCTCGAAGTAAGTTCGTCGAATCGATATTTCGACACGCCAATCCCCACCCTCCAAATTATTAGCGAGATCGACAGGTGAGACCGGAGCTCTGCCTCTTTCGTTCCGGGGTCGTCAACTGAGCAGGACCTAATCAACAGCGTGTTCGGGGGTCATCCGGAAAGTCCCAACTCGTCCTGGCCAGGCAAATTCAGAGACTCGAACCTCCTCCTTGTTCAAGGGCAAGGAACGTGACGAAATCGCCCAACCCGCCGATCAGCAGACCTCGGAACAAGGGAAAGAGCCAACGTGGGAAAGGCCGCCGATATCAGATAAGCGATCCTCATTATTGGCCTGTATGAACGAAACTGTCCCTGAGTGTTTGAATGCGAACGGGAAGGTTCACTTATCTCCTGTATAAAAATCTTCGGTGTCTGAAGGAGTGTGTATGACGTCAGGGAATGCATGCGTGAATATCCTCATTATTGGCCTGTATGAACGCAACTTTCCCTGAGTGTTTGACTGTGAACGGGAAGGTTCACTTATATCCTGTATAAAAATCTTCGATGTGTGAAGGGATATGTGTGACGTGAGGGAATGCATGCGTGAATGGTTTATGTGTAAAAAAGATCTATGTTACTCATTCCAAAATAAATATGAAAAACTTATAGAGTCCTTCGTTCTCGCAATAGAATTCGTATGCGTTTTACTTCATTTTCGTCGGTTGTATTTCTTTGTTCGTTATAATTCCTTTATTTTAGAGCGCACTCTGATGACGATCGACCGCTCATCCGTCGTCTCCCGCTTATACTTCTCGATCGATTGCTAACCCGTCGTCTCTCGCTTACACTTCTCGATCGATTGCTCCATCTGTCATATCACCGCTTAGGTGAAAGCCCCGCTCCCTACGGACCTACCTATTCTGAGTCCCGTAGTCACTGCTTTGGCGGCTAAATTCAACTGTTACAAATTTTCGCGCTAATAGTTTGCCCCAGGCCAAAAATAATATTTTCCACGTACTTCGAATACATTCTTTTGCGTTAATCGACCGGATGGTGACATCGCAATCAGATCGGCTGGGGATGTTGTTGACGATCACTGAACTTTCACGCTAACAGTTTGCCCCCAGGGCGAAAATAATATTTTCGATATACCATTTCCATTTTTCACCGTTACCCGTAAACTTCCACGCTAACAGTTTACCCCCTTGATTTTTCGCCGTTACCCGTAAACTTTCGCGCTAATAGTTTGCCCCGGGCGAAAAATAATATCTTCCACGTACTCCGAATACATTCTTGTGTGTTAATCGACCGGTTGGCGACATCGCAATTAGATAGGCCGGGAATGTTCACCACAATTAGATAGGTCGGGGAATGTTGATGACAATCCGTAAACTGTCACTCACGCTAATAGTTTGCTTTCACTATCACTCTCTCAAATTCTTACCTTACCCAAGTGCAACACGATCGTCACATGCGCGCAAAGAATTGCTACATTTGCGAAAAGCCGTTCACCTCTGAGGAGAAAAAGTGCCACGACCACTGTCACTTCACGGGTAAATATCGTGGTCCTGCTCATAATCGGTGTAATTTGAATTTCAGAGAGACGCGCATAATTCCAATAGTTTTCCACAATTTGTCCGGTTACGATTCTCACTTTTTAATAAAATCCCTAGTGTCAACTTTTCCCGGTGAAATTACCCTGCTACCAATAAATGAGGAAAAATATATATCCTTCACGAAACGCGTTGATGGGACGATGATGCACTTGAGATTCATCGATTCGTTTCGATTTATGGCTAGCGGCATTGATAAACTTTCCAAATATTTGAATGATGCAGACAAGCCCATAACACGTAAATTTTCTAATAATCCGACTCAGTTCAGTTTGATGACCCACAAAGGCGTTTTTCCATATGAATACGTCGATTGTTGGGGAAAACTCGATGAACCGCGATTACCTGCAAAGAAACATTTCTACTCGCACCTCTGCGATGCAAATATTTCAGACGTCGATATAACCACATACAGCTCGCACAACAAGGGATACAAATACCTACTAACAATCGTCTATATATTTTCCAAGTACGCGTGGGCTGTGCCGATAAAGTCCAAGAGTGGGAAAGATGTTACTGCTGCCATGAAATCTGTACTGACCCAGAGCCGTATACCTCACATCTACACGTTGACCGAGGCAAAGAATTTTACAACAGCGAATTCAAAGCCCTTGTGAAGGATCACAATATCAACATGTATTCGACATTTAGCAACTTAAAGGCGTCGATATGCGAACGTTTTAATCGAACATTGAAAAATAAAACGTGGAAGCGGTTCACTCTCCAAGGAACGTACGAGTGGATTAATGTTTTGGCTGATTTAATGAAGTCGTACAACAACACCAGACATCGCACGATTCGAATGAAACCGGTGGATGTTAGCACGGAGAATGAAAAACAGCTGTATCGTAGGGTGTACAAGCCTCGGCAAATCAAACGAAGTGATCGGGCGCGGAAATTCAGTGTGGGCGATCGAGTTCGAATCAGCAAGTACAAGAATGTATTCGAAAAAGGCTATACGCCCAATTGGACGACTGAAATATTTACCTTGAGTGAGGTGAAAAATACCAATCCACCGACATACAAACTTGCCGATTATCAAGATCATCCCATCGAGGGGGGCTTCTACGAGGAGAAGCTAGGCAAAGTAAAATACCCCGACGGCTATCTTGCGGAGAAAGTATTACGCAAACGGGGGAATCGGGTCTATGTAAAGTGGTTGGGTTTTGATAGTTCGCACAATAGCTGGATAAATAAAACAGACATGTAACATAATTTGTATGTATTTTCCGAATTACAATAAAAGATTTGAATATACAAATATTTCCACACTTATCTCCTTTGCATGCACATGTGCCATACTCGATACCATAAAAATAATAATGATAATAATCTGCAATTTTCCATACGAATATTACACATTTTATTTTTTGGAAAACTTTTTTTCATTTTCTGAAAACTTTTTTTCGTTTTCTGAAAACTTTTCTCGCGGTAAACGAATAAAAATGAATAATTTCTCAATATATTGATACTAAATAAATAAATGAATGAGTAAATAAATAAATAAATAAATGTTAAGTATATGAATTCACATTTTTAAATCCAGTCTAAATCGTTTCCGCATGATGGCGGATCGCCCGAGGCGTCAAACGTAAATATTCACAATAATTCTACGTCTACAGTTTTATCCTATAGCTATTGGGGGGCAGGGACAAACCCCCAAGGTAGGATGTCGGTCTGTCCAGGTATCAATTGCCGCTTGTCATCCTGCCAACTGAGAGCCAATTTTTTTTGTACGATCGTGCTTACTTCATGTTTCTTACTTCGTATCAAACACTGGGGGAGGGTCAACTCTTGGTAAGCCATCAGACAGCGCTTATAATCATCAAACATGATGCTATTTATCGAAGAATTTTTTACACCCTTGGTGCGCTTACTCACTTTTTCCCCATCCCCGCCCATCGCAGTAAATGTATACAGCTTTGCTCGCAGTCCCACAAACTCTGTCATAATTTTACCACCATTTTCATCCTTCATTAGCCCTATCCGTTTCTTGTTTTTAAGCGGAATGCCATACACATTGTCGGGCGGATAGTCAGAGGTATCAAACATTGTATCCACATCACGTTTGATGATATCGTAGATGTTCGATACGTTAAATTGATAAATAAGGCTGTCTGTGTCAGTATACAACAATTTGACCTCGCTGTTCGAAAAGTTGGATTTCACATAATTATAGTGGAAATCGTAAAGAATGATTTTTGACAGATCCAGAATCGACGCACCAACGTGAATAGGTTTAGCGAAGTGAACTTTGACGCGATTCATTTCAATGATGACCATATCAGCGCCAAATACGGTGCAGCTGTGAAAGTTTGCCCTGGCAATAAGCGCTCTCGCACCACCTCGTCCCTCCCATTTTGTGACCAATTTTACATCTTTATGATTTCGCACGTTCTCCATAGGGCCGTATTCACAGTCGAGTCTTGAGAAAGATCTTAAGCTTGACTTGGATAAGACTTGCTTATTCATATAAGCTGATCTGAAGACTGCATGAATTCACAGTCAGAGAATAAGATTTGCTTCATTAAGTAAATGGGTCCAGAATTTGCCTAACAATGACTTATTCGAGCAATTGCTTGAGAAGTTCTCAAGTGCCATTCCGCTACTTCCGTGATTTTTCCGCTGTATTGGCCAATCAGAATATCTGTGGAAATCACTTGTCACGCCAGTGACACAAACAAGAATTAACTTTTCGCGGGATTTTTTCCCTCGAAGTCACGTGGGCTAAGTTATTTTTATAGTTTCATACAAGAGTCAATAAATTAAGCCAAAAATTGTCATCCAAGAAAAACGTTTTTCTATATACCCAACATTTGTCAACTGTAAGTATTCAATTATGGGTAAATTATAATTTTTTCTATCATGATGAAAGCAATGTGATGATTCAAATATATAATAATTTTCTAACGTGATTATTTAATAATAAAATTTCGAGATAAAAGCATTTTATGGTTAAAATGTTTCTTCGTAGGGGTATAAACATGTCCGGAAAAAAACACTATACGGAAACTGAGAAGCGTCTGTTCCTCAACATTTTGAAAAAATTTTCGCACATAATAGAGAACAGAAAAAGCGATACATCAACGCTTAAAGATAAAGAAGAGGCGTGGAGACAAATCGCAGAGGAATATAATTCGTCTCTCATTATATCAGCAAAGGTACTTTGAAAGTCAAGTTTCTTATAACTCTATAATAACAAAATTAATTATTTATTGTTACAGCGAAACGTTCAACAATTGAAAAAAATGTGGAGTCACATGAAAACGACTCAAAGAAATGCCTTAACAAAAGAGAAGCAGTCACATCTTGCCACAGGAGGAGGCCCTAAAGAACCGTCAGCAGACGTGGATCCCGATATTGCCAGCATCGTCCCGCATATAATGACGACAGCCCCAATCGTCTTTTCATCCAACATTCCGGTTGAAATATTACGAGGTAAAATTTAATTGTGTTTTTTTCAATTTAATATATTATGCAGCACGGAGATATAATGAATAACGATCAATCTTATATTTTTAGAGCACCGTGAAGCTGTTTTCAACGACGAGCTGAACGTTCTTGTGTCGGAGATGCAAAAAGACAATGAAGGGGATGAAAACACAATTGTCGTAGAGCTGCCATCGCCTCCGCCGGAAACTTCCAACAGTTGTCCCAATCCCTCAATTTCCAGCTACGGGGACATGGAAGTCGAAACTTCCAAATTCTGCCCTGCCAAGATTTTCAACCAACGCTCGAGGAGCTCGGTATTGGATAGTGAGTGTATTCAAATATTAGATAAATCATTGTCAACTGTATTTATACTTATTTGTAATTCTTTCAGCTCCAATTCCCGGTAAAAAAATGAAAAAAATGGATTCATGCGGCAAAGAAAACATCGAAGAAAATATGCTGCGATCTAAACACGCGAAACACCTCGTAGAACTCGCCCAATTAAAAATTAAACACGAAGAGGAAAAATTCAAGGAAGACATGGCATTTCTGCAACAAAAACACCACCTCGAGTTGCGAGCTGCGAAGGCTGCAGCGAAACTCGCAGAATCACGCCTCAATTAACCGGAGAACGACGTGACTGATGAATGATGCGACTAATGCGTGAGGAGACTAACGAACGATGAGACTGATGAATAATGAGACTGAAGAATAATGAGAAAATAAGCAATGTTATTAAGATAAAATATGCCGAATTACTTTATAAGAAATAACTATTACTGTGTTTAAAAAAACGTGATTTGAGCTGTGATTAAAAAAAAGTTTATCTGTACTTCATACAGAATTTTGCTTACATTAATATTAAAAAAATGATGAATAAAAATGAGTTCCTACAGAAACCTTGTATTCAATTTGTACAATTATAGTCAATTTATCGAGAGTCAAGGGAATAAATGAGCTATCAACGCTTCCCGAGCAGCTGCGCCATCAATATTTTCGAGTCCAGGTACATTTGGATCGAGATCTTCTTCCTCGGCCTCTAGATCATCTTCCTCAGGTAAAACATCTCGAAAAATTAACGACATATTGTGCAATACAGCACAAGCTACCACGATTGTCGTTGATGTCACAAGCTTCGTCGTTAAACCTCGTGATAAACAAGGAAACCGTCTTTTCCATACGCCAAAGGTCCGTTCTACAATATTTCTAGACCGAATTTGTATGAAATTATACCTGGAATAAGATGATAATGAGAAACGAACATAAATATGCGTCCAGATGTTAAGGCGTTTCGTGCTCCAGAGGGGTTTAATAATAATGATATGGAATACTTACGCTAATTCCTCATTAGTTTGTGGATTTCCAAATAGAGTCATGAGAAAAGGAAGACAAGCATAACCGCCATCACCAACAAGTATGCCTTTCAATTCTCTCCTCATGTAACTCATGCGAATCAAGGAATTTTGGAAGATTCTGCTATCGTGGTTACTTCCAGGCCATTCTGGAACGAGGTCCAAAAATTCTATACGAGGACCGACAATAGCCTTGTCAGATATATGATTTGTTAAGCATTGTCATTATATTATTTGACTAATGAAATGATCATGCATAAGTGTTAGATAAAATGATGTGTATTTCTTATATTGTATGAATACATATTTATATTACGAACCTGTACGTTGAGTGAAAAATATCCTTTCCGGTTCCTGTGAATTTCGTCGATGTTCTGAAATCTTGTAGAAGTCAATCTAATGTGAGTACAATCAATTGCTCCATCCACGCATGGTAGACCGATACCTCCATTTCCTCTTCCCAGATCGTGAAAAAGACGATAATTTTCCATTTGCCCTGCTCGACTCGCAGGAAATTTGATATATTCCGTAATCAAACTGGCGATAAGTAGCGACACCCGGTAAACTGTCCTTGATATTGTAGGCTGTGAGATAAGATGGGTGTCACCAAGAAGGAGCTGCAAGATATAAACAAATGAGTTTTCGGAATAATTGAATAAGTTTCATCTAGAGAAATTACTTGAAAGCTTGCTGTTGCATAGTAGCGCAGACAAATCAATAGTTGTAAAACTGGAGCAATGGGTAATCCTCGATTGTTGATCCGTGCGATTCCTTCCTCGATTTTCGGTAATATCCCGTACATCACTGATTCCTTGGTGAAACGATATCGCCGTTGAAATTCTGTTTCATCGTAAAATTCGAATAGATCTTGCGCATCGCGGATATATCTTCGGACACGCAGTGGCACTACATTGTGACCCTCTTCTTCTAATGCATCAATATCATCAACATTATCAAAATTATTCAAATCATTCACTCCAATTAAATCCATTTTGTACTATCTGTATCCTAATTTAACATCACTGTCATCACTTCACTCATAACAATTTTAATCAACACTGCTGACTTAAGTCCACTATTCGCTTGACTTAAAAATCTAACCTCACTTTCATCGAATGAGCATTTCTTACAATTAAATAAGATGATCTTATTTGTCTGTGAATACATGGTATTCTCAAGTAATGACTGTGAATACATGCTTTCTTTTTGAAGCAATTGCTTGAGTGATTGCTCGAGCTCTTGCTTATTTTGTGACTGTGAATCTAGAGGGAGACTTGAGCGCGTTCTTCAGACCTGCTTAGAGATAAGTTGTGTCTCTGAATACGGGCCATAGCCTTGCCGAACACCGCGTTATTCATGAGTTTGTAAAAGTTTTTCTCAAATTCATTCCTAGACCGCTTGCGCATGTCCGTGTTGAGCGTGATGTACGGTTCGGGCCATGGAGGTTGTGCAAACTTTAATACTCTGTGCACTTTTGTTACTTTCAATCCTAAACTCAAACACTGCTTCAAATTTCTATAGTGCAATATATACTTTGTTTTGGGGTGAAGGGTGGTCGCGAGTTTGGCGTTTTTACTACCTGGAGGAGTAAAATGCTCGGGACAAAGAGGCTGGTCTTTGTGATCCTCGTAGAGTTCTACAGGATAGTCCAAATCTACCTCCAGAAAGTAACCGATCGGTGAATCGTCCGGATGGTTTGTTATATCGATGTGCTGATACTCCCACTCGAACGAGCCGTCCGGGAAATGCACGCTCATAGCCGCTCCGTACAGGTTATTCACGTCAAAATACGTGAGATACGATTCCGCTTTGTTTGGATCAAAATCTGTTCCCATGAATCTATTATTGGCCCGAGCTTGTCGATTAGAACATTGCGCTACGCCGCCTCGAATGGCTCTTTCAATAAATAACACCATTTCAGGGTTGTCTAAAAGTTGTAAAGTTACATTGGTATGTTAGAGCATCGCGTCAAAAGCAAGTCCCGGTGCAGTGTAGTAGTGCAACGGATCTGAATCGTACGTTTTGAAGCAGCTAGCGCGGAAATTTTCGAAAATATCGGCAAGCAAAAGAACATCGGTCTTTGAATATAAATCCGAATAGCCGCCCAATGACTCTAAATGAAATTCCCCCCGAACATTTTTAGCGTGCTCGTAATCGGTGTCTGAAATATTTGCATCGCAGAGGTGCGAGTAGAAATGTTTCTTTGCAGGTAATCGCGGTTCATCGAGTTTCCCCCAACAATCGACGTATTCATGGGGAAAAACGCCTTTGCGGGTCATCAAACTGAACTGAGTCGGATTATTAGAAAATGTACGTGTTATGGGCTTGTCTGCATCATTCAAATATTTGGAAAGTTCATCGATGCTGCTAGCCATAAATCGAAACGAATCGATGAATCTCAAGTGCATCATTGTTCCACCGACGCGTTTCGTGAAGGATATATATTTCTCCTCACTTATGGGTAGCAGGGTAATTTCACCGGGAAAAGTTGACGCAAGGGATTTTATTAAAAAGTGAGAATCGTAACCGGACAAATTGTGGAAAACTATTGGAATTGTGCGCGTCTCTCTGAAATTCAAATTACACCGATTATGAGCAGGACCACGATATTTATCCGTGAAGTGACAGTGGTCGTGGCACTTTTTCTCCTCAGGGGTAAACGGCTTTTCGCAAATGTAGCAATTCTTTGCGCGCATGTGACGATCGTGTTGCACTTGGGTAAGAGGCTCCATCGGAATTATGTTTTTGACGCGTGACTCTACTTTAATCGATAAATCTTCAATTTCACATTCTCCTGCTCGGGATGCAGCTCGCCCAACAAATCGTGCGCGTTCTCCATCGTTTTGACGATATTTGAGTATGTTTCAGCGGCCATGACTTTAACGCTGATATTTGCAGAACTTTGATGAACTTTTGACTTGCATGTGTCGTGTAAGACTGATGAGTCTGCATCGGATGCGTTGAGTTAATATATGCGGATAGATCGTAAGAATTTGGGAGAGTGATAGTGAAAGGAAACTATTGGCGTGAAAGTTTACGGATTGTCATCAACATTTCCGACCAATCTAATTGTGGCGAACATCCCCAGCTTTACTTAAAATTATGTGTAACTGTAATTCGAAATATATATATATATATATATATATATATATATATATTAGGGTGCTTTTTTTTGGACTATTTTTTTTTTTTTCGGTCCCATCGTGAAATTTTGTTGGAAATACAACAAAAAAAATTCCCTGAAAGATTGAGCCCTTAATATTAATATTAAGTGCTCGCCCAAGGCATGTAAAGATTTCCCGCTTAAAATACACGTAAACTTCAATTTTTTTCTTTAAAACATCTACAGTTCAGAGGCATTCTATGGTGTAGTCTAGGACGTCAGTAGGTTTTCTTCGGAATGAAATGCTCTACAAAAGTGCTCATTGCGGTGAAGTCGTGACTCACACCGGCGAAGTCGTATGGGCCACCCAAACCCAATTTTTTCATGAAATTCTTGTCTTTTTCCCCGTATCTCGTAAATAACAAGAGCTACAAAAAAAATATTCAACAAATTTGTAGGAAATTTAATTTCCTACAAAAAAGTTCCAGAAAACCAAATTGCTAACATCGATATTTATTGAGATATTGGGCTTTTAAGGTGAGGAAGTATGGAATTTTCATGAATTATTGAGTCAAATTGTCGAATTATTGATTGTCGAATATTTTTTTGTTTTGTAGCTCTTGTCATTAGAATTACAATTCTTGTCATTACAATTACAAGAGCTACAAAACAAAAAAATATTCGACAATCAATAATTCGACAATACTAAATAATTCATGAAAATTCCATACTTCCTCACCTTAAAAGCCCAATATCTCAATAAATATCGATGTTAGCAATTTGGTTTTCTGGAACTTTTTTGTAGGAAATTAAATTTCCTACAAATTTGTTGAATATTTTTTTTGTAGCTCTTGTTATTTACGAGATACGGGGAAAAAGACAAGAATTTCATGAAAAAATTGGGTTTGGGTGGCCCATACGACTTCGCCGGTGTGAGTTACGACTTCACCGCAATGAGCACTTTTGTAGAGCATTTCATTCCGAAGAAAACCTACTGACGTCCTAGACTACACCATAGAATGCCTCTGAACTGTAGATGTTTTAAAGAAAAAAATTGAAGTTTACGTGTATTTTAAGCGGGAAATCTTTACATGCCTTGGGCGAGCACTTAATATTAATATTAAGGGCTCAATCTTTCAGGGAATTTTTTTTGTTGTATTTCCAACAAAATTTCACGATGGGACCGAAAAAAAAAAATAGTCCAAAAAAAAGCACCCTAATATATATATATATATGTATATAACTACAATAAATTCTATTGATATTTTTCGAATGTAAAAGTTTCGCTCTGGGGGGTAAACTATTAGCGTGAAAGTTTACGGATCGTCATCAACATTCCCTGTCTATCTAATTGCGATGTCACCATCCGGTCGATTAACGCAAAAGAATGTATTCGAAGTATGTAGAAAATATTATTTTTCGCCTGGGGCAAACTATTAGCGCGAAAGTTTACGGGTAACGGCGAAAAATCAAAATGGCTATTCATCCGACCAAGAAATAAATCACATTATCAAACTGTCTGACGATAAAAATCAAAATGCCTGCTCGTCCGACTAAGCAAAAATCAAAATGGCCGCCATCAAAATGGCAACTCGTCACACGGCAAAACTAGGAAAAAATCAAAATGGCCGCTGTCAGAATGGCTGCTCGTCAGACGGAAAAATCGGCCGATTATACTGGTGACGTCATAAAAAATCAAAATGGCCGCCAACGGGTAACGGCGAAAAATCAAAATGGCTATTCATCCGACCGAGAAATAAATCACATTATCAAACTGTCTGACGATAAAAATCAAAATGGCTGCTGATTCGACTGAGCAAAATTCAAAACGGCCGCTGTCAGACGGTGAAATAGGTCGATTACACTGGTGACGTCATAGCGAAAATCACATTATCAAACCGTCCGACGATAAAAAATCAAAATGGTTGCTCATCCGGCTAAGCAAAAATCATAATTGCTGCTCATCCGGCTGAGCAAAAATTAAAATGGCCGCTGTCTAAATGGCTGCTCGTCAGACGGCAAAATCGGTCGATTATACTGGTGACGTCATAGCGAAAATCATATTGTCAAACTGTCGGACGATGAAAAATCAAAATGGCCGCTCATCCGGCTAAGCAAAAATCAAAATGTGTGCTCATCCGGCTAAGCAAAAATCAAAATGGCCGCCATCAAAAAATCAAAAATGACCGCCGTCAGAATGGCCGCCATCAAAAAATCAAAAATGGCCGTCGTCAAAATGGCCGCCATTTTCAAAATGGCCTCCGTGGTCACGTTAACCGGTTACGTCACATGGTTACGTCACCTGGTTACATAATGTTTGTTTTGATTTAAAACTGTCATATCCTATCTACTGAAATCTATTACTTCAATTTGCTCTACTATGTTCCGACGAATGTTCAACCATGTCTTTTACGAAATACCATTACTATAATTAGAATAAATATCATTATTCACTGTCACTAGGCATGTTATTTACATGTATGTACAATAGTTTATTGAAAGAGATTCTTTCAAGGGAGGCGGGATGTTCTCGACTAGAGCGCCGCTCTTGGAGAAAAAGACGAAGCTCAGCGAAAAAGAAGAGAGAGCGAGTAGTAAGCAATATGGCGGCTATCAGCAAGCAACTAAAAATAGAGACTCATACATTTATGCAATAAAAACAAGCATTTCCATTCATCCTAAACAGGTGCAGAAAGTTCTGAATCTATTGATATGAAATGAACATAATTGTCTTTTCTGTATGTTAAATTTTCTCGACTGAATGAAATTTCATTCCGTGAATGGTGAACCCATTTTTGGAAATTTTTATGGCGATACTGTATCTAACGCTGGTGGTATACTTTCCGTGATTTTAATTCGGGTTGGTAAATCTTGGACTTCTAGTTGCGGCCGTAAACGTCTCGGCGTTTTGCTGACCTTGCTTTTCACTGAAATGTCCCCCGTCTCATTTAACTCAAGTATCATATTCAAAGCATACGGGGTTGAGAGTGCTATTGGTCTGGGTGCAGTCGCAAACTAAATTGAATGAGTCTATAGTTCGTCGACCTTTGCAGAAATCGGCATTATCATATGCTTTGAATATGATATTTGAGTTAGGTGTTGGTAATGCCGATTTCTGCAAAGGTCGACGAACTATAGACTCATTCAAATTAGTTTAATTATTATTAGTCCGTCTAGCCTTGCTATTATTTCCTTGGCTTCCCTCAACTTTTTCCAACAATCTTTCAATTTTTTTATTTAGTTCATCGTCATCCGTCTCGTCATTTTCGTCGAGTACCTCGCGAGTTGTTTCGTTTAATTCTTCACCCTCTGATATATGGCCGGGTATCTCTATTTTATCTGCATCCGAGTTACTGGAGTTGTCTAGAAGACTCCTCTCGTGCAAGGTCTTGTCAAAGCGTTGAAATGAGTTTTCCAACTCTTTCGGATTCAGATCACTTCTTTCGCGCAAAGATTTGTTAAAAAGGTCAAATGATTTCCTTAGTTTGTTAGGATCTATTGATAATTTAGCTCTACGACTCGCTTCTGCTTGCAAAAATACATCATCATCCGAATCGCTATCTCTATCACACGGTGACTTTTATTTCACAGTTATATGTTCAGGTTCAGAATCAGATTCATCGTCGTCATCGGTTCGTGCGTCAGACTGTATGTCTGATTGTTGAGGTTGTTGTATTCCCTGGGATGTAGTGGGTTGTTCAAGACATAAATTTGGTAATACGCTTCTTTACCTCCGGTAGGCCGGTGGTTCGGAAGACTCATCATCGGATGAGTCTTCAGAAAGAGCTTGCCTACTTCCTGTTGTTGGCCTAGCTCTCGATCGAGTTCTTGTTGCCATTGCGTTCTCATCTGGCACTATGTTAGTCTTTGTTTTTGGACGGAATGTTTCGTCAGCTGATTTTTTTGTTGGAACTGAAACTGATGTAGCTAATGGTCGATTTATTTTTGGAGCAGGTAATTTCAAATTTTCAAATCAATGGGTAATATCTTTCATTGGTTGCATTTAGTTCTGACCTTCAAGTCTGACCAAGAGTTCATAGTAGCAAATATCGTTTAGAGTTTTTGATTTTTTATTAGTTTTGAATTTGTACAAGCAATAATTTTGATTCCCGTTCCTCCGAAAATGAATTGTAACGTGGTTCTCACTTTATTCGAGTACAGTCTATCTGAAACACAGCCTATTTTTGGTAATCTAACTGTTTTTACCGAGTCTTCTTTTAAAATTTTTCTAAAATTAATCAGACTAAGATATAGATCTTCGTATTCTGGTTTGTCCCAAAAATTCAGTTCAGTCGGAATATAATGAATTTTCTGATCTGGTAATTCTAATTTAGCTACTGAATGCATATCGGCTTGACTGCGAAGGTGTTCTGGTACGCCATAGTTTTTTCTAAAATCGCCTGCTATACCGGAACTCATTTCCAAATCTACAGAAACCGTATGCGCATAATTGTCTAATTTATCAAAAACGCTTTCGTGTACTTCAATAATGTTTAGATTTTCAATATCGGCTGTTCTAGTTATTTCCAAATAATCTGAATATTTTGGAAATAAGTCTACAAATTTAATTATTATATTGTCACTATCGTTTCCACTATCAGATGAGTCCGACGATTGGTTAATGCCGTCAGTAACAGGGACTGGATTAGGTGACAATGCATCTGCGTTAATGTTCAGTCATCCATCTTTGTGTTTGAATTCATATTCCTAATCTCGTAACTTGAGCCTTCATCGTATTAGTCGCTGCCCGGGTTCTTTAATTGAGTCGATCCATCCAAGTGGCTCATGATCACCAACCAGTCTGAATTTCCGGCCATAAAGGTGAGGTCGAAAATGTAGTATGGCATATAGAGCTGCTAAACACTCTTTTTAAGTTGTGCAAATAATTTTGTTCTGCCTTGCTTAGAGCACGAGACAGGTAGGCGACGGGCATATCATATTAACCGTCTACTTCCTGACACAAAACGGCTCCTATTGCATAGTCAGATGCATCCGTAGTTAACGCGCATTGCTTCTTGAAATTTGGGTACTGCATGATAGGATATTGGCATAGATATTTCCTTAAAATTTTGAAACTTGTCTTTTGATCTTTTCCCCAAATAAATGGTGATTCCTTCTTTAATAAGTCTGTAAGAGGCCAAGCCTTTGCCGCAAAATCTTTAATAAAACGCCTGTAATAACCGGCGAGTCCCAGAAATAGTCTATTGTTCTTAGGATTTTTAGGTTGTGGAAAATGTCGAACCGCGGTAATTTTCTTCGGGTCCGGTCTAAGTCCTGATCTTCCAATAATATGGCCTAAATAAGCGACTTCTGTTATTAAAATGCCCTTCAGGCATTCTGAGATACTCGTAATGAGCGTTTGTTGTTGACAATGCGGTTTTTGTTCTATCTCGCGGATCCATTTCAATTTTTTGGAACCCGCTGGCAAGATCGAAAATTGAAAAATATCGCGCTTCACCGAGATGATCAAGAATGTCTGTGATGTTAGGTAATGGATACGCGTCCCCAATTGTCTTTTCATTCAATTTCCGAAAATCGATCACTATGCGCCATTGTTTTCTACCCGCAGAATCGGGTTTTTTGAGTATAATCCACACGGGTGAATTATACGGTGAATTTAAAGGAACTATTATTCCGCTGTCAATTTTAATTTTGACTTGGTTTTCAATTTCGGTTTTGTAAATTGGAGGAAAACGATATTGTCGCGTATTAATCGGTATATCATCTTCGGTTGGAATATGATGCTGAATGCCGGGTGTAGATTTTCATTTATCTCCAGGTAAATGAAACAATTCTGAAAATTCTTCAATGATATGTAATACGTGATCGCGTTCCTCCATATATAAATGATCTTAACGAAATGTTGGTTGAATTTCTGTAAATCGGTCTGTCACTACAGGTTCTGATTTAGAATGTGAATATAGAAAGTGTTCTTCCTCTTCGAGCACAACTTGTAAGAATGTCTGTAAGTGTGTTTACATTTTGGAATCTTACGCTTCTGATGCGAAGCTCGTAAGACAGTCAATGACCGTCTAATATTGAAATGTGGATATGCATCATCAATATTAATATTAATCACGAGGCATTTTTCATTGTTGAAACGTATAATTTTGAAAAACTTACTGGTGATGAGAGGAATTAACGACATCAGAGTAAGGGCGGCTAGGTGGTCTAGTGGAGTAAGGCTCCGGTAAAGCATCGCTAGATACCAGGTTCGATTCCTGGCTCCGTCGTTAATTTTTCCAATTTACCAGTTTTTCAAAATTATACGTTTCAACAATGAAAAATGCCTCGTGATTAATATTAATATTGATGATGCATATCCGCATTTCAATATTAGACGGTCATTGACTGTCTCACGAGCTTCGCATCAGAAGCGTAAGATTCCAAAATGTAAACACACTTACAGACATTCTTACAAGTTGTGCTCGAAGAGGAAGAACACTTTCTATATTCACACATACTATCACAGCACAAGAAAACAAATTTGAACTTACTGGTGATGAGAGGAATTAACGACATCAGAGTAAGGGCGGCTAGATGGTCTAGTGGAGTAAGGCTCCGGTAAAGCATCGCTAGATACCAGGTTCGATTCCTGGCTCCGTCGTTAATTTTTCGAATTTACCAGTTTTTCAAAATTATACGTTTCAACAATGAAAAATGCCTCGTGATTAATATTAATATTGATGATGCATATCCGCATTTCAATATTAGACGGTCATTGACTGTCTTACGAGCTTCGCATCAGAAGCGAAAGATTCCAAAATGTAAGCACACTTACAGACACTCTTACAATTGTGCTCGAAGAGGAAGAACACTTTCTATATTCACATATACTATCACAGCACAAGAAAACAAATTTGAACTTACTGGTGATGAGAGGAATTAACGACATCAGAGTCAGGGCGGCTAGGTGGTCTAGTGGAGTAAGGCTCCGGTAACGCATCGCTAGATACCAGGTTCGATTCCTGGCTCCGTCGTTAATTTTTCGAATTTACCAGTTTTTCAAAATTATACGTTTCTGATTTAGAATCCTCTGAACTTAAATGGTGATATTCATGCTCTTCAGGAAAGTTGTGATATTTAAAAGGTATCACTTTCTGTGGTGAAATCTCTATCTCAATACTTCTATCCAAGGTATTATTTGGAAGAACGTGGCATTCCCCATCTTGCACCAAGACTGCAGCCTCACAATGTATACACCGTCTATGGTTCCTACGAGTCGTAAATATGCTTCTTTTGTGCCAGAACTGATTACGTCAATGCCAATGGCTTGCTTTGTTCGCGCACGAATTTTAAAGAATCGTTTTTGCGGTTTTGTTGCAGTATCAGAATCTTCTTCGTATCCGATAAATCGTATCGGTCTAATCGGGTCAGTTTTGGTTACCAAGGTGTTATGTGTAAAAGAGATCTTAGCCTTACTCTCGCGCAAATAATCTTTACCTAATATACCGTCGCAATTTAGCAAAAAGTTTGAACGTACGACGTGAAATTTACTTGGTTCGTTTTGTAAAGTCAAATTTGTTATTCCCAAGGTTTTAACTTTGTCGGTTGTTATTTCCGTTATCGTAGAAATTTCGTGTTCACTGATTAAAACGTCAGGATGTCAAACATTAGCCTTAATTAGATTAATATCTGCACCAGTGTCGATTAGAAAGATAGCTGAGTGTCCTTTCAATTCAGGAGCTGTCATCCTGATCAGTGGCCACTCTTAATTAGATCTGCACGTATCAACGCACCGGCCAGCGGTTCGGAAAATCGGACCGTTGGCTGACGCTCGGATGTCTCTTGACTCGCCGCCGCGTCTGAATGACGAGTTGCGCTGCAGTTTAAATTCTCCGTTTCAACGTTTCTGCGCGGGGAAGGGGAACGAGCGCTTGAATAACTATCTACAGCTTTTGGTATTCTGCTTGAATCAACCCATCTACCATTTGGTGAAATTGATCTGTTCGAATTTGGATTAGGTGATCCCGGTCGCTGATAGTATGTTGGACTAGGCATCGCGGATGGATATCCGTATTGTGTAAAATACGGGTATGACATTTGAGGGTAAAAATATGGTGGAGGCGGATAATAATTTTGATGCGGGTAGTCGCGTAATTGCTGGTACTGAGGCATACCTGGCATGCTGTACGGGTGATAACCCCGCTGTTCAGGTGACTGTTGACAAAAGCGCTTGCCGTCGGATACCTGCTGTTTATCGCACTTGGTGACGGACTCCTTGCTCTCGTATTCGCCCCGTCTGAAATCGGGTAGCCGGAATAGTTACGGTACGCGTTGTACTGCCCATAATTTAGAGGCGAGATTGGTCGTGCAATTTAAACTTTTTTGGTCTCCCCAGATGAGATAATTCCCAGTCGGATGCGGGTTTCCGTTTTTCAGGCTGACTGAAACGCTTTTTCGTCGGTTGTTACTCGAACTTCGACGTATTTTTCTGTTGCCTCTAGCAATCCACGAATATACACGTCCAAAGCATTTACCTGTAGTACTTTCATTACTGCATCTACCTCCGTTTTTTAATGTTCGTCCTCTGAAGCTACGCGAGCTCCACTCAATAGAGTTTTTAATAAATTATAAAAATCACTTACGATCTCATCGCGCTTCATGCGGATTGTTGCAATCTCCTGCTGGTAATACGGACACGTTTTCTCCGCCGCGAATCGGGCTTTGAGGTGTTGGGTCAATTCTTTTACGGTGTTGAATGTTTCGCCATACGTACTATCGCGAGCTGCTCCTTGCAGTTTTCCTGGCACGCACTTTACGTATGCTCTTTCCGAATTCAGCGGAACATATACGAAATCGTTATGCACGTCTTGTAAGAAATCTTTTGATTGAATATTTTTCCCGTCAGAATATGGAATGTTTAATGTACTGTGCTGCAACGCAAAGCATTCCACCGTTGATGTCATTATCGCGTTACTTGCGTCCAACCCTGATACATTGGCTTGGTCCGCGCTCTGGTTTGTGCTTTCGTTAGGCATTTTTGTTTTTCCTCTTACTGGTTAAGATATTTTATACTCGAAATAATCCAGGCCAATATGGGGCTAATATTGAGAACACAGTTGATACACGAATGACCAGTGGAAAATTCGGCAATATACGATATCAGGATATTATGACACATACATACTAATACACAAGTAATAAATCACAGAGTTTCATACACAATATTTCGTAAATTATATGAATATCATCTAGAAAGAATAATACCTTCGTTTTTCATGTGTTTGACGAGTTTTTAAGTTGAACACGGAAATAAATTTTTTTTTTTTTTTTTTATATAGATAAATCTCACTCTAGCAACAATGTATTCCACCGCTGCCGCGAATTCTTGTGTTACGTGGGGGTAAGAGTGTACTAAGCGGTGATAGTTGATGATTAATTGAATAATCAAAGATGCTCTCAGGTAACGACAATGAATAAAAATTAAAACCAACAAAGAGTTACCTCTTGATAAGCCGGTAATATGGGTACGTTGTTGCCTAATCCCATAGAGGTCTGTGAGTGTTGTTCAGATGGTTAAGCCTAATTTATAATAATGAAAGTAAAAAAAAGTCGTCGTTCAAACAAAATGGTTTAAAATGATTTAACTGGTGAAAGATAAAATAAATTCTGTACCAATGAATGACGATAATGACGTAAAAGCTGAAAGTAACAATTTATAAAGTGTTTGAGTTTATACATTAGTGCACACCGACGGACGAATTTATATTAAAATGCAAAGAAGCTGCAGAATCACTAAATTTGACCGTTTGCGTGTTTGAGCAAATCGTGTGTTATTCTATTCTAAATTATGGTATTATTTGATACCAAGAACATCTATCCTGAACGATATTTATAACTATCTGGTCGTGATTATTCGATATTGTATCTCTTTTTTCAGATTATCTTGAAATGATTATGAAGTGGGGCCGAGCTGAAGACTGGAGAATAACTCTGAATTCCCAGGGAAATTTTCTATAGCTGGACTCCAATTCTTGTTGCTGTTATTTCGAACTGTGTTCAAATCTTGGAAACAATACGTTTGATCTAATTGGGGGTAGCGAAGCTAGCCAGCAACTCTAGTCTTACTTCTGAATGGATATTTCAATAGTAAATTTTGAGTAGAAAGTTGAAAACGAGAATTCGTTCGCTGTTGGAGATTGGCACTCGGATTGACTAATCTTTGTATGTATTCTTGTAGTGACGAGGTTGAGAGCCGTCGGATCGTGTCGGTCTGCGTCAGTAGTACTCTGGAGCAGGGCCTCACCTCCAGTTCATAAGTATGGATGAATGATATTAGAAACGATGAACCTGGTCCCTCAATCTTGATTAATTTCGATAGGTCGATTATCAGAGTTACTTTTCACAACAAACGCCCAAATGTTTCACTCGCGGTTTGATATGTAATGATTTGTATTATTATTATGGAAATGATTATTTTACGGAAGTAATGAAGTTGTTGATTAATAAAGTAAATGCTTGATATTACCAGATCTGGATTGAATCTGAGCTGAAATTGTTTCATTTAAGGAAAATGGAATATCATAAAAATTCTCGAAGATACAAGAAATAGTAAAGAACAGGAAAGAATTTGAAAGGTAGGAGATAGTGAGTCTTTTGCAGCTAACAGAATAACTGAATGCTCGGTTTTGACGAATTAGCGCGATACTTTAGGCCGGTCACAATAAGGATTTTCCAACGCTACTCTTGCTCGAGTGGGCTAATCCGGGTTGACGTCCACGCACTTCGCGACGTGACAGACGAAAGACGTTGCTGCTTGGGCCTGAGGGTAATAATAAGGGAATGGCATCTGCAGTTGCAATAAGTTGCAACGGTAATTAGCCAATGAAGTGCGAGGGCGACCTCCCGGTGCCCAAATCTACACGGTCAGCGTTAGTTGGCACTTTTCGATGGTGTTCCAACGATTCTCAATCTCGTCACTTACACGTATAAGATGTTAACTAAGGGTATCTTGAGATAATTTTCACGCATTAATTTACACATCTTAAAAGATAATCTACTTTGATTTAGTGGTTCCAAAGGTAGTGGTTTATCCTAATTATTGATGATAATTTTGACTTAAGAAGAGAGATATTCCCGGGCTGAGCGCCGCTGTTACTAGCTCAGCAATTCTACAGCGCAGTTCTTGGTGTCCGCAAATAAGATGCACTGTCAGCGGATGCCGAGGACTGTAAGTGATCTTATTAGAAATATGAGATTGTGATGAAATAATTGAAGAAATTAAAAAAATGAAATGAAATGGAGTTTTGAAAAAGGTACGCCAAGGCGGTACGTCGGGACGTAACATGGGCGAAAATTCCCGCGAATCAGACAATTCCTGAAATAGGTTCATCCATGCACTATTCTGAAGTAATTTTGCGAAAGAAATCGATTGAGCGCAGTCTCAATACTCTGCGATCGACGCATTGAAAGTTACAGCCAAAAAACGGAGCATTTTACTCGCCATTTCTCTCCTGTTGATCCAACGCTCTTTTGCTTCGTTTTCCGAATTTCTGGGGGACCAATTAGTCAAGAAAGGGTCATTAAAATATAATCTGGATCCAAAAATTTTTAGCTCTGGAACCACAGAAATAGTAAGGCTAACCAACCCCTTTGCAATTTTTGGCGAATGTTTCTGCGATTTTGACAAGTGCTAGGATATATATCTTCACGCACTATTCATACAATTTTTTTCCCTAATCCTCTCCTGTTGATCCCACGCTCTTTATGCCGAGTTTTCTGAATTTCTGGGGGTCCAATTAGTCAAGAAAGGGTTATTCAAATAGGATCTGAAAACAAAATTTTTTGGCTACAAAACTGGAGAAATAGAAAGGCTATTCCCGTTGCATTTGTGGCGAAAATTTTTGCGATTTTGACAAGTGCTGGAATGTGATCTTCCATGCAATATTTCGACGTAATTTTGCGAGAGAAATCGATTGGGTGCAGTCCCAATATGCTGCGAATAACGTATCAAAAGTTACAACCGTAAAATGAAGAATTTTGCTCGCCATTCGTCTTCTGTTGATTTCACGCTCTTTTCGCTGCGTTTTTTAAATTCTTGGAGTAGCATAGCAAGGCCGGTACCCCACGCAGATTCCTGTTACCGACACTTACTGACATCCTCCTCAGACTCAAACCCTTTTCCGCAATGACGTCACAGTCTGACGCACAGACTCAAAGTAAGAAACGTGCAACCTTATCGACAGTTGTATCGGTCGAATGCAAAATTCGCACAGCTTCACCGACATTTCTCATCGGTCGAAGGTCGAAATCGTGCTGTTTTACCGACAATCTTACCGACCTACGGTGACAGTCTCTAGGGAGTGCTCGCATGCCAACAGTAAACTTTTTCACTGACCTGGATGTCGGTTACCGTCCCGCATTTTTTTCTCACGATAGGACTGTCGATGTGTAACATCAACCACCACCAATTCTTTTCCTACGGTAGGACTGCTGATGAGTAACATTAACCACCTTACTTCCTTTTTCCACATTATCAACTACGTGACATTCCAAAATTAATGATTCCTCAAATTGTTTTTCATTCACTCGGATATCGCTGATGTGTAACATCAACCACCTTACATTCCTTTCCCACGTTATCAACTACGCGACATTCCAAAGTCAAAGGTTCTAAGAATTGTTTTGCACTCACTCGGATGCCGGTTTGATATCAAACACGTAACATTGTTTTTGGCTTGTAACTGTCATGTGATCTCTACGATTAATTTCGAACGGGTTCATTCAAGGTGAGAGTGCAAAGTCGACCGATAGCTGCGGTAGTATACATTCAGAGCTAAGGATCTGCGGTGTTGGGTTAGTATCGCTCTAGGAATACTAAACATAACTCGGTTTGGATATAGCTCGGTCAAGGATGGAGAGCAGGGTTGAATCTCACATAAGCTTTGTATTGAAAAAAATTTCTCTCTTAAGAGCTTAATTCATGAATATTCTTTAAAAAACAGGTTCATTGAGTACAATTTTCAGGATACAGTTGACAATTAGTTCACAAAGATAGTACAATAATTTCATTTACCAGTATCGTAACCAGGATGATATATTCGCCAGGAATGCGGGACCGTTCTTGCAGATGCTTCTGCGCAGTAACACAAATCGTACACCCTCGCCATCCGAACAGTATGATGATTTTGTAGCCAATTTTGAAGTAACAGTACGTTTCGTGCTGCACAGATTGCGTTAGGTAACGTATGCACGTTACATCTGGGAGACATAGCTGAAGTGTTTTGCAAGGTTTGAAGCGACGCACAGCCAAAGTCCTGCAAATCGATGATTCGAACTTTGGGGACAATTTCAAGCAAACCATCTCGTTTTTCTTTTCCTTTTACGTACACCATTTGAGCTTTGCACAGCCTGTCTTTAATGGTCTATTTAACTTCCTTAAACGGTATGGTTCCACAGCTCCAAGGTAAACCGTAAAAATCGCGATTCAACCAAGAATTTTCGCTTTTGTATTTGACGTCCAGAAAATCCCATTCGTAAGGTAGCTTGAAGAAAAACATTGATGGAGATGCTTCCGAGTTGATTGAAATTATAGCCAATGCTTCCAATATAAAGGTATTGTTGAAAGGTCTACGGAAACCTTGTATGTCAACGATAAGCTCCATCTTTGAATTGTGCGAGATGGTGGGAGCGGGTCAGCTTTTATACCAACTTTTTGACCGCACCACTGAGTGGGTTCTATTCTACAATACGATCGTAAGCAATCGAGCAGTACGCCGATGATTGAGCGGGAAAGTTGATAGCTTCATATTCAAGACGGATGTCGACAGGTCCGTACTTCAAAGATTCGTTTTGTTTCGAACAGTCGATAACGAATAAGGGGACGTTTCGAAGGAATTCACTCTATATCAACAACGTCTCGGGGTTCTTGTCGTAGTAGGTAGCTAGAAAGTTTGCGTACATCTCGTACAGGAGCGCGTACAGATTATGACTCATATTAAGATTCAGGTTACCGTACGGATAAGATTAGGAGTTTAAAAATAGCTTGACGTCCGTGGTATCGCAATGATCGAAATGACTTGCGTTCTTGCCGGTCTTGTGCTTTCGACTTGTTTGGAAAAGCAAAATGACGTGCCGAGATTTTTCAAGCTGAGTGGAAGTTTTCATAGTCCAAACGTGTTTCGATGTTGTGAGAAGTAAGGGACATTCGTACAATTTCCAACTGCGAAAGCTCATCGAAATAGGCGCATCTGTCTGAACGAAATTTAGTAGGTCAACTTTCTTCTGATCCGCGAGTTTCAAATACGGTATTAACCATTCCACTGCATTGATCTTGATGTTGAATTCCTCCTCTTGAGTCTGCATCATTGCGTTGACGTCAGTTTTTGATCTCGTCAAAATTAACTCTTGTTTAGCGTTGACAACGATCTTGCGGTAGTCGTTAGCGAAACCTAATATCATGCTGAGCGATGTCAATACGTCAAAATTACCCTCGGCTTCGGTTAATTTTTTTTTCTCTTCTACATCAAGCCATGCAGCGTTCTTAATCAGCCAAGTCGGACCAGGGTGCAGGGAAGCGTAACCCTTCATAAGACCTGTCAAGCCAACGTTCTTACTTCTATTAATCTCAACCGCATCAATTTTACAGCGAATTTCTTCAAATAAATGACAGATCGCGTTGTTTACGAGCTGTGTGTTCACAGTAGCTGTACCATCAGGTTTGAGGATTCGTCCATCGATATGTACCGAACTTTTGCTGGGTAATATGCATAATTCCTGATGCTGAACCGTGATTCGAATTTCATCGCTGTTGTTGAAAGTTGATGAGGCGTAAGGTGTGTAAGCGTGAATCGCGTAATGAGCAATGGATTCGTCAAAGACGACTGGTGTTTGAATGTTTAAGATTTCTTTCTCCATAGTACGTCGCAGATGATAGAACAGGAAAATCTGATTTTTAGTTGTCGGAAATTCCTCTTCCAAAAGTGGTCAGTTTTAGACCCAGAGCTATCAGGAACTCCAAGTTTCGAGGTGTTAACGGTAGGAGAATCAATCGATGACTGACTTGATCGGGGCATGCCGACTTACTGATACACCTACTCTTTGACAGTCTGTTTATATACAATTCCCATCGTTTATTGCGATTTGATATGTAGTTTCACAGTAATAACTTCGCCATGAAAATTAACCAGGTCTCCGTCTTGATCCACTCACTGGAGCTGAACGTGATCTAAGGTCCTGACGGTGATGGGAAGGTGAATGACGTGCGATGGTACTTCCACGATCTTATATCCTAGTGGGACAGTCGGGGAAAACTCGTGAATAGTGTGTACTTTGTGTCCATTGACGTAGGCGCCCATTGTAATGCTGCACTCGACTCGCAACGCGTTGACCTTGAGTATAGTTACAGGCACGTGTGATTCGTGAGTTTTATCAACCTCTAATACACGTGGTGTGAATCCCAAAAGTTGAGCAATGGAATCATTCGGCTCAAAGTTAATCGTGTGGTTGCATGTGATTTCGCTGTGTAATGTATTAATGTTGGGTTTGATGGCGAGCCTGATATTTGTATTTCTTAGCATGTTTTAAAGATACTTCTCTATGTCCTCGATCTCGTAGCTGCCGGTAGGTATGGTGATTACTTTATCAGCTACGTAAATTTTATTGTGACCAACATCAACGTTGGGAATCGAATTAAAGGTTAACAATTTTACCAAGCCAAGAGCATAACCTTTATCAGGAGCAAGTTCGATCGGTGGGAAATATTGTGCATCGAGAATCGAAAAGGTTCCCGAAATCGTTAACGTTAACGAATCACCCATGACTGCGAGTGGTAGACTGACTTTGATGAATCACGCACCATGTCTATATAGCTCACCACTTGGAAATTTCAGACACAAGTGTCCGCATTCAAATGGATCATAATCCTGGTACCTTTCATGATTGTATTTAACACTCCCAACGCCGAGGTATTTTATGAGGTCTGAGGGTGGTTGAAGGTTGCCGAAACTGTCAGAGTAATCGATATTATTGTCGCGTTTCTTGTATGCAACACAGTGTGTTCCCGGACCGTCTTTGTCGTAAAGGTTGATTATAGCTGACTCGTTTTTTCGTGAACCGTTTTTGGGCAATTCGTTTCGCGAAGCCAACCAGTTTACTCCTATTGCTCAGGAGTAAACTCTACTCACGGACGTAACATTGAAGGCAGCGGTGACTTTCGCTTTCTGGAAATCCAGTGATAGAATTTGACGTGTGTGCTGCGGATGAAGTGCTATCTGATAGACCGGTTCCAAAGTGTGCAAGCTCAGTGATATTATTACAGAAGTAAAAACACTGTGTGATAGAGTTGAAGACACTCTGAAAGTCATATTCTACGTTTAACGCTATCATCGATCTCCGATTCACACGAACGTCACAAACAAATCCGTATCTCCAAAACGGTATTGCTGCAAAACTATTTCCTGCTGCTACTACGAGGACATCTTAATTTTTCACGACGTTTAGTACAACACAACGCACACGACGTCATCACCGCCTACAGACACGAAATCGCTATACCAACATCCTTACGTAAAAATGCAACATTTTCGTCCATTGCTTCACTTCATCTTCACTTTGTAAGTCGACAAACCCTAGATTAAAATTTACAACATGGCTACCGAAAGCACTTTTCCGCACCTGCCTGTTAAAGATGCATTGGCGCTGATTCCCACGTTCAATAGCACTTATATGCCCGTATCCGAATTTATAACTAAATTGGAATGCGCAAAACAAGCTATCTGAGCCAGAGAACTGAATTTATTCGCTACACTCATTCGCACGAAAATCGAAGGCGACGCACGTAAGTATGTAGAGTCAGATATCCCGGATTCTCTTCGAGATTTGCTAGACTGCCTCAAACAGGCCTACGCATCTAAACAACACCTCCCAGATATTCAGCTAGACCTCGCACAATAGGCACAGAGGCGAAATGAGAGTTTTCTAGATGACGGTGCTAGAATGAAACATCTGTTGGGACAAGCGTACGAATCAATAGATGCCTCAGAATCTATCAGCGATGCTCAAGTGCTAAAGGAAAATATCAAAGAAACCGCAAGACTAAGATTCATGAAAGGTTTACTAGACGAATTAAAAATAAGAGTAGCTCATGAGAATCCACAAACCCTACAAATGGCTATACACACGGCCACCAAAACTGAAAAACTATTATCGGATAGACTCAAACTAGCCTCGTACCGTGATACTGGCTACGAAACACAAAACCATATAAAATATAGTATATGTAAATTAACCGATCACATCCGTAAATATTGTCCTGAAAAACCTTCCGTATTAGTAGTGTGTAGATAGTGCAAGAAGGCAGGTCATAGTATAGAAGAGTGCAGAACAAGGCAGCGCAACAACACAACTTGCACGCAGTGTGGTCGCAAAGGCCACTCAAACGATAAGTGCCGCTCAAATCGGTCTCAATATCCCCAGAATCCGAAAATCGACCAAGATTGAAGAGTTTTCCAAAATAACACTGATCGTCAACAACAAAAAAATCTCAACACCCAGTATCGAGCAAGAGGCCCGACAAACCTACCTTCAGACCAGACGCGAAATGACAGTCAACGCTCACAACAGTATAACACACCAAATCCTTCACAATCGAATTTCAGCGTTAATTATGTAACACAAGACTACTTAAACGATAATTTCGAGGCAGGTGTCGACCCGGAAGTTTTATGCGAAGCAGAGCAACATCGCGAATATTCAGGCAACGCGAGCCATTTAAACAAGTTCAGGGACAGCCGCGCGGACGCATCGACCTATCCCAAACCGGAGCAGCGTCCAAACCAAACGTTACCTCCGAACAAATAGAATCTGGCCCTCCGCAGATTCGAACACAATGCCCGCAGTCTTTGAATGGGTACGTGACACTAATAATAGATACTGGCGCTAATATTAATTTGTTAAAAATCGATGAAATCGACCCAAGAGTCCACGTCACAAAGGCAGACATTAGGCAGATTTCAGGGATAACGGAAGAATCCATCAGAACAATAGGAAGTCTCTACATCGAGTTAGCTAATACACGCCATGAATTCCATCTTGTCGATAACTCCTTCCCTATCATCAAAGACGGTATACTGAGTTCAGACTTTTTACGTTCGGAAAAGACGACTATCCGTTTCAAAAACAACCACCTTATCTCTCGCGAAACCGGCGTTATTCCCTTTAACAGGCATAGAACCAACACAAAAACACCACCGCGTATCCTCACACCATCTGTCACACAACACCGAAGGTTCGAATAACCACCGGTGAACTCACACGACAACCCAGCACATTTATAGTTGAGATCGGTGCAGATGTGAACATAATTAAATTCGGAGCAATAGATCCGCATGTTCCGTATAAATTACTCGAAGGTCAGATCCACGTTACCAGTGCTATACAGGAGTCAATAAAAGTATTAGGAACAACTAGCATCCGAATCGGTGACAACCTTCATATATTCCATATAGTCGACGATTTGTTGCCGATACAAGAAGACCGAATCTTAGGATCGATGTTCTTACGGAACGAAAATGCAACGATATCTTTCGATACAGAAAAAATAATACCAAACAATACTACTAAACCATTCAAACTCCTAGACGACAATTACATATTGATACCACCACGAACGGCTCAGGTGATTGCACTAAAAATTTCGAATCCCTCGGTAAAAACGGGATTCATAGAACAGTTGGAAGTAGGCGCTAACATATTTCTCGGACAGGCCCTGGTTACCAACCAACAAGGGTTTGCTTACGTTTATGCAATAAATTCCAACGAATCATCTGTGGAAATAAGAAGACCAGTCGTAACACTAGAAGAAGTCGATGAACTCGCGAGCACCGCCACGCTCAGCGCAAAAACACACCTAACGCATACAAGTACTGCAAGCAGCGGACAGGTCTTACTAGCACAGGTATTACATAAAAAAAAAAAGATCGAGAATCGCGTTCTTCCCACATCCCTAAATTACGATTCGAGACGCCTTGACATTTTGGAGGAAAAATTGCGATTGGACCATTTAAAGAATAAAGAAAAACAATTAATAGTTATTCTTGCTATCGAATTGAACCATTTATTTCTCCTCCCACGTTACACCCTAAGATATACAAACTTAGTCAGCCATACGATCCCTACTACTAATGACGCACCAATTTATACCCAGAGTTGCAAAAAATGCATTACTTTTTGTACTGCATTATACTTTCATTACTCATTACAGTGGTAATAAGTAATGAATTTAATTTCTGTTACTCAATACTTTATTTTCAATGAGAAATGGATAACTTTTCCAATACATTTTTTTTAACGAGTTATGTGTTTCACCTTACATTACTCATTTTATTTTATAATGAGTATTTTGAACTTGTCCATCACAATTTCATCTATTAATGAGTAATGTATTTATTTCCTAAATGAACTTTGACAATTAAAAAAGGTTCAGAATAGAGATATTATAAAAAATGTAATAAATTTAGAGCAAATTGAAAGCAAATTCTCAAGTATATAAATTTTGAAGAATCTTTTAGATTATATAAAAAAAAAATCGGTTGCTTATTTAGCTCGTCTCAAATTCATCTGAAATTCATGATGAATTCAAAATGAATTTGAAAGCAGTAGTTTCCTAAGAATACATATTTGATAATTGACTTTCATTGATAAAATAGCAATACCTAAAAAAATTGTTATAAATTTGTCCTGAATCAAAGGAAAGTATCTCTCTGATGAGTATTTTGGTCGGTGAAATTGAAGATGAATTCATGCGGAATTCTTCAGAAAGTAAAACTTTTTTTGTACGGTGTAGTTCACATTTCTAACCGAACTCGATACAGACAGAATATCTGTGAAAACGTACAAATTTAGTATGAATTTCTATCGTGCTCTTGACAATTTCTACATGACACATGCTCGCCATCACATGAAATTTCTGCGTTTTCACACTTTGATTTTATTACACCGTTCGATAACTCTTTTCCAAAAGTGGGATTCACTTTATTATGAACTACAAAAAATTGTTCAATTGATATTTTTTCTTTGTTTCATTTTTTTTCCACAGTGCATTTATAATATAATTTATGACAATAGTAAAAAAGGAAGTTTTCGAAACTTTGAGTATAAAAAATGCCGTCAAGCGAAAATCTTAAATAAATTGTTCCGCTATATGTCTAACAATTTTCAATATTTTTATTCATACTCTTAAAAATAGTCGTAGGTTTCAAATTATATTTTCAGAAAATTATTTTAATTGCAAAATTGACATTTTCCGATATTCCGTTTCAATTATCAAAACAAACTATTTGATCCTTTATTTCTGAAGTTAAAGACTTTTCTTTTTTTTTATCTTGAATCAATACGCTGTAAAAACATTATCTAAAAGAGAAAAATGTATGAATTTCTATTCTTTGATCTTGTGTCAACGGCTCCATTTTCATTTAATGTTCCTGAATTTTATGGAATTCACAATTAATTATCATAATATATAAATTTCATAATTGTTGAACAAATAATAATCATTTCGATCAATTGAAAGGTATGAGAAGCTCATAATATTACGCTTCAACTTATTTTTATAGGTTTAATGTGTACACATTAAATTTGTGATGGGTACTGCATGGTCCCTCAATACTCATTTTTCATTTTTTAATGAGTAATGTATTTCTCTACATTACTCATTATTTTTTTAATGTGTTATGTATTTTTCTAGATTACACAATAATTATGAAATGCGTAATGTATGAATCCGTCATCATCAGTAAAAAAAGCAATGATTATTGCATTACTTTTTACATTGAGATTCCTTCAACTCTGTTCATAGTAAACAATACAGACACCCAAGAGTACACAAAGATGAAATACAAAAACAAGTGACCAAACTCCTCGATCAATACATTATCACACATTCTTCATCTCCTCACAATTCTCCGGTCTGGATCATCCCCAAGAAATCAGATGCTAGCGGCGGAAAGAAGTAACGAATGGTCATCGAATTCCGGAAACTGAACAAAAAAACCATTGGCGACGCGGACCCGCTACCAAATATCGTCGATATCCTAGACCAGCTAGGCTCCGCAAAATATTTCCCAACGTTCGACCTGGCTTCCGGGTCCCACCAAATCCCAATGCATTCTGACCACAGCGCAAAGACCGCTTTTTCGACTCCTCACGGCTATTTCGAGTATACTAGAATGCCATTTGGCTTAAAAAATGCCCCATCCACCTTTCAACGTCTAATAGATCAGGTTATATCGGAATTACAGGGTACTGATATGTTTGTCTATTTAGATGACATAGTTATTTACTCCAGATCCTTAAAGGTGCACGAAACCAAATTTCAGAAGCTCGTGAAGAGAGTGTCTGATGCAGGACTAACCCTCCAGCCAGATAAGTGTGAATTTCTGCGTGAAGAAGAAGCATACCTAGGTCACATCATCACTCAAAATGGATTGAAACCTAATCCGTAGAAGATAGCAACAATAAAAAACTACCCGATTCCCAAGAATCCTAAACAGATTGAACAGTTTTTCGGCTTGATAGGCTACAACCGTAGATTTATTCCTAACCTTTCAAAAATTGCTAGACCTATCAATAATTTGCTGAAGAAGAATAGCCCTTTCCTATGGACAGAAGAACATCAATTTGCATTCGAATCTCTACGCGATAATCTGTGTCGAGAACCGATACTGCAGTATCCCAACTTCGAAAAACCATTCGTCCTAATAACCGACGCTTCAAAGTATGCAATAGGAGCAATACTTAGTCAAGACAAAGGTGGCGATGATTCACCAATCGCGTAGGCATCGAGGGTGTTACAAAAGGCTGAAATCAATTACTCGGTGTCCGAAAAGGAATTCTTAGCGGTCGTTTATGCTGTCAAACATTTTCGCCCTTACCTTCATGGTAGAACCTTCACCCTAGTAACAGACCGCGAACCACTAAAATGCATCAAAAACGTACGAGACCCGACTTCTCGTTTAATGCACTGGAGACTGAAGTTGGAAGAATATTCGTATGTCACAAAACATAAAAAAGGAATAGCGAACTCCAACGCAGACGCACTTTCCAGAAATCCACCTGTTGACTCTTTCCGAATTCTACCTATTACCTCAAAACGGCCACGATCCGATACAGAATGCTTATCTACTGACGCCCACAAGCGCGCCAAAGTAGCTCACCAACGCCCAACACGTGCTCGCGAACCAGATACGCTATCTTCGTCTACCAGTGCTCACAAACGCACCAAAATAGCTTATCAACACCCAACACGTGCTCGCGAACCGGATACGCTATCTTCATCCACCGGCGCTCACAAGCCAATAAAACATAGACCAGCACCCCAATACGAGCGCGAGGGTCTGCACACGAATCCACCAGCCCTTCCCCACGAAAACGAACCAAAGCATTACACGACACCTCGACTTCAGCTGTTACCTCTGACTCAAGTGCCAGTATGACTGACAATAACAGCGCAACGGAGCCACCGATCGTAAGCGACAAAACGATCAAGCAAACTACGGAACGAGTTCAACCACTTAACTCATCTAAATCAAACCAAAACTCCGGTAAACCTCAGGGTCGTAGTATTGAAATACGTGAGAAACAGTCTGACACACTGAATCAACCGACGTCTGAAGCCACTACCAGCAAAAGACGAAATTACGCCCCTCGATTTACGGAATTCGTAACAGACCTTAACCACCTATCATTAACGCACAGTAAATTTATTCAAGAAATACGCGCCAATCTCCTCAACAGACAAGATAACCTGGCCCACTGGGTCTCGGCAGACTGCAAGACATCACGCGGAGTCGCGGGACAACTAATCAATAGGAAAATAATCACCCGAGATCAAACACAACAGCTAGACCCTGAAGTACCGAACGTATTGACACTGCCACATGGTAACCGCCTCATTTACAATCTAGTAACCAAAAAGTACCACTACCAAAAACCAACTGAAGAAATACTGTTCAACGCCCTTGTAAACCTAAGGAATTGCTTAAAACAAGACAAAGTCAAATCGCTCTCGGTTCCAAGACTAGGCTGCGGCTTAGATAAGTTAGACTGGAACCTTGTTAATCGGATGATCCATTACATATTTAAAGACTCCGACATAACGATCACCATTTGTAATTATCAAAACCCGCACTTATGACTCGACATCTTCTGAATCTGAAGCAGACGCATCAACACCCAGAATCCCTGCTCCCCCTTTAACTCGTCGGCCAATGCGTCGGACCGGCACTAGGTCAGCTCCAAGACATCCTCCGGTTTCTACTCCCTCGCGCTACCCAACTGATATCTCGGAGAGTGACTCCGTGACACATGATCCGGAGTCAGCTGTTGAAGACACGGATAGCGATGCCTCCGTTGTACCTACGGCAACGCTACCACCTTTAGGCTCACAACGTCGCGACAATCCCGAAGAGCGAAAACCGGACCGCCCCCATATTGACAATGACAACTTTTGTTGCTTAGATCACTTCATACAAAATCAAAATGACATATTACCAACACCCAACGTAACCGAAACTAATGACGGACTTCTCATGTTGTGCGACTATTACGCTCATTTCGTATCAGCTAATTGTCGTTGGACAGAAGGACTAGAAAAGTAGTTGATAGACGAAAATCTAATGAGCATGAAATACGTCAAAACCAGAATCCAGAAATATCTGATGTAATTAAAACTCGGTTGAAAAACAACAAATACATCTTTACCCTCCTAGTGAAACCACGCCAATCAGACCCAAACAGTCTTGACGACATTTTCTACACGTTAGTTAACTTTAGGATTATCTTGTCCGGACTAGACATTCGATCCATATCTTTCCCCATGTCAGGACCAGAAGTAGATGATATTCTACGATCTATCTTCAAAAAACTCATTTATCACATTTTTGCGGATTCAGACATTCGAGTAACACTTTGTAGAAATATTACAATTATACCAGACGAACGATTACGCGAAGACATGATCAAAGAGTACCACGAGTCACTGATTGGAAGACACCAAGGCGTTACGAAAATTTTCAATAGAGTAAGAAAAAAATATTTTTGGCCAAACATGAAAAAGCAAATTCAAAATATCATCAGATCTTGCGAGAGTTGCCAGAGGAAAAAACAAGTCAGCATCAAAACAAAATCACCCATGGCAATCACTGACACGCCCACAGAGGCCTTTGACAAAGTAGCCCCACATTTAGTCGGTCCACTCCCCGTTACGAAATCGAATAACCGCTACTTTTTGACGATCCAGTGCAATCTGACCAAGTTCTTAAACGCCATTCCAATTCCCGATGCTACTGCAAAGACGATAGGGACAGTATTCGCTTAAAAATACATCACGTGCTATGGATCTCCGCGAACTATACTCACGGACCAGGGACGAAACTTCATGAGTACCGCTTTCAAAAAAATGTGCAGGATCTTCAAAATTAAACAACTACGAACAACTGCATATAGACCGCAATCAAACGGCTCATTAGAAAGAAGTCACCTTATAATTACCGAACACATCGAACATTACACCAACGCAGGTGAAGATTGGGATGAATTCATACGTTTCGCCATTTTCTGCTATAATACAGCGAAACACGAGAGTACGAATTATTCACTTCAAGAGCTAATCTTCGGCTCGGAAGCCAAACTGCCGACAGATGCGATACTAGACAACACATCCACGCATACATACGATACATTCCTCCTCGATCTAATAGCGAATCTCACAGACATCCGTAAACGCGCTGCGTCGAACCTGAAACAAGCTAAAGAGAAAAGTAAAGAACACTATGACAGAACGATTAACCCACAACGGTTTGAAGTAGGACAAACTTTCTACCTATTGGACGAAACAAGGTCACAATTCCAAAATCATTATAAAGGCCCGTATGTAATCAAACGCATAATAGATGACGTCAACGCCGAAATATACCTTACGCTAAACAAAACCAAAATAATTCATCTCAATAAACTGAAAATTGCACATACATAGTAAAATCCCACATGAACCCCTTCAATAGATAACACAGTACAACCGATAATAACAAGACGCGATTTGCTCAATAATCAAGCTTTTGCAAACTCAGTAGAATATGTATATCATTACAGGGCCAGTGTGGAAATCACCGACCACGATGAAATACCGTACACAATACAACAATTTGAGGTTAATCCCGGCATGCTTTGAACAAATAAAGCATCTACGGACATTCAACGAAGAATGAACGCTAATCAACTATGTGGATCTTGGTAACATGTTATCCCAGTTATTGAAAATTACAGACTATTTGAACAAAATACGCGAAAAATTTACTACCTCAGCAAGTAAATGCAATACGAGTGACCGCATAGAATTGTGAGCGAACAGAATAAGTACAATCAAAGAATACCAGAAGCAAATAAAATCATTAATTGGTAACCGCACAGTTAATAAAGCGCATTTGGAGCTGTCCAAGTTAGCAACGTGCCACGACAAAAGAGGAGCCTTAAACTTTGTGGAAAGCCTCTTCAAATCACTTTTTGGAACACTAGATGTAGAAGACGGTGAATACTTGAACCAACAGATAGATAATCTATACAAACCATCTAGCAATCCTGCTAAACAAACAAACAAATATAGTGCAATCAACACTGGGCGCATATCGTAACGAAATAGATAACGTTGCATCCCACAACGAATTACAAGACCGCATATTGGCAACCCTAAGCAACCAAGTGACTATCTCGGGAAGATTCATGTCCGCAAGCAAGAATGCAATCTCACTTATCAGACACCTCATTGACCTAGACAGATACATGAATAATTACGAACTTGATCTTAACAACCTAATAGACGCTATCCTCTTTGCACAACAAGGAATGCATCCAAAAATTTTATCTCCATAACAAATGATTTCGAGCATCCAATACATTCAATTGCTGAAACCTCTTCTAGAATTTCCCGTTCCCATAGACGCCGCATACGCTGAAGAGTTAGTCCGAATATCGAAAGTAGAAATCGCATATTTTGAGCCGCGATTGATTTACGTCATTTCAATACCCATATGAAATAGAGATACTTTCAACTTATACCACTTGCTACCCATACCAGTTAGACAATCCTACGACACGATTTCCAACAAGTTCGCATACATTCAACCCAGTGCTGACTATATAGCAATAACATTAAATAGAGCGTCATACTTCCAGCTATCCGAACCCAAAATCAACAAATGTATCCTAACGCAAAACAGATACATTTGCAGACAAAGTCAACCACTATTCCACAGCGGAATCCACAAGCTTTGCGAAGTCGAATTGTTTCTCCACTATTCACAATCAGTAACAAACAATCGCGAGCTTAGACTAACATCTTTCGAAGGCACATATTGGACGGAACTTTCCGTCACCAACGCTTAGATATTTTCTTCAGCAAAACCAGAAACCGTACACATATTATGTCCGAACGACCACACCTCGCGAAACGCCAATTCAGGAGCCGGAATATTACGACTGAATAACAAGTGCACCGGTCACACGGGTGACGTGACACTCTCCACAACTAGGTATTCGACCTCATCTGAAATCCACTCATACATCCTGAACTTCACTCTCAATCTGGACCGGATATACAAAAACCTTAATTTCAATGAAACCACAAATTTATCCTTAATTGCAATCCCTCCACTTCACAAAACCTCGCACAAAAATGTACATGTCTTGGCCAATACCGGACTATCGCTGCATGATATCGTAAGACAAGCTACTGATATCAGCGCAAACAGCGCTCTATGTTCCACATCAAGGACGCTCTTACCTACAGCGGTGTAGGTTTACTATCTCTCGCAACCCTATACTTGTTTTACCGTCACTCATGCCTCGGCAAAGTCATTACTCTGTGCACACACTGTGGAGCTGAGAAAATGAACCAGATATTCAGAGCCAGACAAATACGGTATGACAATCCAATCGAGCTGAACATTATCCACCCACCTACTTCTTATGTCCTACCCATTCCCAACGAGGTAGAAACCCGTGATGCAGTTCCTTACACACCACCTCCACTTCCTTTAAACCCACCAATACTTAAAACCTTACGAAAACCTTATTACAAATAGGCAACTACCATATTGCTACCAAGATCTGCTGTTGCGCTACCAAACAGACGTAAGTAAAGTATATGCTTGTGTACACTACCGCATTAAAATAATTGTAATTGCGATCTTATACCCTTAGTCTACAATTAGCCCAAAATATACCTACACTTATAACCGATATCATTGTACGTATAGGTCAAACTCTGTATCTCATAAAAAAAAAAAAAAAAACTTACGACCCAGAACATAAAAGAAAACATTGTCGATTAATCTTGAGTATATTAACCCGCTTCCTAGCTTTAAACAACGATATGTGACCAAATTATTATAACTATATGCCTTACGCTTATACGCAATCCAGAATATGAACCATACTACCTCAAACGTAAGCTTACTATTACAAATACTTATCATCAAATATCCAACTAATGTTGGTAAGCGCATCAATTAATATTCAAACGACATTCATACTGCGACTACAAAATTGTAAACACACTACCTCTAATAAGTAAAATTGTAAAACTAATTTTAAGCACATACTTTGAAATCATGTTTCATTACTATATATGACATTTCCACCTTCTTGCTTTCCATATTCGACCATATCTACCGCTATGCTCCTTCTGACGGGGAAAGGTGTTACGTCCAGCATACCACTTCTCTCTATTTTTCCTACTCGCTAACTCTCCCACAGTTCTCACATAAATCTCATGGTCTCTGTCCTGTCCTCTTATCTCTAGATAGTCTCACGCTATTCACTATCGCGCCTACCCATCAAATTCTATTCCCTACCTTTGGCATCTTCACACCTTTTCTGCACCCGTACGTTTCAAGTCTCTAGCGACACTCCGGTATCTATCGGTATCTCAACTTCTACGCAATAAACATATAATCGATATTTCAAACATACTCAAGTTTATTCGATCCTCATCCTGATTTCCGGTTGACCTGGAACGTAAAAGCGAAGCCGAACAGCTTACTCCTACCACTCAGGAGTAAACTCTAATCACGGACGTAACAAAAGAAAGGAAGACTTTTACTCGCCGTTTCTCCCCCGTTAATCCAACCCTCTTATCAATCCGTTTGTTAAGTATCTGGGTGTCTAATTAGTCAGAAAAGCATCATTTAAATCAAATCTGAGACCTTTTAGATTTGAGCGAAAACATTCGCGATTTTGAAATGTGCTGGAATAGGATCTTCCATGCAATATTTCGACGTAATTTTGCGAGGCAAATCGATTGGGCACAGTTTCAATGAGCTGCAAGCAGCGCATTGAAAGCAGAGTTCCAAAAATCTTAATGTAGAAAGTAATGCAATATTCATTACTTTTTTTAATGATAATAACGGATTTATTCATTACGTATTACATAATTATTGTGTGATGTAGAAAAATACATTACAAATTGAAAAATAATGAGTAATGTAGAGAAATACATTACTCATTAAAAAATGAAAAATGAGTATTGAGGGACCATGCAGTACCCATCACAAATTTAATGTGTACACATTAAACCTATAAAAATAAGTTGAAGCGTAATATTATGAGCTTCTCATACCTTTCAATTGATCGAAATGATTATTATTTGTTCAACAATTATGAAATTTATATATTATGATAATTAATTGTGAATTCCATAAAATTCAGGAACATTAAATGAAAATGGAGCCGTTGACACAAGATCAAAGAATAGAAATTCATACATTTTTCTCTTTTAGATAATGTTTTTACAGCGTATTGATTCAAGATAAAAAAAAAGAAAAGTCTTTAACTTCAGAAATAAAGGATCAAATAGTTTGTTTTGATAATTGAAACGGAATATCGGAAAATGTCAATTTTGCAATTAAAATAATTTTCTGAAAATATAATTTGAAACCTACGACTATTTTTAAGAGTATGAATAAAAATATTGAAAATTGTTAGACATATAGCGGAACAATTTATTTAAGATTTTCGCTTGACGGCATTTTTTATACTCAAAGTTTCGAAAACTTCCTTTTTTACTATTGTCATAAATTATATTATAAATGCACTGTGGAAAAAAAATGAAACAAAGAAAAAATATCAATTGACCAATTTTTCGTAGTTCATAATAAGGTGGATCCCACTTTTGGAAAAGAGTTATGGAACGGTGTAATAAAATCAAAGTGTGAAAACGCAAAAATTTCATGTGATGGCGAGTATGTGTCATGTAGAAATTGTCAAGAGCACGATAGAAATTCATAATAAATTTGTACGTTTTTACAGATATTCTGTCTGTATTGAGTTCGGTTAGAAATGTGAACTATACCGTACAAAAAAAGTTTTACTTTCTGAAGAATTCCGCATGAATTCATCTTCAATTTCACCGACCAAAATACTCATCAGAGAGATACTTTCCTTTGATTCAGGACAAATTTATAACAATTTTTTCAGGTATTGCTATTTTATCAATGAAAGTCAATTATCAAATATGTATTCTTAGGAAACTACTGCTTTCAAATTCATTTTGAATTCATCATGAATTTCAGATGAATTTGAAACGAGCTAAATAAGCAACCGATTTTTTTTTATGTAATCTAAAAGATTCTTTATAATTTATATACTTAAGAATTTGCTTTCAATTTGCTCTAAATTTATTACATTTTTTATAATATCTCTATTCTGAACCTTTGTTAATTGTCAAAGTTCATTTAGGAAATAGATACATCACTCATTAATAGATGAAATTGTAATGGACAAGTTCAAAATACTCATTATAAAATAAAATGAGTAATGTAAGGTGAAACACATAACTCGTTAAAAAAAATGTATTGGAAAATTCATCCATTTCTAATTGAAAATAAAGTATTGAGTAACGGAAATTAAATTCATTACTCATTACTACTGTAATGAGTAATGAAAGTGTAATGCATTATAAAAAGTGATGCATTTTTTGCAACTCTGCAAATTGAAAGTGACAGACGAAAAATGAGAAATCCTGCTCACCAATTCCCTTCTGTTGATCACACGCTCTTTCCGCTGCGTTTTCTGAGTCCCTGGAGGTCCAATTAGTTAGGAAAGGGTCATTTGAATCAAATCTAAGACTAAAAATTTTCGTCTTCAAAACTGAAGAAATAGTAATTCCCCCTGCATTCTTGGAGAAACTTTTCGGGATTCTGACTTGTGCTAGAATAGATTCCTTTATGCACTATTTCGACGTTACTTAACAAGAGAAATCGATCGGGCGCAGTCTCAATATGCTGCGATCAACGCATCGAAAGTTACAGTCGAAAAAAGGAGAATTCTGCTCACCATTTCTCTTCCAGTTGATCCAACGCTCTTTTCGCTGCGTTTTTTTGAGTTTCAGGGTGTCCAATTCGTCAGGAAAGGGTCATTTGAATCAGATCTGAGACCAACAATTCTCAACTTCAAAACTAAAGATATGGTAAGGCAAACCCCTTTTTTTTTTTTTTTTTTTTTGATAACGCTGGTAAAAATGCCTTATGCACACCCTGGAGCTTCGCGCAAGAAGCTCCAGGGTAGTGTGGGACTCGCACCCACTAAAAAACCAGCGGCCACTCTGGTACGAGTAGGGGGGACTCCCCGGAACCGCGCGAGGCATAACCTCAGGGATCCCCCCGGCACCTTCGCGGTTACGCGCGGACCCTACTTTAACGCCTATCCGGGAGTTGCGCCTCCCGGCTCCCTCCCGCTACATCCTATGCTCAGCGTCCTCTCGCAAAGGACGACCCTGCCCGCTGGTGGGACGTCTTCTGTTGCTGCTACGACGAGAACTCCGCTTAACGGAGCTGTCAAGCGAATGGAGACCCCCACTCGGTGCTCGATGTTCGCGATAATGAGCGCCCTGCCCTTGCGGATCCGGGGGAAGATGGATCCGGCGCGACCGTCACATCCGCCGTCCACGGGCCGGGGGACGGAGAGAGAGAGGCAGAAGAAGAAGAAGAAGAAGAGGGGGCATGGCCGGAACGACCCTAACGTCACCCTATCGCCTAGCGTCTCACCTATCCTGGCACCAGATTCCAAGTCGCCTTGCACCCCCCCTCTCCCCTCCACCCCCGAACCACGGCCCCGACCCAAAGGACCGGGCTGAGGTCGACCGGTGTCCCGTCCCGCAAATCCGTTTGGACCCCTGCCCATGTAGGTCCGACCCTACGTCATGCCCGCGCTTACACGCGAACCACCCCCATTTCTTCCGCTCAAGCGGGTCGCGCGGTGCACGCTGCGCCGCGTTCGCTGTCGTAACCGCTCCCGCTGTTCCTTGGCCGTCATGACCCGCTCCGCGAAGCTAGCCACCGCCACCCATCCCTCTTTAGACCCTACCATAGCCCTGATCAGGCCAGGCGGTGTCAGATCCTCCCCTACGGCGCGCTTTAGGGCATTCCTCTCGTCTCTCCACGCAGGGCACGCCTCCACCGTGTGGCTCACCGTGTCTTCCTCCAGCCGGCAGTACCAGCAGGTCGGCCTCTCCGTCTTCCCTATTCTATATAAGAAATCCGCGAAGTACCCGTGGCCTGTCAGGACTTGGGTCACACGGAAAGTCATGCTCCCGTGTGCCCTGTCGAACCATCCCGTCCAGTTCGCTAGGATAGCTAACCTCAACCTCTCGCTGGGGAGCCCCGCACTTCCGAGGTCCACCCTCCATTGCTCGCGGGCTACGCGCAGTTCCTCCTCCCTAATCGCTTTGACCATGCTCTGGGACCACGTCCTGGTCGACCGCAGTTCACGCACTCTATGGAATGTGCGCTTGTACGCATCAGCCACTAGATATAGTGGCGGGGTCCTGGCCAGCATCGAAACGGCCACGAAGGAGGCCGTGCAATATGCCGCAACTACTCTTGTGCATATCCTTCTCTGGCACCTCGTAATTACTTGCTGGATGTACTTTGAGGACCTCGCCACATCCCCCCACACCGGAGCGCCGTACATTATTACCGCGAATAGAGTTTGCGCATAAAGCCTACGCCTGGATTCGGATGGCCCCCTCAGGTTTGGCATCAGCCTCGCTAGTGTCCTCGTGACACCCCCTAGCCTAGTCTCCATGGACGCGAAGTGCGCTTTGAACGTCAGGCCGGGATCCAGTCGCACCCCCAGGTACTTCATGGACCCCGACAGTAGCACCCTCTCCGCGCCAACTCTGACGTCTGGGGTGTTTGGTGCTTCCCCCCTTTTCACGCGCCGAAATAGGACAGCTTCCGTCTTGCTCGCCGCCACCGTGAGGCCTAGGCCCGAAATTCGCCGGACTACCCTGGCTACCATCGCATTTGCCAGTGCTACCGCTGTGGATGAATCCCCAGCGGAACTCAAAACCAGCGTGTCATCCGCGTAGCAGACAATAACACAGTCTGCAACCCCCTCCCCCAGCAGAACCTCGTCGAAAGTCAAGTTCCATAGCAGGGGGCCGAGAACCGAGCCCTGTGGGACCCCGGCCGTCACTGCCAGACTCCTCAGCTCTCCATCTCCGTTTATGTATTCCACGTGCCTGTCCCACAGGTAGGAATCCAGGACCCGTCGAAGATACTCCGGAGCCGCTTTCTCTTTAAGTGCGTCCCTTATGGACGGCCATGGCAAACTATTGAATGCGTTGGCGATGTCGAGAGACACAGCCACCGCGTAGCCCCCCTTCTCCGTGGCGTTTTCCACGAATCGTCGCACCCTTAGCAGAGCATCGTTCGTGGATCGCCCTTCCCGAAACCCGTACTGGTCCTCGGACAAGCGCGCCCGAGGATTCCCCTCCATCCATTTGCCCAGCCGAGCCACCAGGATCCTCTCGAACATTTTACCCACCTCGTTCAGGAGGCATATCGGCCTTACTTTGGGGATAGGTCCGGTGGGTGCTCCCCCCTTAGGGATGAGCACCAGTCGAGCCTTCTTCCATGGCAGCGGAACGACTCCTTCTCGCAGGCAGAGGCTGAAATTCCTCGACAGTAGTGCGATCATTCCCTCCGGAACTCTCGCCCACGCACTTCCCTTAACGCCATCCGGTCCCGGGGCGATATTGCGCGAGCATGCCTTTTTAAGCGCAGCTCGAACCTCGTCCGCCGTGACCGCCCACCGTTCGTCCCACCGACAGCCGCTCTGGGCCCTCGGAGCGCATCCATCACCCCTCGGGAAGAGGGCATCAAGGAGGCTCCTGAGGGTATTCTCCTCCAGCGTCTCCGTCAACCCTCTTTGGGAGCTTCGCAGTTTGCCCAGCACCAATTTGTAAGAGAGACCCCATGGATCCGCTTCCACGGAGCTGATGAGGTCTCTCCACGCCTTGGCCTTGGCCGCTTTTATGCCGTCTCGGAGCACCCTCTTGGCGGCCCGATACTCGGCCTCTTTTTCCTGACGGTCATCAGCTGTCCGTCTTCCCCTAGCGAGGCGCCTCCTCGCCGCTATGCAAGACCTGCGTATATCGGCCAGCTCCTCGCTCCACCAGTATGTCGCTTTCCTGGAGCGATTCCCCGTGCGAGCTCTCGGCGCGGCTGCGTCGCAGGCCTGCGTCATGGCACGCTCGATCCATCCCGCAAGGCCCTCTGGCGTCGTATAGTCCCCTCCAGTTGGTCCCCAGGAAAGGGTGAGGGACAGAGCATCTGTCAGATGTTCCGGACTAAACTTCGACCAGTTCCAGCGCATGTGGCCCTTTCTACCCCTGTGCTCTGCGCATCTAGGGGTACCGACCTCGTACGAGATGTACCGGTGGTCGGATAGTGTTTCTGTCTCCTCCAACACCCGCCACCCCTTGATCACGGGTACAAGATTAACTGACGACCACGTCAGGTCGACGACGGATGACCCCTGTGCCCTGATGCATGTCGCCGTCCTCCCAGTGTTGTGGAGACGTACACCGCATGATGCCGCCCACTCCTCGAGCAGCTCTCCCCTTCGGTTGGACCCAGACGGGTCCCAGGTCGGCGAGCGGGCATTGAAATCCCCCCCCACCAGTACCCCCCTCCCACTGTTCTCCGCCAGCTGGATCACCCGAGCCAGGTCGTCCAGATGCTCAGTGAACTCTGCTATCAGAATGTTCGGGGATATATACACCGATATGGCAATTATATCCCCGAATTTAGCGGCCACGTACCCTCTTCCCCTTTTGACGAGCGAGCCCCCGCGGACGTTACCCTCTGCCCTCCAGTATATGGCCGCCCGGCCATCGTCACTGCTAAGCCAGGTGGCCACGCTCGGGGTAGTGTACGGCTCGGATACGAGGCACACGTCGATTTCCCTTTCGAGCACTACTTGCTTCAGTAGGTCCTGAGCCCCCCTGCTATGGTTTAGGTTACACTGTATGTACCTGACCATTCTCGCTTGCATTAGTCGCGGGCCTCCGACCCCGTTCGCCGACAGATGTACAACGTCCCGAACCCATCCTGTGGGCGCTGTCTATCCCTTTCCCCTCGCAGACCGCGCATTTGGGGTTGGCCGTGCAATCTCGCGCCTGGTGGCCCTCAGCGCTGCACCTGTAGCACGCGGCCCGGCGCTCTGTCGACGCCTTGCACGTACTCCCTATATGGCCAAAGCCCCAGCACTTGTAGCATTGCCTGGGGCGCGCCTCCAGCAGCTCTACCCTGGCCGTGGTCCAGCCGATCCTCACCTTGCCCTTCGTCGCGACAGCCACAGCTGCCCTCAGGGGGCACTGTGCCCACGCGCTGTATAGTCCATTCGGTGTCCTTCTCGGAACACCTACACGGACCTCCTCCACTTTACAGCCACCCTGCTCGGCTAGGGTGCGAGCCAGTTCCTCGGCGGACACTGAGTCATCCAAGCCCAGGACTCTCAGTTCGCCCTTGATAACCGGCCTTGTCACTGAGACTGCGTTGCCGTATTTATCGAGGATTACTTTGGTAAGCTGCGCCGCTAGAGCGTCCGCCTTCCTCGCATTCTCGGGGCCAGGAATCTCAATGAGAACCCCCCCGTTAGCTGCCCGCCGCACCCTCGTCTCCTCTATACCCAGCTCCGCAAGTTTTATTTTCTCGCGTGCGAACTTGAGTACTTCCGCATACGGGGTGTTCTCCCCTCTGCTTTTGATAGCAACGGCTGCTGTCCTCGGTGCTCTGCGGCGAGCCACCGTGGGTCTGTCCTCCCCGGTACGCCGCAGGGCCCCTGTTGGGGCAGTCTGCGTGGTTTCCACTGCTGCCCCACTCGGCACTCCCTCCCCAAGGCGCTTTCCTTTTCTCTTCATCTTCGTTCTCCAGCCCCCCCTATCGTTCTCTGCATCGGCGCCGTCATCGACTTCCATCGGAGTGTCGGTCGCGCCCCGGTTACCCGAGGACCTCTGCACTTTCTCCGTGGTGGCCTCCGTGCCGCGAGGTTGCGCCGTACCCTTACCAAGAGGGTCTTGGTCAGCTGCTCCGCTCTTGCTCGAGGCATCGAGGAGCAGGAGGGATATCCTGCCCACCTCCTCTCGCACCTGTTTCAGGGCCGCGGACTGCCTGGCCATCTCCTCATCCCTGACCCTGTCACTGTCCGGGATGAGTCGAAGTTCGGATCCCGTTAGGCGAAGTTCGAACTCCGAAGCACCCGCTGATGTCGCCGTCGTCGGCCCCTCATTGGCCTCCACCTCGCTCCTCCTAGTGGCCGCTCCCAGGTCAAGCACCGTCGTCGTTTGGGCGGCTTCCGACCGTCGCTCGCCGGCTCTCGCCACAGGGCCCCTGCTGGCAACCTGTGCGTATGAGCTTGTCGCCCGGTTCGCTATTTCCGTCTGAGGCCTCTCTCGGCCTTCTCGATTTTTTTCGAGTTCCCGTTGGAGCTCGTCCCTTTCCCTACGGGTATTACGCAACTGAGCCTCTAGGTCCGTGTTGCGCGCCTGCAGGAGAGCGGGGTCACCTGCTGCCTCCGCTTTCACGGTAAGGGTAAGCAGGGCCTCCTTCGCCAAGCCCACCTTTTTCTTCATTTCTCCACTCAGTCTGCCCTGCATGGATTTGCATCTCATCCTTATGGCGTCTATGTCCTCGAGCCACTCCATTAGCTGTGCCCCGAGGTCCGATGCTGACATGAGCCTGTATTCCACAGGGCCTGCCCCCTGCGGGATTTTCTTTGGGGACCTAGCCGTGGCTCTGGCCTTCCTTTTTCCCACTGAAGGGTTCTTTGTTGGCCGCAGGTTCGAGCCCTGCGCGCTCCACTCTGACCCAGACTCCCCTGCTTCGGAGTCCTCTTCCAGGTAAGTTCCCTTGACAATAGCTGTGCACCTCTTTTTGCGCTTCGGGCGAGCTCCCAGAAGCGTAAGTGCTGCCTCCTCCTCACCTGAGGGGCTGGCCGTTCCCTTCCCCTCCCCCTCGGTAGTCGCAGTTTGATGCCGCGGTATCTCTGTCCCTTCTACCTCGAGTCTGCGCGGGAGGAAGAGCTCTCCGTCCGAGAGTGCAGCGTTCTCGGGCGGCGTTAGCTCGTCCCCCTTTCGTTTGTTACCCTGCTGCTGCTGGTATCGCGTGGGTGTCTCCTCGGGCACCACCTGTGGCGGTACGTTGATTCCCCCCGCAGTCTCCGCCAAAACGTTGGGTGCAAGTAAATGCCCTGGCGTACCCCCCGGCACCGTGTTTTCGAGAGGGGGCCAGCTAATGCCCCGCACAAGTGCCTGTTCTCGCGCGCGCGCGCCCCTGCCCCTCGCGTGCCCTCGCGAGCCCTTGCTATCCAGGTGCTCTTGCACCTCTCCTTGCTTCACCCTCTGCCTACTCGATGTTAAATTGTCCATATTGAATTGATTGTTTGATTACGACGGTTCGGCCATCATGGCAGCCACACCGCGGTGTGGCATCTTTCCCCGCCGGAAAAAATCCTATCCCCTCGCATGGAAGCCGCTGTCGGTTTATCGGGTGGTCTGCCCTATCCATGCGAACCCCCCATCCCTAGCTCTTTCCAGTCGCCCGGCCGGGGATTCCCCTGCTAATCCGAGACAGGGTAGACCACCGGCCGAGTAAGACCTTGCCGGATTTGCCCTACCGGACATCGGGTATGAGGAAATACTGACCAGGTAATCCTCCACGCATGCGCCCGGGGCACCAGGTTTGACTCCCAGATTGGCTCCAGTCAGCTGCAGGGAGCGGTTCTCCCACTTTGAACATGTGGTTTCCTGGGACCTTCGCCAGGGAACCGAGGTTCCGTGGACTAACGTTTACCCGTAGTACGCCACAGAGGTCCGGTAAAGGTACTGACTTCACCCGCAGCCCCGGTCGGTCGGCAACTACTCCTTCCTTGGTTAGTCTCTGAGAAATCGCCCGAGGAGCCCCAACCGCATCCCATGTACGCATCGCCCATTCAAATCACCATTCATACACCCAGCCCCAAGAGGCTGAGCCGACTGTTCTTAGTGGACGCTCGTCTAGAGTCACTTCCGCCACAAGGTTTTGAAGCCCCGGGGCGTCGGATCCCCAAGATTCATCGCGGCCGTCAAGCCCCTACACCACGACAAGGTGACAGCCGACGTAGGAGAAGGCAAACCTCCCCCTTTGCATTTTGTGCGAAAATTTTCGCGATTTTGATAAGTGTTGGAAAAGACTCTTTCAGGCACTATTCCGACGTTCTTTTGCAAGAGAAATTAATCGGGCGCAGTCTCGATACGTTGCGATCAACGCATCAAAACTTACAGCCGGAAAAGTAAGAATTTTGCTCGCTATTTCTTTCCTGTTAATCGCTCTTTTCGCTGTGTTTTCTGAGTTCCTGGGGGTCCACTTGGTGAGAAAAGAATCATTCCAAGAGAATCTGAGACTGAAAATTTTCTTGTCCAAAACTAAAGAAATAGTAAGGCATTTGCATTTTTTTCGGAAATTCTCGCGATTTTGACAAGTGCTGAAATAGGTTTTCTCATACTCTATTGCAAAGTACATTTGCAAGAAAAATCGATTGGGCGCAGTCCCAATACGCTGCTATCAACGCATCAAAAGTTACAGTCGAAAAATGAAGAATCTTGCTTGCCATTTCCTTTCTGCTAATCACACGCTCTTTTCGCTGCGTTTTCTGAGTTCCTGGGGGTCCACTTGGTGAGAAAAGAATCATTCCAAGAGAATCTGAGACTGAAAACTTTCTTGTACAAAACTAAAGAAATAGTAAGGCATTTGCATTTTTGTCGGAAATTTTCGCGATTTCGACAAGTGCTGGAATAGGTTTTCTCATACTCTGTTGCAAAGTTCATTTGCAAGAGAAATCGATTGGGCGCAGTCCCAATACGCTACTATCAACGCATCAAAAGTTACAGCCGAAAAATGAAAAATCTTGCTTGCCATTTCTCTTCTGCTAATCACACGCTCTTTTCGCTGCGTTTTCTTAGTTCCTGGGCGTGCAATTAGTTAGGAAATGGTCATTTAAATCGAATCTTTCCGGCTCACAAACTGAAGAAAAAGTAAGGCTGACTCCGTCGTATTTTTGGCGAAAATTATATCGATTTTGTTAAGTGCTGGAATAAGTTCTTTCATGCACTATTTCGACGTAATTTCGCTGGAGAAGCCGATTGGGCGCAGTCCTAATACGCTGCGATCAACGCTGTGACAGGAAAATAAAACTCTTCACCGACGTCAAAACTCGAATTGACTACTAGAGAACTCAATCAACCCCCGAATCCTGATAATCGTCACTAACTCTGTAGGTAGAAAATTAGTAAAAACATAATCGTCATCTGTATTGTCAACTTATAGATTAGACCAAGTATCACGCTTCACGAGGAAAGACTCACACTGTGTTTGACCGCGAAATAAGCACCCCTGCCTGCATACGTTGTAGCAGGCCGGCAGCAAAGCGAAGACGCGAGATCAGCGCAGACTAGCTGCGAAGAATAAACACACTTCAGTTGTGAGTAGTCCTCGAGGAATCTCGGCCATATTAGGTTCGTTCCTGTCAAATTCAATATTATATTAACTGTTTCGTGTAATAGTTACTTCGACCATCTGTTGTCGATTTAACCAAGTTCGCTAATTGAGAAAGATAACTTGGTCCAGGATATCGTCAAGTAGTAAGTAAATAAATTCATATATCTTCGCCTATACGCTTTTCTATTGTCTTGCAATTACCTTTGGTCCTCCACGTATCCTCCTTGTGTTGTCTCTTCTATTTCAATAATCGAGCTAGCCGAATTCCTTATTTAATTATTTATTCATTGATGGTAAATTTATAGAAGGAAATTTAGGTATTGGTTCCTCAAACCAATTGGCGCCCAACGAATTTATAGAATAATTAACTAATAAGCCTAGAGCCCTGTCAGCCGACGGACCACGGCCGCAGCAGGTGGTGTGTATTTTTGTTTAATATTCGTCAAATTGTCTTTGCGACACGTACGCATTTGGCGCCCAACGTAGGGCACGCGTGGAAATAAATATTAAATTGTACATAAAGTAAATTATCAAATAATAGAAAGTAAAATTTTAAACAACGAATATGTTATTCGAGAAAGTTCGACTAACGTAGACTGTAGCGAGTGTACAGTCGCATTTTTACCCTCTGTCGTGAACTTGAAACGGATTAGTTTCTATGGGGCTGCGTAACGCTCGAATTTCGCTCTTTCTTCTTTTGTATTGTCTATATTCAACCACACTCTATCTCTCTCTGTCAAATAGCTTGCTATACTCTACTATATTTCTGTCTTTCTGTACTGAGTAACTGATATTCGTATATCACGCTTACATTGTTTTGTTATTCCTGCTATATAATATTACTAGTATTTATATTGTGTCCATATTATTGTATTATTTCAGTGTATATTATCGCCAGCTTTATTCGGTCTCATGTAAGACTTGATCGCCATTGGTTCCATTATGGAAGGATTTAAATTAAAAATCATTGGAGATATTCAGATAGAACAAAATTCAAATTGAAAATTTCTGAATGAGTTTTGGCGAGATCAAAGAGTGCAATTAGTCAAATTAAAATTTATTACTGGCTATGTTTGTCACAACACCCAAAGGTAAAACCAGGTTGCAAACAAAAACATTAAGTGAAAATTTGTCAAAAAATTCAAACGTACAAAATAGAAATATTCCGCGTAATAAGACGCTCCCTACACCGTTTGGTGAGGATACGGCGAGTGGGGGTATTTCGAGTGAGCCCGTCCAAACGACGCTTGCTGTAGGTGCGGGGACAGAGGAACTTCTCACTACCCAAAGCGCTATTATAAATAACGAATCTTTGAGTGTTCCCTTCACGACTGCTTCGCGAAACTTGCCGGGAAGGGATAGGGGTTCACGACCAGCGACGCCGAGTCTGTATGTTTCACCACGACATTCCCCAATAGAATGAATGTTAAATTCAGTAATTGAAAGAATAGACGCAATTGAGACGGAAAATATGCGAGTCAAGACACTCGAGGGAGAATTAAATGATACGAACGAAAAATGGAATAAATGTGGGACGGGGCCCCTGGCCCTGTAAAGACGTGGTTGAGCGGTCGCCCGGGAGTGAGGACGAGCCTGACGAGAGTTAGTTGATGCCGAACCACGGTGAAAGGGAGACATGGGCTACATTTTTATCGTTCCTTTATATTTCAATAAAGTTAACAATTTTTATTTTCATTTTCTCATAACTCGTCTCGTGTGTTATCGATTCTCCTCACAATCCTCAAACCCTACATATGGGGGGCTCGTCCGCGATTGCGTTGAGATTTCGAGTGGAACTGTGACCACGAAAAGAGTGAGATTGTGGAAAAAGTCGAAACGGTGTGACGTCGTAAAGTCGTCAAGTCAAAAGCAGCTAAATCGGAAAAGGTGTCGATTCAAAACGTCGTCACGTTAAAAATTTTTTGATTCAAAAGTCGTGAGGTGATAAGTCGAAAAGTCGTTGAGTCGGGAATTATAAAGTCGAAAGTCGTTGATTCGAAAAGGTTGAAAAATATTCGAAAAATAGAGTCGCGAGTGATCATCGGTAACAACGTCGCATAATTAACAACAAAGTTGCAAGAAGTGAAAAAAGACGCAATAATGGTGCTGGAAACATCGAAAGAAGGCGCAGAGAACAAAGGAGGTGAAACAGGCAACCAAACAAAGCAAGCGAACTACCCACAACCATCGGGCTCGAGAGAGAGCGACGACGGAACAAAAGGGGGCAAGCAAGATGGAACGAGAACAAAAAAGGCAAAATTTCCCGCGTCCTCAACACCAAAGACAACAGTGATTACGCCCAGAGAACAGTTGGGAAGGTTGGGCTTGTCGACCAAGGGAATTGAAGCCGAACACATGAGTCGATTGAGACGACATGAAGAAAAAGATGATACAGACGAGGGAGGCGATGCGAACAAAGAAGTCGATAAAGAAGGTAATGGAGATACCGATGGAAATGAAGTCGATAAAGAAGACGAGATCGATAAAGAAGGAAGTGACGTGACATTGGACTCATCTCGCCACGAGGAGACCTCGGAAGAAGAAGGAGAAGCAGCACGTGGCGTCGAGAGAAACGACGCACGTACGCGAAGGAGAAGGACAGTCCGCATGGAGAGACGCGAGCGCAACATGCCGAGTTTATTTACGATAAAAGACGTCGAGGGAAGTATCTCTCATTTTTCCGGTGACGATAAGTTGCAAGTCAAAAAGTGGATAGACGAATTTGAGGACATGTCAGGGTTGTTACAATGGGACAATTTGCAGAGAGCGATTTACGCGAAACGATTGTTAAAAGGTTCCGCGAAACAATATATCGCTTTACAAAAAGAACTGACAACGTGGAAGTCGATGAAGAAAAGTCTTTTGAAAGAGTTCGAAAACAAAGTGAACAGCGCCATGGTGCATTTACAGCTGTCAAAAAGGAAGAGACAGGCGAACGAAACGCCGAGACAGGATGTTTACGCCATGAATACGATCGCAAGTCAAGGCGACGTCGAGAAAGAAGCCGTGATGCAGTACGTCATCGACGGCATACAAGACGACGAGGCGGCGAAGTCAATTTTGTACAGTGCGTGTAATATTAGCGAGCTCAGAAAAAATCTCGAGTGATACGACCGGATAAAAAAAAAACCGATGGTAAGACGCAGAAAAACAAATCAAAAGTAGTGACGAAAGACAATAAAAGTGACAAACCGAAAGGCGAGAAAGCGGCAAGATGCTTCGGGTGCGGTTCGAACGAGCATCTCGCGCGTAACTGTCCAAAAAAAGACGAAGGACCAAAATGTTTTAAGTGCAATAAGTTCGGGCATATCGCGGCGAAGTGTGACGGACGCGAAAAAACGACGGACGGTAACGTAAGGTCGGTGAATGTAGTGACTCGCTCGTCAACGGACGACGAGATCACGGTCGAGTTAGACAATGTGAAAATACAGGCGATGATAGACACCGGTACGGACTATACGTTGTTACGACGCAGTGAATACCAGAAAATAGGCAGTCCGCCGCTGCGAGAGACCTTGAACACGTTCGAAGGATTCGGAAGTACGCGAGTGAAGTTGGACGGAGTTTTTCGTGCTACGGTGACGATACAAGGAGAAGACTACGATGGAGACATCTTTGTTATCCCAGATTACGCTATGAGTCACCTCATGCTGGTGGGGAAAAAGATCACGAGACAAATGAAAGTGGTGATACGAGGAGGGTTAATCACAATCACAAAGTTGCATACAAACAAAAGTCGAGACGACGGACTCGAACGAAAGGAAATTGCAGCAGAAGAGACGGACGACGTATTTCGCGAGCTGAGGTTAGTGAATCTCATCGAGACTAGGTCAGTTGATGTTAACGATCGATATCGTGAAGAAATTGAGGAGATCATCGAAGGTCACGCGCCGAAAGAAGAGGTCGTGACGGACGTCGAGACAAAGATCGTGCTCCAGGATGACACGCCGGTTCGTTTGAGACCTCGACAACTTGCTGTAAAAGAAAAAATCATCCTCGACAAACAAATCGACGAATGGTTGAAAGAAGGGGTTATTCAGCCGAGCAAGAGTAAATATTCGAGTCCAGTCGTGATTGTACAGAAGAAGAACAACGAATATCGAGTGTGTGTCGATTATCGTCAATTAAACAAGAAGATAGCGCGGGATCGTTTCCCGATGCCACTTATTGACGATCGGATCGATGCTCTCGCAGACGCAAGGGTGTTTTCAGTGCTCGATTTGAAGAACGGGTTCTTCCATGTTCCCGTTACACTGGAAAGCCGAAAGTACACATCGTTCGTTACACCAGACGGACAATACAAATTCGTAAAAACACCGTTTGGATTGTGTAAGAGTCCAACATCTTTTTTACGATTCATCGACGAAGTATTTCGGGATTTAATCCGGCGAAATATTGTTTGCACGTACTTTGATGATTTAATTGTGCCGAGCAAAGATGAAGACGAGGCCCTGGCCAATCTGAAAGAGACGCTGAAAGTTGCGGCAGAGAAGAGGTTATCCATCAACTGGAAAAAGTGCGCGTTCCTAAAGCGTCGCGTGGAGTATCTTGGACATATCATCGCTGGAGGGACCGTCAGTCCTTCGCCGTCCAAAGTCAAAGCAGTCAAGAGTTTTCCGAAGCCTACGTCGAAGAAAGCAGTACAGAGTTTTCTCTGTCTGACCGGTTATTTCCGGAAATTCGTCCGTGATCACTCAAAGATCGCAAAACCGTTGTCAGAGCTGTTAAAAATCAATCAAAGATTCCGCTTTGGGGCTGATAAAGAAGAAGCGTTCGAACGATTGAAACAGCTGTTGGTTAGTGAACCGATACTACGAATTTATCGACCGGATGCGACGACGGAGTTACATACTGATGCAAGTAAAGAAGGTTATGGGGCTGCACTGCTCCAAAAGGGCGAAGAAGACGACCATTTCTACGTCGTGTATTTTACAAGTCGTAAGACGTCGGACGCAAAGAAGAAGCGACATTCATATGAGCTCGAAGCCTTGGCGGTAATACACGCGGTCAAAAAATTCCGAGTGTATTTGCTCGGAATAAAATTCAAGTTGGTTACGGACTGCTCAGCGCTTCAAAAAACATTGAGTAAGATTGACATTTCACCGAAGGTCGCGAGGTGGGCCCTGATGTTGGAGGAATTCGAATACGAGGTGGAACACCGCGTGGGAACTCGTCTCAAGCACGTCGACGCGTTGAGCCGATATCCTGTGATGACCGTCCAAGACCGGATCACGCCGGTGATACGAAAGGAGCAAGATAACGAAGAAAGATTGCACGTAATCAAGAAGGTTCTCGAGACGGAGCCGTACGAAGACTATTCATGCGAGAATGGGATCTTGATGAAACGAGTGTGAGACAGAAGTGTCGTGGTGCTTCCGACGAGCATGCACCAAGAAATAATTCGAAAGACACACGAAAATGGGCATTTCGGGGTCAAAAAGATGCTCGAGAGCATCAAATCGGAGTATTATATTCCCAATTTGAAGGAAAAACTCGACAAATACGTCAGCTGTTGTGTGCAGTGCATCCTGGCTGAAGGGAAGCGAGGAAAGAAGGCAGGAAAGCTGCAGACGATACCGAAGGGTGACGTCCCGCTTTCAACGTACCATATGGACCATCTGGGGCCGATGACAGTGACGTCGAAAATGTATAAATATCTGTTCGTGGTAGTCGATGGGTTCTCCAAATTCATTTGGATCTATCCGACGAAGACGACAAGAACAAGCGAGGTCTTGGATCGATTAAAGACTCAACAGAAGGTGTTCGGAAACCCGAAACGGATCGTTAGTGATCGGGGGACGGCATTCACGTCGGCGGAGTTCAAGAAGTACTGCATCGGAGAGAATATCGAACACGTTCTAATAACAACGGGTGTGCCGAGAGGGAACGAACAAGTCGAAAGAATAAATCGAATAATTATTCCGATCTTAACGAAGTTGGCGTACGAGAGTCCGGATCGATGGTATCGACACGTTGACCAAGTCGAGTGTGCCATCAACAGTACGTTTCAGCGGGGCGTGGGCTTGAGCCCATTCGAAGTACTCTTTGGGGTGAAAATGAGGCAAAAAGAAAGCGTCGAAATACTCGATTTAATCGAAAAGGAGGCGGTATCGCAATTTGACGAAGAACGAGAGGCATTGCGAGTGCTTGCATAACAAAACATTGGTAAAATCCAAGAAGAAAACCGAAGGACGCACGATCGAGGTTGCAAGCCAGCAACAAAATATCGCGTAGGTGACCTGATTGCGGTCAAACGGACGCAATTCGGTCCGGGGTTCAAATTGAGGGACACATATTTGCGGCCCTACAAGGTGACACGAGTCAAGGGACACGATCGATACGAGATGATCCGACAGACCGAGGGTGAAGGTCCTCGTATCACCACATCGTCAGCAGATCAAATGAAACCGTACGAGGTTTATTCTCCGGAGGCCGGAGAATTGCAGGAAAGGCCGAATGTGGGACGGGGCCCCTGGCCCGGTAAAGACGTGGTTGAGCGGTCGCCCGAGAGTGGGGACGATCCTGACGAGAGTTAGTTGATGCCGAACCACGGTGAAAGGGAGACACGGGCTATATTTTTGTCGTTCCTTTGTATTTCAATAAAGTTAACAATTTTATTTTCATTTTCTCGTAACTCGTCTCGTGTGTTATCGATTCTCCTCACAATCCTCAAACCCTCCATATATATATATATATATATATATCAAAATAAAACATAAATAATAAATTTATTTATCATTCTCATATCAGATAAGAATACATTTAATTATAATTGATAAGTATATATATATAAATTATACATTATTATAATTAAATATCAATGCAGGTTAATAAATTGAATAATTCAATGATGAGAAGAAAAAATGATTTGAATAAATTGTTTTTCTCAAATTGATGGATGATTCATTGAATTCATTTTCAGAAATCAAGAATTTGAAATTAAATAATCAATTATTCGTCTATCTGTGTGATTCCTTTAAACTTTTGAATAAGTTCTACTTCATTGTACAAATGTTCCAAATTACAATACATAAAGCACATTAAATGGCATTTTTTTAGAGGATAATATTTTGATTTTGATTTATATTTCAACACATAATCAAAAAATATATAGGATTTTATTAGTAATTATATTTATTTTTGAAAACTTCAATTATGTGAAATATTTTTTTTCCGTTTGTCTTTTTTTAAAAGTGAATTTAAAATTATGATATATATGTATGTATATATATTGAGGTCAAACATAAATAATAAATCTATTTATCATCCTCCTATTCAATAAAATAGATTTTGATTGGAATTTATAAATATATATATAAATTATACAATAATTTAAATAAAGGTAATCAATTTGAATGATTGATTATTAAAAAAAAAAATTATGAAAATAAAATTTTTTTCTTGAATTAATGGTTAATTATTTTCGAAAATTAACAACATGGAATTAAATAGTTAATTATTCATCTATCTCTGTGTTTTCTTTCAACTTTCTAATAAGTTCCAATTCATTGTATGAATGTTCCAAATTACAATACATAAAGCACTTTGAATGAAATTTTTTTGATGGATATCATTTTCATTCTGATTATTATGTGAGCAAATAATCAAAAAATATATAGGATTTATCAATAATCATATTTATTTTTGAAAAATTTAATCAGTGTAAAATATTTTTTTCTTCATTGAATTTCTCTTCTTTTAATAGTTAATTGAAAATTATAATACATATATATATTGTAACGTGGCAGTTCGCTTAGGCCTGCCCGTTACAAGAGACTCCCTGAACCCTGGGCGAGATCCCGGAATCAGGGTCTAGAAAATCGAGTCGCGGAATAATCTTAAAGAGCGCCAGAACTGGAGTCACGCACCCGAGCTTCGACAGGGACGAAATAGAGCATTGCGACCCAGATATTTCAGGCTTTTGTTTTTATTTTTTTTTCGAGTGTACCGGCTACCCTCCAGCGACCAACTCCGACGCCGAACATCTTTCGAGGCAAGGCGGAACCACTAAGATCTCGCGGGAAGGACACCGAGGCTGCGGAGGGGGAGGCAACGTAGATCCCTGCAGCGCGGGAATCCAAGGCGGACGCGATTCCCGCTGGCGGCCGGCGCGCCGCAGCCTCCCCGCTCACCCCGCTTACGCCCAACCAAGGCAACCGCGAGGTACCAGCTAGCGACGAGGGAGCACCACCCCGCCCAACCCCAGGACTACGTAGAGCTGCGCAGGAGACGACATCGCGATCTAGCCTTAAGTTCTGCGCCGCGTAGAGACGACAGGTGCGCGGCAAGTTGCGCAATCCCCAAAATCGATGACCGATCGATTGTTGCGCATTCTTAGGGTGATGACGTCACGAAAAATTAGCGCGACGAGATCGGCGTTGCGACCATCCGAGCTCACTCTAGTTCTGGCAAGGAAACAAGGCAGTCGTTTTTTTTTCTTTTGCGTTAGAGTTGCGGTTGCTTGGTGCCCGTTGAGAGATTTTTTTTTCGTTGCGAGGAAGACGATGAGCCGTCACGAGGGAGTTGGCAGTTTTGTGCAGTGGATGTGGAGCGGTAAGCGTTGTTAACATTCTCGCGATCGAATTTCGAGGGTAATTGAGTAAAGGCTGATCCGATAAAGGATAGCCGTTTTGTAGTTTGCGTGTCGAAAAGTACTCGAAATTCGTTTGCCGATTCTTTTGCTTGGTAACCGTAGCCTGAGTTACGCGCAAGGGAGTAGCGTTAATTACGGGGGATCCATGAAATCGAGTCGAGCCACGGGTTGAGCCGAGACGTTATTGTCTCGAGTTTGAGTGTGACCGAAGTCCGTTACACGGGGTCATTTCACTTCGTCCGGTACATCCTCCATTCTCGTGTAGGTCGCGAGCAGTCACGGGGAGCATTCGAATCCGCGACTGCGTCCCGCCGTTGCCGAGAAAGTGAAGCTCGGGTGCGCGCTGATAAAAATACGCGCTTTTAGAGGAGGATCGCGGGTGTCGCGACGAGCCTCGCCTTAGTTTCGTTATTTTTTTTTTTCTTTCTTTTGTTTGCATTACCAGTTAATATTAAGTTGGCGATCAGCGCCATTTTGTAAAGGACGTTCGCGAGCAGAGCATCGAGTACGATTTTGTTGTTGGTTTTTACGAAATAGGGTATTGTTAAGACGGCGACTAGCGCACGTAGGCCGTAGAGGTCTCCTAGATTTATTCATTTTTTTTATTTTTTTTATTATTTGGTTTGTTTCTTCCTTCCTTATCGAGGTTAGATAGAATTTAACATTGTATTTGGAATCGCGAAGGACGACTTGCGTAGTCGTATTATCCTTCTTTTTATTTTTATTTTTATTTCTTTTTGTTCTTGTAATATCGCTAATGAGAAATATACCATTGTAATTTTATAGTAATTTGGCCACAGCACGCGTTGGCTTACTTGTGTTGCAATTCTCTCTACCCGAAAATCACCCCTCCCCTCTCCGCGGTACTGAGCTACCGAGCATATGGTCGCGGTATATCGTATTACCGATTTCGAGGCGTGTTGACCACGCCAGGCGCCCAACAAATTTCGCGATATTGTTTCAGATCCAGGATACCTCGCCGGACGCCAAATTATTGTGCACGCGGTAAGTTCCCGGTTATTTGCTCCGAGTAACCGAGGTGCAGAAAAATCCACGTCACAATATATATATATATATATATATATATACCAGGTGTCCCATTTTAAAGTACCACCTGATTTATTTCGAAAAAGACTGCTCTGATCGAAAATTGACTTAAGTGAAACTTCTAGGTTTCGAAAGGGGACGTTAGAAAAAAAAATTGTTTCCAGTCTCAAATTCAAAATAGCGGCGCTACGATGGCAGACATGTTTTTTTTAAACGGGAACATGACTTTTTTCTTTTACCGAAAAATTTATCACATCAAAACTAACAACTTTTGCATGACCGTTTTTCGGATGAAGTCGGTAATTTTTGAGTTACAACGCAATTTTTGACTATTTCAGCGCTATCCAGGATGTACTACGAGGAGGTAAAGTCTTAACATCCCATGTGTAAATGTGTGTGTGTGCGTATGTGTGTGTGTGTTCATGTGTGTACAAAACACTCGCAAGGATCAAGTCTCTGCGGCTCGTCACTTCCGCAGTATTGTTGGACTCCAAACCCTCCTTGTAGTGTGCGTGTGTGTGTGTGTGTGTGTGCATTCTTGCATGCGCGCAAAACTTTGAACCCTTCCTAAAGGTGTTCGAATATCCCACCATTCATGTTCAAACATGCCTGAGCCCTTCTCTCAAAACCGTCAACTGTTCTTAGCAGAACTTCTCTTGGGATCACTCGGCAGGCTGCTCTGATTGTTCTCATCATATTCTCTCGCGTTCTTACCTCCTCGTGGTACATCCTAGATAGCGCTGAAATAGTCAAAAATTGCATTGTAACTCAAAAATTACGGACTTAACCCGAAAAACGGACATGCAAAAGTTGTTAGTTTTGACGTGATGAATTTTTTGGTAGAAGAAAAAAGTCATGTTCCCATTTAAAAAAAACATGTCTGCCATCGTAGCGCCGCCATTTAGAATTTGAGACTGAAACCAATTTTTTTTTCGAACGTCCCCCTTTGAACCCTAGAAGTTTCACTTGAGTCAATTTTCGATCAGAGCAGTCTTTTTCGAGATAAATCAGGTGGTACTTTAAAATGGGACACCTGGTATATATACATATGTGTGTGTGTAAACAAATATGACGAGGCCTATATTCACCGCATCATATTTCTTCCTCACTCCCAAATTTGAAATTTCACCGCACAACAATGAGCGCCCTTGGAAGCTTCACGGTCAACAGCACATGCGCGTGAACATGAGCGAATACAGACGATAGAATGCCGAGAGCATGTAATAGATCAGTACATAAGCTATTATCAGCGTAATCACACGTAGAAACGGCAGAACAAGAGGAAAATAAGCTGTAAATGTCGTTTCTCCATTTACAGGTAATATTATTTTTATTCAACTTAAAATATAAGTACGTAATGTAAAAAAAACCTAATTTAATGTCGTAGTATACGAACCAATAAACTCCATTTACAGAGAAATTCATCGCAGCTTCGATAAGGTAAAAAAAAGGAACATTATAAAACGACATTTTTGCTTGGACAAAAAACAGGAAAAAAAAGAATGCAAAAACTGAAATTTGAATTTACTGTCAAGTCTTCGACGGAAGATCCGAAAGCAAATATAATCGCCACAACCTCAATAACTACACCCGAAGATCGCTGCTTCATACTCCAGGACCAGCTTCAACCGATGAGACATCATGCGAAACTTACAACTACGGCGGGTTATCAGAAAATAAAAGCACACTACAAAAAAGAGGACAAGTGGGAAGAGTATGGATTAGTTTGGCCGATGATATACTACAACAGTATAAGGATGAAGATGGGAACATAATATGCAACGACTACTTACTTGAAGAAATGTCAACAACGCAAGACACTACACCCACAGCAAACATCACAGAAGAGACATTACCAAGAATTTTGGAAAAATTTACCGAAAAGAAAACTGAAGATAAACCCCAAGTTTATGCAAACCGTAATTTAAAAAAGGTATCAGAAAAATTTGTAATTGAAAAATCAACAGGCAGAAATTTAAATGTGCCCCGGTGAATGGATATTTTTGAAAATGAATGTTCTCGATTAGGTGTAGAAAGAGATATTGAAAAAATCGAGATCTTTAGACTGTTTCTAGAAGATTCATGCATTGACCGGTATGGGTCAATGCTTATAAAATATACATTAGTTTCAGAGTGGAAAACATGGAGACAAAATTTCTGTGAAACTTACGCCACTAAAGGGTGGACTGGGATTAGATATGCAATATCTTACAAATATATAAAGCGTTCGCTATTAGAATATGCTTTAAAAAAAGAAAGACTTTTATTAGAAACAAACAAGTCAATAGATACGCCTACCTTAATTGATCTTATTGCTGTAGGGTTACCAAATTTTGTATCTGATAGAATAGATAGAGAAAAGTTAAATCAGATCGAAGATATATTCGATCAAATCGGAGATCAGAGGACTAGAGCATCTGGTGAATAAAAAAAATTCAGAAAAAAAGAGTACTACAAATATTGAAAACGAAAGTAAAGCGAAAAATAGTGACCATAAACCATGTTCGATTTGCGAGAAAAAAAATAAGAGCAATCACTACCACCCAGAATCTTTATGCTGGTTCAGGAACAAAGCCGACGGTCAACAAAACAAAGAATACATAAGGCATGTAAATAACTCTGAGTTAGAAATAGAATTAAATACCAAAGATCCAAAAAACTCATAGTGCCACCATTAATCAAAATCAAAGTATTGCTAAATAATGCGTTACAAATCCAAGGAATTTACGATTCCGGCTCGAACGTTTCTTTAATCAATCCAAAGCTATTCCATTTATAACAAAAGAAACTTCATAACTCGCATAACGCACATTTAAAAACGATTAATGGTGTAAGAAAAGCAACCGGCATGATAACTCTAGAAGCTAAAATTTTTGATAACGAAAAAGAAATTGATGTATTCATGATAGATAACGAACATTTTGAACACTATCTTTTAATCGGACTAGAATGTAAAAAAATTTCCAATTAACACAAAACGAAAATTTAGAAATTACACAAAAAGTCCAGGCCATTCCTGAAAATAGACTTGAAAACAAACCTAACATACAAAATACAAATAAAGAAGATATTGAAAACAAAACAAAAAATTACCTATCGAATTTCAATGAACATATAAATACGTCAGCATTCAACATAGTGTGACGTTCTTTGACGTTACGGAAATAAATATGGATCCGTGAGTTTGATAATCAAGCCAAAATCAAAGGCGTACATAAAATGTGAAAAAGCTTCAATTGCAAGATATGTGTTTCTCGTTTTAAGTCTGAAACAAGACTGTTTTTACAATAATGTTGGTTGACGCAGCAACCTTATTCTTTTGAAAGACATAAGAGGTTTATAGAAGTCTTTTATCTATGACGACTACTGGATCATTAAAAAGGGGGCAAAACGGGTGATTTCACCCTTTGTAACACTACTCCCCCCCGAGGAAAAGAGTCGTCCCGACTCGTTAAAGGTAAAACAATTATAAAAGTGATCAAGCAGTCAGTGCTCAAAGGTGAGTTGGAGCTGTGGCTCTAAAAATTTAAAGACTCCCTTTTTTACTATCTGGCATTTGCCCACAGTCTCAAAGTAAACCACAGAAAACCTTGAGCAGATAGTTGAGCGTTAAATAATTCCAAAAATTTATGTGCCTTGTTTTATAAAGGTAAGTGTTATTAAGTGTTATGTAGCTTCATGAATTCGAAGTTATCAGCAACGGTCCAGATCGATGTCGAAAAGAAATCCAATCCTCTTCATGAAGGATTGTCCGAACGAAACAGGTTCAGGTGAAAACATCGAGGCGGGAACCGGAAATTCCAGGACCAAACAGGATAAAGGCAGATTCCTTTTTTGAAAATTCACACAGGAAACAGGGAAATAGATGGGTGACTGATCCTAGTCTTCTATAGAAACAGCACACCCTAGAGTTTTGGAAGGACAAATGTGAGTGATGGTATAACAATTCAAATTCACTCAGTGAATTTCGGAAAATACATGAATAAAATAAATTAGATATGTATTAAAAAGAAAAGAAACGATCTTATCTGAATCATTTGCGTGTATTTCTTCAAAATAAGGCCACCATTCGTCCTCAGGAATCGGGAAAGATTGGAAGGAAAATGCGTGAGTCAAGTACCCTGAAAAAGTGCTCACAAAAACTGACACTTAAGGTTAATAAAATGTGAAAATCAAGCAATCGCTTATCGACCTCGAAAAATAATCGTGGCTCTATTCACATTTCAAAAGAAACCAAAGCCTATCCGACACAAAACTCGATACCAGAGAAGAAGGTTCTAGAAAGAAACAACCGAAGAAAACAAATTTTGAGACGATTAACAACCCAGAAATAACAAATCATTATCGAGTTATCTGTATTAGAAGAAACATGTCGCAAATTCATAATTCAATCAATGCCGGAATTTTGGCTGAAACTTTTGGTTTTTCAAGTTTCAAAAACTTATCGGAGGAAGAGTTGGAGAATAAATTTCAAGAAAAATGGAAACAGTTTTCCTGCGGTTTTTTTGAGGGAAAAATCGAAAAAGGAAAAATTGTTTTCCTCTGCTCGTCATGTTTCACCCACAGGTAAATGAAAAACAAACACAAGAAACGACCCCTCCTTATCAATTAATTTTTTTTTTAAACTTCTAGATCTTTGAAAACTCCAGTCCCAAACATCTGCGTGGTGAAGTAGAACTTCATGCGACCTTTTTCAAGGATAACACCTCTTGTAGAGATTGCAAAGAAAGTTTAATCTTTATTAAAAAACAAACCGAAGGTTGTCCGGAATGCAAGGCTGTGAAAGCTGAATTAAAAACAATTATTGAAATTGCATTTTATTTCTCAATCATTTAGTTTACTGTTTAAATATTCATGTGAATGTGTATATTTGATTTAATAAATTTTTCTGAATAAAAATTGATTTTAATGGTTCAACTTTGTCCGTGTGTCATTGCAAGATAGAAGCTAGAATAAACTTTATCGGCTGTGGATTCCGCATCGATAACCAAAACAAGAGCCGATAAAGAAGAAAAGGTTTGTTTTACTAGCTAATATTCATGAACCTCATGAATAGTTCTGAGTAGCTCTGAAGAAATGCTCGATTTCTCCTCACGAGAACGGGAACTAACTCAAGCAAAAAAAGTTTCTGGGGAAACTTCCAAATAAACTATCAAATCTACTCTGAGCTCAGACGAACGAATGAGAAGATCAAAATTTTTCATCAATAAATGAGATTCGAAATCGCGAAAATTACCTAAGCTTCGACGAGCTTCTACGAAACAATTGCTTCTGAATATCGATGTTTCCATCACCTTTACAGGCAATGAAGTCGTCTGAAGATGTCAATCTAACAAAACCATTTCAGCGAAATGCTGAAAACAATAGCAATAACGATCTGGGTCCTGATACATCAAATCTAAGAGATTAATTCCAGCTACGTCTCGATATTCCTCAAGAGGTTCTAAAAGTGTACAGACCTGGCGATCTGCTAAAAACCTCTTGGTGAAAGTTGTTTTTCCGCATCCGATATTCCCTTCAATAATGATCGTAGGCGGTCGCGTTTTATTCAAATGAATTCCAAAAGGCAGATTTTTCTCCCAATCGATGACCGACTGTAAAGAAGGTCAAGTCGATCTCAGTCGTCAAGGGTATACGTTTGAAGATCTAACCTCGAAAGATGTTCCTGGTCTTGAAGAGACTGTTCCAGGTTGATCTTCTTCAAATGGAGCAAAACGATTCAAGTGAATCACTTTCTCACGCGAATGAAGAGATCTTCGGATTCTATAAACAACATCATTTATCCGGTTAACCACTAAGTAAGGGCCTTCCCAATTTCTTTGTAGTTTTGGACATCGTCCCTTCTGTCTCCGGGGTTGGAACAACCAGACAGAATCTCCAGGATTAAATTTCAAATCTCTGGCTCGAATATCACAACGAGTTTTTAATTTGTCTGAAGCCATAGAAATTCTACTCCTAGCGAAGTGATGAATTTCTTCTAAACGTTGTTGTAGTAAAAAGGCATAATCTGTTTGATGCTGTCTTTGCACAGGAACAGGGCCTTTCTCTGAATCTGATGAAAGTCGAAGATTTCTTCCAGTAAGCATGAGGGCCGGCGTCTGCTTCGTCGTCTCAAGAATCGCAGATCTGTAAGAAAAGAGGAAGAAAGGGATCCAGGAGTCCCAGTCTCTCTGATTCTGCTCTACGAAGGATGACAAATACTGTAGCAAGGTTCGATTCAGACGCTCTATCATGCCGTCAGATTGCGGATGCAAAGGAGTCGTACGTGTTTTTCTAACCTCTAAAATCTGAGTAACCTCGTTCATTAAGGTTGACTCAAAATTTCGGCCTTGATCAGTATGAAGTTCTAAAGGAACTCCGTGTCTACAAATAAACTCTTTAACGAATGCCTGTGCTACAGTAAAGGCTTCTTGATTAGGGAGAGGGACCACTTCAGGCCACTTAGTAAAATAATCAGCAATAACCAGAGCATATTTATTTCCAGAATGGGTTATCGGAAGAGGTCCGAGAATGTCCATCGCTATCCTCTCAAATGGAGCTCCCACGTTGTAAATTTGAAGAAAGCTTTTTCCTTTCACTCGAGGTCCTTTCTTTGCCATGCAGATTCGACATCTTCGACACTAATCTTTAATGTCCGTCTGGCAACGGGCCCTAAAGTAGTAGTTGCGAATTCTGCCCAGAGTTTTATTTGAAGCGAAGTGTCCGCCTGCAGGAAAATCATGATAAAGAGCAAGAATCTCCGGAACTCGTGTTCTGGGAACCAAAAGTTGCCACCTGATTTCTTTCAAGTCTGCAGATTCCCATTTTCGGTATAAGATTCCATCAATTGAGCCTATGGGTCAAATAACGACTTAAGTCGACTTAAGTCACTTTTTCAAAGAAGCTGATCTCGGTGTTCTGTATAATCTTCGCTATAAACCCTGTGAATCTTGGATGTTTTCGTCAACTTTTAATGCTGTAGTAACCATAACAAGCGGTGCGCGCACCGCCATTGAGTTAGCCGGCAGTAGCAGCGAAGCGAAGTAGGCTAATCCACGCGCCTCCGCTAAACAGACGCACGTGTTTATCTGCCTGTCTGTTAGATTTCGTGTAAAGCTGCAATATTTTCTGCGCGAAATAATGAACGAATCTACAACAACTACAACAGCATCGACTAGCCCTACTGCTACAGTTACGGGGAAAAAGAGAAAAATTCGACAAGATAGATGGGAACAAAATAGAAAGAAGCTTAAGCGTAACAGTGGTAAAAGTTACGCTTCTCAAAGTGGGAATAAAATACCTCGAAAAAAATTCAGGCACACTACCGACTGCTGCAAGAAAAACTGTTCGTCTTCTTTCGATTATAAACGTCAGCGTGAAATTTTCAAGACTTTCTGGGCAATGGCTGAGAAACCGAGTCAGGACACTTTTTTAATCAGTTGTATACAACGTGAAGAAATCAAATACGTCAAAACCGTAACAAAACGGAAGAACAGATCTTGGTCTTGGAAATATTCTTTCAAAGTAGATGGCCAGGATAAAACTGTCTGTAAAGGATTTTTTCTGTCTCTTCTCCAAATAACTGAATCCAGAATGAAAACGGTGCTCCGATTTTGTAAATCAGGTAAATGTTTATATTATTTTCTTTCTAAATAAATCAATATTTACGAATGCTTGACTCGTTCATTGGCGTCTTATAACAAAACAAGTCAGGTCTGGATTAAAATATGAAAATACTGATTGTTTCAGGTACGACAGTTGCTACAGAAAAAAAGGGTAAGCAACCCAACCCTGCCAAAATTTCGAACGTGGTATGGAGTTTAGTGAAGGAGCATTGGTCGACTTTCCCGAACAAAAAATCGCATTATGGAAGCTCCAAAACTGAAAGAAAGTACTTCGAGAATCCAGACTTAAACGTAAAAAAAATGTTTCACGCATTCCAAGAATATTACTTTGATAAAACAGGGAAGCAGCTCTCACTAAAGTACCCAACGTACCATAGATATTTTCGGGAAAATAGTGATTACTCGTTTAGGCAACGTAAAACAGACGTCTGTGATTTTTGCACCGAATGTAAAATCAAACTATCGGCAAATTCATCAGATCCGTGTAAGGAATCGTTCCGTCTACATGAAGTAAAAGTTGCGGAATACAAGGTTTTGCGGCAACAGTGCACAAAGAATATTAACGATGATACTCTAACTGTTGAGTTCGACTACGCACAAAATCTTCCGCTTCCAAAACTGAACGTTAGCGCACAATTTTACAAGCGATTATTGTGGCTGTATGTTTTCAACACACACTGTTTTAATGACGGTGACAGCAAATTTTTTTGCTTCTTAGAATGTGATGGTGGCAAGAACGGTAACTCTGTGTGTAGTTTTTTGAACGATTTTCTGGTAAAAAAATTGACTGAAAATCCAGAATTAAAAAAAGTAGTTCTTTTGTCTGACTCCTGTGGGGGGCAAAATAAAAACAAGACTCTCGTACGATATTGTGCTTGGTTGTCGGTCAAAATGGGAGTTGAAATAAATCACATCTTTCCGGTGCGAGGTCATTCATACTGCCAATGCGATAGAAATTTCGGTGTTTACGGAACTGTTTTAAAAAAAGTAGAGACCGTCGAAAATCCTATCGAGTATCTCGAAATAATGAGGACCGTAAGGCACAAACCAAAAGCTTTCGAAGCAGAGATGAGTGCCCACTTATTAAAAGAATGGGATAAAACTTTGGATTCATTTTTTCTAAAGGTTCCAAAAGCTAAGGGAAAGAAATTCACGATCCAAAAGTATGTGAAGTTATCATACAAGCCAACAGGCACCATGTCCGTTTACGCGGACTATAATGGCGCTCCGCAAAATTTCAACCTGTTCAAATTAAACGCTTTTGTAAGTAAAGATACCGAACTAGCATTAGCAAATCCGGCTCCTGTTGGAATTAAGACAGCTAAAAAAAATGACGTGCTATCTTTAATGCCTTTTGTAAAACCGGTTAATAGGGAATGGTATAAAAATGTGCTGCGGGGTACCTGCAACGACAATGATTCGGCTGAAACAGACGAAATGGACTCTGATTGAACCTGATACATGCCGTTTTTTAAATGTCAATTCCTAGTTTAGCTTTTTTTATATGTGTTCACCGCGACCATGAAACACCCATTACAGTAGAAACTGGTTTGACTATTATCGTCATCATATTATTTTAATCCAAAAACGTGTTTGTACAGATTAAAAGTCGTTCTACAAAAAAACGACTTAAGTCTTACTCCGAATTTCCGTGATAGCACTGTATTGGACAATATTTAATAATTGTTATTACGTTTGTATATCATTTTTGGGTACCCCACCTATGTAAAAAAATAAAAGTTCCTTGTAAAATGCCTTGTCAAAATTGAAATATCGACTGTTGAATCTTTACTTGCCTTTTTTATGCCAAAACTTAAGTCGACTTAAGCCGTTATTTGACCCATAGGCTCAATTAAAAGGATAGAGTCCCATTGAGCCCAATAAATTTTCAAATCTGGCTCGGCTGAAGAAATATCCTGCCAGTCCATGCGAGTTTCCGCTTTTTTCCAAGACTTCACTTGAGTCAAAGTGTCGTACTCTTGTTGCGATTTTCTCCATTCCTGCTGGTTATTTTCGAGAGAAATCTTCCGTATTAAAAGAGAGGGGTCTTGGTTTTCCTCTAATCGTGCACGATGTTTACACTGCGGCATTTCCGCGCGGGGTCTTCGAGAGAGAGCATCAGCGTTTCCATGATGAATTCCTGCTCGATGACGAATGTCAGAATCGTACTGTCCAAGCTTTTCTAACCATCTAGCTACCTGACCTTCGGGAGATTTGAACGAAAGTAACCACCTAAGAGAAGCATGATCTGTACGTATCAAAAATCCCCTACCGTACAGATAGTGATGAAAATGTACTACGGTCTCAACAACAGCTAAAAGTTCTCTACGAGTGACACAATAATTCCTCTTAGTTTTACTCAAAACTCTGCTGAAATAACTTATCACTCTCTCCTGACCTCCCTGAATTTGTGACAGAACCCCACCTATTCCTGAAAGAGAGGCATCCGTATCTAAAATAAAAGGAAGTTCGACCTCTGGATAAGCTAAAATCGGCGAAGAAATAAGATTTTCTTTCAATTTCATGAAAGCCTCTTCGCATTCCGGGGTCCAGTCAAAAGGAATCTTAATTCCGGTCAAGTGATGGAGAGGTTTAGCTATACTAGCGAAACCTTTTACAAATCTTCTATAATACGTACAAAGGCCTAAAAAGCTTTGAATTTGTTCTTTATTCTTAGGTGTCGGCCAAGAAACCTTCTCTATTTTGGATGGGTCTTTTTTCTGGAACAGATGGCATTTTTTCGGGCTCATATTTAGGCCTGCTAGCTTCAGCCTAGCGAAAACTTGTCTGAGATTTTGAACTTCTTCTTCAAAGTTCTTGCCAAAAACGATTATATCGTCTAAATAAACGAGGCATATTTTGCCAGTGAGCCCATGGAGAACAGCCTCCATCATTCGTTCAAAGGTAACCGGAACATTACTTAAACCAAACGGCATAACCTTGAACTGCCATAATCCTCCTAAACCCGTAACAAAAGCTATTTTTTCCTTATCCAGAGGATCCATTTCGACCTGTTAGTATCCGCTCTGAAGATCTATGGTGCTGAACCAAGTTGCACCAGCTATCAGGTCGAGTGTCTCTTTGATTCTGGGTAGAGGGTAAGAATCTTTCTTCGTTACATTGTTCAGCTTCCTGTCATCGATACAACATCGTTTGGATCCGTCCTTTTTGTTAACAAGGACGATTGGTGAGGCCCAGGGACTAGACGATGGTTCAATCACATCGTTCATTAGCACGTCTTTCACAAGCTTCTTCACCTCTTCTCGGGCGTTGAGAGCGAGTCTTCGAGGAGCTTGTTTTATTGGTGAACTCTCTCCGACGTCGATTTTGTACTTGACAGAAGAACACCGGCCCTTATCACCACTATCTTTGGCGAAAGAATCTATAAATTCTAGCGAAAGAGATTTAAACGATTCTACCTGAGCTGGATTCAACGGAATCGAAGATTTCTCAACAAGGCTCTGTGAATGTGAAGGAAAGTGTTATTGAAAATCATCCTCTGAAAGTTCTATTACTCGAATTCTAGGGGGAGTCCAATAAATTCCATTCCTAATCGTACAAAGAGCTATTTCGCGATTGTTTGAAACTAGTGAATTTCTCTTGGTCAAGATAACACAGTTATAAGCTGTAAGAACGTCTATTCCCAAAATACCTTCATCCTCTATATCTGCTATAAAACCTCATGTGGAGAGTCGATACACCCAAAAAGGTTAATTTGGACAGTAACCTGTCTCAAAACCGGGGTCGTCTATCCAGTGGCTGTTCGCAGGGATGAAGAGGAAACAATCTGGTCATCGGATTTGGAGAAATCCGATCAAACCACAGTCACTTCCGCGCCGGTGTCTATTACCCAAAGACAATCGACGCCATTTACAATACCGCGCGCGTAAAGACCAGACTGTCGTAGGCTTCTAATCAAAAACTGTTCTCCAAGAGGGCTCTCACGATTAACAATCTGCGATGGTTTTCGCCCCGACAAATCATGCGAAATTAGTTTTTTGGACGAGTTTCTGTTGAAGAGCTCGACTGAGGATTTGCTTCCCCAATTTCTATATCTTTCTTACGCCAATCATAAGAGTTCGGATTCGAACTTTGCATCGGATCCCCATTAATTTTCTCAATCAGAAAACAATTATTGGCGTCATGTTCACTTTTCTTACAAAATATACAAGTTAAGCCGGTTTGATTTGTCATGACCACGTTTTTAATTTCACGTTTGTTTTTCTGGTCTTGAAAAGAACCACGATTTCGCTGTTTAAAATCATTGTTGTTATTTTTATTTCTGTAATTTTGAGGCTCTGACTCTTCCGAGTGCTCAAAACTTCGTCTTTCTGAGGTGTTTTTGGACACCTCAATCGGACGAAGCTTGTTTATCCCAAGATATTGCTTTCGCATTGCCTCCACCTCAAGGACTTCGGCCGTCGCCTCTCGCAAAGAAGTGGGAGCCGAAGTCCCAACGGCCATTTTGATTTCGGGATCACTAATTGCGTTTAAAAAAGTTTGGGTCGCTAATAAGTTACGAGACGGCTCGTGGTCTGGCAAAGCTACACGAGAAAGCCGTTCAATATCCTGGCTAAGTGTCGCGAGGTCTTCGTCTCGTCCTTGTCTTCTGGTCTGTGAGTAAGCTGTATATAATTTTGTCAGATGGTCATTTCCGTATCTTAATTTCAGCGCAGAGCTAAGTTTTTCATAATCGGAAATTTCTTCCCCAGACAATGCCGTTAAAACATTCAAAGCCGGCGTTCGAAGACAAGAGGCAAGGCTGTGGGCCCTCATGGCGGAGTCCCACTGATTATGCTTTGCTATTGTGCTAAATTGACGCTCATACTCTGCCCATGGAATTTTTCCATCAAAAATTGGCGGTTTTAAAGGACAAAAGGGTTTCTCGTTAATCTGAGAAGCAACCCCAGGAAATCTCGAATTCTTCAATTGACTTAAATGAGAACATCGAGGCTGAACCGGAGACAGAGGCTCGGAAAAACCAACCTCATTATTCACTCTTGTTCTACTAATTGGGGATTCATCTACCCCCCTAATAAAAGGCACAGACCTTGAGTCACGAACATCCAGGGATCGTCCTGGATATTGGACCTCCTGAGCAGCGGGAATGGGAACAGGAGAGGGAACAGGAGAGGAAAGCGGAGTAGCGACTCTGGAACCTCGAGGGGTGACGGCCGGTTCTCATGAGCCGTTCCCCTGATGGACAGCCTGAAGAGCTGCCACAGTCGTCCGGAACAGTTCATGAAGACTGGTCTTTGATCGTTCTTAAGCTTCTCTATCTAGCCTCCGCTGCTCCAACTGAAAGGCAAGTTCCCTTTCTCGTTGTTCTCGTTGATTGACGAGTTCTTGCTTTCGCTGCTCTTGTTGCTCTTGAAGCAACTGGACAAGTTGTTGTTGTTGTTGACTAGCCACACCCAGAAGCTGCCGTTGATGTCGTTCGGCGGCTTCTTATTGTCGGCTCATAATCTTTAGAAGGTCGATCTGTGAGACTGAAACCATCGCAGAGATAGGTAAAGAGTCCACTGAAGGTGCACAAATTGTCTCGGGAACCCGCGGATTTTCCGTGATGGAATGTTCTTCTCCGCCACTTTCCCGACGACGAGAACGTGTCATACGACTGTTGCTCATAGTTTATTTCACGCACGAATCGACTCAATTGAAAAAAAACTCAAGATCCCACTTCTGACACCAGTGTAACGTTCTTTGACGTTACGGAAATAAATATGGATCCGTGAGTTTGATAATCAAGCCAAAATCAAAGGCGTGAATAAAATGTCGTGAAAAAGCTTCAATTGCAAGATATGTGTTTCTCGTTTTGAGGCTAAAAAAAAACTGTTTTTACAATGATGTTGGTTGACGCAGCAACCTTATTCTTTTGAAAGACATGACAGGTTTATAAATGTCTTTTATTTATGATGACTACTAGATTATTAGAAAGGGGGCAAAACGGGTGATTCCACCCCTTGTAACAACAGTAATAAACCACTTGGAAATGCAATCACAATCCGAAATTGACCACCTAAACGATAAATATGAATCGATTTTTGCCAGAGATAAATACGACATAGGCACTGTAACGGATTATGAAGATCGTATTCGTTTATTACTTGATAAATATTGTTACAAAAGACCGTACAGATGCACCATCGAGGATAAAAAAGCAATAGAACACCAAATAACAAAATTATGAGAAACAAATTTGATTGAAGAGTCTTATAGCCCATTCGCTACACCAGTGACATTAGCCAATAAAAAAGATGAAGGAAAGAAAGCTAGGCTATGCATAGATTTCCGGGAATTAAACAAAATCGTCATTCCTCAATTGCCTTTCCCATTAATTGAAGATCTGATAGTTAAGACACGAGATTGTAAATGTTTTTCGTCCTTGGATATAAATTCAGCTTTCTGGTCAATTCCCCTAAAAATTGAAGACAGACGAAAAACCGCATTCGTAACTCAAGAAGGCCATTTCCAATGGACCTGCCTACCCTTTGGTTTAAAAACATCACCAGCGATTTTCCAGAGAATATTAAGTAATATCATAAGAAAGCATAAGCTCTCGAACTTCAGCGTAAATTATATAGATGACATTCTAGTTTTTTCAAAAACTTTTGACGAACATATTGACCACTTATCACAGCTTTCAGAGTCAATTATGAAAGAAGGATTCAGACTAAAACTTTCAAAATGTACCTTCGCATCAGACTCAGTTAAATATTTAGGCCACGAAATAAGATACAACTCGATTAGTCCACTCAATGACAATCTAATCTCAATAAAAAAATTTCCAACGCCAAAAACAAAAAAAAATGTTTGAAAATTTCTAGGAAAAGTGAATTTTTACGGTAAATATATACCAAACGTTTCGGTTACCTCAGATCCGCTACATAACTCACTAAGAAAAGGGCAAAACTTTATTTGGTCTGAACAATGCCAAAAAGCTTTCGAGAGCATAAAATCTCTACTTTGCTCTCAACCGATTTTAACAATTTTCGATCCACATTTGCCAATATATATCCACGCGGACGCAAGCTTACAAGGCATTGGGGCTGTACTAAAACAAACACAATTAAACAAAGAAGATAAACCAATCACATATTTTTCAAAAAAATTAAATGAATCCCAAAAAAGAAAGAAAGCTATCCATATAGAATGTTTAGCAATAAAAGAGGCAATAAAATTCTGGCAGCACTGGCTTATAGGAAGATCATTTACGATTTTCTCAGATCATAAACCTTCATAAAATATGAATATTAGGTCTAGGACAGATGAGGAATTAGGTGACTTGATGCATTATCTATCTCAATACGATTTTGAAACAAAATACACTCCAGGAAAGGACAATTTGGAAGAAGACTGCCTCAGCAGAAACCCAGTACGAGAACCTAATGATAATTAAGAAGAAATTTTACAAACCGTTAGTTTCATGAAAATAGAAGACATTCAGAACGATCAAGAAAACAATAAAGACATCCAAAATGGTAAAGACAAGTAACTATACAAGAATAAAACGTATTATAAAAGAATAGGAAGAAGTGAAAAAATTCTACTCTCAGAAGATTTCAGTAAAGAACTTATACAAAAAGTACACCTCTTCTATTGTCATTTAGGAATGAAACAAATACAAAATAAGATAAAACCATTTTACATAGCAAAAAATTTGATTCGAAATATCAAAACAATATGCGAAAACTGTGAAGTTTGCATTAAAAATAAATCAAGAGGAAAGTACAAAATTGGGTTAATGTCCCAATTAAGTCCTGCGACTTACCCCTATGAAATAGTGTCTATAGATACAATTGGCGGATTCGGAGGTTCACGATCAACAAAAAAGTATTTACACTTGCTCGTTGATCATTTCACAAGATATGCTACTATTTTGACCTCAAAAACCCAGAATGCAACTGATTTTATAAAATTGATACAGACAGTCCTGCCAAATAATAAAATAAACATGATCCTATCCGATCAATATCCAGGGATAAATTCCAAAGAGTTCAAAGAATTTTTAAATAAAGAAGATATAACCTTGACTTTTACAGCAGTAAACGCACCGTTTTTAAACGGACTCAATGAAAGACTAAACCAAACGCTAGTTAATAAAATTAGATGTAAGATAAACCAAAGAAAATCAAAAACCGCGTGGACAACTGTAGCACATGAGTGCATAGAAAAGAACAATGATACAGAACATACTGTAACAGGATTCTCTCCTAGATACTTATTGGAAGCAAAAAACAGTACAATCTTACCAGAAGAGCTAAAACAAGAGAAAACAGAAAACGATTTGCATGAAGATAGAAAACGTGCTCTGGAGAATACAAAAAAATCACATGAATATAATAAAAAGCAATTCGACGAAAATAGAAAATGTCATGAATACATACAGATCAAAATAAGTCAGAGTCATTATTTCACATTACAAAGCTTGTACCGGTTCTAAAGATTGTTCAAGAAGACCAGTGTCTCCTCACTGGTTCCTTTTCTTCGGAGGGGGAGATGTACACAAATATGACAAGGCCTATATTCAGCTCATCATATTTCTTCCTCACTCCCAAATTTGAAATGTCACCGCACAATAATGAGCGCCCTTGGCAGCTTCACGATCAATAGCACATGCTCGTAAACATGAGCGAATACAGACGATAGAATGCCGAGAGCATGTGATAGATCAGTACGTAAGCTATTATCAGCGTAATCACACGTAGAAACGGCAGAACGAGAGGAAAATAAGCTGTAAATGTCGTTTCTCCATTTACAGGTAATATTATTTTTATTCAACTTAGAATATAAGTACGTAATGTAAAAAAAAAGTAATGTAATGTAATGGTATACGAACCAATTAACTCCATTTACAGAGAAACTCATCGCAGCTTCGATGAGGTTGAAAAGAGGAACATTATATATATATGTCAGATATACAGAGTTGAATAAAGAGTAAAACACAATTTATTTAATTGTAAACCGTAGAGGCACGGAACAACACAACTTAATTCAAATCGTTTGAAAATTATTCTAAAGAAGTAACCAAGTGAAACAAGAACAAAACAAATTCAACCAAAACAAGTTCCAACAACGTCATACAACCGGTGATCAAAATATAACAAAGACACAATATCGTGATGCGACACGGCCATACTGACTAGCACGCGTCTCGAGTGCCAGTTTTTCATTCTTCTAATTTATTTATGAAACAAAAAAAACATCGGAAAAACCTTCATTAAATCTCGTTAGGCTTTCCTGATCATACAAGCCTGGCATCCTTGCTCAGTCAAATCCCTTGTTATCTCTACATCATTTGTGCAACCATGTGCTTTGCTTTATTTGTTTCATGACTTCTCTCAAATTCCTCATCCAAGGCACCAATAGCTCTGCAGGCATGCCTTATGCATCCGTACACGTTCTAACTATTGCCTTCATCCACAATAGCTCTGCAGGCATGCGTCACGCATCCGTACATGTTCTAACTATTGTCTTCATCCACAATAGCTCTGCAGGCATGCGTCACGCATCCGTACATGTTCTAACTATTGTCTTCATCCACAATAGCTCTGCAGGCATGCCTTACGCATCCGTACATGTTCTAACTATTGTTTTCATTCACAATAGCTCTGCAGGCATGCCTTACGCATCCGTACATGTTCTAACTATTGTGACTTGCCGAATCATTCTCAAGTTACATCAAGGCTTTGGGTTCAAGGATTCTGGGTGATCAAGTCCAGCGAGCCTTGAAAGCCAAAGTCGCACTCTCGAAATGAAACAGCGATAGCCAACAGAGTCTCATGCTCTCTTCGGATTTCTTCAAGTAAATCCGGCTAAACCAATTAACAGAGTCCCCTGCTCTCTTCGGATTTCTACTTCCAAATCCGGCTCTACCAGAATCATGTTTCTGCAAATTATCGCTACATTTGTTTTCAACAACCGATTGTATTAACCCACAAGGGTTCATGGTTCATCTCAGCAAAACATGTTTGCACTCATGACTTTGTGCACTACAACATTTTTTTTTTTCTGTTTAAAACAAACAAGTCACTTCGGAACTTTGTTCTTACCTTCTTCACTTTCTGCGACACAGCTGTCCTGACTCGCGCCATATCCAGGAGCTGCGATCAGTTTATCGTGAGACACCTTAACGCTATTACGACCTCTAAATCCAGAAGAGCCTATTTTTTTAACTAAATACCTATCATTCGGAAGCTCCATGACAACTTCCAAAGGACCGCGATATTTTGCATCTAACTTTGTCTTAATTCTATCGTTGTTTCTAACCATAACAAAATCCCCAATTTTAAATGGTTTAACTGGTTTATTCTTTTTATCAAACCGTTCTTTATCTTTTATGGCTTTTGCTGTAATGCTACTTGTAGCCTCTGACCTGAGCTGTGTTAAATTTACATTGTCAGTCTTTACACACCTATGCTTTACACGTCCTATATCTATTGAATTTATTTTTGTGCCAAACAAAATTTCAGCGGGACTTTTTCCTAACGTTTTCTGAACAGTTGAATTTATTGCAAGCTGTACTTTACCTAACTCGGACTGCCATTGTTTCCCCTGAGCTTTGCATACTGATAACATATTCCTGATGGTTGACATAACTCTTTCAACTTGACCATTAGCTCTAGGCGTTCCTGAAGCTATGAAGTGAACCACAATATTCTTTTCATCGCAGTATTTCTTAAACCGTGCATTTGTAAATCCTGAACCTTGGTCACAAATGATTCGTCTCGGAGCTCCAAAAATAAACGAATGTTTTTCCAACTGATTGATTGCTGTTTCTGTATCCAAACAACTTATCAAATTTAGCGTAACAAATTTCGTGAATCCATCTATAATTACAAAAACATACTCTTTCTTGTCAGAAGGACCTGATAATTTTCCGGATATATCTATGTGGACCGTATACCACGGAATATCTTGTTTTTCTATAGGATGCAGCTGAGCTTGTGTCGGTCTTGACACTGATTTACAAGTTTGGCACAGAATACAATTTTCAACGAATCTCTTAACACGCTTTGACATTTGAGGAAACCAATACAGCTCGTACAACTTATCTAAAGTTTTTTCCCAGCCCAAATGGCAGATATTCTCATGTACGTGATGTATCAGTGACCACACCATCAGTCTCGGCACTACAGGTAACGTTATCTGTTTCGATTTTCTGTTTATCGTCCGCATCAAAATTTTGTCTCTAATTGAATATGTTTTTGCTCTCTCTGATCCTTCTATTACCTCACGGTACAAAGTTTTTATTTCGTCATCTTTCTGCTGAGCTACCATCAACCAGTCATCAGCTAATTCAATTATTTTATTCAAATCTTTCTTAACTATTTTGAGTACACATTTTTTTGTAACTGGATTTCTTGACAAAAAGTCCGCATGCTTCATTCGTTCACCCGCGCGATATTCTATTTCGAATTCAAATGACTGCAAATATGCCCACCAGCGATAAACTCGTGGAGTAAGATCTTTTTTAAGGCTTGCGGCTTTAAGCGAATTACAGTCAGTCACAACTAAAAATTTACGTCCTACTAAATATTGTCTAAAATGTTTTATTGCGTTAACAACTGCAAGAGTCTCAAGTTCGTAAGAATGGTAACGAGTTTCAGCGTCTATGGTACGTTTGCTATAATAAGCGACGGGATGTTTTTCTTTTTCAACACATTGTAACAATACGGCACCATACCCGAGAGCACTAGCATCGGTATGTAGTTCGATTGGAAGATTAGGGTCGAAAATTCTCAGTAACGGTTCTGATGTTAAATAACTGACAAGCTTGGCCCTGGCGTCAGTGTGTTCGTCTGTCCATGTAATCGTTTTGGAACTACCTGCAGTAAGTTTGTATAAAGGAGCAGCCACTTGTGAAAATCTCGGTATAAATCTACGAAAATAGGATGCTAACCCTAACAATTGCCTTACCTGGGTCCGTGTCTTAGGAATAGGTGATTGCACCAGGGCTTCGATTTTTCGAAGGTTGGGCCTCAACTCTCCATGTGACACAGTGTACCCCAGATAATCAATTTTTGTTTTCAAAAATTTACATTTTTTTAAATTGAATGAAAATCCTTTCTCCGCAAGTTTTGCCATCACGACTGCCAACCTATCCAAAGCTTCCTGTGCAGTTCTACCGGGTATAAGAACATCATCCAAATAAACAATCGCAAAAGAATATCTCAATTCACCCAAAGCGTTATTGATTGCTCTCTGATATACGGCAGGTGCATTCATTAGCCCGAATGGCATTGTTAAATATTCAAACTGTCCGTCCGGTGTAATAAAAGCAAGCTTTTCTATTGAATTTTCTTTTACAGGTATCTGATGAAAGCCTGCCGTCATATCTAATGACGAGAAATAGTACGCACCGCACAGTCGATCTAATTGATCTTGAATCAACGGTAGCGGATAACGATCTGCTACTGTATTGGCGTTTAACTCCCGAAAATCCACACACAATCTATCTGATCCATCCTTTTTCTTAACTAAGATAATTGGACTAGAAAACGGACTCCTGCTTTCTCGAACGATTCCTGCCTCAAGCATTTTATTTACCATATGTCTAACACTCTCACGCTCTAAAATTCCTAGCTTATAAGGTCTTCGCTGTACAATTTTATTTTCATCTTTCAGTCTAATCTCAAAGCTGCCAGATGTTACACGAATCCTAGGAGTATCAACACTCATATGTTCCGCGTGCAGTCTTAACAATTTCAAAAGTGATTCTCTCATCTCTTCCACATCGCAATCTACAGTATCAAAATTAGTAGTTGCAACACACGCACCAACAAACTTGTGTAATTTTGCAAATTTAACTATGGTTCCATCTAATATGACTGAGATACCATTTGCTAACAATTCTTTACCCAGAATTATTTTTGTGGACAAACTTTCGTCCGGTACTACAAATAAATCAATTTCAACATTGATGCTATTCAACTGTGCACACACTGAGATCATCTCACGGCAATCCACATACCCATTTCCTAAGCCCCTCAAACGCGTACAAACGACTTGTCTTTTACCAGGCAACCTCTCCGCCAAACTCTCTGTTACAAGAGAACAGTCCGAACCAGAGTCAAAGATGAACGTCAACACCTTACCGTCAGCAAGCTTCAGAGTATTCTCAGTGGAGGTAGAATGACAAAGCCTCACTACCTTCTCGTTCTTCTTAGGGCAACTCAGGGCAATGTGTCCCTCTTCCTTACAGTTGTAGCAGGTTATCGGCTTCTTTGACCCCAAACCTCTACCGTCCAGTTCCTTGATGACCCGTGAGTAACTGCCACGCTGTGTCTGCAGAGCTGATCGACATTCGGCCTTCCGATGTCCTTTTCTTCCACAATTGTAGCACTCGATGTCAAAACGGTGCGACTTACCATCTCGCGGCGCCAAAGTCTTAGTATGTGGACCAGGGGCTCTGGAGGATGCACGCGGTTGATGGAAGTCGGTCGTTCGTCCATCAAGGTACGCCATCGCTTCTTGTAGGCTTTTAGGAGATTCTCGCACAAAGATGTTGCGAACAAATCTATTTTGCGCCGAATAGGATAATCCCGTAAGTTGAGCTGCAGTCTCGTCCACCGTTTTTCTCTCGTTGAGCCACGCTTTTAATTTTCTCCCTTTCTTCATAAAATTTTCGAGTGTAAACTCTGCGTCTTCCATCCAAATCGTGTGCAGCTCCGACGCAACGTTCTTATTTTTCGCATACGCACTTAAAAACTCAGAACGTATTTCTACCCAGCTTTTTCCTGAGGGATCCATACCAGTGAACCACTGTGCCGCTTCGTCTTTAAATGCTTTCGCCAAATGCTGGACAATTTCATAATCATCAGGATTATAACGGCGAATCCACTCGTCAACCATTTTCACCCAACCAGTCGCGTCAGTCGTTTTCGGATCAAATTTGATGAGATCCATCGGAACACGTTCTCGTCTGGAAAGCAGTGCAAGCAGTCGCAGATTTTCCTCCTCCAATCTTGCCTGACGTTTTCTGTGCCTACGGCTTCCGTGCTTCCTTCTTCGCAAATCATCGGAATGTTCAGATTCCGATGTCGTCGGGGATCGGTGATTTCTTTTTCGTTTTCGAGAAGTTTCTACTCTGCCTGTGTCACTCTTTGCACTTCTCCACACACTTTCTTCTACATCTTCTGCCACACTGAAATCTTCCTCGTTTCGTTCCATCTTTTTCTCGAAAATTTACTGAGTTTTTTTTTACTTCTTCACGCTTAAACGTTCTTTATCCCACTTCTGATGTCAGATATACAGAGTTGAATAAAGAGTAAAACACAATTTATTTAATTGTAAACCGTAGAGGCACGGAACAACACAACTTTATTCAAATCGTTTGAAAATTATTCTAAAGAAGTAACCAAGTGAAACAAGAACAAAACAAATTCAACCAAAACAAGTTCCAACAACGTCATACAACCGGTGATCAAAATATAACAAAGACACAATATCGTGATGCGACATATATATGCATGTATATATCAAAATAAAACATGAATAACAAATTCATTTATCATCTTCCTATTTTTTTATAGTTTTAAATATAAATGAAGGTGATTAAATTAAATGATTTAATAAGGAAAAAATAATTAATTTAAATAGATTATTTTACCTCAATTATTGAATATAATTCTTTGAAATCAAAAATATGAAATTAAATAATTAGTTATTCATCTATCTGTATCTTTTCTTTAAACTCTTCGATAAGTTCTAATCCATTGTATGAATGTTCCAAATTACAATACATTAGGCAAATAAAATGACATTTTTTTGATAAATATTATTTTGATTTTGATCAATATGTGAGGAGATAATTAAATAATATATAGGGTTTTCTAGGAATCATATTCGTTTTTGAAAAATTATATCAATGTACAATATTTTTTTGTCACTAAATTTGTGTTCTTTTAAGAGTTAATTGAAAATTATGATATGTATATATATATACATGGATATATACATATATATAGATCAAAAAAAAACATGGATGATAAATTTATTCATCATCCTCCTATTTGATAAAACTAATTTTAATTATAATTTATCAATATATATATAAATTGTACATCATTATAATTGAATATTGTAACGATTTAGACGTTACGTTAATAAATATGGATCCGCGAGTTTACTTATTATCAAATCAAAGGCGTGAACAAAAATATCGTGATAAATGCTTTTAATGCAATATACGTGTTTCTTGTTTAAAGTCTGAAACAAGACTGTTTTTACAATAATATCGGTTGGCGCAGCAACCTTATTCTTTTTAAAGACATAAGAGGTTTATAAACGTCTTTTATCTATGCCGACTACTAGATCATTAAAGAGGGGGCAAAAGGGGTGATTTCACCCTTTGTAACACTACTCCCCCCCGAGGAAAAGAGTCGTCCCGACTCGGGAAAAGATAAAACAATTATAAAAGTATTCTAGTAGTCAGTGCTCAAAGGTGAGTTGGAGCTGTGGCTCTAAAAATTTAAGAACTCCCTTTTTTACTATCTGGCATTTGCCCACAGTCTCAAGGTAAACCACAGAAAACCTTGAGCAGATAGTTGAGCGTTAAATAATCTCAAAAATTTATGTGCCATGTTTTATAAAGGTTAGTGTTATTAAGTGTTATGTGGCTTCATGAATTCAAAGTTATCCGCAACGGCCCAGATTGATGTCGGGAAGAAATTCAATCTTCTTCATGAAGGATCCCTCCGAAACAGGTTCGGATGAAAACACCGAAACGGGAACCGACAATTCCAGGTCCAAATAAGACGAAAACAGACTTCTCTTCATATAAAATAAGGAAATCGTGGGGTGACTTCTTTAGAAATAGTTCACCCTAGAGTTTTGGAAGGACAAATGTGAGTGATGGTATAACAATTCAAATTCACTAAGTGAATTTGGGAGAATACTTGAATAAAATAAATTGAATATGTATTCAAAAGAAAAGAAACGATCTTATCTGAATTATTTCTGCGTCCTTCTTCAAAATAAAACCACCAGTCATCCTCAGGAATCGGGGAAGATTGGAAGGAAAGGGCTGTGTCAAATAACCTGAAAAAGTGCTCACAAAAACTGACACTTAAGGTTAATAAAATGTGAAAATCGAGCAATCGCTCATCGACCTCGAAAAATAATCGTGGCTCATTTCACATTATTCCTTAAACCAAAGCCTATCCGACACAAAACTCGATTCCAGAGAAGAAGTTTCTAGAAAGAAACAACCGAAGAAAACAAATTTCAAATTGATTAGCAACGCAGAAATAACAAATCATTATAAGAAAAGTAGTCGTTAAAGACAGACAAGACATGGATGCAAAAGAGCATACTTCGACGAATGCAGCTATGTTGATAAAAGTATTCTCTCTCGAAAATTCGGACGAACTTAGCGAAATGGAAAGGTCTAACTATTTTAACTCTCTTTGGAGAGAGATGTCTTGCGGCCAGCTGAATGCCGTTTCCGAAAAAGGAAGAAGCGGCTTGCTATGCCTAAGCTGCTTTGAGTCACAGTGAGTACATCATATCGAATAACACAAATAAATTATAAGAAAATAATTTTTTTGTTTCAATCATTTCTTTTTAGTTCTAAACCCGAATTTCTTCTTCAAGAAGTCTCTCTCCATTTGACCTTTTTGAAAGAAAAAGTGCTTTGTCGCTCTTGCAAACAGAGTCTATTCGATATAGTAAAGAAAACGGAAGGGTGCGAGGGATGCGAAAATGTCAAAGAAGAAATTAAGAAGATTTTAAACATTTCTCGCCTTTTCCCGTTAATGTAATTTAATGTAGTTTTTTTTTTTTTTTTTTTTTTTTTTTTTTTTTTTTTTTTTTTTTTTTTAACCAAATTTTTTAAGAATAAAATTCTTTCAATATTAAATTCAAAGGTTTAACTTTGTCCGTGTATCATTGCAAGACAAAAATGAGAATAAACTTGGTCGGCTGTGGATTCTGCATTGATAACCAAAACAGGAGCCGATAAAGAAGAAAAGGTTTGTTTTACTAACCAATCTTCATGAACCTCATGAATAGTTCTGAGTAGCTCTAAAGAAATACTCGATTATTCCTCACGAGAACGGGAACTAACTCGAGCAAAAGAAGTTTCTGGGGAAACTCGCAAATAAACAATCAAATCTACTCTGAGCTCAGACGAGCGAATGAGAAGATCAAAATTTTTTGTCAATAAATGAGATTCGAAGTCGCGAGAATTACCTAATCTTCGACGAGCTTCTACAAAACAATTGCTACTGAATATCGATCTTTCCATCACCTTTACAGGCAATGAAGTCGTCTGCAGATGTCTATCTAACATAACCATTTGAGCGAAATGTTGAAAATAATAGCAATAACGATCTGGGTCTTGATACATCAAATCTAGAAGATTAATTCCAGCTACATTTCGATATTCTTCAAGAGGTTCTAAAAGTGTACAGACCTGGCGATCTGCTAAAAACCTCTTGGTGAAAGTTGTTTTTCCGCATCCGATATTTCCTTCTATAATAATCGTAAGCGGTCGAGTTTTACTCAAACGAATTCCGAAAGGTAAATTCTTCTCCCAATCGATGACCGACTGTAAAGAAGGTCAAGTCGATCACAGTCGTCAAGGGTGTTCGTTTGAAGATCTAACCTCGAAGGATGTCCCTGGTCTTGGAGAGACTGTTCCAGGTTGATCCTCTTCAAAAGGAGCAAGACGATCCAAGTGAACCACTTTCTGACGCGAATGAGGAGATCTTCGGATTCTATAAACAACATCATTTATCCGGTTAACCACTAAGTAAGGGCCTTCCCAATTTCTTTGTAGCTTTGGACATCGTCCTTTCTGTCTTCGAGGTTGAAAGAGCCAAACAGAATCTCCAGGATTAAATTTTAAATCTCTGGCTCGAATATCATAACGAGTTTTCAATTTATCTGAAGCCATAGAAATTCTATTCCTAGCAAAGTGATGAATTTCTTCTAAACGTTGTTGTAATGAAAAGGCATAATCTGTTTGATGCTGTCTTTGCACAGGAACAGGGCCTTTCTCTAAATCTGACGGAAGTCGTAGATTTCTTCCAGTAAGCATGAGGGCTGGCGTCTGTTTCGTCGTCTCGTGAATCGCAGATCTGTAAGATAAGAGGAAGAAAGGGATCCAGGAGTCCCAGTCTCTCTGATTCTGTTCTACGAAGGACGACAAATATTGTAGTAAAGTCCGATTCAGACGCTCTATCATGCCGTCAGATTGCGGATGCAAAGGAGTTGTACGAGTTTTTCTAACCCCTAAAATCTGAGTAACCTCTTTCATTAAGGTCGACTCAAAATTTCGGCCTTGATCAGTATGAAGTTCTAGAGGAACTCCGTGTCTACAAATAAATTCTTTAACGAATGCCTGCGCTACAGTAGAGGCTTCTTGATCAGCGAGAGGAACCACTTCAGGCCACTTAGTAAAATAATCAGCAATAACCAAAGCATATTTATTTCCAGAATGGGTTATCGGAAGAGGTCCGAGAATATCCATCGCTATTCTTTCAAATGGAGCTCCTACGTTGTAAATTTGAAGAGAGCTTTGTCCCTTCGCTCGAGGTCCTTTCTTTGCCGTGCAGATTCGACATCGTCGACACCAATCTTCAACGTCCATCCGGCAACGGGGCCAAAAGTAGAAGTTGCGAATTCTGCCCAGAGTTTTATTCGAAGCGAAGTGTCCGCCTGCAGGAGAATCATGATAAAGAGCAAGAATCTCTGGAACTCGTGACCTGGGAACCAAAAGTTGCCACCTGATTTCTTTCAAGTCTGCAGATTCCCATTTTCGGTATAAAATTCCATCAATTAAAAGAATAGAGTCCCATTGAGCCCAATAAATTTTCAAATCTGGCTCGGCTAAAGATATATCCTGCCAGTCTGGGCGAGTTTCTGCTTCTTTCCAAGATTTCACTTGATTCAAAGTGTCGTCCTCTTGTTGCGATTTTCTCCATTCCTCCTGGTTATTTTCGAAAGAAATCTTCCGTATTATTAGAGAGGGGTCACGATTTTTCTCTAATCGTGCGCACTGTTTACACTCTGGCATTTCCTCGCAGGGTCTTCGAGAGAGAGCATCGGCGTTTCCATGATGAATTCCTGCTCGATGACGAATATCAAAATCGTACTGACCGAGTCTTTCTAACCATCTAGCTACCTGACCTTCGGGAGATTTAAACGAAAGTAGCCACCTGAGAGAAGCATGATCTGTACGTATTAAAAATTTTCTGCCATACAAATAATGGTGAAAATGTACTACGGTCTTAACGACAGCTAAAAGCTCTCTACGAGTGACACAATAATTTCTCTCGGTTTTACTCAAAACTCTGCTGAAATAGCTTATCACTCTCTCTTGACCTCCCTGAATTTGTGACAGAACCCCGCCTATTCCTGAAAGAGATGCATCCGTATCTAAAATAAAAGGAATTTCGACCTCTGGATAAGCTAAAATCGGCGAAGAAATAAGATTTTCTTTTAATTTCTTGAAAGCCTCTTCGCATTCCGGGGTCCAGTCAAAAGGAATCTTGATTCCGGTCAAATGATGGAGAGGTTTAGCTATACTAGCGAAACCTTTTACAAATCTTCTGTAATACGTACAAAGGCCTAAAAAGCTTTGAATTTGTTCTTTATTCTTAGGTATCGGCCAAGAAGAAACCTTCTCTATTTTAGTTGGGTCGGTCTTCACACCTTGTGCTGAAACGATATGTCCGAGGAAGCCTACTTCTTTCTGGAACAGATGGCATTTTTTCGGGCTCATTTTCAGACCTGCCTGCTTCAGCCTAGCGAAAACTTGTCTGAGATTTTGAACTTCTTCTTCAAAGTTCTTGCCAAAAACGATTATATCGTCTAAATAAACGAGGCATATTTTGCCCGTGAGCCCATGGAGAACAGCCTCCATCATTCGTTCAAAGGTAGCCGGGGCATTACTCAAACCAAACGGCATAACCTTGAACTGCCATAATCCTCCTAAACCCGCAACAAAAGCTGTTTTTTCTTTATCTAGAGGATCCATTTCGACCTGCCAGTATCCGCTCTGAAGATCTATGGTGCTGAACCAAGTTGCACCAGCTATCAGGTCGAGTGTCTCATCGATTCTGGGTAGAGGGTAAGAATCTTTCTTCGTTATATCGTTCAGCTTCCTGTAATCGATACAAAATCGTTTGGATCCGTCCTTTTTGTTAACAAGGACGATTGGTGAGGCCCAGGGACTAGACGATGGTTCAATAACATCGTTCTTTAACATGTCTTCCACCAGCTTCTTCACCTCTTCTCGGGCGTTGAGAGCGAGTCTTCGAGGAGCTTGTTTAATTGGCGAACTCTCTCCGACATCAATCTTGTGCTTGACAGAAGTACATCGGCCCTTATCACTATTATCTTTCGCAAAAGAATCTTTAAATTATAGTAAAAGAGATTTAAACGATTCTTCCTGAGCTAAATTTAACGAAATCGAAGATTTCTCAACAAGGCTCCGTAAATGAAGAGGAAAATGTTGTTGTAAATCATCTTCCGACAGTTCTATTTCTCGAATTCTAGGAGGAGTCCAATAAATTCCATTCCTATTTGTACAAAGAGTTATTTCGCGATTGTTTGAAGCTAGTGAATTTCTCTTAGTCGAGATAACACAGTTATGAGCTGTAAGAAAGTCTATTCCCAAAATACCTTCATCCTCTATATCTGCTATAAAAACCTTATGTGGAGAGTCGATACACCCAAAAAGGTTAATTTGGACAGTAGCCTGTCTCAAAACCGGGGTCGTCTCTGCAGTGGCTGTTCGCAGAGAAAAAGAGGGAACAATCCGGTCATCGGATTTAAAGAGATCCGATCGAACTACGGTTACTTCTGCGCCCGTGTCTATTACCCACAGACAATCGACGCCATTCACAGTACCGCGCGCGTAAAGACCAGACTGTCGTAGACTTCTAATTAAAAACTGTTCTCTAAGAGGGCTTTCACTATTAACAATCTGCGATGATTTTCGCCCTGACAAATCATCTGAAACTAGTTTTTTGAGTGAGTTCCTGTTGAAGAACTCGATTGAGGATCTGCTTCCCCTTTTTCTATATTTTTCTTACGCCAATTATAAGAATTTGGATTCGAGCCTTGCATCGGCTTTCCACTAATTTTTTTAATTAAAAAACAATGATTGGCGTCGTGGCCTGTTTTTTTACAAAATATACAAGTCAAGCTAGTTTGACTTGTCACGACCACGTTTTTATTTATACGCTCGTTTCGACGGTTTTGAAAAGAACCTCGATTTCTTGATTTAAAATTGTTACCGTTATTTCTATTTTTATAATTTTGAGGTTTTGGCTCCTCCGAGTATTCAAAACTCTGTCTTCCTGAGGTGTTTTCAGACACCTCAATCCGACGAAGTTTGCTTAACCCAAAATATTGCTTTCTCAATGCCTCCACCTCGAGGGCTTTGGCGGTTGCCTCCCGCAGAGAAGTGAGGCCCGACGTTCCAACGGCCATTTTAATTTCCGGATCATTAATCGCATTCAAAAAAGCTTGCGTTGCTAATAAGTTACGAGACGGCTCGTGATCCGGCAAAGCTATACGAGAAAGCCGTTCAATGTCCTGACTAAGAGACGCAAGGTCTTCGTCTCGTCCTTGTCTTCTCATCTGTAATTGTGCTGTGTACAGTTTTGTTAAGTGGTCATTTCCGTACCTCAACTTTAATGCAGAACTAAGTTTTTCGTAATCAGAGATTTCTTCCTCAGACAACGCCGTTAAAACATTCAAAGCCGGCGTTCGAAGACAGGAGGCAAGACTGTGGGCCCTCATGGCGGAGTCCCACTGATTATGTTTAGCAATTGTATTAAACTGGCGTTCATAATCTGCCCATGGAACTTTTCCGTCAAAAATTGGCGGTTTTAAAGGATAAAGAGGCTTCTCATTAATCTGAGAAGCAACCTCAGGAAATCCTGAATTATTTAATTGATTAAAATGAGAATATTGAGGTCGAACTTGAGGCAAAGACTCGGAAAAACCAACCTCATTATTTACTCTCCTTCTACTAATTGGAGATTCAACTACTTCCCTAGTAAAAGGCACAGACCTTGAATCTCGAACATCCTGGATTCGTCCTGGATGTCGGACCTGTCGAACAGCGGAAACGGGAACAGGAGAAGGAACAGGAGAGAGAAGCGGCGTAACGACTCTGGAACCTCGTGGAGTGACAGCCGGTTCTCCTGAGCCATTCACCTGATGAACAGCCTGAAGAGCTGCCACAGTCGTCCGGAACAGTTCGTGTAGACTAGTTTCGGATCGTTCTTGTGCTTCTCTATCAAGCCTGCGCTGTTCCAGCTGTTGTTCTTGTTCTCTTTTTCGCTGTTCCAACTGTTGTTCTTGTTCTCTTTTTCGCTGCTCTTGTTGATCAAGAAGCAGCTGAAGAAGTTGCTGTTGTTGGCGCTCAGCAGCCTCTTGCTGTTGAGACATGATCTTCAGCAGATCAATTTGAGAGATTGTCGAAGGAATTGGAAGAGGGTCCACTGAAGGCGATGGAATTGTTTCAGGGACCCGCGGATTCTCTATAACAAAAGGTTCTTCTCCGCTACTTTCTCTTCTTCGTGAGCGCGTCAAACGACTGCTACTCATAATTAAAGTTCGCGCACTGAGTTGATTCAATTAATAAGAACTCAAGATCCCGCTTCTGACACCAATTGTAACGATTTAGACGTTACGTTAATAAATATGGATCCGCGAGTTTACTTATTATCAAATCAAAGGCGTGAACAAAAATATCGTGATAAATGCTTTTAATGCAATATACGTGTTTCTTGTTTAAAGTCTGAAACAAGACTGTTTTTACAATAATATCGGTTGGCGCAGCAACCTTATTCTTTTTGAAGACATAAGAGGTTTATAAACGTCTTTTATCTATGCCGACTACTAGATCATTAAAGAGGGGGCAAAAGGGGTGATATCACCCTTTGTAACAATATAAATGAAGGTAATTGAATTGAATAATTCAATGATGGAAGAAAATAAATGATTTGGATAAATTGTTTTCTTCAAATTATTAAATGATTAATCTCTCTATCTAATAAAAAAGTTTCAAAAAAATGAACAGGTAGAAAAAGATTATAATAACAATAGTGGAAAAAAGATTATAATAACAAAATTTGTGAAGAAGTTCGTGACCAGGAGGTTGATTGAAGATGAAATTGGTCGAAAATTCCGGTCAGGAGAAGAAGTTTATTTATTTGGGAAACGTAAGAATAATAATCGACGTTTCGGCCGGGCCCTGCCGAACATCCTCAGGGAAATTTCTATAATAATTAACAAAAAGAATGCTTCAAAACAACAATTCTGAATTGAAAGTAAAGAGATACGTTCATAGGAATAGTTGTTGTTGTAAGAGTAAGTGATAAATTAAACAATTGTACACATGTTTGAGTGACAATTTGAGGTTAAGCGTAAAGAATTACGGATGGCGAAGGAAAGGAAAAAAATACGTTAACAAGAGTTAAATTTTGGCGACTAGAGTACTTAATAAGAATGTGGAATTTGAAATGAGAGAGAGTTCAACTAAATTTGGACAGATTACTCACAAAATTTGACGACCAGTTCATGCTTAGGTGTTGCTAGTTCAGCATTTTGGACGGAAGTGAAGATTAGCGGAAATCGATCCGTAAATCTATGGTAATGAAGTGTGATATTGATCTATGTTCGAATATCATAGATTTCAAGGCAGATGACCAATCGGAGCAAAGGGCGCCAATATTTGAACACTAGAGAATGTTTGAGTATAAATGGCTGAGATGTTGGATATCAGTACGTTTGTTAACAGAGTTTTGTTCTTGAAGATATGAATCATTTCCTTAATAATACGTTTATACCAGTTCGGTTCTGTAGTTAGGGTTATAGAGTTGTTGGAGTCAAAACTGTGTCCAAGACTTGAGGAGTGTTCTGCTAAAGCGCATCTATCAGTGTCATGGCATTTAATATTCGAGCGATGGCCAGAAATTCTATTTTATAGATGTTGTGACGTTTGTCCAATATAACTCTTGCTACAGTCTCGACATGGTATTTTGTACACACAATTAATTTTATCTGAATTGGGAGTTACAGATTAAAGATGAGAAAAAAGAGGAAGTTTGGTAGTATGAGAGATTCTAAAAGAAATTTCAGTAGTGTATATATGAGAGTTCTAATACAAAGATGGCGGCGCTCCCCCCTAGCTCCCCCCTAGCTCCCCCCTATCCCCCCCCCCCCCCACGACTCACGGCGCTCTCTCTCTCACCCCCCTCCCCCCCGGTCATTTTCGGTGGCTATTTTCATAGGATTTGACACACACACACACAAAATAATTCATGTCGACACTTGTTTGGCGCCGGAAAGCCACACATAAATCGGATAGGGTAAGAACCCGCGAGATCTATTGAAAAAATTCCAGGAAATGACCCCTGAAGGAATGTTTAAAATGGCGTTTTGAATGCTTTTAACAATTTTTTTATTTAACACCGATTACATTTAGTTATCTTATTCTATTCTCAATTATCTTATTCTAAATTTTAACGAGTGAAATCATACATATTATTTTCAATATCCATATTAATTAAACATATTGTTATTCCAAAATTGACTCATACCAATTTTTTAACAGTACCACTGATCGGATTATATTCAACAATGCGATCATGCAAGATCATGCAGTAGGCAGAAGTGTGTGGTGGGAACGTAGTGCTAGAGTCAAATTCTAATCGAATGTCCACAGGTCCCCAGTTTTCAATGTTTCGTTCTGCTTGGAGCAATCGATGACGATAAGGGGAGCTTGGTTTGTAAATTCACGCCTCGATAGCAAAGGCTCAGCTTCTTTGTTATAGTAGCTCATTTGAAACCGAACATACATATCATAGAGAATGGCGGGGGATGTGCAGGCTCGGACTTGTTCGCTATAAAGAGTCGTAAAACCCAAAACTGTGTGTACACATACCATCCGGTGAAGAGCGGACAAGATAAGATTTTTCTTACACCAAGCACTGTTCGCCACCCGCTTTTCGTTGACCGATTTTTCCCACCACATGGCCCACGCTGCTTAACGACTCATAAAACCCAAAAATTTAGGGATGGTGGGAGGGGGACTGCGGACCCCAGCCGTCTTTCGCGTCATTTTTTACATGAATTTCATCATCTCTACAGAGTCGGGAGGGCAATAAAACCCAAAAATTTATGGATGGCTAGTCGGATAAAGGGTGGGCCCAGTCGTCTCTGACGTAATTTTTCCCTCCGAGATGCGCAGAACGCAGTGCGCACCGCATCTCTGACGTCATTTTACCCTCCGATATGCGCAGAACGCAGTGCGCACCGTTCCCAAATTCTTGCGATCTATCGGTCTATATACATATAAGCTCAACGCATCCGATGCAGACTCGTCAGTCTTACACGATACGTGCAAGTCAAAAAAGTTATACAAAGTTCAGCTTATATCAACGTCAAAGTCATGGCAGTCGAAGCGTATATGGGACTTGCGGAGCAGATGGAGAGGACGTACAATTTGCTGAGAGAGCAACCACCCGGAGAAGAGAATGACGCCGTCATCAATCATTGGGCTGATATTGGAATTGCGAATATCCAAGTTCTGCGCGATATTTCCATGCAACGAGGAACAACCGTTGATGCGAAAATACGGATCCAACATACGATCGCACTCCTGCAATCTTGGGTGACGAAGATCAAGCAGTTGCAGCAGCGCACAGTGGTGACGGGTGGAAATATCGGTACTCCTGCGGGTGTACAATGGGACGACGTGGATAGCGCTTTTGCCAGCCGAATCAGAACGGGGGTTGTCACAAATCTCCGTCATAAAAATTTGGACGCCTTTCTGGACGATGTGCAGCGCGTCGTCACCGAGAAGTTGGAGCTGATACTGCGCGAGGAGGGAAATGTGAAGGTTAACCTCATATTATCGTGCAAATTCGAAAATGCCAAGCACGAAGAGATCTCGACCGAAGTTAAGAGTTTCAACACCTCCAACGTGGCGATTCTCCTCCTATCAAGCGATATAAATGGTTGGTTTACACGTGCACGGGGTGATCTGCAGTCAAAGGTGGAAGATTTCGAGCAACGCGATTCCGGCTGGAGTATGATTGAGATCCTTAACATCGCTGTAAATATCAATCGCTATCAGCCTCTCGCCGCGGGGGCTTCAACATTCGTCGAGCTGCCCCAAGACATTCAACGGGAGAGAGCGGTGGTGAACGTGAGGAACGAGGACGAAAGATGTCTTCTCTGGTCCGTCATAGCAGCCCTCCACCCAGTCAACACCCACACTGAAAGGACTCCCAACTATCGTCGCTATATTTCCGAGTTGGACTGTACAGGTATCAAATTCCCTGCTACTCTACATGATGTGAAAAAGCTTGAGAGATTGAATAATTTGCGTATCAATGTATATGGTATAGAATCTCAAACTTTTTCGCATCATGCAAAATCAAATAAAAGCGTCATCGTGCCAATTTATTTGAGTAAAAATTTGCATAGCGTAAACATTGACACGATTCATCTTCTAATGGTTGAGAGTAATCCGAAAGACGATATGACTAGTGAGTTTGCACCGAGATTCCATTTTGCTTGGATTAAAGATCTTTCCCGATTGGTGAGCAAACAATTGTCTGATCATAATGGCCAGCTGTTGTTATGTGACAATTGTTTGTGCCACTTTAGCGTGAAACACGCCTACGACAATCATCGACAAGATTGTATTACGCTAAATAAAGTACGCATGGAGTTTCCCAAGTGTAAAGATTTAGTATTTTCCAATTTTCAAAACAAAGGCACCGTTCCATTTGTCGTATACGCCGATCTCGAATGTATATTAATCCCTGAACCTGTGGATGAATTTGAAACTCGTAAGACTTGTGAAATTCAAAAGCATATCCCGCACAGTGTAGCGTACTATGTACATTGCGCGTACGATGAGACTTTATCGGAGTTCCACGGTAAACGCGGTGTCGATTGCATAGCTTGGTTTATGAAACAGCTTAAAGATTTATCAATTCAAGTAGAGTCACGCATCAAAAACATAATTCCGATGAAGTCTCTTACCCAAGTGCAACGCGATCGTCACATGCGCGCAAAGAATTGTTATATTTGTGAAAAACCGTTTACCCCTGAGGAGAAAAAGTGTTACGATCACTGTCACTTCACGGGTAAATATCGTGGTCCTGCTCATAATCGGTGTAATTTTGAATTTCAGAGAGTCGCACACAATTCCAATAGTTTTCCACAATTTGTCCGGTTACGATTCTCACTTTTTAATAAAATCCCTCGCGTCAACTTTTCCCGGTAAAATTACACTGCTACCCATAAATAAGGAAAAATATATATCCTTCACGAAACGCGTTGATGGAACAATGATGCACTTGAGGTTCATCGATTCGTTCCGATTTATGGCTAGCAGCATCGATAAACTTTCCAAATATTTGACTGATAGCGATAAACGCATAACACGTAAATTTTATAATAACCCGACTCAGTTCAGTTTGATGACCCGCAACGGCGTTTTTCCCTATGAATACGTCGATTGTTGGGGGAAACTCGATGAACCGCGATTACCTGCAAAGAAGCATTTCTACTCGCACCTCTGCGATGCAAATATTTCAGACGCCGATTACGAGCACGCGAAAACTGTTTGGAGGGAATTCCATTTAGAGTCATTGGGGGGCTATTCAGATTTATATTCAAAGACCGATGTTCTTTTGCTTGCCGATATTTTCGAAAATTTCCGCGCTAGCTTGCTATGTCCTAGCTGTGTCCTCGGCTGTGTCCTAGCATTTCACAAGTGGACTAATATTTTGGCTGTGCCGCCCCGAAGCTGCACACCAGGACGTCGTATGCGTAGCTCAATCATGCGAACTCTAAATCCAGGGGTCATTACTACGCGAGCAATGACAGCTCTTGCGACGACCTTGGAAGGGGCGAGGATCGCGGTCCTCCTAGACTGCGGAAGAGAGGGGCTGCAGGCGGCCTCGACGTCGATAGTGCCGTACCCTGGTAGCAGGGGACACCTCCACCATCGCCTGCCGTGATCAAAGGCTTTCAAATGATGATAATAATGATGATGATAATAATAATCGTACGATACGATGATTGCTCATTTTATTTTTTGATGAACTTTTTTTCATTTTCTGAAATTTTTCTTCGTTTTCTGAAATTTTTCTTCGTTTTGTGGAAACTTTTTTTCACTTTCTGAAAACTTTTTTTCATTTTCTGAAAACTTTTTTTACGTGTTAATCAAATGGGAAAAAAGTTTTCGGAAAACTTTTTCTCGTTTTCTGGAAACTTTTTTTCATTTTCTGAAAACTTTTTTTCGTTTTCTGGAAACTTTTCCATTTTCTGAAAATTTTCCTCCTGGTAAACGAATAAATATGAATAATTGTTCAATATATTAATAATAAATAAATAAATAATTGATGAATACATGAATTTACACGGTATTCGAATTTTAAAACTTGGATCTGCTCAATATCGTATTGCCGGCGAAACGTCTCTGCTTCATGAACTATCGCCATGGGTGTCAAACGCATATATTTACAACGGTTCTATGCCCTCAGTTCCAGCCTACGGCTAGTTTATTGCGGGGTTGCAGCACACCCTCCAAGTTCTGGTGCCTGTTTGCCCAGGTATCGGTTGCATATTACCGTCTTGTCAACTCATGATCAATTTTTCAGTACATTGGAGCTAACCTCGCATTTTTTTACTACGCATTAAGCACTGTGGGGTTGATCAACTCTTGGTAAGCCCCTCAGACGGTTCTTATAATCATTAAACGTGATGTTATTTATCGTTGCAGTTTTCGCATCCTTGACACGCTTACCCACTTTAACACCGTTGTCACATTTTTGTTTCATCCTCATCCGTGGTAGGGGGAAAGATGCGGCTGCTGCTATGAAATCTGTACTAACCCAGAGCCGTATACCTGCACATCTATATGTTGATCAATGCAAAGAATTTCACAACAGCAAATTGAAAGCCCTCATGATGCAGCACAATATCAACATGTATTTGACACTCAGCAACATAAAGGCGTCGATATGCGAACGTTTTTAGTCGAACATTGAAAAAATAAAATGTGGATGTGGTTTACTCTCCTAGGATTTCACAAGTGGATTAATATTTTGGATGATTTAATGAAGTCCTACAACAACACCAAACATCGCACGATTCGAATAAAACTTACAGGATGTTAGCACGGAGAATGAAAGACAGCTGTATCGTAGCGTGTACAAGCCTCGGCAAATCAAACGAAGCGATCGAGCGCGGAAATTCAGTGTAGGCGATCGAGTTCGAATCAGCAAGTACAAGAATGTATTCGAAAAAGGCTATACACCCAATTGGACGACAGAAATATTCACCGTGAGTGAGGTGAAAAATACCAATCCACCCACCTACGAACTTACCGATTATCAAGATCATCCCATCGAGGGGGGCTTCTACGAGGAAGAGCTCACCAAAGTGAAATATCCCGACGGCTACCTTGTGGAGAAAGTGTTACGCAAATGGGGGAATCTGTTCTATGTGAAGTGGTTGGGTTTTGATAATTCGCACAATAGTTGGATAAATAAAACAGACATGTAACATAATTTGTATGTATTTTCCGAATGGCAATAAAAGATTTTGAATATACAAATATTTCCACATTTTATCTCCTTTGTGCGCACATGTGCCATACTCTGTACTACGAAAATAATAATAATAATAATAATAATAATAATAATGATAATAATAATGATAATAATAATAGTGATAATAATAATGATAATATGCAATTTTGCCATACGATTATTACACATTTTATTTTTTGGAAAACTTTTTTTCATTTTCTGAAAACTTTTTTTCGTTTTCTGAAAACTTTTTTTCATTTTCTGAAAACTTTTTTTCATTTTCTGAAAACTTTTTTTACGTGTTAATCAAATGGGAAAAAAGTTTTCTGAAAACTTTTTTTCGTTTTCTGAAAAGTTTTTTTCATTTTCTGAAAAGTTTTTTTCGTTTCCTGAAATTTTTTTTTCATTTTCTGAAAACTTTTCTCGTGGTAAACGAATAAATATGAATGATTGCTTGATATATCAATAATAAATAAATAAACAATTGTTGAGTATATGAATTCGCATTTTGAAACTTCAAATCCATTAAATATGGTATTGATCATGAAACGTTTCCGCCCGATGGTGGATCGTTCGAGGCGTCAAACATCAAATATTTACATCAATTCTATGTCTTAAGTTTATCCTATAGCTATTGGGGGGCTGGGACAAACCCCCAAGGTACGGTGTCGGTCTGTCCGGGTATCAATTGCCGCTTGTCATCCTGCCAACTCAGAGCCAATTTTTTTTGTACGATCGTGCTTACTTCGTGTTTTTTGCTACGTATTAAACACTGTGGAAGAGTCAACTCTCGGTAAGCCGTCAGACAGCGCTTAGAATCATCAAACGTGATGCTATTTATCGATGAATTTCTTACACCCTTGGCACGCTTACTCACTTTTATGCCACTGTCATATTTTTCCCCATCCTCACCCATCGTAGTAAATGTGTACAGCTTTGCTCGCAGTCCCACAAGCTCTGTCATAATTTTACCATTATTTTCATCCTTCATTAGCCCTAGTTGTTTTTTGTTTTTAAGGGGAATACCATACACATTGTCGGGCAGATAGTCAGAGGTGTCAAACATTGTATCTACATCACGTTTGATGATATCGTAGATATTAGGCACATTGAATTGATAAATAAGGCTGTCTGTGTCGGTATACATCAATTTAGCCTGTTTATTCGAAAAGTTGGTTTTAATATAATTATAGTGGAAATCGTAGAGAAAGATTTTTGACTGATCTAGAATTGTTGCGCCGACGTAAATAGGTTTGGCGAAGTGAACTTTGACACGATTCATTTCAATGATAACCATATCAGTGTCAAATACGGTGCAGCTGTGAAAGTTTGCTCGGGCAATAAGCGTTCTCGCACCACCTTTTCCCTCCCATTTTGTAACCAATTCAACATCTTTATGATTTCGCACATTCTCCATAGTCTTGCCGAACACAGCGTTATTCACGAGTTTGTAAAAGTTTTTCTCAAATTCATTCCTAGATTGCTTACGCATGTCTGTATTGAGCGTGATGTAAGGCTCGAGCCATGGAGATTGCGCAAACTTCAAAATTCTATGCACTTTCGTTAATTTCAATCCTAAACTCAAACACTGTTTCAAATTTCTATAGTGCAATATATACTTTGTTTTGGGGTAAAAGGTGGTCGCGAGTTTGGCATTTTTACTACCTGGGGGAGTAAAATGTTCGGGACAAAGAGGTAAGTCTTTGTGATCCTCGTGAAGTTCTACAGGGTAGTCCAAATCTACCTCCAGAAAGTAACCGATCGGTGAATCGTCCGGATGGTTCGTTATATCGATCTGCTGATACTCCCACTCGAACGAACCGATTGGTAAATGCACGCTCATAGCTGCACCGTACAGGTTATTCACGTCAAAATACATGAGATACGATTCCGCTTTGTTTGGATCAAAATCTGTTCCCATGAATCTATTATTGGCCCGAGCGTGTCGATTGGAACATTGTGCTACGCCGCCTCGAATGGCTCTTTCAATAAATAACACCATTTCAGGGTTGTCTAAAAGTTGCAAATTTACATTAGTATGCTTGAGCATCGCGTCAAAAGCAAGTCCCGGTGCAGTGTAGTAGTGCAACGGATCTAAATCGTATGTTTTGAAGCAGCTAGCGCGGAAATTTTCGAAAATATTGGCAAGCAAAAGAACATCGGTTTTTAAATATAAATCTGAATAGCCCCCCAATGACTCTAAATGGAATTCCCTCCAAACAGTTTTCGCGTGCTCGTAATCGGCGTCTGAAATATTTGCATCGCAGAGGTGCGAGTAGAAATGCTTCTTTGCAGGTAATCGCGGTTCATCGAGTTTCCCCCAACAATCGACGTATTCATAGGGAAAAACGCCGTTGCGGGTCATCAAACTGAACTGAGTCGGGTTATTATAAAATTTACGTGTTATGCGTTTATCGCTATCAGTCAAATATTTGGAAAGTTTATCGATGCTGCTAGCCATAAATCGGAACGAATCGATGAACCTCAAGTGCATCATTGTTCCATCAACGCGTTTCGTGAAGGATATATATTTTTCCTTATTTATGGGTAGCAGTGTAATTTTACCGGGAAAAGTTGACGCGAGGGATTTTATTAAAAAGTGAGAATCGTAACCGGACAAATTGTGGAAAACTATTGGAATTGTGTGCGACTCTCTGAAATTCAAAATTACACCGATTATGAGCAGGACCACGATATTTACCCGTGAAGTGACAGTGATCGTAACACTTTTTCTCCTCAGGGGTAAACGGTTTTTCACAAATATAACAATTCTTTGCGCGCATGTGACGATCGCGTTGCACTTGGGTAAGAGACTTCATCGGAATTATGTTTTTGATGCGTGACTCTACTTGAATTGATAAATCTTTAAGCTGTTTCATAAACCAAGCTATGCAATCGACACCGCGTTTACCGTGGAACTCCGATAAAGTCTCATCGTACGCGCAATGTACATAGTACGCTACACTGTGCGGGATATGCTTTTGAATTTCACAAGTCTTACGAGTTTCAAATTCATCCACAGGTTCAGGGATTAATATACATTCGAGATCGGCGTATACGACAAATGGAACGGTGCCTTTGTTTTGAAAATTGGAAAATACTAAATCTTTACACTTGGGAAACTCCATGCGTACTTTATTTAGCGTAATACAATCTTGTCGATGATTGTCGTAGGCGTGTTTCACGCTAAAGTGGCACAAACAATTGTCACATAACAACAGCTGGCCATTATGATCAGACAATTGTTTGCTCACCAATCGGGAAAGATCTTTAATCCAAGCAAAATGGAATCTCGGTGCAAACTCACTAGTCATATCGTCTTTCGGATTACTCTCAACCATTAGAAGATGAATCGTGTCAATGTTTACGCTATGCAAATTTTTACTCAAATAAATTGGCACGATGACGCTTTTATTTGATTTTGCATGATGCGAAAAAGTTTGAGATTCTATACCATATACATTGATACGCAAATTATTCAATCTCTCAAGCTTTTTCACATCATGTAGAGTAGCAGGGAATTTGATACCTGTACAGTCCAACTCGGAAATATAGCGACGATAGTTGGGAGTCCTTTCAGTGTGGGTGTTGACTGGGTGGAGGGCTGCTATGACGGACCAGAGAAGACATCTTTCGTCCTCGTTCCTCACGTTCACCACCGCTCTCTCCCGTTGAATGTCTTGGGGCAGCTCGACGAATGTTGAAGCCCCCGCGGCGAGAGGCTGATAGCGATTGATATTTACAGCGATGTTAAGGATCTCAATCATACTCCAGCCGGAATCGCGTTGCTCGAAATCTTCCACCTTTGACTGCAGATCACCCCGTGCACGTGTAAACCAACCATTTATATCGCTTGATGGGAGGAGAATCGCCACGTTGGAGGTGTTGAAACTCTTAACTTCGGTCGAGATCTCTTCGTGCTTGGCATTTTCGAATTTGCACGATAATATGAGGTTAACCTTCACATTTCCCTCCTCGCGCAGTATCAGCTCCAACTTCTCGGTGACGACGCGCTGCACATCGTCCAGAAAGGCGTCCAAATTTTTATGACGGAGATTTGTGACAACCCCCGTTCTGATTCGGCTGGCAAAAGCGCTATCCACGTCGTCCCATTGTACACCCGCAGGAGTACCGATATTTCCACCCGTCACCACTGTGCGCTGCTGCAACTGCTTGATCTTCGTCACCCAAGATTGCAGGAGTGCGATCGTATGTTGGATCCGTATTTTCGCATCAACGGTTGTTCCTCGTTGCATGGAAATATCGCGCAGAACTTGGATATTCGCAATTCCAATATCAGCCCAATGATTGATGACGGCGTCATTCTCTTCTCCGGGTGGTTGCTCTCTCAGCAAATTGTACGTCCTCTCCATCTGCTCCGCAAGTCCCATATACGCTTCGACTGCCATGACTTTGACGTTGATATAAGCTGAACTTTGTATAACTTTTTTGACTTGCACGTATCGTGTAAGACTGACGAGTCTGCATCGGATGCGTTGAGCTTATATGTATATAGACCGATAGATCGCAAGAATTTGGGAACGGTGCGCACTGCGTTCTGCGCATATCGGAGGGTAAAATGACGTCAGAGATGCGGTGCGCACTGCGTTCTGCGCATCTCGGAGGGAAAAATTACGTCAGAGACGACTGGGCCCACCCTTTATCCGACTAGCCATCCATAAATTTTTGGGTTTTATTGCCCTCCCGACTCTGTAGAGATGATGAAATTCATGTAAAAAATGACGCGAAAGACGGCTGGGGTCCGCAGTCCCCCTCCCACCATCCCTAAATTTTTGGGTTTTATGAGTCGTTAAGCAGCGTGGGCCATGTGGTGGGAAAAATCGGTCAACGAAAAGCGGGTGGCGAACAGTGCTTGGTGTAAGAAAAATCTTATCTTGTCCGCTCTTCACCGGATGGTATGTGTACACACAGTTTTGGGTTTTACGACTCTTTATAGCGAACAAGTCCGAGCCTGCACATCCCCCGCCATTCTCTATGATATGTATGTTCGGTTTCAAATGAGCTACTATAACAAAGAAGCTGAGCCTTTGCTATCGAGGCGTGAATTTACAAACCAAGCTCCCCTTATCGTCATCGATTGCTCCAAGCAGAACGAAACATTGAAAACTGGGGACCTGTGGACATTCGATTAGAATTTGACTCTAGCACTACGTTCCCACCACACACTTCTGCCTACTGCATGATCTTGCATGATCGCATTGTTGAATATAATCCGATCAGTGGTACTGTTAAAAAATTGGTATGAGTCAATTTTGGAATAACAATATGTTTAATTAATATGGATATTGAAAATAATATGTATGATTTCACTCGTTAAAATTTAGAATAAGATAATTGAGAATAGAATAAGATAACTAAATGTAATTGGTGTTAAATAAAAAAATTGTTAAAAGCATTCAAAACGCCATTTTAAACCTTCCTTCAGGGGTCATTTCCTGGAATTTTTCCAATAGATCTCGCGGGTTCTTACCCTATCCGATTTATGTGTGGCTTTCCGGCGCCAAACAAGTGTCGACATGAATTATTTTGTGTGTGTGTGTGTCAAATCCTATGAAAATAGCCACCGAAAATGACCGGGGGGGGGGGGGGGGGGGGTGAGAGAGAGAGCGCCGTGAGTCGTCGGGGGGGGGGGGGGAGATAGGGGGGAGCTAGGTGGGAGCTAGGGGGGAGCTAGGGGGGAGCTAGAGGGGAGCTTGGGGGGAGCGCCGCCATCTTTGGATTAGAACTCTCATATATACACTACTAATTTCAATGCCCTCGTCATTCAAAATTTTTTTTTGATTTGGCTAGACAGATTCTCAATGTAGGGTATAGAGATGGAGTTTTTAAATTTGTCCTTAACATGAGTTTCATTGTTGGAGTCTAAATTCCAATCAATCGAGTTGCACATGTTATCTACTCGATACTTTTTGATATCATTAATGAATTTCAAAGGGTAGATATTAGAAATGAGAGTTGTTTCGACAAGTTTTAAATTTTTTTTGAGAAATTGAGGGTTTGGAATTTCAAGGCAGCGATCAAATAAGGCTATGACGACAGGTTTTTTATGTTTTATGGTATGAATTGAATTAAAATGAATGTATCTCCCAGACCAGGTTGGTTTGTGATGCCAATCTAAAATTATAGTGTCATTATGGTTAATCACTACAGTGTCAAGAAAACTGATTTTACCATCTTTTTCCAACTCAATGGTGAACTGTATATGTGGGTGAAAATTGTTGAACTTATTCAGAAGGTATTGTAAGTTCTCATTCTTTACGCTAGTTATAATATCGTCTACGTAACGATAGTAAAAGGGGAGACTAAAAGGAAGATGTGAAATTATTTTTTGTTCAAAATGTTCAAGTACCAAATTCGCTACTACTGGGCTAATTGGTGAGCCCATTGCTACACCAAAAATTTGTTGGTAAAATTTATCTTCGTAGGCAAAGTAGCATGAATCTAGACAAAGTTTGGTGGCTGCGAGGAATTCTTTTTTATTCATGTCAGTGTGAGATTTTAAGTTGGGCCAGTTTCTACTGATTAAAGATATTGCTAACTTGGTTGGAATGTTGGTAAACAGTGATTTGACATCTAAGGACACCAACAGGTGTTCTGGAGGGATTTGTGTATTCCTGATTTTGTTTACAAAAGACCAAGTGTCCTGGATGTGATAGTTGGATGTACCTGTTATGTTAGAGAGTACACTAGAACAAAATCTTGAAATTTTATAAGTGGGAGAATTGATGTTACAAACAATTGGTCTGAGAGGTACATTGTTCTTATGAATTTTAGGTAGAAAATATATTTTAGGAGGAGGAGACTTGTGAGTTTTGAGGTTTTTTGCCGAATTGGAATCTATAAATTTTTTCTGTTGCCACAGGCTTATCATATCATTGACTTGTTTTTGTATTTCAATGGTGGGATCACGAGAGATAAGAGTATAAGTGCTGGAATCATTCAGAATATCTTGGCATTTTTGTTCAAAATCCGTCTTGTCCATGACGACTGATATATTGCCTTTGTCGGCATCAGTGACGACTAGGTGGTTATTTTGTTTTAAAAATTCTATAGTTTGTTTTACTTTGGACGTTATTTGACAGTGAGATGTAGGAGGATGTTTGACAAGTCTGTTTCCAATGAGTTGGCTGATATTTGATCTTACTTTATCTATGGTGATTCCATCTTTGGTGATGAGAGCTAATTCTACGCTACTTAAAATATCATCGATTGGTAAATTAACATTTTTATATGGTAAACCATGATTCGGACCAAGTGATAAGGTATCTTTGATTTCAGAAGGTAACTCTGTCTTAGAGAAGTTAACTAACCAATTGTTAGTGTGGATTTCTTTAGGAGCCTGTACAGACTTAAGTTTGTTCAATTTTTTAAAATTATCAGTCTTGATGGCATTAAACAGACGATCGGCCTTCTCTATGTCCAAGTTGAAATTTTTATAGTCTAAGTTAGTCAAATGATCTGAAAAGAAGTTATTGATTTTATGATTTAGTTTTAGGATTAGAAACCTTTCATGTCGATGACAGTTTTTTATTTCAAGAGATAGAGATTTCTGTTGTAGGAAGCGTAATGCTTTGATGAAGGTTTTTTCCTTCTCTGAATGTTGTAGATTTTCTTGATCTCCAGATTGTTGTAATTCTTGACGCTTAACCTCAAATTGTCACTCAAACATGTGTACCATTGTTTAATTTATCACTTACTTTTACAACAACAACTATTCTATGAACGTATCTATTTGCTTTCAATTCAGAATTATTGTTTTGAAGCATTCTTTTTGTTAATTATTATAGAAATTTTCCTGAGGATGGTCGGCAGGGCCCGGCCGAAACGTCGATTATCATTTTTACGTTTCCCAAATAATTAAACTTCTTTTCCTGACCGGAATTTTCGAATAATTTCATCTTCAATCAACCTCCTGGTCACGAACTTCTTCACAAATTCAATGCATCGAAACTGCTTCGTGGACGTCTCGTACCACCATGAATCTACATCATACCGCACAATTCAACTTGAGATCATCTTCCTCTACAAATCACTCGCAAACAAAGAAGATTTGGAACTACCGGAAGAAACTAGCACACATCAAAAACCGTAAAGTTTTTCTTTTTAAATGCCGCCAATTTGGGATTATTCCCAAATTTTTACAATTTAAAATCAAAAATCTACAACATTTAGAAAAGGAAAAAACCTTCATCAAAGCATTACGCTTTCTACAACAGAAATCTCTATCTCTTGAAATTGAAAACTGTTATCGACATGAAAGGTTTCTAATCCAAGAACTAAATCATAATGCATCGTGCCTACACGGCAGAGTTACTTGTATTGGGATACGCTCATGTGATTACGTGTGACACACACCTTCAAATCTGTGCAGAACTCGAAAACAATGGCTACCTGACATGCGCAGTACGGTGAGTCGGAGAAACGCCGGGTCAACACGTGCTGGCACAACCAGTTGCTTGATACGCGTGAGCCAGACAGCACTCAGGCTCCTCTCCAATTTGGTGAGCCTATAATTCGGATCTCTGATTTGAACTGACGCTGAGTAGTATTTGTCACGATGGTTGTGTTGATACATAACTGAGACAACGCCACTGCGGCATAAGAGGGTCGACACTCGTCGTCACTCCATGACATAGCGCCTCTCGGCCATTCAAAAAGCACCTCTCGGCCGTTCCATCTCTCTCTTCTATTCCCACTGGGGAATTGATTATCGCCTTGATAATTATCGTGTAACTAGCTTCCACACTACCATCTTGTAAGGCGGTTGAGCTCACTCCTATTGTGTCTTCACTTGAAGCGTCACAATTCTCTCTCTAGATACATCCAGTGCACACATCCACTCATAAATCTAACATTCATTCACATACATTGTACACGATTTCGAGGAGGTTTTTACTCAGTTCCTGCTGAGGTTTTCCTCCTCTGGGGTAATAAACCATCCTTGATTGACTCTCAAACCGAGTGGATTTATTTAAAATACCTAACCTTGCCCATATCAATAATTGTTATAAGTAATAATTTCAAGATGAAAGGGAAGTACGGGAATTAATCCTGGTGGTCAATTTCCGACAAAACATTTGGAGCCTCCTATGAGGTTTGAACCCACGACCCCTGGTTTACGAGTGTCAAGTGAATCTACAACAGATCGAAGGTCAACTACAATACGACGCCACCGCCTGCCACCAGCATCGTGGGACGCAATAAGACAAGAGATAAGTTCCAACATTAACTTACCATTAACAGGAAATAATATTATTCGATCATGCATTTATTTATTTAACCTGTGCAATAATTGTCACCGCGTGTGCAATTGTTTATTTCGTTATTTGTTAATCAAATTCTATATATTTAATTTTTCCTCCAAATCACATCAGTGATTCTCACATTATATTATTACTATATAAAACTATTTCAAAATGGGCGCCAAAAACATTCCCTTGAGCACAAAACGCGAGACGCTTTCTAAGAAAATAGAAACAATCCGAAGGGAATTCGAAGACGAAACAGCTCATACAGTTACAAATTTGCGCTTTAATAAATTGGCAGAATGGTTTAAAATCTACGACAAACTTGCCGACAAACTTGAAATGACAAGGCCCGAGGACCCAGAGGTAGTTCTTACTGAAGAATTACGCACAAATTATTACGAGCTCTCCAGTAAAATATTACATGCCAATCAAGCAAGAGCCGCGGCTGAAGACTTGCTTAACAAGGGTACACTCAATAACTCAACCAATAATAACACAACGACTGATACACACCGTCGTGCTGAACTCCCCACGACTGAAATACCCAAATTTGACGGTAATTTTGAAAATTGGCTTTCTTTTAAAAACAAGTTCCAGACTATGACGGAAAAACGTGAAGACGTTGAAGATATTGACAAATTCATATACCTCTGCGGAGCATTGCACGGCGCAGCATCACACAAACTCTCGCTTTTCGATGCAAGCGCAGAAAACTATCAAAGGGCTTGGGCTCTTTTAACTGACACTTATCAGAAGGAACGTCCGCTAGCATATAAACATTACGATGCTCTATTGCATCTCAATCCCATATCTAATCCGACTAATGAAAATCTTACTAAACTCATAGACGAAGCTCGCCAACACTTGAATTGTTTAGATACATTAAAGGCAAAACCGACCGAGGCATTTGTGGTGCGCGTACTTGAACTTAAATTACCAATAGAAATTAGAGATAAATGGGAGGAGACCTTTGACGATGACAATATTCTTCCAACCTTTGAACTCTGTAGTAAATTCGTGACAAAAACAGCCTTCCGGCTTAGCTCACGCAAACCAGAATCACACACTAACTCATTCAAACGACGACGTGATCAAACTGGCAACCCTCGCAAATACCAAAGGACCGAACACACAACACGGGCACTTGTAACATCAATCTCTATCACCTGTGCTGATTGCAAGGGTTCTCATCCTCTTTACAAATGTCCTCACTTCAACACACTGACAGTTGATCAACGAGTTAAATTCGTCAAATCAGCTCGACTCTGCCAAAACTGCATGCGGAACCACAAGGGGGCTTGTACCTCTATTAGATGCAAAACCTGTAACAAATTCCATCACACCATGTTACATTATCCACGAAACACAATTGATCAATACACTGGTACCAATACACAAAGAATCCAAACACCTGCTACTGCAGCCGCCGACAAGAGCGCGACAACCTGACTAGCCGCACAGACTCTCGCAACGATCCTACGAACACCGCGATTCCAACTCATGATGAGCGCGCTCATACAGCTGCGCGACTCATCTGGTAAATTCATACAAGCTCGTGCTTTACTTGACACTTGTGCAACAGCCAATTTCATTACAGAAAATCTAACACTGAAATTAAAACTTCCAATGCAGACTTGCTCACTTCCCATCGGGGCAGTTAATGGAATGCAAACTTTCTCTAAACACCTTGTTCAAGTAACTTGTAAATCTCTTGATAATAAATTCAAAAGACCAATAAAATTCTCAACAGTTAACCAAATCGCGGACATAAGTCCAAGTGAGACCTTCCCGCGCGACAAAATTCACTCACCTAAAAACATTAAATTGGCTGATCCTCAATTTCACATACCACAAACAGTAGACGTCCTCATTCGATCGGGAATCACTCTATCTCTCCTGTCCATTGGACAAATCAACCTTTCACGAAACGATTGCGACCTAATCATACAAAAAACACAACTAGGCTGGGTCGTTGCTGGGGGAATTAACGACGACAATACCTTGCAACCTGTATCCTGTCAACTGACAGATTTGTCGAGTCAATTAACTAGGTTCTGGACGATTGGAGACGCGGGCCCAAGAGGTTCCAGATCCCTAGATAATTCCCTACGTGAACAACATTACCAACAATACACGACTCGTAACGCAGAAGGACGTTACGTTGTCCAACTGCCTTTCCGCATTGAAGACGTAGATTTTGGAAACTCGAAGAATCAAGCTTATGGACGATTTCTGTCCTTACAAAGAAGGCTAAATGCTGACGTGCAGCTCAAGGCTGAATACTACAAGGTCGTGCAGGAATATATTGACCTTGGTCACATGGTGCACGTCCTAGATGACCATGAACCCGGGTATTACATGCCTCACCATCCAGTGATTAAGGCTTCCAGCACCACTACCAAGGTGCGCGTCGTGTTTGACGCTTCTGCCAAATCCGAGAAGGGTATCTCCCTGAACGACGTCTTGTTGACCGGACCCACTATCCAAGACAACCTTTTCACTATTCTCCTACGTTTCCGTGTTTACGTCTATGCTATGACCTCAGATATTGCGCAGATGTATCGCCAAATCTGTGTTCACTCTGATCATCACAAATTCCAACGAATCCTCTACTATCATAACAACACTATCAGCACTTACGAACTCCGTCGAGTTACTTTCGGTGTCTCTGCTGCACCATTTCTAGCGACACGTACAGTGAATCGACTTGCTGACGATGAAGCTCACAATTTTCCGAAGGCTTCTCAAATCTTGAAACGAGACTTTTATGTCGACAATCTCTTAACTGGAGCCAACTCCCTGACTGAAATCCTCCAATTGCATGATGAGATCATTCAACTCTTAAGAAAGGGAGGTTTCGAGCTCAGACAATGGGCGTCCAATCATCAACATGCCCTTGACAACCTTGACGAAAGAACCCTGGACTTGGATGGTGCAATCAATAACGATCCAATCTCGAAAACTCTTGGCATTGCGTGGAATTCACTCACCGATAGCTTTATCTACACTGTCAGTCCAATTGATGCCTCTCGAAAAATAACTAAACGAACAATTCTCTCCGATATCGCGAAAATCTTCGATCCCATTGGTCTGCTGGGTCCGGTGGTACTAGCTGCAAAAACCATCATCCAACAGTGATGGAAATCTAAAGTCCATTGGGACGAGGCAGTGCCACAAGAACTGCACACTCGCTGGCTCAAATTGGCGGAACAGCTACCATCCATCAGGGACTTTTCTATCGAGCGCAATCTCATACTTCCTAATCCAACTGAGATTGAGCTACACGGCTTCTGTGACGCAAGCCAGGTTGGCTATGGTGCTTGTCTACATGTAAGATCAACGAACCAACAGGGACAAATGATTGTCCGGTTGGCGTGCTCAAAAACGAGAGTCGCCCCAATCAAGGATATGACTATTTCGAAGCTAGAACTGTGTGGTGCACAGCTACTCTCACGCTTGTATCGAGACGCACTACCGGCCTTTGATTTCCCTATATCGCAAACTATCTTCTGGTCTGACTCTACTATTGTCCTCCAATGGCTCAAAAGATCGCCCGAGTCTCTCAAGGTCTTTGAAGCCAATCGCGTCACAGAAATCCAGTCTCTTGGAGACAAAATCGAATGGAGACATGTCCGTACCAAGGACAATCTGGCTGATTGCTTATCCAGAGGTCAACTCCCCTCTGAGTTCCTGACCAATCAAATGTGGTTCGAGGGCCCTTCATGGCTCACACAAAACCATGATAAGTGGCCCACTCCCATTCGATTGACCCCATCGGAACTTCCCGGTGTTAGGAAAAACACCTGTTTGTCATCCACCACCTCGGATATCTTTCAACGTTTTTCTTCTTACTCAACTCTCGTGAATTCTCTCGCTTATTGTCTGCGCATGCGCAACTCCAGTGAATTCAAACACAAACTCTTGAGCGTGGAGGAGAGAGCGTTGACTGAACTAAGAATCCTAACTCTGATTCAAAATGAACAATTCCACGACGAAATTGAACAGATCAAGGAAACTGGCGAGACGAAAAACCTACGACTTCGATGTCTCAATCCATTTCTTAACCAACAGGGTCTGATTCGAGTTGGCGGACGTCTGAAACACGCACCTATCTCTTTCACCAAAAAACACGCGATTCTGTTGCCTTCTCATCATCATGTCACTGATCTAATCATTCGTGAAACTCATAAGAATGCATTCCATTCCGGTATCCAGAGCACACTCTCAAATCTTCGACACCGATTCTGGCTGCTAGATGGAAAGGGGCAAGTACGACGAATTGTCCGACGATGTGTCGAATGTGTTCGACATCGTCCCGTGTTACTGCACGGAAAGATGGCAGACCTGCCCAGTGCACGAGTCACGGATTCAGCCGCATTCTCACATGCGGGAGGGGATTGTTTCGGACCCTTATTCATCAAAGAACGAAAATTCAGAAATCGAACCAAGATCAAGGTATACGGGTGTGTATTCGTTTGCATGGCGACAAAGGCCGTACATCTCAAAATCGTAAGCGATCTGACCACCGACGGGTTCCTGGGTGCCTTCGGACGGTTCATTGGACGTCGAGGTGTCCCGTCTCATGTTCATTCGGACAACGGTACCAATTTTGTGGGCGCGAATAACCAACTACGAGAACTTTACTCCTCATTCACCTCCCAATCGCATCATGACCAAGTAAACGAGTATGCTGTGAGGAAAAACATTACTTGGCACTTCAACCCTCCACTTTCTCCTCACTTTGGGGGCGTTTGAGAAGCGGCTGTGAAGTCATTTAAGCATCACTTCAAACTAGTGGTGAAAGAACAACTTCTTACCCTTGAGGAATTAAATCCCTTAGCCATACAAATTGAATCCGTACTTAATTCTCGACCTCTATGCTCATTATCTAGTGATCCTAACGATCCTATTGCACTGACACCTGCCCATATCTTAATAGGGCGTCCTCTCACCATGCTACCTGAAGATGATTTTTCTGATGTCCCAGATAACCGACTCAGCGTGTGGCAATTCATTACCAAGGCCAGACAGGACTTTTGGAAGCGCTGGTACTTGGAGTATCTCCACGAGCTCCAAATCCGCCAGAAATGGCATTCTTTCCAGGGTGAACTCACAACCAACCAGATGGTACTACTCATGGACAAAAACCAACCATGTATGCGGTGGCAATTGGGGGTGGTGGTCGAAATCCATCCAGGGGGTGATGGAGTGGCACGAGTCGCCACTGTCAGAACAGCACAAGGGTTGTTCAAACGAAACGTCACTTTGTTGTGTCCTTTACCAATTAATTCTTGACAAATATCTGTGAATTTGATAAACTGTATCTCACATTAAATCGTACAATACCATGATCACACATTACATTGCTCACTCATTCGCAACGGGGGGAGTGTGTATCGTGCCTACACGGCAGAGTTACTTGTATTGGGATACGCTCATGTGATTACGTGTGACACACACCTTCAAATCTGTGCAGAACTCGAAAACAATGGCTACCTGACATGCGCAGTACGGTGAGTCGGAGAAACGCCGGGTCAACACGTGCTGGCACAACCAGTTGCTTGATACGCGTGAGCCAGACAGCACTCAGGCTCCTCTCCAATTTGGTGAGCCTATAATTCGGATCTCTGATTTGAACTGACGCTGAGTAGTATTTGTCACGATGGTTGTGTTGATACATAACTGAGACAACGCCACTGCGGCATAAGAGGGTCGACACTCGTCGTCACTCCATGACATAGCGCCTCTCGGCCATTCAAAAAGCACCTCTCGGCCGTTCCATCTCTCTCTTCTATTCCCACTGGGGAATTGATTATCGCCTTGATAATTATCGTGTAACTAGCTTCCACACTAGCATCTTGTAAGGCGGTTGAGCTCACCCCTATTGTGTCTTCACTCGAAGCGTCACAATTCTCTCTCTAGATACATCCAGTGCACACATTCACTCATAAATCTAACATTCATTCACATACATTGCACACGATTTCGAGGAGGTTTTTACTCAGTTCCTGCTGAGGTTTTCCTCCTCTGGGGTAATAAACCATCCTTGATTGACCCCCAAACCGAGTGGATTTATTTAAAATACGTAACCTTGCCCATATCAATAATTTTTATAAGTAATAATTTCAAGATGAAAGGGAAGTACGGGAATTAATCCTGGTGGTCAATTTCCGACAAAACGCATAACATTAATAACTTCTTTTCAAATCATTTTACTAACTTAGACTATAAAAATTTCAACTTAGACATAGAGAAGGCCAATCGTCTGTTTAATGCCATTAAGACTGATAATGTTGGAAAATTGAACAAACTTAAGTCTGTGCAGGCTCCTAAAGAAATCCACACTAACAATTGTGTTAGAATTTATATCCAAATGAAACTACTGCCGCCACCTGTCGGGAGTTATGTATATTATTAATAACATATATTATGTAAACGTCAAATGTAATGTCGATAACATGTAAACGTCAGATTTAATGTCATTATCATATTAGAAATACAGTTGAGTTGTTCATCAGCCATCACGTTATTTACTTCAGGTTATGGGCCCAGACCATAACACGCGTTAAAATAAAGTTTTTGTTAGTATTTCGCATAGGTTTTGTGTCGTGTAAGAAAGACAATGAGTTCCAATTACCTCGCAAGCATTCCTAAGCTAAAAGGAAGAGAGAATTTCGACGATTGGGCGTTCGCTGTAGAAAACCTACTGGTTCTCGAAGGTGCTGACAAATACCTGAAAACAGAAGGTACCGAAGCTACAGAGGCAGCGACAGATGCAAAGGCACGAGCAAAATTGATTTTGACGATCGATTCATCATTATTTGTGCACATAAAGGAAACAAAGACCACGAAGGAATTATGGGCAAAACTACGAGCTTTGTTCGACGATTCAGGATTTTCGAGGAAGATTACTTTGCTTCGTCATCTAATATCCATAAGATTAGATAATTGTGAGAATATGACGAATTATGTGACACAAATAGTGGAACCGTCTCAACGTTTAAGTGGCACAGGGTTTGCCATCAACGATGAATGGGTGGGTTCTTTATTACTCGCCGGATTACCAGAGCAATTTATGCCAATGATTATGGCTATAGAACACTCGGGAATTCCAATCACTGCCGATTCCATCAAGACGAAATTGATCGATATGGAATCAATCAACTCTAGTGAAACGGAACGTAATTCGGCATTAGTGGCTAGAAGTTGGCATAATAAAAAGAAAAACGGCAAAGTTGGCAGCAATGGTAGTACCAGTCAAAATGGCGGATATACATCGAACTCAAATGTCAAAAATACGAAAACTAACAAAATGATAACATGTTATCGTTGCAAGCAGATAGGCCATTATCGTAATCAGTGTCCACTTTCGAACGAGAAAACAGATAATAAGAAACAGAGTAACGCATTCAGCGTTGTTTTTTTTAGCGCAAAGTTCAGCAAAAGTGATTTCTACATAGATTCGGGGGCAAGCATGCACATGACGGCGAATGAAGATTGGTTGAAAAACTCTAATTATTCACAGAATTTACCTGAGATAATAGTTGCGAAAGAGACAAAAGTGCCTGTTTTATGCTCTGGAGACGTGGAAATAACAACAAGTCATAACTACAACATTACTGTCAAAAATATGTTGTGCGTACCTAGTCTCGCAACTAACCTATTATCAGTAAGTGAATTGATAAAGAATGGAAACAGTGTAGTTTTCGAGCCTAACAAGTGTTTGATTAGAAATCAATTAGGCGAATTAGTTGCTGAAGCTGATTTAATTGATGGTGTGTACAGAGTTAATTTACAAACACAGAACTGTTTATTGACTTCAACTCAAGTCAGTGGGGAAACATGGCACAGACGACTTGGCCATATAAACAGTATGGATATGAACAAAATGAAGCGTTGTGGTTTAGTGGATGGACTGAATTATGCTGACTCTTTTACAACAGGCAAGTCAAGCTGTCAGACATGTTGTGAAGGAAAGCAGTCAAGATTGCCATTTGCGACAGGTTCACGTGCAACAGAAATACTTCAAATTGTACATTCAGACATCTGTGGTCCCATGGAGATCAAGTCAATTGGAGGTGCTAGATATTTTGTGCTATTTATAGACGACTATACTCGGATGACCTTCATTTACTTCCTGAAAGCTAAAAGTGAAGTGTTGAACTATTTTAAAGAATTCAAGTCTATGGCGGAGAATATTCACAATACAAAAATAAAACATTTAAGAACTGACAATGGATGCGAATATTGCAGCAATGAATTTGAAAATTACTTGAAGTCTGAGGGCATTATTCATCAAAAAACAAACCCATATACCCCGGAGCAGAATGGACTCAGTGAGCGATCAAACAGAACCATAGTGGAGAAAGCAAGATGCTTACTTTTCGAAGCTGATTTGGAAAAGAAATATTGGGCAGAAGCTGCAAATACAGCCGTCTATTTAAAAAACAGATCGGTAGCTTCAGGTATTGAAAAGACTCCGTTTGAATTATGGACTGGTAAAAAACCCAACTTGGAACATATACGTGTTTTTGGGAGTACTGTGATGGCACATATACCAAAAGAAAAAAGGACCAAGTGGGATAAGAAGTCTAAGAAATATATATTGGTTTGTGAAAATGTGAAGGGTTATAGAATTTATGATCCCGCCTCTAATATTGCTACAAACAGCAGAGATGTTGTAATCATGGAAATACCAAAGAAAGAAATCACTGTCTCAGTTCCCATGGAAAGCACAGATTCAGTGGGGGAATGAGGTGAAGAATCTGTGGTGAAACTTAAACCTATTTATCATTCAAGTTCAAGTGAATACCTAGATGGTGAATGTTCTGATGACAGGCAAAAGATGCAAGATGAAACAGAAGGTGAGAATTCTTCAGCAGGAGGGACATCTAGTGAGCAGCAGGCATCTGCTGATGATGATGAGGAAGGAAAGAACTCATCACCGCAAGGGATACCATGTCAGCCACTGTCCTGTGAAGAAACATTGAAGAGACCTAGGAAGAAACCATCAATATATGGTCATGCTAACATGACATGTACTACTACCTCTACAGGTGAAGACAGCTTGACTTATGAGGAGGCTATCCATGGTCCAGAAAAACAGCAGTGGCTCCAGGCAATGGCAGAGGAGCTTCAGTCATTCGATGACAATCAGGTGTGGGAGATTGTCGATGCTCCAGATAATGCAAGTGTAGTGCAGTGTAAGTGGGTCTTACGTAAGAAATATGACTGTGATGGTAAAGTGAGATATCGAGCCAGATTAGTAGCCAAAGGTTTTTCGCAAAAGGCTGGCATTGACTACCAAGAAACCTTTTTTTCAGTGATTAGACATTCAACCTTGCGGTTACTATTAGCATTGAGTGTGCAGTTAGACATGGACATAACTCACTTAGATGTGACAACAGCCTTTCTTAATGGACATTTAAAAGAAAGTATCTTTATGCAATTGCCTGAAGGATTCTCTAGTAAAATTTCAAACAAATTATTGAAATTAACAAAGGCTGTATATGGTTTAAAGCAAAGTTCACTTGTTTGATATCAAAAAGTAGAGGAAATATTATGCAGTTTAGGGTTCAGTAAATGTAAATTGGAACCTTGTGTATTTATAAAAAACCATAATAACAATAAGAAAACTATTGTTGGTGTATATGTAGATGATTTCCTGATTTTTTCAAATAACAAGACTGAAAGTGACTCTCTGATAAATGCATTAAATAAAAATTTCAAAATAAAGAATCTAGGCCAGGTCAAACAGTATCTAGGCATGCGAATTAATGTAAACAGAGATTCAAATGTAATTACAATTAATCAGGAGCATTTGTGACGGGTTTTGAGTCCGCACGAATAATGTGGGGGGGGGTGGGGGGGGGGGGGGGGGGGGGGGGGAAAGAGACAATTAGAGACGGGGCGGATGTAATAGGTAAAACTTGGTGTGTGTATTTGCGAAGAAAAGGGGAGGTGGTACATGCGTTGCGATCGGGGGAGGTGAGTCGACTTAAACTATGAAAGATACAAAAGGGTTGTAGACTTTAACGGGGGCTGATCACGCCTCAGCCCTTAGCGTTTCTTAATACTAACTTACAGGTACGCGCGCGGGGGGGGGGGGGGGAAGAGTGTGTGAGGTGACGGGGAATGTGAGGTAGGAAGGGTTGGTATTGCGAGGGGAGGGTGGTGTAGTGTGACGGGGAGTGTGAGGTAGAAAGGGTTGGTATTGCGAGGGGAGGGTGGTGTAGTGTGACGGGGAGTGTGAGGTAGAAAGGGTTGGTATTGCGAGGGGAGGGTGGTGTAGTGTGACGGGGAGTGTGAGGTAGAAAGGGTTGGTATTGCGAGGGGAGGAGCAGATCGGCTGTAGAATGCAGGCTAACCTGGCGTCGTCGGCGTGTGTGGAGAATGGTGTGCGTGTGACGGTGTGAGTGTCGGGGTCTCTCTCTTTTGCTCTCTCTCTCTCTCTCTCTCTCTTTCTCTCCCTCTTTACTTCTCGTCAACTTTTCTTCTGTGACGTGTTGCTGCCTCGCAGGTCGTGGTCGTAATGCCGCTGGCGCTCGGCTCTGCCGAGCGTCGGTGGGCTTCGGTTACGTTCGGGTCTTTCCCGACGGGACGGGACTCACCCGTTCGGCTCTTCCCCGCGGGTTTGGGGTTTGTTATGACTTGCACTCTAGGTGCAACGTCACACATTATATTGAACAATTACTTCAAAAGTTTAATATATCTGAATGTAATACTGCCAATACACCTATTGAATGTAAATTAAACATTGAAAAGTCTGATGTTTGTGTAGATAAGTTACCTTATCAAAATTTAATAGGTAGCTTGATGTATTTAGCGGTCTTGACAAGACCAGATATCTCTTTCTCAGTCAGCTACCTAAGTCAATTTAACAATTGTTATTCATATATTCATTGGAATTATGCAAAGCGAATTTTAAAATATTTGTCAAAAACAAAGAATTATTGTTTGCAATATTCCAAAGAAAGGGCAGAACTAGAAGGCTTTGTAGATGCAGATTGGGCCAGTAATTCCTCAGAGAGAAGATCTTATACAGGTTTTTGTTTTATAAAATCTGGGTCTGCCATTTCTTGGGAAAGCAAGAAGCAAAGAACAGTAGCCTTAAGTAGCTGTGAAGCAGAATACATGGCTTTATCGGAAGCTTGTCGTGAAGCTATTTATTTACAGGACTTAGAATCTGAATTAAGACGTTATTGTAATAAAATAGTTTTATATAATGACAGTCAGAGTGCATTAAAGATGGCAAATAATCATCAAACTCACAAGCGGTCTAAGCACATTGATGTGAGATACAATTTTGTCAAAGATACTGTTAATAGTGGTCGAGTTCAAACAAATTATTTGCCAACTTCCAATATGCCAGCTGACTCATTAACTAAAGGATTATCAGGTGAAAAGCATTATAAATTTATAAAGAAACTTGGTATGGTTGAAAATTAAATTTATTGTTGTATCTGATTGTAATAGATTGTACGTGATATTTAGTTTGTTTTTCATTTTGATATAGTGGGGGTGTTAGAATTTATATCCGAATGAAACTACTGCCGCCACCTGTCGGGAGTTATGTATATTAGGTAAACGTCAAATGTAATGTCGATAACATGTAAACGTCAGATTTGATGTCATTATCATATTAGAAATACAGTTGAGTTGTTCATCAGCCATCACGTTATTTACTTTAAATTGGTTAGTTAACTTCTCTAAGACAGAGTTACCTTCTGAAATCAAAGATACCTTATCACTTGGTCCGAATCATGGTTTACCATATAAAAATGTTAATTTACCAATCGATGATATTTTAAGTAGCGTAGAATTAGCTCTCATCACCAAAGATGGAATCACCATAGATAAAGTAAGATCAAATATCAGCCAACTCATTGGAAACAGACTTGTCAAACATCCTCCTACATCTCACTGTCAAATAACGTCCAAAGTAAAACAAACTAAAGAATTTACAAAACAAAATAACCACCTAGTCGTCACTGATGCCGACAAAGGCAATATAACAGTCGTCATGGACAAGACGGATTTTGAACAAAAATGCCAAGATATTCTAAATGATTCCAGCACTTATACTCTTATCTCTCGTGATCCCACCATCAAAATACAAAAACAAGTCAATGATATGATAAGCATGTGGCAACAGAAAAAATTTATAGATTCCAATTCGGCAAAAAACCTCAAAACTCACAACTCTCCTCCTCCTAAAATATATTTTCTACCTAAAATTCATAAGAACAATGTACCTCTCAGACAAATTGTTTGTAACATCAATTCTCCCACTTATAAAATTTCAAGATTTTGTTCTAGTGTACTCTCTAACACAACAGGTACATCCAACTGTCACATCAAGGACACTTGGCCTTTTGTAAACAAAATCAGGAATACACCAATCCCTCCAGAACACCTGTTGGTGCCCTTAGATGTCAAATCACTGTTTACCAACATTCCAACCAATTTAGCAATATCTATAATCAGTAAAAACTGGCCCATCTTAAAATCTCACACTAACATAAATAAAAAAGAATTCCTCGCATCCACCAAACTTTGTCTAGATTCATGCTACTTTGCCTACAAAGATAAATTTTACCAACAAATTTTTGGTGTAGCAATGGGCTCACCAATTAGCCCAGTAGTAGCGAATTTGGTACTTGAACATTTTGAACAAAAAATAATTTCACATCTTCCTTTTAGTCTCCCCTTTTACTATCGTTACGTAGACGATATTATAACTAGCGTAAAGAATGAGAACTTACAATACCTTCTGAATAAGTTCAACAATTTTCACCCACATATACAGTTCACCATTGAGTTGGAAAAAGATGGTAAAATCAGTTTTCTTGACACTGTAGTGATTAACCATAATGACACTATAATTTTAGATTGGCATCACAAACCAACCTGGTCTGGGGGATACATTCATTTTAATTCTAATCATCCCATAAAACATGAAAAATCTGTCGTCATAGCCTTATTTGATCGCTGCCTTGAAATTCCAAACCCTCAATTTCTCAAAAAAAATTTAAAACTCGTCGAAACAACTCTCATTTCTAATGGCTACCCTTTGAAATTCATTAATGATATCAAAAAGTATCGAGTAGATAACGTGTACAACTCGATTGATTGGAATTTAGACTCCAACAATCAAACTCATGTTAAGGACAAATTTAAAAACTCCATCTCTATACCCTACATTGAGAATCTGTCTAGCCAAATCAAAAAAAAATGTTGAATGACGAGGGCATTAAAATTACTTTTAGAATCTCTAATACTACCAAACTTCCTCTTTTTTCTCATCTTAAATCTGTAACTCCTAATTTAGATAAAATTAATTGTGTGTACAAAACACCATGTCGAGACCGTAGCAAGAGTTATATTGGACAAACGTCACAACATCTAAAAAATAGAATTTCTGGCCATCGCTCTAATATTAAATGCCGTGACACTGATAGATGCGCTTTAGCAGAACACTCCTCAAGTCTTGGACACAGTTTTGACTTCAACAACTCTATAACCCTAACTACAGAACCGAACTGGTAAAAACGTATTATTAAGGAAATGATTCATATCTTTAAGAACAAAAGGAACTCTGTTAACAAACGTACTGATATCCAACATCTCAGCCATTTATACTCAAACATTCTCTAGTGTTCAAATATTGGCGCCCTATGCTCCGATTGGTCATCTGCCTTGAAATCTATGATATTCGAACATAGATCAATATCACACTTCATTACCATAGATTTACGCATCGATTTCCGCTAATCTTCACTTCCGTCCAAAATGCTGAACTAGCAACACCTAAGCATGAACTGGTCGTCAAATTTTGTGAGTAATCTGTCCAAATTTAGCTGATCTCTTTTTCATTTCAAATCCCACATTCCTATTAAGTACTCTAGTCGCCAAAATTTAACTCTTGTTGACGTATTTTTTTCCTTTCCTTCGCCATCCGTAATTCTTCACGCTTAACCTCAAATTGTCACTCAAACATGTGTACAATTGTTTAATTTATCACTTACTTTTACAACAACAACTATTCTTATGAACGTATCTCTTTGCTTTTGTTACGCCCCGACGTACCGCCTTGGCGTACCTTTTTCAAAATTCCATTTCATTTCATTTCTTTAATTGTTTAATAACAATCTCATATTCTAATAAGGTCACGTACAGTCCTCGGCATCCGCTGACATTGTATCTTATTTGCTGACACTAGGAATCGCGCTATAAAATTACTGACCTAGTAAGAGCGGCGCTCAGCCCGGGAATATCTCTTTTTAAGTCAAAATTATCATCAATGATTAGGATAAACCACTACCTTTGGAACCACCAAATTAAAATAGATTATTTGTTAAGATGTGTGGATGAATGCGTGAGAATTATCTTAAGATACCTTCTGTTAACATCTTGTACGTATAAGTGACGAGATTGAGAATCGTCGGAACATCGTTGAATGGCGCGAACTAACGCTGACCGTGTAGATTTGGACACCGGGAGGTCGCCCCCGCACTTAATTGGCTAATTACTGTTGCAACTTATTGCAACTGCAGATTTTTCCCTATTAATACCCTCTGGCCCAAGCAGCCATGTCTTACGTCTGTCAAGTCGCGAAGTGCGTGGACGTAAACCCGGATTAGCCCTCTCGAGCAATAGTAGCGTTCGGAAAATCTTAGTTGTGACCGGCCTAAAGTCTCGCGCTAATTCGTCAAACTCGAGCATTCAGTTATTCTATTAGCTGCAAGAGACTCACTTTTTTCTACATTTCCATCTTTTCTGTGAATAGACATTTTTATGATATTCCATTTTCCATAATTAAATTGAGTTCGGCCCTGATTCAATCGAATCAGGTAATCTTAAGATATCATTCCAAATCTAAAAGACTAAGTGACCGACGTTCAACATCGTTCGATTGATCAACTCTTCCAAACTTGAGGGGAGCCCCTGATCCAGCATTCTACCGACGCAGACCGACACGATCCGACGGCTCTCAATCTCGTCGACCGATTCACCTAAAGCTAAGTCAATCCGAGTGTTAATCTTCGAAATTAAACGAATTCTTGTTTCACCTTTATAATAAAAATCTACTTCAGTAATTTTCATTCAAAATCAAGTCTAGAATTGGTGGCTAGCTTCACTACCCCCAATTAAATCGTACTTATTGTTTCCAAGAATTAACGAATAAGACTAAACCATAATATATATATAATTGATTCAAGATAATCTAAAAAGAGAGATACAATCCAATAATCACGACCAGCTAGTTAACCATCGTTCAGAGTAGATGTTCCTGGTACCAAATAATAATACTCTTTAGAATACTATAACACACGATTTGTATGAACTGGAACACTTTATAAATTGTTATTTTCGGCTCATATATGATTGTTACCAGACATTTCAATAACCAAATCGAAACAGAATATACTTCATCTTTTACCAGTTCAATCATATTAAACATTTATTTTGAACGACCTTCTTCCCACTTTCTTTATTATAAAATTGCCTCAACAATTTAAACAAACCTCACAGACCTGTACAGGACTATAGCAACACGATCCTACAAATTACCGGCTTATCGAAAGGTAGGTCTTCTCTTAGTTTTAATAATTATTTATTGTCGTTACGTGGGAGCTTGATTATTCAATTAATCATTAACTACCACCGCTCAGTACACCCTCACCCCCACGTAACACTTTCAATTCAGAATTGTTGTTCTGAAGCATTCTTTTTGTTAATTATTATAGAAATTTTCCTGAGGATGGTCGGCAGGGCCCGGCCGAAACGTCGATTATTATTTTTACGTTTCCCAAATAATTAAACTTCTTCTCCTGACCGGAATTTTCGACTAATTTCATCTTCTATAATATCAAAAGTATACGCATTGTGACGGGTTTTGAGTCCGCACTGATACTGTGGAAGGGGGGGGGGGGGGAACAATTAGAGACGGGGCGAGAAAGTCGGTACATGTGTTGCGATCGGGTGGGTGAGTCCACTTAAACTACGAAAGGTACAAAAGGGTTGTAGACTTTAACGGGGACTGATCACGCCTCAGCCCTTAGCGTCACTTAATCCTAACCTATAGATACGCGCGCGGTGGGGGGGGGGGGAGTGTGAGGTAGGAAGGGTCGGTATTGCGGGGGGGTAATAGGTAAAACTTGGTGTGTGTATTTGCGAAGAAAAGGGGAGGTGGTACATGCGTTGCGATCGGGGGAGGTGAGTCGACTTAAACTATGAAAGATACAAAAGGGTTGTAGACTTTAACGGGGGCTGATCACGCCTCAGCCCTTAGCGTTTCTTAATACTAACTTACAGGTACGCGCGCGGGGGGGGGGGGGGGGAAGAGTGTGTGAGGTGACGGGGAATGTGAGGTAGGAAGGGTTGGTATTGCGAGGGGAGGGTGGTGTAGTGTGACGGGGAGTGTGAGGTAGAAAGGGTTGGTATTGCGAGGGGAGGGTGGTGTAGTGTGACGGGGAGTGTGAGGTAGAAAGGGTTGGTATTGCGAGGGGAGGGTGGTGTAGTGTGACGGGGAGTGTGAGGTAGAAAGGGTTGGTATTGCGAGGGGAGGAGCAGATCGGCTGTAGAATGCAGGCTAACCTGGCGTCGTCGGCGTGTGTGGAGAATGGTGTGCGTGTGACGGTGTGAGTGTCGGGGTCTCTCTCTTTTGCTCTCTCTCTCTCTCTCTCTCTCTTTCTCTCCCTCTTTACTTCTCGTCAACTTTTCTTCTGTGACGTGTTGCTGCCTCGCAGGTCGTGGTCGTAATGCCGCTGGCGCTCGGCTCTGCCGAGCGTCGGTGGGCTTCGGTTACGTTCGGGTCTTTCCCGACGGGACGGGACTCACCCGTTCGGCTCTTCCCCGCGGGTTTGGGGTTTGTTATGACTTGCACTCTAGGTGCAACGTCACACATTATATTGAACAATTACTTCAAAAGTTTAATATATCTGAATGTAATACTGCCAATACACCTATTGAATGTAAATTAAACATTGAAAAGTCTGATGTTTGTGTAGATAAGTTACCTTATCAAAATTTAATAGGTAGCTTGATGTATTTAGCGGTCTTGACAAGACCAGATATCTCTTTCTCAGTCAGCTACCTAAGTCAATTTAACAATTGTTATTCATATATTCATTGGAATTATGCAAAGCGAATTTTAAAATATTTGTCAAAAACAAAGAATTATTGTTTGCAATATTCCAAAGAAAGGGCAGAACTAGAAGGCTTTGTAGATGCAGATTGGGCCAGTAATTCCTCAGAGAGAAGATCTTATACAGGTTTTTGTTTTATAAAATCTGGGTCTGCCATTTCTTGGGAAAGCAAGAAGCAAAGAACAGTAGCCTTAAGTAGCTGTGAAGCAGAATACATGGCTTTATCGGAAGCTTGTCGTGAAGCTATTTATTTACAGGACTTAGAATCTGAATTAAGACGTTATTGTAATAAAATAGTTTTATATAATGACAGTCAGAGTGCATTAAAGATGGCAAATAATCATCAAACTCACAAGCGGTCTAAGCACATTGATGTGAGATACAATTTTGTCAAAGATACTGTTAATAGTGGTCGAGTTCAAACAAATTATTTGCCAACTTCCAATATGCCAGCTGACTCATTAACTAAAGGATTATCAGGTGAAAAGCATTATAAATTTATAAAGAAACTTGGTATGGTTGAAAATTAAATTTATTGTTGTATCTGATTGTAATAGATTGTACGTGATATTTAGTTTGTTTTTCATTTTGATATAGTGGGGGTGTTAGAATTTATATCCGAATGAAACTACTGCCGCCACCTGTCGGGAGTTATGTATATTAGGTAAACGTCAAATGTAATGTCGATAACATGTAAACGTCAGATTTGATGTCATTATCATATTAGAAATACAGTTGAGTTGTTCATCAGCCATCACGTTATTTACTTTAAATTGGTTAGTTAACTTCTCTAAGACAGAGTTACCTTCTGAAATCAAAGATACCTTATCACTTGGTCCGAATCATGGTTTACCATATAAAAATGTTAATTTACCAATCGATGATATTTTAAGTAGCGTAGAATTAGCTCTCATCACCAAAGATGGAATCACCATAGATAAAGTAAGATCAAATATCAGCCAACTCATTGGAAACAGACTTGTCAAACATCCTCCTACATCTCACTGTCAAATAACGTCCAAAGTAAAACAAACTAAAGAATTTACAAAACAAAATAACCACCTAGTCGTCACTGATGCCGACAAAGGCAATATAACAGTCGTCATGGACAAGACGGATTTTGAACAAAAATGCCAAGATATTCTAAATGATTCCAGCACTTATACTCTTATCTCTCGTGATCCCACCATCAAAATACAAAAACAAGTCAATGATATGATAAGCATGTGGCAACAGAAAAAATTTATAGATTCCAATTCGGCAAAAAACCTCAAAACTCACAACTCTCCTCCTCCTAAAATATATTTTCTACCTAAAATTCATAAGAACAATGTACCTCTCAGACAAATTGTTTGTAACATCAATTCTCCCACTTATAAAATTTCAAGATTTTGTTCTAGTGTACTCTCTAACACAACAGGTACATCCAACTGTCACATCAAGGACACTTGGCCTTTTGTAAACAAAATCAGGAATACACCAATCCCTCCAGAACACCTGTTGGTGCCCTTAGATGTCAAATCACTGTTTACCAACATTCCAACCAATTTAGCAATATCTATAATCAGTAAAAACTGGCCCATCTTAAAATCTCACACTAACATAAATAAAAAAGAATTCCTCGCATCCACCAAACTTTGTCTAGATTCATGCTACTTTGCCTACAAAGATAAATTTTACCAACAAATTTTTGGTGTAGCAATGGGCTCACCAATTAGCCCAGTAGTAGCGAATTTGGTACTTGAACATTTTGAACAAAAAATAATTTCACATCTTCCTTTTAGTCTCCCCTTTTACTATCGTTACGTAGACGATATTATAACTAGCGTAAAGAATGAGAACTTACAATACCTTCTGAATAAGTTCAACAATTTTCACCCACATATACAGTTCACCATTGAGTTGGAAAAAGATGGTAAAATCAGTTTTCTTGACACTGTAGTGATTAACCATAATGACACTATAATTTTAGATTGGCATCACAAACCAACCTGGTCTGGGGGATACATTCATTTTAATTCTAATCATCCCATAAAACATGAAAAATCTGTCGTCATAGCCTTATTTGATCGCTGCCTTGAAATTCCAAACCCTCAATTTCTCAAAAAAAATTTAAAACTCGTCGAAACAACTCTCATTTCTAATGGCTACCCTTTGAAATTCATTAATGATATCAAAAAGTATCGAGTAGATAACGTGTACAACTCGATTGATTGGAATTTAGACTCCAACAATCAAACTCATGTTAAGGACAAATTTAAAAACTCCATCTCTATACCCTACATTGAGAATCTGTCTAGCCAAATCAAAAAAAAATGTTGAATGACGAGGGCATTAAAATTACTTTTAGAATCTCTAATACTACCAAACTTCCTCTTTTTTCTCATCTTAAATCTGTAACTCCTAATTTAGATAAAATTAATTGTGTGTACAAAACACCATGTCGAGACCGTAGCAAGAGTTATATTGGACAAACGTCACAACATCTAAAAAATAGAATTTCTGGCCATCGCTCTAATATTAAATGCCGTGACACTGATAGATGCGCTTTAGCAGAACACTCCTCAAGTCTTGGACACAGTTTTGACTTCAACAACTCTATAACCCTAACTACAGAACCGAACTGGTAAAAACGTATTATTAAGGAAATGATTCATATCTTTAAGAACAAAAGGAACTCTGTTAACAAACGTACTGATATCCAACATCTCAGCCATTTATACTCAAACATTCTCTAGTGTTCAAATATTGGCGCCCTATGCTCCGATTGGTCATCTGCCTTGAAATCTATGATATTCGAACATAGATCAATATCACACTTCATTACCATAGATTTACGCATCGATTTCCGCTAATCTTCACTTCCGTCCAAAATGCTGAACTAGCAACACCTAAGCATGAACTGGTCGTCAAATTTTGTGAGTAATCTGTCCAAATTTAGCTGATCTCTTTTTCATTTCAAATCCCACATTCCTATTAAGTACTCTAGTCGCCAAAATTTAACTCTTGTTGACGTATTTTTTTCCTTTCCTTCGCCATCCGTAATTCTTCACGCTTAACCTCAAATTGTCACTCAAACATGTGTACAATTGTTTAATTTATCACTTACTTTTACAACAACAACTATTCTTATGAACGTATCTCTTTGCTTTTGTTACGCCCCGACGTACCGCCTTGGCGTACCTTTTTCAAAATTCCATTTCATTTCATTTCTTTAATTGTTTAATAACAATCTCATATTCTAATAAGGTCACGTACAGTCCTCGGCATCCGCTGACATTGTATCTTATTTGCTGACACTAGGAATCGCGCTATAAAATTACTGACCTAGTAAGAGCGGCGCTCAGCCCGGGAATATCTCTTTTTAAGTCAAAATTATCATCAATGATTAGGATAAACCACTACCTTTGGAACCACCAAATTAAAATAGATTATTTGTTAAGATGTGTGGATGAATGCGTGAGAATTATCTTAAGATACCTTCTGTTAACATCTTGTACGTATAAGTGACGAGATTGAGAATCGTCGGAACATCGTTGAATGGCGCGAACTAACGCTGACCGTGTAGATTTGGACACCGGGAGGTCGCCCCCGCACTTAATTGGCTAATTACTGTTGCAACTTATTGCAACTGCAGATTTTTCCCTATTAATACCCTCTGGCCCAAGCAGCCATGTCTTACGTCTGTCAAGTCGCGAAGTGCGTGGACGTAAACCCGGATTAGCCCTCTCGAGCAATAGTAGCGTTCGGAAAATCTTAGTTGTGACCGGCCTAAAGTCTCGCGCTAATTCGTCAAACTCGAGCATTCAGTTATTCTATTAGCTGCAAGAGACTCACTTTTTTCTACATTTCCATCTTTTCTGTGAATAGACATTTTTATGATATTCCATTTTCCATAATTAAATTGAGTTCGGCCCTGATTCAATCGAATCAGGTAATCTTAAGATATCATTCCAAATCTAAAAGACTAAGTGACCGACGTTCAACATCGTTCGATTGATCAACTCTTCCAAACTTGAGGGGAGCCCCTGATCCAGCATTCTACCGACGCAGACCGACACGATCCGACGGCTCTCAATCTCGTCGACCGATTCACCTAAAGCTAAGTCAATCCGAGTGTTAATCTTCGAAATTAAACGAATTCTTGTTTCACCTTTATAATCAAAATCTACTTCAGTAATTTTCATTCAAAATCAAGTCTAGAATTGGTGGCTAGCTTCACTACCCCCAATTAAATCGTACTTATTGTTTCCAAGAATTAACGAATAAGACTAAACCATAATATATATATAATTGATTCAAGATAATCTAAAAAGAGAGATACAATCCAATAATCACGACCAGCTAGTTAACCATCGTTCAGAGTAGATGTTCCTGGTACCAAATAATAATACTCTTTAGAATACTATAACACACGATTTGTATGAACTGGAACACTTTATAAATTGTTATTTTCGGCTCATATATGATTGTTACCAGACATTTCAATAACCAAATCGAAACAGAATATACTTCATCTTTTACCAGTTCAATCATATTAAACATTTATTTTGAACGACCTTCTTCCCACTTTCTTTATTATAAAATTGCCTCAACAATTTAAACAAACCTCACAGACCTGTACAGGACTATAGCAACACGATCCTACAAATTACCGGCTTATCGAAAGGTAGGTCTTCTCTTAGTTTTAATAATTATTTATTGTCGTTACGTGGGAGCTTGATTATTCAATTAATCATTAACTACCACCGCTCAGTACACCCTCACCCCCACGTAACACTTTCAATTCAGAATTGTTGTTCTGAAGCATTCTTTTTGTTAATTATTATAGAAATTTTCCTGAGGATGGTCGGCAGGGCCCGGCCGAAACGTCGATTATTATTTTTACGTTTCCCAAATAATTAAACTTCTTCTCCTGACCGGAATTTTCGACTAATTTCATCTTCTATAATATCAAAAGTATACGCATTGTGACGGGTTTTGAGTCCGCACTGATACTGTGGAAGGGGGGGGGGGGGGAACAATTAGAGACGGGGCGAGAAAGTCGGTACATGTGTTGCGATCGGGTGGGTGAGTCCACTTAAACTACGAAAGGTACAAAAGGGTTGTAGACTTTAACGGGGACTGATCACGCCTCAGCCCTTAGCGTCACTTAATCCTAACCTATAGATACGCGCGCGGTGGGGGGGGGGGGAGTGTGAGGTAGGAAGGGTCGGTATTGCGGGGGGGTAATAGGTAAAACTTGGTGTGTGTATTTGCGAAGAAAAGGGGAGGTGGTACATGCGTTGCGATCGGGGGAGGTGAGTCGACTTAAACTATGAAAGATACAAAAGGGTTGTAGACTTTAACGGGGGCTGATCACGCCTCAGCCCTTAGCGTTTCTTAATACTAACTTACAGGTACGCGCGCGGGGGGGGGGGGGGGAAGAGTGTGTGAGGTGACGGGGAATGTGAGGTAGGAAGGGTTGGTATTGCGAGGGGAGGGTGGTGTAGTGTGACGGGGAGTGTGAGGTAGAAAGGGTTGGTATTGCGAGGGGAGGGTGGTGTAGTGTGACGGGGAGTGTGAGGTAGAAAGGGTTGGTATTGCGAGGGGAGGGTGGTGTAGTGTGACGGGGAGTGTGAGGTAGAAAGGGTTGGTATTGCGAGGGGAGGAGCAGATCGGCTGTAGAATGCAGGCTAACCTGGCGTCGTCGGCGTGTGTGGAGAATGGTGTGCGTGTGACGGTGTGAGTGTCGGGGTCTCTCTCTTTTGCTCTCTCTCTCTCTCTCTCTCTCTTTCTCTCCCTCTTTACTTCTCGTCAACTTTTCTTCTGTGACGTGTTGCTGCCTCGCAGGTCGTGGTCGTAATGCCGCTGGCGCTCGGCTCTGCCGAGCGTCGGTGGGCTTCGGTTACGTTCGGGTCTTTCCCGACGGGACGGGACTCACCCGTTCGGCTCTTCCCCGCGGGTTTGGGGTTTGTTATGACTTGCACTCTAGGTGCAACGTCACACATTATATTGAACAATTACTTCAAAAGTTTAATATATCTGAATGTAATACTGCCAATACACCTATTGAATGTAAATTAAACATTGAAAAGTCTGATGTTTGTGTAGATAAGTTACCTTATCAAAATTTAATAGGTAGCTTGATGTATTTAGCGGTCTTGACAAGACCAGATATCTCTTTCTCAGTCAGCTACCTAAGTCAATTTAACAATTGTTATTCATATATTCATTGGAATTATGCAAAGCGAATTTTAAAATATTTGTCAAAAACAAAGAATTATTGTTTGCAATATTCCAAAGAAAGGGCAGAACTAGAAGGCTTTGTAGATGCAGATTGGGCCAGTAATTCCTCAGAGAGAAGATCTTATACAGGTTTTTGTTTTATAAAATCTGGGTCTGCCATTTCTTGGGAAAGCAAGAAGCAAAGAACAGTAGCCTTAAGTAGCTGTGAAGCAGAATACATGGCTTTATCGGAAGCTTGTCGTGAAGCTATTTATTTACAGGACTTAGAATCTGAATTAAGACGTTATTGTAATAAAATAGTTTTATATAATGACAGTCAGAGTGCATTAAAGATGGCAAATAATCATCAAACTCACAAGCGGTCTAAGCACATTGATGTGAGATACAATTTTGTCAAAGATACTGTTAATAGTGGTCGAGTTCAAACAAATTATTTGCCAACTTCCAATATGCCAGCTGACTCATTAACTAAAGGATTATCAGGTGAAAAGCATTATAAATTTATAAAGAAACTTGGTATGGTTGAAAATTAAATTTATTGTTGTATCTGATTGTAATAGATTGTACGTGATATTTAGTTTGTTTTTCATTTTGATATAGTGGGGGTGTTAGAATTTATATCCGAATGAAACTACTGCCGCCACCTGTCGGGAGTTATGTATATTAGGTAAACGTCAAATGTAATGTCGATAACATGTAAACGTCAGATTTGATGTCATTATCATATTAGAAATACAGTTGAGTTGTTCATCAGCCATCACGTTATTTACTTTAAATTGGTTAGTTAACTTCTCTAAGACAGAGTTACCTTCTGAAATCAAAGATACCTTATCACTTGGTCCGAATCATGGTTTACCATATAAAAATGTTAATTTACCAATCGATGATATTTTAAGTAGCGTAGAATTAGCTCTCATCACCAAAGATGGAATCACCATAGATAAAGTAAGATCAAATATCAGCCAACTCATTGGAAACAGACTTGTCAAACATCCTCCTACATCTCACTGTCAAATAACGTCCAAAGTAAAACAAACTAAAGAATTTACAAAACAAAATAACCACCTAGTCGTCACTGATGCCGACAAAGGCAATATAACAGTCGTCATGGACAAGACGGATTTTGAACAAAAATGCCAAGATATTCTAAATGATTCCAGCACTTATACTCTTATCTCTCGTGATCCCACCATCAAAATACAAAAACAAGTCAATGATATGATAAGCATGTGGCAACAGAAAAAATTTATAGATTCCAATTCGGCAAAAAACCTCAAAACTCACAACTCTCCTCCTCCTAAAATATATTTTCTACCTAAAATTCATAAGAACAATGTACCTCTCAGACAAATTGTTTGTAACATCAATTCTCCCACTTATAAAATTTCAAGATTTTGTTCTAGTGTACTCTCTAACACAACAGGTACATCCAACTGTCACATCAAGGACACTTGGCCTTTTGTAAACAAAATCAGGAATACACCAATCCCTCCAGAACACCTGTTGGTGCCCTTAGATGTCAAATCACTGTTTACCAACATTCCAACCAATTTAGCAATATCTATAATCAGTAAAAACTGGCCCATCTTAAAATCTCACACTAACATAAATAAAAAAGAATTCCTCGCATCCACCAAACTTTGTCTAGATTCATGCTACTTTGCCTACAAAGATAAATTTTACCAACAAATTTTTGGTGTAGCAATGGGCTCACCAATTAGCCCAGTAGTAGCGAATTTGGTACTTGAACATTTTGAACAAAAAATAATTTCACATCTTCCTTTTAGTCTCCCCTTTTACTATCGTTACGTAGACGATATTATAACTAGCGTAAAGAATGAGAACTTACAATACCTTCTGAATAAGTTCAACAATTTTCACCCACATATACAGTTCACCATTGAGTTGGAAAAAGATGGTAAAATCAGTTTTCTTGACACTGTAGTGATTAACCATAATGACACTATAATTTTAGATTGGCATCACAAACCAACCTGGTCTGGGGGATACATTCATTTTAATTCTAATCATCCCATAAAACATGAAAAATCTGTCGTCATAGCCTTATTTGATCGCTGCCTTGAAATTCCAAACCCTCAATTTCTCAAAAAAAATTTAAAACTCGTCGAAACAACTCTCATTTCTAATGGCTACCCTTTGAAATTCATTAATGATATCAAAAAGTATCGAGTAGATAACGTGTACAACTCGATTGATTGGAATTTAGACTCCAACAATCAAACTCATGTTAAGGACAAATTTAAAAACTCCATCTCTATACCCTACATTGAGAATCTGTCTAGCCAAATCAAAAAAAAATGTTGAATGACGAGGGCATTAAAATTACTTTTAGAATCTCTAATACTACCAAACTTCCTCTTTTTTCTCATCTTAAATCTGTAACTCCTAATTTAGATAAAATTAATTGTGTGTACAAAACACCATGTCGAGACCGTAGCAAGAGTTATATTGGACAAACGTCACAACATCTAAAAAATAGAATTTCTGGCCATCGCTCTAATATTAAATGCCGTGACACTGATAGATGCGCTTTAGCAGAACACTCCTCAAGTCTTGGACACAGTTTTGACTTCAACAACTCTATAACCCTAACTACAGAACCGAACTGGTAAAAACGTATTATTAAGGAAATGATTCATATCTTTAAGAACAAAAGGAACTCTGTTAACAAACGTACTGATATCCAACATCTCAGCCATTTATACTCAAACATTCTCTAGTGTTCAAATATTGGCGCCCTATGCTCCGATTGGTCATCTGCCTTGAAATCTATGATATTCGAACATAGATCAATATCACACTTCATTACCATAGATTTACGCATCGATTTCCGCTAATCTTCACTTCCGTCCAAAATGCTGAACTAGCAACACCTAAGCATGAACTGGTCGTCAAATTTTGTGAGTAATCTGTCCAAATTTAGCTGATCTCTTTTTCATTTCAAATCCCACATTCCTATTAAGTACTCTAGTCGCCAAAATTTAACTCTTGTTGACGTATTTTTTTCCTTTCCTTCGCCATCCGTAATTCTTCACGCTTAACCTCAAATTGTCACTCAAACATGTGTACAATTGTTTAATTTATCACTTACTTTTACAACAACAACTATTCTTATGAACGTATCTCTTTGCTTTTGTTACGCCCCGACGTACCGCCTTGGCGTACCTTTTTCAAAATTCCATTTCATTTCATTTCTTTAATTGTTTAATAACAATCTCATATTCTAATAAGGTCACGTACAGTCCTCGGCATCCGCTGACATTGTATCTTATTTGCTGACACTAGGAATCGCGCTATAAAATTACTGACCTAGTAAGAGCGGCGCTCAGCCCGGGAATATCTCTTTTTAAGTCAAAATTATCATCAATGATTAGGATAAACCACTACCTTTGGAACCACCAAATTAAAATAGATTATTTGTTAAGATGTGTGGATGAATGCGTGAGAATTATCTTAAGATACCTTCTGTTAACATCTTGTACGTATAAGTGACGAGATTGAGAATCGTCGGAACATCGTTGAATGGCGCGAACTAACGCTGACCGTGTAGATTTGGACACCGGGAGGTCGCCCCCGCACTTAATTGGCTAATTACTGTTGCAACTTATTGCAACTGCAGATTTTTCCCTATTAATACCCTCTGGCCCAAGCAGCCATGTCTTACGTCTGTCAAGTCGCGAAGTGCGTGGACGTAAACCCGGATTAGCCCTCTCGAGCAATAGTAGCGTTCGGAAAATCTTAGTTGTGACCGGCCTAAAGTCTCGCGCTAATTCGTCAAACTCGAGCATTCAGTTATTCTATTAGCTGCAAGAGACTCACTTTTTTCTACATTTCCATCTTTTCTGTGAATAGACATTTTTATGATATTCCATTTTCCATAATTAAATTGAGTTCGGCCCTGATTCAATCGAATCAGGTAATCTTAAGATATCATTCCAAATCTAAAAGACTAAGTGACCGACGTTCAACATCGTTCGATTGATCAACTCTTCCAAACTTGAGGGGAGCCCCTGATCCAGCATTCTACCGACGCAGACCGACACGATCCGACGGCTCTCAATCTCGTCGACCGATTCACCTAAAGCTAAGTCAATCCGAGTGTTAATCTTCGAAATTAAACGAATTCTTGTTTCACCTTTATAATCAAAATCTACTTCAGTAATTTTCATTCAAAATCAAGTCTAGAATTGGTGGCTAGCTTCACTACCCCCAATTAAATCGTACTTATTGTTTCCAAGAATTAACGAATAAGACTAAACCATAATATATATATAATTGATTCAAGATAATCTAAAAAGAGAGATACAATCCAATAATCACGACCAGCTAGTTAACCATCGTTCAGAGTAGATGTTCCTGGTACCAAATAATAATACTCTTTAGAATACTATAACACACGATTTGTATGAACTGGAACACTTTATAAATTGTTATTTTCGGCTCATATATGATTGTTACCAGACATTTCAATAACCAAATCGAAACAGAATATACTTCATCTTTTACCAGTTCAATCATATTAAACATTTATTTTGAACGACCTTCTTCCCACTTTCTTTATTATAAAATTGCCTCAACAATTTAAACAAACCTCACAGACCTGTACAGGACTATAGCAACACGATCCTACAAATTACCGGCTTATCGAAAGGTAGGTCTTCTCTTAGTTTTAATAATTATTTATTGTCGTTACGTGGGAGCTTGATTATTCAATTAATCATTAACTACCACCGCTCAGTACACCCTCACCCCCACGTAACACTTTCAATTCAGAATTGTTGTTCTGAAGCATTCTTTTTGTTAATTATTATAGAAATTTTCCTGAGGATGGTCGGCAGGGCCCGGCCGAAACGTCGATTATTATTTTTACGTTTCCCAAATAATTAAACTTCTTCTCCTGACCGGAATTTTCGACTAATTTCATCTTCTATAATATCAAAAGTATACGCATTGTGACAGGTTTTGAGTCCGCACTGATACTGTGGAAGGGGGGGGGGGGAAAAATTAGAGACGGGGCGAGAAAGTCGGGGCCGATAGAATAGGTAAAACTTGGTGTGTATGTTTGTGAAGGGGGGGGTACATGTGTTGCGATCGGGTGGGTGAGTCCACTTAAACTACGAAAGGTACAAAAGGGTTGTAGACTTTAACGGGGACTGATCACGCCTCAGCCCTTAGCGTCACTTAATCCTAACCTATAGATACGCGCGCGGTGGGGGGGGGGGGAGTGTGAGGTAGGAAGGGTCGGTATTGCGGGGGGGGGGGGGGGGGGGTGGTGTGGTGTGACGAGGAGTGTGAGGTAGAAAGGGTTGGTATTGCGAGGGGAGGAGCAGATCGGCTGTAGGATGCAGGCTAACCTGGTGTCGTCGGCGTGTGCGGGTCATGGTGTACGTGTAACTGTGTGAGTGTCGGTGTCTCTCTCGTTTTCTCTCTTTCTCGCTCTCTCTCTCTCTCTCTCTCTCTCTCCCTCTTCGCTTCTCGTGGATTTCTTTCCTTTTTACTTGTTGCTGCTTCGCAGGCCGTGGTCGTACTGCTCGCTGGCGCTCGGCTCAGCCGAGCGTCGGTGGGCTTCGGTTACCTTCGGGTGTTTCCCGATGGGACGGGACTCACCCGTTCGGCTCTTCCCCGCGGGTTTGGGGTTTGTTGTGACTTGCACTCTAGGTGCAACGTCACAGCATAAAGTTGGCGGTGGGGTCAGATCCCGAAAACAAAACAAAAAGCATCTAGCAAACCCTTTGACAGCTGTCATCGGCTGTTTATGACAGTCTTTGACAAATATCTTTATAGGTATCTGTTTCTGACGCGCAAAAAATGAACATGCAAACGAAAATTATCAAGATGATTCCCGACGGGAATTGTCTTTTTCGCGCGCTGGCGTATTGTGTATACGGCACTCAAGATCGACACGCAGAGGTGAGACTGAGTATCGTTTCAAATAAAGTGGATAATTGGTCTACATTTACGGGTTTCATTACAGGTCATGCGTCAAACGGTGCTGTGATTAGGTCACCTGGTGATTACAAATCACATATGAATAAAAATGGAATATACGGGGGAGAAGCAGAATTAGCTGCAGCTGCGGACATTTTTAAGATATGTTTAATCGTGTATCGCGAAGAACAAATTCATCCACACCGGATCGGATCACTAAACGAAACACAGTTCTCGCTACTCTTCACCAGCGACGGAGACAGTGGACACTTTGATGTCTTGCAGTACCAAAATAAAATTCAGATAGTGAGTAATAAGTATGAAAAGTAACAATCAAGTAATAGTTAATCTAAATATGTCACCAAACAGTCAAAAGGACAGCCAGGATTTACGATGACGATGGAGAAAGGAGGAGTTTCAAGCAGCAGACAAGGCGATGAAGATGGTAGATGGTTGGAAGTATCACAAAAGGAAAAGGAAAATAAAATTGTAAGTGCGAATAACCAAATAAGTTAGAGAATAATAATAAAAAAATATTCCTGTAACCAGGCAAGAGGACGACCAGGATCTATGTTAACCACAAGAGAAAGAGGTGTTTTGCGGGGTGAACAGCAACACATATATAGAGAAAAAAATAATATGAAGAAGGTGATTTTGGAGAATAACGGGCAGAGCGGTAGTAAAAATAATTCAGCAAGTCAAGGAGATAGATCGATATCGATAGAGAAGGAACACCAATTTTCAACCAACGAATGGAAGCTTAGATTGATGAAAAAAAGAAAAGTAAGCACAGAAGGAATTGAAGTGGACAGCAAGTGCAGAGCTGTCATCAAATCAACATGAAGGAATTCGCCTGTCTACTAAACAATGCGTAAGGAAATAGTGAGGCACGCAGCGCCGAGTGCCCGAGGCGCGCAGGGGCGAAGCCCCTTGTTATTGAAAATTGAAAATATAAAATTGAATAATTAATTATTTTTTCATCTGTATGTTTTCTTTGGACTTTCCAATAGGTTTCAATCTATTGTATAATTGTTCCAAATGACAATACATGAAGCATATTAAATGGCATTTTTTTAATGAATAATTTCTTCAATTTGATTAATATGTGAGCAAATAATTAGGAAATATAATAGGATTTTCTGGATGATTATTTTTCTTTTTGAAAAATTTTATCCATGTAAAATATTTTTTTTTTTTCAAATTTCTCTTCTTTTAAAAGTTGGTTGAAAATTATAATATATATAAATATATATATATGTATCTAAGTAAAAAATGCATAATAAATTCATTTATCATCCTGCTATTGATCAAAAATAATTTCAATTTTGATTTATGAATATATATATATATGAAAATTATACATTATTATAATTGAATAAGAATGGAGGTAATTGAATTGAATAATTGAATAATAAAAACAAATAAATAATCCGAATGAATTATTTTTGTCAACTCAATGGATAATTATTTCTTAAAGATTAAAAATATGAAATTGAATGAATGATTATTGATCTATCTGTATGTTTTCTCTGAACTTTCCAAAAAGTTCTCATCCATTGTAAAGATGTTCCAAATCACAATACATGAAGCACATTGAATGGCATTTTTTTATTGAATAATATTTTCATTGTGATTAATGTGTGAGCGAATAATTGAAAAAAATACAGGACTTCTGTGTGGATTATGTTCATTTTTAGAAAATTTAATACATGTAAAATATATTTTTTTTTTTCAAATTTCTCTTTTTTTGATAGTTAAGTCAAAATTGTAATACACAGACATATATATATATATATATTGAAATGAATTATTTTTTCCAAATTTACGGATAATTATGGTTCGAAAATTAAAAATATGAAATTGAATGATTAATTATTTATCTTTCTGTATGTTTTCTTCAAACTTTTCAATAAGTTCCAAACCATTGTATGAATGTTCCAAATTAAAATACAGAAAGCACATGAAATGGCATTTTTTCGATCTGTTTTTTCCCCATTTCGATTAATATGTAAGCACATGATTGAAAAATATATGAGACTTATTCAATAATTATGTTTATTTTTAAAGAGTTTAATTCAAGCAGAATATTTTTTTTTTAATTTTTCTTTTCTCAAAAGTTGAATAGAAATTATAATATATATATACATTTATACATATATATATACATATACATATATATATATATATATATGTATATGTATATGTATATATATATATACATATATATATATATCAAAATAAAACATAAATAATAAATTTATTAATCATCCTCCTATTTAATAAAAATAATTTCAAGTATGATTCATAAATATATATATTTATAAATTATACATCAATATAATTGAATATGAATAGAGGTAATTGACTCAAATAATTTGATGATGAAAAAAATGATTCATGTACATAAATTATTTTTCTCGAATCAATGGATAATTATTTTTGAAAATTAAGAATATGAAATTGAATAATCGATTATTCATCTATCTGTGTGTTTTTCTTCAACTTTTCAGTAAGTTCTGATCCATTGCATCAATGTTCCAAATTACATTACATAAAGCACAATAAATGATATTTTTTTGATGGATATCATTTTTATTTTGATCAATATGTGAGCAAATAATCAAAAAATATATAGGATTTTCTAATAATCATATTTATTTTTGAAAAATTCAATTAATGTGAAATATTTTGATTTTTTAAAATTTTTTTTGCCTGAACTCAATTAAAAATTGTATTACATATACATATATATATATATATCTATATATAACTTAATTTTTAGTTAACTTCCATATATATACATATATATATAAACATAATATGATTTTTAATTAACTTCCAACGAATAAAATTAAAAAAAAAAAACATATTTCACATTAATTGAATTTTTAAAAATTAATTATGATTATGAAAAAAATCCTATATATTTTTGGATCATTTGCTCACATATTATTCAAAATGAAAATACTATTCATTAAAAAAATGCCATTTGATTGCCTTTATGTATTGTAATTTGGTACATTCATACAATGAAATTATATATATATTTATATATATAAGATAATTTTTGACGAACTTGCAACAAAAAAAATTTAAAAAAAAAATATTTTACATTATTAAACTTTTCAAAATCAATATAATTATCAAAGAAATCCTCTTCATTTTTCAATTATCTGCTTACATATTGATCAAAATAAAAATCTTATTCATTCAAAAATTGCCATTCAATCTGCTTTATGTATTGTAATTTGGGACATTCATACAATGGATTAAAACTCCTTGAAGAGTTTGAAGAAAACGTACAGATAGATACATAATTCATTATTTATTCTCATATCTTTAATTTTTAAGAATTGATTTGAATGAATCATTTTTTTTCATAATCAAATTATTCATTTCAAACACCTCTATTTATATTCAATTATATTGATGTATAATTTATATGTATATATATTTATAAATTCCAATTGAAATTATTTTTATTGAATGGAAGGATGATAAATAAATTCATTATTCATGTTTTATTTCGATATATATATGTATATACATATGTCTGCGTAAAGCCTCGGAAAGGTGGAGAGGATGTAAGGTGTTCATTTGGGCGTTGATTATTCATATTTAGCGTGACGATCCCGACACGTCTGGTATGCTCTCTAGCTAACCCGTAACTGTCGATTTCGTCCAAGCGTTGTTATAAACAAACCATTTGTTTGTTGCTAAGATTCCGTCATTCCGCTATACTCATAGCTTGCTAATAACGCTTGACGCTCGATACGGTGGACTCATTGAGAGTTTAATTTCAAAAGAAATATCCTTTTATTCCCTAAATACATTTTAAAATGGAATTATTAAACGAGATTTTCTGATACTCTGACACGGCCATTCTGATCTATCACACGTCCTCGTGTGATTCATCTACAAAAGAAAACAAAAACAAAATACCAATAATTATTCGCCTCGGCCACCCTGGCCTTTCGATTCAAATTCAAATAGGAAGACTGTGTATTCTGAAGTTAATAACATAGTTCAGGCCATTCAAGTGAGCAACATTCTTACACTCAATTTCTCATAAAAACTCAGATCACTTTAATCCAATGATGAGACCTCCCGCTCTTAACCAGTAGCAGGGTACACGATACCTCTGTCACTTCCTTCCAGTGACAGGTACTCATTTATTATGCCTTAACCACGGCGCACTCTTTCAAATTCAGTTTCATACCGCGTACTCTGGAGTTCTATAAATATTACAGATTCAACCCCTTGTTCATGCTTCTCATCAGAAAGGCCTGAACTACATACCTTCATTTGTAAGATTCTAAGACTGTATACACACTTGAAATTTCACCAAATTCGCCTAGCAGGAAGTGTTAATCTTGAATGCCAACTTCAATGCTGGTATCGGGCATTTTTTTTAATCGGTCATGAGAGTATTTGTATCTTCTATTCGAATCAAGGGCTGTGAGAATGTATCTGTCTCCGTCAAGCACGTCGACTACTTTGAACGGTCCTTTATACTTAGGGTCTAGCTTCGTTTGATTGCATTCTTCATTTTGAAGCAATACAAAATCTCCAATCACGAATTTGTCAACCTTCGCTTTTGTCCGATCGAATCTAGTTTTATCATACTCGGCGTTTTTGTCCATATTTGCTACAGCCAAACTTCGTACCTCGTCTACGTCAATTTGCGGTTCAATATCATCTGCAAGCATCAATTTTAATGGTTTAGCTACGTTGCCCATCAAAGTTCAAGTGGACTGTATTTAGTTACTCGATTGACAGTACAGTTCAGAGCTAATTGAACATCAGATAATGCATCCTGCCATGATCGTTCTTTACTTGTTTCCGCAGCTGTCAGCATATTCCTGAGTGTACTCATTATTCGTTCAACTTGTCCATTTGCACGAGAACTCCCAGTTGCTATCAGATGAAGGTTAATTTTGTGAGATTCACCAATTTCCAGAAAGATCTATGGTATAAACTTCCTTTTGCTCGACTTTATTGAAGGTCTTCGGATGAGCTTCAGGCAAAGGATTTCTAGGGAAGAAATCTGCATGACTCATGCGCTTTCCATCTCTATGAACAATGTCAAAATCGAATGCCTGCAAGAAAGCCCACCACCTATGAACTCGTGGTGTGAGATCCAATTTCTTTCGTGACGCTTGTAACGAACTGCAGTCTGTTATTACGGTAAATTTACAGTCATGTAGGTAATGTCTGAAATGTTTCACCGAATTAACAACTGCGAGCGTTTCTAACTCGTATGAGTGATATTTTGATTCTGCAGTCGTAGTGCGTTTGCTAAAATAAGCCACCGCTCGAAGCTTGCCTTCCTTCTTCTGCATAAGGATTGCCCCATACCCTATAGAACTTGCGTCCGTGTGTAACTCAGTTGGATTCTCAGGGTTGTATATTGTTAGTACTGGTTCGTTTGTCAAAAAAGTGATGATTTTCTGTCGTATAGCCTCGTGATCAGGTTTCCAATTGAGATTTTTCTTTGCAGAACTTGTTAGGGCAAAAAGTGGCGCCAATATTTGGGAGAACTTAGGCAGAAATTGACGAAAATAAGACGCCAATCCTATGAATTGACGTAACTGGGATACGGTTTGTGCAGAAGGTAGAGCTACCAGGGCCTCGATCTTCCGAGGATTCGGCCTAAATTCACCTCGACTTACTTCATAGCCAAGATATTTCACCTTTTGTTTCATGAAGGAACACTTCTTGATGTTCAAAGAGAACCCTGCCTTTGTGAGTGTGTTTAAAATGTTCTCCACTCGGTTTAAAGATTCTTCTACATCTTGAGTTCCGACAACAAGAATATCATCCATGTAGACTACCACATACGTGTTAGCAAGTTCACCCAGAGCTGTTATCACTGCACGTTGGAAAGCCGCAGGAGCGTTACGAAGACCGAAAGGTAAAGCGAGATACTCAAAATGTCCTTCTGTGTTTATAAATGCTGTGTTTTCTATTGAATCAGGATGTATCAGCAGCTGATGATATCCACTGGCCATGTCTAGGACCGTAAAATAATAACATCTATGGAGTCTGTTAATTTGATCAGAAATTAGGGGCAACGGAAATCTTTCGGGAACGGTGTTGTCATTCAACTCCCTGTAATCGATGCACATTCTGTCTGAACCATCCTTTTTCTTGACAAGAAGAATAGGACTTGCGAAAGGAAAAGAGCTGGGACGAATCACTTTAGCGTTTAAAAGTTCGTTTATTTTGTCACGAACAATTTTTCGTTCTACTTCACTCAACCGGTATGGGCGACGATAAACTGTTTTATTTGGATCTTTGAGGCGGATTTTTACGGGTTCAACATCCGCACCACCTTTTGGAGTACCATACACAAAGTGATTCTTGAATTTGTTCAAAATGGACACTAATTTTGATTTAAATTCCAAGGGAATATCGGTGTCCACACTGTCATGGTCGAACTCATGAACCGTTACATTACACATATTAACAACATGTGTTTTGGTTAACTTCAATGTGTCAACTGTCATTAGTACAGACAAACCCTGACTTAAGATTTCCGCACCTATCATAACGTCGTAACGTAAATATCGATCAAGGAGAACATGAAAAAGTATTTCAATAGTAATATCGTCGATGTTTACAGTCGACAAAATTTGCAAAGTGCTACTAACGCTTGTTTGCCCAATACCAGTCATAGTAACGACATTATTAAATCTCTTTCCACGAATTTTGCAAGAAATTGACTCCCTGATAAGAGAACATTGAGATCCTGAGTCATAGTAAAATGAAAATCGCTCACCGGCTTGTTGTAAAACTCCAGCAGGCGTGTTAATTTCACACATGTAATCACAATCAAATAATCACACATGTCCACACGACGCTCTATAATTTTGCTATTACCGGTTTTCAATCCTTTCTTTGCAGCTTTCTCGTGACAGCGCAAAGCATAATGACCCATCTTCTGACATTTGAAACTCTTTATGGAATCTGAAGATCGAACTGGAGAATTTTTCTTCCACAATTCCTTTTGAATACCAATTTGTCTCTCCTTTTCATGATTTTCCTTCCTTGACCGACACGTTGATGCTCTGTGACCCATTTTTCCGCATAGAAAACATTTAATTGCAGAAGATGAAGGCGTAAACTTATATCGTTTGAACTCGGATCCCTCATTTCGTTCATTTAGACTATCTGAAGATCTTCGTTTGAAAAATGACATAGCTTTCAACTCATTATGGAGTTGATTTCTTGTGACAATATCAGTAGTGAAAGCAAGACGTTGAACACGTGATTCAAAACGTGCAATATGCGCCATTGTTGTTGATAATGTTATCTCTTCAGTGGTCAAGTTTTTCCACTGATTCATCAATGAATTCATCAATGATGCAGCATATGACGCTATACACTCACCTTCTTTAGGTTTACTGCTGGATAAATTTATCAAGAATGCAGCAGAAGTTTTCGGACAATCATACCTTGATACAAACAATTCTTTAAATTCATTCCACGTTATCCCGGCATATGATACTTGCGACAGCCATGCCGAAGCCTGTCCCCTCATGGCACGACTCAGCACAATCATTAAGGATGCACCTTGCAATGGTTGATCAGCCATACAAATATCCGCTGTTGTTATCCATGATTTCGCGTTCACTTCCAGTTTATCAGGATCAAACTCCGGTAGACGCACGTTATTAGTATTATTCACTGAAGGAGTTTTCATCACTTGTAATAACGCGAGAAAATTACGATTCTGTTGTTCAAGAAGTAATCGCCACTTTTCTTCGTTATCCTCACTTGCTCCTTGTGGGTTAACAGATCCAGATCCCACTTCTGATGTCGGCGTAAAGCCTCGAAAAGGCGGAGAGGATGTAAGGTGTTCATTTGGGCGTTGATTATTCATATTTAGCGTGACGATCCCGACACGTCTGGTTTGCTCTCTAGCTAACCCGTAACTGTCGATTGCGTCCAAGCGTTGTTATAAACAAACCATTTGTTTGTTGCTAAGATTCCGTCATTCAGCTATACTCATAGCTTGCTAATAACGCTTGACGCTCGATACGGTGAACTCGTTGAGAGTTCAATTTCAAAAGAAATATCCTTTTATTCACTAAATACATTTTAAAATGGAATTATTGAACGAGATTTGTGATACTCCGACATATATATATATATATATATATATATATATATATATATTTTATGAAATTTATGAAATATTTTTGATTAAATAGGAGGATGATAAATAAATTTATTATTCATGTTTTATTTAGATGTGTATATTCATATATATAAATATATATATATTATAATTTTTCATGAACATTTGGAAAAAGGAAAATGCAAAGAAAAATAAATATTTTACATTATTAAGTTTGTGACAATAAATATGATCATTGAGGAAATCTTTCATATTTTTTGATCATTTGGTTACACAATAATCGAAATAAAACTATTATTCATTAAAAAAATGCCATTTAATGTGCTTTATGTATCGTAATTTGAAACATTTATACAACGGATCGAAACCTATAGGAAAGTTCAAAGGAAACATACAGATAGATGAATAACTATTTAGTTGATTTCATATTTTCAATTTCCAAGAATTGATTATTCATCAATTTAAAAAATATAATTCTTTTGGAATTTTTTTTTTTTATCGTTGAATTGTTTAATAGAATAGAATCATATTTATTGTTTCAAAGACCAGTACAAGTCTATAACAATCGGTTAGATAATACAATACATTTTGGCTAGAGTTTGCAAAATACAATAAAATAAAATACAATAAAATATAATAAAATAAAATTTACAAAATAAACCAGCAATCAAGAGATACATGTATAAGTAAGTAATAGCATGGCCGGGCGATCAGCAGAGGTGACGACTTGGGGATTATTCATTTAAGCAGAAAGCTCTGAGGCGGCAACATTGTTGAATATAGAAGAAGGTATTTTTAATCAGTGAAGTATCACTGCTATTCAGGAAATTCCAGCGGAGATCAGTTGGAGTCACTGCAGAGGTCACGAACGGTTTGCGATAGGGCTCAAAAATTGGGCAGTTGAAGAAGAAATGCTCGAGAGTATCAGGCTGATTAGTGTTGCAGATGGGGCACAGCAGCCCTGGGTTGAATTTGTAAATTATCTGGTTGAATGCTAGGCGGAAATGGTACTTGCTGGCTAATCTAACTTGCAGGAGCACTTTAAGTACGTTGAAATTAACTCTTCTATTCAAAATTTCAGCCTTATTGCCAGCCACAGGTCTTTGAAGTTGCAGTTGTAGGTAGTGTGCGTTATTCGCTCTTCTCCGGTCTTCTTGTAGAAGATGGTTTTTGAGTTTAGCAAGAAAGTAATGCTTAAAGGCTTTCCAAGTTTCTATCTCAAGTTTTTCAAGAGCTGGGATAAGTTCTGGTGCAAATTTACTGATTTGGTTGAGAAACAAAGCGAGCCAGTTATATTTATCGTTGCTGTCGAAGTTCCTGAGTGCCATAAGGCGGCGTAGGCATATTTTCGGATATCTATCTTCTTCCATTTCTAGGATTTTAATAATCCAGTTCCACGTAGCTGTGATGACTTGGAGTGCTAGCGGCAATCTGCCTAGTTCAACTCTCAGTAAGGCACCTTCAGTGCTTCTTGGCAAACCAAAAATTCTCTTAAAGAATTCCACTTGGACTTGTTCGATCATATCTAAGTATCTCATAGCCCAGATTGGTGAGGCGTATATTAAGGTTGAGACAACGATGCTGTCAAATAATTTGTTAATACACTCGAACGAATCTGTTTTTGCTTTTATGAGGGTAGGGTGTACCGCACTGAATGCCATTTTGGCTTTATTTATCGCAGCCAATGCTGTCGGTCTGCTTAATCCTGATGTGGTGATTTTTAAGCCCAGGTATTCGTAAGAGTTTGTGATGTCAATTACCTTGTCACCATAATGAAACTTTTTTAAATTTGCTGGCCTACCACCCCTTCTGCAAACAACAATTTTTGTTTTGTCAATGTTGACATTTAACAGGTTGTTGTCACAGTAACGTTTGAGATGATTAATTTTCTTCTGCAGGTCCTTTGGCGATGAGGCTAAGATGACCAGGTCATCTGCATATAGAAGCAAGAGAATATCCAGTACACCGTCGATGTTAGTTCCAGCACAGCCTTGCTTTCTCAGAATTTTTCTAAATCAGCAATGAAGATCAGGAAAAGGAGAGGGCTGAGTAATTCACCTTGCAGAACTCCTTTCTTTATCTCGAATTCACGCGAGATCTCGCCATTAACTTTCAACTTGAAGTTGGCAGAATTGTAGATATTGCGTAGAAGTCTGACCAGTTTGGCACTGCAGCCGGCCTCGACGAGTTTTATCCAGAGCAGTTTGTGCTGCACCAAGTCAAATGCTCTTCTAAAGTCCACAAATAGCAGGAATTGAGATGCCATGCGTTGTCTCAGTCGACAGTTAAGTGCAGCGAGCAGAGTAAATAAGTTGTCATTGCAGCCTCTTCCAGCTCTGAATCCGGCTTGTGATTCAGGTAGTATTTTGCATTTTTCGGCCCATTTCGTCAGTCGTTTATTTATCATATTCGTCAGCAATTTGGCAATGTGATTTATCAAGGCGATGCCTCGGTAATTTAAGGGATCTAGTTTGTCACCTTTTTTATGGATTAGAGAAATAAGAGCCGTAAACCAATGTTCTGGTGTAGTTTCTTCCCTCAGGATTTTGTTGATTAGACATAACGTGTAAAGCTTCCAATTATATGGCATGTTCTTCAAGAATTCATTTTGGATGTCATCTGGGCCTGGCGACTTATTATTTTTACTGCTAGCGAAAGCTTTATCCAGTTCTTCCATTGTGAATTCTTTATCCAGCTCAGGATGTTCTACCCCAACGAATGTCGTAGAGTCTGGAGCGATTTGTGGGGTGATCTTGTCGTAGAAGTCTTCCCAATCTCTGAGCGGAATTGGATTAGGCAAAGATTGAGTTCGTCTGACCTCTTTTATTGTTTTCCACAATTCTGCGGCATTTTTTGTGTTCGCGAGAGCATCTAGCTTTTTTATTTGTAGCTTCATTTTCTTCTTTTTGGTCAGCTCAAAGTAGTCTCTTTTAGCTCGTCTATATATCTCAAGTTGGGCGTTATTGAAGGACGCAGATTTACAATCAGCAAAGCTTTTTTTAACTAGTTCATGGGCAGAGGAACACTCCGAGTCAAACCAATCCTGTTTCCGTTTCTTGGTTTTGTGGTGGCCCGTGTATGAAGTCGAGGACATTTGAGCAGCGTGTGCAGCGCCCGCGATAGCGCCCGAGAGCTTTGCGGCAATTATTTCAACATCTTCTGCCTCGAAATCGGCTGCGATGCTATTCGAGTGTCTTAAATAGTCTTTATACTCTTCCTTCTTTTCCGGCTTCCACTTGAGGCGCACTCTTCTTGCTTTCTTTTCCAAAGCATCTGGCAGTTCGTCTCTTTCGGCTGTAAGACTGATCAGAACTGGAAAGTGGTCCGACGGGTTGTGTTCTTGAATGACCTCAAGGTCTTTAATATCCTTTAGCCCGTTACCGCTGATCCAGCCAAAGTCAACTATACTGTGACCAATATGAGTGCAAGTAAATTGCGCAGGAGTGTCGCTTAATGTTCTTCCGTTTAATAAGATCAGGCTATTATTCTCCAGGCATTCAACTAGCTTTTGGCCTCTGTAGTTGGTGACTGTGTCTAAAGAAACTCTATCGGGGCTTAAATTGGATCCGAGTGTTACCTCTTCTGGCAGAGAATTAAGGTTGCCAAGTCTCGCGTTGAAATCACCGGTCAGTAGTATAGGCAGGTGTCCAAATGAGCACAGGATCTCATCTAGCGTGCTTTGGAAGAGCTCGAGAAGCGTGTTGATGTTCCTGGATGGTCTGAAATATATGCAGGCAATAATTGCTTCATAATGAAATGATTTGACATGTAAGAATATCCAGCTATCTGTTGATTCGACTGCTTGGGCTTGAAATTGTTTTTTAAGGATAATCGCCAGCCCACCACTGGCATGCCCAGTGCTTTTTTCTTTGATAGCGTTGGCGCAAAAAGCTTGGTAGTTGTCCCAGTTACTTGGTAGAATTATAGAGTTCGTGGCCCAGGTTTCGCTTATGCAAAGAATATCAAAATCGAGTGAGAATTGATAATTAAACAGGTTGCTGATGCCTCTCGAGTTCCATGCTATTATTGCTAGTTTTTTGGCTGCTGCTGGATCAGATTTTGTAGGTTAGGAGTGTCCCTTTGATTTAGCACTTTGTCAGGCTTAAGTGTGTTCTGGTTGTAGTCCCAGTAGTGCCAATTACCGTCGATTTTTATCTTTTTGCCACTTATTTCTGTTTTCTAACCTAGACTTGTTCTTTCTTTCGCAATTTGAATCAGTTTCGTTCTTAGTTCAAGTTCACGGGCTGTTAGGTCGTTGGCAATTGATATTTCACTTTCTTGATAGAGGCTTTAGTTGTCATTATCCTGTCTTTGGCTATTTGTGAGTTGAGTTTAACTCTTATGACTTTGCCTAGCTTGTCAACCGCATGTATTTTAGCTATCTCCTCATCAGCATTAAATTTTTCTTTGAGAAATTGCCGCGTACTTCCTTGTAATTGGGAGAGTTGCCAGTTATGGTTTTCAATAATAATATTCATTTTCTTTGTCTCTTTTTCTTGCTCCTTCAGGAGTTGCTCTACTTTTTTCAGTTTTTTATCAGCTTTCTCTAACAGGTCCCGGGATTTTTGGCTCACCTCGCTATCCGTTACCGGCGACTTTCTTGCAATCTGTTTCTTGAGTTCCATAATTTCAATTTCCAGCTCCGTTTGCTTGGCTTGGACACCATGCCAGTTTTCATTCCAGGCGCATTCAATCTTATGTATTTCCTGTTTAACCTCCTCTATAGCTTCGGCATTGCTCTTTTTGACGACTGAGATTTGATTTTCAAGCTTCTTGGTGTTTACAGAGGCTTCTGACCTCATTGGGCTTATTTGTTGGGTCAAGCCAAGTAGTGCCTGCCCCAAATCCGACTCCGAGCTTATTGCATTACTCTGTTCTGTAACAACGAGAGATTCAGTAGCAGTGGGTTCCATATTATTATCAGTAATGGAATTCAACTTATCTGGGCACTCCAGTGCTTTGACACTATCCACCTTTTTGAGGGGAGGCAGATCTTTTTCGGAGTCCGAAATGGAGGAGTCCAGGTCTTTTCCCGCCTCTCTTTTCCTTTTCAGGAATTCTCTGATGTCACTTTCGGAGTTTGCTCGTTCTCTGAAGGTGAATGCTTTAAGTTTCCTTCCCGGTTTATTGCCAGGTGGTGTTGGAGTTTGGTGACAGGCAGGAACCTCAATAATTGATTCAGACGGTGACACTATTATTCGTGGCGGGTTTACTGCTAAAATTTTCTTTACGTCTTCGGCAGTGATCATCCTAGGGGACTTTCTCAAATTGTAAAGCTACTCACTCCAAAAATCACTTTTGTAAATCGACAAAAATAAATGTAGCCATTCTAACCTATAAAAGTAAGAGATTTTATTGACAGCTTATGTTGTGTATAATTTAACAGAGAATCTTTCAACTCTCTGTACTCTAGTCGAAAAACTGGTTTTTATTTATCGTAAAATCACCTTTCTAGTCCGAACTAATTGTTGAAAATACAAAAGTTTAAATAAATGCTGAGAGCACTAAAATTGACGTGTTTACGTTACGGCACTGGATTTCTAACCTCTTGAATTGTTTAATATAAATACCACCATTTATATTTAATTATATTGACATATAATATATATATATATATATTTATGAATTCTAATTAAAATTGTTTTTATTCACTACGGGCATGATGAATAAGTTTATTATTTATGTAAAATTTTGATATATATAAATATATATATATATATATATATATATATATATATATATATATATATATATATATATATAATATGTATTGTAACGTGGCAGTTCGGCTAGGCCTGCCCGTTACAAGAGACTCCCTGAACCCTGGGCGAGATCCCGGAATCAGGGTCTAGAAAATCGAGTCGCGGAATAATTTCAGAGAGCGCCAGAACTGGAGTCACGCACCCGAGCTTCGACAGGGACAAAATAGAGCATTGCGACCCAGATATTTCAGGTTTTTGTTTTTAATTTTTTTTCGAGTGCACCGGCTACCCTCCAGTGACCAATTCCAACACCGAACATCTTTCGAGGCCAGGCGAAACCACGACGATCTCGCGGGAAGGACACCGAGGCTGCGGAGGGGGAGGCAACGCAGATCCCTGCAGCGAGGGAATCCAAGGCGGACGCGATTCCCGCTGGCGGCCGGCGCGCCGCAGCCTCCCCGCTCACCCCGCTTACGCCCAACCAAGGCAACCGCGAGGCACCAGCTAGCGACGAGGGAGCACCACCCCGCCCAACCCCAGGACTACGTAGAGCTGCGCGGGCGACGACATCGCGATCTAGCCTTAAGTTCTGCGCCGCGTAGAGACGACAGGTGCGCGGCAAGTTGCGCAATCCCCAAAAATCGATGACCGATCGATTGTTGCGCATTCTTAGGGTGATGACGTCACGAAAAATTAGCGCGACGAGATCGGCGTTGCGACCATCCGAGATCACTCGAGTTCTGGCGACTAACCAAGACAGTAGTCAAGTGGCGAAGTTGCGTTAGGTCAGGCTTTTCTTTGGGTTTGCGTTATTGTACAGAAGTGGTGATCGCGAGGAATGATGACTAGCCATCGTCACGAGGGAGTTGGACCCTTCGTCGCGTGGATGTGGAGCGGTAAGCGTTGCTAACATTCTCGCGATCGAATTTCGAGGGTAAATTGAGTACAGGCTGATCAGATAAAGGATCGCCTTTTGTTAGTTTGAGTGTCGAAAAGTACTCGAAATTCGTTTGCCGATTCTTTTGCTTGGTGACCGTAGCCTGAGTTGCGCGTAAGAGAGTAACGTTAACTTCGGGGAATCCAGAAAATCGAGTCGAGCCACGGGTTGAGCCGAGACGTTATTGTCTCGAGCTTGAGTGTGACCGAAGTCCGTTACACGGGGTCAATTCACGTCATCCGGCACATCTTCGATTATCGTACAGGTCGCGAGCAATCACGGGGAGCATTCGAATTCGCGACTGCGGCATGCCGTCGCCGAGGCAGTGAAGCTCGGGTGCGTGCTGATAAGCGTATGCGTTTTTAGAGGAGGATCGCGGGTGTCGCGACGAGCCTCGCATCACTTTAGTTATTTAATATTCTTTTTAGTTATTTAATATTCTTTTTTTTTCTTTTTTGTTGTTTGCATTATCGGTTAGTATTAAGTTGGCGATTAGCGCCATTTTGTAAAGGACGTTCGCGGGCAGCGTGTCGAGTCCGATTTTGTTTTTTTTTATGAAGTAGGGTATTGTTAAGACGGCGACTAGCGCACGTAGGCCGTAGAGGTCTCTTAGATTTATTCACCTTTTTTTTTGTTGTTATTATTTTTCTATTTTTATTTTTATTTGGAGTATTTCTACCTTTCTTATTTAGTTTAGATAATAGTAACATTGTGTTTGGAATCGCGAAAGACGACTTGCGTGGTCGTATTATCATTCTTTTTTTTCTTTATTATTTTTCTTTCTGTTTATTTTGTACTATCGCTGATGAAAAATATACCATCGGAATTTTATAGTAATTTGGCCACAGCACGTGTTGGCTTACTGGTTGCAATTCTCTCTACCCGAAAATCACCCCTCCCCTCTCCGCGGTACTGAGCTACCGAGCATATGGTCGCGGTATATCGTATGACCGATTTCGAGGCGTGTTGACCACGCCAGGCGCCCAACAAATTTCGCGATATTGTTTTAGATCCAGGGTACATCGTGGACGCCAAATTATTGTGCACGCGGTAAGTTCCCGGTTATTTGCTCCGAGTAACCGAGGTGCAGAAAAATCCACGTCACAAATTGGCGCCCAACGTGGGGCCTTCGCGAAATTTCCGCTGTAAATTTCCGAGAAAGATAATAGCGTTGCGCGCTTTGGAAAATTTCGAATTAGTAACGGATAGCGCTCGCGTAACGAAAACAGCGGTCGGAGGTTACGGGAGAGAGAGGTTGCGCGACACTTCGGATAAGCGTGTTGACGTTTGCAGTACAGCGAGACAATTTTGAATACAGAGGACGAGAATAAAATTGTATACAAAGGGTGGCAAATAACACCGAAACTGGCGATTTACGACTCAGGCTACGACTTGAAGAATATATCGGGTGGCGAAAAAGTACCCCGTATATATTCACACCGTATATTTCTAATACTGGGGATAAGATCGCCTGCTTTTACCGCCAATCTCTTGCTTGTGTCATTTTATTTTCTTTTGTTATCGCTTTTGGATTTTTGCTTCCCTTTTAGTTTTCTTGTGTTTTCTTTTGTTTGCTGCAATTTCGAAATATTTTTTTTTTTTGTTTTTGTTTTTTTTTTTTTTTTTTTTTTTTTTTTTTTTTTTTTTTTGTGTGTTTCGAAGACGGAGTTCAGCATCGCGGTTGAAGATTTTTTTTTTTTTGGTTTTGTTGCTGGTGCGACAATATATTTTTTTTTTTTTTTCAGCCCGTCTTTTGTTTTTTTTTTGTTCTGTTTTATTTTGTTTACGGTATTTTTTTTTTTTTTTTTTTTTTTTGTTTGTTGGCGCTTTTATTCGCAATTTTGATATCGTTAAGGTAATAGAGGTGATTACACCAATACGAGGAAACATCTCTCTCACGTTCTGTTGGTGCTGGTGGAAAATAGCGAACTAATTCAACAAGTTTCGCGGAAGTATCCATACTGGGTATCATTGCTTGCGCTCAGACTCTACCTACGGCTTTTGTCTTTCGGTGCGAATAGTGGTTGTGCGTGCTTTCACTTTCATCACTTCTCATTTCTTTTGTGCGCTTTTACCTTAATTTCTGCTCTTCATTTTCGCGGGTAAAGTCAACATGGCGGAAGTACCCATTGGCGCGTGGTTGTATGACATGACGAGCGATGAGCTCGAGTTGGCGTTAGTGACCGCGAGGGTAAATTCCACCGGTAGCCTACTGGTGCGTCGTGACCGATACGTACGACACCTCCTGCGTGAGCGCGGGGATTTGACGGTCACCTGGGAACCAGAGGACGAGGATGTCTTCGCGGGGTTGGCCGAATTAGCGACCATTCCGGAACCAGTGAGGGAACAGCCCCGAAGGGCTAGCGATTCGCGGCTGTTAGAACCCGTCAATATTACCATCGCGACCCGACTAACCACGGTCGCGACGACGAGTACGGTGGTGAGCGTAGCCGTCGCCTCGGCGGCCATCACCACCTCGGCGGTTTATGGTAGCGCCTCGCGACCGACCGCGTACCAGGTTCCGACGCGAATACCCTTCCACTCGATTCCGTTTTCAAGGGCGAGTGGAGCACAGGGGTACTGGGGAGAGGCCTCCCCAATCCAAGGGCATCGACATGGGCTCGAGGAACCCATCGGGGATTCTACCCGGCTAGTAGCGGGGCCGCCAGCTCCGCGGGTCGAGTTCCGGTCGCTGCCGGTCGATCCCGCCACAATTCCTCGCGATATGGCGACCGCTGCCCGGCCGACCTGGGCCCGGGATTCAAACATCGAATCGCGTACCCGGGATTCAAACATCGAATCGCGTACCCGGGAAACAATCCGTGACATCCCGAGGGCCCTGCGAGGGTGGAACCTCAAGTTCTCTGGGATTGGCGAGCCGAGTGTCGAGGATTTCTTGACGCGGTTGGAAGAGTGGCGTAGTTTGTCGGAATTGAGCGAGAACGAAGTGTTGAGTTCGCTCACGATGATCTTCTCCGGCGTAGCCTTGGAATGGTTGCGTTGCGAACGGGACAGCTGGGTCACGTACGATGAGTTTCGCGCAGCATTACGTTTGTGGTTCGGGGACGGGACAGTCGGAAGTCGCGTGGAGGACCAGGCTAGGTCGCGAACTCAGGGACCAGTAGAGTCAGTTACGGAATATCTTTCCTGCGTTCGAGGGTTGTTGAGACGGATGCCGCGTCCGTACACGATGGAACAGCAACTAGACCTGGCCTTTAAGAACCTGCGTCCCGAAATTCGCGAAGTCCTCCGTCGAAGGGAAATTCGTACGTGGAGCGAATTAATCTATCTCGCCACGGAGCGGGAACGAAACCTCGCGTTATCTCGCGAATACCGCCCCCCGCCCACGCCGAAAGAATCCTTCATTAGTGAACTAGCGTGCCGGACCAAAACCGCGGCGGCTCGAGGCGAACCGGGATTAGCCGCAATTACCGAACCAGGGGTCGAGTCAACCGTAGCGCAGACGATCGAGAAGCTACTCGCGGCCCAGGTGAAAGGGCTCGAGGAGAAATTGCTGAAGGCTATGGCGGTGGCGACCCAGAGGGGTAAGTCTAGCGGCGCACAGCCAAGTGGCGGAAGCCCGGCTTCAACGAGGCCGACCTCGCCAAAGTTACCCGCGCGAGGACCAAGGAGGGGAGCGACCCCCTCGGTTAACCAGCCGGCCCCTAGCGTGTCCCGGGCCGAACAATTTCGTGGCGACAAGGTGTGGGACAACAAGCTATGCATGAATTGTCATCGTCCCGGTCACCGATTTAGCCGTTGCCCGGACCCCTTGCGAATCTTTTGCTACCATTGCGGGTACGACGGCGTCTATTCGACGAATTGTCCGCGGTGTTCGGGAAACCAGGGAGGGCAGCCTCGCTAAGTGTCGGCGCGGCGCCCCGAGTGGAAGACACCACGGCATTGCGTGGCGTCGAGGGGGAAATCGCGACGTGTTTTCCGATGCAAACCATGGAGTTCGGTCAACGCTGGTTTTTGCGGGTGTGCATCGGGGGCACATGGGTCAGGGCGTTGTTAGACACCGGCTCATCGCGAACATTTCTCGGTACGATCGGACACCAAATTGCGTTAGAGTACGGTCAACCGGTAAAATCACCCAGCTGTTCGAGTGTCGTATTGGCGAATGGATCGGTAGAATCAATAACCGGAGAAGTAGAGCTGCCGATAACGTTGCTGAGTGTCGCGCATAAGTTTTCGTTGCGGATTATCCCCACCTTAGTTGGAGATTGCGTTCTGGGCATGGATTTCGTGCGAAAATTTGGCTTTTCGATTAATGGCGCGCGCGAATCATGGAGAATCGCGAATATTCCGGAATACGAGGGAAAATTTGAGGAGGGTCACCCGATCCCCGTTACCGAGGTGTCAAGTTGCAGCGGTATCGTAGAGCTAGGGGATACCGAGAATCGTGAACTACGGGAATTCTTAGCGAAGGAATTACCGAAAGTCTCGGGAGACTTGGGCCTCACTCATCTCGCGGAGCACAAAATAGACGTGCAGGGAAGCGCCCCGATTAAACAGCGGTATTACCTCGTATCCCCGAAGGTGCAGGAAGCTATTAACGAGGAGGTAGACCGTATGCTCGCGGATGGAGTGATCGAACCCTCCCAAAGTTCGTGGTCGACGCCAATCGTGATGGTCAAAAAGCCAAACGGGAAATACCGGTTTTGTTTGGATTTTAGAAAAGTCAATAGCGTTTCGAAAAAAGATGCGTATCCGATCCCGTTTATGAACGGTATCTTGGATAAATTGCGGTCGGCCAAGTACATCTCGACTATAGACTTGAGTCAAGCTTACCACCAGATTCCCTTGACACCCGAGAGTCGCGAAATAACGGCGTTTACGGTCCCCGGTCGCGGATTATTTCAGTTTGTGCGGATGCCATACGGGCTTACCGGAGCCCCGGCCACCTTTCAACGGTTAATAGACAAATTAATTACTCCCGAGATGGAGCCGCATGCCTTCGCGTATCTCGACGACATTATTGTAGTGACCACCGATTTTCGTTCGCACTTAAAATGGCTATCCCGCGTTATCGAACGGATAGTGTTGGCCGGGCTTACCATCAACCCGGAGAAGTGCGAGTTTTGTCGTAGCGAAGTTCGGTATCTAGGGTTCAAGGTGAACCAGGACGGCCTACAGGTCGATGCCGACAAGGTGGAACCGATTCTCGAATATCCCGCGCCGAAAAACCTGCGGCAATTGAGGCGATTTTTGGGTATGGCGTCGTGGTATCGAAAGTTCATCCCCGAGTTCTGTCCTCGGCCACCCAACAGGTCGCTGCGAAGCTAGCCCCCAAGTTTACCGGTCCATTTCGCGTTGCGCAAGTAATCTCGCCCGTCGTCTATGAATTAGAGGATAGCGAAGGAGGGGGTCGCGGTAGACACCACATAAAGGATTTGAAGCGGTACGTGGAGTCTGAAGCAATCGCGCGAAGAGACGGGTAGGAACCGTGAGGGGGAAAATAGGCTTCGCGGGGAGAGGAAAGGAGTGACCGACGATCGCCACGATCCTGACTACCTTTTCCCCTTAGCTGGAGGAGATGTAGCGAGGACGGAGGATGATGTCCGGGCGATCCGGGACCTCCTCCAGTGGGCCAGGATCCCGCGCCCACCAGCCAGCGGGGAGTATACCGGGAGCCGCCTCGCGCCCCCAGACTGGCGACGGTGGATGCCACCAAGGGGGTGCTGGAATTGCTGGTGGCGGCACCACGACTACCACGATTGCGAGAAGAAGTTGGGGCTATTTTGCCGCCGGTGTGGGTGGCCGGGCTGCGCGAAGCCCTCCTGCCCGAGCTGCCACAACCTGCCCAGCCGACCGGGCAGGTGCGCCCTCCCGACGCCACCAGCAAGCCAGCGGATCCCCCCCCTGATGTCCGTGAGGGTCCCGATGTTCCCCATAGCGAGGGAGATACCCCCGGAGAGGGCCCTAATCGCGAGGGAAGCCACCCCCCATATCCCCGTTGCGAGGGGAGTGGAGAACGATAGCGAGGAGGTGGAAGTGCTCCGCCAGCGGATCCTCGCGTCCGCCACCGGCCGGGGCCGAGACCGAGGCCGGCCGGGGCGGCGGGGCTAGAAAAACCGTCATAAAATTTTTTTTTTTTTTCTTTTTTTTTTCTTTCTTTCTTTTTTTTGTGTAGTCGTTTTTTTTTGTTGTTATATATAATAAATTCTTAGCCCCGAACATGAATGGCGTCCGCTTCTTTCATAGATCCCAGGTGGCGGGTTTTGGAAAAAAATTTCAGATCCAGTGGCGCAGTAGAAAGCTCCCCGAGGCAACCATGGCGTGAGGAAGGGGATCAGTTGAGCTCGCGAAGGATCCCAGAGGAAACGGGAGAAAATCTTTTTTTTTTTGTTTTTTTTTTGTTGTTTTACCGTCCTCTTGGGAGGGGATTCTCGGTGAATACCGCGCAGTAGCGTGTAAGTACTTCGAGCTTGCGGTCACCTCGCGAAGTTCGGCTCGCGGGATGCAGCGCTGGCGCTCTGGCACCCCACGATCCGTCTAGGGGGGGGGGAGTTGTAACGTGGCAGTTCGGCTAGGCCTGCCCGTTACAAGAGACTCCCTGAACCCTGGGCGAGATCCCGGAATCAGGGTCTAGAAAATCGAGTCGCGGAATAATTTCAGAGAGCGCCAGAACTGGAGTCACGCACCCGAGCTTCGACAGGGACAAAATAGAGCATTGCGACCCAGATATTTCAGGTTTTTGTTTTTAATTTTTTTTCGAGTGCACCGGCTACCCTCCAGTGACCAATTCCAACACCGAACATCTTTCGAGGCCAGGCGAAACCACGACGATCTCGCGGGAAGGACACCGAGGCTGCGGAGGGGGAGGCAACGCAGATCCCTGCAGCGAGGGAATCCAAGGCGGACGCGATTCCCGCTGGCGGCCGGCGCGCCGCAGCCTCCCCGCTCACCCCGCTTACGCCCAACCAAGGCAACCGCGAGGCACCAGCTAGCGACGAGGGAGCACCACCCCGCCCAACCCCAGGACTACGTAGAGCTGCGCGGGCGACGACATCGCGATCTAGCCTTAAGTTCTGCGCCGCGTAGAGACGACAGGTGCGCGGCAAGTTGCGCAATCCCCAAAAATCGATGACCGATCGATTGTTGCGCATTCTTAGGGTGATGACGTCACGAAAAATTAGCGCGACGAGATCGGCGTTGCGACCATCCGAGATCACTCGAGTTCTGGCGACTAACCAAGACAGTAGTCAAGTGGCGAAGTTGCGTTAGGTCAGGCTTTTCTTTGGGTTTGCGTTATTGTACAGAAGTGGTGATCGCGAGGAATGATGACTAGCCATCGTCACGAGGGAGTTGGACCCTTCGTCGCGTGGATGTGGAGCGGTAAGCGTTGCTAACATTCTCGCGATCGAATTTCGAGGGTAAATTGAGTACAGGCTGATCAGATAAAGGATCGCCTTTTGTTAGTTTGAGTGTCGAAAAGTACTCGAAATTCGTTTGCCGATTCTTTTGCTTGGTGACCGTAGCCTGAGTTGCGCGTAAGAGAGTAACGTTAACTTCGGGGAATCCAGAAAATCGAGTCGAGCCACGGGTTGAGCCGAGACGTTATTGTCTCGAGCTTGAGTGTGACCGAAGTCCGTTACACGGGGTCAATTCACGTCATCCGGCACATCTTCGATTATCGTACAGGTCGCGAGCAATCACGGGGAGCATTCGAATTCGCGACTGCGGCATGCCGTCGCCGAGGCAGTGAAGCTCGGGTGCGTGCTGATAAGCGTATGCGTTTTTAGAGGAGGATCGCGGGTGTCGCGACGAGCCTCGCATCACTTTAGTTATTTAATATTCTTTTTAGTTATTTAATATTCTTTTTTTTTCTTTTTTGTTGTTTGCATTATCGGTTAGTATTAAGTTGGCGATTAGCGCCATTTTGTAAAGGACGTTCGCGGGCAGCGTGTCGAGTCCGATTTTGTTTTTTTTTATGAAGTAGGGTATTGTTAAGACGGCGACTAGCGCACGTAGGCCGTAGAGGTCTCTTAGATTTATTCACCTTTTTTTTTGTTGTTATTATTTTTCTATTTTTATTTTTATTTGGAGTATTTCTACCTTTCTTATTTAGTTTAGATAATAGTAACATTGTGTTTGGAATCGCGAAAGACGACTTGCGTGGTCGTATTATCATTCTTTTTTTTCTTTATTATTTTTCTTTCTTTTTATTTTGTACTATCGCTGATGAAAAATATACCATCGGAATTTTATAGTAATTTGGCCACAGCACGTGTTGGCTTACTGGTTGCAATTCTCTCTACCCGAAAATCACCCCTCCCCTCTCCGCGGTACTGAGCTACCGAGCATATGGTCGCGGTATATCGTATGACCGATTTCGAGGCGTGTTGACCACGCCAGGCGCCCAACAAATTTCGCGATATTGTTTTAGATCCAGGGTACATCGTGGACGCCAAATTATTGTGCACGCGGTAAGTTCCCGGTTATTTGCTCCGAGTAACCGAGGTGCAGAAAAATCCACGTCACAGTATATATACATGAATATATATATATATATATATATATTTATATGTATATATACATATTATGATTTCAAATTAACTTCCAAAAAAATAAAAATAATATCCATGGAAAGAATGCCATTTAATGTGCTTTCTGTATTGTCATGTGGAACATTTATACAATGGATTAGAACTTATGGAAAAGTTGAGAGAAATTACACAGATGAATGAATAAGTGATTATTTAATTTCATATTCCTAATTTTAAAAAATTAATCATCCATTAATTTAGGAAAAACAATTTATCTAATTTTTTTTTTTATCAATAAATTATTTAATTCAATCACCTCTGTTTATATTCAATTATAATCATGTATAATTTACATACATATTTATAAATTATGAATAACATCAGTTTCATTGAATTGGAGGATGATGAATAAATTTATTATCTATTTTTTATTCTGATATAAATATATATATCATTTCATATATATATGTATATATGTATATATATATATATATATATATATATATATATGTATATATATATATATATATATATATATATATATATGTATATATATATATATATATGTATATTTTGTAACGTGGCAGTTCGGTTAGGCCTGCCCGTTACGAGAGACTCCCTGAACCCTGGGCGAGATCCCGGAATCAGGGTTTAGAAAATCGAGTCGCGAAATAATCTTAGAGAGCGCCAGAACTGGAGTCACGCACCCGAGCTTCGACAGGGACGAAATAGCGCATTGCGACCAAGATATTACAGGCTTTTGTTTTATTTTATTTTTTTTTGAGTTCACCGGCTACCCTCCAGCGACCAACTCCGACGCCGAACAGCTTTCGAGACAAGGCGAAACCGCGGAGATCTCGCGGGAAGGACACTGAGGCTGCGGAGGGGGAGGCAACGCAGATCCCTGCAGCGTGGGAATCCAAGGCGGACGCGATTCCCGCTGGCGGCCGGCGCGCCGCAGCCTTCCCGCTCACCCCGCCTACGCCCAACCAAGGCAACCGCGAGATACCAGCTAGCGACGAGGGAGCACCACCCCGCCCAACCCCAGGACTACGTAGAGCTGCGCGGGAGACGACATCGCGATCTAGCCTTAAGTTCCGCGCCGCGTAGCGACGACAGGTACGCGACAAGTTGTGCAATCCCCAAAATCGATGACCGATCGATTGTTGCGCATTCTTAGGGTGATGACGTCACGAAAGATTAGCGTGACGAGATCGGCGTTGCGACCATCCGATATCACTCTAGTTCTGGCGTTTAACGAGTACGAGTGAACATAGCGATCGTGCGTTTTTTTTTGGTTGTGAAAAATTTGAGGAAATAGAGTGATCGCGAGGAGAATGGCCGCAAGAGACCACGAGGGAGTTGGCCCTTTTGTCGCGTGCATGTGGAGCGGTAAGCGCTGTTAACCTTCTTGCGAGAGAATCTCGAGAGATCATATTAGTAAAGGCTTGCCGAGGACGGATAGCGACTGTACTCGAGATTCTTTAGCCGATACATTTGCTTGGTGACCGTAGCCTGAGTTGCGCGTAAGGAAGTAGCGTTAATTTCGGGGGATCGAGGAGATCGAGTCGAGTCACGGGTTGAGCCGAGACATTATTGCCTCGAGTTTGAGTGTAACTGAAATCCGTTGCACGGGGTCATTTTACTTCATCCGATACAGCCCCCGTTCTCGTGTAGGTCGCGAGCAGTCTCACGGGGAGCATTCGAATTCGCGACCGCGTCCCGCCGTCGCAGAGAAAGTGGAGCTCGGGTGCGCGCTGATAAAAATATTCGTTCCTAGAGGACGGTCGCGGGTGCCGCGACAAGCCTCGTTTCAGTTTAGTTTTTTTCCTTTATTTGCATAATCCGTTAGTATTGAGTTGGCGATTAGCGCCGTTCTGTAGAGGACGATCGCGAGCAGCGCGTCGCGTCCGATTTTGCTTTTGGGTTCTTTTTGTGTGTAAATTGAGGGTCACGAGTAGTATAGTGACTAGCGCACGTAGGCCGTAGAGGTCTTCGGGATCCCTTCCGATTTTTTTTTCTTTTTTTTTATTGATTATTTTGTTTGCTCGTTCTTTTTTTTTGTGAGCTAAGCGTTTGCGTTTGGGATCGCGAGGACAAGCTTCCGCAGTATTGTTATTATTTTTATTTTTTTATGTATTATCGCTATTTCGAAATATATTGTTTAATTTTCTTGCTGCTTTGTGAAATAACTTGTCGGCGTACGTGTGGCGTATCTCTCTCTATCCAAAAATTACCCCTTCCCTCTCCGCGGTACTGAGCTACCGAGCATATGGTCGCGGTATATCGTATTACCGATTTCGAGGCGTGTTGACCACGCCAGGCGCCTAACAAATTTCGCGGTATTATTGCAGGTTCAGGGGACATCGTGGACGCCAAATTATTGTGCACGCGGTAAGTTCTCGGTCATTTTCTCCGAGTGACCGAGGAGCGGGAAAAGTCCACGTCACAATATATATATATATATATATATATATATATATATATATATATATATATATATATATATATATATATATGTATACTATAATTTTTGATTAACTTTTAATAGAAGAAAAATTGAAAAAGAAAAAAAATATTCTGCGTTATTCAAATTTTCAAAAATGAAAATGAAAATCGTTAAAAAAATGCCATTCAATGTGCCTTATGTATTGTGATTTGGAACATCTATACAATAAAAGAAAACTTATTGAAAAGTTTGAAGAAAACATACAGATAGATGAATAATTAATTATTTAATTTCATATTTCCAATTTTCGAAAATGAATTATCCATTCATTTAATAAGAATAATTCATTTCATTGAATTATTATTTTTCATTATTGAATTATTCAATTTAATTACCTTCATTCATATTTAGTTATAATAATGTATAATTTATATATATATATTCATGAATTATCATTGAAATAATTTTTATTGAACGGGAGGATAGTAGTACAGCAAGGCCGGTTCTACACGCAGATTCCGGTTACCGACACTTACCGACCGAGCCGCTCAGCGCAGCCCACCGAGGCGCTCCGCGCAGCCCAGACTCAAACCCCTTTCCGCTCCGCGTAGCCCAGACTCAAACCGTTTTTCGCGATGACGTCACAGTCTGCCGTACCGAAGGTCAAAACCGTGCAACCTTACCGACAGTTGTATCGGTCGAAGGTCAAAATCCGGCGATGACGTCACAGTCTGCCGTACCAAAGGTCTGTAGTGCTCGCCTGCCGACGGTAGAGGGCGCAACGAGGGGCGAGAACTTTTTTACCGTCCGCATTCTTTTCCCACGATATGACTGCTGATGTGTAACATTAACCACTCCGAATTCCTTTCCCACGGTAGGACTGCTGATGTGTAATATCAACCACCCCACATTCCTTTCCCACCTTATCAGCCCCGTGACATTCCAAAATTAGTAGTTCCGAGAATTGTTTGTCCCAAATTCAACGTCGCACCGAAATCCTTTGATCGCGTGCCGCTGACCGTCAAGTCAAAACTTGTCGAACGCATTGTTTTGTCTAAAATCCTTTGACCGCATGCCGCTCACCGTCGAAACTCGTCGGACGATTCCGAGAATTGTTTTTCATTTACTCGGATGTCGGTTTGATATCCAAGGTCGACCGATAGCCGCGGTACATTCGAAGCCATGGATCTGCGGTGTTGGGTTACTATCGCTCTTGGAATGCCAAATGGTGCGCGCGCATCCGTACAGCTGCCCTATAAAAAGGACGCTCATCACAGCAAACGATCATTACGTCACAACCTGTCAAGTATACGTGAGGAAAAAGCTCAAGATGGAATCCGCGAAGTGTTTGAGATTGATCGATATTATGGAATCGGCGTTCAAGATTTTATCGGAAAAATCGTCACCGGCAGAGATTGCAAAATGGATTCGATTCGGAACCCAAAATATCAGGCTTTTGAATAAAATCTTACGCAACATTGCCTCAACGATCGGGGAGAAGACAAGAATTTTGACTACAATTGGAATTCTGAAATCGTTGACAGTCAAATTTCAACAATTGCAAAAAGTGGGTGACGGATTACGAAGCCGACGAAGAAGCGATCGAGTACGGTCGGAGGATTTGGAATCAGCTTTCGAGAGGAGAATTCGAACTGGATCCATCGTCAATTTGAAGCATAAAGTGGTAGAGAGATTTCTAGAAGACGCAAAGGTACTAGCTGTGACGAGGCTGAAAAACGCTCTGAAGAAAGACAGGAGCTTGAAAGCCAACGTTATCCTGGCTTGTAAAGTTGAACTTAGAGAAGATGATCGCACGGTGGAAGAGATCAAATTTTTTAATACGAGAAATGAAATCATCCTCCAGACAACGGATATCAACGAATGGTTCATCGAAAACGCGACGGAGCGTTTGTTAAAAAAGGTGGAAGATTTCCAGGAAAAGGATTCAGGCTGGTCGCTGACTGGAATAATCAATTTGACTGTGAATATCAACAAGTACGTGCCACTACGAGGCGGTGTATTCACATACACCCCGTTACCTAAGCATATCAGTGATAAGAAGGCTGTAGTAAACATCAGAAACAACGACTCTTACTGCTTTCTTTGGTCGGTCACCGCAGCTCTGTTCCCAGCCGACAACAACCATCCTAACGTGACTAGCTCGTACCCACATTTCAGCTCAGTGCTACGGTATGATGGGATAAAGTTTCCTATGTCTCTAGACAAAAACACCATTTCAAAATTTGAGAAGCTTAACGACCTTTCAATTAACGTTTATGGTATAGACCAAGGTGATCGGAAAAAAAGTGAAATAGTACCGATTCACCTGAGTCAGAATGAGTCTGATAAACCTGTAATTCATCTTTTGGCGTTAGAAACTGAAATCACTGGCGATGACGATGATGATGTCGATATGGAAAATTATGAAAAAAATAGAATCTTTCATTTTACTTGTATTCGAAATCTGTCTCGATTAACAAGTTCTCAAATTTCCAAACGCTCACATCAGACGTGGTTGTGCGATAGGCGTCTGTCTCATTTTAATTTCGAAAGATGTTTGTTGAAGCACCGAGCTGATTGCATGAATTTAAACAAAACCAAAGTTATTCTACCTACAGATGAGGAAAAAATACTCAAATTCAAAAATTTCAAGCACAAAGAAACCGTTCCATTCTGCATTCACGCGGATCTCGAATGTTTACTGCAACCCACACATGAAAGTTTTGGGGAAAATAGAACAATGTATCAGAAGCATCTTCCGTATAGTATAGCTTACTATCTACATTGTACGTTTGACGATTCGCTTTCAAAATTCAAAATTAATTGTGAAGAGACTTGCGTTCAATGGTTTGTGAACGAGTTAGCGTAATTGGCACATTCGTTAGAGGGATACTACAAGACTGTTGTACCGATGGAACCACTAAATTTCAATCAAATCAACGAATTTCACTCAACAACAGTGTGACACATTTGTGAAAAACCGTTTACACTCGCAGACGTGAAACATCGTGATCACTGCCATTTCACGGGAAAGTACCGTGGTGCTGCTCACCGAGGTTGCAATCTAAATTACCAAAATTCGCACATTATCCCAGTGATATTCCACAATCTGTCGGGTTACGATTTATATTTTCTGATCAAAGCACTGGCCACATCGTTCGAGGGCAGAATTGAGCTTCTACCCGTAAACAAAGAAAAGTACATTTCTTTTACAAAATATGTCGAGGGGAGAGATATAAAGTTTAGATTCGTAGATTCGTACCGTTTCATGCCCAGTAGTCTTGAGAAATTAGCAACGTATCTCGGTGATGATCAGAAATCAATCACACGAAAATTTTATCATAGCTCAGATAAATTTCAGTTATTGACCAGAAAAGGAGTGTTCCCGTACGAATACATAGACAGTTGGGAGAAGCTCGAGGACACACGGCTACCATCCAAACAACAATTTTACTCAAAATTGAATGATCGGGATATATCAGACGACGACTATGCACATGCATGTAAAGTTTGGCAAACTTTTAACGTTCAAACTTTGAAAGAGTATTCGGACTTGTATTTACAGACGGACGTGTTTTTACTAGCCGACGTTTTTCAAAACTTTCGACAGAGCTGTTGGACGACGTACAAACTGGACCCGTTACATTACTACACAGCGCCCGGTCTGTCGTTTGATGCAATGTTAAAATGTACAGGCATCGAACTCGAGCTTCTCACCGACATAGACATGGTTATGTTTATCGAGAAGGGTATTCGAGGTGGTGTGTCACAGTGTTCGAACAGATACGCAAAGGCCAACAACAGATATATGGGAGAGGAATTCGATCCTGAGGTCGAAGAATCTTATCTCATGTACTTTGACGTTAATAATTTGTACGGTGCTGCTATGAGCTTTGCTCTGCCATACAATTCCTTCGAATGATTATCAGACTTCGGACAATGCGGCGTTCTTACCATCTCAGACGATGCGGAGTTTGGTTACATACTGGAGGTGGATTTGGAATATCCTGAGGAACTGCATGAAATTCATAAGGATTTACCGCTGTGTCCGGAGCACTACATACCTCCGATCTCGAATAGTAAGCAACCGAAATTGACGCCCACGCTACTTTCCAAGAAAAACTACGTTGTTCACTATAGGGTTTTGAAACAATGCTCACAATTAGGCTTAAAATTACTCAAAATACACAGAGTTCTCAAATTCAGACAAACCCCGTGGCTCAAAAAATACATAGATTTGAATACCGATTTGCGCAAAAAATCTCACAACAAATTCGAGAAAAATTTCTACAAACTGATGAACAACGCAGTTTTTGGCAAAACAATGGAAAATGTTAGGAAGTATAGAGATGTCAGACTGATCACGAAATGGGATGGAAGATACGGTGCTAGAGCTACCATAGCCAAACCCAATTTTCACAGCTGCACCGTTTTCGGCAAAGATATAATTATCGTTGAAATGAGTAAGACGAAAGTCAAGTTGAATAAACCATTGTATGCAGGTTTCTCCATCATGGATCTGGCTCAAACATACATCTACGATTTTCATTACAATTACAATAAGCAGAATTCGGCAACCGAGCAAAATTAATGTACACGGATACCGACAGTTTGATTTACAATTATACCGTCCCCGACATATACGAACACATGAAGGAGGACTTGCACAAATTCGATACGTCTGATTATCCACTTGACAACGTTTACGGAATACCTCGAGCAAACAAAAAAGTTCTCGGCTTGATGAATGATGAAAATCATGGAAAAATAATGCTGGAATTTGTACGATTAAGAGCTAAACTGTACGCATTCCGAGTCTTGGTAGATGAGAAAGACAATAAACGTGCCAAAGGTGTCAAAGGATCAGCGTTAAGAAAAATAACTTTCAACGATTATTGGGAATGTATTTTGAACCGTGAAAATCTATCCTCAAATCAGCATTTGAAATTGAGTCGAAGGCACGAGGTATACACCGTAGAACAGCAGAAAGTAGCACTGAGCTGGAATGACGACAAGCGGATCGTGTTTCAAAATACAACCGACACGCTTCCGTGGGGCTACAAGCCTACACCTTAGCTTTGTAATTTATAAGTGTACCATGATGTATAAAATATTATTATGTAGGATAGTGAATAAGAACGCTTCGAAATATAAGAAATTGTACAACGATGCATGTGTCTGTCGATTGTCTAAAAAAATAAAGACGCATACATGTTGTGAGTCGGATACAAAATAAAGAGGGACATACGTTTTTACAAAAAAAATCCATTTATTCAAATGTTACACATCCGATTCGTTTATCCAACTGTTGTGTGTATTGTCAAAACCTTACCATTAAACGTATATTTTTCTTCCACGCTTCTTGAGCACCTTCTCCACCAGATAGATATCCGGATGCTTAACCTTAAGTAGCTCTTGTTCGTAGAAACCTTCAGCGATGGGTTGATCTCGGTAGTCTTTGAGCTTGTACGTCACAGGATGAGTATTTTCCACTCGACTTATCGTGAATATTTCAGTCGTCCAATTGGGAGTGTAACCTTTCTCGAAGATATTTTTGAATTTGCTGATTCGAACTTTGTTGCTGGATTTGAATTTTGCCGATACGGTAGGTATCGCTTGAAGCCCTCCGTACGCCTGACGTAATAACAGCCTCTCGTTTGCAACGGTGACATCCGACGGTTTCATTCTTATGGTTCGGTGTTTGGTGTTGTTGTAAGCCGAAACCAAATCGGATAAGATATCGAACCACTTGAAGCTTCCTTGCATGCTGAACCGTGTCCACATTTTACCTTTCAGCGTGCGATTGAAACGTTCACAGATCGAAGCCTTCAAATTACTGTACGTGGAGTAAATTTGAAGTTGATTCCGTAGCGTGTCATAAGCGATTCGAATTTTGAGTCGTGAAATTCCGTTCCTCTGTCGACGTGTAAATTTTTTGGTACCCGTCCTTGGACAAGCACAGATTCCATTGCCTTCGTAACATCATCTCCAGACTTGCTCTTTATCGGTATAGCCCATGCATACTTTGAAAAGATATCAATGACTGTGAGCATATACTTGTAACCTTTGTTTTATCCAGCGTGCGACGTCATATCAACAAGATCCGCCTGCCAGGTCTCGTCGATGCCGCGCACGTCTACACGTCGACGCGGGTAATTCCGGCGTGCAGGTTTATGCAGTTCCGTCATCAGTGCTTGCTTTTTCTCGTTCATATTCCAACGCTATTAGTCTGGTGTCCAATTTGGAAATGATTTCCGCGTTTCGAATCGACAAGTCTCTGTCTTTTTTTAAGTCTGTGTAGAAGGTATCCAAGGCTTTCTTCGTGGTGATCTCCAAAGCTTTGATCATTTGATCGAGGTTGTCGTTTTGTTTTTGCAGGACGTTGAATTTTCGTCTCGAGGTTTTTGAAGTTACAGCATTGTTCGGCTCTGCGGGATCTGCGACATTGCACAGTCTCTTCTTCCGTATATCGTAATGCCCGTCCGCTGTTATTTGAAACCCGACACCCGGAGGACCGCGAGCGCTCGTGGTCGTGTTCTTATCTAGCTGACGTCCAAACACGTCGACGCTCATCTCAGTAATGAATGCAAAAATGACGGGAGCTGCTTAATGAATGATTCCTGCTTCGCGTAGCTCTTCGATAATGGAGATCATTTCGTTATTGTGACTCGGATTTCCCGCTGTCTGAGATGCCAGGAGTAAACGAAGACGCTCTACTAACTCGTTTGGATCATCCCAGAAGACGTATTCCGTTTCAACACCTTGTCGAGTGATCATAGCTTGCGGATGTAGACCTTTACCCTTTCGGCGAGGTGATGGGGAATAATCCATTAATTCGGCAATGACATTTCTAAATTTGTAACTGTTATCGTTTCGAACAGCCCCATCGGATGAGTAATACTTCTTATGCGCGTTCGTTGGAAGGATTATGTTTTTAAAATTTTCCCGATCTCCGGCGCTCACAGAAGAACCGTCAGGCTTCTTTTTGAACAAAAGTTCCAGCAAACCCTTCGTTTCCGGGTAACGCGTGTCGCCAATACGAACGTAGTCACTCTCAAAAGATATCAACGAATCACCAATCATTAGTCCGTTTGAGAGGTTGCTTACACCGTACACGTTGTCCAATTCGCCTTTTGTCTTCGCATCTCTCATCAGTGCAAAACACTTGTCCTCGATTTTCTCGACCGGTGTTTCTACGATCGTTTCATTCCCCGCCGAAGCAAAGGAATCGTTCATTTCCGAGACAGTTTCATTTTTCGTTTCATTTTTCATCTGCTTTATTTATTCTTTAATTTCTTCCACGTCTTGTTTGACAGGTTTGGTATCTTTTGTAACATTCACCAGTTCTTGCAACGGAGTCACTACTGGTTTGAAAACGTCACTCAATTTCTGAGTCGTAGATTCCCTGCCTGACTTCAGCAATCTGTGTTTTCGACGAATCGCAGCACTTGCTTGAGCGATCTGATGTAGGACATCTTTTTGCTTGGAAATTTCAGAGCTCTGCATGTTGACGCAACTGAGTCTGCAACGCTACTGCGTCTCTCGCTCGAAAACGCTAGATCTTATTCCTTCTCCAGGCTAACAGAAGAATCGAATCCCCTCCTGTATCGTCCTTCGTTGAGCTCACTGTCTTTGTCGATCACCAGAAACCCATATTTGTCACCGTTTCAGCATGCCGCACGCAAGTCTTTAAACTCTGTGTAAGACATATCGGTGTTTACGTGGTCGTTGTATACGTGTCTCAGATTCATATCGTCTTGTTTGAATAACACGAGTAAGTTTACGTTGTCGCGCACGAGATGTTTGGGAATACGCGCGTACGTCTGACAGAGATAGAAACAGTCAACGTCGTGATGTCTACCCATGCAAAAGTAGGCTCTAATATTGTCCTGCTTCTCGCACGCTACATCGTCAAATATGATTATTGAATTGGGCCGTGGTTCTTCCGGTGAAATCACTTGCTCACGCTCGGTAAACGCAGAATACTCCGTATTCTCAACATGGTCCAGCAATTGCTTCAACAATTGGTATTTAGGTTGGTTGAGAGATTTCGAGTAGATGTAGATATTTTCAAATCTGAGTCCGTTGGGATGGGTTATAAGTGTGAGCAACACATTAGTTTTACCACAATTCGACGGTCCACAGAATGTCGCACGTACACTATTCGGGAGAAATTCATCGTGCTGTTTGTGCCTTTTGACATTTCGCTCCGAAAGTTTGTCAAAATTCATCACGGGAAGCTTGGTAGGTTGTTTCTCAAACCGCATCTCGGACATGACTAATCGGATTTGCTATAAATGCCCCGTTTCAAAACACTTTTCTTTAGTCAATGCACGAACATGATCGCGTACAGAGGTAAACGAAGCAGCAGCAGGCGGCAACATCGTGGCAAGGGTCTAATGAATAAAATCATCAACAAACTTCCGATCGAGTTGCATGTTCCCGGTTACCAGTACTGCGGTCCTGGTACGAAGTTGACGGAAAGACTCGCGAGAGGCGATTCCGGTATCAATCCTCTCGATGCAGCGTGTAAGAAACACGATATGGCGTATTCGAAAAATCGTGAGAACCTTGAGGTTAGAAACGAGGATGATAGGGTGTTGCCTGAGAAAGCTTGGAAACGGGTTCTCGCAAGGGACGCAAATTTGGGTGAGAAGGCAGCCGCTTGGGCAATAGCTAATACAATGAAAGTAAAATCAAAACTCGGAATGGAAATTCGACAGTCAAAAAATGTGACCTTGAGAAAAATTATAAATGCTGCAAAACGTTTTATGGTTCCAAGCAACGATGCAAAAGTAGCTATCGAATCTGCGCTGAAGGGAGCTGAGAACGCCGTTAAAAAAGCGGGTAGTAAATGTGAAGTGCGAACACCTCGCGTCCTACCGGTACCTTTGAAAGTCGGTGGTTTTCTACCGTTTCTGATTCCTATTTTCGCCGGTCTCAGCGCTGCGGGTGCGTTAGCCGGTGGTGCGGCAGGTATAGCAAAAGCTGTAAACGATGCGAGCGCGGCTAAATGAGAATTGGAGCAAAGCAAACGACACAACAAAACTATGGAAGCTATCGCGTTGGGCAAAGGGCTTCATATGAAACCATACAAAACAGGTCTTGGTCTCCATCTTTCAAAAAACTAGATGCGACGCCACTACGTCGAGCGTTGACTGATTGGGACTTGTTGAAATATGCGAAAATCTTTGAGGTTTGGCACTTCCGCGGTGTTTTCATGCAAAACGAAACGCCCAAATACGGTCTATGAAAGAACGAGTCAGCTTTAATCAACCTTGACGACATAGACGGTCCGGGAACACACTGGATTGCACACAAAAAACGCAGAAGAAATATCCATTACTTTGACAGTTTCGGCAACCTTCAACCACCCTCAGACCTCTCAAAATACCTCAGCGTTGGTAGTGTTAAATACAATCATAAAAGGTACCAGGATTATGATACGTTTGAATACGTTCACTTGTGCCTGAAGTTTCTGAGTGGTGAGCTTTTTAAACATGGTTCATGATTCATCAAAGTCAGTCAACGACAAGCAGTCATGGATGATTTGTTAACGTTAACGATTTCGGGAACCTCTCCGATTCCCGAGGCACTATATTTCCCACCGAGCGAACTTGCTCGTGATAAAAGTTATGCTCTTGGCTTGGCAGAATTGTTAACCTTCAATTCATTTCCCAACGTTGATGTTGGTCACAATAAAATTTACCTGGCTGATGGAGTGACCACCACACCTACTGGCAGCTACGAGATCGAGGATATAGAAAAGTATACCCATAACGTGCTACGAAATACAGATATCAGGCTCAGCATCAAACCCAACAATGATAAATTACGCAGCGAAATCACATGCAACCACACGATCAACTTTGAACCGAATGATTCCATTGCTCAACGTTCGGGATTCACGCGACGTGTATTGGAGGTTGATTAAACTCACGAATCAGACGTGCCTGTAACTATACTCAAGGTAAACGCGTTGCGAGTTGAGTGCAGTATTACAACGGGCGCCTACGTCAATGGACACAAAGTACACACTATTCACGAGTTTTTCCCGACTGTCCCACCAGAATATAAGATCGTGGAAGTACCGTCGCACGTCATTTACCTTCCGATCACCGTCAAGACCATAGATCACGTTCAGCTCCGGTTAGTGGATCAAGACGGAGACCTGGTTAATTTTCGTGGAGAAGTTATTACTGTGAGACTACACATCAAATCGCAATAAACGATGGGAATTGTATATAACAGACTGTCAAAGAGTAGGTATATCAGTAAGTCGACATGCCCCGATCAAGTCAGTCGTCGATCTATTCCCGAACCGCTAACACCTCGAAACGTGGAGTTCCTGATAGCTCTGGGTCTGAAACTGACACCGTTTGGAAGAGGAATTTCCGACAAATAAAAATCCGATTTTGCTTTTTTATCATCTGCTACGTACCATGAAGGAGGAAATCTTGAGCATTCAAACACCAGTCGCCTTTAACGAATCCGTTGCGCATTACGAGATTCACGCTCACAAACCTTAAGCCTCGTCAACTTTCAACAACAGCGATGAAATTCGAATCACCGTTCAGCATCAGGATTTATGCATATTACCCAGCAAAAGTTCGGTACATATCCACGGACGACTCCTCAAACCTGATAATACAGCTACTGTGAACACACAGCTCGTAAACAACGCCATCTGTCATCTGTTTGAAGAAATTCGCTACGAAATTAACGCAGTTGAGGTTGATAGAAGCAAGAACGTTGGCTTGACAAGTCTCATGAAGGGTTACGCTTCCCTGCACCCTGGTAAGACTTGGCTGATGAAGAACGCTGGATGGCTCTATGTAGAAGAGAAGAAAAAATTAACCGATGCCGAAGGTAACTTTGACGTACTGATACCGCTCAGCATGATATTGGGTTTCGCCGAAGACTACCGCAAGATCGTTGTCAACGCTAAACATGGGTTAATTTTGACGAGATCAAAAACTGACGTCAACGCAATCATGCAGACTCAAGAGGAGGAATTCAAAACCACGATCAATGCAGTGGAATGGCTAATACCGTATTTGAAACTCGCGGATCAGAAAAAAGTTGACCTACTAAATTTCATTCAGAGAGATCCGCCTATTTCGATGAGCTTCCGCAGTTGGGAATTGTACGAATATCCCTTACTTCCCACAACATCAAAACACGTTTGGACTGTGAAAACTTCCACTCAGCTTGAAAAACCTCGGTACGTCATTTTGAGTTTCCAAACAAGTAGAAAGAACAAGACCGGCAAGAACGCAAGTCATTCGATCGATGCAATATCACGGACGTCAAGCCATTTTTAAACTCTCAATCTTATCCGTACGGTAACCTGAACCTCAACTTGGGTCGTAATCTGTACGCGCTCCTGTACGAGATGTACGCAAACTTCCAAGCTACCTACTACGACAAGAACCCCGAGCCGTTGCTGACAAAGAGTGAATTCCTTCGAGACGTCCCCTTATTCGTTATCGACTGTTCAAAACAAGACGAATCTTTAAAGTACGGAACTGTCGACATCCGTCTTGAATTTGAAGCTGAAGCCAACTTTCCCGCTGAAACATCGGCGTACTGCTTGATTGTTCACGATCGTATTGTCGAATACAACCCGCTCAGTGGTGGGGCGAAAAAGTTGGTATAAAAGCTGACCCGTTCTCACCATCTCGCACAGTTCAAAGATGGAGCTTATCGTTGACACACAAGGCTTTCGTAGACCTTTTAACAATACCTTCACATTAAAAGAATTGGCTATAATTTCAATATACTCGGAAGCATCTCCATCAGTGTTTTTCTTCAAGCCACCTTACAAATGGAATTCACTGGACGTCAAATACAAAAGCCAAAATTCTTGGTTAGAACGCGATTTTCACGGTTTACATTGGAGCTGTGGAACCATACCTTTTGAGGAAGTTGAGTGGACCATTCAAGACAGGCTGTGCAAAGCTCAAACCGTGTACGTAAAAGGAGAAGAAAAACGAGATTGGTTGCTCAAAATCATTCCGAAAGTTCAAATCATCGATATGCTGGACTTTGACTGCCCGTTGCTTCAAACCTTGCAAGAAACTTCAACTGTGTCTCTAAGATGCGACCTTGACACAATACTCAACGCAATCTCTGCAGCACAAAACGTTTGCATACTTCAAAATCGGATACAAAATCATCGTACTGTTCGGATGGCGAGGGTGTACGATTTGTGTTACTGCGCAGAAGCGTCTACAAGAACGGTCCCGAATTCCTGGCGAATATATCACCCTGGTCATGATACTGTTGAATAGAATTATTGTACTATTTTTGTGAAGTAATTGTCAACCGTACTCTAAAAATTATAATCAATAAAACTGTTTTTTTTTAAAGAATATCCATGAAATAATTTTATACTTTTACCTTAGCTCTTAAGAGAGAATTTTTTTCAATACAAAGCTTATGTAAGATTCGACCTTGCTTACCCAAACCGAGTTATGTTTTGCATTCCAAGAGCGATAGTAACCCAACACCGCAGATCCATGGCTTTGAATGTACCGCGGCTATCGGTCGACCTTGGATATCAAACCGACATCCGAGTGAATGAAACACAATTCTCGGAATCGTCTGACGAGTTTCGACGGTGAGCGGCATGCGGTCAAAGGATTTTAGACAAAACAATGCGTTCGACAAGTTTCAACTTGACGGTGAGCGGCACGCGGTCAAAGGATTTCGGTGCTACGTTGAATTTCGGACAAACAATTCTCGGTACTACTAATTTTGGAATGTCACGGGGCTGATGAGGTGGGAAAGGAATGTGGGGTGGTTGATATTACACATCAGCAGTCCTACCGTGGGAAAGGAGTTCGGAGTGGTTAATGTTACACATCAGCAATCACATCGTGGGAAAAGAATGCAGACGGTAAAAAACTTATCGCCCCTCATTGCGCCCTCTACCGTCGGCAGGCAAGCACTACAGACCTTCGGTACGGCAGACTATGACGTCATCGCGGGATTTTGACCTTCGACCGATACAACTGTCGGTAAGGTCGCACGGTTTGGACCTTCGGTACGGCAGACTGTGACGTCATCGCGAAAAAGGGTTTGAGTCTGGGCTACACGAAGCGGAAAAGGGTTTGAGTCTGGGCTGCGCGGAGCGTCTCGGTGGGCTGCGCGGAGCGGCTCGGTCGGTAAGTGTCGGTAACCGGAATCTGCGTGTAGAACCAGCCTTGCTGTACTACTGAGAATAATCAAGAAATTGATCATTTATGTTTTACTTTGATATATATATATATATATATATAAATATATATACATGAATATATATATAAATCATATATACGTGTTCTGTGGGGGTGAGGGTGTACTGAGCGGTGGTAGTTAATGATTAATTGAATAATCAAGCTCCCACGTAACGACAATGAATAATTATTAAAACTAAGAAAAGACCTACCTTTCGATAAGCCGGTAATTTGTAGGATCGTGTTTCTACAGTCCTGTACAGGTCTGTGAGGTTTGTTTAAATTGTTGAGGCAATTTTATAATAATAAAAATGGGAAAAGGGTCGTTCAAAATAAATGTTTTAATATGATTTAACTGGTAAAAGATGAAGTAAATTCTGTTTTGATTCGGTGATTGAAATGTCTGGTTACAATCAATGGTGATAATGATTTAAGAGCCGAAAGTAACAATTTATAAAGTGTTCGAGTTTATACAAATCGTGTGTTATTCTATTCTAAAGGATGTTATTATTTGGTACCAGGAACATCTACTCTGAACGATTGTTATAACTAGCTGGTCGTGATATTCGATATTGTATCTCTCTTTTTAAATTATCTTAAATCAATTATACATCCTATTGTTAAGTCTCGTTGGTAAATTCTTGGAATATAATAAGTATGATTTAATTGGGGGTAAAGAAGCTAGCCACTAATTCTAGACTTGCTATTACTGAAGTAAATTTCGATTAAAAAGGTAAAACAAGAATTCGTTCAATTTCGAAGATTAACACTCGGATTGACTTAGCTTTAGGTGAATCGGTCGACGAGATTGAGAGCCGTCGGATCGTGTCGGTCTGCGTCGGTAGAATTCTGGACCAGGGCCTCACCTCAAGTTTGGAAGAGTTGATCAATCGAACGATGTTGAACGTCGGTCACTTAGTCTTTGTAGATTTGGAATGATATCTTATTATCGAAAGCTTGAAAGTGTATGTTTTCTGATTTTGATGTAAGTTGAAAATGATTGCAACGATTATTTATTAAAACGATAGTGTAATTATTATTATTATTATCACTTAAAATTACCTGATTCGGTTGAATCAGGGCCGAACTCAGTTTAATTATGGAAAATGGAATTGCATAAAAATGTCTATTCGCGAAATGATGAGATTTAGTAAAGCACAGAAAAGATGGAAACGTAGAAGATAGTGAGTCTCTTGCAGCTGACAGAATAACTGAATGCTAAGAATTTAACGAATTAGCGCGAGACCTTAGGTTGGTCACAACTAAGATTTTACAAACGCTACTCTTGCTCGAGAGGGCTAATCCGGGTTGACGTCCACGCACTTCGCGACTTGACAGACGAAAGACGCGGCTTCTTGCGCCCGAGGGTCCAAGGAGCTGCAGTTGTAATAAGCCAATTACCGTAACAACGGTAATTAGCCAATGAGGTGCGACGGCGACCTCCTGGTGCCCAAATCCACATGGTCAGCGTTACTTCACGCTCTTCGACGGTGTTCCGACGATTCTCAATCTCGTCGGTGACACATTGAAAATATGAACAAAAGATATTTACATGCAATGTTCACACATCCATTCATACATCCTAATAAGAAAGCTATTTTAATTTGGTGGTTCGAAAGGTAGTGGTTTATCCTAGTTATTGATTATAGTTTTAACTTAAAAAGAGGGATATTTCCGTGCTGAGCGCTACTGATGCTAATTCAGCAGTCTCCTATCTCAGTTCTTGGTACCAGTTAAATAGAAGAAAGTTGAACCTTATACCAGGGATCATTGTTGGTCTCTACGTGACTTTTGCCAGGAGGGGTGGAACTCGCCGTTATTAGAATATGAGATTTTGATATAATGATATCTGTGCATTGAAGAAATTAAATAAATGAAATGAAATGTAATTTTAAAAAAGGTACGCCAAGGCGGTACGTCGGGGCGTAACATACGTATATAATATAATTTGTAATTAATTTTCCAAAAACGGAAAATTTGAAAAAACCAAAAAATTACACATTCATTGAATTTTTGAAACATAAATATAATCAGCAAAAGAATCCTATATATTTTTGAATTATCTGCTCACATATTGATCGGAATAAAAATATTATTCATCAAAAAAATCCCATTTCATGTGCTTCATGTATTGTTATTTGGAACATTTACACAAAGAAATGAAATTTATTAAAAAGTTCAAAGAAAACATACAGATAGATACATACATCAATTATTCATTAATTTATGGAAAATGATTTATTTAATTGAATTTTTTTTTTTGTTAATAATTATTCAATTCAATCACCTCCATTCATATTCAATCATAATAATGTACGATTCGAACATAAATTTATCAATTTTACTTGAAATTATTTTTAGTGAATAGGAGGATGATAAATAAATCTATTATTTATGTTTTATTTCAATGTATATTGTAACGTGGCATTTTTACTGCGCGTTCCACACGGCTCCCCGAACTCTAGACGGACCACAGACTTAGGGAGCACGCGGAGCAGACCGCGGCTCATTTCAAAAAAGAGCGCCAGGACAACAGTCACGCATCCGAGCCTCTAAGAGGGGACCATCGCCGGTTTAGCGAATAAGACTTTTCAGGATTTTTGTTTATTTTTTTTTGGGTGGCGAGTAAATGCGGCTTCAGACAGGGGATCGGCAGCAAATCCGAACGACGTTACTGGATGGCAATCGCGGCGGATCGCGACGAAAGGAGGGCCTCGCACGAGGCTACGGAGAGAGCGTCAACGGAGAGCTCTGCCGCTAGGGAATCCAAGGCGGACGAGATTCCCGTTGGTGGCCGGCAAGCCATAGCCCCCCCCTCCGTCGCCCAACTGACGACAGGTACCCTCGCGAAGTCATCACCACGCCACTGCCAAGCTACGGGGTACCCGAGACTGGCCAGCCAATCAACACCCCGCGACAGCGGAATTCAACGATAGCGATACGCTAGATTGTAAGAATTGCGTAACGAGAACCCCAATGCGATCGGGAAAATTTTGACTATGGATGGCGCCTATGTTCGGGGCATGTTCGAATTGCGGCTCCGATTTGCAGGACTCGTCACTTGAGTCCTGGCGACAGTTAGCGACGGTTGAGTAGCGCAAAAATTCAAAAAACAAAAAAAAAAAGAGAAATAGAACTTGTGTGTGAGATGGCAGATACTGGAGTAGGAGAGTTCCTCGGGTGACTGCGGAGCGGTAAGCGCTTATAATTCTTTGCGGGCATATTTCGAGCGCAAGTTAAATTGGCACACTGATGAACGGTCGGCCCACGTAATCTTAGAGTTAGAGTAGCGCTCGAAATCTGTTTGCCGATCTCCTTGAGGATGACCGTAGCCTGAGTTTTCGCGATAACGCGTAGAGTCAAGGGGATCCCTGTACAGTCTCGCGTCGAGTCACGGTTTCGAGTGGGGAACAATTTCGGAGTGAAATTAAGTGCAGCCAAATTCCGCTGCACGGGGTCTCGTCGAGTCTGCGTACGTAAAAAGGGTGGTGAACTTTGGGGAAATAGGGACTACGACTGGAGCTCGAATGCGTCAGAATACGCTATACACTCGCGCGATCAGAAAAGCTTCCTAGAGTGATTAATTTGGTCGCGATTAGCGCGTCGAGTCACGTCTTTTTGATTTAGTTTACGGATGTTTGTGCATCAGTAAGGTCGCGACTAGCGCCCGTAGAAATAAGATATTAGCTAGATTCAATCACGATTGCGATTAGCGCGTCGAGTATGATCTAGATCACGTTTTTGTTCAGAGGTGTATAATTAAGTGACGAGTAGCGTCGTAGTCGAGGACGATCGCGGACAGCGCATCGAGTCCGATTTTGTTTTTGGTTTTGGTTTTTGCGAGTTAGGGTATTATTAAGACGGCGACTAGCGCACGTAGGCCGTAGAGGTCTCCTAGATTTATTCATTTTTTTTTTTGTTCTTATTATTTGGTCTGTTTCTCCCTTTCTTATTTCTTTTGGATTGAATTTAAACCAGTGTATTTGGAATCGCGAAGGACGACTTGCGCAGTCGTATGATTATTTTTATTTTTAATTTTTTTTTTGTAACATCGCTGACGAGAAATATATTATTGGAATTTCATAGTGATTTGGCCAAACCACGCGTTGGCTTACTTGTGTTACATCTCTCTCTACCCAAAATTTACTCCTCCCCTCTCCGCGGTACTGAGCTATCGAGTATATGGTCGCGGTATTTCGCATTACCGATTTCGAGGCGTGTTAATCACGCCAGGCGCCCAACAAATCTCGCGGTATTGTTTTAGGTCCAGGGTACATCGTGGACGCCGATTTATTGTGTACGAGGTAAGTTCTCGGTCATTTTCACCGAGTGATCGCGGTGCAGAAAAATCCACGTCACAATATATAGATATGTATGTACATATATCATTATTTTCATTAATTATTGAGAAACCGAAGAATTTGAAAAAAAAATTTCATTTTGATAAATTTGTTGAAAATAAATATAATTATTAAATGATTCCTACATATTTTCTAATTATTCACTCACATATTGATCAAAATCAAAATAATATTCATTAGAAAAATGTTATTTAATATGCTTCATGTATTGTGATTTCGAACATTTATACAATGGATGAGAACTTGTTGAAAAGTTTGAACAAAACATACAGATTGATAAATAATCAATCGTTTAATTCCATATTTTTCATTTTCAAAAATCAATTGTCCATTAATTGAGGAAAAAAAATTTATCTGAATTAATTTTTTTTTTATTTCCAAATTATTCAATTTAATTTCGTCCACTTATATCCAATCATGATGATGTATAATTTATATATATATTCAACAATTATTGTTGGAATTATTTTTATTGAATAGGAGGATGATCAATGAATATATTATTTATGTTTTATTATGATATATATATATTGTAACGCTAAATTCTGTTACCCTCGAATGAGGACTTACCGTTGACACTTTGGCGCGATTCTCCACTCATTCAAAATATCTAACTATAACAAAATCAATTATGTTGGGCGCCAGACGCGTTAGCGTCGATTTCCAAACAATAATACAAATCAATAGAAATAATACGAAACCGTACGATGAATGAATAGAGAACCCGTTGTATGGCTGGCTAAGCTCAGGTACGCACACGTAAGAACTGCTAGAGTGGCGGTATTCAAGGTAGCTAACAGTGATTACAGAATTAGAGAAAATAACGAAATACAGAATGAACTCAAGTCAGAAGGAAAGTGAACAGGTCAATCAATCATGTATCGTCGAGAAGGTTACATGGTTGAGACAGGCAAATAAAATGGTATCGACAGCGGTGGTTAATAAAATGAGCAATCGTTGTTTACAATAATTCAGGTAGGATAACAGTAAACGGTAGCTTTGAAACGAGAGACGGCAGTTAACAGAGAAAAATGATCGTAGGTCGGGAGATGCGATATAATGCAAGAATTCACTTGAAACTACACGTCACTGGGCGACGTAATCTTACCCAAGATGCAAATGACGCTACGAAAATTATTATTCTGTCGATTAGAAACGAGAGAACTTTACTGCAATCGGTAGAAAACAACGTAACGATAGTTCGGTAGATAATACGATGAATTTACCATAGACTATAACCAGTACGAGAGATTGATGTTCGTTAACAATTTGAAAAATCGGTAGTGTAAACGATCGACTAGATAACTTTCGGTAGAATTATTCATAAACGGTAGAATCAATAATTTGTAATTATTACGGACCTGAGGAATTGAACAATGAATTCCTAAACATAACTTTTGACAGAATACGAAATACAAAATTATGAGAAAGTGAGAATTTCAGAGAGTTTACTAAATAAAGAAATACACTAAATACACCACAGTACAAAAGAATAATTCGCAGAACCTAATTTAACAAGATACAGAGAAAAGAATAATAGGCAAAAATAATATAAAATTGCTAATAGTAATAAAAAGAAAAAGGTGCGGTAATATTCAGGGGCTGATTCTACGCTCGGTTGTACTCCAAGGAACTCGATATACGATACAATAAGCACAAAAATAAATAAAAATATAATAAGCAATAACAGAAATAAAATGTAAAGCACACTTCTATTACAAGAGAGTATGGAATGAAACGTGAAGCCAATAGGGCTAAAAATACGATAGAAAGAACAGAAGCATGCTAATAGTAATTCACAAATAATCAGAAAAATCATAAATACTAAAGAAATAATTATTCGGCGGTTACGAGGTCGCTCAGACACGGAAATAATTAATTACTGAAACCATGCAGTCGCACGGCGGCTTACTGCAACTCTAAGCCGTGGACCATGATTCACACAAAGTCGATGAATACCATAAGAGAGAATAGAAATTATGAGCAACTTTGTAACGATACAATACAGAGGCAGAAGCCTTACCTCAGTTGGTGACTTCAGGCACACAACACTGAATTTATTTTAAATAAAACTCAGAATAATCAGAAGAAAATAGAAAGGAAGGAAAGGACTTGAATTTACAGGTAAAAGTCAACGATAGTGCAACGATAGAGGGTATGGAGAAACGGTAGATGAAGTAGAGTGGAGGTCGGAGTTCGGCAGTAGTATAGCAAGGGGGGTTCTGCGTAGAAACACCTTCTTTACCGACCGAGCCGACCAGTCAGCCTATACATTCTCCCCAGACTCAAACCCTTTTTCGCTCCGCGCAGCCCAGACGCAAACCCTTTTCCGCGATGACGTCACAGTCATCCGTACCGAAGGTCAAATCCGTGCAACCTTACCGACAGTTGTACCGGTCGAAGGTCAAAATCGTGCCGTTTCACCGACAATCTTACCGACCAAAGGTCTATAGTGCTCGCCTGTAGAGGGCGCAGCGGAGGCGAGAACTTTTTTACCGTCCCGCATTTTTTTCCCACGATAGGACTGCTGATGTGTAACATGAACCACTCCGAATTCCTTTCCCACGGTAGGACTGCTGATGTGTAATATCAACTACCCCACATTTCTTTCCCACCTTATCAACCACGTGATATTCCAAAATCAATAGTTCCGAGAATTGTTTGTCCCAAATTCAACGTCGCACAGAAATCCTTTGACCGCATGCCGCTCGCCGTCAAGTCGAAACTTGTCGAACGCATTGTTTTGTCTGACCACCTTATCAACCATGTGACATTCCAAAATTAATAGTTCCGAGAATTGTTTGTCCCAAATTCAACGTCGCACCGAAATCCTTTGACCGCGTGCCACTCACCGTCAAGTCGAAACTTGTCGAACGCATTGTTTTGTCTAAGATCCTTTGACCGCATGCCGCTCACCGTCGAAACTCGTCGGACGATTCCGAGAATTGTTTTTCACTTACTCGGATGTCGGTTTGACATCCAAGGTCGACCGATAGCCGCGGTACATTCAAAGCCATGGATCTGCGGTGTTGGAATGCCAAAAGGTGCGCGCGCATCCGTACAGCTGCCCTATAAAAAGGACGCTTATCACAGCAAACGATCATTACGTCACAACCTGTCAAGTATACGTGAGGAAAAAGCTCAAGATGGAATCCGCGAAGTGTTTGAGATTGATCGATATTATGGAATCGGCGTTCAAGATTTTATCGGAAAAGTCGTCGCCGGCAGAAATTGCAAAATGTATTCGATTCGGAACCCAAAATATCAGGCTTTTGAATAGAATCTTACGCAACAACGCCTCAACGATCGGGGAGAAGACAAGAATTTTGACAACAATTGGAATTCTGAAATCGTTGGCAGTCAAATTTGAACGATTTCAAAAAGTGGGTGACGGATTACGAAGCCGACGAAGAAGCGATCGAGTACGGTGGAAAGATTTGGAGACAGCTTTCGAGAGTCGAATTCGAACGGGAGCCATTATCAATCTGCGGCATAAGGATTTGAACAGGTTTTTGAAAGATGCGAAACACCTCGTCGTTGCAAGACTGAAGAAAATGCTACGAAAAGTGGGAAGTTTAAAAGCAAACTGTGTCTTGTGTTGTAAATTCAATATAACGAAAAACGCTGAACTTGTTCAGGAAATCAAATATTTTAACACCAGAAACCAGATCATCCTCCAGCCAGCTGACATACACGGGTGGTTTGAAGAGAACGTAAAGCAAAAAGTGTTGGCCAAGGTGGAAGATTTTCAAGAGAGAGACTCTGGTTGGTCGCTGACCGAAATAATCAATTTGACTGTAAATATCAACAAGTACGTGCCACTGCGAGGCGGTGTATTCACATACACACCACTACCGAAAGATATTCAAGATAAGAAGGCTGTCGTCAACATCCGTAACAGAGACGCGTATTGCTTCCTCTGGTCGGTCACCGCAGCCCTCTTTCCAGCCAACAACAAAAATTCCAATGAAATTACTTCGTATCCACATTTCAGCTCAGTGCTACAATACGACGGGTTGCATTTTCCAATGTCTCTAGACAAAAACACCATTCCAAAATTTGAGAAGCTTAACGGTCTTTCAATTAACGTTTACGGTATAGACCAAGGTGATCGGAAAAAAAGTGAAATAGTACCGATTCACCTGAGTCAGAATGAGTCTAATAAACCTGTAATTCATCTTTTGGCGATAGAAACTGAAACCACTGACGATGACGATGTAGATATGGAAAATTATGAAAAGAACAGAATCTTTCATTTTACTTGGATTCGAAATTTATCGCGGTTAACAAGATCTCAAATTTCTAAGCATAAATGTCATACTTGGTTGTGCGATAGGTGTCTGTCTCATTTTAATTTCGAAAGATGTTTGTTGAAGCACCGAGCTGATTGCATGAATTTAAACGAAACCAAAGTTATTCTACCTACAGATGAGTAAAAAATACTCAAATTCAAACATTTCAAGCACAAAGAAACCGTTCCATTCTGCATTTACGCGGATCTCGAATGTTTACTGCAAACCACACATGGAAGTTTTGAGGAAAATAGAACAATTTATCAGAAGCATTTTCCGTATAGTATAGCTTACTATCTACATTGTGCGTTTGACGATTCGCTTTCAAAATTCAAAATTAATTGTGGAGAGACTTGCGTTCAATGGTTTGTGAACGTGTTAGCGGAATTGGCACATTCGTTAGAGGGATACTACAAGACTGTTGTACCGATGGAACCACTAAATTTCAATCAAATCAACGAATTTCACTCAACAAAAGTGTGTCACATTTGTGAAAAACCGTTTACACTCGCAGACGTGAAACATCGTGATCACTGCCATTTCACGGGAAAGTACCGTGGTGCTGCTCACCGAGGTTGCAACCTAAATTACCAAAATTCGCACATTATCCCAGTGATATTCCACAATCTGTCGGGTTACGATTTATATTTTCTGATCAAAGCACTGGCCACATCGTTCGAGGGCAGAATTGAGCTTCTACCCGTAAACAAAGAAAAGTACATTTCTTTTACAAAATATGTCGAGGAGAGAGATATAAAGTTTAGATTCGTAGATTCGTACCGTTTCATGCCCAGTAGTCTTGAGAAATTAGCAACGTATCTCGGTGATGATCAGAAATCAATAACACTAAAATTTTATCATAGCTCAGATAAATTTCAGTTATTGACCAGAAAAGGAGTGTTCCCGTACGAATACATAGAAAGTTGGGAGAAGCTCGAGGACACACGGCTACCATCCAAACAACAATTTTACTCAAAATTAAATGATCGGGATATATCAGACGACGACTATGCACATGCATGTAAAGTTTGGCAAACTTTTAACGTTCAAACTTTGAAAGAGTATTCGGACTTGTATTTACAGACGGACGTGTTTTTACTAGCCGACGTTTTTCAAAACTTTCGACAGAGCTGTTGGACGACGTACAAACTGGACCCGTTACATTACTACACAGCGCCCGGTCTGTCGTTTGATGCAATGCTAAAATGTACAGGCATCGAACTCGAGCTTCTCACCGACATAGACATGGTTATGTTTATCGAAAAGGGTATTCGTGGTGGTGTGTCACAGTGTTCGAACAGATACGCAAAGGCCAACAACAGATATATGGGAGAGGAATTCGATCCTGAGGTCGAAGAATCTTATCTCATGTACTTTGACGTTAATAATTTGTACGGTGCTGCTATGAGCTTTGCTCTGCCATACAGTTTCTTCGAATGGTTATCAGACTTCGGGCAATGCGACGTTCTTACCATCTCGGACGATGCGGAGTTTGGTTACATACTGGAGGTTGATTTGGAATATCCTGAGGAACTGCATGAAATTCATAAGGATTTACCACTGTGTCCGGAGCACTATATACCTCCGATCTCGAATAGTAAGCAACCGAAATTGACGCCCACGCTATTTTCCAAGAAAAACTACGTTGTTCACTACCGCGTTTTGGAACAATGCTTACAATTACGCTTAAAATTACTAAAAATTCATAGAGTTCTCAAATTCAGGCAAACCCCGTGGCTCAAAAAATATATAGATTTGAATACCGATTTGCGAAAAAAATCTGACAACGAATTTGAGAAAAATTTTTACAAGCTAATGAACAACGCAGTAATGATTCCATTGCTCAACTTTTGGGATTTACACCACGTGCATTGGAGGTTGATAAAACTCACGAATCAGACGTGCCTGTAGCCATACTCAAGGTCAACGCGTTGCGAGTCGAGTGTAGCACTACAACGGGCGCCTACGTCAATGGACACAAAGTACACACTATTCACGAGTTTTTCCCGACCGTCCCACCAGAATATAACATCGTGGAAGTACCGTCGCACGTCATTTACCTTATGATCACCGTCAAGACCATAGATCACGTTCAGCTCCAGTTAGTGGATCAACACGGAGACTTGGTTAATTTTCGTGGAGAAGTTATTACTGTGAGACTACACATCAAATCGCAATAAACGATGGGAATTGTATATAACAGACTGTCAAAGAGTAGGTACATGAGTAAGTCGACATGCCCCGATCAAGTCAGTCGTCGATCGATTCCCGAACCGCTAACACCTCGAAACGTGGAGTTCCTGATAGCTCTGGGTCTGAAACTGACACCTTTTGGAAGAGGAATTTCCGACAAATAAAAATCCGATTTTGCTTTTTTATCATCTGCTACGTACCATGAAGGAGGAAATCTTGAGCATTCAAACACCAGTCGTCTTTGACGAATCCGTTGCGCATTACGAGATTCACGCTCACAAACCTTACGCCTCGTCAACTTTCAACAACAGCGATGAAATTCGAATCACCGTTCAGCATCAGGATTTATGCATATTACCCAGCAAAAGTTCGGTACATATCCACGGACGACTCCTCAAACCTGATAGTACAGCTACTGTGAACACACAGCTCGTAGACAACGCCATCTTTCATCTGTTTGAAGAAATTCGCTACGAAATTAACGCAGTTGAGGTTGATAGAAGCAAGAACGTTGGCTTGACAAGTCTCATGAAGGGTTACGCTTTCCTGCACCCTGGTCAGACTTGGCTAATGAAGAACGCTGGATGGCTCGATGTAGAAGAAAAAAAAAAATTAACCGATGCCGATGGTAACTTTGACGTACCGATACCGCTCAGCCTGATATTGGGTTTCGCTGAAGACTACCGCAAGATCGTTGTCAACGCTAAACATGAGTTAATTTTGACGAGATCAAAAACTGACGTCAACGCAATCATGCAGACTCAGGAGGAGGAATTCAAAATCACGATCAATGCAGTGGAATGGCTAATACCGTATTTGAAACTCGCGGATCAGAAAAAAGTTGACCTACTAAATTTCATTCAGAGAGATCCGCCTATTTCGATGAGCTTCCGCAGTTGGGAATTGTACGAATATCCCTTACTTCCCACAACATCGAAACACGTTTGGACTGTGAAAACTTCCACTCAGCTTGAAAAACCTCGGTACGTCATTTTGAGTTTCCAGACAAGTAGAAAGAACAAGACCGGCAAGATCGCAAGTCATTTCGATCATTGCAATATCACGGACGTCAAGCTATTTTTAAACTCTCAATCTTATCCGTACGGTAACCTGAACCTCAACATGAGTCGTAATCTGTACGCGCTCCTGTACGAGATGTACGCAAACTTCCAAGCTACCTACTACGACAAGAACCCCGAGCCGTTGCTGAAAAAGAGTGAATTTCTTCGAGACGTCCCCTTATTCGTTATCGACTGTTCAAAACAAAACGAATCTTGGAAGTACGGACCTGTCAACATCCGTCTTGAATTTGAAGCTAAAGCCAACTTTCCCGCTGAAACATCGGCGTACTGCTTGATTGTTCACGATCGTATTGTCGAATACAACCCGCTCAGTGGTGGGGTGAAAAAGTTGGTATAAAAGCTGACCCGTTCCCGCCATCTCGCACAGTTCAAAGATGGAGCTTATCGTTGACATACAAGGCTTTCGTAGACCTTTCAACAATACCTTCACATTAAAAAAATTGGCTATAATTTCAATCCACTCGGAAGCATCTCCATCAGTGTTTTTCTTCAAGCCACCTCACAAATGGAATTTACCGGACGTCAAATACAAAACCCAAAATTCTTGGTTAGAACGCGATTTTCACGGTTTACCTTGGAGCTGTGGAACCATACCTTTTGAGGAAGTTGAGCGGAACATTCAAGACAGGCTGTGCAAAGCTCAAACCGTGTACGTAAAAGGAGAAGAAAAACGAGATTGGTTGCTCAAAATCGTTCCGAAAGTTCAAATCATCGATATGCTGGACTTTGACTGCCCGTCGCTTGAAACATTGCAAAAAACTTCAGCTGTGTCTCTGAGATGCGACCTTCACACAATTCCCAACGCAATCTGTGCAGCACGAAACGTTTGCATACTTCAGAATTAGCTACAAAATCATCGTACTGTTCGGATGGCGAGGCTGTACGATTTGTGTTACTGCGCAGAAGCGTCTACAAGAACGGTCCCGCATTCCTGGCGAATATATCACCCTGGTCATGATACTGTTGAATAGAATTATTGTACTATTTTTGTAAAGTAATTGTCAACCGTACTCTAAAAATTGTACTTAATAAAACTGTTTTTTTTTAAAGAATATTCATGAAATAATTTTATACCATCACCTTAGCTCTTAAGAGAGAATTTTTTTCAATACAAAGCTTATGTCAGATTCGACCTTGCTCTCCATCCTTGACCGAGCTGTTCTCAAACCGAGTTATGTTTTGCATTCCTAGAGCGATAGTAACCCAACACCGCAGATCCTTGGCTCTGAATGTACCGCAGCTATCGGCCGACCTTGCACTCTGGTCTGAACCCGTCCAAATACTCATCGTAGAGTTCACATTACATGACGCAGCTCGAAACCCTCCATCGTTGCTTAGTGGTGTTCGGAGTAGCATTTTCTTAGATTTTGAGACTTAATTCTAGATACAATTACAAGGTACAAAACGTACGTAGGATCAAAGGTATACAAGATGGATAAATGAAAAAATATTCATAATTTCAATCTGTTTTTTTTTGTTTATTGAACGTCAGACTTACACAGAACATTGGATATTCGAATGCTTTACTCAGATTATACGTATACGAATTCAAGTTGACCGTACGGTCCGCCAAGATAGCGTAGATGCAACCGTATCTCCTTACTGGCTGTCGTCACCTTCTGGAACAAATCTTCATTTTCGTGGAGGGCCTTGGTCAGTCGGTTGGGCAGAAAAATCGTGAAAGAGTCATCCAAGTCCAGAACGATTTTGTCTCCAAATTTCGTTTTAACCCGACGAACGCCACTGACCCGGTATTCGAAGTATATATACTTCGAGGTCCGAAAGCTTTTTCAAGAGCAGTAATGTCTCCAGGCGAGCGACTTCGTTCAATTTTGAAAAGTCCATGATCGTTACGGTCGAGTTGTAGGTGCTCGAAATCTCTTGTGAGTTGATTGAGGTCAGATCTGATTTTCAGCAGATGTTTTACTTCTCCAATATTCTTGAGGAGCAGTTCTAGTCGTTTCTTCAACTCACGTTGTTGTTCCAGAGCACTTCTCATTTGCAAGAAGAACAGCTTCAGACTGGCGATAAAGTTTTCACTTTTCGCTTATATAACGTTTCCCCACCACATAATTTGAAATTTGGTGGAGGGTAAGGAATGTCACGGGGCTGATATCAAATACGTATGTTTGTGTATGCGCGCGCACCTTTTAGCATTCCAAGAGCGATAGTAACCCAACACCGCAGATCCATGGCTTTGAATGTACCGCGACTATCGGTCGACCTTGGATATCAAACCGACATCCGAGTAAGTGAAAAACAATTCTCGGAACCATTAATTTTGGAATGTCACGTGGTTGATAACGTGGGAAAGGAATGTGAGGTGGTTGATGTTACACATCAGCGATATCCGAGTGGATAAAAAACAATTCTTCGAACTAATAATTTTGGAATGTCGCGTGGTTGATAAGGTGGGAAAGGAATGTGAGGTGGTTGATATTACACATCAGCAGTCCTACCGTGGGAAAGGAATTCGGAGTGGTTCATGTTACACATCAGCAGTCATATCGTGGGAAAAGAATGCGGGACGGTAAAAAAGTTCTCGCCCCCCGCTGCGCCCTCTACCGTCGGCAGGCGAGCACTACAGACCTTCGGTACGGCAGACTGTGACGTCATCGCGAAAAAGGGTTTGAGTCTGGGCTACGCGGAGCGGAAAAGGGTTTGAGTCTGAGCTGCGCGGAGCGGCTTGGTGGGCTGCGCGGAGCGGCTCGGTCGGTAAGTGTCTGTAACCGGAATCTGCGTGTAGAACCGGCCTTGCTGTACTACTTTCGGCTCGCTGATCTCGCGGTTGTCGTGAGGTGATTCTTCTTCCCTTTGATGTGGCTAGATGTGGCGTAATGTGCTGCTCGCGATTTCGTCATTGACACCAACTCGTACGATTTAATAGCTGCTTCACTTTACTGTCCAGGTTGCCTATCATCGGAGACTTCTTTGACAGAGGCATACCCAGGGTGCCTCTCGGTCAAAGTTACCGAGTGGAGAGTGACGCCTTATTGTTCACTTTCAACGGCTTTTGTACAGGCAGTAGCCGGCTGCCTGTACCCGAGGTCGTGCAGTCAGACGGTTGGCCAAACCGTGGACCACGACCCACACAATCAGTCCTTGCCGACAGGAAGGCTGCGTCGATCCTCGGAACGATGGCTTTATCGATCTGGACGTAGTGGTTTGAGTTCGGACCGGCACCAGGCCGGTAAGTCGGAAGATGGCAGGCTACGGTCTGCCATTCACGCCCTCCTGACGGCATCCGATAGAGCGGGTGGCTGGTTCTTCCTTAAGGAACGATGCCCTCGGCCGTCGGGAGGATTTTTATCTCCTTGTTTACCGGCAGTCGAGGCGATACGGAAGGTTCGGGTGGATGCGCCCCCAGGTGTATAGAAGAGCACCAAGGTAGCAAGTATAGTCTGATTAGACCGTCGGTAGGCGAAGACGTCGAGAGCTAGAAACCGTAGATATCGGTCCCTCCGTGGTCGGGATCGTTGTCGTCCAAGTACCTTATTAGCTTGAGCCGAAGCGCGAAAGAAAGAATTTACAAAAAAAGAATTAGTTGAAAGTGGTTATTGCCTATTTTGTATCGAGTTCGGTTGGAGTACCCTGCTGAGGTCGCGTAAAATAGAAATAATAACGGTTGTCTGCCCTGTGACGGGCGACTCTGAAACGCAACGTCACAATATATATATATATATATATATATATATATATATATATATATATATATATATATCATTTGAATGAAAGAAATGATGAATAAATTTATCATCCGTATTTTATTTATATATATTATAATTTTTAATTTGCTTTTAAAAAAAAAGAATTCGAAAAAAAATGATTTTCACATTAATTGAATTTTTTCAAAATATATGTGACTGTAAAAAAAATTTTATACATTTCTCAATAATTTGCTCACATATTAATTAGAATAAAAATACAATTCATTCGAAAAATGCCATTTCATGTCCTTTATGGATTGTAATTTGGAACATTTATACAATGGATTGGAACTTATCGAAAAGCCTGAAGAAAATATACAGATAGTTGAATGACTGGTTATTCAATTTCGTATTTTTAATTTTTGATAATTAATTACTTTTTAGTATATATATATATACACACAAATTATACAATAATATAATTGAAATGATCAAATGCAATTAAATTAAATAATTATTCGATGTGAATAATAATTAATTTAAATTAATCATTTTCCTCAAATTGAAGAATAATTACTCTTTAAAAATTAAAAACATGAAATTGAATAACTAATCATTCATCTATCTGTATATTTTTTTTGAACTTTTCAACAAGATATAATCCATCGTATAAATTTCCAAATTACAATCCATAAAGTGCATCAAATGGCACTTTTTGATTGAATAATATTTTCAATATAAATAATATGTAAGCGAATAATTAAAAAGTATATAGAATTCTTTTAATGATTATGTTTATTTTTGAAAAATTTGATTCATGTGAAAATTTTTTTTTTCTTCAAATTCATCTTTTTTCAAAAGCTAATTAAAAATTATAATATATATGAATAAAATATGAATAATAAATTTACTTATCATTTTTTTTATTTAATCAATCACATATATATACAAATCACACGATAATATAATTGATTTTGAATGTGGGCAAATAAATTGAATAACTTGATGATATAAAAAATGATAATTAAAATGGATCGTTCATCTTATATAAGAGAATAATTATTTTTCAAAAATCAAAAATACGAAATCAAATAACCAACCATTTAAGTTTCTGTGTGTTTCCTTTAGGCTTTTCGATAAGTTCCAATCCATTGTGTAAATGTTCCAAATTACAATCCACAAAGGACATTAAATGGCATTTTTCGAATGAATAGTATCTTTATTTTAAACAATATGAGAGCAAATATTAGGAAAATATATAAAATTTTTTTAATACTTATATTCGTTTTTAAAAAACCTAATTAATGTGAAAATTTTTTTTTTCCTAAATTCTGCTTTTTTTGAAAGTAAATTGAAAATTATAATATATATGAATAAAATATGTATGATAAATTCATTCATCAATTTTTTTATTCAAATGATGATATATAAAGATATATATAGATATAGATATATAGACATGATGAATATATATATATATATGCACACAAATCATACAATAATATAATTGGAATGGATGAATGCAATTAAATTAAATAATTAATCGACATGAATAACAAATAATTTAAATTAATCATTTTTCTAAAATTGAAGAATAATTACTATTTAAAAATTAAAAATATGAAATTGAATAACTAATCATTCATCTATCTGCATGTTTTCTTAAAACTTTTTAATAAATTCTAACCCATTTTAAAGATGTTCCAAATTGCAATCCATAAAGACATTGAATGGCATTTTTAAAATAAATAGTATTTTTATTTCAAATAATATGTGAGCAAATATTCGGAAAATATATGAAATTCTTTCAACACTCATATTCATTTTTAAAAAATTCAATCAATCGAAAATTATTTTTTTTTCTAAATTCTGCTCTTTTTAAAAGTCAATTAAAAATTACAATATATATGAATGAAATATGTATAATAAATTCATTTACCATTTTTTTTATTCAAATAATGATATATATATATATATATATATATATATATATATATATATATATATATATAATGATATATGATATATGATATGTGATATAATATATATATATATATCATTATTTGAATAAAAAAGATGATGAATGAATTTATTATATATATTCAATTCATATATATTATAATTTTTAATTGACTTTCAAAAAGAGCAGAATTTAGAAAAAAAATTATTTTCACATGGATTGAATTTTTTAAAAATGAACATGAGTGTTGAAAGAATTTCATATATTTATAAATATGTATGATAAATTCATTCACCATTTTTTTTATTCAAGTAATGATATATATATTGAATAAAAAAAATGACGAATGAATTTATCATACATATTTCATTCATATATATTATAATTTCCAATTTACTTTCAAAAAAGCAGAATTTGGAAAAAGAAAATCATTTTCACAATAATTAAATTTTTTAAAAATGAATATAAGTATTAAGAAGAGTCTATATATTTTCCAAATATTTGCTCACATATTATTTGAAATAAAAATACTATTCATTCCAAAAATGCCATTCAATGTCTTTATGGATTTCAATTTGGAACATCTTCGTAATGGATTAGAACTCATTGAAAAGTTTTAAGAAAACATGCAGATAGATGAATGATTAGTTATTCGATTTTATATTTTAGATTTTTAAGGGGTAATTATTCTTCAATTTGAGAAAAATGATTTATTTGAATCAATTGTCATCCATATCAATTAATTATTCGATTCAATTGCCTTTATTCATATTTATTTATATGATTGTATAATTTGTGTAAATATATATAAATATAGATATATATATTTCCACATATATCGTTATTCGAATAAAAGAAATGATAATTAAATTTATTATCCATATTCTATTTGTATGTATTTTAATTTTTAATTAAATTTCAAAAAAAAAAGGATTTGAAAAAAAAAATTTTCACATCAATTGAATTTATTCGAAATATATGTGACTATGAAAAAAATTCTATACATTTCTCAATTATTTGCTCACATATAAACAAAAAAAAAATAGTATTCATTCGAAGAATGCCATTTAATGTACTTCATGGATTGTAATTTGAAACATGTATACAATGGATTGGAACTTATCGAAAAGCCTGTAGAAAATATACAGATAGTTAAATGATCGGTTATTCAATTTTGTATTTTTAATTTCTGAAGATAATTATTTTTTAATTCAAGAAGAACGATCCATTTCAATTATCATTTTTTATATCATCAAGTTATTTAATTTATTTGCCCACATATAAAATCAATTATATTATCGTGTGATTTGTATATATATATATAATTGATTGAATAAAAAAAAATGATAAATAAATTTATTATTTATATTTGATTCATATATATTATAATTTTCAATTAGCTTTCGAAAAAAGATGAATTTGAAGAAGATAAAATTTTTTACATGAATTAAATTTTCTCAAAATGAATATAATTAATAAAAGAATACTATATACTTTCTAATTATTCGCTTACAGGTTAATTATATTGAGAATATTATTCAATCAAAAAGTGCCATTTGATGTACTTTATGGATTGTAATTTGGAAATTTATACAGTGGATTGTATCTTATTGAAAAGTTCAAAAAAAAAACATACAGATACACATGTGATTAGTTTTTCGATTTCACATTTTGAATTTTTAAAAACAGATATTGTTCAATTCAAGAAAAATTAATCATCAAATTATTATCCTGTATGTGATGAAATTATTTGAATAATTTGCCAACATTTATACTCAACAATGAAAATGTATAATTTGCTTATATATATTATTGATTAAATGAAAAAAATGATAAATAAATTTATTATTCATGTTTTATTTATTCATATTATAATTTCCGATTAACTCTCAAAGAGAAAAGAATTCAAATAAAAAAAAAAAATTTCAGATGAATTAAACTTATTAAAAATAAATATAATTATTAGAAAAATCCTATATAGTTCTTAATTATCTGCTAACATATTTGTTAATATAGAAATATTATCCGTCGAAAAAATGCCATTCAGTGACCTTCACGGATTGTAATTTGAAACATCTATACAATGGATTAGAACTTGTTGAGAAGTTCAGAGAAAACATACGGATAGATAAATGATTAGTTATTCAATTTCATATTTTTAAATTTTCAAATGTAATTATCCTCCAATTTGAGAAAAATGATTGATTCAAATTAATTATTATTCATATCGATTAATTATCTAATTTAATTGCATTTATTCATTTCAATTATATTCTTAGGAAATAGGAAAATGAAACTCGGGAGAGGCAATCTTATGGAGAACAAGGTTTATTCCGGACTGGACGCTTCAGTAGACTGAGTACGAATGAATACAATTCACAATGTCCGAGTAAACAGAAGATGCGCTGGCGGGGAGAAGGGATAAGCCTATCTGCCCAAGGTGTCACACGCTCCGCGTGTGTGGATGTCATAACACGGCCCTTCTGACGATGCGATCGTCCTCGAACGCGTTTGTATCCCTCTAGGAGCTATTCTCAAACAGATGAGGAATCTGACAGCAGATCTGGTGCTGTCCATGTACATTAGTACTATGCGGTATCAAGATGTAACTTTTTTTTTTCTCTTCTTTCGCAACAGGTCTGATCTGAGTCCTTCCGTTGCTGAGTACACAGCCAACAGAGGTTGCAATTTCCGATACAGGACCTTGCTGCTGAATACACAGCCAACAGAAATTGTAGATTCCCATACGGGGCCTTGTTTCTGAATACACAGCCAACGGAAATTTTAGCTTACCAACATGGGCAGTCTGTTCCGACTGGGTAGGCTATCTTCTCATCTGATCTGATGAGCATATAACTTTGCGTCCAGTCTGCAAGTTGTGGAGCTCGTATCGATGATTGTCCAATGCTCCAATGACTTTGAGTGGTCCGTCGTATGCTTTTCCGAGTTTGCCTTGAGTATTATTCGATTTTATGCACACCAAATCAGGAACATCGAACTCAATCATGGGTCCATGTTTCTCGTTCCATTTATCGGTGTACATTTTGGCATATGATTGACTGCGTTCGATCGCCAGTCGGCGTTTTTGATCAATCGATTCGTCGGAAACGATTGATACTGCTTCTGCAACTGCGTCCGTTCGTGGGACGTCCGTTCGACCGGTTAATAGTTCTAACGGTGTAAAGCCTGTCGCGGACGCTTTTGTGATATTAGAAGAATGCTGAATTTTTGTCAATTCTTTTGTCCAATCTGTTTGGGCTGGCACGATTTTTTCGCGAATGCCTTGAATCATCTTTTCTACGGTACCTGTTCCCCTGTGATTACCAGTAGTTGTGTAGTGGGTCTTCGTTCCTGTCGTTGTACAATAATCCGAGACTATGTTCGAATCGAACGCTTTTCCACGGTCAACATAAATCATTTTAGCGGCGCCAAATAATGAAGTTTGCAATTCAAGCATTGCTATGACGTTAACTGCGTTCGCGGCTGGAGCACTTTTCAAGATGCAAAATTTGGTGAATTCATCTACTAATGACAACATGTGCTTCTGGCCATCTATGGCAGGTAATGGTCCCAAAAAGTCTAAGTAGACTGTATCGAACGGGGTCTTTGCTCGTTCGCGAAGTGTTAATTTGACTGCTGATTTGCCTCTGTTCCCTTTGCCTAGCGTACAGTTTAAACACCGTCTTGCGTATTTCACGATTGTGTGTCTCATTCTAGGGAACCAGTATGTTTTCGACGCTACTTCATACCCTTTGTCACCAGATACATGTGACAAGTCGTCGTGATATGTGCGACGAATTCGAAGCCTGTCTATCTTCGGTACGTACCACAAAGTGTCTCTTTTCCGCCGGGGTTGATCATTCGTCGATACAACATACCATCTTTAACCGTGTATAACTTGCGCAGTTCTGCGTTCTGATTTTCTCTTATTTCATTTATAATTTGTTGAACTTCATCTTCCTTAGCCACTAACCAAGGAATACAATTCTTTTTCATAATCATAACTGGGTTTCGGCTCAGGTAATCCACGTGTGCAAGTTTCTTTCCCGCGCGATACTCAATTTCAAATTCAAAATCTTGTAGGTAGGTCCACCATCTAGCCACTTTCCCACTGATATGACGTTTTACCATTGTGGATTTGACCGCGTCACAATCCGTGACAACCTTGAATTTAATCCCGAGCAGATAGCATCTCAAATGTTTAACTGCAGTTACGACTGCTAATGTTTCCAACTCGTAATAATGACGTTTACTTTCTTCATAGGAATTTTTCTTACTAAAGTAGGCTACTACTACCCGGTTTTCCCCGTCCCAATGCATAAGTATTGCGGCCACTCCTATACTGCTCGCATCGGTATGAAGTTCTGTTGGTTTTCCGTGATCAAATATTTTGATAATTGGTTTGCTAGTTAATATCGTGATGATTTTAACTCTCGCTAGTTCGCACTCACTTGTCCAGTTCCAGATCGAGTCTTTTTTCATCAGCGCGGTAATAGGTGATATTAGTATTGCGAAGGCTAGAATGAATCTTCTGAAGTAATTTGCGAGGCCCACAAATTGTCTGACTTGTTTAACACAGGTTGGAACAGGACTTTGTGTTAGCGCTTGAATTTTCTTGTCTGTTGGGCGTATACCAGACGCGGATATTTCATGACCCAGGTACTCTATTTTTGTTTCGAGAAACCTACATTTTTTATAATTTAGTGAAAAGCCGGCGCTAGTGAGTGCTTGGAGTACTATTTTCAAGTTACGCAAACCCTCATCGATGGTCTTTGACGGAATCAGAACGTCGTCTAAGTATACTAGAGCAATCGTGTAACGTAAGTTCCCGAGCGCGTTGCTTATAGCTCGTTGAAATACGGCAGGAGCATTAGCTAGGCCAAACGGCATTCGTAGGTATTCGTACTGCCCATCCGGCGTTACAAATGATGTCTTGTCCCGTGAATCTTTAGCTATTGGCACCTGGTAGTACCCCGAAGCCATATCAAGACTCGTGAAAAATACTCCTTTCCCCAGGCGATCTAACTGGTCGTCTATTCGCGGTATTGGGTAACGATCCTTTACTGTGAGTTCATTGAGCCGTCTGAAGTCGTGACACATGCGATCTTCATTTTCGTTTTTTCGCACCAACAACGTAGGGCTTGCATACTGTGAGTTACTTGGTTGTATTATCTGATTTTTCAGTAAGTCTTCTATGATTTCTTTAACCTTTTGTCGTTCGGCAAGGGACATTCGATACGGGCGATAAAAAAATGTGGTGTCGCGTTTGAGTTTTATGGTGAGTTCGGCGTTGTTGACGGTGGTTAGTTGCTTTCCCGTTGTAAAATTTTTTCCAAATTTGTCGAGTAGGTCTGACAGTGGCGCCCGGTCTGCTCCGGCCAGTCCTGTTTTTATGTCTTGTTTGCAGAGTGTCGAAACCGTGGCGTGATCGCTTCGAAAAACTTCCTCTGCGTGCTTTGCGCGCACGACTTTGAGACACTCGGCGTCATACGTGAATGCAAGTCCGTGGTCAATGACATCGCGTCCGATCAGTACATCCGTTGGCATATCGTAGTTGTTAACAATATGTAGCGTACAGATAAAGTCAACGGCCTTAAGCGATACTAGTGTTTCTACTACTTCAGTTGAGGTGACTGTGCAGCCGCCTAACCCTGAGAGTTCCAATCGTCGTGGTGTGCGCGTCAAATTGCAGCGCGTAGCTGCTTGGTCCGATATCAAACTACAGTCACCTCCAGTATCGAGCAAGCAAGAAAACACTTTGTTTCTAATAATGATGATCTCGTCGTTCTTACGTCCCGGCTTTGAAAAGGCGTGCACCACTTGGTTGGGTGCTCGTTCCTTTTTGAAACAATTTGCTTCGATATGCCCCGGTTTCTTACAAAAGTTGCAAGTCATTGTGGACGGTTCACCCCCTTTACTAGAGCTCAACTCTCGCATCAACTTACGACACTTGTGCCGTTTGTGCTCGGGGATCCCGCAATGATGACATTTGAAAGTTTTTGTTTTGGAATCGTGAGCTCGGCGCGTAGTGTTATTCACAATGTCTCGAATCTCGTGTAAATAATTCCTGACTGACGGAAAGGTATGAGTTAGCGATATACGGAACCCTTCCCACTCCCGATTATCGGGGGTCCAGGTCTCCCACCAAGTTTTAGCATTGCCAAAGAGATTGTTTTCCGCTCTGCCAAGAAGTTCCGTATCCGTCCATCCATGAATGCGCTGGAGTTTCTCCAGTTGTCCACACCAAGCCTCAGCCGTGTACCCAGCACTTCTACTCGGATTGAATGGCGGCACTACGACGACTTCAGAGGTCTGTTTCGCGTTCCTCACCAAGGATTGCATAAATGTTCGAAAATCACTCATATCACTCGAACCCGAGAAAGTGCTCGAACGACCGTCACGTCTGCCCGAAGGCATTATTGGGATCTCGAGTCCACTCGCGAAAAAGTAGAAAAAATACAGTATTCACGTATCCCACTTCTGATGTTAGGAAATAGGAAAATGAAACTTGGGAGAGGCAATCTTATGGAGAACAAGGTTTATTCCGGACTTGACGCTTCAGTAGACTGAGTACGAATGAATACAATTCACAAAGTCTAAGTAAACAGAAGATGCGCTGGCGGGGAAAAGGGATAAGCCTATCTGCCTAAGGTGTCACACGCTCCGCGTGTGTGATGTCATAACAAAATTATTGTATAATTTGTGTGTATATATTATATGTAACATTATTCGAAAAAAAAAAAATGATGAATGAATTTATCATACATATTTCATTCATATTGTTACAAAGGGTGAAATCACCCGTTTTTTCCCCTTTTAAATAATCTAGTAGTCATCATAGATGAAAGACGTTTATAAACCTCTTATGTCTTTAAAAAGAATAAGGTTGCTGCGTCAACCGACATTATTGTAAAAACAGTCAGTCTCTAGACTTTAAAAAGAGAGCTTGTGTCCAAATACATCTATTTTCTTTCTAAAATATTCCTTGTTCGCGAGACTTCTTTGGCTCGGCGTTCGCTTAAATCGCACAGAGAACTCTTTGATTCTCTTAGACCTTTCTTAATTTCCCCCGTTGTTACATTGGTGTCAGAAGTGGGATTCTTCTGAATCTCGACAGAGTTTTGAGTGGATTTTGAGTGATAAAAAGAATACAAAAAAAAAAAAAAAAATGCGAAGATCTCCGAGAGCATCACGCGCGGAGCGGCGGGCTGCCGGACGCGTTTCGTCGTGTCAGCGCTCCCTTGAACCGGCGTTTCCTCCCGTTTCTCCTCGTTTGGGAGCTGAGGTTCAGCCCCAGCCCCAACTAGCTCTCTTGGCAGAGCTCATCCAAGGAAATCAAGATTTACTGATGCGACAGATACAGCAACAACAACAACATCAACAACAGCAACAACAACACCAACAACAGCAACAACTGCAGCAACAAGAACAGCAGAATCTTCTGCACGAACTCCTCTCGCAACAACGTCAACAACAGGAAATCGTGTCCCAGGCGCTGATCGGGATCCTGCAAGGTGTGCAGAAGCTTCAGGAGCGGCCGCAGGAATTCCCAATACGCCCAGTTCCGTCCCCAGGTAGAAGGACTTCTCTTCGTTTAGTCCCGGTCCCAGCAAGGAGGACCTCCATTCATTCAATTCCGGATCAATCAAGGTCTGACGCTATTTATGGGGAAGGCGAAATTCCCCTAGTTGCTAAAAATTTCCCACCTGCTCATGTCTCGCGACAAGCTCAGGTTAGCTCTTTTCCGCGATGCCACGATGTTCCGTCACGTGATATTTCGGAAGTAGTTGAGCCTCCTGTCGCGTCGTCTCATCCTAGCGTAGATATTCAGTCAGAGTTCTTGGCCTTTTTAAATTCGCGCGGAACTGTCAATGTTCTCCCTCCGCAGACTCAGAGCTCGTTCGGACTCAATCAGGTCTCTGTACCTCCCGCGAGTATTGTAGAGTTGCCCTCGAATCAATCGAATTTGAAGCCGGGTTCGTATGACGGTTCGTCTGCTTGGAGTCTATACGAACGTCAGTTTAACATGATTAGTAAGGTTAATGGTTGGAATCCGTCCCAGAAAGCAGCTAATTTGACAGCGTCTTTGTCTGGTCCGGCTTTGGTAGTTCTTGGATCGCTTTCAGATTCGGATTCTGAAAATTTCGACAGCATTTGTGCGGCTCTTAAACTCCGGTTTGGCGAAGAACATCTTTCCAAACTTTATTTTACTCAGTTTGAAAATAGACATCAAGGGCCCAAGGAAGATTTAGCCTCTCTCGGAAATGACATCGAACGTCTCGCTCGACATTCCCTTACTGATTGTGCAGAAAAAGCTAGAGATCAGATAGCTCGGGCGAAATTCATTAATGCAATTCGGAATCCGGAGCTTCGGTATCATCTGAGGCTCGCAGCTCCAAGTTCTCTACATGAAGCAATTATTAAGGGCTTAGAATTAGAAGCCATAAACGAGGCGGATTTAGGTTCGCGTCAACTTCATCGATTGAGCCAAGCTGAACCTTCAGAAAATTCTTCGTCCCGTCCTTCAGTCAATCAGCCTAGCTCAGATTCTCTTCCAGGAAGGAAAAATAGTGGTTTCTCTCGTTACAATAGATCAAACTCCAATCGGCCTGTCTCAGAGTGCCAGTTTTGCGGCGTAAGAGGACATATCGCGAAGAATTGTTTTAAACTCGACCGTCAGTTGAAGACTGCGGAAGATTCGTGGCGCAAAAATGTCTCCAAGAGGGCTCCCTCTTATCCGGTTTGGGCAGCGCAACCTTCTGTTTCTCAGAATTCGGGAAACTAGCTACCGATGTTTCGAAAGGGCGGATATCATCGGTTTCTTCCAAGTTCCTTAGCCCTATTGCTTCACAGTTCGTGGTTGGAGGCCTGCGTCGTACCGGCCTATATGCTAAAGGTTCCGTTAACGGACTAAGTTGTTTGCGGGTGATAGATACTGGAGCCGAAATTTCCGTTGTTCGTCCTGATATGATTTCGTCTCTTGCTTCAATTAATCCTTCTGTATCTATTTGCACTGCTACCGGAGCAACTACCCCTGTCGTAGGTAAGATGGTCGTGCAGGTAACAGTAGCGGATTGTGTTCAATCCCCACATGAAGTTCTAGTAGCTGATATAGAAGATGAAGGCATTTTGGGCGTAGATTTTCTTTCCGCTCACAACTGCGTCATTTCTACCGGGGATTCGACTCTCTGTTCTGGTTACCGTAAAATCAACCTCAAAACGTCTAGGTTTATCAACTCTTCTGAACAGAAAGAAACCCTCTCGTCTTTGCGCGTTTTAAAACATGTGTCGGACTCTTTAGTCGTTCCTTCTTATCTCACGGAACTCTTTACTAGGTCTTCTAAAGATTTAGATATCGCTCAGACTAACAGTCTTGTTTGCCTTTTTAACGATTTTAAAGAGACTTTTGCTAAAGACTCTGCCGACATCGGGAGATGTACCATAGCTAAGCATTCGATAGATGTAGGGAATAACGCTCCGATTAAACAGACAGCTAGACGGCTTCCTTTAAACGGTCGCAGGGAAGTTGAAAAATTAGTAGAGGATATGAGAACAGCAGATGTTATTGAGCCGTCTTCTAGTCCGTGGGCTTCTCCCATTGTCTTGGTCAATAAAAAAGATGGTTCCAAGAGGTTTCGTATAGATTATAGGAAGTTGAACGAGATCACCAAGAAAGATGCATATCCGCTTTCTCAGATAGTAGATACCCTTGATTTAATTTCTGGTGCCCGTTGGTTCTCTACGATTGATTTACAGAGTGGTTATTGGCAAGTTGAAATGAATCTGTTAGACAAAGCGAAAACAGCTTTTGTCACAGGTTTAGGTGGACTTTGGCAATTTAAAGTTATGCCTTTTGGCCTCTGTAATGCACTAGCTACCTTCGAAAGAGCGATGGAATTCGCCCTTCAAGGTCTGACTGGCAAGATTTGTTTAGTTTATCTCGATGACATCATTGTGTTTGGTAAGACTTTTGATGAAGAATTGGAAAAACTTAAGCAAGTTTTTAGTCGTTTATTCCAAGCTGGTCTAAAAATGAGTCCCAAAAAATGTCATTTTTTTAGAAAGGAAGTAACTTTTCTCGGACACGTCGTTTCAGCGGTAGGAGTGTTACGTGCCAGCCGGTATCCACGGCGGCGCCCTCTCTGCGCTCTACCTGACCAACGTGCAGTTACCATAAGAGAGCCCTACGTGCTCTTACCGATAATCGTAGATTAACACCAACGCACATAGTTACCATCACAACGTCCAAATTCTTATATCAACAGTTCTCACACGCTAGATTAACCGTTATTTCATCAGTCAAATTCATAACATACATGTTATATATATATTTTTTCCCATTCAACCGTAATAACCCAAAATAATAAACCTGCAACAGTTAAGATAACCAAAAAGACAAAACACCGGAAACGTGGGAAGAGAAATCACGGATAGCTCACAGAGAAAGAAACCCCTATTCCCAGAATTCAGGATAGCGCCCTTATTTTAACGATAACAAGACCAATCAGCGCTTCGCCGCTTGCTTCTCTAAACCAACTACCTCGCGCTAATCCACCACCGAGATCCCACGCACGAACCAGAAACCTTACCCCCAATTATTTCATCATCCTCAACCAATCATCCGAGACCCGCGAGAAACCGCGACTCCTTTTGAACTCCTCCTACTTTCCCTCTAAGTCAACCTTCCCAAAAACAGAATAATTAGAAGAACTTCAGACATCATAGAGAACAGATCAGATCTCTACCGAAATCCTAGAATAAACTCATTATAAGTCATTCAGAACCTTCGAGACTTGTTATCAGTTTGTCACTGCGATAGTGATTAACACCAATCTGTACCACGATTGTAAACCTACCATCGAGAACTAGAACGAGACCGTTAATAAATGTGTAATTAACCCATGTGTTGTCATAAATAATTATTTCAATCACGCATAGTGATGGTTGGCACGAGCCCTACCTAACAAACTTTCAGAATTGTAGGCGAATTGAACGAGGAGATCTGAGGAGCTGATCAGCGGATTCCGAGATTTACATATACCAACTACGTAAGTCAGGAGAACAATTTAAATCACGCGGCGAATCAGAGTCGACTCGAAACGTTCCTCTCGGAACGTAACAGGAGTTGAGACAGATCCTTCTAAAATAGAAAAGGTCTTGAATTGGCCTCGTCCCGATTCAAAAGCAAAGGTTCAAAGTTTCTTAGGACTTTGTACTTATTACAGACGTTTCGTTAAGGGCTTTGCTTCTATAGCGAGACCCCTCCATGCTCTTACAGGAATTAAAGTTGTTTTTGATTGGACTTCCGAACGCGAAGGAGCCTTTGTTCTTCTTGAAAAATTATTAACTTCGTCACCGATATTAGCTTATCCCATCTCCGATTCTCAATTCATCGTAGATTCTGACGCTTCTCTCTGTGGTATAGGTGGGGTTTTGTCTCAAATTTAGGATAACCAAGAGCGTGTTATTAGTTATTTCAGTCGGGTCTTGTCTAAACCGGAACGCAATTATTGTGTTACCCGTAGGGAATTATTAGCGATGGTAAAATCTATTTGCCATTTCCATCATTATCTTTATGGAAGGAAATTTTTGATTCGGACAGACAATGCTTTCTTAACTTGGCTTCTTTCGTTCAAATCACCTGAAGGCCGCGTAGCTCGATGGTTGGAGAGGTTAGGACAATATGACTTCGAAATTAAACACCGTCCCGGAGTTCTGCATGGTAATGCTGATGCACTTTCTCGTCGTCCGTACGGGGACGATTGCAAACAGTGCTCTCGTTTAAATAAACAGCTAGATCCCTTGCTTAACGTTCGTCAAATTTCTCTCGTTGAAAATAAAGAAGACTGGATCATCGCCCAGGGAAAAGATTCAGATCTCCTCCTTGTTCGGAATTGGAAATCCACAGGAGTCAGGCCTCAGTGGGAAGAAATATCTTCTATGAGTCAGTCTTTGAAAATTTACTGGGCGCAGTGGGACTCCTTGTTTCTCCTTGATCAGTTGCTTTATAGGAAATGGGAATCACCTGACTCCAGGTCGGTACGTTGGCAGCTTCTGGTTCCTAGAGAAAAGTTAGCCGAGATTTCGTCAAGCTTTCATGATTCACCTGTCGGTGGCCATTTCGCTTCTAATAAGACTTTGGGTAGGATCAGAGAAAGGTATTCTTGGGCTCACTGCCGAGCTGACGTTGAAAATTGGTGCAGAACTTGCACGGTTTGTTTAGCCAAGAAGAGACCTCGTGAAAAAGGGAAGAGCTCTCTTTAAATATATAACGTAGGAGCTCCATTTGAAAGAGTCGCAATGGATATCCTAGGCCCTCTTCCTCTTTCTAGGTCAGGAAATCGGTATGCCCTGGTGATAGCAGATTATTTTACAAAGTGGTTAGAAGTAGTCCCAATTCCGAATCAAGAAGCTAACACCGTTGCTCGAGCTTTCGTTCGAGAATTCGTCTGTCGTTACGGAGCTCCTCTTGAATTACACACAGATCAGGGTCGAAATTTTGAGTCGAATTTGATGAAGGAGTTCCTTCAAATTTTAGGGATTAGAAAAACTCGTACCACCGCTTTGCATCCGCAGTCTAATGGAATGGTAGAAAGATTAGATTGAATAAGACGCTTCTTCGTTATCTTTCTTCTTTTGTTGATCAGGATCAGAAAGATTGGGATGAGTGGATTCCCTTATTTCTTTTATCGTATCGCTCTGAAATTCCCGACACCACCGGTTTTTCTCCAGCTATGACGTTGACAGGTCGGGATCTTCGACTTCCGTCAGATTCAAAAAAGAGCGTCAATCCTTCCGTGGCTTCGTCCCAGGTGATTTTTAATTTCGTTGTCCGTCAAAAATTGGACGAGGTTCATGAATTTGCTAGGGAAAGAATTCGTATGGTCTCCGATAAGACTAAGGATCGTTATGACATTAGAGCTAGAAGTTTAAAATTTGAGAAGGGAGATTCCGTTTGGTTATTTCAACCTCGTCGACAACAAGGGCGTTGTCCCAAACTCCAAAGTATTTGGGAAGGTCCTTATTTTATTGTTGATCGGATTAACGACGTTGTTTTCAGAATTAGACGTTCCCCTCGTACCAAATCCAAAGTCGTTCATCTGGATCGCTTAGCTCCTTCTCAGTCAAGGGCATTGTTTCAGTAGCTCTCTAAAGGTTAGAAAGTTCGTTGACAGGTTAAAGTTAGTTCGATGTTGTTCGATACGAGAAATTTTTATACATCGATTTCTTTGGCTTGAAGAGTGCTTCGGTTCTGCGCTTGGATGAAGTAGTGAGCGATTGGTCGATCCTCTCTTATTTTTCTAACCAATATGTCAGTTTCTTGGAGTTTTTATAGATTTTCCCCGACGAATCTGCCACCTTTAGCTGTTCCCGATGATACCTCCAACTGTGCTATTTGTCCGGTCTTAGCCTGGGTTCTCCGGATATTCAGATAAGATCGTTCCTTTTCTTTTGAATACATATTTAATTTATTTTATTCGTGTATTCTCCCAAATTCACTTAGTGAATTTAAATTGTTTTACCACCACTCACATTTGTCCTCCAAACTCTAGGGTGTGCTGTTTTTGAAGAAGTCTTGGATTCAGTCACCCATTCCTTTTTCCTGTTTCCTGTGTCGGTTCTCAAAGGGAATCAGCCTTTACGTTGTCTAGGACTCAGAGTTTTCCCAGTTATGGTTTCCCGCCTCGTCGTACTCATCTGTGTTTGATTCACCGGACTATTTTCCCTGAAGAGGAATGAATTTTCTTTTCGACGACGATCCAGATGATTTTGATGTCTCAAATTCATGAAGAACTCACTAACTCACCCTTAACACTTACCTTCATAAAACAAGGCACACAAATTTTGAAATTCAATTGAACGCTCAACTATCTGCTCAAAGTTTGCTGTGGTTTACCTTGAGACTGTGGGCAAATGCCAGATAGTAAAAAGGGAGTCTTTTAATTTTTAGAGCCACAGCTTTAACTCACCTTCGAGCACTGACTGCTAGATCACATTTTTTGTGATTGTTTATCTTTTCCGAGTCGGGTCGACTCTTTTCCTCGAGGGGGAGTAATGTTACAAAGGGTGAAATCACCCGTTTTGTCCCCTTTTAAATGATCTAGTAGTCATCATAGATGAAAGGCGTTTATAAACCTCTTATGTCTTTAAAAAGAATAAGGTTGCTGCGTCAACCGACATTATTGTAAAAACAGTCAGTCTCTAGACTTTAAAAAGAGAGCTTGTGTCCAAATACATCTATTTTCTTTCTAAAATATTCTTTGTTTGTGAGACTTCTTTGGCTCGGCGTTCGCTTAAATCGCACAGAGAACTCTTTGATTCTCTTAGACCTTTCTTAATTTCCCCCGTTGTTACAATATACATGACAATTTTCAATTTTCTTTCAATAAAAGGAGAATTAAGAAAAAAAAATAATTTTCACACGAATTAAATTTTTAAAAAATGAATATAAGTATTAAAAAAATTTTATATAGTTTCCAAATATTTGCTCACACATTATTTATGATGAAAATACTATTCATTCCAAAAATGCCATTCAATGTCATGATGGATTTCAATTTGGAACATCTTTAAAATGGATTAGAACTTATCGAAAAGTTTTGAGAAAACATACAGATAGATGAATGATTATTTATTTGATTTCATATTTTTGATTTTTAAAAACAATTATTCTTCAATTTGAGAAAAATTATTCATTCAAATTAATTATTGTTCATATCGTGTGATTATTTAATCCGATTGCCTTCATTGATATTCAATTATATCATTGTATAATTTGTGTATTTATGTATATAAATATTATATTCATAGTGATGATATATATAAATATAAATATATATATATATCATTATTCGAATAAAAAAAAAGATAGATGAATTCATTATCCGTGTTTTATTCATATGTATTACAATTTTTAATTGACTTTCAAAAAAAGAAGTATATGAAAACAAAAAATGATTTTCACATTGATTAAATCTTTCAAAAATAAATATAAGTTTTGAAAAAAATTTCACATATTTCCCAAATATTTGCTTACACATTATTTGAAATAAAAATACTATTCATTGAAAAAATGCCAGTCAATGACCTTTATAGATTGTAATTTGGAACATCTATACAATGGATTAGAAGTCATTGTAAAGTTTAATGAAAACATACAGATAGATGAATGATTAGTTATTCAATTTCATCTTTTTTATTTTCAAAAAGTAATTATTCTTTAATTTGAGGATTAATTATCATTCATGTCGATTGATTATTTAATTTGATTGCATTCATCCATTTCAATTATATTATTGTATAATTTGTGTGTGTATATATATATATATATATATATATATATATATATATATATATAGATCATATATATATATCTATATCTAAATATATCTATATATATATATATCATTATTTGAATGAAAAAAATGATGCATGAATTTATCATACATATTTCATTTATATATATTATAATTTTCAATTTACTTGCAAAAAGAGCAGAATTTAGAAAAAAAAAAATTTTCACATTAATTGAATTTTTTAAAAATGAATATGAGTGTTAAAAGAATTTCATATATTTTCCGAATATTTGCTCACATATTATTTGAAATAAAAATACTATTTACTTCAAAAATGCCATTCAATGTCTTTATGAATTGCGATTTGGATCATCTTTAGAATGGGTTAGAATTTATCAAAAAGTTTTAAGAAAACATACAGATAGATGAATGATTAGTTATTTATTTCATATTCCTAATTTCTAAAAAGTAATTATTCTTCAATTCGAGAAAAATGATTTATTCAAATGAATTATCATTCATGTGAATTGATTATTTGATTCAATTGCCTTCATTGATATTCAATTATATGATTGTATAATTTGTGTATATGTATACATATATCATCATTTGAATGGAAGAAATGATAAATAAATTTATTATCCATTTATAATTTATTTATATTATAATTTTCAATTACCTTTTGAAGGAAAAAGAATTCAAAAGAGAATGTTTTCAGATGAATTAAATTTTTTAAGAATAAATATAATTATTAAAAAAATCCTATATAGTTTTTAATCATCTGCTTACCTATTATTGATTATAAAAATATTATTCATTGAAAAAATGCCATTCAGTGACCTTTATGGATTGTAATTTGAAATATCTATACAATGGATTAGAACTTATTGAAGTGTTCAGAGAACACATACAGACAGATCAATGATTAGTTATTCAATTTGATATTTTCGATTTTTGAAAAGTAATTATTCTTCAATTTAAGAAAAATGAATGATTTAATTTGATTATCATCCATATACATTAATTTTTTGATTGAATTGCATTTATTCATTTCATTTATATTATTGTATAATTTGTGTTGTATACTGTAACGTGGCGTTTTAGAATCGCCCGTCACAAGGGCACACAACCGCTATTATTTTTAGTTTACGCGTCCTCAGCAGGGTACTCCAACCGAACTCGATACAAAATAGGCGATAACTACTTTTAACTAATTCTTTTTTGTAAATTCTTTATTTCGCGCTTCGGCGCACGCTAACAAGGTATTTGGACGACGACGATTCCGACCAACAAGGGACCACTAGCTACCGTTTGCAGCTCTCGACGACTTCGCCTACTGACGGTCTCATCAGACTACACTGGCTACCTTGGTGCACCTTTATATACACCTGGGGTAGCATCCACCCGAACCTTCCGTATCGCCTCGACTGCCGGTGAACAGGGAGATAAAAATCCTCCCGACGGCCGAGGGCACCGTTCCTCGAAGAGGAACCAGCCGCCAGCTCTATCGGATGCCGTAAGGATGGCGTGAAGGGCAGACCGTAGCCTGCCATCCTCCGACTTACCGGCCTGGTGCCGGACCGACCCCAAACCACTACGTCCAGGGTGATAAAGCCATCATTCTGAGGATCGACGCTGCCTTCCTATCGGCAGGGACTAATTGTGTGGGTCGTGGTCCACGGTTTGGCCAACCGTCTGACTGCACGACCTCAGGTACAGGCAGCTAGCTACTGCCTGTACAAAAGCCGGTGGGGGTGAACAATGAGGCGTCACTCTCCCCACGGTAACTTTGACCGAGAGGCACCCTGTGTATGCCTCTGCCAAAGAAGTCCCCGATGATAGGCAGCCTGGACTGTAAATTGAAGCGACTACAAATTCGTACGAGTTGGTGTCAACGACGAAATCGCGAGCAGCACATTACACCACATCTAGCGGTAATTTTGGAAAACGTATGACCACGCAGTAACCAATATTCGCCACAGGGGGATGGCCTATTTACGGTGGGGGTCAACCGACCAATCAAAGAAGAAGAATCACCTCACGACAACCGCGAGATCGGCGAGCTGAACTACGACCTGCTATTCTACGCTCGACCTGTTGAGGAACAGCTTCGATTTTCCAATTACTCTACCGACCTTTCTACCGATTTAAGCTGCTGACACCTTTTCATTCTACCGCTACCGTCCTACCGTCTATTCTACCGCTATCATTTATCCTTCTAAACTCTTTTCCTTCTTTTTCCTTTCCTTCCCCGTCTTGCTATTGTACAGTATAATTTAAATTAGAATCAGTTTGTGTGCCTGAGATCAACCGTCAAGGTAAGGCTTCTGCCTTTGAGTTGTACTGTTACGAAGTTGCTCATAATTTCTATTCTCTCTCATAGTATTTATCGACTTTGCGTGAATCATGGTCCACGGTTAAAGTTGCAATAAGCCGCCGTGTGGCTGCATGATTTCGGTCATTAATATTATATTTATTGTTTCTTGGTTGCATCGTGTGATGCCGTTTTGTGTGAATCATGGTCCACGACTTCCGTGGGGCTGCATGATCTCAGTAACTTATTATTTTCGTATCTGAGCGACCTCGTAACTGCCAAATAATTATTTCTTGTATTTATGATTTTTCTGATTATTTGTGAATCTCTATTATCCTGCTTCTGTATTTTCTATCGTATTTTGAGCCCTATTGGCTTCATATTTTATTCCATACTCTTTTTGTAATAGTAGTGTGCTTTATATTTTATTTCTGTTATCGCTTATTATATTTTTATTTATTTTTGTGCCTATTGTATCGTATATCGAGTTCCATGGAGTACAAGCGAGCGTAGAATCACCCTTAGATATTACCGCATTTTTCTTTATTACTGTTAATAATATCGTGGACTGATAAATGAAAAGCCAGACAATTAGTTATGATTGTGTATTTATTAATAAAGGTATACTTAAACTTGATGCAAAAGGATTCGTGAGGATATACAACAGGCCTGCTCTCTTTCTTATCGCTATCCCGTTTTGTGCTCCAAAAGGGACACGCTCGCTGGCTGTGTCGGAATATACGCGCCTGCGCATTTATTACATAATACATTTTAATACAGTAAGATGTCGCTACCAGACTTAAATTTACATGTATTCCAACACGCCTCCTTAAATTTAAGTTTTGTTACAATTAGAAAAAAAAATTAATAGATATTTTATTTATCCTTTCATATGATCACCTCTGCTCTGTGCAAATTAACTTATGTTTGTTTTCATTTTAGATTTAGCATGCCGACAAACTTATTGAACTTAGTTTTTCCTAACGCTTTAGTTAGTATATCGGCAACGTTATTTTCACTATCTATCTTTACAACGTCAATCAAGCCTTTCAAATAGTTTTCATGAACGAAGTGATAGTGAGTTTCAATGTATTTGGAATTCTTTGTGAAATTTCCAAATTTTACAATGCATACGGCACCAGAGTTGTCCTCATAAACCTTTACTGGCTCTTTTATCTCAATTTTAAGATCTTTCAGCAAATCTTTAATCAGTTTCAACTCACTAACTACATCAGATAAAGCAACGTACTCTGCTGCAGTTGAGGATTTAACAACACTGCTTTGTTTCTTAGATTTCCAGTAGATTACGTTGCCAAACAATCTAATCACGTAGCCTGTTGTAGATTTACGGTCTACAGTATCGCCGGCCCAGTCTGCGTCTACGAAGCAATCAAGTGTATCGCAATTCACATTTTTCGTATAAGTTAATTTTTTTTTCTCTAGTCAAGTACAAATATTTTAAGACGCGTAAGGCGTACTTGTAATGAGTTTGATCATAGCAGTTCTGGAAACGACTTAAGTAATTGGTACAATAGGCAATATCTAATCGTGATCCTGAACTTACGTAAAGTAGTTCCCCGATTATGCTTCTATAATTTAAATAATCAGACACTGACTGCGCAGGCTCACATTTTAAATTTTGTTCCATCGGTGTTTCGTAGAGTTTACAATTCTCTATGTTATATTTCTTTGCTAAGGATTCTATGTATGACTTTTGATCGAGGGTGACAGTATCTCTAGCCTTGTTAAATTCTATATTTATTCCTAGATAAGTTTTGACTTCGCCTAAATCTTTCACATTGAACCTTTTTAATAATAATTTCTTAACATTGTTTATTTTCTCTATATTTTTACAACAAGTCAGTACATCATCTACGTAGGATATGAAATAAACAGGATCTTGTTCACGCTCATCGAGAATGTATAAACATTGATCGTTGTTGCTTCGTTTGAAGCCAATACTTTTTAGAAAATTGTCAAGACAATTGTACCATGCTAACGAACTTTCACCTAATCCGTAGAGAGCTTTATTTAGTTTCCAGACCCTACCTGATTTATCGTCGTAACCTTCAGGTTGTTTGACGTAAACCTCTGAGATTATTTCTCCGTTTAAAAATGCGGATTCTACGTCTAATTGATGAACTATCAAATTAAGGTTTACACTAAATGACATTAATAATTTTAAAGTTTGAGATCTTATTACAGGTGAATATATGTTTTCTAATTTATCTCTTTGCTGAAAACCTTTTACCACGATTCTCGCTCTAAATTCTCCATTTGACTTTTGTGTATATACCCATTTTAAATCTAACACATCTTCATCTTTTGGACATTTGACTAGGTCGCAAGTGCCATATTTTTTAATGCGTTCCATTTCTTTATTCATCGAATCCTGCCAAGCTTTAGAATTACAACTATTTATCGCTTCACAATAGTTTTCTGGAACATTCGCATTAATGTAGTTAACGTAGATACAATTTGCAAATTTATGTGACTGATAGATATCGGTTTGTTTTCTCTCTCTACCTGACCTCCTTAAAGGAGTATTTACATTTTTATCATTAGATTTTAAACTTAGATTCTTTAGTGATTCATCGTTATCATTGTAAATACTATCGTTATCAATTTTTTGACTAAATTCTTCATTTACGACATTTTTGGCACAATCATTGTTTGTTTCAATAAATTTATCTTTACTATCAGTTTCACAATTCTCTTTATCATTTTCTTCTCCAGTAAAACCCACTAGTTTCACATCTTCCTCTATCACGTCAACATGTTTAACTACTGTTACTTTATCACCCATAAGTACTCGATAACCTACATTTTCGTATCCCACCAAAATCCCTACATCTGCCTTCCTGTCCCATTTATGCTTTCTTTTGACCTCAGGTACTCTGCAAAAAACTTTACTACCATATAGTCTTAGATTTTTTATATTTGGCTTTTCACCTGTAAATATTTCAAATGGTGTTTTTCTTTGAACAGTATTAGCAAGAGTCCTGTTCTTTAAATAAACCGCTGTTTTTACTACTTCAGGCCAGAATTTTACGTTTATTTTTGCGTCAGCTAGTAAGCATCTTGCAATATCCATCACAGATCTATTGTACCGCTCCGCAGTTCCATTGAGTTCATGGGCGTACGGAGGGCATGGCTCAATCAAAATACCTTTTTCCTGTGTGAATTTGTAAACCTTTTTACATACTATTTCTTTAGCGTTATCACATCTAATTTTTTTAACTCTTTTTTTTGTTAAATTTTCTACTAGATTTACATATTCAACTAAGCATTCAAAGAATTCGTCTTTTGTTTTAATAGTGTAAACTTTAGCTACTTTACTATAATCGTCAATGAAAGATACAAAATGTTTTTCACCTAAATTTCCAGTTATTTGTGGCCCATTCAAATCGCAATGAATAATTTCCAATAATTCTTTGGCTCTGTGCCTATCGTTGTCAAATTTTGTATTGTGCATTTTATTTTGTAAACATGTACCGCATTTTAAATAATCACTTTCAAATTTATCTGGTAAGCCATCGATCAGTTTTTCCTTACAAAGTACATTCAAGTAATTGAAATTAACATGTCCAAGCATTTTATGGAACTTTTCCTTTACAGTTATATTGCAAGCTATTTCGTTGTTACAAACATTTTTCTTATCTTTAAGGCTATACATTTTAAGAATATCATTTTCTTTGAACGCTACAGCAATCAACTCATTGTTTCTAGTATAGATTTTTGATACATTGTACTCTGAAAATATTTTGTGCGTTTCAGTTACTTTTCCATAGCTAATTAAATTTTGATACATTTCTTCTACATAGAAAACATTAGATAATTTTACTCTTTTTGTCTCATTAAATACAATAAAATCAACGAAGATATTGCCAACTTTTGTGGCTTGTAAAGTTTTGCCGTCTCCTACTTTTACTGGAATTGGAGTTTTCAAATTTATGTAATCATTAAAGTAATCTATGTTATTTGTTATATGATCAGAGCACCCGCTGTCAAGTATCCATTCGATCTTATCCGCGTTTACATCATTGTTACAATCGTTTTCTAACTTACAATCTACTTCAGTGCAGAATGTGCTACTGAACCTTTCGCTATTACTTACTGACCGTGTAGAATTTTCTCCATGCCGTTGCCAGCTCCCGCGACCGCGTGAAGTTGGATACCTGCCTCTGCTTGGGTTCACGTTGTTGCCATGTTGTTGCTGATGGTGGAAAAGACCCCGTGCGCCTCCTCGCGTCACGTGCATATCTCGGCCTCTGTTTCCCCTGCTGTTGTATCGCCATGTAGAGGTGGATGTAGATGTACGGTGATTCGGGCACGTATATTGTGTGTGACCAGGTTTATTGCACTTGAAGCACACGCCATCGAACTTCTTTTCACAAACGAAAGCGTTTGAATTTCCGCTCCGGTTTCTACTCAGTTTATTTTCTTCTTTTTCCTTGTCTTCTGCTGCTTTTATTTTGCTTTTTACAAATTCAACTGTCTGGTCTTCTTCTTTCAAAACGTCGATGAGATCTCCAATGTGACTAAATGAACTTGGCAGTGTTCTTAGTAAATAATTTAACTTTTCTTTGTCACTAACTGTAGCACCTGCATTTTTTAGTTCTATTATCATTTTTTCAAAATCGCAAAAGAAATCTTCTGAAGTGTCATAGTCTTTTAACCTCACATTTTCTATTTTGTTCCTTAAGCTGATTTGCAATGCTGTAGATTTTCGTATGTACATTGAGTCCAATTTTCTCATTATTTTAAATGCAGAGTCTTCAGCGTTTAAAAATTCCATTTGTCTGTTAGAGAGAGCACTATATATATAATTGACTGCCTTGATATCTTTTTCGTCCCAGGTTGCGTTATCACTTTCGATTTTTTCTCTTTCAACGACGTCTTCACATTTTTTCCATTTTAGGAAAATTAATAAACGTTTTTTCCACGTGGTATAATCTTTTCCGTCAAATATCGGAATAAATATTTTGCTGTCTTCGCTCATCTCGTTAGCGTCAGACTTTTCAAACTTTTCAAATATAGAATTTTTCAGCAGCAAAACTCTTCTTGTGACTTTTAAGAAGAATTTCCTAACACCTTTGATTAATTTTTCTTGTTCTAAAACTGAAGTTTTATCGGTGAGATTTTCTTCCTTAACCTCAAAAGCGTTTTCGTCACCACGTGTTTCTTCTTTGTTCATTACAACACCATACAACAGTCATTTTTATTCAAACCACGGACTGCTACCATGTTAATAATATCGTGGACTGATAAATGAAAAGCCAGACAATTAGTTATGATTGTGTATTTATTAATAAAGGTATACTTAAACTTGATGCAAAAGGATTCGTGAGGATATACAACAGGCCTGCTCTCTTTCTTATCGCTATCCCGTTTTGTGCTCCAAAAGGGACACGCTCGCTGGCTGTGTCGGAATATACGCGCATGCGCATTTATTACATAATACATTTTAATACAGTAAGATGTCGCTACCAGACTTAAATTTACATGTATTCCAACAATTACTATTGACAATTTTATACTATTTCTGCCTGTTATTTATTTTTCCGTATTTTGTTAGATTAAGTTCTGTGAATTATTCTTTTGTATTGCGGTGTATTGTAGTGTATTTCTCTATTTTGTAAACTCTCCGAAATTCTCTCACTCTCATAATTTTGTATTTTGTATCCTCTCAAAAGTTATATTTAGGAATTCATTATTTAATTCCTCAAGTACGTAATAATTCTAAATTGTCGAATCTACCGTTTCTGAATAATTCTACCGAAGGCTATTTAGTCGATCGTTTGCCGACTTGGTAAATTGTTACTGAATGTCAATCTCTCATACCGGATATAATTTATGGTAAATTTGTCGTATCATCTACCGAACTATCGATACGTTGTTTTATACCGATCGCAGTAAAGTTCTCTCGTTCTAATTGCCAGAATAATAATTTTCGTAGCGTCATTTGCAACTTGGGTAAGATCACGTCGCCCAGTGACGTGTAGTTTTAAGTCAACTCTTGCATTATATCGCATCTCTCGACCTACGTCTATTTCTCTCTGTTAACTACCGTCTCTCGTGTTAAAGCTACCGTTTACTGCTATTCTACCGATAGTTTTGTGAACAACGATTATTTATTTTATTAACTACCGCTGTCGATACCATCTTATTTGCCTGTCTCACTCATGTAACCTTCTCGACAATATATGATCGATTAACCTGTTCATCTTCCCTTTTGCCTGGAGTTTATTGTTTATTTTGTTATTTTTTTTAATTCTGGAATTACTGTTAGCTGCCTTGAATTCCGCCACTCTACCGGGATGTACGCAATCGTACCTGTGCCTAGCCAGCCATACAACGGGTTCTCTATTTATCTCTTTTGTACGGTTTTGTGTTGATTTTATTGATTTACATTATTGTTTAAAAATCGACGCTAACGCGTCTGGCGCCCAACGTACTTATTTTGTTATAGTTTGATATTGCGGATAAGTAGAGAATCGCGCCAAAGTGTCAACGGTAAGTCCTCATCCGAGGGTAACAGAATTTAGCGTTACAATACATGTATCATCCTTTGAATGAAAGAAATAATAAATAAATTTATTATCCGTATTTTATTCATATATATTATAATTTTTAATTTATTTTTGAAAAAAGAAGGATTCGAAACAAAAAATGATTTTCACATTAATTGAATTTTTTCAAAATATATGTAACTATAAAATAATTTTATACATTTCTCAATTATTTGCTCACATATTAATTGAAATAAAAATACAATTCTTTCTAAAAATGCCATTTCATGTCCTTTATGGATTGGAATTTGGAACATTTGTACAATAGATTGGAACTTATCGAAAAGCCTAAAAAAAATATACAGATAGTTAAATGATTGGTTATTCAATTTCGTATTTTTAATTTTTGAATATTATTCATTTTTCAATTCAAGAAGAATGATCCATTTAATTTATCATTTTTTATATCTTCAAGTTATTTAATTTATTTGCCCACATTTGAAATCAATTATATTATTGTGTGATTTGTACATATATATAATTGATTGAATAAAAAAAATGATGAGTAAATTTATTATTTATGTGTATTATAATTTTTAGTTAGCTTATGAAAAAAGATGAATTTAAAGAAAAAAAAAATTTTCACATGACTTGAATTTTTTGAAAATAAATATAAATAATAGAAGAATTCTATATACTTTTTAATTATTCGCTTACATATCAATTATATTGAAAATATTATTTAATCGAAAAGTGCCATGTAATGTACTTTATGGATTGTAATTTGGAAATTTATACGGTGGATTATATCTTATTGAAAAGTTAAAAAAAAACATACAGATAGATATGTGATTAGTTATTCGATTTCACATTTTGAATTTTTAAAACCAATTATTGTTTCATTTGAGAAAAATTAATCATTCAAATTATTATTCTGTGTATGATTAAATTACTTAACTAATTTGGCCACATTTGTACTCAATAATAAAAAAGTATAATTTGTATGTATATATTATTGATTGAATGAAAGAAATGATGAATAAATTTGTCATTCGTATTTCATTTATTTGTATGATAATTTTCAATTAACTTTTGAAATATAAAGAATTCAAAAAAAAAATTATTTTTAGATGAATTAATTTTTTATGAATTAATGTAATTATCACAAAAAACCTATATAGTTTTTAATTATCTGCTCACGTATTAATTATTATGAAAATATTATTCATTGAAAAAATGCCATTCAGTGACCGTTATGGATTGTAATTTGAATCATCTATACAATGTTTGAGAACTCATTGAAGAGATCAGAGAAAACATACAGATAGATCGATGATTAGTTAATCAATTTCATATTTCTGATTTTTGAAAAGTGATTATTCTTCAATTCGAGAAAAATCATTTATTCAAATTAATTATTATTCATATCAATTAATTATTTAATGTAATCGCCTTCATTCATATTCAATTATATTATTGTATAATTTATGTATTTATATATATATAAATACTATATTTATAATAATGATATATATATGTGTATTTATATTTATTCATATGCTCACATATTGATTGAAATAAAAATGGTATTTATTGAAAAAATGCCATTCAATGACCTTTATAGATTTTAATTTGGAACATCTATACAATGGATCAGAAGTCATTGAAAAGTTGAATGAAAACATACAGATGGATAAATGATTAGTTATTTAATTTCATATTTTAATTTTTGAAAAGTAATTATTCTTCGATTTGAGAAAAATCATTTAATCAAATTAATTATTATTCATATCGATTAATTATTTAATTTAATTGCATTCATCCATTTCAATTATATTGTTACAAAGGGTGAAATCACCCGTTTTGCCCCCTCTTCAATGATCTAGTAGTCATCATAGATAAAAGACGTTTATAAACCTCTTATGTCTTTCAAAAGAATAAGGTTGCTGCGTCAACCAACATTATTGTAAAAACAGTCTTGTTTCAGACTTAAAACGAAAAACACATATCTTGCATTGAAGCATTTTCACAATATTTTATTCACGCTCTTGATTTCTTTTGACTTGACAATTAAACTCGCGAATCCATATTCATTTTCCGTAACGTCAAAGTACGTTAGATTGGTGTCAGAAGCGGGATCTTGAGTTTCTTTTCAATTAAGTCAATTCAGTGCGTGAAATAAACTATGAGCAACAGTCGTTTCACATGTTCTCGTCGTCGGGAAAGTGGCGAAGAAGAACATTCCATTACGGAAAATCCGCGGGTTCCCGAGACAACTTGTGCACCTTCAGTGGACTCTTTACCTGTCCCTACGATGGTCTCAGTCTCACAAATCGACCTATTAAAGATTATGAGCCAACAACAAGAAGCCGCCGAACGACATCAACGGCAGCTTCTGGATGCGGCTAGTCAACAACAACAACAACTTGTCCAGTTGCTTCAAGAGCAACGAGAGCAGCGAGAAAGGGAGCCTGCCTCTCAGTTGGAGCAGCGGAGGCTAGATAGAGAAGCTCAAGAGCGTTCCGAGACTAGTCTTCATGAACTACTCCGGACGACTGTGGCAGCTCTTCAGGCTGTTCATCAGGTGAATGGCTCAGGAGAACCGGCTGTCACCCCTCGAGGTTCCAGAGTCGTTACTCCGCTTCCCACTCCTGTTCCCGTTCCCGCTGTTCGGCAGGTCCAACATCCAGGACGATCCCAGGATGTTCCTGACTCAAGGTCTGTGCCTTTTATTAGGGGGGTAGATGAATCCCCAATTTGTAGAACAAGAGTAAATAATGAGGTTGGTTTTTCCGAGCCTCTGCCTCAGGTTCAACCTTGTTATTCCAATTTGAGTCAATTAAATAATACAAGATTTCCTGGGGTTGCTTCTCAGATTAACGAGAAACCCTTGCATCCTTTAAAACCACCAATTTTTGATGGAAAAATTCCATGGGCAGAGTATGAGCGTCAATTTAGCACAATAGCAAAACATAACCAGTGGGACTCCGCCATGAGGGCCCACAGCCTTGCCTCTTGTCTTCGAACGCCGGCTTTGAATGTTTTCACGGCATTGTCTGAGGAAGAAATTTCCGACTATGAAAAACTTAGCTCTGCGCTTGAATTAAGATACGGAAATGACCACTTGACAAAATTGTACACAGCTCAATAACAGACTAGAAGACAAGGACGAGACGAAGACCTCGCGTCTCTTAGTCAAGATATTGAACGGCTTGCTCGTGTAGCTTTGTCGTCTCGTAATTTATTAACGACACAAGCTTTCTTAAACGCAATCAATGATCCAGAAATGAAAATGGCCGTTGGGACATCGGGTCTCTCTTCTCTACGGGAGGCAACGGCCAAAGCCCTTGAGGTGGAGGCAATGAGAAAACAATATTTCGGGTTGAGCAAGCTTCGTCGGATAGAGGTGTCCAAAAACACTTCAGAAAGACGAAGTTTTGAACACTCGGAGGAGCCAACGCCTCAAAAGTATAGAAATAAAGATAACAATAGTAATTTTAAACCACGGAATCGAGGTTCTTTTCAAAACCAGAAAAACAAGCGTGTACTTAAGAACGCGGTCATGACAAGTCAAACCGGCTTGACTTGTATATTTTGTAAAAAAACAGGCCATGACGCCAATCATTGTTTTCTAATTAAAAAAATTAGTGGAGAACCGATGCAAGGCTCGAATCCAAACTCTTATAACTGGTGTAAGAAAGATATAGAAATAGGGGAAGCAAATCCTCAGTCAAGTTCTTCAACAGGAACTCGCCCAAAAAACTAATTCCAGATGATTTGTCGGGGCAAAAATCATCGCAGATTGTTAGGAGTGAAAGCCCTCTTAGAGAACAGTTTTTAATTAGAAGTCTATGACAGTCTGGTCTTTATCCGCGCGGTACTGTAAATGGCGTCGATTGTCTATAGGTAATAGACACCGGCGCGGAAGTAACCGTAGTTCGATCGGATCTCTTTAAATCCGATGACCAGATTGTTCCCTCTTCATCTCTGCGAACAGCCACTGGAGAGACGACCCCGGTTTTGAGACAGGTTACTGTCCAAATTAACCTTTTTGAGTGTATCGACTCTCCACATAAGGTTTTTATAGCAGATATAAAGGATGAAGGTATTTTGGGAATAGACTTTCTTACAGCTCATAACTGTGTTATCTCGACCAAGAGAAATTCACTAGCTTCAAACAATCGCGAAATAACTCTTTGTACAAATAGAAATAGAATTTATTGGACTCCGCCTAGAATTCGGGAAATAGAACTCTCAGAGGATGATTTTCAACAACATTTCCCTTTACATTTACAGAGCCTTGTTGAGAAATCTTCGATTTCGTTAAATTCAGCTCAGGTAAAATCGTTTAAATCTCTTTTGCTAAAATTTATAGATTCTTTCGCCAAAGATAGTGTTGATGAGGGCCGATGTACTTCTGTCAAGCACAAGATCGACGTCGGAGAGAGTTCACCAATAAAACAAGCTCCTCGAAGACTCGCTCTCAACGCCCGAGAAGAGGTGAAGAAGCTTGTGGAAGACATGCTAAAGAACGATGTGATTGAACCATCGTCTACTCCCTGGGTCTCACCAATCGTTCTTGTTAACAAAAAGGACGGATCCGAACGATTTTGTATCGATTACAGGAAGCTGAACGATATAACGAAGAAAGATTCTTACCCTCTACCCAGAATCGTCGAGACACTCGACCTGATAGCTGGTGCAACTTGGTTCAGCACCATAGATCTTCAGAGCGGATACTGGCAGGTCGAAATGGATCCTCTAGATAAAGAAAAAACAGCTTTTGTTACGGGTTTAGGAGGATTATGGCAGTTCAAGGTTATACCGTTTGGTTTGAGTAATGCCCCGGCTACCTTTGCCAGCTCTATCGGATGCCGTAAGGATGGCGTGAAGGGCAGACCGTAGCCTGCCATCCTCCGACTTACCGGCCTGGTGCCGGACCGACCCCAAACCACTACGTCCAGGGTGATAAAGCCATCATTCTGAGGATCGACGCTGCCTTCCTATCGGCAGGGACTAATTGTGTGGGTCGTGGTCCACGGTTTGGCCAACCGTCTGACTGCACGACCTCAGGTACAGGCAGCTAGCTACTGCCTGTACAAAAGCCGGTGGGGGTGAACAATGAGGCGTCACTCTCCCCACGGTAACTTTGACCGAGAGGCACCCTGTGTATGCCTCTGCCAAAGAAGTCCCCGATGATAGGCAGCCTGGACTGTAAATTGAAGCGACTACAAATTCGTACGAGTTGGTGTCAACGACGAAATCGCGAGCAGCACATTACACCACATCTAGCGGTAATTTTGGAAAACGTATGACCACGCAGTAACCAATATTCGCCACAGGGGGATGGCCTATTTACGGTGGGGGTCAACCGACCAATCAAAGAAGAAGAATCACCTCACGACAACCGCGAGATCGGCGAGCTGAACTACGACCTGCTATTCTACGCTCGACCTGTTGAGGAACAGCTTCGATTTTCCAATTACTCTACCGACCTTTCTACCGATTTAAGCTGCTGACACCTTTTCATTCTACCGCTACCGTCCTACCGTCTATTCTACCGCTATCATTTATCCTTCTAAACTCTTTTCCTTCTTTTTCCTTTCCTTCCCCGTCTTGCTATTGTACAGTATAATTTAAATTAGAATCAGTTTGTGTGCCTGAGATCAACCGTCAAGGTAAGGCTTCTGCCTTTGAGTTGTACTGTTACGAAGTTGCTCATAATTTCTATTCTCTCTCATAGTATTTATCGACTTTGCGTGAATCATGGTCCACGGTTAAAGTTGCAATAAGCCGCCGTGTGGCTGCATGATTTCGGTCATTAATATTATATTTATTGTTTCTTGGTTGCATCGTGTGATGCCGTTTTGTGTGAATCATGGTCCACGACTTCCGTGGGGCTGCATGATCTCAGTAACTTATTATTTTCGTATCTGAGCGACCTCGTAACTGCCAAATAATTATTTCTTGTATTTATGATTTTTCTGATTATTTGTGAATCTCTATTATCCTGCTTCTGTATTTTCTATCGTATTTTGAGCCCTATTGGCTTCATATTTTATTCCATACTCTTTTTGTAATAGTAGTGTGCTTTATATTTTATTTCTGTTATCGCTTATTATATTTTTATTTATTTTTGTGCCTATTGTATCGTATATCGAGTTCCATGGAGTACAAGCGAGCGTAGAATCACCCTTAGATATTACCGCATTTTTCTTTATTACTGTTAATAATATCGTGGACTGATAAATGAAAAGCCAGACAATTAGTTATGATTGTGTATTTATTAATAAAGGTATACTTAAACTTGATGCAAAAGGATTCGTGAGGATATACAACAGGCCTGCTCTCTTTCTTATCGCTATCCCGTTTTGTGCTCCAAAAGGGACACGCTCGCTGGCTGTGTCGGAATATACGCGCCTGCGCATTTATTACATAATACATTTTAATACAGTAAGATGTCGCTACCAGACTTAAATTTACATGTATTCCAACACGCCTCCTTAAATTTAAGTTTTGTTACAATTAGAAAAAAAAATTAATAGATATTTTATTTATCCTTTCATATGATCACCTCTGCTCTGTGCAAATTAACTTATGTTTGTTTTCATTTTAGATTTAGCATGCCGACAAACTTATTGAACTTAGTTTTTCCTAACGCTTTAGTTAGTATATCGGCAACGTTATTTTCACTATCTATCTTTACAACGTCAATCAAGCCTTTCAAATAGTTTTCATGAACGAAGTGATAGTGAGTTTCAATGTATTTGGAATTCTTTGTGAAATTTCCAAATTTTACAATGCATACGGCACCAGAGTTGTCCTCATAAACCTTTACTGGCTCTTTTATCTCAATTTTAAGATCTTTCAGCAAATCTTTAATCAGTTTCAACTCACTAACTACATCAGATAAAGCAACGTACTCTGCTGCAGTTGAGGATTTAACAACACTGCTTTGTTTCTTAGATTTCCAGTAGATTACGTTGCCAAACAATCTAATCACGTAGCCTGTTGTAGATTTACGGTCTACAGTATCGCCGGCCCAGTCTGCGTCTACGAAGCAATCAAGTGTATCGCAATTCACATTTTTCGTATAAGTTAATTTTTTTTTCTCTAGTCAAGTACAAATATTTTAAGACGCGTAAGGCGTACTTGTAATGAGTTTGATCATAGCAGTTCTGGAAACGACTTAAGTAATTGGTACAATAGGCAATATCTAATCGTGATCCTGAACTTACGTAAAGTAGTTCCCCGATTATGCTTCTATAATTTAAATAATCAGACACTGACTGCGCAGGCTCACATTTTAAATTTTGTTCCATCGGTGTTTCGTAGAGTTTACAATTCTCTATGTTATATTTCTTTGCTAAGGATTCTATGTATGACTTTTGATCGAGGGTGACAGTATCTCTAGCCTTGTTAAATTCTATATTTATTCCTAGATAAGTTTTGACTTCGCCTAAATCTTTCACATTGAACCTTTTTAATAATAATTTCTTAACATTGTTTATTTTCTCTATATTTTTACAACAAGTCAGTACATCATCTACGTAGGATATGAAATAAACAGGATCTTGTTCACGCTCATCGAGAATGTATAAACATTGATCGTTGTTGCTTCGTTTGAAGCCAATACTTTTTAGAAAATTGTCAAGACAATTGTACCATGCTAACGAACTTTCACCTAATCCGTAGAGAGCTTTATTTAGTTTCCAGACCCTACCTGATTTATCGTCGTAACCTTCAGGTTGTTTGACGTAAACCTCTGAGATTATTTCTCCGTTTAAAAATGCGGATTCTACGTCTAATTGATGAACTATCAAATTAAGGTTTACACTAAATGACATTAATAATTTTAAAGTTTGAGATCTTATTACAGGTGAATATATGTTTTCTAATTTATCTCTTTGCTGAAAACCTTTTACCACGATTCTCGCTCTAAATTCTCCATTTGACTTTTGTGTATATACCCATTTTAAATCTAACACATCTTCATCTTTTGGACATTTGACTAGGTCGCAAGTGCCATATTTTTTAATGCGTTCCATTTCTTTATTCATCGAATCCTGCCAAGCTTTAGAATTACAACTATTTATCGCTTCACAATAGTTTTCTGGAACATTCGCATTAATGTAGTTAACGTAGATACAATTTGCAAATTTATGTGACTGATAGATATCGGTTTGTTTTCTCTCTCTACCTGACCTCCTTAAAGGAGTATTTACATTTTTATCATTAGATTTTAAACTTAGATTCTTTAGTGATTCATCGTTATCATTGTAAATACTATCGTTATCAATTTTTTGACTAAATTCTTCATTTACGACATTTTTGGCACAATCATTGTTTGTTTCAATAAATTTATCTTTACTATCAGTTTCACAATTCTCTTTATCATTTTCTTCTCCAGTAAAACCCACTAGTTTCACATCTTCCTCTATCACGTCAACATGTTTAACTACTGTTACTTTATCACCCATAAGTACTCGATAACCTACATTTTCGTATCCCACCAAAATCCCTACATCTGCCTTCCTGTCCCATTTATGCTTTCTTTTGACCTCAGGTACTCTGCAAAAAACTTTACTACCATATAGTCTTAGATTTTTTATATTTGGCTTTTCACCTGTAAATATTTCAAATGGTGTTTTTCTTTGAACAGTATTAGCAAGAGTCCTGTTCTTTAAATAAACCGCTGTTTTTACTACTTCAGGCCAGAATTTTACGTTTATTTTTGCGTCAGCTAGTAAGCATCTTGCAATATCCATCACAGATCTATTGTACCGCTCCGCAGTTCCATTGAGTTCATGGGCGTACGGAGGGCATGGCTCAATCAAAATACCTTTTTCCTGTGTGAATTTGTAAACCTTTTTACATACTATTTCTTTAGCGTTATCACATCTAATTTTTTTAACTCTTTTTTTTGTTAAATTTTCTACTAGATTTACATATTCAACTAAGCATTCAAAGAATTCGTCTTTTGTTTTAATAGTGTAAACTTTAGCTACTTTACTATAATCGTCAATGAAAGATACAAAATGTTTTTCACCTAAATTTCCAGTTATTTGTGGCCCATTCAAATCGCAATGAATAATTTCCAATAATTCTTTGGCTCTGTGCCTATCGTTGTCAAATTTTGTATTGTGCATTTTATTTTGTAAACATGTACCGCATTTTAAATAATCACTTTCAAATTTATCTGGTAAGCCATCGATCAGTTTTTCCTTACAAAGTACATTCAAGTAATTGAAATTAACATGTCCAAGCATTTTATGGAACTTTTCCTTTACAGTTATATTGCAAGCTATTTCGTTGTTACAAACATTTTTCTTATCTTTAAGGCTATACATTTTAAGAATATCATTTTCTTTGAACGCTACAGCAATCAACTCATTGTTTCTAGTATAGATTTTTGATACATTGTACTCTGAAAATATTTTGTGCGTTTCAGTTACTTTTCCATAGCTAATTAAATTTTGATACATTTCTTCTACATAGAAAACATTAGATAATTTTACTCTTTTTGTCTCATTAAATACAATAAAATCAACGAAGATATTGCCAACTTTTGTGGCTTGTAAAGTTTTGCCGTCTCCTACTTTTACTGGAATTGGAGTTTTCAAATTTATGTAATCATTAAAGTAATCTATGTTATTTGTTATATGATCAGAGCACCCGCTGTCAAGTATCCATTCGATCTTATCCGCGTTTACATCATTGTTACAATCGTTTTCTAACTTACAATCTACTTCAGTGCAGAATGTGCTACTGAACCTTTCGCTATTACTTACTGACCGTGTAGAATTTTCTCCATGCCGTTGCCAGCTCCCGCGACCGCGTGAAGTTGGATACCTGCCTCTGCTTGGGTTCACGTTGTTGCCATGTTGTTGCTGATGGTGGAAAAGACCCCGTGCGCCTCCTCGCGTCACGTGCATATCTCGGCCTCTGTTTCCCCTGCTGTTGTATCGCCATGTAGAGGTGGATGTAGATGTACGGTGATTCGGGCACGTATATTGTGTGTGACCAGGTTTATTGCACTTGAAGCACACGCCATCGAACTTCTTTTCACAAACGAAAGCGTTTGAATTTCCGCTCCGGTTTCTACTCAGTTTATTTTCTTCTTTTTCCTTGTCTTCTGCTGCTTTTATTTTGCTTTTTACAAATTCAACTGTCTGGTCTTCTTCTTTCAAAACGTCGATGAGATCTCCAATGTGACTAAATGAACTTGGCAGTGTTCTTAGTAAATAATTTAACTTTTCTTTGTCACTAACTGTAGCACCTGCATTTTTTAGTTCTGTTATCATTTTTTCAAAATCGCAAAAGAAATCTTCTGAAGTGTCATAGTCTTTTAACCTCACATTTTCTATTTTGTTCCTTAAGCTGATTTGCAATGCTGTAGATTTTCGTATGTACATTGAGTCCAATTTTCTCATTATTTTAAATGCAGAGTCTTCAGCGTTTAAAAATTCCATTTGTCTGTTAGAGAGAGCACTATATATATAATTGACTGCCTTGATATCTTTTTCGTCCCAGGTTGCGTTATCACTTTCGATTTTTTCTCTTTCAACGACGTCTTCACATTTTTTCCATTTTAGGAAAATTAATAAACGTTTTTTCCACGTGGTATAATCTTTTCCGTCAAATATCGGAATAAATATTTTGCTGTCTTCGCTCATCTCGTTAGCGTCAGACTTTTCAAACTTTTCAAATATAGAATTTTTCAGCAGCAAAACTCTTCTTGTGACTTTTAAGAAGAATTTCCTAACACCTTTGATTAATTTTTCTTGTTCTAAAACTGAAGTTTTATCGGTGAGATTTTCTTCCTTAACCTCAAAAGCGTTTTCGTCACCACGTGTTTCTTCTTTGTTCATTACAACACCATACAACAGTCATTTTTATTCAAACCACGGACTGCTACCATGTTAATAATATCGTGGACTGATAAATGAAAAGCCAGACAATTAGTTATGATTGTGTATTTATTAATAAAGGTATACTTAAACTTGATGCAAAAGGATTCGTGAGGATATACAACAGGCCTGCTCTCTTTCTTATCGCTATCCCGTTTTGTGCTCCAAAAGGGACACGCTCGCTGGCTGTGTCGGAATATACGCGCATGCGCATTTATTACATAATACATTTTAATACAGTAAGATGTCGCTACCAGACTTAAATTTACATGTATTCCAACAATTACTATTGACAATTTTATACTATTTCTGCCTGTTATTTATTTTTCCGTATTTTGTTAGATTAAGTTCTGTGAATTATTCTTTTGTATTGCGGTGTATTGTAGTGTATTTCTCTATTTTGTAAACTCTCCGAAATTCTCTCACTCTCATAATTTTGTATTTTGTATCCTCTCAAAAGTTATATTTAGGAATTCATTATTTAATTCCTCAAGTACGTAATAATTCTAAATTGTCGAATCTACCGTTTCTGAATAATTCTACCGAAGGCTATTTAGTCGATCGTTTGCCGACTTGGTAAATTGTTACTGAATGTCAATCTCTCATACCGGATATAATTTATGGTAAATTTGTCGTATCATCTACCGAACTATCGATACGTTGTTTTATACCGATCGCAGTAAAGTTCTCTCGTTCTAATTGCCAGAATAATAATTTTCGTAGCGTCATTTGCAACTTGGGTAAGATCACGTCGCCCAGTGACGTGTAGTTTTAAGTCAACTCTTGCATTATATCGCATCTCTCGACCTACGTCTATTTCTCTCTGTTAACTACCGTCTCTCGTGTTAAAGCTACCGTTTACTGCTATTCTACCGATAGTTTTGTGAACAACGATTATTTATTTTATTAACTACCGCTGTCGATACCATCTTATTTGCCTGTCTCACTCATGTAACCTTCTCGACAATATATGATCGATTAACCTGTTCATCTTCCCTTTTGCCTGGAGTTTATTGTTTATTTTGTTATTTTTTTTAATTCTGGAATTACTGTTAGCTGCCTTGAATTCCGCCACTCTACCGGGATGTACGCAATCGTACCTGTGCCTAGCCAGCCATACAACGGGTTCTCTATTTATCTCTTTTGTACGGTTTTGTGTTGATTTTATTGATTTACATTATTGTTTAAAAATCGACGCTAACGCGTCTGGCGCCCAACGTACTTATTTTGTTATAGTTTGATATTGCGGATAAGTAGAGAATCGCGCCAAAGTGTCAACGGTAAGTCCTCATCCGAGGGTAACAGAATTTAGCGTTACAATACATGTATCATCCTTTGAATGAAAGAAATAATAAATAAATTTATTATCCGTATTTTATTCATATATATTATAATTTTTAATTTATTTTTGAAAAAAGAAGGATTCGAAACAAAAAATGATTTTCACATTAATTGAATTTTTTCAAAATATATGTAACTATAAAATAATTTTATACATTTCTCAATTATTTGCTCACATATTAATTGAAATAAAAATACAATTCTTTCTAAAAATGCCATTTCATGTCCTTTATGGATTGGAATTTGGAACATTTGTACAATAGATTGGAACTTATCGAAAAGCCTAAAAAAAATATACAGATAGTTAAATGATTGGTTATTCAATTTCGTATTTTTAATTTTTGAATATTATTCATTTTTCAATTCAAGAAGAATGATCCATTTAATTTATCATTTTTTATATCTTCAAGTTATTTAATTTATTTGCCCACATTTGAAATCAATTATATTATTGTGTGATTTGTACATATATATAATTGATTGAATAAAAAAAATGATGAGTAAATTTATTATTTATGTGTATTATAATTTTTAGTTAGCTTATGAAAAAAGATGAATTTAAAGAAAAAAAAAATTTTCACATGACTTGAATTTTTTGAAAATAAATATAAATAATAGAAGAATTCTATATACTTTTTAATTATTCGCTTACATATCAATTATATTGAAAATATTATTTAATCGAAAAGTGCCATGTAATGTACTTTATGGATTGTAATTTGGAAATTTATACGGTGGATTATATCTTATTGAAAAGTTAAAAAAAAACATACAGATAGATATGTGATTAGTTATTCGATTTCACATTTTGAATTTTTAAAACCAATTATTGTTTCATTTGAGAAAAATTAATCATTCAAATTATTATTCTGTGTATGATTAAATTACTTAACTAATTTGGCCACATTTGTACTCAATAATAAAAAAGTATAATTTGTATGTATATATTATTGATTGAATGAAAGAAATGATGAATAAATTTGTCATTCGTATTTCATTTATTTGTATGATAATTTTCAATTAACTTTTGAAATATAAAGAATTCAAAAAAAAAATTATTTTTAGATGAATTAATTTTTTATGAATTAATGTAATTATCACAAAAAACCTATATAGTTTTTAATTATCTGCTCACGTATTAATTATTATGAAAATATTATTCATTGAAAAAATGCCATTCAGTGACCGTTATGGATTGTAATTTGAATCATCTATACAATGTTTGAGAACTCATTGAAGAGATCAGAGAAAACATACAGATAGATCGATGATTAGTTAATCAATTTCATATTTCTGATTTTTGAAAAGTGATTATTCTTCAATTCGAGAAAAATCATTTATTCAAATTAATTATTATTCATATCAATTAATTATTTAATGTAATCGCCTTCATTCATATTCAATTATATTATTGTATAATTTATGTATTTATATATATATAAATACTATATTTATAATAATGATATATATATGTGTATTTATATTTATTCATATGCTCACATATTGATTGAAATAAAAATGGTATTTATTGAAAAAATGCCATTCAATGACCTTTATAGATTTTAATTTGGAACATCTATACAATGGATCAGAAGTCATTGAAAAGTTGAATGAAAACATACAGATGGATAAATGATTAGTTATTTAATTTCATATTTTAATTTTTGAAAAGTAATTATTCTTCGATTTGAGAAAAATCATTTAATCAAATTAATTATTATTCATATCGATTAATTATTTAATTTAATTGCATTCATCCATTTCAATTATATTGTTACAAAGGGTGAAATCACCCGTTTTGCCCCCTCTTCAATGATCTAGTAGTCATCATAGATAAAAGACGTTTATAAACCTCTTATGTCTTTCAAAAGAATAAGGTTGCTGCGTCAACCAACATTATTGTAAAAACAGTCTTGTTTCAGACTTAAAACGAAAAACACATATCTTGCATTGAAGCATTTTCACAATATTTTATTCACGCTCTTGATTTCTTTTGACTTGACAATTAAACTCGCGAATCCATATTCATTTTCCGTAACGTCAAAGTACGTTAGATTGGTGTCAGAAGCGGGATCTTGAGTTTCTTTTCAATTAAGTCAATTCAGTGCGTGAAATAAACTATGAGCAACAGTCGTTTCACATGTTCTCGTCGTCGGGAAAGTGGCGAAGAAGAACATTCCATTACGGAAAATCCGCGGGTTCCCGAGACAACTTGTGCACCTTCAGTGGACTCTTTACCTGTCCCTACGATGGTCTCAGTCTCACAAATCGACCTATTAAAGATTATGAGCCAACAACAAGAAGCCGCCGAACGACATCAACGGCAGCTTCTGGATGCGGCTAGTCAACAACAACAACAACTTGTCCAGTTGCTTCAAGAGCAACGAGAGCAGCGAGAAAGGGAGCCTGCCTCTCAGTTGGAGCAGCGGAGGCTAGATAGAGAAGCTCAAGAGCGTTCCGAGACTAGTCTTCATGAACTACTCCGGACGACTGTGGCAGCTCTTCAGGCTGTTCATCAGGTGAATGGCTCAGGAGAACCGGCTGTCACCCCTCGAGGTTCCAGAGTCGTTACTCCGCTTCCCACTCCTGTTCCCGTTCCCGCTGTTCGGCAGGTCCAACATCCAGGACGATCCCAGGATGTTCCTGACTCAAGGTCTGTGCCTTTTATTAGGGGGGTAGATGAATCCCCAATTTGTAGAACAAGAGTAAATAATGAGGTTGGTTTTTCCGAGCCTCTGCCTCAGGTTCAACCTTGTTATTCCAATTTGAGTCAATTAAATAATACAAGATTTCCTGGGGTTGCTTCTCAGATTAACGAGAAACCCTTGCATCCTTTAAAACCACCAATTTTTGATGGAAAAATTCCATGGGCAGAGTATGAGCGTCAATTTAGCACAATAGCAAAACATAACCAGTGGGACTCCGCCATGAGGGCCCACAGCCTTGCCTCTTGTCTTCGAACGCCGGCTTTGAATGTTTTCACGGCATTGTCTGAGGAAGAAATTTCCGACTATGAAAAACTTAGCTCTGCGCTTGAATTAAGATACGGAAATGACCACTTGACAAAATTGTACACAGCTCAATAACAGACTAGAAGACAAGGACGAGACGAAGACCTCGCGTCTCTTAGTCAAGATATTGAACGGCTTGCTCGTGTAGCTTTGTCGTCTCGTAATTTATTAACGACACAAGCTTTCTTAAACGCAATCAATGATCCAGAAATGAAAATGGCCGTTGGGACATCGGGTCTCTCTTCTCTACGGGAGGCAACGGCCAAAGCCCTTGAGGTGGAGGCAATGAGAAAACAATATTTCGGGTTGAGCAAGCTTCGTCGGATAGAGGTGTCCAAAAACACTTCAGAAAGACGAAGTTTTGAACACTCGGAGGAGCCAACGCCTCAAAAGTATAGAAATAAAGATAACAATAGTAATTTTAAACCACGGAATCGAGGTTCTTTTCAAAACCAGAAAAACAAGCGTGTACTTAAGAACGCGGTCATGACAAGTCAAACCGGCTTGACTTGTATATTTTGTAAAAAAACAGGCCATGACGCCAATCATTGTTTTCTAATTAAAAAAATTAGTGGAGAACCGATGCAAGGCTCGAATCCAAACTCTTATAACTGGTGTAAGAAAGATATAGAAATAGGGGAAGCAAATCCTCAGTCAAGTTCTTCAACAGGAACTCGCCCAAAAAACTAATTCCAGATGATTTGTCGGGGCAAAAATCATCGCAGATTGTTAGGAGTGAAAGCCCTCTTAGAGAACAGTTTTTAATTAGAAGTCTATGACAGTCTGGTCTTTATCCGCGCGGTACTGTAAATGGCGTCGATTGTCTATAGGTAATAGACACCGGCGCGGAAGTAACCGTAGTTCGATCGGATCTCTTTAAATCCGATGACCAGATTGTTCCCTCTTCATCTCTGCGAACAGCCACTGGAGAGACGACCCCGGTTTTGAGACAGGTTACTGTCCAAATTAACCTTTTTGAGTGTATCGACTCTCCACATAAGGTTTTTATAGCAGATATAAAGGATGAAGGTATTTTGGGAATAGACTTTCTTACAGCTCATAACTGTGTTATCTCGACCAAGAGAAATTCACTAGCTTCAAACAATCGCGAAATAACTCTTTGTACAAATAGAAATAGAATTTATTGGACTCCGCCTAGAATTCGGGAAATAGAACTCTCAGAGGATGATTTTCAACAACATTTCCCTTTACATTTACAGAGCCTTGTTGAGAAATCTTCGATTTCGTTAAATTCAGCTCAGGTAAAATCGTTTAAATCTCTTTTGCTAAAATTTATAGATTCTTTCGCCAAAGATAGTGTTGATGAGGGCCGATGTACTTCTGTCAAGCACAAGATCGACGTCGGAGAGAGTTCACCAATAAAACAAGCTCCTCGAAGACTCGCTCTCAACGCCCGAGAAGAGGTGAAGAAGCTTGTGGAAGACATGCTAAAGAACGATGTGATTGAACCATCGTCTACTCCCTGGGTCTCACCAATCGTTCTTGTTAACAAAAAGGACGGATCCGAACGATTTTGTATCGATTACAGGAAGCTGAACGATATAACGAAGAAAGATTCTTACCCTCTACCCAGAATCGTCGAGACACTCGACCTGATAGCTGGTGCAACTTGGTTCAGCACCATAGATCTTCAGAGCGGATACTGGCAGGTCGAAATGGATCCTCTAGATAAAGAAAAAACAGCTTTTGTTACGGGTTTAGGAGGATTATGGCAGTTCAAGGTTATACCGTTTGGTTTGAGTAATGCCCCGGCTACCTTTGAACGAATAATGGAAGCTGTTCTCCATGGGCTCACTGGCAAAATATGCCTTGTTTATGTAGACGATATAATCGTTTTTGGCAAGAACTTTGAAGAAGAAGTTCGAAATCTCAGACAAGTTTTCGCTAGGCTGAAGGAAGCAGGTCTGAAAATGAGCCCGAAAAAATGCCATCTGTTCCAGAAAGAAGTAGGCTTCCTCGGACATATCGTCTCAGCACAAGGTGTGAAGACCGTCCCAACCAAAATCGAGAAGGTTTCTTCTTGGCCGACACCTAAAAATAAAAAACAAATTCAAAGCTTTTTAGGCCTTTGTACGTATTACAGAAGATTTGTAAAAGGTTTCGCTAGTATAGCTAAACCTCTCCATCACTTGACCGGAATCAGGATTCCTTTTGACTGGACCCCGGAATGCGAAGAGGCTTTCAAGAAATTGAAAGAAAATCTTATTTCCTCGCCGATTTGAGCTTATCCAGAGGTCGAACTTCCTTTTATTTTAGATACGGATGCCTCTCTTTCAGGAATAGGCGGGGTTCTGTCACAAATTCACGGAGGTCAGGAGAGATTGATAAGCTATTTCAGCAGAGTTTTGAGTAAAACTAAGAGGAATTATTGTGTCACTCGTAGAGAGCCTTTAGCTGTTGTTAAGACCGTAGTACATTTTCACCATTATCTGTACGGCAGGAGATTCTTGATACGTACAGATCATGCTTCTCTCAGGTGGCTACTTTCGTTTAAATCTCCCGAAGGTCAGGTAGCTAGATGGATAGAAAGGCTCGGTCAGTACGATTTTGATATTCGTCATCGAGCAGGAATTCATCATGGAAACGCCGATGCTTTCTCTCGAAGACCCTGCGAGGAAATGCCACAGTGTAAACAGTGTGCACGATTAGAGAAAAACCGTGACCCCTCCCTTATAATACGGCAGATTTCTTTCGAAAATAACCAGGAGGAATTGAGAAAATCGCAACAAGAGGACGACACTTTGAATCAAGTGAAGTCTTGGAAAGAAGCAGAAACTCGCCCGCACTGGCAGGATATATCTTTAGCCGAGTCAGATTTGAAAATTTATTGGGCTCAATGGGACTCTATCCTCTTGATTGATAGAATTTTATACCGAAAATGGGAATCTGCAGACTTGAAAGAAATCAGGTGGCAATTTTTGGTTCCCAGGTCACGAGTTCCGGAGATTCTTGATGATTCTCCTGCAGGCGGACATTTCGCTTCAAATGAAACTCTGGGCAGAATTCGCAACCTCTACTTTTGGCCCCGTTGCCGGATGGACGTTAAAGATTGGTGTCGAAGATGTCGAATCTGCACGGCAAAGAAAGGACCTCGAGCGAAGGGACAAAGCTCTCTTCAAATTTACAACGTGGAAGCTCCATTTGAAAGGATAGCGATGGACATTCTCGGACCTCTCCCGATAACCCATTCTGGAAATAAATATGCTCTGGTTATTGCTGATCATTTTACTAAGTGGCCTGGAGTGGTTCCTCTCGCTGATCAAGAAGCCTCCACTGTAGCACAGGCATTCGTTAAAGAGTTTATTTGTAGGCACGGAGTTCCTCTAGAACTTCATACTGATCAAGGCCGAAATTTTGAGTCAACCTTAATGAAAGTGGTCACTCAGATTTCAGGGGTTAGAAAAACTCGTACGACTCCTTTGCATCCGCAATCTGACGGCATGATAGAGCGTCTGCATCGAACCTTGCTACAGTATTTGTCGTCCTTCGTAGAGCAGAATCAGAGAGACTGGGACTCCTGGATCCCTTTCTTCCTCTTATCTTACAGATCTGCGATTCACGAGACGACGAAGCAGACGCCAGCCATCATACTTACTGGAAGAAATCTTCGACTTCCGTCAGATTTAGAGAAAGGCCCTATTCCTGTGCAAAGACAGTATTAAACGGATTATGCCTTTTTATTACAACAACGTTTGAAAGAAATTCATCACTTTGCTAGGAATAGAATTTCTATGGCTTCAGATAAATTAAAAACTCGTTATGATATTCAAGCCAGAGAATTAAAATTTAATGCTGGAGATTCTGTCTTGCTCTTCCAACCTCGAAGACAGAATGCACGATGTCCAAAACTACAAAGAAATTGGGAAGGCCCTTACTTAGTGGTTAACCGGATAAATGATGTTGTTTATAGAATCCGAAGATCTCCTCATTCGCGTCAGAAAGTGGTTTACTTGGATCGTTTTGCTCCATTTGAAGAAGATCAACCTGGAACAGTCTCTCCAAGACCAGGAACATCCTTCGAGGTTAGATCTTCAAACGAACACCCTTGACGACTGTGATCGACTTGGCCTTCTTCACAGTCGGTCATCGATTGGGAGAAGAATTTGCCTTTTGGAATTCATTTAAGTAAAACTCGACCGCTTACGATTATTATTGAAGGAAATATCGGATGCGGAAAAACAACTTTCACCAAGAGGTTTTTAGCAGATCGCCAGGTCTGTACACTTTTGGAACCTCTTGAGGAATATCGAGATGTAGCTGGAATTAATCCTCTAGATTTGATGTATCAGGACCCAGATCGTTATTGCTATTATTTTCAGCATTTTGGTCAAATGGTCATGTTAGACAGACATCTGCAGACGACTTTATTGCCTGTAAAGGTGATGGAAAGATCGATAATCAGTAGCAATTGTTTTGTAGAAGCTCGTCGAAGGTTAGGTAATTTTCGCGACTTCGAATCTCATTTATTGATGAAAAATTTCGATTTTCTCATTCGCTCGTCTGAGCTCAGAGTAGATTTGATTGTTCATTTGCAAGTTTCCACAGAAACTTCTTTTGCTCGAGTTAGTTCCCGTTCTCGTGAGGAGGAATCGAGCATTCCTTTAGAGCTACTCAGAACTATTCATGAGGTTCATGAAGATTGGCTAGTAAAACAAACCTTTTCTTCTTTATCAGGTCCTGTCTTGGTTATAAATGCAGAAGCTACGGCCGATCAAGTTTTCAAAGATTATTGTACTTCCTTAACATGCGGATAGCATATAGGTAACCTATACTTGCTTTATCAAGGGATACACTTAATTAAGTAAAAGACAAAAAAATAATAAAATAGATTTTCTTTATTGAAAAAACATAAAGATTGTGAAAGGTTATGTTTTTAAAAAAAAATTCATTTTCTTGCAATCGATATTTTGCGTAGCTGGTCTCCATTTTGTAGGTTCGAGGCGTGATGACGCTTAGACGAAGTCGGGTTTTGGTCGGCTCGATTTTACTACGTCGAACCTGATGTTGCTTCAAGCGTTGCTCTATAAATAAGAGAGAGTGATTTTAAGATGGGTTTGCTCTTTTCATTTGGATCTTTTAAATTAGAATGAATTATTTCTTTTGATTAATAAATTTTTCAAAGAGCTTACATTTATTATCGTTGAGAAGGAGCCGGATTTCAGCGTAGCTCCAAGGACCGTTGTCGTGTCGATCAGTGTCGAGTCCTGGTCAAGTACCTTCTTCGGGCTCGCGGTTGGCTGCCGCTCTTCGCACGAAGTGTGCTGGGGGGAGGAGTGCAGGAGTTGGCTGGCACTTTGTCGACGAAGTGCCAGTCAAATTTATTTTTTAGGAAATTGGGAGTTTGGAGGGAATATTTTGGGAAATGTGGGGAAACGCCCCGGCCGGCGTCGGTGCCGGCCGGAGAACAACAACGATCTAATGTTTTCAATTAAAGAAGCTGTTTGTTTTCAAATGATCTTTTGTTTTCCTAAGAGTTTTGTTTCCTTCCAGAAACTTCTTCTTCGGAATCGAGTTTTGTGTCGGATAGGCTTTGGTTTATTAATGTGAAAAGAGCCACGATTATTTTTCAAGGTCGATGAGCGATTGCTTGATTTTCACATTTTATTAACCTCAAGTGTCAGTTTTTGTAAGCACTTTTCAGGTTATTTGCCGAACAGCTTTTACCTTCCGACCTTTCCCAATTCCTAAGGATGTCTGGTGGCCGTCATTTTGAAGAATGACACGAAATAAATGAGATAAGATCGTTTCTTTTCTTTCAAATAAATATTCAATTTATCTTATTCGTGCATTCTCCCAAATTCACTTAGTGAATTTGGATTGTTATACCACCACTCACATTCGTCCTCCAAACTCTAGGGTGTGCTGTTTCTGAAGAAGTCTTGGATTCAGTCACCCATTCCTTTTTCCTGTTCCGTGTGTCGGTTCTCAGAGGGAATCAGCCTTTACGTTGCCTAGGACCCAGAGTTTTTCCAGTTATGGGTTCCCGCCTCGATGTTTTCACCCGAACCTGTTTCGTTTGGGCAATCCTTCAAGAAGAGGATTTCTTTCGACATCGATCTGGACCAATGCTGATAACTTTGAATTCATGAAGCCACACAACACTCAATAACACTAACCTTTATAAAACAAGGCACGTAAATTTTTGAAATTATTTAACGCTCAACTATCTGCTCAAGGTTTTCTGTGGTTTACTTTGAGACTGTGGGCAAACGCCAGATAGTAAAAAAGGGAGTCTTTAAATTTTTAGAGCCACAGCTCCAACTCACCTTTGAGCACTGACTGCTAGATCACTTTTATAATTGTTTTACCTTTCCCGAGTCGGGACGACTCTTTTCCTCGGGGGGAAGTAGTGTTACAAAGGGTGAAATCAACCGTTTTGCCCCCTCTTTAATGATCTAGTAGTCATCATAGATAAAAGACGTTTATAAACCTCTTATGTCTTTCAAAAGAATAAGGTTGCTGCGTCAACCAACATTATTGTAAAAACAGTCTTGTTTCAGACTTAAAACGAGAAACACATATCTTGCATTAAAGCATTTTCACAACATTTTATTCACGCTCTTGATTTCTTTTGACTTGATAATTAAACTCGCGGATTCATATTTATTTTCCGTAACGTCAAAGTACGTTACAATATTATTGTATAATTTGTGTGTATACATACATATATATATATAGATCATATAGTTATATATCTATATCTATATATATCTATATATATATCATTATCTGAATAAAAAAAATGATGAATGAATTTATCATACATATTTCATTCATATACATTATAATTTTCAATTTACTTTCAAAAAAAGCAGAATTTAGAAAAAACAAAAAATTTTCACAATCATTAAATGTTTTAAAAATGAATATGAGCACTGAAATAATTTTACATATTTTCTGAATATTTGCTTACATATTATTTAAGATGAAAATACTATTCATTTCAAAAATGCCATTCAATTTCTTCATGGATTGCAATTTGGAACATCTTCAAAATGGATTAGAACTTATCAAAAAGTTTTAAGAAAACATACAGATAGATGAATGATTAGTTATTTAGTTTTGTATTATTGATTTTTAAAAAGTAATTGTTCTTCAATTCGAGAAAAATGATTCATTTAAATCAATTATCATTCATATCAATCAATTATTTGATTCAATTGCCTTCATTCATATTCAATTATATGATTGTATAATTTATGTATATATATATATATATATCTATGTAAATGTAGATATATATATTTATACATATATCATTATTCGAATAGAAGAAATGATAAATAAATTTATTATCCATATTATATTCATATATATTTTGATTTTTAATTCACATTTAAAAAAAAAGGATTTGAAAAAAAAATTAATTTCCATATCGATTGAATTTTTTCGGAATATATGTGACTATGAAAAAAATTTCATTCATTTCTCGAATATTTGCTCACATATTAATTAAAATAGAAATACTATTCATTGAAAAAATGCCATTCAATGACCTTTATAGATTGTAATTTGGAACATCTATACAATGGATTAGAACTCATTGAACAGTTCGGAGAAAACATACAGATTGATAAATGATTAGTTGTTTCATTTCATATTTTTAATTTTTTAAAAGTAATTCTCCTTCAATTTGAAAAAAATGAATAATTTAAATTAATTATTATTCATATTGATTGATTATCTAATTTAATTGCATTCATTCATTTCAATTATATTATTGTATAATTTGTGTGTATGTATATATACGTATTATTATTCGAAAAAAAATGACGAATCAATTTATCATACATATTTCATTCATATACATTATCATTTCCAATTTCCTCTCAAAGCAAGGAGAATTTAGAGAAAAAAAATAATTCTCACATTAATTAAATTTTTTAAAAATGAATATAAGTATTAAAAAAATTTCATATATTTTCTAAATATTTGCTCACATATTATTTAAAATGAAAATACTATTCATTCCAAAAATGCCATTCAATGTCATAATGGATTCCAATTTGGAACATCTTTAAAATGGATTAGAACTTATCAAAAAGTTTTGAGAAAACATACAGATAGATGAATGATTAGTTATTCAATTTTATATTTTTTATTTTCAAAAAGTGATTATTCTTCGATTTGAGAAAAATGAATAATTCAAATTGATAAATATTCATATCCATTAATTATCTAATTGAATTGCATTTATTCATTTCAATTTCATTATTGTATAATTTGTGCACATATATCATGTATATGTATACATATACATGTATATACATATATCATCATTTGAATAAATGAAATGATTAATAAATTTACTATCCGTATTTTATTCATATATATGATAATTTTTAATTTACTTTTGAAACAAAGGATTCGAAAAAAAAAATGATTTTCACATTAATTCAATTTTTTTAAAATATGTGTAACTATGAAACAAATTCTATACATTTCTCCATTATTTGCTCACATATCAATTAAAATAAAAATACAATTCATTAGAGAAATGCCATTTCATGTACTTCATGGATTGTAATTTTGAACATTTATACAATGGATTGGAACTTATCGAAAAGCCTAAAGAAAATATACAGATAGTTAAATGATTGATTATCCAATTTCGTATTTTTAATTTTTGAATATTATTTATTTCCTAATTTTAGAAAAATGATCCATTTAAATTATCATTTTTTATATCATCAAGTTATTTAATTCATTCTTTTACATTTAAAATCAATTATATTATTGTGTGATTTGTATATATATATTGTAACGTGGCAGTTTTACTGCGCGTTCCACACGGCTCCCCGAACTCTAGACGGACCACAGACTTAGGGAGCACGCGGAGTAGACCGCGGCTCAGTTCGAAAAAGAGCGCCAGGACAATAGTCACGCATCCGAGACTCTAAGAGGGGACCATCGCCGGTTAGCGAATAAGACTTTTCAGGATTTTTGTTTATTTTTTTTTGGGTGGCGAGTAAATGCGGCTTCGGACAGGGGATCGGCAGCAAATCCGAACGATGTTACTGGATGGCAATCGCGGCGGATCGCGACGAAAGGAGGGCCTCGCACGAGGCTACGGAGAGAGCGTCAACGGAGAGCTCTGCCGCGAGGGAATCCAAGGCGGACGAGATTCCCGTTGGCGGCCGGCGAGCCGTAGCCCCCCCCTCCGTCGCCCAACTGACGACAGGTGCCCTCGCGAAGTCATCACCACGCCACTGCCAAGCTACGGGGTACACGAGACTGGTCAGCCAATCAACACCCCGCGACAGCGGAATCCAACGATAGCGATACGCTAGATTGTAAGAATTGCGTAACGAGAACCCCAATGCGAGCGGGAAAATTTTGACTATGGATGGCGCCTATGTTCGGGGCATGTTCGAATTGCGGCTCCGATTAGCAGGACTCGTCACTTGAGTCCTGGCGACAGTTCGAGATAGTTGCGTGGCGAGGAAGTTTAAAAAAAAAAAAGAAAAAAAAGCAAAGATATTGTGTGGTTGTTATGGCTGAGACGGACGTAGGAGGATTTTTGGTGTGGCTGAGGAGCGGTAAGCGCTTATAATTCTTTGCGGGCATATTTCGAGCGCAAGTTAAATTGGCACACCGATAAACGATCGGCCCACGCAATCTTAGAGTTAGAGTAGCGCTCGAAATCTGTTTGCCGATCTCCTTGAGGATGACCGTAGCCTGAGTTTCGCGATAACGTGTAGAGTCAAGGGGATCCTTGTAAAGTCTCGCGTCGAGTCACGGTTTCGCGTGGGGAACAATTTCGGAGTGAAATTGAGTGCGGCCAAATTCCGCTGCACAGGGTCTCGTCGAGTCTGCGTACGAAAAAGGGTGGTGAACTTTGGAGGAATAGAGACTACGACTTGAGCTCGGATGCGTCATAATACGCTATACACTCGCGCGATTAGAAAAGCTTTCTAGAGTGATTCATTTGGTCGCGATTAGCGCGTCGAGGCACGTCCTTTTTGATTTAGTTTATGAATTATTGTGCATCAGCAAGGTGGCGACTAGCGCCCGTAGAAATAAGATACCAGCTAGATTTAATCAGAATTGCGATTAGCGCGTCGAGTATGATCTAGATTACGTTTTTGTTTCGCGGTTTATAATTAAGTGACGAGTAGCGTCGTAGTTGAGGCCGATCGCGGGCAGCGCGTCGAGTCCGATTTTGTTTTTGGTTTTTGCGAGTTAAGGTATTGTTAAGACTGCGACTAGCGCAAGAAGGCCGTAGAGGTCTCCTAGATTTATTCATTTTTTTTATTTTGTTTGTTTCTCCCTTTCTTATTTCTTTTGGATTAAATTTAACCCGTTGTATTTGGAATCGCGAAGGACGACTTGCGCAGTCGTATGATTATTTTTATTTTTAATTTTTTTTTGTAACAACGCTAACGAGAAATATATTATTGGAATTTTATAGTGATTTGGCCAAACCACGCATTGGCTTACTTGTGTTACATCTCTCTCTATCCAAAAGTTACCCCTCCCCTCTCCGCGGTACTGAGCTACCGAGTATATGGTCGCAATGTTTCGCATTAGCGATTTCGAGGCGTGTTAATCACGCCAGGCGCCCAACAAATCTCGCGATATTGTTTTAGGTCCAGGGTACATCGTGGACGCCAATTTATTGTGTACGAGGTAAGTTCTCGGTCATTTTCTCCGAGTGATCGAGGTGCAGAAAAATCCACGTCACAATATATATTTGATTGAATAAAAAAAATGATAAATAAATTTATTATTCATATTTTATTCATATGTATTATAATTTTCAATTAACTCTTGAAGAAAAAAGAATTAGAAAAACAATGTTTTTTGATGAATTACATTTTTCAAAATAAATATAATTATTAAAAAAATCCTATATAGTTTTTAATCATCTGCTCACATATTCATTGTAATAAAAATATTATTCATCGAAAAAATGCCATTCAGTGACCTTTATAGATTGTCATTTGAAACATCTATACAATGGATTAGAACTTATTGAAAAGTTCAGAGAAAACATACAGATAGAACAATGATTAGTTCTTCAATTTCATATTTTTAAATTTCATAGATTTTTAAAAAGTAATTATTCTTCAATTTGAGAAAAATAATTTATTCAAATTAATTATTATTCATATCAATTGATTATTTGATCTAATTGTCTTCATTTATATTCAATTATATTACTGTATAATTTGTGTTTATAGATGTATAAATATTATATTTATAGTAATGACACATATAAATATAAATATAAATATATATATATATATATATATCATTATTCGAATAACAAAAATGATAAATGAATTTATTGTCAATATTTTATTTATATGTATTATAATTTTTAATTGACTTTCAAAATAAGAAGAATTTAAAAACAAAAATAATTTCCACATTGATAAAATTTTTCAAAAAGAAATATGAGAATCAAAAAAATTTCACATATTTTCTAAATATTTGCTCACATATTAATTGAAATAAAAATACTATTCATTGAAAAAATGCCCCTCAATGATCTTTATTGATTGTTATTTGGAACATCTATACAATGGATTAGAACTCATCGAAAAGTTTAAAGAAAACGTACAGATAAATAAATGATTCGTTATTTAATTTCATATTTTCAATTTTTAAAAAGTAATTATTCTTCTATTTGAGCAAAATGAATAATTCAAATTGATTATTATTCGTATCGATTAATTATTTAATTGAATTGCATTTATTCATTTCATTTATATTATTGTATAATTTGTGTACATTCCCTTATCTTTCGTAGTTAAGGGCGACTTGTTTTTGATAAGGTACTGTGGTTGATGCTGGCAATAACCGAAATATATTTACACTGTTTACACTATTTACACATTCAAGCGATTAAATAATTACAATAGGGTTACCTGAATCAACAACAAGTACTTATAATTATAATTTTGCTTGATCATAAATATTATAAATATTATAAACTTTAGCGCCAAGCGTTATGAGCCTTTTGCGTGTTTCTGTTTGTATCACGCAGTTTCGACTAATCAGCACGGCGACCGCGTATCTCGAGCGGACGACCTCTGTCGCGCTGTCGTTGGGCTAGTCTCAAACTTACATTTTATTTAAAAAATCCCATATATTTTTCGATTATTTGCTCAGATATTGATTAAAATGAAAATATTATTCATTAAAAAAAGGCCATCCAATGTATTTTATGGTATGTAATTCGGATCATTTATACAATGGATTAGAACTTATTGAAAAGTTTAAAGGAAACATATAGATAGATAAATGATTAGTTATTTAATTTCATATTTTCAATTTTTGAAAATCAATTATCCCTTAATTTAAGAAAAATGATTGACTCAAATTAATTATTTCTTATATCATTGGATTATTCAATTTAATTTCCTCTATTTATATTCAATTATATTAAAGTATAATTCGTGTATATATATATATATTAGGCTGATTCAAAAAAAACGGCTAATTTTTTTTTTTCAAAATCCTCACATAAAAACTTCCGAGAAGGTGTGAAAAGACGCCTGTAAAAAGCAGAGCCCTTAATATTATTACTAAGAGGTCGCGCATCGGGAATTTCAATTTCCCGTTCAAATAACACAGGAATAAATTTTTTTAAATTTTGCAATTTCGTATTTTTGCAACGGCTCATTGAATTAGCGGACCAAAGCACATTTTTGTAGGAAATTTGACGCTCTACAAAAAAAGTCCTCACAAAGTTTTCGATAGTCACACTCCTTCAAAAGTTATTCGAGGTCAAAGTTGAACTTACAAAAAAATTCAATGTTTTTTTTTTTCGATGATACTATGAATCTTTCCTCATTATTTTGTTATAAAGATATATTTAATAAATATATCTTACTCTAATTGGGCTTTTTCAATCATTAATTTTCCCATCGAGTCAATATAAAGTTACCTTACGAAAATGCGATGTTAAGTAATAAACATGTTATCATGGAGAATCCATAACTGATGCACTTGACTATTTAAAAATGTAATTGTTCCGAAATATATCCTCTTTATAACAAAATAATGAGAAAAGATTCATAGTATCATCGAAAAAAAAAAAAACATTGAATTTTTTTGTAAGTTCAACTTTGACCTCGAATAACTTTTGAAGGAGTGTGACTATCGAAAACTTTGTAAGGACTTTTTTTGTAGAGCGTCAAATTTCCTACAAAAATATGCTTTGGTCCGCTAATTCAATTAGCCGTTGCAAAAATACGAAATTGCAAAATTTAAAAAAATATATTCCTGTGTTATTTGAACGGGAAATAGAAATTCCCGATGCGCGACCTCTTAATAATAATATTAAGGGCTCTGCTTTTTACAGGCGTCTTTTCACACCTTCTCGGAAGTTTTTGTGTGAGGATTTTGAAAAAAAAAATTAGCCGTTTTTTTTGAATCAGCCTAATATATATATATATATATATATATATATATATATATATATATATATATATATATATATAATCATTTAAATAAAAAAATGTGAGCCGTCACGGGACGCCTGGCAGATGTGAAACATGAACATTATTTTGTAAAAGTAATATGCAGAAAAGAACAGATTGCGATAGGAACAAAATATGGCATAATGATAAAATAAAATATTACGATTTTTTTTTTCAGAAAATGATGACTGTTTATTTAATAAACATTTATTTGCATTGAATACAAAAATTTACGAATTCATTTCAAATCGTAACTACTTAATTTGTTTAATCAGTGACTTCGGTAATAGTTATGTTTGATGTTGCCTCTGACGACGGTAATATTGTGACAATTGGTCGATGGTAACTGAAGTATGTTACAAAAGTATTGGACGTAACATTATCAAGATATCTAATAAATACAGCATCTATTGTTGTGCCGTATCTGGTGGTAGGTTCTCTTGGATTGTTGTTAATTTGCAATTGAAATTCTTCTTGGAGAAACGTAATTAATGGCGTTGATTCATCTTTTGCAAAATTTACATTGAAATCCCCAGCTAAAATCAACGGTAGTTTATCTTTATTGGTTTTGAAAATTATTGAACCTCTATGACTGTACGGAAATAATCTGTCGTGTAAAAATGAAATGATTACTGTCAGACATTTTATTATCAGAATAATTTGTTTTCAAGTTAAACACAGGTTATGTGTACTGTAGTAAACAAAAACAAAACACGCGCGGCGACGCGTCGCCACGGCTTGCGTCGCCACGCCTGAAATCTGTTTTACGTGCGGCTATAGATGTTTCACATCAAAAAGATGATGAGAAAATTAATTATTTATATGCTGTTCGTGTATATCATAATTTTCAATTGACTTTTAAAAAACGAAGAATTGAGAAAAAAAAAAATTTTCAATCAATTAAAGTTTTTAAAATTAAATATGATTATTCAAAAAATCTTATATATTTTTCAATCATTTACTCATATTTTAATTAAAATAAAAATATCAATTATCAAATAAATGACATTGAATGTACTCTATGGATTGTAATTTTGAACATTTATACAATGGATTAGAACTTATTGAAAAGTTTGAAGAAAACGTACGAATAGATGAACGATTAGTTATTCAATTCAATATTTTCAATTTTCAAAAAATAATTTTTCTTCAATTTGAGAAAAATGATTTATTTAAAATGATGATTTTTTATATCATTAAATTATTTAATCTCATTGCCTCCATTGATATTTAATTATACTAATGTCTAATTTGTATATTTACATAATTAATTATTGAAAAAAAATGATAAATAAATTCATCATTTATATTTTATTCATGTATATTATAATTTCAATATTCTTTTGAAAAAAGGAGGATTTAATGAAAAAGAAATTTTCAAATTGATTAAATTTATGAAAAATAAATACAATCTTTACAAAAATCCTACATATTTTCTGATTATTCGCTCAGATATTGATTGAAATTATAATATTATTGATTAAAAAAGGGCCATTCAATGTATTTTATGGAATGTAATTTGGAACATTCATGAAATGGATTAGAACTCATGGAAAATTTTTGAGAAAACATACAGATCGATAAATGATTAGTTATTTAATTTCATATTCTAAGTTTTCAAAAATTAATCATTCTTCAATTTGAGATAAATGATTCATTAGAATTAATAATTTTTTATATCACTGAATTATATAATTAAATTGCCTCCAATTATATTCAATTATATTAATGTATCATTTGTATATATATATATATAATTCGTCAATTGAAAAAAATTATGAGTAAATTAATTATTCATATTTATTTATATATACTATAATTTTCAATATACTTTCAAAAAAGCAGAATTTCTTTTTAAAAAGAAAATATTTACATTATTTGAATTTTTTGAAAATAAATATAATTATTAAGAAAATCCTATATATTTTCTAATCAGTAGCTCACATATGATATGAAATAAAAATATTATTCATCAAGAAAATGACATATAATGTACTCTATGGATTGTGATATGGAACATTTATACAATAGATTAGAACTTATTAAAAAGTTTGAAGAAAACATATAGATAGATAAATGATTAGTTATTCAATTTCATATTTTTTATTTTTAAAAATTAATTATTCTTTAATTTAAGAAAAATGATTTACTCAAAATAATCATTTTTTTATATCGTCAAATTATTTAATTTATTTGCCGCCATTTATATTCAATTATATTAATGTATAATTTGTATATATTTAAGTTATAAGCGTGACTCTTATAACTTAAAAGGGTTGCGGAAATAATAATTCCTGAGTCTCAACGACTTGGGTTGATGTAGAAACGATACTAGAACATTATATTACTACCGATCACAAATAATTACATAAATAATAACATAAATAATTATAACACTTATAGTCACCTAAATCAACAACAATGTCGGTTTTGATGATCGGGAATACAGGCTTAGTTAATAGTAATGACAAAGATTAATTTGTAATAAACAATATATATTGCGGAGCATTCACTATAACGCTAGTGGATGTCCCGAACGCCTGTCACCCACTCCCATCTCTCCCGAGGCAAGGGCTCCGCGGAGTTCACTCTTAGTTATACTTTTCGTAACCCGTTCAGCGTGTTTATTGTTTTTCATGGATAAGTTTGGGTAACCAGGCCACAAACTTACATATATATATGATTGATTGGATACAAAAAATGATAAATAAATTTATTATCTATATTTTATCTATATATATTATAATTTTCAATTTACTTTCAAAAAAAGAAGAATTTCTAGAAAAAAAAAATTTTTACATTAATCAAATTTTTTAAAAGTGAATATAATTGTTGAAAAAATCCTATATATTTTTTCATTATTTGCTCACATATTAATTAAAATCAAAATATTATTCATTGAAGAAATGACATTCAATGTACTTTATGGATTGTAATCTGGAACGTTTATACAATGGATTAGAACTTATTGAAAAGTTCAAAGAAAACATACGGATAGATGAATGATTAGTTGTTTAATTTCATATTTCTAATTTCCAGAAATTGATCATTCTTTAATTTGAGAAAAATTATTTATTCAAATTAATTATTTTCTATGTCATTAAATTATTTAAGTCAATTGCCTCCATCTATATTCAATTATATTATTGTATAATTTGTGTGTATGTATATATATATATAATTATTTGAATAGAAAAAATGAAAAATAAATTTATTACCTATATTTTATTTGTATACATTATAATTTTTAATTCACTTTGAAAAAAAAAAACAAATTTAAAAAAAAAAAAAATTTAAACCTTAATCAAATTTTTTGCCAATGAATATGATTATTAAAAAAATGCTATATATTTTCTGATAATTTGCTCCAACATTATTTTAATTGAAATTATTATTCATTAAAAAAATGCCATTTAATGTACTTAATGGATTATAATTTGAAACATTTATACAATGGATTGGAACTTATGGAAAAGTTTGAAGAAAACATGCAGATAGATGAAAGATTAGTTATTTAATTACATATTTTTATTTCTTAAAAATTAATTATTCTTTGATTTGAGAAAAATGATTTACTTAAGTTATTTTTTACATTAATAAATTATTTAATTCAATTGTCTTCATTCATATTCAATTATATTAATGTGTAATTTGTATATATATTTAGTTAATTGGGTATAAAAAAATTATAAATAAATTCATCATTCATTTATATTACAATGTTTAATTCACTTGTAAAAAAATATTCTTACAATAATTAAATTTTGTAAAAATGAATATAATTATTGAAAAAATCCTACATATTTTCTAGTTATTTGCTCACATGATAATCGGAATAAAAATATTATTCATTAAAAAAATGCCATTCAATGTACTTTATGGATTGTAATTTCGAACATTCATACATTGGATTGAAACTTATTGAAAGGTTTGAAGAAAACAAACAGCTAGATAAATGATTAGTAATCGAATTTCATAGATTCAATTTTTAAAAATTAATTATTTTTTAATTCAAGAAAAATGATCTATCTGAATTAGTTATTTTTTATATCATCAAATTATTTCATTAAATTGCATTCATTTATATTTGATTATATTGATGTATAATTTGTATATTTTGTGAGCCAATTATTTTCTGTTACTATCATGGCCCCACTTAGGGCGCCATTTTGTAACACGATAAAATTTCTCGCGAGGGTTAAACGAAGAAATGAGATAATTGGTCACCCTACGGCGCAGTCACTAACCTGAATAATTAGACATAGAAAGAGATACGATAAGAGAAAGATATGATTGTTGGGCGCCAGACGCACATGCGTCAAAAATAGATAATTAGAGAAAAAGATAAAGGTAAAGGTAGAGATAAAGATACTAGGCAAAGGTAAGGTCAGGTTCTACGACGGTTTTGCACAGCTTACTCAGTATAGACAAGATAATGGTAGAGGGGAGGGGTCGAATCCAATAGACAAAATAAGAAACAGGTGAAGCAGAAATAGTATCGAATATATTGATTAAGAAGCGATAAATTTAATAACAAGCAAGTAGCTGAAGAGATTGAGGTACAATTACGATAAATGCGATAATTAACAATATGTACAGCCGGAGAAAAGTTAAGCGAGAGATTTAACAAATAAAGGAACGTTTTCCGAATAAGCGGGAAATATGCGTAAGCTCGCGATACTATGATTCGAGGTAATAACTAATACGGTTTTATAATGAATATGCAGGACAAAAAAGATATACGGTACTTAAATTAAGCATTAAGCAGGTAAACCATAAAATATGCGAAGCGATTATAAAACACATGCGAGATAAAAAAAATTGTAATATTTATCACATTACCAGAATTATCAGAAATATGCCAAGACAAGGAATTATGAATTACAAGGTAAATTCAAGACAACAGGTCAAGTATAAAACTATTATAAAATATAGGTACTAACAGATAATACGTAGTCTCTAGTTTGCGGTAAGCGAGAGAAGAAAGAAAGGTAATATGCGGTACGATGAAAAATAATTTAAGATAAGGCAAATAATATTCAAGATAATTAATATGCAACATACGGCAAACCAAAGAGACTAAAGACAACTACGATCAGCGATATTAGCGAAGAAAATAATGAAAAAGATGTTATGCGATACTGCACAATACTCCAATGTCAAATGAACGACGAGCGGGACCACGCAGCGATGTAAGATCGCTCACGCGGTACACTCACTAAGATACGATAATCAACGGTAATAGGTGAAGAGACAGATATGAACTCATCAGAGAAAATATAGCGAATAAAAAAGAAAAAAATATATGTAAAGAATATAAAGAAAATATATATATACAATGCTCAATAACTAAGATGAAAATTGATCATTTAACAGAACGCGCGGCTATACAGCGATATTAGACATTTAGATATTCTAGAAGAGAAAGATAATAAAATAAAGCAATAGTCACTAACAATGCGTAAGTAATAGTTAACCAGTCACGAGGCTACTTGCAATAAGAGAGAGAAAGGGACAAGATAAGAGATAGAGAGAATAAAGTACGAGCCCAATTGGCTCAAGCAGACCAACTGCAAGATAAAGGGACAGGGTACGAGCCCAATTGGCTCAAGCAGACCAACTGCAAGATAAAGAGAAAAAGAGATAAAGGTAAAGGTACGATATATTGCAAGCACTCTCGTGGCTTCACAAAATAGAAAAGGAACCTCACTTACGTAAAAGAAGATCTAACAGGTGCTAGAGAATGCGATACGATAGCGGTACGACGACTTGCGTAGCGATAACAAGAACACGTTTGCAATTAACGAAAACTGAAGGTAGAGTTAACAATAGAAAAGCACGTCTGCTATTAGCGATAACTGAACGTAGAGTGTTAACGAAAGGAAAGCACGTCTTTATTGTTCGATAACTGATCGTAGAGTTTAACAAAAGAAAAGCACGTCTTTATTATTCGATAATTGATCGTAGAGTTTAACAAAAGGAAAGCACGTCTTCATTATTCGATAACTGATCGTAGGGTGACGAAACGAGCGATGATCCTGATCCTCGTCGCGCAGCTGTCACGTGATTTTTCCTCAAATTTGCGGTATTCTAATTGATCAGCAGGTCGCGTAGGTCTGGTCTACGAATAGGCGGCGATAATCCCTCGCTGCTAGTTTTTCTTCTTCGGCGACGACAGGTATCGAGGCATCGGGACGTAGGAAGGTGGACGGAGATGTTTTCCCTCAGCTGTGCGGTATCGTTGGTGAGAGGGGAGGTCGTACTGCTCATGTGTTGCCGATATTGAGGTGTGCGACAATATTACGTCACCGGTACCTTGGACTTGCGACCAACTGTAACTCACTCCTTGCTTTACTGGTACTCCCCGTTGTAGCTATTTCGTCGGCGCTGTATCCCGGCCCTCGCTCATTGAAGCCCTCATGCCGGAACGATCTGGTGGTGATGGCCCTCAACCCGGATCCCCACACTAGATCCACCAGATCCACGTGGTCAGCATATCATAGCCTTTTTCACGCCGCAGTCCTTCGATAGGACCTTTCGTGAAGAGAAAACCGTCCTCTATTTGATAGACAACGACTTAGTAGGTGTCATGGTCGGTTCAGCTCCAGGCTGATAAGTATCGTCGACGGGAGGCTTTGTTGTGTTTTTGACGCACAGCCCTGTACGCCGCCTGACGATGCATCCGAGCGGTAGAAGCATTCATTCGTGGTTCGGCTCCTGGCCGATAAGTCTTAAATGTTCGGAGGTACTGTTTGTGCATCACGCACGACCCTGTTCGACAACTAGATAGGCATCCATCAGGAGTGGTTTCAGCGGTATTCGTTCGTCTGTAGTCGGTGGTGGTCGATGTTGAGCTGGTACGTGTCCCCTGTCAGGCAGTGTCCAGGCATCTTGACGCGAAGGTCTCGTAGATGTTTCTCGTAGAGCATTACAGAATAAGAAAATAAGATAAAATTAGCTTAATAAAGAGAATTCAACTTAAAGATAATTAGTCGTTCATTTTTTGAGTATTGGCCTCTTACGTGCTTTCGTTATTTTTAGCGATATTTGTACCTAGGGGAGTGCGATAGTTAAACAAAGTGACGGGGTACGAAATACCACGTCATAATATATATATATCTCAATAATGATTGAAATGAAAAAAAATGATAAATAAACTTATTATGTATATTTTATTTATGTATATTATAATTTTTAATTTACTTTAAAAAAAAAAAGATTTTGAAAAAAACATTTTTCATTAATTAAATTTTTTGGAAGTGAATATAATTATTGAAAAAATCCTATATATTTTTTAATTATTTGCTCACATGTTCATTGAAATAAAAACATTTTTCATTTAAAAAATGCCATTTGATGTACTTTATGGATTGTAATTTGGAATATGTATACAATGGAACTTATTAAAATGTCTGAAGAAAACATACAGATAGATGAATGATTAGTTATTCAATCTCATATTTTTAATTTTTGAAAATTTATTCTTCTTTGATTTGAGAAAAATGAATTATTCAGAATAATTATTTTCCATATCAATAAATCATTCAATTCGATTGCCTCCATCTATATTTAATCATATTATTGTATAATTTGTGTGTATATACAGGGTGTCCCTAAATTGCCTCCCACGGACTAGCCAGCGTGATACCTCGTTAAAATCCGACCGAGAATTTTTTTTCCGGAAGCTCGTCCGACGCATAGTTTTTGAATTATAAGCGATAGCGCTAGGCCAATCAGAGTGCACCATTTCATCTAGATTTGCCGCCACGGAAATTGCTGTTTTGTTCGCCTGGGTGAATTATTATTATTCGGTTACAAAGTAAATATCGGCACCTCCCCTCACTCGCTGTTGTACCCCTACTCGAGCGCTGACCTCGGTATTGTTGCCGCGGCACACGCTGCCGGCCGCACATCCACGGACGCACACTCGTGTGTGTGAAACAAGCGAATGCCCAGCTACGCAATACTACGAAACACACATCTACGAGTGAAAATAAAAATAAATCTCGAAATAAATCAGCGGATTTAAGATTTAATGTTATAAAATACTCCGAATCATCGTACCGTGATAACGGAGGTACGTGAATATCACTGTCAACGAATTGACGCGCTCGTCACATCTTCCATAATTACTCACCCAATCAAGCTGGCTCAAAATCGTCAAAATAATGTTGAATTGAATTATTTAATTTAGTTTCACAGAAAAATCGGAAAAAAATTGACGAAATTTTTAGGTATTGACGTGAATTGGGGTAAGTTATCGAGAATTCTTGCGAAAAAAACTAATTCAATCGAATTGAATGAATTAATTTGAACTAACGGAAGAAACAACAAGGAATTAATTGAAATTATTCAGATATTCACTAGAATCAAAGTGTATTACCGAGAATTGATGGTAGAAGTACTGCATTGATTGAATTGAAAGAATTCACTCGAATAAAGTTGAATTTAGTTGAATTAATCTAAATTAACAGAATTGTGTTGAATCAAATGAATTATTCTGATTTGTTTCAACCTGCGGAATTAATGTGGCAAACAAATGTTAAGTTATTTCCCCCTCGACTTATACCTTGCCTGAGCTTATTCGTGGATTGTTGACTGTCGATAAAAGATCTTATGAAATCACCGTATCGATAGGAACGGCAAATCAGCTAAACTTCGGGTGACGATTGATTTCTTATTTAGACGCAGTGATTAAGTATGCGAGGATTCGTCTTTACGTACGTATAGCAGGTATTCCGTATACCCACCAAATTACAGACTCTACGAGCCTGACTATTTTACATTTCATCAGTTAAATTGTTGTGACAATCGTCACATGAAAGAAAGGCTGATTTTCATTCAATAATTTATCAGCCCAATTCAACTGTCCTTTGTTAATTTTTCAAGCTACTTCGTGAACGTGAACTTTCGTATCGTAAGAAAAACTCATACAAACTCAGTGATGTGAAATTATTATTTCAACGATTTTGTATAGTATTTATCTGTTTTTCGTCTTTCGTTTTTTCTCACGGTGGTTTTATCAAATCTAAATAATTTTATCGTAATCACGATAGAATATCGTTGGTCCGGCCCTTGATTAGCCGAGGCTCCGGGGTATAAATAATGCCATAAAATAAGGCACCGACTCGTTAGATTGGTCCGCATCAGTCGAGTAGTCCAGTCGGAACCTACATGACTTCATTCGACAAGGAACTAAGACTCGGCAATTTTTTGACTGGTTAACTAGATCTGTAAGTTTGCCCTACAAAATGATTCCAAATATGCCGACAATTTTTTCTAGATATTTCAAAATTCCGTAATTCAGCGTGGTTTTTTTTTTTTGCTCATTTTAGAGAAAAACGGTTCCCACACGGTTGTCCATCGTATTGCCCTCAAATTAGACTTATACGAAAATCACAAATCATTGTTAGTTTACTTGTGAATTGCCGCTAGGCACAGACATCGAGCATGTTGTTTAATTGCTGTCATAAATTCAGTGAATTTTCAATGCCATATCCTGAAACTCATCCGACGTGTAGAACAATCTTTTCATGATATTCTAGTTCTGATTCGATGTTTTAATGTAGGTAGCAACGAGAAAATAATAATGGTATTATGAGCGTTTGTTCTTTACAATCTAGTTTGTTATTGCAAAGGGCATAGCCGGATAAGAAGGTCGAATCGGCCCCCGCTGATTTTTTTGTCGGTACTTCAGGGATCAATTTGGACCCAAATGAAAATAATTCAGTGAAAATTTCAGCTATTAATCTTAAACGGTTTCCGGGTAATTGAAAAAAAACCTATTTTTGAGTATTTATTTTTTTTTTAATAGTAAAATTGAAAATTTTTTTTTGCTGTTTTTTTTCTAAATACTTACGAGTAAAAGCTGTGAAAAAAATTTTTTTTTATGATTTCTAGACTAATAGCCGATTTTTAAACTAAAAAACAAAATTACAATTATTTTTTTTTATGCCTATTTTAAAACATGCAATCACCAAATTTGGACAGAATACGTCTTTTATACCCCTCTGTACCCAGGAATTTTTTCAATTTTTTTGGTTTGGTGCATATAAAATAATTAACAAAAAATTGGTTTTTAATTTTTTTCATGACGTTGCACCAAACCAAAAAAATTGAAAAAATTCCTGAGTACAGAGGGGTATAAAAGACGTATTCTGTCCAAATTTGGTGATTGCATGTTTTAAAATAGGCATAAAAAAAAATAATTGTAATTTTGTTTTTTAGTTTAAAAATCGGCTATTAGTCTAGAAATCATAAAAAAAAATTTTTTTCACAGCTTTTACTCGTAAGTATTTAAAAAAAAATCAGCAAAAAAAAATTTTCAATTTTACTATTAAAAAAAAAATAAATACTAAAAAATAGGTTTTTTTTCAATTACTCCGAAACCGTTTAAGATTAATAGCTGAAATTTTCACTGAATTATTTTCATTTGGGTCCAAATTGATCCCTGAAGTACCGACAAAAAATTTTAGCGGGGGCCGATTCGACCTGCTTATCCGGCTATGCCCTTTGTTGAACGCATTTTTTTTTAATTCCAGCTTATTTTTTATTCCAGAACGTAACGCAGTACGCAAATTATTACGTGTGAGTGCACGTTCAAACCACGCGTTCGACTTTACCCTTATCTTGCGGTCATGCCAATAAAATACTGAAAAATGACTGTTACCAATTTTTTTTACCACTGACACACCATTGCGAAAAAATTAAAAAAATTACGGAAAATCACATCACAGCAAATATTTATACCGTAAAAAAAAGAAACTGATGCCTATCTAAAATCCACCGGAAACCGGCGATCTGAATGTTCAAAAATTTTTAGAAGATGGAATTTCTTAAAGGAAAATCCAAATAAAATTCTCGGTATGTACACATGGCTGGTGGGTCTGTGTTTTTATTCCAAATATTCTGAGTAGCAATATCGGAGTCATCGTGAAAAAACTGAAAATCACGTTTTATGCGCTAACTTCAAGCTAAATGGAGCTAGCAGGGTAAAATTTCGTATGGGTCAGTCACTTACCACACTGAGAGAAATTTTTAGCTCCGATTACCGCTCAGTTTTTAACTATTTTCATTTTTTACCACAATCGAAAAATATTATAGTTCTGGGTAGAAAATGAAAATTACTTTTCTAGCTGTGACCAGAAAGTTTAGTATCCGTTACTATTCTTTTTCATTGCGATCACTGTTACTACATTTTCTTGTAACTGTTGTCAAAATTTAATGCTTTGTGCAACAATAAATTGACTCTAAAGCCTTGTTCAACTGAAAAAGTACAGTAAACCGAAGAAATTCATTTTGCGTTGCGATTACCAAAAAAAGGATCGACAATAGCGCCAAAGGATTACGTGTACCTCGTTCTTCGTAATTCCAACAATATTCAAACATTTTTTTTTTTAACGATACCTGTTTCACTGATTTCATCTAGTTACTATAACAAATTACATTTTTGTCAGTGCACCACAAATTCGCAGAATTCGTTTCGAGAGAGGGCACTTTCGCATGCTTAATCAACTATGCCGTTCACAATACATTACCCACGCGAAAGTGTGGCCGAATAAAAAGTTTGTTAGTCTTAACAGAATATTTCAGCATTTTTTTTTTTTTTTTTTTAATTTGCAATCAAATTTTCATAACTCTTCACTCTTCTTAACTTGGTTGGAAGAAAGCAAAAGCATTTTTCGAGTCCATTAAATTATGTAGTATTGTATAAAATTCGGTAGGCATTTGTTATACTGTATTTGGAATTCACTGAACATACTGCTGAATTTACCTGACAAGTTTACAAAGGAATTCGATTACAGTCCGTTAAAATAAAAAATCTCTAGTAGCAAAAGTAATCGGTATTTATCTCTATTAATTTCACTGTACAATTTAGAAGAAAATACTGTACGTGGCCCGTCCGTGAAATGTTTTTGACTCGTACGATGATTTCAATACGAACTAAAGGTGCGAGCCGTTTAACTCGTTCTGGCACGTACGGAAATCTTCGTTCTAGCCCTAAAAACACCTACTTCACGGGCATGCCTCTAAAAGTACTATTGAAGGTAAGATCGTCGGCTACCTGGCTCCACTGGTCGCCGATAAATGACCATAGACTGGAGCTGTAAAAACAATTGCCATCACGAAACATCGGGATTCGTAAGAGTCATTCTCAGGTAAAAGAGAAGCTTGATTCTGTGTCAGAGTCACATAATGATTATTTTTTAGGTGTTGAATTCTCGTCCACCGATGACGTGATGTATAAAAAACGGACTATTGCTTCTCTCCGAAACAGCTACTATTGTGTTATTGTAGTTCGAGAACCGAGAAAAAAATTTAAAAAAAACCCTATTACCGTTTTACAAATTCTATCTTTGAAGCGAATTAAGATATCATCAGACCCTCAGATGTTTATTTTTCATGTGCGTCATGAAATCAAGAGCCCTGGGAAATAATGATCGGCCACGGTGTTTCGATTTTTCACCGAAAAGATCATTTTCGTGTTCGTACCGAGCTGTGCTTTTTCATACATAATTTCGCATGAAAAAAGGGTGCTGCGGCACCCTTTTACTGCGGTAAAAGCGAACAAAAAAAATTAAAAATTTCGAAATATCTGCTGGATGACTTACAATTAATTTTTTATTTTCATTAAAAATATCGTCAAAGTAGTACCCCACGGTCGGAAAGAGAAACATCACGAAATTTTTGGCAGATTATTAATAATTCATTCACTTAACACGTATTTTTCATTGGACAACGCGTTAGGAATTTATATTAGATAACCCACCAAAACCTTCATAACATTTTTTTCAACTGTAGAGTACGTCTTTGATGATAAATTATGAATGGGAAAAGAAACGTAACTCGATGTGACAATCAAACACGATATTCGATGAACAAATCTCATTTTTCTCCCACTCCTAATCACGAAAAAACGCTGTACCTTAATTCTGGCAACGTAAGTTCTATTAAGTTCGATGAATCGATGATATCACAGTTACGAAATGAAAAATATCGGATGGCACTCTCGTTCATCTTCGTTACTGATGATGACCAATCCGTCTTTGCAAAATTATTTTGTGGCTCTGAAAAGTGCCGTTTTGTATTTGGCTCTAAAAAGTGCCGATTTTGATGACTCCTCACCGGTGCAGAAATTGTTCAAAATGTCCCCCGTTTTCTCGGAGGCAAAGCCTACAACGTTGGACCAGCTGGCCAATTGCTGCGCGAACGATTTCCGGCGTCACCGTCGCCGTTGCCTCAACGATTTTTACCTCCAGGGCTTCCAAAGAATTCGGTGGATCCTTATAGACGAATTCCTTTATCAGACCCCAAAGGCAATAATCTAGAGGATTCAGATCGGGTGATCTCGGTGGCCAAGCGATGGGACCCCCACGGCCTATCCACCTATCCGGAAATCGTTCGTTCAGAAATTGACGAGTCCGGGCACTGAAATGTGCCGGAGCACCGTCATGTTGAAACAACATTTCCGCTCGCCGTTCAAGCGGGCGGTCTTCGAGAAGATCTGGAATCCGATCTTCCAAAAACTGTCGATAGGTTTCACCGTCTAGTCTTGCGGGTAAAACGCAGAGACCGATCTGTAACAAGAATTACCCTCTATCAAATTGTTGCATAATAAATCCATAATGCTCGTCGAATCATTGATTAGTTTTGACTAATATTTAATATGAATCATACATATGTCATGATTTTACTGATTTACCGAGGTTGTTTGTCTCAACATCAGTAAAACGGATCTTTACTGAATTTTTTAAAATCAAGCCAACGAGACGATAGAAATTTATAATATCTGTATTCGAGCATTATCGAGTAAGCTTACCAACTCGTCGTCGATCATGCCACCCCACACGTTCAGGCTCCAACGAATCTGATTTCTACACTCCCGAATATCATGCGGGTTTTCTTCGGTCCAATTGTGAATATTATGGTAGTTAAATACTCCATCCCGATCAAAATTTGACTCGTCTGTAAATAAAATATTAAAAACGAATAACGGGTCCGCTTCGCTTTGTTCCAAAACCCATGTGCAAAATATCCGTCTCGCGGCACGGTCGGGCCCGTGCAAGGCTTGCACCTTCTGCGTATGGTAAGGACGCAAATCGTTTGATCTTAACACTCGATGGACGGTCGAGTTATCCGTTTGGTACTCCGCTGCCAAACCACGTGTACTTTTATCGGGCGTCCTTGCCACATCCTCCAGAATTCGTTCTTCAAACTGTACCGTCCGTCTTGATCTCGGACGTCCTGCGTTTGATCGGTTGGGGACAAAGGTGCCAGTTTCTAATAAACTCCTTTCCAATCGTCTGAAAGTTTTCGCATCCGGATGTCGTCTTACTGGATATCGAACCGCGTACTCACGAGCTGCTGCCCCCGCGACGTTGTTGCACGCTCCCATCGTCAGTACCATATCATACATTTCACGATTAGAATACTCCATTGTTTAATAAAGAAGTTATTGGCTCTGAAAAGTGCCGGTTTTCAAGAGTTTATTGTTACTTGTATACGCGAGCGAGGCTAATAACAATATGACCCAATTTCGCAGTTGGAAGCGCGTTGTTTATAACAACTGACTTCCGAGTTGCTATGCAGTCGCATGAGATTTTCTACACAAAGGGTGTGAAATAAATACGAGTTCGATAAAATACGAAATACTAGCAGACCCGTTTAGTTTCCTGATTTGCTGGTACATCATTCGCTTGCTAAACTGGTAAGAGAAGACGGACTGAACAAACCTAGATTATTTAGGAATAATTTATTAAGTGTAACTTTGTGAACAGACAAAAATCTAGCAGGAACATGATTTACCAAGAACTCAAATGATCAGTATTTACTGATTATTTAGATCATCAATTGATGATTTCAAGAAATATGTCATTTAATACCGCTGAAATAAGTTCAAAGTATTTCGTATTTTATCGAACTCGTATTTATTTCACACCCTTTGTGTAGAAAATCTCATGCGACTGCATAGCAACTCGGAAGTCAGTTGTTATAAACAACGCGCTTCCAACTGCGAAATTGGGTCATATTGTTATTAGCCTCGCTCGCGTATACAAGTAACAATAAACTCTTGAAAACCGGCACTTTTCAGAGCCAATAACTTCTTTATTAAACAATGGAGTATTCTAATCGTGAAATGTATGATATGGTACTGACGATGGGAGCGTGCAACAACGTCGCGGGGGCAGCAGCTCGTGAGTACGCGGTTCGATATCCAGTAAGACGACATCCGGATGCGAAAACTTTCAGACGATTGGAAAGGAGTTTATTAGAAACTGGCACCTTTGTCCCCAACCGATCAAACGCAGGACGTCCGAGATCAAGACGGACGGTACAGTTTGAAGAACGAATTCTGGAGGATGTGGCAAGGACGCCCGATAAAAGTACACGTGGTTTGGCAGCGGAGTACCAAACGGATAACTCGACCGTCCATCGAGTGTTAAGATCAAACGATTTGCGTCCTTACCATACGCAGAAGGTGCAAGCCTTGCACGGGCCCGACCGTGCCGCGAGACGGATATTTTGCACATGGGTTTTGGAACAAAGCGAAGCGGACCCGTTATTCGTTTTTAATATTTTATTTACAGACGAGTCAAATTTTGATCGGGATGGAGTATTTAACTACCATAATATTCACAATTGGACCGAAGAAAACCCGCATGATATTCGGGAGTGTAGAAATCAGATTCGTTGGAGCCTGAACGTGTGGGGTGGCATGATCGACGACGAGTTGGTAAGCTTACTCGATAATGCTCGAATACAGATATTATAAATTTCTATCGTCTCGTTGGCTTGATTTTAAAAAATTCAGTAAAGATCCGTTTTACTGATGTTGAGACAAACAACCTCGGTAAATCAGTAAAATCATGACATATGTATGATTCATATTAAATATTAGTCAAAACTAATCAATGATTCGACGAGCATTATGGATTTATTATGCAACAATTTGATAGAGGGTAATTCTTGTTACAGATCGGTCTCTGCGTTTTACCCGCAAGACTAGACGGTGAAACCTATCGACAGTTTTTGGAAGATCGGATTCCAGATCTTCTCGAAGACCGCCCGCTTGAACGGCGAGCGGAAATGTTGTTTCAACATGACGGTGCTCCGGCACATTTCAGTGCCCGGACTCGTCAATTTCTGAACGAACGATTTCCGGATAGGTGGATAGGCCGTGGGGGTCCCATCGCTTGGCCACCGAGATCACCCGATCTGAATCCTCTAGATTATTGCCTTTGGGGTCTGATAAAGGAATTCGTCTATAAGGATCCACCGAATTCTTTGGAAGCCCTGGAGGTAAAAATCGTTGAGGCAACGGCGACGGTGACGCCGGAAATCGTTCGCGCAGCAATTGGCCAGCTGGTCCAACGTTGTAGGCTTTGCCTCCGAGAAAACGGGGGACATTTTGAACAATTTCTGCACCGGTGAGGAGTCATCAAAATCGGCACTTTTTAGAGCCAAATACAAAACGGCACTTTTCAGAGCCACAAAATAATTTTGCAAAGACGGATTGGTCATCATCAGTAACGAAGATGAACGAGAGTGCCATCCGATATTTTTCATTTCGTAACTGTGATATCATCGATTCATCGAACTTAATAGAACTTACGTTGCCAGAATTAAGGTACAGCGTTTTTTCGTGATTAGGAGTGGGAGAAAAATGAGATTTGTTCATCGAATATCGTGTTTGATTGTCACATCGAGTTACGTTTCTTTTCCCATTCATAATTTATCATCAAAGACGTACTCTACAGTTGAAAAAAATGTTATGAAGGTTTTGGTGGGTTATCTAATATAAATTCCTAACGCGTTGTCCAATGAAAAATACGTGTTAAGTGAATGAATTATTAATAATCTGCCAAAAATTTCGTGATGTTTCTCTTTCCGACCGTGGGGTACTACTTTGACGATATTTTTAATGAAAATAAAAAATTAATTGTAAGTCATCCAGCAGATATTTCGAAATTTTTAATTTTTTTTGTTCGCTTTTACCGCAGTAAAAGGGTGCCGCAGCACCCTTTTTTCATGCGAAATTATGTATGAAAAAGCACAGCTCGGTACGAACACGAAAATGATCTTTTCGGTGAAAAATCGAAACACCGTGGCCGATCATTATTTCCCAGGGCTCTTGATTTCATGACGCACATGAAAAATAAACATCTGAGGGTCTGATGATATCTTAATTCGCTTCAAAGATAGAATTTGTAAAACGGTAATAGGGTTTTTTTTAAATTTTTTTCTCGGTTCTCGAACTACAATAACACAATAGTAGCTGTTTCGGAGAGAAGCAATAGTCCGTTTTTTATACATCACGTCATCGGTGGACGAGAATTCAACACCTAAAAAATAATCATTATGTGACTCTGACACAGAATCAAGCTTCTCTTTTACCTGAGAATGACTCTTACGAATCCCGATGTTTCGTGATGGCAATTGTTTTTACAGCTCCAGTCTATGGTCATTTATCGGCGACCAGTGGAGCCAGGTAGCCGACGATCTTACCTTCAATAGTACTTTTAGAGGCATGCCCGTGAAGTAGGTGTTTTTAGGGCTAGAACGAAGATTTCCGTACGTGCCAGAACGAGTTAAACGGCTCGCACCTTTAGTTCGTATTGAAATCATCGTACGAGTCAAAAACATTTCACGGACGGGCCACGTACAGTATTTTCTTCTAAATTGTACAGTGAAATTAATAGAGATAAATACCGATTACTTTTGCTACTAGAGATTTTTTATTTTAACGGACTGTAATCGAATTCCTTTGTAAACTTGTCAGGTAAATTCAGCAGTATGTTCAGTGAATTCCAAATACAGTATAACAAATGCCTACCGAATTTTATACAATACTACATAATTTAATGGACTCGAAAAATGCTTTTGCTTTCTTCCAACCAAGTTAAGAAGAGTGAAGAGTTATGAAAATTTGATTGCAAATTAAAAAAAAAAAAAAAAAAATGCTGAAATATTCTGTTAAGACTAACAAACTTTTTATTCGGCCACACTTTCGCGTGGGTAATGTATTGTGAACGGCATAGTTGATTAAGCATGCGAAAGTGCCCTCTCTCGAAACGAATTCTGCGAATTTGTGGTGCACTGACAAAAATGTAATTTGTTATAGTAACTAGATGAAATCAGTGAAACAGGTATCGTTAAAAAAAAAAATGTTTGAATATTGTTGGAATTACGAAGAACGAGGTACACGTAATCCTTTGGCGCTATTGTCGATCCTTTTTTTGGTAATCGCAACGCAAAATGAATTTCTTCGGTTTACTGTACTTTTTCAGTTGAACAAGGCTTTAGAGTCAATTTATTGTTGCACAAAGCATTAAATTTTGACAACAGTTACAAGAAAATGTAGTAACAGTGATCGCAATGAAAAAGAATAGTAACGGATACTAAACTTTCTGGTCACAGCTAGAAAAGTAATTTTCATTTTCTACCCAGAACTATAATATTTTTCGATTGTGGTAAAAAATGAAAATAGTTAAAAACTGAGCGGTAATCGGAGCTAAAAATTTCTCTCAGTGTGGTAAGTGACTGACCCATACGAAATTTTACCCTGCTAGCTCCATTTAGCTTGAAGTTAGCGCATAAAACGTGATTTTCAGTTTTTTCACGATGACTCCGATATTGCTACTCAGAATATTTGGAATAAAAACACAGACCCACCAGCCATGTGTACATACCGAGAATTTTATTTGGATTTTCCTTTAAGAAATTCCATCTTCTAAAAATTTTTGAACATTCAGATCGCCGGTTTCCGGTGGATTTTAGATAGGCATCAGTTTCTTTTTTTTACGGTATAAATATTTGCTGTGATGTGATTTTCCGTAATTTTTTTAATTTTTTCGCAATGGTGTGTCAGTGGTAAAAAAAATTGGTAACAGTCATTTTTCAGTATTTTATTGGCATGACCGCAAGATAAGGGTAAAGTCGAACGCGTGGTTTGAACGTGCACTCACACGTAATAATTTGCGTACTGCGTTACGTTCTGGAATAAAAAATAAGCTGGAATTAAAAAAAAATGCGTTCAACAAAGGGCATAGCCGGATAAGCAGGTCGAATCGGCCCCCGCTAAAATTTTTTGTCGGTACTTCAGGGATCAATTTGGACCCAAATGAAAATAATTCAGTGAAAATTTCAGCTATTAATCTTAAACGGTTTCGGAGTAATTGAAAAAAAACCTATTTTTTAGTATTTATTTTTTTTTTAATAGTAAAATTGAAAATTTTTTTTTGCTGATTTTTTTTTAAATACTTACGAGTAAAAGCTGTGAAAAAAATTTTTTTTTATGATTTCTAGACTAATAGCCGATTTTTAAACTAAAAAACAAAATTACAATTATTTTTTTTTATGCCTATTTTAAAACATGCAATCACCAAATTTGGACAGAATACGTCTTTTATACCCCTCTGTACTCAGGAATTTTTTCAATTTTTTTGGTTTGGTGCAACGTCATGAAAAAAATTAAAAACCAATTTTTTGTTAATTATTTTATATGCACCAAACCAAAAAAATTGAAAAAATTCCTGGGTACAGAGGGGTATAAAAGACGTATTCTGTCCAAATTTGGTGATTGCATGTTTTAAAATAGGCATAAAAAAAAATAATTGTAATTTTGTTTTTTAGTTTAAAAATCGGCTATTAGTCTAGAAATCATAAAAAAAAATTTTTTTCACAGCTTTTACTCGTAAGTATTTAGAAAAAAAACAGCAAAAAAAAATTTTCAATTTTACTATTAAAAAAAAAATAAATACTCAAAAATAGGTTTTTTTTCAATTACCCGGAAACCGTTTAAGATTAATAGCTGAAATTTTCACTGAATTATTTTCATTTGGGTCCAAATTGATCCCTGAAGTACCGACAAAAAAATCAGCGGGGGCCGATTCGACCTTCTTATCCGGCTATGCCCTTTGCAATAACAAACTAGATTGTAAAGAACAAACGCTCATAATACCATTATTATTTTCTCGTTGCTACCTACATTAAAACATCGAATCAGAACTAGAATATCATGAAAAGATTGTTCTACACGTCGGATGAGTTTCAGGATATGGCATTGAAAATTCACTGAATTTATGACAGCAATTAAACAACATGCTCGATGTCTGTGCCTAGCGGCAATTCACAAGTAAACTAACAATGATTTGTGATTTTCGTATAAGTCTAATTTGAGGGCAATACGATGGACAACCGTGTGGGAACCGTTTTTCTCTAAAATGAGCAAAAAAAAAAAACCACGCTGAATTACGGAATTTTGAAATATCTAGAAAAAATTGTCGGCATATTTGGAATCATTTTGTAGGGCAAACTTACAGATCTAGTTAACCAGTCAAAAAATTGCCGAGTCTTAGTTCCTTGTCGAATGAAGTCATGTAGGTTCCGACTGGACTACTCGACTGATGCGGACCAATCTAACGAGTCGGTGCCTTATTTTATGGCATTATTTATACCCCGGAGCCTCGGCTAATCAAGGGCCGGACCAACGATATTCTATCGTGATTACGATAAAATTATTTAGATTTGATAAAACCACCGTGAGAAAAAACGAAAGACGAAAAACAGATAAATACTATACAAAATCGTTGAAATAATAATTTCACATCACTGAGTTTGTATGAGTTTTTCTTACGATACGAAAGTTCACGTTCACGAAGTAGCTTGAAAAATTAACAAAGGACAGTTGAATTGGGCTGATAAATTATTGAATGAAAATCAGCCTTTCTTTCATGTGACGATTGTCACAACAATTTAACTGATGAAATGTAAAATAGTCAGGCTCGTAGAGTCTGTAATTTGGTGGGTATACGGAATACCTGCTATACGTACGTAAAGACGAATCCTCGCATACTTAATCACTGCGTCTAAATAAGAAATCAATCGTCACCCGAAGTTTAGCTGATTTGCCGTTCCTATCGATACGGTGATTTCATAAGATCTTTTATCGACAGTCAACAATCCACGAATAAGCTCAGGCAAGGTATAAGTCGAGGGGGAAATAACTTAACATTTGTTTGCCACATTAATTCCGCAGGTTGAAACAAATCAGAATAATTCATTTGATTCAACACAATTCTGTTAATTTAGATTAATTCAACTAAATTCAACTTTATTCGAGTGAATTCTTTCAATTCAATCAATGCAGTACTTCTACCATCAATTCTCGGTAATACACTTTGATTCTAGTGAATATCTGAATAATTTCAATTAATTCCTTGTTGTTTCTTCCGTTAGTTCAAATTAATTCATTCAATTCGATTGAATTAGTTTTTTTCGCAAGAATTCTCGATAACTTACCCCAATTCACGTCAATACCTAAAAATTTCGTCAATTTTTTTCCGATTTTTCTGTGAAACTAAATTAAATAATTCAATTCAACATTATTTTGACGATTTTGAGCCAGCTTGATTGGGTGAGTAATTATGGAAGATGTGACGAGCGCGTCAATTCGTTGACAGTGATATTCACGTACCTCCGTTATCACGGTACGATGATTCGGAGTATTTTATAACATTAAATCTTAAATCCGCTGATTTATTTCGAGATTTATTTTTATTTTCACTCGTAGATGTGTGTTTCGTAGTATTGCGTAGCTGGGCATTCGCTTGTTTCACACACACGAGTGTGCGTCCGTGGATGTGCGGCCGGCAGCGTGTGCCGCGGCAACAATACCGAGGTCAGCGCTCGAGTAGGGGTACAACAGCGAGTGAGGGGAGGTGCCGATATTTACTTTGTAACCGAATAATAATAATTCACCCAGGCGAACAAAACAGCAATTTCCGTGGCGGCAAATCTAGATGAAATGGTGCACTCTGATTGGCCTAGCGCTATCGCTTATAATTCAAAAACTATGCGTCGGACGAGCTTCCGGAAAAAAAATTCTCGGTCGGATTTTAACGAGGTATCACGCTGGCTAGTCCGTGGGAGGCAATTTAGGGACACCCTGTATATATATATGTAAATTGTGACGTGGCGTTTCAGAGTCGCCCGTCACAAGGGCACACAACCACTATTATTTTTAGTTTACGCGTCCTCTGCAGGGTACTCCAACCGAACTCGATACAAAATAGGCAATAACTACGTTTAACTAATTCTTTTTTGTAAATTCTTTATTTCGCGCTTCGGCGCAAGCTAATAAGGTACTTGGACGACAACGATCCCGATCAACGAAGGACCACTAGCTACCGTTTCCAGCTCTCGACGACTTCGCCTACCGACGGTTTAATCAGACTATACTGGCTACCTTGGTACACCTTTATATACACCTGGGGTAGCATCCACCCGAACCTTCCGTATCGCCTTGACTGCCGGTGAACAGGGAGATATAAATCCTCCCGGCGGTCGAGGGCACCGTTTCTCGAAGAGGAACCAGCCGCCCGCTATATCGGATGCCGCAAGGATGGCGTGAAGGGCAGACCGTAGCCTGCCATCTTCCGACTTACCGGCCTGGTGCCGGACCGACCCCAAACCACTACGTCCAGATCGATAAAGCCATCGTTCCGAGGATCGACGCAGCCCTCCTGTTGGCAAGGACTGATTGTGTGGGTCGTGGTCCACGGTTTGGCCAACCGTCTGACTGCACGACCTCAGGTACAGGCAGCTAGCTACTGTCTGTACAAAAGCCGGTGGAGGTGAACAATGAGGCGTCACTCTCCACTCGATAACTTTGGCCGAGAGGCACCCTGTGTATGCCTCTGTCAAAGAAGTCCCCGATGATAGGCAGCCTGGACCGTAAACCGAAGCAGCTACAAAATCGTACGAGTTGGTGTCAACGACGAAATCGCGAGCAGCACATTACGCCACATCTAGCGGTAATTTTGGAAAACGTATGACCACGCCGTAACCAATATTCGCCACAGGGGGATGGCCTATTTGCGGTGGGGGTCAACCGACCAATCAAGGAAGAAGAATCACCCCTCACGACAACCGCGAGATCGGCGAGCCGAACTACGACCTCCTTCTATTCTAAGCTTGACCTGCTGAGCGACAGCTTTGTTTTCCGCATCCTCCCGATTATTCTCTCGATTTAAGCTACCGATCCTTCTTCCTCTCATTCTACCGTTATTGTTCTCTCTCATTCTACCGTTTTTCCATACCCTCTATCGTTGCACTATCGTTAACTTCTTCCTGTAAATTCGAGTCCTTTCCTTCCTTTCTACTTTCGTTTTATTATTCTAAGTTTGATTTAAATTAGAGTCAGTTTGTGTGCCTGAAGTCACCAGCCAAGGTAAGGCTTCTGCCTCTGTATTGTATCGTTACGAAGTTGCTCATAATTTCTATTCTTTCTTATGGTATTTATCGACTTTGTGTGAATCATGGTCCACGGCTTAAAGTTGCAGTAAGCCGCCGTGTGGCTGCATGATTTCGGTCATTAATATAATATTTATCGTTTCTTGGTTGCATCGTGTGATGCCAGTTTTGTGTGAATCATGGTCCACGGCCTAGAGTTGCAGTAAGCCGCCGTGTGACTGCATGATTTCAGTCATTTATTATTTTCGTATCTGAGCGACCTCGTAACTGCCGAATAATTATTTCTTCTGTATTTATGATTTTTCTGATTATTTGTGAATTACTATTAGCCTGCTTCTGTACTTTCTATCGTATTTTGAGCCCTATTGGCTTCAAATTTCATTCCATACTCTTTTTGTAATAGTAGTGTGCTTCATATTTTATTTCTGTTATTGCTTATTATATTTTTATTTATTTTTGTGCCTATTGTATCGTATATCGAGTTCCTTGGGGTACAACCGAGCGTAGAATCAGCCCCTAGATATTACCGCACTTTTTCCTTATTGCTGTTGGCAATTTTATACTATTTTTGCCTGTTATTTATTTCTCTGTATTTTGTTAACTTACGTTCTGCGAATTATTCTTTTGTACTGCGGTGTATTTAGTGTATTTCTTTATTTTGTAAACTTTCCGAAATTCTCACTTTCTCATAATTTTGTATTTTGTATTCTCTCAAAAGTTATGTTTAGGAATTCCTTATTTAATTCCTCAAGTCCGTCATAATTATAAATTATCGAATCTACCGTTTATGAATAATTCTACCGAAGGCTATCTAGTCGATCGTTTGTCGACTTTGTAAATTGTTAATGAATGTCAATCTCTCGTACTGGTTATAATTTATGGTAAATTCATCGTATTATCTACCGGACTATCGTTACGTTGTTTTCCACCGATCGCAGTAACGTTCTCTCGTTTCTAATTGACAGAATAATAATTTTCGTAGCGTCATTTGCAACTTGGGTAAGATCACGTCGCCCAGTGACGTGTAGTTTTAAGTAAATTCTTGCATTATATCGCATCTCCCGACGTACGTTCATTTTTCTCTGTTAACTACCGTCTCTCGTTTTAAAGCTACCGTTTACTGCTATTCTACCGAAATTATTGTGAACAACGATTGTTTATTTTATTAACTACCGCTGTCGATACCACTTTATTTGCCTGTCTCAACCATGTAAACTTCCCGACAATATACGATCGATTGACCTGTTTATTTTCTTTTTGACTTGAGTTTATTCTTTATTTTGTTATTTTCTTTAATTCTGGAATTACTGTTAGCTGCCTTGAATACCGCCACTCTACCGGGATGTACGCGTACGTACTTGAGCCTAGCCAGCCATACAACGGGTTCTCTATTTATTCATCGTACGGTTTCGTATTATTTTTATTGATTTGTATTATTGTTTGGAAATCGACGCTAACGCGTCTGGCGCCCAACCTAATTGATTTTGTTATAGTTTGATATTGTGGATAAGTAGAGAATCGCGCCAAAGTGTCAACGGTAAGTCCTCATCCGAGGGTAACAGAATTTAGCGTTACAATGTATATAATTGATTGAATAAAAAAATGATAAATAAATTTAGTATTCATATTTTATTTATATATATTATAATTCTTAATTCACTTTTGAACAAAGAAGAATTTTTGAAAGATAGAAAATTTTTACAATAAACAAATTTTTTGAAAATAAATATGATTATCAGAAAAATTGTATATATTTTTTAACTATTTGCTCACATATCGGATAAAATGAGAATATCATTCGTTGTTAAAATGACATTCAATGTACTCTATGGATTGTAATTTGGAACATTTATACAATGGATTAGAACTTATTGAAAAGCTTGGAGAAAACATACAAATAGATAAATGATTGGTTATTCATTTTCATATTTTGAATTCTCAAGAATTGATTATTCTTTAATTGAAGAAAAATGATTCATTTAAATTATTATTTTTCATATCATCAAATTATTTAATTTATTTGACGACATTTATACTCAAATATATCGATGTATAATTTGTGTATATATGTAATTGATTGAATAAAAAAAATTGCAAATAAACTTAATATTTATATTTTATTTATATATATTATAATTTTTAATTAACTTTCAAGATCTGAAGAATTTGAAAAAAAAAAATTTTCACATGAATTAAATTTTTTAAAAATAAATATACTTATTAAAATGATTCTATACATTTTTCAATTATTCGCGCGCATGTTATTAAAATAAGAATATTATTCAATCAAAAAATGCCATTCAATGTACTTTATGGATTGTTATTTGAAACATTCATACAATGGTTATAACTTATTGAAAAGTTTGAAGAAAACACACAGATAGATAAAGAATTAGTTTTTCAATTTCACATTTTTAATTTTTAAAAATTAATTATTCGCTGATATAAGAAAAATGATTTATTTAAATCAATTATTGTTCATATCATCAAATTATTCAATTTAATTGCCTCCATTTATATTCAATTATATTTATGTATAATTTGTATATATATATACACACATACACATATATATATATATATATATATATTGTAACGCTAAATTCTGTTACCCTCGGATGAGGACTTACCGTTGACACTTCGGCGCGATTCTCCACTTATTCGAAATATCAAACTATAACAAAATCAATTATGTTGGGCGCCAGACGCGTTAGCGTCGATTTCCAAACAATAATACAAATCAATAAAAATAATACGAAACCGTACGATGAATAAATAGAGAACCCGTTGTATGGCTGGCTAGGCTCAGGTACGCACACGTACGAACTGGTAGAGTGGCGGTATTCAAGGCAGCTAACAGTAATTACAGAATTAAAGAAAATAACGAAATAAAGAATAAACTCAAGTCAAAAGGAAAATGAACAGGTCAATCGATCATATATTGTCCAGAAGGTTACATGGTTGAGACAGGCAAATAAAATGGTATCGACAGCGGTAGTTAATAAAATAAGCAATCGTTGTTCACAATAATTTGGGTAGGATAGCAGTAAACGGTAGCTTTGAAACGAGAGACGGCAGTTAACAGAGAAAAATGAACGTAGGTCGGGAGATGCGATATAATGCAAGAATTCACTTGAAACTACACGTCACTGGGCAACGTGATCTTACCCAAGGTGCAAATGACGCTACGAATATGATGATTCTGTCAACTAGAAACGAGAGAACTTTACTGCAATCGGTGGAAAACAACGTAACGATAGTTCGGTAGATAATACGACGAGTTTACCATAGACGAGTACGAGAGATTGATATTCGTTAACAATTTACAAAATCGGTAGTGTAAACGGTCAACTGGATTACTTTTGGTAGAATTATTCATAAACGGTAGAATCAATAATTTATAATGATCACGGACCTGAGGAATCAAACAATGAATTCCTGAACATAACTTTCCATAGAATTATTCATAAACGATAGAGTCAATAATTTATAATGATCACGGACCTGAGGAATTAAACAATGAATTCCTGAACATAACTTTTGAGAGAATACGAAATACAAAATTATGAGAAAGTGAGAATTTCGGAGAGTTTACAAAATAAAGAAATACACTAAATACACCGCAGTACAATAGAATAATTCGCAGAACTTGCTTTACAAAATACAGAGAAAAGAATAACAGGCAAAAATAATATAAAATTGCTAATAGCAATAGAAAAGGTGCGGTAATATTTAGGGGCTGATTCTACGCTCGGTTGTACTCCAAGGAACTCGATATACGATACAATAAGCACAAAAATAAATTAAAATATAATAAGCAATAACAGAAATAAAATATGAAGCACACTACTATTACAAAAGAGTATGGAATAAAACGTAAAGCCAATAGGGCTCAAAATATGATAGAAAGTACAGAAGCAGGCTAATAGTAATTCACAAATAATCAGAAAAATCATAAATACAAAAGAAATAATTATTCGGCAGTTACGAGGTCGCTCAGACACGGAAATTATCAACTACTGAAATCATGCAGTCACACGGCGGCTTACTGCAACTCTAGGCCGTGGACCATGATTCACACAAAACTGGCATCGCACGATGCAACCAAGAAACGATAAATATAATATTAATGACCGAAATCATGCAGTCACACGGCGGCTTACTGCAACTCTAAGCCGTGGACCATGATTCACACAAAGTCGATGAATACCATAAGAGAGAATAGAAATTATGAGCAACTTCGTAACGATACAATACAGAGGCAGAAGCCTTACCTTAGTTGGTGACTTCAGGCACACAACACTGAATTTATTTTAAATAAAACTTAGAATAATCAAAAGAAAATAGAAAGGAAGGAAAGGACTTGAATTTACAGGTAGAAGTTAACGATAGTGCAACGATAGAGGGTATGGAGAAACTGTAGATAAAGTAAAGTAGATCGAGAGGAAGAAGGATCGGTAGCTCAAAACGAGAGAATAATCGGGAGAATACGGATAAACACAGCTGTCGCTCAGCAGGTCAAGCGTAGAATAGAAGGAGGTCGGAGTTCGGCTCGCCGATCTCGCGGTTGTCGTGAGGGGTGATTCTTCTTCCCTTTGATTGGTTGGTTGACCCCCACCGCAAATAGGCCATCCCCCTGTGGCGAATATTGGTTACGGCGTGGTCATGCGTTTACCAAAATTACCGCTAGATGTGGCGTAATGTGCTGCTCGCGATTTCGTCGTTGACACCAACTCGTACGATTTAATAGCTGCTTCAGTTTACTGTCCAGGTTGCCTATCATCGGGGACTTCTTTGACAGAGGCATACACAGGGTGCCTCTCGGTCAAAGTTACCGAGTGGAGAGTGACGCCTCATTGTTCACTTCCACCGGCTTTTGTACAGGCAGTAGCCGGCTGCCTGTACCCGAGGTCGTGCAGTCAGACGGTTGGCCAAACCGTGGACCACGACCCACACAATCAGTCCTTGCCAACAGGAAGGCTGCGTCGATTCTCGGAACGATGGCTTTATCGATCTGGACGTAGTGGTTTGGGGTCGGTCCGGCACCAGGCCGGTAATTCGGAAGATGGCAGGCTACGGTCTGCCCTTCACGCCATCCTTGCGGCATCCGATAGAGCGGGTGGATGGTTCCTCCTTGAGGAACGATGCCCTCGGCCATGGGGAGGATTTTTATCTCCCTGTTCACCGGCAGTCGAGGCGATACGGAAGGTTCGGGTGGATGCGCCCCCAGGTGTATAGAAGAGCACCAAGGTAGCCAGTATAGTCTGATTAGACCGTCGGTAGGCGAAGTCGTCGAGAGCTGGAAACGGTAGCTATTGGTCCCTCGTTGGTCGGGATAGTTGTCGTCCAAGTACCTTATTAGCTTGCGCCGAAGCGCGAAATAAAGAATTTACAAAGAAAGAATTAGTTAAAAGTGGTCATTGCCTATTTTGTATCGAGTTCGGTTGGAGTACCCTGCTGAGGTCGCGTAAAATAGAAATAATAACGGTTGTGTGCCCTTGTGACGGGCGACTCTGAAACGCCACTATATATGAATAATTAAATAACAACAATGATGAATAAATCCAATATTTATATTCATTTATTTGTTTATTTATTCATTTAAAGTGATTTTTAAGATCCATATCTTTGATACCCTTTTTTTTATGAGATCGTATAATGTTACAAACAATAAGTTTTAAATTGAGCATGAAAAAAAAAAAAAAACATAGAAAGGTTTATATACATTTTAAGGCCGTTAAGTAATGTGTATTGATTTAAACAGAACTAGTTTGACGTGATACTGTTTAATAACTCTGAACACGCTGTGAAATAGTTTAATAAATTTTTGGAGCCAGATGTGGAATGGTCATCTAAAATTATAATTATGTTGAGATGGTCGCTATCTTCCTTGGATATTTGTAGGTATTCGGAGCGAGGAGAGCTGAAGAATGTACAGTTTATCAGAAAGTGAACTATTGTTTCCTTTTCTGAGTTGTGACAGAAGCGGCATAATTCTGCCGGTTTTAATTTAATTACCCCCAGCTTCGTTGATATGTTGCACGAGTATATGTTGGCGACTCTTAGCTGTGGTTTAGGTGTTATTGTGTGGAAAGAGCCTCTTGTCAGGTATATTGGGAACGAGTCTTCTAGCGACCTTGTTATGGGTGATTGACATGATTCAGACTTTGAGTAGCGTTTAAGGTCTTGAAGTTTGAGGAAAGAGCGGTACTTGTTGAGGATCCTGTCCTTATTCACCTTCCAATGAGTTGCGTTCATGTCCTCAAACATTTGTTCTTCACCAATAAGAGAAAGCAACGACTTAACTTGTAAGGTCCAGTTCAAGTTCAGACTTTTGTAATTGGCAGATAGTTGAATAAGTCTAGTCAAGCCGAGCTTGGGCAGTCGGTCTTCTCTCATGTCTAGTATTTTAATTACTCAGTTGTATGCGTATTTTAGTACTTCTAGAGAAATGTGTGGTATGTTGAGTTCAAGGCATAGAAGATAATGTGGCGTACAGACAGGAAGATGGAAAATTCTTTTAAAATAAAGCAGGTGAGTTGCTTCAAGTTTGTCTATTATTTCTTTCCTGAGACCCCAGATGCGCACTAAGTATAGCAGCGTTGTTTTGATCATGCTGTCATGGAGTTTCTTTTTGCTAAGCCAAGTTTCTACTATGAGCCTAGAAAGAATTGAGTAGAGTGGTCCGATTGCATGTTTGCCTCTTTTGCATGATTCGGTGGCTGCTATATCCCCTTGCAGGTTGCTTGATAACGCAACACCCAGATATGTGGGCTATTCCGCGTCAACCGGATCAGTCATCTCTCAGATATTTTTTCAATTTGGCATGTGGATTGTGTGTGAGGAGTTAGATTTTTGTGCCAAAGCGCGAATCTCATAATGCAAAATTCGATTTTTTATTAACAATAACAAATTAGACTCCCATTTTTTTCAAAAATTCATAACTTTGGCAAAAAATTAGATACAATATATTTTTTTTTCAAATTACGCGGAAAGCTCCATAGAACCTAAAAAAAAATACGAAATGGTAAAAAAAAGTTGTTATCAATTGTTTATTCAACCATTAATTTTTCAAAGATTTTTCAAACAGTGACTGACACGATCAAAAAATTTTTTTTAAATTCTGACATGTTCCTTGAACTGTACTACAACCTGTGAATTAATTCCAGAGGGGTGTTTTTCTTCGTTTTTGAGTAAAAAATCATTAAAGGTGTCGATGCGCATGAAATTGCGGCGCGCCGAGTCTCGACGTAATGGCGGACGGCCGGTTGCCGTCCACCGCTACACCGCGGTGGCGTCGCAGCGTTATTTTAGAGTCATTTTTACGATGTAGGACATGATTGAAGAATCTGAAAAAAATACTGTACCTTCACAAGGCCTGCTCAAAGCGATAAGTGAAGTTTCAAGAATGTGTTTTTCACCGTTTTTTTATTACAGAGATTCAAAATAACGGTTACACACCATGAGAGTGCACATAAATGATAATAATTACATAACTTGCTACTTATTTTAAAATAAAAACACATTCTTGAAACTTCACTTATCGCTTTGAGCAGGCCTTGTGAAGGTACAGTATTTTTTTCAGATTCTTCAATCATGTCCTACATCGTGAAAATGACTCTAAAATAACGCTGCGACGCCACCGCGGTGTAGCGGTGGACGGCAACCGGCCGCCCGCCATTACGTAGAGACTCGGCGCGCCGCAATTTCATGCGCATCGACACCTTTGATGATTTTTTACTCAAAAACGAAGAAAAACACCCCTCTGGAATTGATTCACAGGTTGTAGTACAGTTCAAGGAACATGTAAGAATTTAAAAAAAATTTTTTGATCGTGTCAGTCACTGTTTTAAAAATCTTTGAAAAATTAATTGTTGAATAAACAATTGATAACAACTTTTTTTACCATTTCGTATTTTTTTTTAGATTCTATGGAGCTTTCCGCGTAATTTGAAAAAAAAATATATTGTATCTAATTTTTTGCCAAAGTTATGAATTTTTGAAAAAAATGGGAGTCTAATTTGTTATGGTTAATAAAAAATCGAATTTTGCATTATGAGATTCGCGCTTTGGCAAAAAAATCTAACTCCTCACACACAATCCACATGCCAAATTAAAAAAATATCTGAAAGATGACTGATCCGGTTGACACGGAATAGCCCATATAAATATAAATATATATATATATATATATATATATATATATATATATATATATCATGATTCGAATAAAAAAAATGATAAATGAATTTATTATCCATATTTCATGCATATATATAATAATTTTTAATTGACTTTCACAAAAAAGGAGAATTCAAAAAAAAAGTAAATTTAATATTGATTAAATTTTTCAAAAATAAATATAAGTATTGAAAAAAATTTCACATATTTCCCAAATATTTGCTCACATATTGATTAAAATGAAGATACTATTCATTGAAAAAATGCCATTCAATGACCTTTATAGATTGTAATTTGGAACATCTATACAATGGATGAGAACTCATTGAGAAGTTCAAAGAAAACATACAGATGAATGAATAATTAGTTATTTAATTTCATATTTTTGATTTGTAAAAATCAATTATCCTTCAATTTGAGAAAAATGATTAATTAAAATTAATTATTATTCATATCGATTAATTATCTAATTTGATTGCATTCATTCATTTCAATTATAATATGATATGATTTGTGTGTATATATACATGTATATATATATATATATCATTATTTGGAAAAAAAAAATGATGAATGAATTTATCATACATATTTCATTCATGTATATTATAATTTTCAATTTTCTTTCAAAAAAAGGAGAATTTAGAAAAAAAACATAATTTTCACATGATTAATTTTCTTAAAAACGAATATAAGTATTGAAAAAATTTTACATATTTTCCAAATATTTGCTCACACATTAATTAAAATAAAAATACTATTCATTGAAAAAATGCCAATCAATGACCTTTATAGATTGTAATTTGGAACATTTATACAATGGATTGGAACTTATTGAAAAGCCTGAAGAAAATATACAGATAGTTAAATGATTGGTTATTTAATTTCGTATTTTTCATTTTTGAAAATTATTTATTTTTCAATTTAAGAAGAACAATTCATTTAAATCATCATTTTTTATATCATCGAGTTATTTAATTCATTTGCCCACATTTAAAATCAAGTATATTATTGTGTTATTTGTATATATATTAGGGTGGGCCAAAAAAAATGAGTATTTTTTTTTTACTTTATACTCTGAAAATCGGTTGCTAGATACCTCTGAAGAATTCTTACCAAATATGAGCTCTTAATTTTTATAACAAGGTCCTCCGCTTTACAATTTTGCATTTTTTCCTGAGTATTAGAAACAAAAATTCATATCTCTTCGACAACTGTTCGTTAAAAAATATCTCTCCTCATGTTCTTGTAGGAAATCGAACGCTCTACAAAAAAGGTCTTTTACAATTTTTTCGTAAACCTTACCGTTTAAAAGATATCAAAGCTTAAAGTTTGATTATTTTAAGAGAAATTTCTGTTTTGCTTATGAATTTTTTAACTCGCTTACAAAAAATTTTGATGAATTGCACAACTCATAGTTTTGTAGGAAATTAACTGCTCTACAAAAATGATGTCTTATGATTTGTCGATTAAGTTAAGCGTTTAAAAGATATTCATCGTCAAACTTCAATGCATACTAATTTTAACAGTTTTTGATGAATAATTCGAAAAATTTCAATTTAATTTATAAGCTTCATGAAAATTTATTCCAATGTGAGTTCCTAAGAAAAGAGAAATGTTTTAAACTATTTTTCTTTTATTTTTTTAGTTCTATATATTATAGTATATATATAGTTACATATATTATATAGAACTAAAAAAATAAAAGAAAAATAGTATAAAAATATATATCAAAAATTAAAAATTAAAAAACATGTATCATTTTTAGTTCTGTATATTATATAAAACCGAAAAAATAAAATAAAAATAGTATAAAAATATGTATTGAAAATTAAAAATTAAAAAATATATATTATGTAGAACTAAAAAAATTAAAGAAAAATAGTTGAAAACATTTCTCTTTTCTTAGGAACTCACATTGAAATAAATTTCCATGAAGCTTATAAATTAAATTGAAATTTTTCGAATTATTCATCAAAAACTGTTAAAATTAGTATGTATTGAAGTTTGACGATGAATATCTTTTAAACGCTTAACTTAATCGACAAATCATAAGACACCATTTTTGTAGAGCAGTTAATTTCCTACAAAACTATGAGTTGTGCAATTCATCAAAATTCTTTGTAAGCGAGTTAAAAAATTCATAAGCAAAACAGAAATTTCTCTTAAAATAATCAAACTTTAAGCTTTGATATCTTTTAAACGGTAAGGTTTACGAAAAAATTGTAAAAGACCTTTTTTGTAGAGCGTTCGATTTCCTACAAGAATATGAGGAGAGATATTTTTTAACGAACAGTTGTCAAAGAGATACTAATTTTTGTTTCTAATACTCAGGAAAAAATGCAAAATTGTAAAGCGGAGGACCTTGTTATCAAAATTAAGAGCTCATATTTGGTGAGAATTCTTTGGAGGTATCTAGCAACCGATTTTCAGAGTATAAAGTAAAAAAAAAAATACTCATTTTTTTTGGCCCACCCTAATATATATATATATAATTGATTGAATAAAAAAAATGATGAATAAATTTATTATTCGTATTTTATTCATATATATTTTAAATTTTTATCAGCTTTCGAAAAAAGATGAATTTGAAAAAAAAAAAAATATTTACATTAATTAAATTTATTCAAAATAAATATAATCAATAAAAGAATTCTATATACTTTTTAGTTATTCGCTTACATATTAATTATATTGAAAATATTATTTAATCAAAAAGTGCCATTTAATGTACTTCAGGGATTGTAATTTGGAAATTTATACGATGGATTGTATCTTATTGAAAAGTTCAAAAAAAACATACAGATAGATATGTGATTAATTATTCAATTTCACATTTTGAATTTTTTAAAACAATTATTGTTTAATTTAAGAAAAATTAATCATTCAAATTATTATTCTATATATTATTAAATTATTTAATTAATTTGCCCACATTAATATTCAATAATAAAAATGTATAATTTGTCTATATATATTATTGATTGAATGAAAAATATGATGGATAAATTCATTATTTACACTTCATTTATTTATATGATAATTTTCAATTAACTTTTGAAGAAAAGAGAATTCAAAAAAAAAATATTTTTAGATGAATTAAATTTTTTAAAAATAAATATAATTATTAAAAAAATCCTATATAGTTTTTAATTACCTGCTCACATATTACTTATTATAAAAATATTATTCATTGAAAAAATGCCATTCGGTGACCTGTATGGATTGTAATTTGAAACATCTATACAATGGATTAGAACTTATTGAAAAGTTCAGAGAAAACATACAGATAGATCAATGATTAGTTATTCAATTTCATATATTTGATTTTTAAAAAGGAATTATTCTTCAATTTGAGAAAAATAATTCATTCAAATTAATTATCATTCATTTTAATCTCTCCATCTAATAAAAAAGTTTCAAACAAATGAACGTAGAAAAAGATTATAATAACAATAGTAAAAAAAGACTATAATAACAATAGTATACGCATGAAGTTGGCGGTGGGGTGAGATCCCGAAAACAAAACAAAAAGCATCTAGCAAACCCTTTGACACCTGTCATCGGCTGTTTATGACAGTCTTTGACAAATATCTTTATATAGGTATCTGTTTCTGACGCGCAGAAAATGAACATGCAAACGAAAATTATCAAGATGATTCCCGACGAAAATTGTCTTTTTCGCGCGTTGGCGTATTGTGTATACGGCACTCAAGATCGACACGCAGAGGTGAGACTGAGTATCGTTTCAAATATAGTGGATAATTGGTCTACATTTGCGGGTCTTATTGCAGGTAATGAGTCAAACGGTGCTGTGATTAGGTCACCTGGTGATTACAAATCACATATGAATAAAAATAGAATATACGGGGGAGAAGCAAAATTAGCTGCAGCTGCGGACATTTTTGAGATATGTTTAATCGTGTATCGCGAAGAACAAATTCATCCACACCGGATCGGATCACAAAATGAAACACAATTCTCGCTACTCTTCACCGGCGACGGAGACAGTGGACACTTTGATGTCTTGCAGAACCAAAATAAAATTCAGATAGTGAGTAATAAGTACGAAAAGTAAAAATCAAATAATAGTAAATCTAAATATGTCACCAAACAGTCAAAAGGACAGCCAGGATTTACGATGACAGTGGAGAAAGGAGGAGTTTCAAGCAGCAGACAAGGCGATGAAGATGGTGGATGGTCGGAAATATTACAAAAGAAAGAGGAAAATAAAATCGTAAGTGCGAAGAACCAAATAAGCCATAGAATAATATCCATCAAATATTCGTATGACCAGGTAAGAAGACGACCAGGATCGACGTTGGCCACAAGAGAAGGAGGTGTTTTGCGGAATGAACAGCAACGCAAATATAGAGAAAAAAATAATATAAAGAAGGTGATTTTGGAGAATAACCGGCAGAGCGGTAGTAAAAATAATTCAACGAAGGGTGTAGAAGAATTGGAAGAATCGATTGTGATTATTGACTTGGAAAATGAATCAAGTGGACGACCAACCAACGTGATGGACATAGAAGAGCGAAAAATTAGACGACGGGAACAGCAGCGAAAATATAGGGAAGCAAACAAAAAATATCATACTGGCTTTTCAACCAACGAACAGAAAGGAGGAGTTTCAACCGGCAGGCAAGGCGATGGAGACGGTGGATGGTCGGACGTATCACAAAAGAAAAAGGAAAATAAAATTGTAAGTGCGAATAACCAAATAAGCCAGAGAATAATAATAAACAAATATTCCTATAACCAGGCAAGAGGACGACCAGGATCTATGTTAACCACAAGAGAAAGAGGTGTTTTGCGGAGTGAACAGCAACACAAATATAGAGAAAAAAATAATATAAAGAAGGTGATTTTGGAGAATAACGGGCAGAGCGGTAGCAAAAATAATTCAGCAAGTCAAGCAGATAGATCGATATCAATAAAGAAGGAACACCAATTTTCAACCAACGAATGGAAGCTTCGATTGATGAAAAAAAGGAAAGTAAGCACAGAAGGAATTGAAGTGGACAGCAAGTGCAGACTTGTCATCAAATCAACATGAAGGAATTCGCCTGTCTACTAGACAATGCGTAAGGAAATAGTGAGGCGCGAAGCGCCGAACAACGAGGCGCGCAGCGCCGAGTGCCCGAGGCGCGTAGCGCCGAGATGGGGTTGGCGCGCGAAGCGCGCAGGGGCGAAGCCCCTAGTAGATTATTAAATATAATTGCCTTCATTTATATTCAATTATATTATTATATAATTTGTGTATATATATATATATGAATATTATATTTATGATAATGATATATACAAATATAAATATACATATGTATATATCATTATTCGAATAAAAAAAATGATAAATGAATTTATTTTCCATATTTTATTGATATATATTATAATTTTCAATTGACTTTCAAAAAAAGAAAAATTTAATAACAAAAAATAATTTTCACATTGATTGAATTTTTAAAAATTAATATAAGTATTGAAAAAATTTCACACATTTCACAAATATTTGCTCGCATATCAATTAAAATAGAAATACTATTCATTGAAAAAATGCCAATCAATGACCTTTATAGATTGTAATTTGGAACATCTATACAATGGATTAGAAGTCATTGAAAAGTTTAAAGAAAACATACAGATAGATAAATGATTAGTTGTTCAATTTCATATTTTCAATTTTTCAAAAGTCATTATTCGTCAATTCGAGAAAAATAATTCATTTAAATCAATCATTATTCAGATCAATCAATTATTTGATTCAATTACCTTCATTCATATTCAATGATATAATTGTATAATTTGTGTATATACATATATATCTGCCAACGATAATGAAATGAATAACGAGGAGGATTATCACCGCTTTCTCCTATTCGGTCTCCAGAGAAACTACGGCAAAAATCAATAACTGAATAAACATTGAACATTTTGGATCTGGTTATAAACGTTGAATTTTAAAAGCTTTGTTCAATAAGTTAAGTTCCGTTTATTCTTGTATAAGAATAAAAAGGTGGTTCAACATGCGTCCCACACGCAAAACACGGAGTTCGCGAGTGTTATCTGGTCATTCTTCGACATCAGAAGTGGGATACCAAATAGACGCGGAACCATCCATTTCAGAATCACCATCCGAGACTCCTCAACGCAATTCTAATACTTCGGAAGATCGTTGGCAAATTTTGTTTGAAAATCAAAATAAAAATATGATGGAGTTAATTCGAACAATGCGAAGTTCAACTGCTGATTCTCATCATGAAGTTACTTTTCCGCTATTCAATCCGGATGAGCAAAATATCAATGCACAAGCTTGGTGCTCGACAGCTAGATTGTGTATGCAAGAACAGGAACTTCAAGGGAGCAAGTTAGTAAATGCGTTGAGTGGAGTTATGAAAGGATCAGCTGCATCTTGGTTTCCTCAAATCAGCTCTAACGGAATGACTTGGGAGCAATTTAAAAACATTTTCCTCGCGCGATATGAAATTATTGAAACTCCCGCGGCGACGTGACTTTCGTTATATTCTGGACAGCCAAATGGAGATGAAAATATCGCTGCATATTCAAGTCGAGTTTTAAGTGTTCTTATTCCGCGACTACAACTGATTAATTTCGAAGAAATTGCTGTTTCGATTGTTCTTTCTCATGTGGCTCAGTTGGATCCACGTTTAAAACATTTGGCGCTTACTTCGGAAATAAGTTCTCGAACGAAGTTACAACAAAAACTCATGGCAGTTGATTACCGAAAAAGAGCTTTTCCTTTTTCTCAAGCCAGAGAGGGCTCATCGTTCGATTCCAAACGACTGAGAACTTATGTATCTTCATTAAAATGCTTTAACTGTGGAAAATTTGGACACAAAATATCGGAGTGTCGAAGTCGTTCATGGAGTACCATCCCGGACAACTTTGGAAATCTTTCAAAGAAAATACCCTCCACCGCTGTAAAATCTTCTGTGACGTGCTTCAATTGTGGGGAAGTTGGACATGTTTCTACGAGCTGCAAGAAGTCTTCTGGATCTGGACAAAATACCCTTGCTCAAGGTCGAATGGAGCGTCGTGTTAATTTGTGTTCTATTCAACCGACTTTTGGCGGGTTACTACATTCCGGTGAGAAGTTTTCATTTTGTTTCGATTCCGGTGCTGAATGCTCTCTGATTAAAGAAAGCATTGCTAAAAAATTTTCAGGAAAACGTCAGAACTTTGTAGTCATTTTTTCCGGTATCGGTCCTTCCAGTATTCAAAGTGTCATTGAAATCTTGGCACAAGTGACTATAAATGATCATTGCCTGGGAATTTTATTTCATGTGATTCATGATGATTTTCTTAGTACTGAAATTCTTGTTGGAAGAGAAATATTATCTCTTGGTTACTCAATAAAAATGACAGTTGACAGTTTAGTTCTAAAAAGAATTCCGAGGGTTAATGTTTGTGAAGTAGACTATCATTCATTTAATTTTGACGAAATAAAAACAGACGTTTCTGAACTTGACAAACGTCTCTTGGTTGATGTTTTAAACAAATTTCGTTCAACTTTCGTCATAGGAACACCTAAATCTAGAGTAACGACCGGACAACTTGAAATTCGTTTGCCAGATCCTAACCGAACCGTGCAAAGACGACCTTATCGTCTTTCGACTGTCGAACGTCAAATAGTGCGAGATAAAATCAAGGAATTACAAGAGGAGAATGTCATCAGACCCAGTTGTTTTCCTTTTGCTAGTCCCATTATTTTAGTTAAAAAAAAAGATGGTTCTGATCGAATGTGTGTTGATTATCGGGAGCTTAACAATAATACGGTGGCTGATAAATATCCGTTACCGCTTATTGCTGATCAGATAGATAGACTAGGAGGTGCTCATTAATTTACATCTCTTGATGTGGCTAGCGGTTTTCACCAAATTCCTATTTACCCAGATTCTATTGAACGGACTGCTTTTGTTACTCCTGACGGGCAGTACGAATATTTAGCAATGCCTTTTGGTTTGAAAAATGCACCTTCTGTTTTTCAGCGAGCAATTACACAAAGCTTTGGGAGATCTAGTGAATACGTCTATTATTTGTTATATGGATGATATTCTCATCCCATCAGAAACAATTATTGAGGGTATTCGAAAATTAGAAGTTGTTTTAGGGGCTTTGACTAAAGCTGGATTTTCAGTCAATCTAAAGAAATGTTCATTTTTGAAAACGAAAATAGAATTTCTTGGTCATCAAGTTTCGGCAGGAGAAATTCGACCAAATCCTCGCAAGGTTATCGCGTTGACTGCACTCCCGCCTCCTCAAACTGTTACTCAACTTAGACAATTTATTGGACTTGCCTCGTATTTTCGGCAATTTATAGAAGGGTTTTCTAAACTTGTTTGTCCTTTGTATAAACTTACTAATGGAAAGGGTAGGATTGATTGGAAACCTGAATTTGAGGAAATTCGAACAAAAATTGTTTCTCACCTCACAAGTTCTCCTCTTTTAATGATTTTTGATCCAAATTTTACTATAGAATTACATACAGATGCTAGCTCAGTTGGTTACGGTGCAATTTTCATCCAAAAAGTTGGTGGAAAGGCCCATGTTGTAGCTTATTTTAGCAAAAGAACTACAGAAATATAGTCGCGATATCATTCGTATGAATTGGAAACACTTGCTGTTGTGAATGCTATTAGGCATTTTCGGCATTATTTACATGGTAGAAAATTTACAGTAGTTACAGATTGTAATTCTCTCAAGGCATCTCGTGCAAAACTTGACTTATCCCCAAGAGTTTATAGATGGTGGGCATTTTTACAGTCATTCGACTTTGATATTGTTTATCGAGAAGGAAAAATTCTATCACGTGCAGATTTCTTTTCTCGAAATCCTTCACCTGAGAATGACAAACTGAATGTTGAAACTGTTGAGCAAAAACGTATAAATTTTCCAAAAATTTCTCACGGTTGGTTACAAGCGGAGCAGCAGAAGGATGCCGAAATTCGTGATCTTATTTCCAAATTAGAAAACGATGAGCTTGACTCAAATGTTTCTAATACGTACGAACTTAAATCTGGAATTTTGTTCAGAAAAATACAGCGAAATAATGATACTCGTATTTTACCAATAATCCCTAAAGCTTTTCAGTGGTCTATAATAAATCATGTTCATGAATCGATTATTCATTTGTGATGGCATAAAACTTAAGAGAAGGCTTACCAACATTATTGGTTTTCTAATATGTCCAAATATGACCGAAAATTTGTCGAAAATTGCACTACTTGTCGAATTTCCAAATCTACTTCTGGTAAAATTCAAGCTGAATTACATCCAATCCCAAAGAGTATTCCTTGGCATACTCTTCATATTGTTGTTACTGGAAAGCTTAGTGGCAAAAGTGATATTAAAGAATATGTTTTTGTGTTTATTGATGCCTTTACTACGTTTGTTTTTCTTCACCATACTCTTTCTATTGATGCTGTAAGTGTTATAAAAGCTTTGAAATCAATCGTCACATCATTTGGAGCACCGGTTTGTGTGATTGCTGATCAGGGGAGATGTTTTGCAAGCAAAAATTTTCGAGATTTTTGTGCTTCCCATTGCATTAATCTTCATTTGAGTGCTGCTGGTACTAGTCGAGGCAAAGGTCAAGTTGAACGTGTTATGAGTACACCTAAAAATATGCTCACTTCTGTTGAGGTTGATAATAATAGATCTTGGCAAGATTCTCTTGGAGATATTCAACTGGAACTGAATTGTTCCGTCAGTAGTGTGACTAAAGCTACTCCTCTGGAATTGATGATTGGTCGCGTAGCCAGACCGTTGAATCTGTCACCGATTACTGATTGTGAAAAAGAAATTCACTTATGGGAAATCAGAGAGCGAGCAGCCAATATGATTGAGATTAACTCGCAAATTGAAAAATCGCGATTTGATGCTCGAAAGGCAAAATTTTTAAAATTTTCTGTTGGGGATTATGTTTTAATTGAAAACCACCAAAGAAATTAAACAAAATTGAATTCAAAATTTGAAGGGCCATTTCGTTTTATTAAAGTATTGGACGGAGATCGGTACGTATTGAAATCTCTAAATTGTAATCGAACGTATAAATACGCTCATGACCGTCTTCGAGCAATGCCTGACTGTTCTGTACCTTCAGAATTGGATATTGATTTTGATAAATCTTCTCAAGAGTCATTGAGTATTCAAGGTATTAAATCACAAATCTAATGTGTTATTTTTGGATTAATAACCTGTGACATCCTTGTTGGCGCACCTGTTATAAGAAATTCATCAGATTATTGGAGTAGGAAATGTTTGTCATTCCCTGTGGTTTGAGCTTGATCCTAGTGCACACATTTATTACGCTTATTAGTTGCAGGTCAAAAAAAAAAAACCATACTCATTTCGGTGCGCGGAGATAGCGCAATGTAACAGCTAATGGTGTGGTGCTGTCGCATGAGGCGACTGTGTGTAGAAATGTTGATGTATGAACGGCTTGACGCTGTCATATGGTCACGTATGTGAAGCCCAATTGATAATTGGCAATGTGTGTGGAAATTACATGTCTTTGGATAAAAATATAAGTCTCATGAGAGGAATGCAAGTCTTTTGAGAAGATTGTAGTTCTTGCTCTTGAGGAAAGTAGATGATTTCTATGAAATAGGGTGTTGTCGACGGTTTGTCACCGGACTTGTTATTTAGTACGGAATCTGTTAAAACTTATGGATTTGTTAAAGCACATCGTCTCTGATTTTTGGAATGGTAATATGATCAGGTTGACGGAACGGTCTAAATATCTTTCAATTTTTGTATTACAGCACAGGAGGACGTGTGATTGTCAGGATTAGCCGTGTCAAGGATAATGAAATGAATAACGAGGAGGATTATCACCACTTTCTTCTATTCGGTCTCCAGAGAAACTACAGCAAGAATCAATAACTGAATAAACATGGAGCATTTTGGATCTGGTTATGAACGTTGAATTTTAAAAGCTTTGTTCAATAAGTTAAGTTCCGTTTCATCTTGTAAAAGACTGAAAAGGTGGTTCAACATGCGTCCCACACGCAAAACACAAAGTTCGCGAGTGTTATCTGGTCATTCTTCGCTATATATACATGTATCATTATTCGAATAAAAGAAATGGTAAATGAATTTATCATCCAAATCTTATTCATATATATTATAATTTTTGATTTACTTTAAAAAAAAAAAGCATTTGAAAAAACAATAATTTTCACATCAATTGAATTTTTTTTAAATATATGTAACTATGAAAAAAATTTTATACATTTCTCAATTATTTGCTCACATATTGATTAAAAAAAAAAACTATTTATTCGAAGAATGCTATTTAATGTACTTTATGGATTGTAATTTGAAACATTTATACAATGAATTAGAACTGATCGGAAAACCTAGAGAAAATATACAGATAGTTAAATGATTGGTTATTGAATTTCGTGTTTTTAATTATTGAAAATTACCTATTCTTTAATTTACGAAGAACGATCCATTTAAATTATCATTTTTTATATCATCAAGTTATTTAATTTGTTTGCCCCTATTTAAAATGAATTATATTATTGTGTGATTTGTATATATGTGTATATATATATAAATAAATGTATTTATATTTAATTCTATTAATGTATATATATACATATAAGATAATTTTTAATTTACTTTCCAAAGAAAAGAAACTTAGAAAAAAAATTTTTTTCGTTTTGATCAAATTTTTTAAAGATAAATATAATTATTGTAAAAGACCTATATATTTTTTAATTATCTGCTCACGTATTAATTGCAATAAAAAAATTGTTCATTAGAAAAATGCCATTCAATTTACTTTATGAATTGTAGTTTGGAACATTTATACGATGGATTAAAACTTATCATAAGGTTCAAAGAAAACATACAGATAGATGAGAGATTATTTATTTAATTTCCTATCTTCAATTTTTGAAAATTAAAAATTCTTCAATTATGGAAAAATAATTCATTTAAATCAGTTATTTTTTTTTATTCAAATAAATTATTTAACTTAATTACCTCCACTTATATTCAATTATATTAATGTAATATATTGTTACAAAGGGTGAAATCACCCGTTTTGCCCCCTCTTCAATGATCTAGTAGTCAGCATAGATAAAAGACGTTTATAAACCTCTTATGTCTTCAAAAAGAATAAGGTTGCTGCGCCAACCAACATTATTGCAAAAACAGTCTTGTTTCAGACTTCAAACGAGAAACACATATTACGCATTGAAAGCTTTTCACAACATTTTAATTTCGCCTTTGATTTTGGCTTGTTATTCACGCTCTTGATTTCTTTGACTTAATAAGTAAACTCGCGGATCCATATTTTATTAACGAAACGTCCAGAACGTTACATTTGGTGTCAGAAGCGGGATCTTGAGTTCTTGTTAATTAAGTCGATTCAGTGCGTGTTATAAACAATGAGCAGTAGTCGTATGACGCACTCACGTCGAAGGGAAAGTGGAGAAGAATCTTCTCTTATGGAAAATCCGAGGGTTCCAGAAGAAATTTTATCACCTTCAGTAGACCCTCTTTTAACTCCTTCGACGGTCTCTCAACTTGATCTGCTAAAGATCTTGACACAACAACAAGAGGCGGCAAGACAACAACAAGAAGCGGCAAGACAACAACAGCAACAACTAATCCAGTTGCTTCAAGAGCAAGGGGAGGCTCGAGAGCGTTCAGAAACTAATCTTCAAGACCTTCTTCGGACGACTGTGGCGGCCCTTCAATCCGTTCATCAAATGAGTGGCGCTGGAGGACCGGCTGTTACACCACAAGGTTCTAGAGTCGCTACTCCTGTTCCCTCTCCTGTTCCCTTGCCTGTTCCTGTTCCCGTTGTTCAAGAGATCCGACATCCAGGACGAATCCAGGATGTTCGAGATTCAAGGTCTGTGCCTTTTACTAGGGGAGTAGTTGAATCCCCAGTTTGTAGAAACAGAGTAAATAATGAGGTTGATTTTTCCGAGCCTTTGTCTCAGGTTCAGCCTCAATACTCTCATTTGAGTCAATTGAATAATTCGAGACTTCCTGGGGTTACTTCTCAGATTTATGAGAAACCCTTTTGTCCTTTGAAACCGCCAATTTTTGATGGAAAGATTCCATGGGCAGAGTATGAACGTCAATTTAACACTATTGCAAGGCATAATCAGTGGGACTCCACCATTAGGGCCCACAGCCTTGCCTCTTGTCTTCGGACGCCGGCTCTAAATGTTTTAACGGCATTGTCTGAAGAAGAAATTTCCGATTATGAGAAACTTAGCTCTGCACTAAAGTTGAGTTACGGGAATGATCACTTGACGAAACTGTACACGGCTCAATTACAGACGAGAAAACAAGGACGAGACGAAGACCTCGCGTCTCTTAGCCAGGATATAGAACGGCTTTCACGTGTAGCATTGCCAGATCACGAGCCGTCTCGTAATTTATTAGCGACTCAAGCCTTTTCAAGCGCAATTAGTGATCCGGAAATCAAAATGGCCGTTGGAACATCGGGCCTCACTTCTCTGCGGGAGGCAACGGCCAAAGCCCTTGAGGTGGAGGCAATGAGGAAACAATATTTTGGGCTGAACAAGCTTCGTCGGATTGAGGTGTCCGAAAACACCTCAGAAAGACGAAGTTTTGAACACTCGGAGGAATCAAAACCTCAAAATTATAGAAATAAAAATAACAATAGTAATTTTGAACCAAGAAATCGAGGTTCTTTTCAAAGCCAACAAAACAAGCGTGTAAATAAGAACGCGGTCATGACGAGTCAAACCGGCTTGACCTGTATATTTTGTAAAAAAATAGGTCACGACGCCAATCATTGTTTTCTAATTAAAAAAATTAGTAGAGAACCGATGCAAGGCTCGAATTCAAACTCTTATAACTGGCGTAAGAAAAATATTGAAATAGGGGAAGCAAATCCTCAGTCGAGTTCTTCAACAGGAACTCACTCAAAAAACTAATTCCAGATGATTTGTCGGGGCGAAAATCATCGCAGATTGTTGGGAGTGAAAGCCCTCTTAGAGAACAGTTTTTAATTAGAAGTCTACGACAGTCTGATCTTTACGCGCGCGGCACTGTGAATGGCGTCGATTGTCTATGGGTAATAGACACGGGCGCAGAAGTAACCGTAGTTCGATCGGATCTCTTTAAATCCGATGACCAGATTGTTCCCTCTTTTTCTCTGCGAACAGCCACTGGAGAGACGACCCCGGTTTTGAGAGGGGTTACTGTCCAAATTAACCTTTTTGGGTGTATCGACTCTCCACATAAGGTTTTTATAGCAGATATAGAGGATGAAGGTATTTTGGGAATAGACTTTCTTACAGCTCATAACTGTGTTATCTTGACTAAGAGAAATTCACTAGCTTCAAACAATCGCGAAATAACTCTTTGTACAAATAGAAATAGAATTTATTGGACTCCTCCTAGAATTCGGGAAATAGAACTTTCAGAGGATGATTTGCAACAACATTTCCCTTCACATTTACAGAGCCTTGTTGAGAAATCTTCGATTTCGTTAAATTCAGCTCAGGTAGAATCGTTTAAATCTCTTTTGCTAGAATTTATAGATTCTTTCGCCAAAGATAGTGGTGATAAGGGCCGATGTACTTCTGTCAAGCACAAGATCGACGTCGGAGAGAGTTCACCAATAAAACAAGCTCCTCGAAGACTCGCTCTCAGCGCCCGAGAAGAGGTTAAGAAGCTTGTGGAAGACATGCTAAAGAACAATGTTATTGAACCATCGTCTAGTCCCTGGGCTTCACCAATCGTCCTTGTTAACAAAAAGGACGGATCCAAACGATTTTGTATCTATTACAGGAAGCTGAACGATACAACGAAGAAAGATTCTTACCCTCTACCCAGAATCGACGAGACACTCGACCTGATAGCTGGTGCAACTTGGTTCAGCACCATAGATCTTCAGAGCGGATACTGGCAGGTCGAAATGGATCCTCTAGATAAAGAAAAAACAGCTTTTGTTACGGGTTTAGGAGGATTATGGCAGTTCAAGGTTATGCCGTTTGGTTTGAGTAATGCCCCGGCTACCTTTGAACGAATGATGGAGGCTGTTCTCCATGGGCTCACGGGTAAAATATGCCTCGTTTATTTAGACGATATAATCGTTTTTGGCAAGAACTACGAAGAAGAAGTTCAAAATCTCAGACAAGTTTTCGCTAGGCTGAAGCAAGCAGGTCTGAAAATGAGCCCGAAAAAACGCCATCTGTTCCAGAAAGAAGTAGGCTTCCTTGGACATATTGTTTCAGCACAAGGTGTGAAGACCGACCCATCCAAAATAGAGAAGGTTTCTTCTTGGCCGACACCTAAGAATAAAGAACAAATTCAAAGCTTTTTAGGCCTTTGTACGTATTACAGAAGATTTGTAAAAGGTTTCGCTAGTATAGCTAAACCTCTCCATCATTTGACCGGAATCAAGATTCCTTTTGACTGGACCCCGGAATGCGAAGAGGCTTTCGAGAAATTGAAAGAAAATCTTATTTCTTCGCCGATTTTAGCTTATCCAGAGGTCGAACTTCCTTTTATTTTAGATACTGATGCCTCTATTTCAGGAATAGGCGGGGTTCTGTCACAAATTCAGGGAGGTCAAGAGAGAGTGATAAGCTATTTGAGCAGAGTTTTGAGTAAAACCGAGAGGAATTATTGTGTCACTCGTAGAGAGCTTTTAGCTGTCGTTAAGACCGTAGTACATTTTCACCATTATCTGTACGGTAGGAGATTTTTGATACGTACAGATCATGCTTCTCTCAGGTGGCTACTTTCGTTCGAATCTCCTGAAGGTCAGGTAGCTAGATAGTTAGAAAGGCTCGGTCAGTACGATTTTGATATTCGTCATCGAGCAGGAATTCATCATGGAAACGCCGATGCTCTCTCTCGAAGACCCTGCGAGGAAATGCCAGAGTGTAAACAGTGTGCACGACTAGAGAAAAACCGTGACCCCTCTTTTATAATACGGAAGATTTCTTTCAAAAATAACCAGGAGGAATAGAGAAAATTGCAACAAGAGGACGACACTTTGAATCAAGTGAAGTCTTGGAAAGAAGCAGAAACTCCCCCAGACTGGCAGGATATATCTTTAGCCGAGCCAGATTTAAAAATTTATTGGGCTCAATGGGACTCTATCCTTTTAATTGATGGAATTTTATACCGAAAATGGCAATCTGCAGACTTGAAAGAAATCAGGTGGCAACTTTTGGTTCCCAGGTCACGAGTTCCAGAGATTCTTGCTCTTTATCATGATTCTCCTGCAGGCGGACACTTCGCGTCAAATAAAACTCTGGGCAGAATTCGCAACTTCTACTTTTGACCCCGTTGCCGGATGGACGTTGAAGATTGGTGTCGAAGATGTCGAATCTGCACGGCAAAGAAAGGACCTCGAGCGAAGGGACAAAGCTCTCTTCAAATTTACAACGTGGGAGCTCCATTTGAAAGGATAGCAATGGATATTCTTGGACCTCTCCCGATAACCCATTCTGGAAATAAATATGCTTTGGTTATTGCTGATTACTTTACTAAGTGGCCAGAAGTGGTTCCTCTCGCTGATCAAGAAGCCTCTACTGTAGCACAGGCATTCGTTAAAGAGTTTATTTGTAGACACGGAGTTCCTCTAGAACTTCATACTGATCAAGGCCGAAATTTTGAGTCAACCTTAATGAAAGAGGTTACTCAGATTTTAGGGGTTAGAAAAACTCGTACAACTCCTTTGCATCCGCAATCTGACGGCATGATAGAGCGTCTGAATCGAACCTTGCTACAGTATTTGTCGTCCTTCGTAGAGCAGAATCAGAGAGACTGGGACTCCTGGATCCCTTTCTTCCTCTTATCTTGCAGATCTGCGATTCATGAGACGACAAAGCAGACGCCAGCCCTCATGCTTACTGGAAGAAATCTTCGACTTCCGTCAGATTTAGAGAAAGGCCCTGTTCCTGTGCAAAGACAGCATCAAACAGATTATGCCTTTTTATTACAACAACGTTTAGAAGAAATTCATCACTTTGCTAGGAATAGAATTTCTATGGCTTCAGATAAATCGAAAACTCGTTATGATATTCGAGCCAGAGATTTAAAATTCAATCCTGGAGATTCTGTCTGGCTCTTTCAACCTCGAAGACAGAAAGGACGATGTCCAAAGCTACACAGAAATTGGGAAGGCCCTTACTTAGTGGTTAACCGGATAAATGATGTTGTTTATAGAATCCGAAGATCTCCTCATTCGCGTCAGAAAGTGGTTCACTTGGATCGTCTTGCTCCTTTTGAAGAGGATCAACCTGGAACAGTCTCTCCAAGACCAGGAACATCCCTCGAGGTTAGATCTTCAAACGAACACCCTTGACGACTGTGATCGATTTGGCCTTCTTTACAGTCGGTCATCGATTGGGAGAAGAATTTACCTTTCGGAATTCGTTTGAGTAAAACTCGACCGCTTACGATTATTATAGAAGGAAATATCGGATGCGGAAAAACAACTTTCACTAAGAGGTTTTTAGCAGATCGCCAGGTCTGTACACTTTTAGAACCTCTTGAAGAATATCGAAATGTAGGTGGAATTAATCTTTTAGATTTGATGTATCAGAACCCAGATCGTTATTGCTATTATTTTCAGCATTTCGCTCAAATGGTTATGTTAGATAGACATCTGCAGACGACTTCATTGCCTGTGAAGGTGATGGAAAGATCGATATTCAGTAGCAATTGTTTTGTAGAAGCTCGTCGAAGGTTGGGTAATTTTCGCGACTTCGAATCTCATTTATTGACAAAAAATTTTGATCTTCTCATTCGCTCGTCTGAGCTCAGAGTAGATTTGATTGTTTATTTGCGAGTTTCCCCAGAAACTTCTTTTGCTCGAGTTAGTTCCCGTTCTCGTGAGGAAGAATCGAGTATTTCTTTAGAGCTACTCAGAACTATTCATGAGGTTCATGAAGATTGGCTAGTGAAACAAACTTTTTCTTATTTATCGGCTCCTGTCTTGGTTATAAATGCAGAAGCTACAGCCGATCAAGTTTTTAAAGATTTTTGTACGTCTACGATGTGCGGGGGTTAATTCAGATATGAATAATGAAGAACTATTCTTAATTAAGAGAAAAACGAAAAACAAAGTTTAATTTTCTTTATCAAAACAAGATAAAAAAGAACGAATGGTGAAAACAAGAGGTTACATATATAAAAAAAAAGAGAAAATTAAGTTTCAAAAATTTGTTCCGCTATAACCTTTAGAGCGGACTTGACTTCTGCGCAATCGCTGCAACCTTCGGTGGAGTTTGTTGCGAATAATTTCTTCCGGCATTCGCGGCAAGCTTTGCTTTCTCCCGCGAAGGTAAGATGAGTTTGCTTGAGCTCATAGAAGTTTTTCATGTCCGCGCTGAAATAAATCAGACACGGGGAACTTATATATTTTTTTTAACTAGAAATTTGCGTGAGAACTTACCGAGTAACCCAACAATTTAAGCATATCAGCCCCATTTTGTGTTTCTCTCTTATGGTCTCACCCCGACCACATTTTAGGGTTCTCCATTGATTTTCGAAATAGATCTTGAATTCTTGTTGTGTCATATTTTTTATGTTTTCCCACGAATAACTTGAAGTGATTACGCCCGCATTGATGAAGGCGGAAACGGGTGGAGTCTTTATGATTGACATTTTTCTTTTTTTGAACTAATTGGGACTGTCTTCGGTGAGGACTTTTCTTATAATGATTTGTTATTTCTGCGTTGCTAATCAATTTGAGATTTGTTTTCTTCGGTTGTTTCTTTCTAGAAACTTCTTCTCTGGAATCGAGTTTTGTATCGGACAGGCTTTGGTTTCTTTTATTAATGTGAAAAGAGCCACGATTATTTTTCGAGGTCGAAGAGCGATTGCTTGATTTTCACATTTTATTAACCTTAAGTGTCAGTTTTTGTGAGCACTTTTTCAGGTTATTTGACACAGCCTTTTTCTTCCAATCTTCCCCGATTCCTGAGGATGACTGGTGGCCTTATTTTGAAGAAATACACGGAAATGATTCGGATAAGATCGTTTCTTTTCTTTTGAATACATATTCAATTTATTTTATTCGTGCATTCTCCCAAATTCACTTAGTAAATTTGAATTGTTATACCACCACTCACATTTGTCCTCCAAACTCTAGGGTGTGCTGTCTCAGAAGAAACTTTGGATTCAGTCACCCATTCCTTTTCCCTGTTTCCTGTGCCGGTTCTCAGAGGGAATCAGCTTTTATGTAGCCTAGGACCCAGAGTTCTTCCATGTATCGTTTCCCGCCTCGTCGTGCATCTGTGTTTGTTTCACCGCACTATTTTCCCTGATGAGGAATGGATTTTCTTTTCGACGGCGATCCGGAAGATTTGTTGTCTTCAAATTCATGAAGCCACATGACACTAAATAACACTTACCTTTTTAAAACAAGGCACATAAATTTTTGGAATTATTTAACGCTCAACTATCTGCTCAAGGTTTTCTGTGGTTTACCTTGAGACTGTGGGCAAATGCCAGATAGTAAAAAAGGGAGTTCTTAAATTTTTAGAGCCACAGCTCCAACTCACCATTGAGCACTGACTACTAGACTACTTTTATAATTGTTTCATCTTTCCCGAGTCGGGACGACTCTTTTCCTCGGGGGGGAGTAGTGTTACAAAGGGTGAAATCACCCGTTTTGCCCCCTCTTTAATGATCTAGTAGTCAGCATAGATAAAAGACGTTTATAAACCTCTTATGTCTTTAAAAAGAATAAGGTTGCTGCGCCAACCAACATTATTGCAAAAACAGTCTTGTTTCAGACTTTAAACGAGAAACACATATTACGCATTAAAAGCTTTTCACAACATTTTAATTTCGCCTTTGATTTTGGCTTGTTATTCACGCTCTTGATTTCTTTGACTTAATAAGTAAACTCGCGGATCCATATTTTATTCACGTAACGTCCAGAACGTTACAATATATATATATATATATGTCAAGGATAATGGAATGAATAACGAGGAGGATTATCACCGCTTTCTTCTATTCGGTCTCCAGAGAAACTACGGCAAAGATCAATAACAGAATAAACATTGAGCATTTTGGATCTTGTTATAAACGTTGAATTTTAAAAAGCTTTGTTCAATAAGTTAAGTTCCGTTTTTATCTTGTAAAAGAATAAAAAGGTGGTTCATCATGCGTTCCACACGCAAAACACAAAGTTCGCGAGTGTTATCTGGCCATTCTCTTACATCAGAAGTGGGATACCGAAGGGACGCGGAACCATCCATTTCAGAATTACCGTCCGAGACTCCTCAACGCAATTCTGATACTTCGGAAGATCGTTGGCAAATTTTGTTTGAGAATCAAGATAAAAATATGATGGAGTTAATTCGAAAAATGCAAAGTCCAACTGCTGATTCTCATCATGAAGTTACTTTTCAGCTATTCAATCCGGATGAGCAAAATATCAATGCACAAGCTTGGTGCTCGACAGCTAGCTTGTGTATGCAAGAACAGGAACTTCAAGGGAGCAAGTTAGTAATTGCGTTGAGTAAAGCTATGAAAGGATCAGCTGCATCTTGGTTTCCTCAAATCAGCTCTAACGGAATGACTTGGGAACAATTTGAAAACATTTTCCTCGAGCGATATGAAATTATTGAAACTCCCGCGGCGACGTGACTTTCGTTATATTCTGGACAGCCAAATGGAGATGAAAATATCGCTGCATATTCAAGTCGAGTTTTAAGTGTTCTTATTCCACGACTACAACTGATGAATTCCGAAGAAATTGCTGTTTCGATTGTTCTTTCTCATGTGGCTCAGTTGGATCCACGTTTAAAACGTTTGGCTCTTACTACGGAAATAAGTTTTCGAACGAAGTTACAACAAGAACTTATGGCAGTTGATTACCGAAAAAGAGCTTTTCCTTTTTCTCAAGCAAGAGAGGGCTCATCGTTCGATTCCAAACGACTGAGAACTTATGTATCTTCATTAAAATGCTTTAACTGTGGAAAATTTGGACACAAAATACCGGAGTGTCGAAGTCGTTCATGGAGTACCATCCCGGACAACTTTGGAAATCTTTCAAAGAAAATACCCTCCACCGCTGTGAAATCTTCTGTGACGTGCTTCAAATGTGGAGAAGTTGGACATGCTTCTACGAGCTGCAAGAAGTCTTCTGGATCTGGACAAAATACCCTTGCTCAAGGTTGAATGGAGCGTCGTGTTAATTTGTGTTCTATTCAACCGACTTTTGGCGAGTTACTACATTCCGGTGAGAAGTTTTCATTTTGTTTTGATTCCGGTGCTGAATGCTCTCTGAATAAAGGAAGCATTGCTAAAAAATTTTCAGGAAAACGTCAGAACTTTGTAGTCGTTCTTTCCGGTATCGGTCCTTCCAGTATTCAAAGTGTCATTCAAATCTTGACACAAGTGACTATAAATGATCATTGCCTGGGAATTTTATTTCATGTGATTCCTGATGATTTTCTTAGTACTGAAATTCTTGTTGGGAGAGAAATATTATCTCTTGGTTACTCAATAAAAATGACAGTTGACAGTTTAGTTCTAAAAAGAATTCCGAGGGTTAATGTTTGTGAAGTAGACTATCATTCATTTAATTTTGACGAAATAAAAACAGACGTTTCTGAACTTGACAAACGTCTCTTGGTTGATGTTTTAAACAAATTTCGTTCAACTTTCGTCATAGGAACACCTAAATCTAGAGTAACGACCGGACAACTTGAAATTCGTTTGCTAGATCCTAACCGAACCGTGCAAAGACGACCTTATCGTCTTTCGACTGTTGAACGTCAAATAGTGCGAGATAAAATCAAGGAATTACAAGAGGAGAATGTCATCAGACCCAGTTGTTCTCCTTTTGCTAGTCCCATTATTTTAGTTAAAAAAAAAGATGGTTCTGATCGAATGTGTGTTGATTATCGGGAGCTCAACAATAATACGGTGGCTGATAAATATCCGTTACCGCTTATTGCTGATCAGATAGATAGACTAGGAGGTGCTCATTATTTTACATCTCTTGATATGGCTAGCGGTTTTCACCAAATTCCTATTCACCCAGATTCTATTGAACGGACTGCTTTTGTTACTCCTGACGGGCAGTACGAATATTTAGCAATGCCTTTTGGTTTGAAAAATGCACCTTCTGTTTTTCAGCGAGCAATTACACAAAGCTTTGGGAGATCTAGTGAATACGTCTATTATTTGTCATATGGACGATATTCTCATCCCATCAGAAACAATTATTGAGGGTATTCGAAAATTAGAAGTTGTTTTAGGGGCTTTGACTGAAGCTGGATTTTCAGTCAATCTAAAGAAATGTTCATTTTTGAAAACGAAAATAGAGTTTCTTGGTCATCAAGTTTCGGCAGGAGAAATTCGACCAAATCCTCGCAAGGTTATCGCATTGACTGCACTCCCGCCTCCTCAAACTGTTACTCAACTTGGACAATTTATTGGACTTGCCTCGTATTTTCGGCAATTCATAAAAGGGTTTTCTAAACTTGTTCGTCCTTTGTATAAACTTACTAATGGAAAGGGTAGGATTGATTGGAAACCTGAATTTGAGGAAATTCGAACAAAAATTGTTTCTCACCTCACAAGTTCTCCTCTTTTAATGATTTTTGATCCAAATTTTACTATAGAATTACATACAGATGCTAGCTCAGTTGGTTACGGTGCAATTTTCATCCAAGAAGTTGGTGGAAAGGCCCATGTTGTAGCTTATTTTAGCAAAAGAACTACAGAAATAGAGTCGCGATATCATTCGTATGAATTGGAAACACTTGCTGTTGTGAATGCTATTAGGCATTTTCGGCATTATTTACATGGTAGAAAATTTACAGTAGTTACAGATTGTAATTCTCTCAAGGCATCTCGTGCAAAACTTGACTTATCCCCAAGAGTTTATAGATGGTGGGCATTTTTACAGTCATTCGACTTTGATATTGTTTATCGAGAAGGAAAAAATCTATCATATGCAGATTTCTTTTCTCGAAATCCTTTACCTGAGAATGACAAACTGAATGTTGAAACTGTTGAGCAAAAACGTATAAATTTTCCAAAAATTTCTCACGGTTGGTTACAAGCGGAGCAGCAGAAGGATGCCGAAATTCGTGATCTTATTTCTAAATTAGAAAACGATGAGCTTGACTCAAATGTTTCTAATACATACGAACTTAAATCTGGAATTTTGTTCAGAAAAATACAGCGAAATAATGACACTCGTATTTTACCAATAATCCCTAAAGCTTTTCAGTGGTCTATAATAAATCATGTTCATGAATCGATTATTCATTTGGGATGGCATAAAACTTTAGAGAAGGCTTACCAACATTATTGGTTTTCTAATATGTCCAAATATGTCCGAAAATTTGTCGAAAATTGCATTACTTGCCGAATTTCCAAATCTACTTCTGGTAAAATTTAAGCTGAATTACATCCAATCCCAAAGAGTATTTCTTGGCATACTCTTTATATTGATGTTACTGGAAAGCTTAGTGGCAAGAGTAATATTAAAGAATATGTTTTTGTGTTTATTGATGCCTTTACTAAGTTTGTTTTTCTTTATCATACTCTTTCTATTGATGCTGTAAGTGCTATAAAAGCTTTGAAATCAATCGTCACATTATTTGGAGCACCGGTTCGTGTGATTGCTGATCAGGGGAGATGTTTTGCAAACAAAAATTTTCGTGATTTTTGTGCTTCCCATTGCATCAATCTTCATTTGATTGCTACTGGTAACAGTCAAGGCAATGGTCAAGTCGAACTTGTTATGAGTACACTTAAAAATAAGCTCACTTCTGTTGAGGTTGATAATAATAGATCTTGGCAGGATTCTCTTGGAGATATTCAACTGGCACTGAATTGTTCCGTCAGTAGTGTGACTAAAGCTACTCCTCTGGAATTGATGATTGGTCGCGTAGCCAGACCGTTGAATCTGTTACCGATTACTGATTGTGGAAAAGAAATTGACTTATCGGAAATCAGAGAGCGAGCAGCCAATATGATTGAGATTAACTCGCAAATTGAAAAATCGCGATTTGATGCTCGAAAGGCAAAATTTTCAAAATTTTCTGTTGGGGATTATGTTTTAATTGAAAATCACGAAAGAAATCAAACAAAATTGAATTCAAAATTTAAAGGGCCATTTCGTGTTATTGAAGTTTTAGACGGAGATCGGTACATTTTAAAATCTCTAAATTGTAATCGAACGTACAAATACGCTCATAACCGTCTTCGAGCAATGCCTGACTGTTCTGTACCTTCAGAATTGGATATTGATTTTGATAAATCTTCTGAAGAGTCATTGAGTATTCAAGGTAATAAATTACAAATTTAATGTCTTATTTTTGAATTAATAACCTGTGACATCCTTGTTGGCGCACCTGTTATAAGAAATTCATCAGAATATTGGAGTAGGAAATGATTGTCATTCCCTTTGGTTTGAGCTTGATCCTAGTGCACACATTCATTACGCTTATTAGTTGCAAGTCAAAAAAAAAAAAAAACCTTACTCATTTCGGTGAGCGGAGATGGCGCAATGTAACGGCTAATGGTGTGGTGCTGTCGCATGAGGCGACTGTGAGTGGAAATGTTGATGTATGGACGGCTTGACGTTGTCATACGGTCACATATGTGAAGCCCAATTGATAATTGGCAATGTATGCGGCAATTACATGTTTGGATGAAAATATAAGTCTCATGAGAGGAATGCAAGTCTTTTGAGAAGATTGTAGTTCTTGCTCTTGTGGAAAGAAGATGATTTCTATGAAATGGGGTGTTGTCAACAGTTTGTCACCGGACTTGTTATTTAGTACGGAATTTGTTATAACTTATGGATTTGTTAAAACACATCGTGATTTTTGGAATGGTAATATGATCAGTTCGGCCGAACGGTCTAAATATCTTTTAATTTTTGTATTACAGCACACGAGGACGTGTGATTGTCAGGATTAGCCGTGTCAAGGATAATGAAATGAATAACGAGGAGGATTATCACCGCTTTCTTCTATTCGGTCTCCAGAGAAACTACGGCAAAGATCAATAACAGAATAAACATGGAGCATTTTGGATCTTGTTATTAACGTTGAATTTTAAAAGGCTTTGTTCAATAAGTTAAGTTCCGTTTTTATCTTGTAAAAGAATAAAAAGGTGGTTCATCATGCGTCCCACACGCAAAACACAAAGTTCGCGAGTGTTATCTGGCCATTCTCTTACATATATATATAAATAAATGTATTTATATTTGATTTTATTGATGTATATTATTAATGTATATTATTGATGTGTATTGTTAATGTGTATTATTAATGTGTATACATGTATAATATAATTTTCAATTCACTTTGAGAAAAAAAGAAATTTTCAAAAAAAAAATTTTTTTCACATTGATTAAATTTTTTGAATATAAATATGAGTATTATAAAAATCCTATGTATTCTTTAATTTTCTGCTTACATATTGAATAAAACAAAAATATTATTCATTGGAAAAATGCCATTTAATTTACTTTATGAATTGTAGTTTGGAACATTTATACAATGGATTAGAACTTATTATAAGGTTCGAAGGAAACATAGAGATAGATAAATGATTATTTATTCAATTTCATGTTTTCAATTTTTAAAAATTAATTATTTCTAAATTTCAGAAAAATAGTTTATTCAAATTAGTTATTTTTTTTATCCTATTCAATTATTCGACTTAATTACCTACGTTTGCATTCAATCATATTGATGTAATATATATATATATGTCGGAGTATCACAAATCTCGTTAAATAATTCCATTACGTAATGTATGAAGTGAATAAAAGGATATTTCTTTTGAATATGAAACTAAACTAAATGAGCGTCAAGCGTTATTAGCAAGCTAAGAGTATAGCTGAATGACTGAATCTTAGCAACAAACAAATGGTTTGTTTATAACAACGCTTGGACGAAATCGACAGTTGCGGGTTAGCTAGAGAGCATACCAGACGTGTCGGGATCGTCACGCTAAATATGAATAATCAACGCCCAAAAGAACGCTTTACATCCTCTCCGCCTTTCCGAGGCTTAACGCTGACATATATATATAAATAAATGTATCTATATTTAATTTTATTAATGTATATTATTAATGTGTATTATTAACTTGTATTATCAATGTGTATTATTGATGTGTATCATTAATGTGTATTATTAATGTGTATATATATATATATATATATACTATATACTATATATATATACTATAATTTTTAATTTACTTTTTAAAAAAGAGAACTTTGAAGAAAAAAATTTGTCTTACATTAATTATATTTTTTAATAATCAAAATAATTATTGGAAAAATCCCATATATTTTTTTATTATCTGCTCACACATTTATTAAAATAGAAATATATTCATCAGAAAAACTCCATTTAATTTACTCTATGAATTGTATTCTGGAACATTTACACAATGGATTATAACTTATTATAAGGTTTGACAAGAACATACAGATAGATGAATGATTATTTCTTGAAATTCATATTTTTAATTCTGAAAAATTAATTATTCTTTAATTTAAGAAAAATAATTTACCCAGATTAGTTATTTTTTTTATTTTATCGAATCATTTAACTCAATCACCTTCATATACTCGTATATTCAATTATATTAATGTAATATAAATATATTTGTATATAAATAAATCTATTTATATTTAATTGTATCAATGTATATTATTAATGTATATTATTAATGTATATTAATAATGTGTACTATTACTGTGTATTATTAATGTGTATATATACATATACATATATATTAAAATTTTCAATTTACTTTCAAAATAAGAGAAATTTTGAAAAAAAAAGTTTTCTTACATAAATTAAATTTTTGAAGAATAAATATGACTATTGGAAAAATCCTTTATATTTTTTAAATATCTGCTCATGTATTAATTGGAATAAAAATATCATTCATCAGAAAAATGCCATTCAATTTACTTTATGAATTGTAGTGTGAAACATTTATACAATGGATTAGAACCTATTACGAGGTTCAAAGAATACATACAGATAGATGAATGATTATTTATTTAATTTCACATTCTCAATTTTTGAAAATTAATTATTCTTCAATTTCGGAAAAATAGTTTGTTTAATTTATTTTTTTTTTTTTTTTATTTCATTAATATATTTAACTTAATTACCTCCATTCATATTCAATTATGATGATGTAATATACTTATATATAAATAAATGTATTTATATTTAATTCTATTAATGTATATAAATATATATTATAATTTTTAATTTACTTTTTAAAGAAGAGAAACTTAAAAAAAAAATTTTTTTTCGTTTTGATCAATTTTTTTGAAGATAAATATAATTATTGAAAAAGACCTTTATATTTTTCAATTATCTGCTCACACATTAATTGCAGTAAAAAAATTGTTCACTAGAAGAATGCCATTTAATTTACTTTGTGAATTGTAGCTTAGAACATTTATACGATGGATTGAAACTTATTATAAGGTTTAAGGAAAACTTACATAAATGATTATTCATTTAATATCGTATTTTTAATTTTCAAAAATTAATTATTCTTCAATTTAAGAAAAACAATTTATTTGAATAAGTTTTTTTTTTATTTTATTTTATAATTCAACTCAATTACCTTAATTTATATTCAATTATAATAATGTAATATATATATATAAACAAATGTATTTTTATTTAATTTTAATAATTTATATTATTAACGTATATCATTAATGAATATCATTAATGTGTATTATTAATGTGTATTATTAATGTGTATCACTAATGTGTAAAAATAATGCGTATCAATTATACGTATATATATATATATATATATATATCACAATTTTCAATTTATTTTTAAAAAAGAGAAATTTTTGAAGAAAAAATTTTTTTCACAATAATTCAATTTGTTCAAAATAAATATGATCATTCATAAAATCCTATATATTTTTCAATTATCTGCTCACATATTTATTGAAATAAAAATATTATTCATTAGAAAAATGCCATTTGATTTACTTTTTGAATTGTAGTTTCTAACATTCATACAATGGATTAGAACTTATCATAAGGTTCGGAGACAACATACAGATAGACAAATGATTATTTATTTAATTTCATATTTTTAATTTTGAAAAATTAATTTTTCTTTAATTCAAGAAAAATAATTTATTTCAATTAGTGATTTTTTTTCATTTTATCAAATTATTCAACTCAATTACCTCCATTTTTATTCAATTATATTAATGTAATATACTTATATATATATATATATATGAATATATATATGTATATTATAATTTTCAATTTACTTTTAAAAATAGGGAAATTGATAAAAAAAAAATTTTTCGACAATATTTCAATTTTTTAAAATCATGTATAATTATCAGAAAAATCCTAAATATTTTTAATTATTCGCTTATTTTTTATTTTATTTCATTTTTTTATAATTTTTTCCATTTACAATCATTTTTTATTTTGTTACATTATTGACCTCAATTACCCTGATTTATATTTTATTATATTGATGTATAATATAAATATACATAAATATATATATACATATATATCTATATATATATATATATATATATACACACACACACACATATATATATATATATATATATATATATATATATATATGTGTATATTAAAATATAAGTACACATAAATATATGTATATATATATATATATATATATATATAAATGAATGTATTCATATTTGATTTTATTGATGTATATTAATAATGCATATTATTCATGTATATTATTAATGTGTATCATTAATGTGTATTATAAATGTGTATATACATACATTTATATTATAATTTTTAATTTACTTTTAAAAAATGAGTAATTTTGAAAAAAAAAATTTTTCGCATTGATTAAATTTTTTGAAAATTTCTTAATTATCTGCTCACACATTAATTGAAATAAAGATATCATCCTTTGGAAAAATGCCATTTAATTCACTTTATGAACTGTACTTTGGAACATTCATACAACGGATGAGAACTCATTATAAGGTTTAAAGAAAACATACAGATAGATGAATGATGATTCATTTAATTTCATATTTTCAATTTTTAAAAATTAATTATCTTTTAATTCAAGGAAAATAATTCATTCAGATTAGTTTTTTTTTTTAACTTTATCGATTTATTCAACTTAATTACCTCCATTTATATTCAATAATATTAATGCAATATATATATATATATAAATGAATGTATTTATATTTAATTTTGATAATGTATACTATTAATTCATATTAATAATTCATGTCAATAATTTATCTACATATATATACATATATAACAATTTTCAATTCACTTTTAAAAAAAGAGAAATTTTTTCGAAAAAAAAATTTTTTACAATAATCAAATTTTTCGAAAATAAATATAATTATCAAAAACATCCTGTACATTTTTTAATTTTCCGCTCACATATTATTTAAAATAAAAATATTATTCATCAGAAAAATGCCATTCAATTTACTTTATAAATTGTAGTTTGGTACATTTATACAATGGATTAGAACTTATTATAAGGTTCAAAGAAAACGTACAGATGGAAAAATGATTATTTATTTAGTTTCATATTCTTAATTTTTAGAAAATTAAAAGTATGAATTTAAATGAATAATCATTTATTTCTCTGTATGTTTCCTTGAAACCTTATAATAAGTTCTAACCCATTGTATAGATGCTCCAAACTACAATTTACAGATTATATTGATTGGCATTTTCTTAATGAATGATATTTTTATTTACATTATTGTGTGAGCAGATAAATAAAAAATATATGAGATTTCTTTGATAATTAAACTTATTCTCGAAAGATTCAAATAAGGTGAAAAAAATTTTTTTTTGAAAAATTTCTCGTTTTTTAAAAGTAAATTAAAAATTATAATACATATATATACATATATACACACACATAACACAAATTCACATAGGTAAATACAAATACTTATTTTTATCATATATATGTATACATATTATACATTTATATAATGAATATAAATAGAGGTGATTAGGTTAAATAATTCAATAAAATAAAAAAAAAAACTGATTCAAATGAATTATTTTTCGTGAATTGAAGAATAATTAATTCTGAAAAATTAAAAATATGAAATTGAATAAATAATCATTTATCTATCTGTATGTTTCCTTCAAACCTTATAATATGTTTTAATCCATTGTATAGATGCTCCAAACTACAATTCAGAAAGTATATCAAGAGGCATTCTCTTAATGAATAATATTTCTATTTTAATCAATATGTGAGCAGATAATTCAGCCAGTTAACGACTGCCGTAAGCACTGCACTGCCTTGAGCTTCACTCTGACCGTGTTCGTGTCGAGTTGACGCCGCCGAGGCACGACTCTGGAACCACGCGTATCGCCTTTGGTTCGACCTTCACTGCGCTTGTTACATGCGATATCGGCATCAAATCGGACGCCGGACGCCCTGAACCCCCGTCAGCGCGACTCGCGGCGTGCCCGTGTTGAATCGACGACGCCACGGATCGACTCTGGGACAATGCGCATTGGATTAAATAATTTTCAGGATATTCGTTTATTAGGTTCAATATTTAATCAAATACCATTTACTTCTATTTGTTTTCATTTTTCTAATTTATCTTTATGTGGATTTCCTTTTTTAGCTGGATTTTATTCTAAGGATATAATTTTATAAATAGTTTTAATATTAAATTATAATATATTTATTATATTTATTTTTTCGATTTCAACTTTTTTAACTGCTTCTTATACTTTTCGTTTGATTTATTTTTCTATGTTAGGTTGGTATAATATAATTAGATTAAATTATTTAAATGATTATGACGTTTATATAAATAATTCAATACATTTTATGATATTGATAGTGATTTTAGAAGGTTCTATGTTTAGTTGATTAATTTTTCCTTATAGATATGTCATCATTTTGCCTTTTCACATGAAAATTTGACCAATTTTAATTATTTTTTTAGGTATATTATTTGGATTTTTTGTTGATTATTTAAATGTTAAAATGTTTAAGTTAAAGTTTTATTTTTTGAAGTTATTTTTTAGAACAATATGGTTTTTACCTGTTATTTCTACTTATGGTTTAATCAAAAATATTATGTTTATAAATAAAGAATTAACATTAAATTTTAATCAAAATTGATTAGAATTTTATAAAAGAAGAATAATTATAATTTTTATAAAATATTTTTATATATTTATAGATTTATTAATTTTTTATTTTAATAATATTTTAAATTTATTTTTATCATTTGCTTTTTTATTTTTTTATTATTTATTTATATTATAAATGTTTGAATAGCTTAAAATTGAAAGTATATTATTGAAGATAATATGATGATTTATTTAAATCTTTAAACATTTAATTTATAAAATTAAATAATTTATTTTTACAATGAAAATGTAATGTTTTTAAAAACTATACAGATTAGAAATATAAATGAATTTTAATCATTCAATAAAAAGTTGGAAGCTTTTTTATTTTATATTTCTATTTAATTGGAATTTATATTCATTTTTATTATTAACAATAATAAGCCTCTTTTTGGCTTCAATTAATTTTAATATAAATTATTCAAGATAAATTAATTAATATTAATAATTTTTGAATGCAGATCAAATGTTTTATTTAACTATTATCCTATGAAGTAGAGTTATTAATGAATAACTATAATTTCAGGCCGAAACTGAATATAAAATTTATTTCAACTTTATAATTTTTAAATTCAGTTTAGTGCCCCAAATTTTCATTCATAATATAATCCTAACAATAAAATTAAGATGAAGTATAATACTATAAATAGTCAAATTTTTATATTTGAAATTGTCAAGGTTATAATTATTGGTAATAATAATGTTCCTTCTACATCAAAAATTAAAAAAATTACTGCAATTAAAAAAAAAACGAATAGAAAACGGTATACGAGGGTATCCTTTTGGGTCAAATCCATATTCAAATGGTGAATTTTTTTCTAATTCATAAAATGTTCTTTTTGATGAGATTATTGAAATAGTTAATATAACAATAGTAATTATTATAATTATTATGAAGGTATTAAATATTAATTTATGTATTTATACTGAATTTTATTAGACTTATTGATTGGAAATCAATTACACTTAAGTTATATTATATAAATTATATTAGTAGGTTCTTCATCAGTAAATAGAAATATAAAGGAGAAGTCAAATTACATCTACGAAATGTCAGTATCATGCTGCTGCTTCAAATCCAAAGTGATGAAAATTAGAATAATGATTTAAATGTACTCGAAATAAGTTAATTATAATAAATGTTGTACCAATTAAAACATGAATTCCTTGGAATCGTGTAGCAATAAAGAAAGTTGATCGGTAAATTGAATCTGCTATTGTGAATGGTGCTCCTAAATATTCGTATCATTGTAAGATTGAGAAAGTAATACCTAAAATGATTGTTAATAATATTCTTTTAATTATTTCCTTTTTTATATTATTTATTAATCTATGGTGGGCTCATGTAATTGTTGCTCCTGAAGAAACTAAAATAATTGTATTTAATAAAGGAATATCATAAGGGTTAAATGGTGTAATATTTTTGGGGGGTCATATTCTCCCAATTTCAATTAAAGGTGAGAGGGATCTATAAAAAAATGCTCAAAAAAAAAGATAAAAAGAAAAAAATTTCTGAAATAATGAATAAAATTATTCCTAATTTTATTCCTATTATTACATTTGATGTATGTAATCCTTGATAAGTTCTTTCTCGAATGATGTCTCGTCATCATTGAATTATAATCAAAATAGTGATTAGAATTCCTAATATTAATATATTTTTTACTTTGAAATTGAACCATTTAATAGAACCTAAAAGTAGAATTATTACAGCTAATGATTCTAATAAAGGTCAAGGTCTTTAATTAACTAAATGAAATGGATGTTGAGGAAAGGATATATTTTTATTTGACATTAGTTTACTTCTCTAGAATATGGGGTGATTAACACTATAAAAACATAAGCTTGAATAATTGAAACAGCGAATTCTAAAATTAATAAAGAAATTTGTCTAAATACTAAAAAAGATGATGATAATATATTAATTTTTGTTCCGATTCTTCTTAATAAGGTTATTAATAAGTGGCCTGCAATAATATTTGCTGTTAATCGTACCGCAAGTGTTAAAGGGCGAATTAAATTTCTGATTGATTCAATTAATACTGTAAAAGGTATTAAGGCATTTGGTGTATTTTGAGGTACAAGATGGGTAAATATATGATTAATATTTTTTAATCACCCAAATAGTATAAGTCTTAATCATAAAGATAATGATAATGTAATTATATTTGATAAATGTCTAGTTCTAGTGAAAATATAAGGAAAAAGACCTATAAAATTATTAAATAAAATAAATAAAAATAAAGAGGAGAAGATTAACGTTCTGTTGATTTTGAAATGACCCAATAAAATTTTTACTTCTGAATGAATTAGATATATTAATTTTCATCATAAAATATTTTTTCGTGATATAATTAATCAAAAAGTTGTTGATGGAAATAGGAAGGTTCCAATTAATGTTCTTGATCAATTTAAGTTTAGGTTAGGAAAAAATGTTGAAGTTGGATCGAAAATTAAAAATAAATTTATTATCATTTTCAAAATTTAAATTTTTTTTTAAAAAATTTTTTTTTCTCAAGCATGCTATAATAATAATTGTAATAAAAAGAATAGTAAAAAATTGTATATAAAAATAATCAATTTGTAGGGTATATCTGTGGAATAAAAGAATATTAGATTTTCTAATATTTATAGCTTGACTAACTATCATTTTAATAAATTAATTCTTTTCATTAAGAATATTTGCTCATATATTATAAAATGATTTAAGAGATCATTGCTTGCTTTTCAGCCACTTAATGAATTAAAATGAATTAATTCACTTTAAAAAATAAGTTATTGGAATTCTTTCTACAACAATTGGTATAAATCTATGATTGGCTCCACAAATTTCTGAACATTGTCCAAATATTAATCCTGGTCGTTTGATTAATAATCTAATTTGATTTAATCGCCCTGGAATTGCATCAATTTTCTTCCCTAGACTAGGAATTGTTCAAGAGTGAATTTCATCATTTGATCTAACAATTATACGAATTTGTGTATTTAAGGGAATAATTGTGTTATTATCTACATCTAATAAACGGAAAGAATTTTTATTCATTGATTTATTTATATAAGAGTCAAATTCGATATTTTTGAAGTCTGAGTATTCGTATCTTCAATATCATTGATGTCCAATTTTTTTGATTGTAATAAGGGGTTTATTAATTTCATCTGTTAAGTATAGTAGATGAATTGATGGTATAGCAATAAAGATTAGTAATATTGAAGGGGTTATTGTTCAAATAATTTCAATGTTTTGTTTACTTAAAAGGTTTTTATTAGTAAATTTATTTAATATTATAGTTAATATTAAATATAAAATTGATACTGTAATTAAGATTAAAATAATTATAGTATAATCATGAAAAAAGATTAATTGTTCTATAATAGGAGAATTAGCGTTTTGAAAATTTATTATTGATCAGGTTATCATTTTCTAATAAAAGTTTAAAACTTTATTTATAGGGTTTAAATCCAATGCATTTTTCTGCCATAATAGAATTTCCTTGTTATTCTCGGAACTTCTTCATATCTATGATCTGGAGGTGGAAATTTTTGTATTCATTCAATAGATGAATTTGTAATTTCTATAAATATAATTTGTCGTTGAGTTGATATTCTTTCTCAAATAATAAAAATTAGGTATAGTACTCTAATAAATGAAATCATTGACCCAATTGTTGAGATAATATTTCATATTGTAAATGCATCAGGGTAATCAGAGTATCGACGTGGTATACCATTTAAACCTAAAAAATGTTGAGGAAAGAAAGTTATATTTACTCCTAAAAATATAATAGTAAATTGAATTTTTACTCATTTTATATTCAATGTTATTCCAGTAAATAATGGGTATCAGTAAATGAATCCTGCTATAATTCCAAATACTGCTCCTATAGATAAAACATAATGAAAATGTGCTACAACATAATATGTGTCATGTAGAATAATATTAATAGAAGAGTTAGAAAGTATAATTCCTGTTAATCCTCCTATTTTGAAGAGAAAGATGAATCCTAATGTTCATAGTATTGATGATCTAAAATTTATTTTAGATCCATACAGAGTTGCTAATCATCTAAAAATTTTAATACCAGTAGGGATTGCAATAATTATTGTAGCGGCGGTAAAGTAAGCTCTTGTATCAACATCTATACCCACAGTGAATATATGGTGGGCTAATACTACAAATCCTAACACTCCAATTGTTATTATTGCATAAATTATTCCAAGAGTTCCAAATGTTGCTTTTTTCCCTGATTTTTGTGAAATAATGTGTGAAATTATTCCGAAGGCTGGTAAAATTAGAATATAAACTTCTGGGTGTCCGAAAAATCAAAATAAGTATTGGTACAAGATTGGGTCTCCTCCTCCTGAAGGATCAAAGAAAGTTGTATTTATATTTCGATCTGTTGATAATATTGTAATTGCTCCTGCCAGAACTGAAAGAGATAATAAAAGAAGAATAGCTGTTAATTTTACTGCTCAGACGAATAAAGGTATTTGTTCAAATCTTATTCCTTTTGGTCGTATATTAATTATTGTAGAAATAAAATTAATTGCTCCATGAATTGATGAAATTCCTACTATATGTAAAGAAAAAATTGAATAATCAACAGATGGTCCTAAGTGTCCAAGACTTCTTGACAATGGGGGGTAAACTGTTCAACCTGTACCTGTTCCTGAATCTACTAATCTTCTTGGAATTAGTAAGATTAATGATGGTGGAAGTAATCAAAATGTTATATTATTTATTCGGAGAAAAGCTATATCTGGGGCGCCTAGTATTAGAGGAATTAGTCAATTTTCAAATCCTCCAATTATAATAGGTATAACTATAGAAAGAATTATTAAGAATGCATGTGATGTTACGATTATGTTATAAATTTGATCATCACCAATAAATGATGAAGGGGTTCCTAGTTCTATACGAATAATTATTCTAGATGATAATCCTAATATTCCTGATCAGATTCCAAATATAAAGTATAATGTGCCAATGTTTTTAAGGTTGGTTGAAAATAATCATTTATTCAATATTTGATAAAATGGCTGAATTTAGGCGATAAATTGTAAATTTATTTATGAAATTAAAATTTCTTTTATTGAAATTTTTTATGAATTATAATTTATATAAATTAAAAACTAATTCGTTTATTTATGTTTTTATATCTATTTATTTGAATATATTTGAATTTATTTTGATTGAGAAATAATTTAATATTTTTATTTCAATTAAATATATATATATTAGAATTTTTAATTTACTTTCAGAAAAAGAGAAATTTAAAAAAAAAATTTTTTCCTACATTAGTTAAATTCTTTAAAATTATGTATAATTATTGGAAAAATCTCATATACTTTTTAATTATCTGCTCACATATTAATCAAAATGAAAATATTATCCATTAGAAAAATGCCATTTAATTTACTTTATGAATTGTAATTTGGAACATTTATACAATGGATTAGAACTTATTATAAAATTAAAAGAAAACATACAGATAGATAAATGATCATTTATTTAATTTAGTATTTTTAATTTTTGAAAATTAATTATTGTTGGATTTAAGAAAAATAATTTATTTAAATTATTCATTTTCGATTTTATTGAATTATTTAACTTAATCAACTCCATTCATATTTTATTATATTAATGTATAATATTGATGTATAATATGAATGTATAATATTAATGTGTTATAAAAATGTATATATATATATATATATATATACATATATATATATATATATGAATATTATAATTTTGAATTTACTTTCAAAAAAAGAAAAATTTAAAAAAAAAAATTTTTTTTACATTGGTCAAATTTTTCAAAATTATATAAAATTATTAAAAAAATCCGATATATTTGTTGATTATCTGCTCACATATTATTTAAAATAAAAATATTATTCATTAGAAAAATGCTATTTGATTTACTTTATGAATTGTAATTTGGAACATTTATAAAATGGATTAGAACTTATTATAAAATTTAAAGAAAACATACAGATAGATGAATGTTTATTTATTTAATTCAATATTTTTAATTTTTGAAAATTAATTATTCTTCAATTTAAGAAAAATTATTTATTTGAATTAATCATTTTTTATTTTAATAATTTATTCAACTTAATTACCTTCATTTATACTCTATTATATTGATGTATAATAATAATGTATAATATTAATGTGTATATGTATATATATATATATATATATATATATATATATATATATATATTAGAGTGTCCCAAAAAAACCGACTATTTTTTTTTTTTCAAAGAACATTGAAAAATCGTCAGAGTATCTCTAGAAAATGACCCTGTGAAAATATAAGCTCTTAATAATAATATTTAGAGGTGGCGATTTGTAATTTTCTATTTCCCATTTAAATAACATGGGAAAATTTTTTTTTGAACTTTGGAATTTTGTGATGGGATAACGAGCTACTTCATAAGTATGACAAAATCAGGTCTTATAGGAAATTTGATGCTCTGCAAAAAAGGTCCGATTGACATTTTGCGTAAATCCAGCCGTTGCAAAAATATCGAGCCTCAAACTTCGGACTGTTAAAAATTATGCTTTTTTTTCGTAAATACAACAAAAATAATTTATATGTATATTTATATTTTTATTGATAATTTCGGATCTGCATTTCGTCAAATATATGCATATATTTATTGTTCAGTTGATAATTCTGGGTTTATAATACATATAAATTATTTTTTGTTGTATTTACGAAAAAAAAAGCATAATTTTAAACAGTCCGAAGTTTGAGGCTCGATATTTTTGAAACGGCTGGACTTACGCAAAATGTCAATCGGACCTTTTTTGTAGAGCATCAAATTTCCTATAAGACCTGATTTTGTCATACTTATGAAGTAGCTCGTTATCCCATCACAAAATTCCAAAGTTCAAAAAAAAATTTTCCCATGTTATTTAAATGGAAAATAGAAAATTACAAATCGCCACCTCTAAATATTATTATTAAGAGCTTATATTTTCACAGGGTCATTTTCTAGAGATACTCTGACGATTTTTCAATGTTCTTTGAAAAAAAAAAAATAGTCGGTTTTTTTGGGACACTCTAATATATATATATACATATACACATTATAATTTTGAAATTACTTTTAAAAAAAAAAAAAATTTCATAAAAAAATTTTTTTTACATGAGTTGAATTTTTCAAAATTACATACAATTATTAAAAAAATCTCACATATTTTTTGATTATCTGCTCACATATCACTTAAAATAAAAATATTGTTCATTAGAGAGATGCCTTTTAATTTACTTTATGAATTGTAATTTGGAACATTTATACAATAGATTGGAACTTATTATGAAATTTGAAGAAAACATACAAATAGATAAATGGTTATTCACTCAATTTCATATTTTTAATTTTTAAAAATTAATTATTCTTCAATTGAGGAAAAATAATTCATTACAATCAATCATTTTTTATTTTATTAAATTATTTAACTTAATTACCTCCATTTATATTCTATTATATTACTGTATTATATTAATGTATGATATCAATGTATAGATATATATTATAATTTTCGATTCACTATTAAAAAAGAGAAATTTTGAAAAAAAAAATTTTTTTTCCGTCAGTTAAATTTTTTAAAATCATATATAATTATTAGAAAAATCCTATATATTTTTTGATTATCTGCTCACATATTTATTGAAATAAAAAAATTATTGATTAGAAAAATGCAATTCAATTTACTTCATGAATTGTAATTTGGAACATTTATACAATGGATTAGAACTTATTATGAAATTTAAAGACAACATACAGATAGATGAATGATTATTCATTGAATTTTATATTTTTAATTCTGAAAACTTAATTTTTCTTCAATTTAAGAAAAATAATTTATTTAAATTAATCATCTTTCATTCTATTAATTTATTTAACTTAATTACCTACATTTATACTCTATTATATTGACGTATAATATTAATGTGTATATGTGTATATATATATATATATATATATACATATACATGTATACATATATGTCAGATATACAGAGTTAGATAAAGAGTTCAACACAGTTTATTTAATTGTAAGCCGCAGACACACGGAACAACACAACTTTATCCAAATCGTTTGAAAATCATTCTAAAAGAAGTAACCAAGTTAAACAAGAACAAAACAAATCCAACCAAAACAAGTTCCGTCTACGTCGTACAACCGGTGATCAAAATGTAACAAAGACACAATATGGTGATGCGACACGGCCATACTGACTAGCACGCGTCTCGAGTGCCAGTTTTTCATTCTTCTAATTTATTTATGAAACAAAAAAAACATCGGAAAAACCTTCATTAAATCTCGTTAGGCTTTCCTGATCATACAAGCCTGGCATCCTTGCTCAGTCAAATCCCTTGTTATCTCTACATCATTTGTGCAACCATGTGCTTTGCTTTATTTGTTTCATGACTTCTCTCAAATTCCTCATCCAAGGCACCAATAGCTCTGCAGGCATGCCTTATGCATCCGTACACGTTCTAACTATTGCCTTCATCCACAATAGCTCTGCAGGCATGCGTCACGCATCCGTACATGTTCTAACTATTGTCTTAATCCACAATAGCTCTGCAGGCATGCGTCACGCATCCATACATGTTCTAACTATTGTCTTCATCCACAATAGCTCTGCAGGCATGCCTTACGCATCCGTACATGTTCTAACTATTGTCTTCATCCACAATAGCTCTGCAGGCATGCCTTACGCATCCGTACATGTTCTAACTATTGTTTTCATTCACAATAGCTCTGCAGGCATGCCTTACGCATCCGTACATGTTCTAACTATTGTTTTCATTCACAATAGCTCTGCAGGCATGCCTTACGCATCCGTACATGTTCTAACTATTGTGACTTGCCGAATCATTCTCAAGTTACATGAAGGCTTTGGGTTCAAGGATTCTGGGTGATCAAGTCCAGCGAGCCTTGAAAGCCAAAGTCGCACTCTTGAAATGAAACAGCGATAGCCAACAGAGTCTCATGCTCTCTTCGGATTTCTTTAAGTAAATCCGGCTAAACCAATTAACAGAGTCCCCTGCTCTCTTCGGATTTCTACTTCCAAATCCGGCTCAACCAGAATCATGTTTCTGCAAATTATCGCTACATTTGTTTTCAACAACCGATTGTATTAACCCACAAGGGTTCATGGTTCATCTCAGCAAAACATGTTTGCACTCATGACTATGTGCACTACAACATTTTTTTTTCTCTTTAAAACAAACAAGTCACTTCGGAACTTTGTTCTTACCTTCTTCACTTTCTGCGACACAGCTGTCCTGACACGCGCCATATCCAGGAGCTGCGATCAGTTTATCGTGAGACACCTTAACGCTATTACGACCTCTAAATCCAGAAGAGCCTATTTTTTTAACTAAATACCTATCATTCGGAAGCTCCATGACAACTTCCAAAGGACCGCGATATTTTGCATCTAACTTTGTCTTAATTCTATCGTTGTTTCTAACCATAACAAAATCCCCAATTTTGAATGGTTTAACTGGTTCATTCTTTTCATCAAACCGTTCTTTGTCTTTCATGGCTTTTGCTGTAATGCTACTTGTAGCCTCTGACCTGAGCTGTGTTAAATTTACATTGTCAGTCTTTACACACCTATGCTTCACACGTCCTATATCTATTGAATTTATTTTTGTGCCAAATAAAATTTCAGCGGGACTTTTTCCTAACGTTTTCTGAACAGTTGAATTTATTGCAAGCTGTACTTTACCTAACTCGGACTGCCATTGTTTCCCCTGAGCTTTGCATACTGATAACATATTCCTGATGGTTGACATAACTCTTTCAACTTGACCGTTAGCTCTAGGCGTTCCTGAAGCTATGAAGTGAACCACAATATTCTTTTCATCGCAGTATTTCTTAAATCGTGCATTTGTAAATCCTGAACCTTGGTCACAAATGATTCGTCTCGGAGCTCCAAAAATAAACGAATGTTTTTCCAACTGATTGATTGCTGTTTCTGTATCCAAACAACTTATCAAATTTAGCGTTACAAATTTCGTAAATCCATCTATAATTACAAAAACATACTCTTTCTTGTCAGAAGGACCTGATAATTTTCCGGATATATGTATGTGGATCGTATACCACGGAATATCTTTTTTTTCTATAGGATGCAGCTGAGCTTGTGTCGGTCTTGACACTGATTTACAAGTTTGACACAAAATACAATTTTCAACGAATCTCTTAACACGCTTTGACATTTGAGGAAACCAACACAGCTCGTACAACTTATCTAAAGTCTTTTTCCAGCCCAAATGGCAGATATTCTCATGTACGTGATGTATCAGTGACCACACCATCAGTCTCGGCACTACAGGTAACGTTATCTGTTTCGATTTTCTGTTTATCGTCTGCATCAAAATTTTGTCTCTAATTTAATATGTTTTTGCTCTCTCTGATCCTTCTATTACCTCACGGTATAAAGTTTTTATTTCGTCATCTTTCTGCTGAGCTACTATCAACCAGTCATCAGCTAATTCAATTATTTTATTCAAATCTTTCTTAACTATTTTGAGTACACTTTTTTTTGTAACTGGATTTTTTGACAAAAAGTCCGCATGCTTCATTCGTTCACCCGCGCGATATTCTATTTCGAATTCAAATGACTGCAAATATGCCCACCAGCGATAAACTCGTGGAGTAAGATCTTTTTTAAGGCTTGCGGCTTTAAGCGAATTACAGTCAGTCACAACTAAAAATTTACGTCCTACTAAATATTGTCTAAAATGTTTTATTGCGTTAACAACTGCAAGAGTCTCAAGTTCGTAAGAATGGTAACGAGTTTCAGCGTCTATGGTACGTTTGCTATAATAAGCGACGAGATGTTTTTCTTTTTCAACACATTGTAACAATACGGCACCATACCCGAGAGCACTAGCATCGGTATGTAGTTCGATTGGAGGATTAAGGTCGAAAATTCTCAGTAACGGTTCTGATGTTAAATAACTGACAAGCTTGGCCCTGGCGTCAGTGTGTTCGTCTGTCCATGTAATCGTTTTGGAACTACCTGCAGTAAGTTTGTATAAAGGAGCAGCCACTTGTGAAAATCTCGGTATAAATCTACGAAAATAGGATGCTCACCCTAACAATTGCCTTACCTGGGTCCGTGTGTTAGGAATTGGTGATTGCACCAGGGCTTCGATTTTTCGAAGGTTGGGCCTCAACTCTCCATGTGACACAGTGTACCCCAGACAATCAATTTTTGTTTTCAAAAATTTACATTTTTTTAAATTGAATGAAAATCCTTTTTCCGCAAGTTTTGCCATCACGACTGCCAACCTATCCAAAGCTTCCTGTGCAGTTCTTCCGGGTATAAGAACATCATCCAAATAGACAATCGCAAACGAATATCTCAATTCACCCAAAGCGTTATTGATTGCTCTCTGATATACGGCAGGTGCATTCATTAGCCCGAATGGCATTGTTAAATATTCAAACTGTCCGTCCGGTGTAATAAAAGCAAGCTTTTCTATTGAATTTTCTTTTACAGGTATCTGATGAAAGCCTGCCGTCATATCTAATGACGAGAAATAGTACGCACCGCACAGTCGATCTAATTGATCTTGAATCAACGGTAGCGGATAACGATCTGCTACTGTATTGGCGTTTAACTCCCGAAAATCCACACACAATCTATCTGATCCATCCTTTTTCTTAACTAAGATAATTGGACTAGAAAACGGACTCCTGCTTTCTCGAACGATTCCTGCCTCAAGCATTTTATTTACCATATGTCTAACACTCTCACGCTCTAAAATTCCTAGCTTATAAGGTCTTCGCTGTACAATTTTATTTTCATCTTTCAGTCTAATCTCAAAGCTGCCAGATGTTACACGAATCCTAGGAGTATCAACACTCATATGTTCCGCGTGCAGTCTTAACAATTTCAAAAGTGATTCTCTCATCTCTTCCACATCGCAATCTACAGTATCAAAATTAGTAGTTGCAACACACGCACCAACAAACTTGTGTAATTTTGCAAATTTAACTATGGTTCCATCTAATATGACTGAGATACCATTTGCTAACAATTCTTTACCCAGAATTATTTTTGTGGACAAACTTTCGTCCGGTACTACAAATAAATCAATTTCAACATTGATGCTATTCAACTGTGCACACACTGAGATCATCTCACGGCAATCCACATACCCATTTCCTAAGCCCCTCAAACGCGTACAAATGACTTGTCTTTTACCAGGCAACCTCTCCGCCAAACTCTCTGTTACAAGAGAACAGTCCGAACCAGAGTCAAAGATGAACGTCAACATCTTACCGTCAGCAAGCTTCAGAGTATTCTCAGTGGACGTAGAATTACAAAGCCTCACTACCTTCTCGTTCTTCTTAGGGAAACTCGGGGCAATGTGTCCCTCTTCCTTACAGTTGTAGCAGGTTATCGGCTTCTTTGGCCCCAAACCTCTACCGTCCAGTTCCTTGATGACCCGTGAGTAACTGCCACGCTGTGTCTGCAGAGCTGATCGACATTCGGCCTTCCGATGTCCTTTTCTTCCACAATTGTAGCACTCGATGTCAAAACGGTGCGACTTACCATCTCGCGGCGCCAAAGTCTTAGTATGTGGACCAGGGGCTCTGGAGGATGCACGCGGTTGATGGAAGTCGGTCGTTCGTCCATCAAGGTACGCCATCGCTTCTTGTAGGCTTTTAGGTGATTCTCGCACAAAGATGTTGCAAACGAATCTATTTTGCGCCGAATAGGATAATCCCGTAAATTGAGCTGCAGTCTCGTCCACCGTTTTTCTCTCGTTGAGCCACGCTTTTAATTTTCTCCCTTTCTTCATAAAATTTTCAAGTGTAAACTCTGCGTCTTCCATCCAAATCGTGTGCAGCTCCGACGCAACGTTCTTATTTTTTGCATACGCACTTAAAAACTCAGAACGTATTTCTACCCAGCTTTTTCCTGAGGGATCCATACCTGTGAACCACTGTGCCGCTTCGTCTTTAAATGCTTTCGCCAAGTGCTGGACAATTTCATAATCATCAGGATTATAACGGCGAATCCACTCGTCAATTATTTTCACCCAACCAGTCGCGTCAGTCGTTTTCGGATCAAATTTGATGAGATCCATCGGAACACGTTCTCGTCTGGAATGCAGTGCAAGCAGTCACAGATTTTCCTCCTTCAATCTTGCCTGACGTTTTCTGTGCCTACGTCTTCCGTGCTTCCTTCTTAGCAAATCATCAGAATGTTCAGATTCCGATGTCGTCGGGGATCGGTGATTTCTTTTTCGTTTTCGAGAAGTTTCTACTCTGCCTGTGTCACTCTTTGCACTTCTCCTCACACTTTCTTCTACATCTTCTGCCACACTGAAATCTTCCTCGTTTCGGTCCATCTCTATCTCGGAAATTTACTGAGTTTTTTACTTCTACACGCTTAAACGTTCTCTATCCCACTTCTGATGTCAGATATACAGAGTTAAATAAAGAGTTTAACACAGTTTATTCAATTGTAAGCCGCAGAGACACGGAACAACACAACTTTATTCAAATCGTTTGAAAATCATTCTAAAAGAAGATATTTTAGAGTCATTTTCACGATGTAGGACATGATTGAAGAATCTGAAAAAAATACTGTACCTTCACAAGGCCTGCTCAAAGCGATAAGTGAAGTTTCAAGAATGTGTTTTTCACCGTTTTTTTATTACAGAGATTCAAAATAACGGTTACACACCATGAGAGTGCACATAAATGATAATAATTACATAACTTGTGAAGGTACAGTATTTTTTTCAGATTCTTCAATCATGTCCTACATCGTGAAAATGACTCTAAAATAACGCTGCGACGCCACCGCGGGGTAGCGGTGGACGACAACCGGCCGCCCGCCGTTACGTAGAGACTCGGCGCGCCGCAATTTCATGCGCATCGACGCCTTTAATGATTTTTTACTCGAAAACAAAGAAAAACACCCCTCTGGAATTAATTCACAGATTGTAGTACAGTTCAAGAAACATGTCAGAATTTTAAAAAAATTTTTTGATGGTGTCAATCACTGTTTTAAAAATCTTTGAAAAATTAATTGTTAAATAAACAATTGATAACAATTTTTTTTTAACATTTCGTATTTTTTTTTAAATTTTATGGAGCTTTCCGCGTAATTTGAAGAAAAAAAAAATATTGTATCTAATTTTTTGCCGAAGTTATGAATTTTTGAAAAAAATGGGAGTCCAATTTGTTATTGTTAATAAAAAATCGAATTTTGCATTATGAGATTCGCGCTTTGGCACAAAAATCTAACTCCCCCTACACAATCCACATGCCAAATTAAAAAAATATCTGAGAGATGACTAATCCGGTTGACGCGGAATAGCCCTAATGTATATATATATGTATATTAAAATTTTCAATTTACTTTTGAGGAAAGAGAAATTTTGGAAAAAAAAACTTTTTTTACATTAGTTGAATTTTTTAAAGTTATATATGATTATTAAAGAAATCCTATATATTTTTTAATTATCTGCTGATATACAGGGTGTCCCTAAATTGCCTCCCACGGACTAGCCAGCATGATACCTCGTTAAAATCGAACCGAGAATTTCTTTTCCGGAAGCTCGTCCGACGCATAGTTTTTGAATTATAAGCGATAGCGCTAGGCCAATCAGAGTGCACCATTTCATCTAGATTTGCCGCCACGGAAATTGCTGTTTTGTTCGACTGGGTGAATTATTATTATTATTCGTTTACGAATTAAATATCGGCACCTCCCCTCTCTCGCTGCTGTACCCCTTATGCTTGAGGATGCGCTTCTGTTTACACACACAAGTGTGCGCCCATGGATGTGCGGCCGGCAGCGTGTGCCGCGGCAACAATACCGAGGTCAGCGCCCGAAAAGGGGTACAACAGGGAGAGAGGGGAGTTGCCGATATTTAATTCGTAAACAAATAATAATAATTCACCCAGTCGAACAAAACAGCAATTTCCGTGGCGGCAAATCCAGATGAAATGGTGCACTCTGATTGGCCTAGCGCTATCGCTTATAATTCAAAAACTATGCGTCGCACGAGCTTTCGGAAAAGAAATTCTCGGTTCGATTTTAACGAGGTATCATGCTGGCTAGTCCGTGGGAGGCAATTTAGGGACACCCTGTATAATTAAAGTGAAAATATTATTCATCAGAAAAATGTCATTTAATTTACCTTATGAATTGTAGTTTGGAACATGTATGCAATGGATTAGAACATATTATGGAATTCAAAGAAAACATACAAATAGATAAATGATTATCCATTTAATTTCATATTTTTAATTTTTAGAAATTAGTTATTCTTCAATTTAAGAAAAATTATTTATTTAAATTAATCATTTTTTATTTCATTAAATTATACAACTCAATTACCTCCATTGATATTCTATTATATTGATGTATAATAATAATGTATGAAAACAATGTATAATAGTAATGTATATATATATGTTATAATTTTTAATTTACTTTTGAAAAAAGAGAAATTTGAAAAATAAAAATTTTTGTACATTTGTTGAAATTTTTGAAATTATATATACTTATTAAAAGAATCCTATATATTTTTTAATCATCTGCTCACATATGAATTAAAATAAAAATATTATTCATTAGAAAAATGCCATTCAATTTACTTTATGAATTGTAATTTGGAACCTTTATACAATGAATTGGATCTTATTATAAAATTCAATGGAAACATACAGATGGATAGATGATTAGTTACTTAATTTCATGTTTTTAATTTTTGAAAATTAATTATTCTTCAATTTACAAAAAATTATTTATTGGAATTAATCATTCTTTATTTTATCGAATTATTTAACTTAATTACCTCCATTTATATTCTATCATTATCATGTATAATGTTATTGTAAAATGATAATGTATAATAATAATGTATACATATGTATGTATATTATAACTTTCAATTTAATTTCAAAGGAAGAAAAATTTTGGAAAAAAAAATTTTTATTACATTGGTTGAATTTTTCAAAATTACATATGATCATTAAAAAAATCCTATATATTTTTTAATTATCTGCTCACGTATGATTGAAATTAGAAATATTATCCTTTAGAAAAATGCCATTTGATAAACTTTATGCATTGTGATTTGGAACATTTATACAATGGATGAGAACTTATTATGAAATTCAAAGAAAACATACAGATAGATTAATGATTATTTATTTATTATCATATTTTTAATTTTTAAAAATCAATTATTCTTCACTTTAAGAAAAATAATTTATTCAAATCAAACACTCTTCATTTTATTAGATTATTTAACTTGATTACCTCCATTTGTATTCTTTGATATCAAAGTTTAATAATAATGTATAATATTAATGTATAATATTAACGTGTATATATATATTATAATTTTTAATTTACTTTTGAAAAAGAGGAATTTTGACAAAAAAAATTTTTTCACAATAGTCAAATTTTTTTAAATTAAATATAATTATTAAAAAAATCCTATATATTTTTTGATTATCTGCTCACATATTGATTAGAATGAAAATATTATTCATCAGAAAAATGCCATTTAATTTACTTTATGAATTGTAATTCAGAACATTTATACACTGGATGAGAACTTATTACAAAATTTAAAGGAAACATACAGATAGATAAATGATTATTTAATCAATTTCAAATTGTTAATTTTCAAAAATTAATTATTCTTCAATTAAGGAGAAATAATTTATTCAAATTATTCATCTTTTATTTTATCAAATTATTCAACCTAATTACTTCCATTTATATTCTATTATATTGATGTGTAATATCAATGTATATATATATACACACACACACACACACACACACACACACACACACACACACACACACACACACACACACACACACACACACACACACACACACACACACACACACACACACACACACACACACACACACACACACACACACACACACACACACACACACACACACACACATATATATATTGTAACCAATATTTTTCATACAGTTGAGGGTGAAACGATAGAACGATAATTGGTTACCCTACGGCGCAGTCACTAACCTGAATAATTAGATAGAGAGAGAGATACTAAGGGAGAAAGATACGATTGTTGGGCGCCAGACGCACATGCGTCAAAAATAGATAATTAGAGAAAAAGACAAAGGTAAAGGTAAAGGTAATAGATAAAGGTAAGGTCAGGTTCTACGACGGTTTTGCACAGTTCGCTCAGAGAGACAAGATAATGGTAGAGGGGCGGAGTCGAATCCAATAGATAAAATAAAAAACAGGTGAAGCAGGAATAATGTCAAATATATTAAGCAAGAAGCGATAAGTTTAATGACAAGCAAGTAGCTGAAGAGATTGAGTTACAATTACGATAAATGCGATAATTAACAATATTTACAGCCAGAGAAAGGTTAAGCGAGAGAGTTAACAAATAACGGAACGTTTTCCGAATAAGCGGGAAATATGCGCAAGCTCGCGATACTAAAGGTAATGATTAACACGGTTTTATGATAGATAGGCAGAACAGAAAAAGATATACTGTACTTAAATTAAGCGGTAAGCAAATAAATCATAAAATATGAGAAGCGATTATAAACACATGCGAAATACAACAATTGTGATAGTTATCACATTACCAGAATGATCAGAAATAGGCAGACAGGGAATTATGAATTACAAGGTAAATTCAAGCGACAGGTCAAGTAGAAAATTAGCATAAAATATAGAGAATAACAGATAATACGTAGTCTCTAGTTTGCTGTAAGTGCGAGAGAAAAAGAGATAATATTCGGTACGATAGAAGGTAATTCAAGATAAGGCGAACAATATTCAAGATAATTAATATGCAACGTACAGCAAACCAAATAGACTACGGACAACTACGATCAGCGATATTAGCGAAGAAAATAATGAAAAAGATGTTATGCGATACGGCACAATACTCCAATGTCAAATGAACGACGAGCGGGACCGCGCAGCGATGTAAGATCGCTCCCGCGGTACACTCACTAAGATACGATAATCAACGGTAATAGGTAAAGAGACAGATATAACTAATCAGAGAAAATATAACAAAATAGCAATGCTCAATAGCTAAGATAAAAATTGATCCTTTAACGGAACGCGCTGCTAGACAGCGATATTAGACATTCAAATATTCCAGAAGAGAAAGATAATAAAATAAACAATAGTCACCACAATGCGTAAGTAATAGTCAACTAGTCGCGAAGTTACTTGCAATAAGACAGAGAGAGGGACAAGATAAGAGATAAGAGAGAATAAGGTACGAGCCCAGGTGGCTCAAGCAGACCAACTGCAAGATAAAGAGAAAAGATACGAGCCCAATTGGCTCAAGCAGACCAACTGCAAGGTAAAGAGAGAGAGAGATAAGGGTAAAGGTACGATATATTGCAAGTAATCTCGTGGCTTCACAAAATAGAAAAGGAACCTCACTTACGTGAAAGAAGATAGAAACTGGTATAGAATGCGATGTAGATGCGATAATGATACGAGAAACTTTCTAACGAGAACACGTCTGTTTACTGCGAAAACTGAACGTAGAGTGACGAGATGAGCGAGGATCCTGATTTTCGTCGAGCTGCTGTCACGTGATTCTTCAAATTTGCGGTATTTTAATTGGACCAGCAGGTCGCGTAGGCCTGGTCCACGGGTAGGCGGCGATAATCCCTCGCCGCTTGTTTTTCTTTTCCCTCGACGACAGGTATCGAGGTATCGGGACGTCGGAAGGTGGTTAGAGATGTTTTCCTTCAGCTATGCGGTATCGTTGGTGAGAGGGGGGGGGGTCGTACTGCTTATGTGTTGCGATATTGAGGTGTGCGGCAATATTACGTCACCGGTCCTTTGGACTTGCAATCGACTGTAACTCACTCCTTGCTTTACTGGTACTCCCCGTTGTAGCTATTTCGTCGGCGCTGCATCCCGGCCCTCGCTCATCGAAGCCCTCATGCCGGAACGATCTGGTGGTGATGGCCCTCAACCCGGATCCCCACACTAGATCCACCAGATCCACGTGGTCAGCATATCATTAGCCTATTCCACGCCGCAGTCCTTCGATAAGACGGTTCGTGAAGAGAAAACCGTCTTCTATTGGATAGTCAACGACTTAGTAGATGTTAGGGTCGGTTCAGCTCCAGGCTGATAAGTATCGTCGACGGGAGGCTTCGTTGTGTTTTTGACGCACAGCCCTGTACGCCGCCTGACGATGCATCCGAGCGGTAGAAGCGTTCATTCGTGGTTCGGCTCCTGGCCGATAAGTCTCAAATAGTTGGAGGTGCTGTTTGTGCATCACGCACGACCCTGTTCGACAACTAGATAGGCATCCATCGGGAGTGGTTTCAGCGGTATTCGTTCGTCTGTAGTCGGTTGTGGTCGATGTTGAACTGGTACGTGACCCCTGTCAGGCAGTGTCCTGGTATCTTGACGCGAAGGTCTCGCCGATGGTTCTCGAAGAGCATTACAGAATTAGAAAATAGCATACAATTAGCTTAGTACAGAGAATTCAACTTAAAGATAATTAGTCGTTCATTTTTGGAGTATTGGCCTCAGACGTGCTTTCGTTATTTTCAGCGATATCTGCACCTAGGGGAATGCGATAATTAAACAAAGTGACGTGGTACGAAACACCACGTCACAATATACATCATAATTTTCAATTTCCTTTTAAAAAATAAGAAATTTGAAAAAAACATTTTTTTTTACATGATTTAAATTTTTCAAAATTACATATAATTATTAAAAAAATCCTACATATTTTTTAATTATCTACTTACATAATAATCAAAATAAAAATATTATTTATCAAAAAAATGCCATTTAATTTACTTTATGAATTGTAATTTGGAACATTTATACAATGGATACTTATTATAAAATTTGAGGAAAATATACAGATAGATGAATGATGATTTAATTGATTTCATATTTTTGATTCTTCAAAACTAATGATTCTTCATTTGAGGAAAACTGATTCATTTGAATTGGTCATCTTTCATTTTATTTGATTATTCAACTCAATTACCCACATTTATATCCTATTATATTATTGTATAATATCAATGGATAATGTTAATGTATAATATTAATGTATAATATTAATGCATATATATACATTATAATTTTCATTCTACTTTTGAAATGAGAGAAATTCACAAAAATAAAATTTTTTTTTGTTAGTTGAATTTCTTAAAATTATACATAATTGATCGAAAAATCCTATATATTTTTCAATTATCTGCTTACATATTGATTGAAATGACAATATTATTCGGTAAAGAAATGCTATTTAATTTACTTTATGAGTGTAATATGGAAAATTTATACAATGGATTAGAACTTATTATGAAATTCAAAGAAAGCATACAGATAGATATATGATCATTTATTTAATTTCTCATTTTCAATTTTTAAAAATCAATTATTCTTTAATTTGAGAAAAATAATTTACTTAAATTATTCAATTCTTATTTTATCAAATTATCAAACTTAATCACCTCAATTTGTATTCTATTATATTAATGTTATAATTTTCAATTCACTTTTATTCAATTCACTTTTATACAAAAAGAAATTTCGAAAAAAATTTTTTTTTACATGAGTTAAGATTTTCAAAATTATATATAATTATCAAAAAAATTCTGTATATTTTTTAATTATCTGCTCACATATCAATTGAAATAGAAATATTATCCATTAGAAAAATGCCATTTAAATTACTTTATTAATTGTGATTTGGAACATTTACACAATGAATGAGAACTTATTATGAAATTTGAAGGAAACATACAGATAGATGAATGATTATTTATTAAATTTCATATTTTTGATTTTCAAAAATCGATTATTCTTCAATTTGAGAAAAATAATTCATTTACATTAATCATTTTTTATTTTATTAAATTATTCAACTTAATTACCTCCATTTATATTTTATTATATCAATGTATAATGATTAAGTATAATATTAATGTGTAATATTAATGTATATATATATGTTATAATTTTTAATTTACTTTCAAAAAAAGAGAAATTTTTAAAATAAAAATTTTTTCAACATTAGTAGATTTTTTTAAAATCATATATAATCATCAAAAAAATCCTATATATTTTCTAATTATCTGCCCAATAATCAATCAAAATAAAAATATTATTCATTAGAAAAATGCCATTTAATTCAATTTATAAATTGCAATTTGGAACATTTATACAATGGATTAGAATTTATTATGAAATTCAAAGAGAACATACAGATAGATGAATGGTTATTTATTCAATTTCATATTTTTAATTTTTGAAAATTAATTATTCTTCAATTTGAAAAGAATAATTCATTTGAATTAACCATTTTTTATTTCATTAAATTATTCAACTCAATTACCTTCATTTATATTTCATTATATTGATGTATAATATTATTGTATAATATTAATGTATAATAATAATGTATATATATATATTACAATTTTCAATCAACTTTTGAAAAAAGAGAAATTTAAAGAAAGAAATTTTTTACATTGGTTGAATTTCTTATAATTAGATATAATCATCAGAAAAATCCTATATATTTCCCAATTATCTGCTCACATATTGATTAGAATAAAAATATTATTCATTGGAAAAATGCCATTTAATTTACTTCATGGAGTGTAATTTGGAACATTCATACGATGTGTTAAAACTTATTATGAAATATTAGGAAAAGATACAGATAGATGAATGATTATTTATTTGATTTCATATTTTGAATTTTTAAAAATTAATTGTTCCTCACTTCAAGAAATTAATTTTTTTAAATTGATAATTTTTTATTTTATCAAATTATTAAACTCAATAACCTCCATTTATATTCTATTATATCAATGTATAATAATTATGTATAATATTAATGTGTAATATTAATGTGTAATATTATTGCATATATAAATTATAATTTTGAATTTACTTTTAAAAAAAGGAAAATTTTTAGAATGAAATTTTTTTTGCATGAGTTAATTTTTTACAATTATATATAATCATTGAAGAAATCCTACATATTTTCTAATTATCTGCTCACATATTAATCAAAATAAAAATATTATTCATTAGAAAAATGCCATTTAATTTACTTTATGAATTGTAATTTTGAACATTTATACAACGGTTTGAAACATATTATGAAATTTAGAGAAAGCATACAGATGGATAGATTATTATTTATTTGATTTCATATTTTTAATTGTTGAAAATTAATTATCCTTCAATTTAAGAAAATTAATTTATTCAAATAGATCATTTTTTATTTTATCAAATTATTTAACTCAATCACCACCATTTATAGTCTGTTATTATAATGTATGATATAAATATATAGAAATATATATATATATATGTATATTATAATTTTCATTTACTTTTAAAAAAAGAGAAATTTGAGAAAAAAAATTTTTTTTCACAGTATTTAAATTTTTTAAAATTATATGTAATTATTAGAAAAATCCTATGCATCTTTTGATTATCTGCTCACATATTATTCAAAATAAAAATATCATTCATTAGAAAAATGCCATTCAATTTACTTCATGAATCGTGATTTGGAACATTCATACAATGGATCAAAACTTATTATAAAATTTTAAGAAAACATACAGATAGATAAATTATTATTTATTTGGTTTGATATTTTTAATTTTTGAAAATTAATTATTCTTTAATTCAAGAAAAATAATTCATTCAAATGAATCATTTTTCATTTCATTGAATTATCTAATTCAATTACCTCCATTTATATTCTATTATATTCATGTAAATATAAATATACTTAAATAATATAAATATACATAAATATACATATGAATATATGTGTGTGTGTGTGTATATATATATATATATACTCATATATATAATATAATTTTCAATGAACTTTTAAAAAATGAGAACTTTCTGAAAAAAATTTTTTTTTCACATTATTCAAATTTTTCAAAATTATATATAATTATTAGAAAAATCCTATATATTTCTTAATTATCTGCTTACATATTAATTAAAATAAAAATATTATTCATTAGAAAAATGCCATTTAATTTACTTTATGAATTGTAATTTGGAACATTTATACAATGGATTAGAACTTATCATAATATTTGAAGAAAACATACAGATAAATAAATTATTATTTATTCAATTTCATATTTTCAATTTTTAAAAATCAATTGCTCTGTAATTCAAAAGAATAATTTATTCAAATAAATGATTTTTCATTTTATCAAATTATTCAACTTAATTACCTCTATTCATATTCTATTATAATAATGTAAAATAATAATATATATATGTGTGTGTGTGTATATACATATATATATATATACATATATTATAATCTTGAATTTACTTTCGAAAAAAAAAAAATTACAAAAAATTTTTTTTCACATTATTCAAATTTTCTAAAATTATATATAATTATCAGAAGAATCGTATATATTTTTCAATTATCTGCTCACATATTGATTAAAATGAAAATATCATTCATTAGAAAGACGCCATTTAATTTACTTTATAAATTGTAATTTGGAACATTTATACAATGGATTAGAACTTGTTATGAAATGTAAAGAAAACATACGGATAGATAAATTATTACTCATTTGATTTCATATTTTTAATTTTTGGAAATTAATTATTCTCCAATTTCAGAAAAATAATTTATTCAAATGAATCATTTTTTATTTCATCAAATTATTTACCTCAATTACCTCCATTTATATCCTATTATATTAATGTGTGATATAAATATATATAAACATATATATATATTGTAACGTTCTAGACGTTACGTTAATAAAATATGGATCCGCGAGTTTACTTATTAAGTCAAAGAAATCAAGAGCGTGAATAAAATATTGTGAAAATGCTTTCAATGCGTAATATGTGTTTCTCGTTTAAAGTCTGAAACAAGACTGTTTTTACAATAATGTCGGTTGGCGCAGCAACCTTATTCTTTTCAAAGACATGAGAGGTACGTCTTATAAACGTCTTTTATCTATGCTGACTACTAGATCATTAAAGAGGGGGCAAAACGGGTGATTTCACCCTTTGTAACACTATTCTCCCCCCGAGAAAAGGAGTCGTCCCGACTCGGGAAAGATAAAACAATTATAAAAGTAGTCTAGTAGTCAGTGCTCAATGGTGAGTTGGAGCTGTGGCTCTAAAAATTTAAGGACTCCCTTTTTTACTATCTGGCATTTGCCCACAGTCTCAAGGTAAACCACAGAAAACCTTAAGCAGATAGTTGAGCGTTAAATAATTTAAAAAATTTATGTGCCTTGTTTTTACAAAGGTAAGTGTTATCTAGTGTCATGTGGCTCCATGAATTTGAAGACAACAAAATCTTCCGGATCGCCGTCGAAAAGAAAATCCATTCCTCATCAGGGAAAATAGTGCGGTGAAACAAACACAGATGTACGACGAGGCGGGAAACGATACATGGAAGAACTCTGGGTCCTAGGCTACATAAAAGCTGATTCCCTCTGAGAACCGGCACAGGAAACAGGGAAAAGGAATGGGTGACTGAATCCAAAGCTTCTTCTGAGACAGCACACCCTAGAGTTTGGAGGACATATGTGAGTGGTGGTATAACAATTCAAATTCACTAAGTGAATTTGGGAGAATACTTGAATAAAATAAATGAAATATGTATTCAAAAGAAAAGAAACGATCTTATCTGAATCATTTCTGCATCCTTCTTCAAAATACGACCACCAGTCATCTTCAGGAATCGGGGAAAGATTGGATGGGAAAAGGCTGTGTCAAATAACCTGAAAAAGTACTCACAAAAACTGACACTTGAGGTTAATAAAATGTGAAAATCAAGCAATCGCTCATCGACCTTGAAAATAATCGTGGCTCTATTCACATTTCAAAAGAAACCAAAGCCTGTCCGACACAAAACTCGATTCCAGAGAAGAAATTTCTAGAAAGAAACAATCGAAGAAAACAAATTTCAAATTGATTAGCAACTCAGAAATAACAACCCATTATCAGGCTTCCGTAGTAAGAAGAACCATGTCGAAAATTCACAACTTGATAAACGCGGGGATATTAGCTCAAACCTTTGACTTTGCTAATTTTAAAAACTTGTCAGGAGAACAATTAGAAAGCAAATTCCAGAATTCATGGAAAAAGTTTTCTTGTGGGTTTTTCAATTTTCGAATCGAAGAAGGAAAAATTGATCCTCTCTGTACGTCATGCTGCACCCGCAGGTAAATGAAAAACAAACACAAGAAACAACCCCTTATTCAAATAGAAATTTAAATTGAATTTTTTTTTTTATTGTGAAAATTTCAGTCCTGAACATCTGCGAGGTGAAGGTCCACGCAACTTTTCTGAAGGACAATACTTCCTGCACAGTTTGCAAAGATAGTCTTATCTTCATTGAAAAACCGACGGAAGGCTGCTTCGAATGTGAGGCCGTAAAGATTGAATTGAAAACCATCATTAAAACCGCATACCACTTCCAAATTATTTAGTTTTTTTTTTTACTGTTCAAATATTCTTGAAAATGCAAATAAAATAAAATTCAATTGAAAGGTTTAACTTTATCCGTGTGTCATTGCAAAACAGAAGCTAGAATAAACTTGATCGGCTGCAGATTCTGCATTGATGACCAAAACAGGAGCCAATAAACAAGAAAAGGTTTGTTTTACTAGCCAATCTTCATGAACCTCATGAATAGTTCTGAGTAGCTCTAAAGAAATGCTCGATTCCTCCTCACGAGAACGGGAACTAACTCGAGCAAAAGAAGTTTCTGGGGAAACTCGCAAATAAACAATCAAATCTACTCTGAGCTCAGAAGAGCGAATGAGAAGATCAAAATTTTTCGTCAATAAATGAGATTCGGAGTCGCGAAAATTACCTAACCAGCCCCCTGCAACTAGATCGAGCGAAAAAGTAAAAAGAGTAACCTAGTATGTCACATAATTTTAGTTCTTATTAAAGGCGCTAGTAGTGCAGTTGCACGGGTTGCACTCTGTAAAGGCCGTAAAGGTAATCGCGCAAACCCACTGATATATATCGCAAACCGCGCAACTGTACTACTAACGCTCTCTACCGAGTGTGACAACATAGACTCGTTTTCTGAAACACGGAGTGACAGGGAGCTGTACCTAACCTTCGACGAGCTTCTACAAAACAATTGCTACTGAATATTGATCTTTCCATCACCTTTACAGGCAATGAAGTCGTCTGCAGATGTCTATCTAACATAACCATTTGAGCGAAATGCTGAAAATAATAGCAATAACGATCTGGGTTCTGATACATCAAATCTAAAAGATTAATTCCAGCTACATTTCGATATTCTTCAAGAGGTTCTAAAAGTGTACAGACCTGGCGATCTGCTAAAAACCTCTTGGTGAAAGTTGTTTTTCCGCATCCGATATTTCCTTCAATAATAATCGTAAGCGGTCGAGTTTTACTCAAATGAATTCCGAAAGGTAAATTCTTCTCCCAATCGATGACCGACTGTAAAGAAGGCCAAATCGATCACGGTCGTCAAGGGTGTTCGTTTGAAGATCTAACCTCGAAGGACGTTCCTGGTCTTGGAGAGACTGTTCCAGGTTGATCTTCTTCAAATGGAGCAAGGCGATCCAAGTGAACCACTTTCTGACGCGAATGAGGAGATCTTCGGATTCTATAAACAACATCATTTATCCGGTTAACCACTGAGTGAGGGCCTTCCCAATTCCTTTGTAGCTTTGGACACCGTCCTTTCTGTCTTCGAGGTTGAAAGAGCCAGACAGAATCTCCAGGATTAAATTTTAAATCTCTGGCTCGAATATCATAACGAGTTTTCAATTTATCTGAAGCCATAGAAATTCTATTCCTAGTAAAGTGATGAATTTCTTCTAAACGTTGTTGTAATGAAAAGGCATAATCTGTTTGATGCTGTCTTTGCACAGGAACAGGGCCTTTCTCTAAATCTGACGGAAGTCGAAGATTTCTTCCAGTAAGCATGAGGGCTGGCGTCTGCTTCGTCGTCTCATGAATCGCAGATCTGTAAGATAAGAGGAAGAAAGGGATCCAGGAGTCCCAGTCTCTCTGATTCTGCTCTACGAAGGACGACAAATATTGTAGCAAAGTCCGATTCAGACGCTCTATCATGCCGTCAGATTGCGGATGCAAAGGAGTTGTACGAGTTTTTCTAACCCCTAAAATCTGAGTAACCTCTTTCATTAAGGTCGACTCAAAATTTCGGCCTTGATCAGTATGAAGTTCTAGAGGAACTCCGTGTCTACAAATAAATTCTTTAACGAATGCCTGCGCTACAGTAGAGGCTTCTTGATCAGCGAGAGGAACCACTTCTGGCCACTTAGTAAAATAATCAGCAATAACCAAAGCATATTTATTTCCAGAATGGGTTATCGGGAGACGTCCAAGAATATCCATTGCTATCCTTTCAAATGGAGCTCCCACGTTGTAAATTTGAAGAGAGCTTTGTCCCTTCGCTCGAGGTCCTTTCTTCGCCGTGCAGATTCGACATCTTCGACACCAATCTTCAACGTCCATCCGGCAACGGGGCCAAAAGTAAAAGTTGCGAATTCCGCCCAGAGTTTTATTTGACGCGAAGTGTCCGCCTGCAGGAGAATCATGATAAAGAGCAAGAATCTCTGGAACTCGTGACCTGGGAACCAAAAGTTGCCACCTGATTTCTTTCAAGTCTGCAGATTCCCATTTTCGGTATAAAATTCCATCAATTGAAAGGATAGAGTCCCATTGAGCCCAATAAACTTTCAAATTTGGCTCGGCTAAAGATATATCCTGCCAGTCTGGGCGAGTTTCTGCTTCATTCCAAGACTTTACTTGATTCAAAGTGTCGTCTTCTTGTTGCGATTTTCTCCATTCCTCCTGGTCATTTTTGAAAGAAATCTTCCGTATTATAAGAGAGGGGTCACGGTTTTTCTCTAGTCGTGCACACTGTTTACACTCTGGCATTTCCTCGCAGGGTCTTCGAGAGAGAGCATCGGCGTTTCCATGATGAATTCCTGCTCGATGACGAATATCAAAATCGTACTGACCGAGCCTTTCTAACCATCTAGCTACCTGACCTTCCGGAGATTTGAACGAAAGTAGCCACCTGAGAGAAGCATGATCTGTACGTATCAAAAATCTCCTGCCGTACAAATGATGGTGAAAATGTACTACGGTCTTAACAACAGCTAAAAGCTCTCTACGACTGACACAATAATTCCTCTCGGTTTTACTCAAAACTCTGCTGAAATAGCTCATCACTTTCTCCTGACCTTCCTGAATTTGTGACAGAACCCCGCCTATTCCTGAAATAGAAGCATCAGTATCTAAAATAAAAGGAAGTTCGACCTCTGGATAAGCTAAAATCGGCGAAGAAATAAGATTTTCTTTTCATTTCTTGAAAGCCTCTTCGGATTCCGGGGTCCAGTCAAAAGGAATCTTGATTCCGGTCAAATGATGGGGAGGTTTAGCTATACTAGCGAAACCTTCTACAAATCTTCTGTAATACGTACAAAGGCCTAAAAAGCTTTGAATTTGTTCTTTATTCTTATGTGTCGGCCAAGAAGAAACCTTCTCTATTTTGGATGGGTCGGTCTTCACACCTTGTGCTGAAACGATATGTCCAAGGAAGCCTACCTCTTTCTGGAACAGATGGCATTTTTTCGGGCTCATTTTCAGACCTGCTTGCTTCAGCCTAGCGAAAACTTGTCTGAGATTTCGAACTTCTTCTTCAAAGTTCTTGCCAAAAACGATTATATCGTCTAAATAAACGAGGCATATTTTGCCCATGAGCCCATGGAGAACAGCTTCCACCATCCGTTCAAAGGTAGCCGGGGCATTACTCAAACCAAACGGCATAAACTTGAACTGCCATAATCCTCCTAAACCCGTAACAAAAGCTGTTTTTTCTTTATCTAGAGGATCCATTTCGACCTGCCAATATCCGCTCTGAAGATCTATGGTGCTAAACCAAGTTACACCAGCTATCAGGTCGAGTGTCTCGTCGATTCTGGGTAGAGGGTATCCTTCTTCGTTATATCGTTCAGCTTCCTGTAATCGATACAAAATCGTTTGGATCCGTCCTTTTTGTTGACAAGGACGATTGGTAAGGCCCAGGGACTAGACGATGGTTCAATAACATCGTTCTTAAGCATGTCTTCCACAAGCTTCTTCACCTCTTCTCGGGCGTTGAGAGCGAGTCTTCGAGGAGCTTGTTTTATTGGCGAACTCTCTCCGACGTCGATCTTGTGCTTGACAGAAGAACATCGGCCCTTATCACCACTATCTTTGGCGAAAGAATCTAAGAATTCTAGCAAAAGAGATTTAAACGATTCTACCTGAGCTGAATTTAACGAAATCGAAGATTTCTCAACAAGGCTCTGTAAATGTAAAGGAAAATGTTGTTGCAAATCATCCTCCGAAAGTTCTATTTCCCGAATTCTAGGAGGAGTCCAATAAATTCCATTTCTATTTGTACAAAGAGTTATTTCGCGATTGTTTGAAGCTAGTGAATTTCTCTTAGTCGAGATAACACAGTTATGAGCTGTAAGAAAGTCTATTCCCAAAATACCTTCATCCTCTATATCTGCTATAAAAACCTTATGTGGAGAGTCGATACACCCAAAAAGGTTAATTTGGACAGTAACCCCTCTCAAAACCGGGGTCGTCTCTCCAGTGGTTGTTCGCAGAGAAAAAGAGGGAACAATCTGGTCATCGGATTTAAAGAGATCCGATTGAACCACGGTTACTTCTGCGCCCGTGTCTATTACCCATAGACAATCGACGCCATTTACAGTGCCGCGCGCGTAAAGACCAGACTGTCGTAGACTTCTAATTAAAAACTGTTCTCTAAGAGGGCTTTCACTCCCAACAATCTGCGATGATTTTCGCCCCGACAAATCATCTGGAATTAGTTTTTTGAGTGAGTTCCTGTTGAAGAACTCGACTGAGGATTTGCTTCCCCTATTTCAATATTTTTCTTACGCCAGTTATAAGAGTTTGAATTCGATCCTTGCATCGGTTCTCTACTAATTTTTTTAATTAGAAAACAATGATTGGCGTCGTGACCTATTTTTTTACAAGATATACAGGTCAAGCCGGTTTGACTCGTCATGACCGCGTTCTTATTCACACGCTTGTTTTGTTGGTTTTGAAAAGAACCTCGATTCCTTGGTTTAAAATTACTATTGTTATTTTTATCTCTATAATTTTGAGGTTTTGATTCCTCCGAGTGTTCAGAACTTCGTCTTTCTGAGGTGTTTTCGGACACCTCAATCCGACGAAGCTTGTTCAGCCCAAAATATTGTTTCTTCATTGCCTCCGCCTCGAAGGCTTTGGCCGTTGCCTCCCGCAGAGAAGTGAGGCCCGATGTTCCAACGGCCATTTTGATTTCTGGATCACTAATTGCATTTAAAAAGGCTTCAGTCGCTAATAAATTACGAGACGGCTCGTGATCTGGCAATGCTACACGTGAAAGCCGTTCTATATCCTGGCTAAGAGACGCAAGGTCTTCGTCTCGTCCTTGTCTCCTAGTCTGTAATTGAGCCGTGTACAGTTCCGTCAAGTGGTCATTTCCGTATCTCAACTTTAGTGCAGAGCTAAGTTTCTCATAATCAGAAATTTCTTCTTCAGACAATGCCTTTAAAACATTCAGAGCCGGCGTCCGAAGACAAGAGGCAAGGCTGTGGGCCCTCATGGCGGAGTCCCACTGATTATGCTTTGCAATAGTGTTAAATTGACGTCCATACTCTGCCCATGGAATCTTTCCATCAAAAATTGGCGGTTCCAAAGGACAAAAGGGTTTCTCATAAATCTGAGAAGTAACCCCAGGAAGTCTCGAATTATTCAATTGACTCAAATGAGAGTATTGAGGTTGAACCTGAGACAGAGGCTCGGAAAAATCAACCTCATTATTTACTCTGTTTCTACAAACTGGAGATTCAACTACTCCCCTAATAAATGGCACAGACCTTGAATCTCGAATATCCTGGATTCGTCCTGGATGTCGGATCTCTTGAACAACGGGAACAGAAACAGGTGAGGGAACAGGAGAGGGAACAAGAGTAGCGACTCTAGAACCCTGCGGTGTAACAGCCGGTCCTCCAGTGTCACTCATTTGATGAACGGACTGAAGGGCCGCCACAGTCATCCGAAGAAGGTCTTAAAGATTAGTTTCTGAACGCTCTTGAGCCTCCCCAGTCGTCCGAAGAAGGTCCTGAAGATTAGCTTCTGAACGCTCTCGAGCCTCCCCTTCTCGCCTTCGTTGTTCCTGTTGCTCTTGAAGCAGCTGAATTAGATGTTGCTGTTGTTAAGCAGCAACTTCTTGTTGTTGTCTTGCCGCTTCTTGTTGTTGTGTCAAGATCTTCAGCAGATCAAGTTGAGAGACCGCCGAAGGAGTTGAAAGAGGGTCTACTGAAGGTGATAAAATTTCTTCTGGAAACCTCGGATTTTCCATGAGAGAAGATTCTTCTCCACTTTCCCTTCGACGTGAGCGCGTCATACGACTACTGCTCATTGTTTATTACACGCACTGAATCGACTTAATTAAAAAGAAACTCAAGATCCCGCTTCTGACACCAAATGTAACGTTCTAGACGTTACGTTAATAAAATATGGATCCGCGAGTTTACTTATTAAGTCAAAGAAATCAAGAGCGTGAATAAAATATTGTGAAAATGCTTTTAATGCGTAATATGTGTTTCTCGTTTGAAGTCTGAAACAAGACTGTTTTTACAATAATGTCGGTTGGTGCAGCAACCTTATTCTTTTTAAAGACATAAGAGGTTTATAAACGTCTTTCATCTATGCTGACTACTAGATCATTAAAGAGGGAGCAAAACGGGTGATTTCACCCTTTGTAACAATATATATATGTGTGTGTGTGTATATATATATATGTATATCATAATTTTCAATCTACTTTTAAAAAAAGGGAAATTTTGAAAAAAAAATTTTTTTTCACATTATTTAAATTTTTTTAAATTCTGTATGATTATTAGAAAAATCCTATATATTTTTTAATTATCTGCTCACATATCAATTAAAACATAAATATTCTTCATTAGAAAAATGCCATTTAATCTACTTTATGAATTGTAATTTGGAACATTTATACAATGGATTGGAACTTATTATGGAATTTAAAAAAAACATACAAATAGATAAATTATTATTTATTTAATTTCATATTTTTATTTTTAAAAATTAATTCTTCTTCAATTCATGAAAAATAATTTATTCAAATGAATCATTTTTTATCCTATTGAATTATTTAACTTAATTACCTCCAGTTATATTCTATTACATTGATGTATAATATAAATATACATCAATATATATATATATATATATATATATATATATATATATATATATATATATATATATATATATATATGTATATTATAATTTTTAATTTCCTTTCGAAAAAAGAGATACAGAATGGAAAACCTGAAATTTGAATACACGGTCAAGTCTTCGACGGAAGATCCGAAAACAAACATAATCGCCATAACCTCAATAACCACACCCGACGATCGCTGTTTTATACTCCCGGACCAGCTTCAACCGATGAGACATCATGCGAAACTTACAACTACGGCGGGTTATCAGAAAATAAAAGCTACACTACAAAAAAGAGGACAAGCGAGAAAAGTATGGATTAGTTTGGCCGTAGATATACTACAACAGTATAAGGATGAAGATGGGAACATAATATGCAACGACTACTTACTTGAAGAAATGTCAACAGCGCAAGACACTACACCCACAGCAAACATCACAGAAGAGGCATTGTCAAGAATTTTGGAAAAATTTACCGAAAAGAAAACTGAAGATAAGCCCCAAGATTATGGAATCCGTAACTTAAGAAAGGTATCAGAAAAATTTGTAATAGAGAAATTGACAGGCAGAAATTCAAATGTGCCCCAGTGGATGGATATTTTTGAAAATGAATGTTCTCGATTACGTGTAGAAAAAGATATTGAAAAAATCGAGATCTTTAGACTTTTTCTAGAAGATTCATGCATCGACTGGTATGGGTCAATGCTGATAAAATATACGTTAGATTCAGAGTGGAGAACATGGAAACAAAATTTCTGTGAAACTTACGCCAATAAAGGGTGGACTGGGATTAGATATGCAATATCTTACAAATACATAAAGGGTTCGCTATTGGAATATGCTTTAAAGAAAGAAAAACTTCTATTAGAAACAAACAAGTCAATAGATACGCCTACCTTAATTGATCTTATTGCTGTAGGGTTACCAAATTTTGTATCCGATAGAATAGATAGAGAAAAGTTAAATCAGATCGAAGATATATTTACGCAGATCAGGGGACTAGAGCACCTGGTGAATAAAAAAAATTCAGAAAAAAAGAGTACTACAAATATTGAAAACAAAAGTAAAGCGAAAAATAGTGACCATAAACCATGTTCGATTTGCGAGAAAAAAAATAAGAGCAATCGCTACCACCCAGAATCTTTATGCTGGTTCAGGAACAAAGCCGACGATCAACAAAACAAAGAATACATAAGGCATGTAAATAACTCTGGGTTAGAAATAGAATTAAATACCAAATATCCAAAAACTTATAGTGCCACCATTGATCAAAATCAAATCATTGCTAAATAATGCGTTACAAATCCAAGGAATTTACGATTCCGGCTCGAAAGTTTCTTTAATTAATTCAAAGCTGTTACATTTAAAACAAAAGAAACTTCATAACTCACATAACGCACATTTAAAAAAGATTAATGGTGTAAGAAAAGCAAACGGCATGATAACTCTAAAAGCTAAAATTTTTGACATCGAAAAAGAAATTGATGTATTCATGATAGATAACGAACATTTTGAACACGATTTTTTAATTGGACTAGACTGTATAAAAAATTTCCAATTAAGACAAAACGAAAATTTAGAAATTACACAAAAAATCCAGGCTATTCCTGAAAATAGACTTAAAAACAAACCTAACATACAAAATACAAATAAAGAATATATTGAAAACAAAACAAAAAATTACCAATTGAATTTCAATGAACATATAAATACGTCAGAATTTAACATAGTAATAAACCACTTGGAAATGCAACAACAATCCGAAATTGACCAACTAATCGATAAATATAAATCGATTTTTGCCAGAGATAAATACGACATAGGCACTGTAACGGATTATGAAGCTCGTATTGATTTATTAGTTGATAAATATTGTTACAAAAGACCGTACAGATGCACCATGGAGGATAAAAAAGCAATAGAACACCAAATAACAAAATTATGAGAAACAAATTTGATTGAAGAGTCTTATAGCCCATTCGCTGCACCAGTGACATTAGCTTATAAAAAAGATGAAGGAAAGAAAGCTAGACTATGCATAGATTTCCGGGAATTAAACAAGATAGTCATTCCTCAGGCGCAGCCTTTTCCATTAATTGAAGATCTGATAGTTAAGACACGAGATTGTAAATATTTGTCGTCCTTAGATATAAATTCAGCTTTCTGGTCAATTCCCCTAAAAATTGAAGACAGACGAAAAACCGCATTCGTAACTCAAGAAGGCCATTTCCAATGGACCTGCCTACCCTTTGGTTTAAAAACATCACCAGCGATTTTCCAGAGAATATTAAGTAATATAATAAGAGAGCACAAGCTCTCGAACTTCAGCGTAAATTATATAGATGACATTCTAGTATTTTCAAAAACTTTTGATGAACATATTGACCACTTATCACAGCTATTAGAGTCAATTATGAAAGAAGGATTCAGACTAAAACTTTCAAAATGTACCTTCGCATCAAACTCAGTTAAATATTTAGGCCACGAAATAAGATACAACTCGATTAGTCCACTCAATGACAATCTAATCTCAATAAAAAAATTTCCAACGCCAAAAACAAAAAAAAATGTTCGACAATTTCGAGGAAAAGTGAATTTTTACGGCAAATATATACCAAACGTTTCGGTTACCTTAGATCCGCTACATAACTTACTCAGAAAAGGGCAAAACTTTATTTGGTCCGAACAATGCCAAAAAGCTTTCGAGAGCATGAAATCTCTACTTTGCTCTCAACCGATTTTAACAATTTTCGATCCACATCTGCCAATATATATCCACACGGACGCAAGCTTACAAGGCATTGGGGCTGTACTAAAACAAACACAATTAAACAAAGAAGATAAACCAGTCACATATTTTTCAAAAAAATTAAACGTGTCCCAAAAAAGAAAGAAAGCTATCTATATAGAATGTTTAGCAATAAAAGAGGCAATAAAATTCTGGCAGCACTGGCTTATAGGAAAATCATTTACGGTTTTCTCGGATCATAAACCTTTAGAAAATATGAATATTAGGTCTAGGACAGATGAGGAATTAGGTGACTTAATGCATTATCTATCTCAATACGATTTCGAAATAAAATACACTCCAGGAAAGGACAATTTAGAAGCAGACTGCCTCAGCAGAAACCCAGTACTAGAACCTAATGATAATAAAGAAGAAATTTTACAAACCGTTAATTTCATAAAAATAGAAGACATTCAGAACGATCAAGAAAACAATAAAGACATCCAAAACGGTAAAGACAAGTTACTATACAAGAATAACACGTATCATAAAAGAATAGGAACAAGTGAAAAAATTCTACTCTCAGAAGATTTCAGTAAAGAACTTATACAAAAAGTACACCTCTTCTATTGTCATTTAGGAATGAAACAAATACAAAATAAGATAAAACCATTTTACATAGCAAAAAATCTGAATCAAAATATTAAAACAGTTTGCGAAAACTGTGAAGTTTGCATCAAAAATAAATCAAGAGGAAAGCACAAAATTGGATTAATGTCCCAATTAGGTCCTGCGAGTTACCTCTATGAAATAGTGTCTATAGATACAATTGGCGGATTCGGAGGTTCACGGTCAACAAAAAAGTATTTACACTTGCTCGTTGATCATTTCACAAGATATGCTACTATTTTGACCTCAAAAACTCAGAATGCAACTGATTTTATAAAATTGATACAGACAGTCTTGCCAAATAATAAAATAAACATGATCCTATCCGATCAATATCCAGGGATAAATTCCAAAGAGTTCAAAGAATTTTTGAATAAGGAAGATATAACCTTGACTTTTACAGCAGTAAGCGCACCGTTTTCAAACGGACTCAATGAAAGACTAAACCAAACGCTAGTTAATAAAATTAGATGTAAGATAAACCAAAAAAAATCAAAAACTGCGTGGACAACTGTAGCACATGAGTGCACAGAAAAGTACAATGATACAGAACATACTGTAACAGGATTGTCTCCTAGATACTTATTGAAAGGAAAAAGCAGTACAATCTTACCAGAAGAGCTAAAACAAGTAAAAACAGAAAACGATTTGCATGAAGATAGAAAACGTGCTCTAGAGAATACAAAGAAATCACATGAATATAATAAAAAGCAATTCGACAAAAATAGAAAATATCATGAATTCAATATTGGAGACCTAGTTTACGTTGAAAATAGCCATAGACTAAATAGGAAAAAATTAGATGAACTAAAAATCGGACCATACAAAATTATAGAAAAAATTTCAAATTCAATTTATAAAATACATACAGATCGAAATAAGTCAGAGTCATTATTTCACATTACAAAGCTTGTACCGGTCCCAAAGGTTATTCAAGAAGACCAGTGTCTCCTCACTGGTTTCTTTTCTTCGGGGGGGAGATGTAAACAAATATGACAAGGCCTATATTCAGCTCATCATATTTCTTCCTCACTCCCAAATTTGAAATTTCACCGCACCACAATAAGCGCCTTTGGCAGTTTCACGGTCAATAGTACATACGTGTAAATATGAGCGAATAGAGACAATAGAATGCCGAGGGCATTATGACAGATTAGTACATGAGCTATTATCAGCGGAATCGCACGTGGAAACGTCAGAAAGAGAGGAAAATAACCTGTAAATGTCGTTTCTCCATTTACAGGTAATATTATTTTTATTCAACGTAGAATATAAGTACGTAATGCAAAGGAAAGTAATGTAATGTAATAGTATACGAAACAATAAACTCCATTTACAGAGAAACTCATCGCAGCTTCGACAAAGTTGAAAAAAGGAACATTATATATATATGTATATATATATATATATATATATATATATATATATATATATATGTATATATATATAATATAATCTTCAATTTTCTTTAAAAAAAAAAAGAATTTTTTGAAAAAAAAAATCATTTTCACATTATTCAAATTTTTTAAAATTATATATAATTATCAGAAGAATCCTATATATTTTTTAATTATCTGCTCACATATTGATCAAAATAAAAATATTATTCATTAGAAAAATGCCGTTCAATTTACTTTACGAATTGTAATCTGGAACATTCATACAATGGATTGAAACTTATTATGAAATTTAAAGAAAACATACAGATAGATAGATTATTAGTTATTTAATTTCATCTTTTTATTTTTAAAAATCAATTGTTCTGTATTTTAAGAAAAATAATTTATTCAAATAAATGATTTTTCATTTTATCAAATTAATGTGAAATATCAAAATATATATATGTGTGTGTGTGTATATACATGTATATATTCATATATTATAATTTTGAATTTACTTTCGAAAAAAGTGAAATTAAAAAAAAAATTTTTTTTTTATTATTTAAATTTTTACAAATATATATAATCATTCGAAAAATCCTATATATTCTTTGATTATCTGCTCACATATTAATTAAAATAAAAGCATTATTCTTCAAAAAAATGCCATCTAATTTACTGTATTAATTGTAATCTGGAACATTTATACAATTGATTGGAACTTATTATGGAATTTGAAGAAAATATACAGAAACATAAATTATTATTCATTCAATTTCATATTTTTCTTTTTAAAAATTAATTATTTCTTAATTTAAGAAAAATTATTTATTCAAATGAATCATTTTTCATTTTATTAAATTATTTAACTTAATGATCTCCATTTATATTCTATTATATTGATGTATATTATAAATATACATAACTATATATATATACATGTGTGTGTGTGTATATATATATATTGTGACGTGGTATTTCGTACCGCGTCACTTTGTTTAAATATCGCATTCCCCTAGGTGCACATATCGCTAAAAATAACGAAAGCACGTCTGAGGCCAATACTCCAACAATGAACGACTAATTATCTTTAAGTTGAATTCTCTTTACTAAGCTAATGGTATGCTATTTTCTAATTCTGTAATGCTCTACGAGAACCATCCGCGAGACCTTCGCGTCAAGATACCAGGACACTGCCTGATAGGGGTCACGTACCAGCTCAACATCGACCACAACCGACTACAGACGAACGAATACCGCTGAAACCACTCCCGATGGATGCCTATCCAGTTGTCGAACAGGGTCGTGCGTGATGCACAAACAGCACCTCCAACTATTTGAGACTTATCGGCCAGGAGCCGAACCACGAATGAATGCTTCTACCGCTCGGATGCATCGTTAGGCGGCGTACAGGGCTGTGCGTCAAAAACACAACAAAGCCTCCCGTCGACGATACTTATCAGCCTGGAGCTGAACCGACCCTAACATCTACTAAGTCGTTGACTATCCAATAGAAGACGGTTTTCTCTTCACGAACCGTCCTATCGAAGGACTGTGGCGTGGAATAGGCTAATGATATGCTGACCACGTGGATCTGGTGGATCTAGTGTGGGGATCCGGGTTGAGGGCCATCACCACCAGATCGTTCCGGCATGAGGGCTTCCATGAGCGAGGGCCGGGATGCAGCGCCGACGAAGTAGCTACAACGGGGAGTACCAGTAAAGCAAGGATTGAGTTACAGTCGGTCGCAAGTCCGAAGGACCGGTGACGTAATATTGCCGCACACCTCAATATCGCAACACATGAGCAGTACGACCCCCCCCTCTCACCAACGATACCGCATAGCTGAAGGAAAACATCTCTAACCACCTTCCGACGTCCCGATACCTCGATACCTGTCGTCGAGGGAAAAGAAAAACAAGCGGCGAGGGATTATCGCCGCCTACCCGTGGACCAGGCCTACGCGACCTGCTGGTCCAATTAAAATACCGCCAATTTGAGGAAGAATCACGTGACAGCAGCTCGACGAAAATCAGGATCATCGATCATCTCGTCACTCTACGTTAAGTTCCTGAATCGCAACGACGTGCTATCGTCATATTTAGTGCCATTACTGCTATCACCATACTTAGTTCTCGCTATTATACCGCATTCGCTAATACCTGCTATATCTTCTTTTACGTAAGTGAGGTTCCTTTTCTATTTTGTGTAGCCGCGAGATTACTTGCAATATATCGTACCTTCACCTTTATCTCTTTCTCTCTTTACCTTGCAGTTGGTCTGCTTGAGCCAATTGGGCTCGTATCTTTTCTCTTTATCTTGCAGTTGGTCTGCTTGAGCCACCTGGGCTCGTACCTTATTCTCTCTTATCTTTCATCATGTCCCTTTCTCTGTCTTATTGCAAGTAACTTCGCGACTGATTGACTATTACTTACGCATTGTAGTGACTATTGCTTTATTTTATTATCTTTCTCTTCTGGAATATTTGAGTGTCTAATATCGCTGTCTAGCAGCGCGTTCCGTTGAAGGATCAATTTTTATCTTAGCTACTGAGCATTGCTATATTGTTATATTTTCTCTGATTAGTTTCTATCTATCTCTTTACCTATTATCGTTGATTATCGTATCTTAGTGAGTGTACCGCGGGAGCGATCTTATATCGCTGCGCGGTCCCGCTCGTCGTTCATTTGACATTGGAGTATTGTGCCGTATCGCATAACATCTTTTTCATTATTTTCTTCGCTAATATCGCTGATCGTAGCTGTCCGCAGTCTCTTTGGTTTGGCGTATGTTGCATATTAATTATCTTGAATATTGTTTGTCTTATCTTGAATTGCCTTTTATCGTACCGAATATTATCTCTCTTTCTCTCGCACTTACCGCAAACTAGAGGCTACGTAGTATCTGTTATTCTCTATATTTTATGTGATAACTATTACAATTGTTGTATTTCGCATGTGTTTATAATCGCTTCTTATATTTTATGATTTATTTGCTTACCGCTTAATTTAAGTACAGTTTATCTTTTCTGTTCTGCCTATCTATCTTAAAACCGTGTTAATCATTACCTTTAGTATCGCGAGCTTGCGCATATTTCCCGCTTATTCGGAAAACGTTCCGTTATTTGTTAACTCTCTCGCTTAACCTTTCTCTGGCTGTAAATATTGTTAATTATCGCATTTATCGTAATTAACCTTTTCAGCTACTTGCTTGTCATTAAACTTATCGCTTCTTACTTAATATATTTGATATTATTTCTGCTTCACCTGTTTCTTATTTTATCTATTGGATTCGACTCCGCCCCTCTACCATTACCTTGTCTATCTGAGCAAACTGTGCAAAACCGTCGTAGAACCTGACCTTATCTTTACCTATTACCTTTACCTTCACCTTTGTCTGTTTCTCTAATTATCTATTTTTGACGCATGTGCGTCTGGCGCCCAACAATCGTATCTTTCTCTCTTATTACCTCTCTCTCTATCTAATTCTTCAGGTTAGTGACTGCGCCGTAGGGTAACCAATTATCGTTTCTATCGTTTGACCCTCAACACATAAAAATATTAGTTATAATACAGATCTATATATATACATATACAGGGTGTCCCTAAATTGCCTCCCACGGACTAGCCATCATGATACCTTGTTAAAATCCAACCGAGAATTTCTTTTCCGGAAGCTCGTCTGACGCATAGTCTTTGAATTATAAGCGATAGCGCTAGGCCAATCAGAGTGCACCATTTCATCTAGATTTACCGCCACGGAAATTGCTGTTTTGTTCGTCTGGGTGAATTATTATTATTCGTTTACGAATTAAATATCGGCACCTCCCCCCTCTCGCTGCTGTACCCCTTCTCGGGCGCTGACCTCGGTATTGTTGCCGCGGCACACGCTGCCGGCCGCACATCCATGGGCGCACACTTATGTGTGTAAACAGAAGCGCATCCTCAAGAATAAGGGATACAGCAGCGAGAGAGGGGAGGTGCCGATATTTAATTCGTAAGCGAATAATAATAATTCACCCAGTCGAACAAAACAGCAATTTCCGTGGCGGCAAATCTAGATGAAATGGTGCACTCTGATTGGCCTAGCGCCATCGCTTATAATTCAAAAACTATGCGTCGGACGAGCTTCCGGAAAAGAAATTCTCGGTTGGATTTTAACGAGGTATTATGCTGGCTAGTCCGTGGGAGGCAATTTAGGGACACCCTGTATATCTATATATATATATATATATATATATATATATATATATATATTAGGGTGCTTTTTTTTGGACTATATTTTTTTTTTTCGGTCCCATCGTGAAATTTTGTTGAAAATACAACAAAAAAAATTCCCTAAAAGAATGAGCCCTTAATATTAATATTAAGTGCTCGCCCAAGGCATGTAAAGATTTCCCGCTTAAAATACACGTAAACTTTAATTTTTTTCTTGAAAACACCTACAGTTCAGAGGCATTCTATGGTGTAGTCTAGGACGTCAGTAGGTTTTCTTCAGAATGAAATGCTCTACAAAAGTGCTCATTGCGGTGAAGTCGTAACTCACACCGGCGAAGTCGTATGGGCCACCCAAACCCAATTTTTTCATGATATTCTTGTCTTTTTGCCCGTATCTCGTGAATAACAAGAGCTACAAAAAAAAAATATATAACAAATTTGTAGGAAATTTAATGTTCTACAAAAAAGTCTCAAAAAACCAAATTGCTAACATCGATATTTATTGAGATATTGGGCTTTTAAGGTGAGGAAGTATGGAATTTTCATGAATTATCGAGTTAAATTGTCGAATTATTGATTGTCGAATATTTTTTTGTTTTGTAGCTTTAACAATTACAATTCTTGTCATTACAATTACAATTCTTGTCATTACAATTACAAGAGCTACAAAACAAAAAAATATTCGACAATCAATAATTCGACATGACTCAATAATTCATGAAAATTCTATACTTCGTCACCTTAAAAGCCCAATATCTCAATAAATATCGATGTTAGCAATTTGGTTTTTTGGAACTTTTTTGTAGGAAATTAAATTTCCTACAAATTTGTTGGATATTTTTTTTTTGTAGCTCTTGTTATTTACGAGATACGGGCAAAAAGACAAGAATTTCATGAAAAAATTGGGTTTGGGTGGCCCATACGACTTCGCCGGTGTGAGTTACGACTTCACCGCAATGAGCACTTTTCTAGAGAATTTCATTCCGAAGAAAACCTACTGACGTCCTAGACTACACCATAGAATGCCTCTGAACTGTAGATGTTTTAAAGAAAAAAATTGAAGTTTACGTGTATTTTAAGCGGGAAATGCGAAGCTCGTAAGACAGTCACGGCCCTCTCGACTGATGCAGCTATTTCAAGAGCCTTAATCGCCAACAATACCTTCAGAACGACTTTACTTAACCGACTAATTGACCTGGACCGACACTTGAACGAATACGAACTTGACCTGTCCAGCTTAGTAAACGCTATCCTCTTCGCTCAAAAAGGTATCGTCCACCCTAAAATTCTATCACCAGAACAAATTATTTCCAGTCTTAAACATATCCAGTCACTCAGACCACAAATAGAGTTTCCTATTCCAATGGATCCAAATTACGCTGAAGAACTGATTCGAATCTCTAAAATCGACATAGCGTATTACGAACCCAGACTGCTTTATGTGATATCTATTCCGTTGCTCAACTCCAAGGCTTTTGACCTGTACCGACTGCTTCCCGTCCCCGTTAGACAGACATACGACTCTGCAAATAACAAATTCGCTTACATTCAACCTGGCAGCGACTACATAGCAATAACACTAAATGGAGCGTCATACTTCCAGCTATCCGAACCGAAAATCAACAAATGTATCCTAACGCAAAACAGATACATTTGCAGACAAAGTCAACCACTATTTCACAGCGGAATCCACAAGCTATGCGAAGTCGACTTGTTTCTCCACTCCTCACAATCAGTAACAAAAAATTGCGACGTTAGACTAACATCTTTCGTGGGCACATATTGGACGGAACTTTCCGTTGTCAATGCTTGGATATTTTCTTCAGCAAAACCAGAAACCGTACATATATTATGTCCGAACGACCACATCTCGCGAATCACCATTTCAGGAGCCGGAATATTACGGCTGAATAACAAGTGCACCGGTCACACAGGTGGGGTAACACTCTCCACAACTAGGTATTCGACCTCATCGGAAACCCACTCATACATCCCGAACTTTACCCTCGATCTGGACCGGATGTACAAAAACCTTAATTGAAATGAAACCACAAATTTATCCTCAATTGCAATCCCCCCACTCCACAAAACCTCGCACATAAATGTGCATGCCTTGGCCAATACCGGACTATCGCTGCAGGATATCGTGAAACAAGCTACTGATATCAGCACACACCACCGCACACAGCGTTATATGTTTCACATCAAGGACGCTCTTACTTACAGCGGTGTAGGTTTGCTATCTCTCGCAACCCTATACTTATTCTACCGTCACTCATGCCTCGGCAAGGTCATTACTTTGTGCACACATTGTAAAACAAAAAAAAACGAACCAGACATTTAGAGCCATACAAACAGGGTATGACAATCCAATCGAGCTAGATATTATTCACCCGCCTACTTCTTCTGTCCTACCCATTCCCAACGAAGTAGAAACCCATCATGCAGTTCCTCACACACCACCTCCGCTTCCTTTAAACCCACCCACCTTACGAAAACCTTATTACAAATAGGCAATTACTGTATTGCTATCAAGATCTGCTGTTGCGCTGTCAAACGGACATGAGTAAAATAAATACTTGTGTACACTACTGCACTAAAATGATTGTAGTGACGATTTTATACCCTTAGTTTACAATTAGCCCAAAATATATCTACACTCATAACCGATATCATTGTACGAATAAGTCAAACTCTGTATCTCGATATATCAAAAAAAAAAAAAATAATAATATAGTATTACTTAGTACCCAGCTAATCAAAGATATCATTGTTGTTTAGTCTTAAATATACTAACCCGCTTCCATGCGCATTAACCCTAGGCGCCTAGCTTTAAACAACATTATGTAACCGTAGTATTATAACTATATGCCTTACGCTCATACGTAATCCAGAATATAAACCATACACTACCTATAATAAGATAAATTGTGAAACTAATTTTAACCACATACTTTAAAATCATGTTTCACATTTCCACCTTCTTGCTTCCCATATTCGGAACCATACCTACCGCTATGCTCCCTCTGACGGGGGGTGTCACGTCCAGCATACCACCTCTCTCTATTTTTCCTACTCGCTAACTCTCCCACAGTTCTTACATTAATCTCATGGTCTCTGTCCTGTCCTCTTATCTCTACGTAGTCTCACGCTATTCACTATCACGCTTACTCATCAAATTCCATTCCCTATTCCTAGCATTGTCACACCTTTTCTGCACCCGTACGTTTCACGTCTCGAGGGACACTTCTATTCTAACTCTCAACAACGTCACATCTGGACTTCTTACATAGCTTCATACAGCACACTTCGTTTTTACCGTCATCTGAACTTCCTCGGAATAAATATATTAGTAATATCTCAAACAAACCCTACGTTATTCGATCCTCATCCTGATTTCCGGTTGTCCTGGAACTTAAAAGCGAAGCCAACTAGTTTACTCTTACCGCTCAGGAGTAATTCTAATTACGGACGTAACAATAATGTGAGAAAAATTTTTTTTTTTTGAATTTCTCTTTTTTTGAAAGTAAATTGAATATTATAATATATATATATACATACACGTTATTAATATACATTATTATAATACATTAATATTATACATCAATATTATTGAACATAAATGGAGGTAATTGAGTTAAATAATTCAATAAAATGAAAAATGATTCATTTAAATAAATTATTTTTCTCAAATTGGAGAATAATTAATTTTCGAAAATTAAAAATGAGAAATCGAATAAATAATAATTCATCTATCTGCATGCTTTCTTTGAATTTCATAATAAGTTTTACTTCACTGTATAAATGTTCCGAATTACAATTCATGAAGTAAATTAAATGGCATTTTTCTAATGAATAATATTCATATTTTAATTGATATATAAGCAGATAATTAAAAAATGTATAGGATTTTTCTAATGATTATATATAATGTTAAAAAAATTTGAATAATGTGAAAAAAAAATTATTTTCAAAAAGTTTTCTTTTTTTACAAGAAAATTAAAAATTATATTATATATATTTATATATATATATATATATATACAGGGTGACCACGATAAGGTGGCCACCCCCCTCCAAAATCTAGCCGTGTGATAATTTGAGAAATTTTTTGCATGATTTTTGAAGGATTTGCAACGATCTCTCCGATAGTGAAGTCGAAATTTTTTTAGAAACAGCCGTTTTTGCGCGCGAAAAAAAATTTTTCGATTTCGAGAACAAAAATAGGGTTTAATTTTTTTTTCTGAAAATACGCAAAATCCTGAGCGCGGATATCAAAAATTTTCCGGGATTCGTCAAACCAATCACCCAGAAATAAATCTCAAAATTCGAAGTTTTTGTCGAAAATTCGGTACTAACTGGCGGAACAGGTGGAATTGAAATATCTGGCAAAATCGACCAGCGCCAACTTCACCCGAGTCCAGGTAGCGGTATACGATATGTCATTGACGATTCTGCGCGATGAGTTTCGTTGGACTGACTTTCTCTGTTTGCAGCTAGGCGAGCAGCAAGATTAGTAGTTTGAAAATATCTGCATTGAGAGAAGCGTGACAAAAACGTCCGCATTTAAAATTATCAATGATAATTACACGAAAGCAGCATAACGGGAGGTTAACAAGCATTTTGTTATCATCGGTTGCCAGTGACAACCGTTGTAGCACGGAGGTTAGCGAACGCTCGCGCGTGGCCGATCCGGCCGATCAAGATCCCGCTATTACCGTTTGCCGACGCGGCGACGTCGAGATGATGTAGCGCAAAAATTGAAATTCTTTCGAAAATGATCATCGAATCATCCCGATTCCGTCAAAGTGCAGCATTATTGACAAAGGCTTATCACTCTTATTTTACACAAAAATGATTTGAAGAAACGAACAGAATCCACCCGAATTTTGACAGTGTATTGCTTGTTCGTCGCAAAATTCTAGGTCAGTTTATTTATATTCTGGAGAACGATGCGCGAAAATTGGTTAATTCTGACACCGTGTATTTACTTTCGTACGTCGAATATTTCCGCGGCAACAAAGCACATGGGTGGCCGACTTTTCTGTGATTCTAGTAGTAACAATGAGCGCAATATTGCCACGACCCAGCGTTATTTTCACGCAATGATCAAACCGGGGTCAGTAAACCACGGTTCGAAATTATTTTCGATGAAAATATGCCGTTGCATTCTGGAATTTCGTTAATTGTCCGACAAATTGATACGTAATGCGTAAGAACGAAATGACTCGCATTTGTTTAGAACGAAACCCTTGCATTGCTCTTTACTTCAATACGAAAATCGTACTATTCTTATCCAGATGACATAAGTATGTACGAAGCACGACAGGCTGAGGTATCGTTAAAGTACGGCGAAAGTATGGCCGATGTTATGACAGAAGTAGAAGCATGAAGGAATAATCGTCAGGTTATGATTCATCTACCTTTTACCTGTGATTTTTCCATTTCGTGGGCGACAAAGACAGTATTTTTTCGTAAATGCGATCGCTACGCTTCACTTTCCATTTCAATTCAATGACAGTTCGTCAATGACCATAATTAGCAAACTAATATTGAGTTTGTAAACCGATGCAGAGATTTGATACTTAATTCTATACAATTCCTTACAGATATGGTAATACAAATGTTTGATTGGTTTTTACATGTGCAATGAAATATTTTGTTTCGTTCAAAATATGTACAATGCGTAAATTCGGGAATCCGTTATTTTTTCGGATCGCGCATAGTATTGCACAACAGAATTATGCACCTTCGATACTCCTCTTATGTTAATCCGTCCTCCTCGCTGAAAATTTTTTCAACGAATGCTGAAATTTACAGGGACGCGGGCATAATATTTGCAATGTTGCCCGCTACATTTCTATACATTGAATAATGCGTAATTACTTTTCACTGCGTAATAAATATTCTCCGGCATTGCTTTGTGTTTGCCTTTCCCGGTTGGACTCATCTCTGTCAAACTATCGTTGTCTAAGATAATTTTGAAGAGTGCTCGGTTCGTTTCTTTCCGACTCTTGTACATAATCTCTGTGACGGCGGCCATTTGCACATTGTCAACCCACACGTCGTACCCTATGCTTAACCGTACTTGATGACAATTTAAAAATGATAATTATCTTATCAAAATTAGTGACCATTTAGTGTAAAAGTATTACCAACAGATCGTTTTCCGCTACTCGGTGCTGTTACTTTCAGGACAATTTGAAAAGTGTTCCGTGAATTCGTTTGATTAACGCATTTATTCGTTTCTTTGTTTTAATTGCGACTGTAGTCGCAGTTTCATAATGTAGCTACACAACATTTTGTTGAAGACATTGAATTAAAGCATTATTTACTGAAAATTTAATGCATTATGAAACGGACGCAGCATTATTGTATATGGTGTATTTTTTCACAGATCACGAGTGCACCACCTCGACATACAAGTTTAAATTTCTGAATCGACGTGATCTGAGATACTGTATTCGTGCGTGTACATATAATTATTTATAATTATTTAATTTATTTATTTATTTATTTATTTATTCATTCATTCATTCATTCATTTAATTATTCATCGATTCATTCATTCATTCATTGAGTTAATTATTCATTGATTCATTCATTTATTTATTCATTAATTCATTCATTGATTCATTCATTTATTTATTCATTCATTTACTTATTTCTTTATTTTTTTTTTTTTTTTTTTTTTTTTCTTTGCGTATGGCCAAATCGGTGGGGAAATCCTTTATGGACCACCCTAGGTAGGGTACCGTCACTCCCAGGAGTGTGGGACTCGCCTTACAGAATACCCACTAAAACCACCACCAAAAACCGTTCCTTGCTGTCGTCCACATCCCACGGAACTGTCGTCGTACCTGTTTTTGAGAATCAAATATCACGATTAGAACAATACGAGGCAAATATTTTGATGAAATTAAATCTAACAAACGGATGTGAACTAGACTTTTCACCATTTTCGTGACACCATTCTCGCGTTACAGAAACGCTGAAACTCAGGCTTATTTGCAATAAGATTCATTAGAGTTCAGTAGTATTCAATACGAGCCTGTAGTAAAAAGAAACTTGTCTTGTATTTCATTTCTGGTCTCGTTCTGTGTTATCGTCCGCCAAAAGCCATTCCTAGCTGTCGTCCACACCACACGGAATTGTCGTCGCATCTGTTTTTGAGAATCAAATATGAGGATTAGAAAAATACGAGGCACATATTTTGATAAAATTTGATTCGACATTTTTGAAACTACAGATGCAGTTTAACGTGCATCAAAAACAAGCGAATGTACACTCGACTTTTTACGATTTTCGTGACACTATTCTCGCATTACAGAAACGCTGAAGCTCAAATTTCTTTGCAATAAGAATCAATCATTAGAGTTTTGTAGTGTTTAATACGAGCGTTTAATAGAAAGAAACTTGTCTTGCATTTCATTTCTCGTCTCGTTCTGTGTTATCGTCCGCCAAAAGCCATTCCTAGCTGTCGTTCACACCACACGGAACTGTCGTCGCATCTGTTTTTGAGAATCAAATATGAGGATTAGAAAAATACGAGGCACATATTTTGATAAAATTAGATTTGACATTTTTGAAACTACAGATGCAGTTTAACGTGCATCAAAAACAAACGAATGTGCACTCGACTCTTTACGATTTTCGTGACACTATTCTCGCATTACAGAAACGCTGAAGCTCAAATTTCTTCGCAATAAGAATCAATAATTAGAGTTTTGTAGTGTTTAATACGAGCGTTTAATAGAAAGAAACTTGTCTTGCATTTCATTTCTCGTCTCGTTCTGTGTTATCGTCCGCCAAAAGCCATTCCTAGCTGTCGTCCACACCACACGGAACTGTCGTCGCATCTGTTTTTGAGAATCAAATATGAGGATTAGAAAAATACGAGGCACATATTTTGATAAAATTAGATTTGACATTTTTGAAACTACAGATGCAGTTTAACGTGCATCAAAAACAAACGAATGTGCACTCGACTTTTTACGATTTTCGTGACACCATTCTCGCATTACAGAAACGCTGAAGCTCAAATTTCTTCGCAATAAGAATCAATCATTAGAGTTTTGTAGTGTTTAATACGAGCGTTTAATAGAAAGAAACTTGTCTTGCATTTCATTTCTCGTCTCGTTCTGTGTTATCGTCCGCCAAAAGCCATTCCTAGCTGTCGTCCACACCACACGGAACTGTCGTCGCATCTGTTTTTGAGAATCAAATATGAGGATTAGAAAAATACGAGGCACATATTTTGATAAAATTAGATTTGACATTTTTGAAACTACAGATGCAGTTTAACGTGCATCAAAAACAAACGAATGTGCACTCGACTTTTTACGATTTTCGTGACACCATTCTCGCATTACAGAAACGCTGAAGCTCAAATTTCTTCGCAATAAGAATCAATCATTAGAGTTTTGTAGTGTTTAATACGAGCGTTTAATAGAAAGAAACTTGTCTTGCATTTCATTTCTCGTCTCGTTCTGTGTTATCGTCCGCCAAAAGCCATTCCTAGCTGTCGTCCACACCACACGGAACTGTCGTCGCATCTGTTTTTGAGAATCAAATATGAGGATTAGAAAAATACGAGGCACATATTTTGATAAAATTAGATTTGACATTTTTGAAACTACAGATGCAGTTTAACGTGCATCAAAAACAAACGAATGTGCACTCGACTTTTTACGATTTTCGTGACACCATTCTCGCATTACAGAAACGCTGAAGCTCAAATTTCTTCGCAATAAGAATCAATCATTAGAGTTTTGTAGTGTTTAATACGAGCGTTTAATAAAAAGAAACTTGTCTTGCGTTTCACGTCTGATTTTGCCAGCTCTTCGTGTCCGCCAATAGCCGTACCTTGCTTATCCTCGAGATCCCACGGGACTATCGTCTAACCTATTTTCAACATTAAACAGCACAATAAGAAAAATACGAGGTGCCTTTTTGATGATAACGATTCCTATGTTATTCAAACATCATATACAGTTTTGTGTGCGGTAGCAAACAAAGAGAGTTTTGACGTCCCACCACTTCTGTTATATTATTTTCACACATCTGAGGATTTTTTTTTAACCCTCTAAATAACAATAATAATAATTCATGACAGTTTCGCGTTGTCAATCATTGAAGATTTGTAAAAAGATTCATATCTCACATTTCATTCCTGGTTCCGTTGCCTGAGGAGATGCTCGATGTGCCCTCCGTTCTGCTGGACAGTGAGTGCGAGCCGTTTCCGGATCGACCCTCGCACCCGTTGCATCTCCCTAACAGGAATAGCGGCACACGCTTCGGCGATGCGGTGGCGCATGTTGTGTTTTGTTGTGGGGGCCCGTTCGTAGACGATTTCCTTGACTCTACTCCAGAACCAGAAATCACAGACGGTGAGATCTGGTGAGCGCGCTGGCCACCTAACCGGACCTCTCGTACCGATCCAGCGCTCCGGGAACATGGCGTCCAGGATTGCCTTGTTCGCGTTACTGTTGTGGGCAGGGGCCCCGTCCTGCTGCCACCAAACCTGGTCCATACGGATGGGGTTTCCGTCCATCAGGCGGGGGAGTTCCTCGGTGAGTACGGTCGTGTACTTGGCTGACGTGAGATTTCCGTCGAGGAAAATGGGCCCGAGGATCCTGTCCTGTAATACTCCAACCCAGACGTGGAGCTTCCAACGGTGCTGGTTGTCCTGTTCGACGATCCAGTGTGGGTTTTCCGGAGCCCACCAACGACAGTTCTGCTTGTTGACGAGTTCGAGGTTCGTGAACAGCGCTTCGTCCGTGAAGCACACCTTCCTGAAGAAATCGGGATCCTCCTGCAGACGCTCCAGTCCCCAGCGACAGTACGTCAGTCTTCGTTCGGCATCACCTGGGCACAGCTTTTGCACCGGCTGGTACTTGAACGGACGGTTCAGCTCGCGTGCGATTTTTCTCACAGATTCTCGAGGAACCTCTGTAGGGAATTAATTACTCCTTTTAGAAAGCACGAAGAGACAATTATCGCATTGACCCCTAAATATACGTTGAATTTGTGTCCATGATTATCTCGTCTCTAATAAATCTCACCCAACAGAACGAGGTATGACTTGGTAATAAAATTTCGCATCAAACCGACGGGGAAATATCTCGCCGAACTGACGAGTCAATGGATTTTCGGCTTAATTACAATTCACCTGGATGAATGTAAAATAACTTGATTAATGAGAATTAACTGAATCACTGAATATAACTGAAATGTTGAGAATTAACTGAGACACAACTGAATTACGGAAAATTAAATCAAGTATATGGGCTATTCCGCGTCAACCGGATCAGTCATCTCTCAGATATTTTTTTAATTTGGCATGTGGATTGTGCGGGAGAAGTTGGATTCTTGTGCCAAAGCGCGAATCTCATAATGCAAAATTCGATTTTTTATTAACAATAACAAATTAGACTCCCATTTTTTTCAAAAATTCATAACTTTGGCAAAGAATTAGATACAATATATTTTTTTCTAAATCACGCGGAAAGCTCCATATAATTAAAAAAAAATACGAAACGGTAAAAAAAAGTTGTTATCAATTGTTTATTTAACAATTAATTTTTCAAAGATTTTTAAAACAGTGACTGACACGATCAAAAAATTTTTTTTAAATTTCGACATGTTCCTTGAACTGTACTACAACCTGTGAATTAATTCCAGAGAGGTTTTTTTTTTCGTTTCCGAGTTAAAAATCATTAAAGGTGTCGATGCGCGTGAAATTGCGGCGCGCCGAGTCTCTATGTAATGGCGGGCGGCCGGTTGCCGTCCACCGCTACACCGCGGTGGCGTCGCAGCGTTATTTCAGTCATTTTCACGATGTAGGACACGATTGGAGAATCTGAAAAAAATACTGTACCTTCACAAGGCCTGCTCAAAGCGATAAGTGAAGTTTCAAGAATGTGTTTTTATTTTAAAATAAGTAGCAAGTTATGTAATTATTATCATTTATGTGCCCTTTCATGGTGTGTAACCGTTATTTTGAATCTCTGTAATAAAAAGACGGTGAAAAACACATTCCTGAAACTTCACTTATCGCTTTGAGCAGGCCTTGTGAAGCTACAGTATTTTTTTCAGATTCTTCAATCATGTCCTACATTGTGAAAATGACTCTAAAATAACGCTACGAGGCCACCGCGGGGTAGCGGTGGACGGCAACCGGCCGCCCGCCAATACGTAGAGACTCGGCGCGCCGCAATTTCACGTGCATCGACACCTTTAATGATTTTTTACTCGAAAACGAAGAAAAACACCCCTCTGGAATTAATTCACAGGTTGTAGTACAGTTCAAGGAACATGTCAGAATTATAAAGAAATTTTTTGATCGTGTCAGTCACTGTTTTAAAAATCTTTGAAAAATTAATTGTCAAATAAACAATTGATAACAACTTTTTTTTACCGTTTCGTATTTTTTTTTAAATTCTATGGAGCTTGCCGCGTGATTTGAAAAAAAAATATATTGTATCTAATTTTTTGCCAAAGTTATGAATTTTTGAAAAAAATGGGAGTCTAATTTGTTATTGTTAATAAAAAATCGAATTTTGCATTATGAGATTCGCGCTTTGGCACAAAAATCTAAATCCTCCCACATAATCCACATGTCAAATTAAAAAAATATCTGAGACATGACTGATTCGGTTGACGCGGAATAGCCCATATTCAAATAACTTTGGGTTCATGCCAGAATTATATGTTTACAGAGAGTAAAAATTAAATAAAAATGTGAAATGAAGTAGAGTTAAGAAAAATAATTTGAATTAATTGGAAATGCGATAGAACGAATTCAAAACTTTTCAACCTCACTTGAATTAGCGTGAATTATCAAGAATTGAAATTTATGAATTGAAACGAATCAAGTTGAATCATATGAATCTACCTCACTTAAAAGAATTGATTTCAAATAAGAAAATGAGGTTAAACAACATTAATTTATTCAGATTAATTCAACTCAAACAATTACCGTGTTACTCAAATCTCGAATTATTTCCCCCTCGCATGAAACGAACAGTTCAGGTTGCCCGCGCACCATTGATTTTAATGTGAATAACTAAAATACGGTTAATTCTGGTCAGTTGGAAATTTCTGGAAACGCCGGAAGCAATATTTAAAAAATCATCTAATCACGGGGTCGATCTGAAATTGATGAAAACACGAAATTGAATTTTTTAGCGTTCTCACAGATCCTGGAAAAGGTTTGGATATTCTTCACCCCGAAGCGGGTACACGGAAAAATGTTGCACGGCAATCGGTAGTTTTATAGACACTATTGCGTCAAAAAAATTCAAGAAAACCAATAATAGAGAGTGTTGAAATTAGCGAATTTGGCACGGAATGCCCCATACGTACATCTCAGAATAAATTAAATTGAGAAAAAATATAACGAAGAAAAAAGAAACGTACGCAGTGTCCTCGCGAGGCGTCTGAGGCTCTGTCTTCCGTTTTCCTGGATGGCGTGTTCCACCGCTGCTCGGAGTGGGCCATCCCGCACCGGCTTGATGCGCTGCTCTCGTGCCCGCTTCAGCACGCCGTGCTCCTGCTCCGTTGCCGCCAGCCTAGAGATGAAGTTTCGCATACTCGAATCATACATTGTTGCAAAGTTTCACAAGCATCGGCTTCTTGCAGGAAAAACATTGACGTAGCCGACAGTTATGTCGCATAAATGTTTAAAATATATTATTCAGGGCAATGCGCGCAAGCTGCATAGAGTTCTAGTGCAAATTAACACGATTATGCAATTCTGAAAATTATTTCATTGCGAACATCGTACCTTCGAAAAGACTGCCTCGACGGTGGCTGCCCGTCCTCCGGGAATCGCTCTCGGTACATCCTCGCCGATCCTGTGAAGTTGTTCCCGGTCTCCGCCAGTATCCGATGCATCCTGGTCGTCCGCACGTCCCTGTCCATCTTAATCTCTAATTTTCTAGTACAATTATTCTAACAATACAGCTACAGTAAATCAACGTTGGTAAGATTATTGGTAAAATAAAAATATTCCTTAACAGCTAACTACGCTACAGTTAAACGTGTAAAATTAACAATTCTCACAACACTTCACGGTAACTTAACGATTATAAACGTAATGAGAATATTTAAACGATTAAAACTACGGGTAATGCAACGAATAAACGTGGCGATAATCTCGATTTTTTGTAAGTTTTGGGTGAAACTGTGCTTTGGTTGTTGATGCTTCGAGTGAATCTTAGCGTCTGTTTACTGAAATTAGCTCGAAACAATGCCAGATCTTCGATTGTCATTTACTACGCCTGACGCGCCGAGCTGCGTCTGTTGGTTATTTCACGAACTGTCGGACAGCAGCGTGTAATAACAAATGAATACATTCGGGATCGTACGATATCCTAATTATTGTAACCAACGGACGCAGCTCGACGCGTCAGGCGTATTAAATGACAATCGAAGATCTGGCATTGTTTCGCGCTAATTTCAGCAAACAGACGCTAAGATTCGCTCGAAGCATCACCAACCGAAATCATAGTTTTACCCAAAACTTTCACAAAATCAAGATTATTGCCACGTTCATTCGTAGCATTACCCGTAGTTTTAATCGTTTAAATACAGGATGTCCCTAAATTGGTGGACACGGACCAGCCAGCGTGATACCTGACTCAAATCCAACCGAGAATTTCTTTGCCGCAAGCTCGTCCGACGCATAGTTTTTTAATTATAAACGATAGCGTTAGGCTAATCAGAGTGCACCATTTCATCTGGATTTGCCGCCACGGAAATTGCTGTTTTCTTCGTCTGGGTGAATTATTATTATTCGGTTACAAAGTAAATATCGGCACCCCCCCTCTCTCCCTGTTGTACCCCTTCTCGAGCGCTGACCTCGGTATTGTTGCCGCGGCACACGCTGCCGGCCGCACACCCACGGACGCACACTCGTGTGTGTGAAACATAAGCGAATGCCCAGCTACACAATACTACGAAAAACACATCTACGAGTGAAAATAAAAATAAATCTCCAAATAAATCAGCGGATTTAAGATTTAATGTTACAAAACACTTCCAATCATCGATGTATGCATAAAACTAGAGATTTTAGACGGTTGATATGCCGTTAGGGTTCATAATTAGTCATTCAATCAATCTGAATTATGCTTTCCGAACATTTTTTGTGTCTTTGCAACATAATTTTTCCACCAGTTTGAAATTCATCATTGACATCCGATTTTTCAATAATGCGAGGGAAAAATAACTCGCTGAATTGACGTGTCAATAGGTTTGTAAATCAATTACGATTCACCTGAGTTGACACAAAATAACTGAATAAATGAGAATTCACTGAATCACTAAAAATGATAACCGAAATCATGAGAATTATTTGAGATATAACTGAATTAGGAAGAGTTGTAATAAGTCAAGTTACTTTGAATAACTTTAGATTCGTGCCAAAATTTTATGTTTATAGAGAAAAATAATTAAATTCAAATAAAAAAGTAATTTTAAATCAGGAAGAAGAAAATTTCCAAATACCTGAATTCAAATGAAGCAATTTGAATTTGATAAATCTATCCGAATTTGAGGAAAAATAATAATTATTATTTGGAATAGAAAAATGAAGTCGAATTACATGAATAAATTCAATTAATTCAACTCAAAAAAATATGGTGTCATTCAAATTCCCAGTTATTTCCTCGTCGATTCATTGTGGGTCTGGAGTGGTAAGTAACGTTGAAACTGTTGAGATCAATGCTAGTGATGGCCACTTATCTGAGAATAATCGATGTATCGATTAATCGATTTAAACAAAATAATCGGACACGGTTCCATTGAATTGGTAAAAATTAATCAATTTGGTACATTTCTGCGTGCAGTCTTAATATCAGAAGAGATACACTCAGCAAAAGAATTAAAGGAACAGTAGGATTTCTAACTTTTTTGAGTGATTTTTGAAGAGCTGTAACTTGGTGAAAAATAGTCGAATCGTAAAAAACCAAGAAGCATTTCGAAGCTTGAAACGTCTTGTTTGAAATCCTCATCAGTTATTTTTCTCTCAAACATCACGCTAAGTGTGACCCTCAGAAATAGCGCAAGGCGAACTTCCTCACAATTTCTGTCTTTTTCAAAAGCGTGCACGAGCTCAAAAAAAATTTTCACCGCTTTGTCAATATTGGATTCATCTAGCCTGATTTTTCAGCTTCAAAACGATCGGTTTCGAACCTCTGTACGACCATTTGTCGTTGAGATATTGGCGTTTGAACAAAAAAGGAGCTCTTTTCGTTGATCATCAATATCTCATGAACTAATTATCCCACAGCAAGCTGAACCTGAGTTCCGTGAACGGTAAGAAACGCTCTCAAAGTACGTTCGATAACTTAGTGCAAGATATTTTTTTTTCTAATCTCATTGTTCATCTGAAAAGGTACAAACAAATCGGTTTCTTCTTGAGTTTGGAAAATCCACGTCAACTTTACAAATATTGCGAAAATGACTCATGTTTCCAGGTTTTTTTTTAGTTCAATACATGCCTAAAACCCCTCGAAATTTAAAATTGATCGGCTGAACCGTAATTGTGGACCAAACCGTCAAAGTTTTATTAAAAATTAAAGGAACATTTTTGTTGTTTCTTAAATGGCAAATAATGATGATTAAAGTGGAAAAATGACTATTCCGTTATTTTTCTTCACAATTTCCCAACAAGTACGCTTGAAATCTTGGACAAAGAGAGAAATTTGAAATTTTATTTTTCTTTAGTTTTTCAAAATTCTAAATCTTTTTTTTTCAGATTTCATATGTATATATGTATATATTCACATATGTAGGGTATAGACACGTGTGTAGACAAACGAGAAGCGTAAATCCGACCATGCAACCTCCACGCGGCACGCTTTGGGTAATGCTAATGCTGGCGGTGAAAAATTGCGTGAAAACGATTTTCTTGACAATTTAAAAAAAGTTCGAGTATTTGAAACATCGTTCATGAATAATTGGAAGTAAAAGAACACAATTTTTGTTGAAATCTGAAAAAAAAAGATTTAGAATTTTGAAAAACTAAAGAAAAATAAAATTTCAAATTTCTCTCTTTGTCCAAGATTTCAAGCGTACTTGTTGGGAAATTGTGAAGAAAAATAACGGAATAGTCATTTTTCCACTTTAATCATCATTATTTGCCATTTAAGAAACAACAAAAATGTTCCTTTAATTTTTAATAAAACTTTGACGGTTTGGTCCACAATTACGGTTCAGCCGATCAATTTTAAATTTCGAGGGGTTTTAGGCATGTATTGAACTAAAAAAAAACCTGGAAACATGAGTCATTTTCGCAATATTTGTAAAGTTGACGTGGATTTTCCAAACTCAAGAAGAAACCGATTTGTTTGTACCTTTTCAGATGAACAATGAGATTAGAAAAAAAAATATCTTGCACTAAGTTATCGAACGTACTTTGAGAGCGTTTCTTACCGTTCACGGAACTCAGGTTCAGCTTGCTGTGGGATAATTAGTTCATGAGATATTGATGATCAACGAAAAGAGCTCCTTTTTTGTTCAAACGCCAATATCTCAACGACAAATGGTCGTACAGAGGTTCGAAACCGATCGTTTTGAAGCTGAAAAATCAGGCTAGATGAATCCAATATTGACAAAGCGGTGAAAATTTTTTTTGAGCTCGTGCACGCTTTTGAAAAAGACAGAAATTGTGAGGAAGTTCGCCTTGCGCTATTTCTGAGGGTCACACTTAGCGTGATGTTTGAGAGAAAAATAACTGATGAGGATTTCAAACAAGACGTTTCAAGCTTCGAAATGCTTCTTGGTTTTTTACGATTCGACTATTTTTCACCAAGTTACAGCTCTTCAAAAATCACTCAAAAAAGTTAGAAATCCTACTGTTCCTTTAATTCTTTTGCTGAGTGTATCTCTTCTGATATTAAGACTGCACGCAGAAATGTACCAAATTGATTAATTTTTACCAATTCAATGGAACCGTGTCCGATTATTTTGTTTAAATCGATTAATCGATACATCGATTATTCTCAGATAAGTGGCCATCACTAGCATTGATCTCAACAGTTTCAACGTTACTTACCACTCCAGACCCACAATGAATCGACGAGGAAATAACTGGGAATTTGAATGACACCATATTTTTTTGAGTTGAATTAATTGAATTTATTCATGTAATTCGACTTCATTTTTCTATTCCAAATAATAATTATTATTTTTCCTCAAATTCGGATAGATTTATCAAATTCAAATTGCTTCATTTGAATTCAGGTATTTGGAAATTTTCTTCTTCCTGATTTAAAATTACTTTTTTATTTGAATTTAATTATTTTTCTCTATAAACATAAAATTTTGGCACGAATCTAAAGTTATTCAAAGTAACTTGACTTATTACAACTCTTCCTAATTCAGTTATATCTCAAATAATTCTCATGATTTCGGTTATCATTTTTAGTGATTCAGTGAATTCTCATTTATTCAGTTATTTTGTGTCAACTCAGGTGAATCGTAATTGATTTACAAACCTATTGACACGTCAATTCAGCGAGTTATTTTTCCCTCGCATTATTGAAAAATCGGATGTCAATGATGAATTTCAAACTGGTGGAAAAATTATGTTGCAAAGACACAAAAAATGTTCGGAAAGCATAATTCAGATTGATTGAATGACTAATTATGAACCCTAACGGCATATCAACCGTCTAAAATCTCTAGTTTTATGCATACATCGATGATTGGAAGTGTTTTGTAACATTAAATCTTAAATCCGCTGATTTATTTGGAGATTTATTTTTATTTTCACTCGTAGATGTGTTTTTCGTAGTATTGTGTAGCTGGGCATTCGCTTATGTTTCACACACACGAGTGTGCGTCCGTGGGTGTGCGGCCGGCAGCGTGTGCCGCGGCAACAATACCGAGGTCAGCGCTCGAGAAGGGGTACAACAGGGAGAGAGGGGGGGTGCCGATATTTACTTTGTAACCGAATAATAATAATTCACCCAGACGAAGAAAACAGCAATTTCCGTGGCGGCAAATCCAGATGAAATGGTGCACTCTGATTAGCCTAACGCTATCGTTTATAATTAAAAAACTATGCGTCGGACGAGCTTGCGGCAAAGAAATTCTCGGTTGGATTTGAGTCAGGTATCACGCTGGCTGGTCCGTGTCCACCAATTTAGGGACATCCTGTATTTAAACGATTAAAACTACGGGTAATGCTACGAATGAACGTGGCAATAATCTTGATTTTGTGAAAGTTTTGGGTAAAACTATGATTTCGGTTGGTGATGCTTCGAGCGAATCTTAGCGTCTGTTTGCTGAAATTAGCGCGAAACAATGCCAGATCTTCGATTGTCATTTAATACGCCTGACGCGTCGAGCTGCGTCCGTTGGTTACAATAATTAGGATATCGTACGATCCCGAATGTATTCATTTGTTATTACACGCTGCTGTCCGACAGTTCGTGAAATAACCAACAGACGCAGCTCGGCGCGTCAGGCGTAGTAAATGACAATCGAAGATCTGGCATTGTTTCGAGCTAATTTCAGCAAACAGACGCTAAGATTCACTCGAAGCATCAACAACCAAAGCACAGTTTCACCCAAAACTTACAAAAAATCGAGATTATCGCCACGTTTATTCGTTGCATTACCCGTAGTTTTAATCGTTTAAATATTCTCATTACGTTTATAATCGTTAAGTTACCGTGAAGTGTTGTGAGAATTGTTAATTTTACACGTTTAACTGTAGCGTAGTTAGCTGTTAAGGAATATTTTTATTTTACCAATAATCTTACCAACGTTGATTTACTGTAGCTGTATTGTTAGAATAATTGTACTAGAAAATTAGAGATTAAGATGGACAGGGACGTGCGGACGACCAGGATGCATCGGATACTGGCGGAGACCGGGAACAACTTCACAGGATCGGCGAGGATGTACCGAGAGCGATTCCCGGAGGACGGGCAGCCACCGTCGAGGCAGTCTTTTCGAAGGTACGATGTTCGCAATGAAATAATTTTCAGAATTGCATAATCGTGTTAATTTGCACTAGAACTCTATGCAGCTTGCGCGCATTGCCCTGAATAATATATTTTAAACATTTATGCGACATAACTGTCGGCTACGTCAATGTTTTTCCTGCAAGAAGCCGATGCTTGTGAAACTTTGCAACAATGTATGATTCGAGTATGCGAAACTTCATCTCTAGGCTGGCGGCAACGGAGCAGGAGCACGGCGTGCTGAAGCGGGCACGAGAGCAGCGCATCAAGCCGGTGCGGGATGGCCCACTCCGAGCAGCGGTGGAACACGCCATCCAGGAAAACGGAAGACAGAGCCTCAGACGCCTCGCGAGGACACTGCGTACGTTTCTTTTTTCTTCGTTATATTTTTTCTCAATTTAATTTATTCTGAGATGTACGTATGGGGCATTCCGTGCCAAATTCGCTAATTTCAACACTCTCTATTATTGGTTTTCTTGAATTTTTTTGACGCAATAGTGTCTATAAAACTACCGATTGCCGTGCAACATTTTTCCGTGTACCCGCTTCGGGGTGAAGAATATCCAAACCTTTTCCAGGATCTGTGAGAACGCTAAAAAATTCAATTTCGTGTTTTCATCAATTTCAGATCGACCCCGTGATTAGATGATTTTTTAAATATTGCTTCCGGCGTTTCCAGAAATTTCCAACTGACCAGAATTAACCGTATTTTAGTTATTCACATTAAAATCAATGGTGCGCGGGCAACCTGAACTGTTCGTTTCATGCGAGGGGGAAATAATTCGAGATTTGAGTAACACGGTAATTGTTTGAGTTGAATTAATCTGAATAAATTAATGTTGTTTAACCTCATTTTCTTATTTGAAATCAATTCTTTTAAGTGAGGTAGATTCATATGATTCAACTTGATTCGTTTCAATTCATAAATTTCAATTCTTGATAATTCACGCTAATTCAAGTGAGGTTGAAAAGTTTTGAATTCGTTCTATCGCATTTCCAATTAATTCAAATTATTTTTCTTAACTCTACTTCATTTCACATTTTTATTTAATTTTTACTCTCTGTAAACATATAATTCTGGCATGAACCCAAAGTTATTTGAATATGGGCTATTCCGCGTCAACCGAATCAGTCATGTCTCAGATATTTTTTTAATTTGACATGTGGATTATGTGGGAGGATTTAGATTTTTGTGCCAAAGCGCGAATCTCATAATGCAAAATTCGATTTTTTATTAACAATAACAAATTAGACTCCCATTTTTTTCAAAAATTCATAACTTTGGCAAAAAATTAGATACAATATATTTTTTTTTCAAATCACGCGGCAAGCTCCATAGAATTTAAAAAAAAATACGAAACGGTAAAAAAAAGTTGTTATCAATTGTTTATTTGACAATTAATTTTTCAAAGATTTTTAAAACAGTGACTGACACGATCAAAAAATTTCTTTATAATTCTGACATGTTCCTTGAACTGTACTACAACCTGTGAATTAATTCCAGAGGGGTGTTTTTCTTCGTTTTCGAGTAAAAAATCATTAAAGGTGTCGATGCACGTGAAATTGCGGCGCGCCGAGTCTCTACGTATTGGCGGGCGGCCGGTTGCCGTCCACCGCTACCCCGCGGTGGCCTCGTAGCGTTATTTTAGAGTCATTTTCACAATGTAGGACATGATTGAAGAATCTGAAAAAAATACTGTAGCTTCACAAGGCCTGCTCAAAGCGATAAGTGAAGTTTCAGGAATGTGTTTTTCACCGTCTTTTTATTACAGAGATTCAAAATAACGGTTACACACCATGAAAGGGCACATAAATGATAATAATTACATAACTTGCTACTTATTTTAAAATAAAAACACATTCTTGAAACTTCACTTATCGCTTTGAGCAGGCCTTGTGAAGGTACAGTATTTTTTTCAGATTCTCCAATCGTGTCCTACATCGTGAAAATGACTGAAATAACGCTGCGACGCCACCGCGGTGTAGCGGTGGACGGCAACCGGCCGCCCGCCATTACATAGAGACTCGGCGCGCCGCAATTTCACGCGCATCGACACCTTTAATGATTTTTAACTCGGAAACGAAAAAAAAAACCTCTCTGGAATTAATTCACAGGTTGTAGTACAGTTCAAGGAACATGTCGAAATTTAAAAAAAATTTTTTGATCGTGTCAGTCACTGTTTTAAAAATCTTTGAAAAATTAATTGTTAAATAAACAATTGATAACAACTTTTTTTTACCGTTTCGTATTTTTTTTTAATTATATGGAGCTTTCCGCGTGATTTAGAAAAAAATATATTGTATCTAATTCTTTGCCAAAGTTATGAATTTTTGAAAAAAATGGGAGTCTAATTTGTTATTGTTAATAAAAAATCGAATTTTGCATTATGAGATTCGCGCTTTGGCACAAGAATCCAACTTCTCCCACACAATCCACATGCCAAATTAAAAAAATATCTGAGAGATGACTGATCCGGTTGACGCGGAATAGCCCATATACTTGATTTAATTTTCCGTAATTCAGTTGTGTCTCAGTTAATTCTCAACATTTCAGTTATATTCAGTGATTCAGTTAATTCTCATTAATCAAGTTATTTTACATTCATCCAGGTGAATTGTAATTAAGCCGAAAATCCATTGACTCGTCAGTTCGGCGAGATATTTCCCCGTCGGTTTGATGCGAAATTTTATTACCAAGTCATACCTCGTTCTGTTGGGTGAGATTTATTAGAGACGAGATAATCATGGACACAAATTCAACGTATATTTAGGGGTCAATGCGATAATTGTCTCTTCGTGCTTTCTAAAAGGAGTAATTAATTCCCTACAGAGGTTCCTCGAGAATCTGTGAGAAAAATCGCACGCGAGCTGAACCGTCCGTTCAAGTACCAGCCGGTGCAAAAGCTGTGCCCAGGTGATGCCGAACGAAGACTGACGTACTGTCGCTGGGGACTGGAGCGTCTGCAGGAGGATCCCGATTTCTTCAGGAAGGTGTGCTTCACGGACGAAGCGCTGTTCACGAACCTCGAACTCGTCAACAAGCAGAACTGTCGTTGGTGGGCTCCGGAAAACCCACACTGGATCGTCGAACAGGACAACCAGCACCGTTGGAAGCTCCACGTCTGGGTTGGAGTATTACAGGACAGGATCCTCGGGCCCATTTTCCTCGACGGAAATCTCACGTCAGCCAAGTACACGACCGTACTCACCGAGGAACTCCCCCGCCTGATGGACGGAAACCCCATCCGTATGGACCAGGTTTGGTGGCAGCAGGACGGGGCCCCTGCCCACAACAGTAACGCGAACAAGGCAATCCTGGACGCCATGTTCCCGGAGCGCTGGATCGGTACGAGAGGTCCGGTTAGGTGGCCAGCGCGCTCACCAGATCTCACCGTCTGTGATTTCTGGTTCTGGAGTAGAGTCAAGGAAATCGTCTACGAACGGGCCCCCACAACAAAACACAACATGCGCCACCGCATCGCCGAAGCGTGTGCCGCTATTCCTGTTAGGGAGATGCAACGGGTGCGAGGGTCGATCCGGAAACGGCTCGCACTCACTGTCCAGCAGAACGGAGGGCACATCGAGCATCTCCTCAGGCAACGGAACCAGGAATGAAATGTGAGATATGAATCTTTTTACAAATCTTCAATGATTGACAACGCGAAACTGTCATGAATTATTATTATTGTTATTTAGAGGGTTAAAAAAAAATCCTCAGATGTGTGAAAATAATATAACAGAAGTGGTGGGACGTCAAAACTCTCTTTGTTTGCTACCGCACACAAAACTGTATATGATGTTTGAATAACATAGGAATCGTTATCATCAAAAAGGCACCTCGTATTTTTCTTATTGTGCTGTTTAATGTTGAAAATAGGTTAGACGATAGTCCCGTGGGATCTCGAGGATAAGCAAGGTACGGCTATTGGCGGACACGAAGAGCTGGCAAAATCAGACGTGAAACGCAAGACAAGTTTCTTTTTATTAAACGCTCGTATTAAACACTACAAAACTCTAATGATTGATTCTTATTGCGAAGAAATTTGAGCTTCAGCGTTTCTGTAATGCGAGAATGGTGTCACGAAAATCGTAAAAAGTCGAGTGCACATTCGTTTGTTTTTGATGCACGTTAAACTGCATCTGTAGTTTCAAAAATGTCAAATCTAATTTTATCAAAATATGTGCCTCGTATTTTTCTAATCCTCATATTTGATTCTCAAAAACAGATGCGACGACAGTTCCGTGTGGTGTGAACGACAGCTAGGAATGGCTTTTGGCGGACGATAACACAGAACGAGACGAGAAATGAAATGCAAGACAAGTTTCTTTCTATTAAACGCTCGTATTAAACACTACAAAACTCTAATGATTGATTCTTATTGCAAAGAAATTTGAGCTTCAGCGTTTCTGTAATGCGAGAATAGTGTCACGAAAATCGTAAAAAGTCGAGTGTACATTCGCTTGTTTTTGATGCACGTTAAACTGCATCTGTAGTTTCAAAAATGTCGAATCAAATTTTATCAAAATATGTGCCTCGTATTTTTCTAATCCTCATATTTGATTCTCAAAAACAGATGCGACGACAATTCCGTGTGGTGTGGACGACAGCTAGGAATGGCTTTTGGCGGACGATAACACAGAACGAGACCAGAAATGAAATACAAGACAAGTTTCTTTTTACTACAGGCTCGTATTGAATACTACTGAACTCTAATGAATCTTATTGCAAATAAGCCTGAGTTTCAGCGTTTCTGTAACGCGAGAATGGTGTCACGAAAATGGTGAAAAGTCTAGTTCACATCCGTTTGTTAGATTTAATTTCATCAAAATATTTGCCTCGTATTGTTCTAATCGTGATATTTGATTCTCAAAAACAGGTACGACGACAGTTCCGTGGGATGTGGACGACAGCAAGGAACGGTTTTTGGTGGTGGTTTTAGTGGGTATTCTGTAAGGCGAGTCCCACACTCCTGGGAGTGACGGTACCCTACCTAGGGTGGTCCATAAAGGATTTCCCCACCGATTTGGCCATACGCAAAGAAAAAAAAAAAAAAAAAAAAAAAAATAAAGAAATAAGTAAATGAATGAATAAATAAATGAATGAATCAATGAATGAATTAATGAATAAATAAATGAATGAATCAATGAATAATTAACTCAATGAATGAATGAATGAATCGATGAATAATTAAATGAATGAATGAATGAATGAATAAATAAATAAATAAATAAATAAATTAAATAATTATAAATAATTATATGTACACGCACGAATACAGTATCTCAGATCACGTCGATTCAGAAATTTAAACTTGTATGTCGAGGTGGTGCACTCGTGATCTGTGAAAAAATACACCATATACAATAATGCTGCGTCCGTTTCATAATGCATTAAATTTTCAGTAAATAATGCTTTAATTCAATGTCTTCAACAAAATGTTGTGTAGCTACATTATGAAACTGCGACTACAGTCGCAATTAAAACAAAGAAACGAATAAATGCGTTAATCAAACGAATTCACGGAACACTTTTCAAATTGTCCTGAAAGTAACAGCACCGAGTAGCGGAAAACGATCTGTTGGTAATACTTTTACACTAAATGGTCACTAATTTTGATAAGATAATTATCATTTTTAAATTGTCATCAAGTACGGTTAAGCATAGGGTACGACGTGTGGGTTGACAATGTGCAAATGGCCGCCGTCACAGAGATTATGTACAAGAGTCGGAAAGAAACGAACCGAGCACTCTTCAAAATTATCTTAGACAACGATAGTTTGACAGAGATGAGTCCAACCGGGAAAGGCAAACACAAAGCAATGCCGGAGAATATTTATTACGCAGTGAAAAGTAATTACGCATTATTCAATGTATAGAAATGTAGCGGGCAACATTGCAAATATTATGCCCGCGTCCCTGTAAATTTCAGCATTCGTTGAAAAAATTTTCAGCGAGGAGGACGGATTAACATAAGAGGAGTATCGAAGGTGCATAATTCTGTTGTGCAATACTATGCGCGATCCGAAAAAATAACGGATTCCCGAATTTACGCATTGTACATATTTTGAACGAAACAAAATATTTCATTGCACATGTAAAAACCAATCAAACATTTGTATTACCATATCTGTAAGGAATTGTATAGAATTAAGTATCAAATCTCTGCATCGGTTTACAAACTCAATATTAGTTTGCTAATTATGGTCATTGACGAACTGTCATTGAATTGAAATGGAAAGTGAAGCGTAGCGATCGCATTTACGAAAAAATACTGTCTTTGTCGCCCACGAAATGGAAAAATCACAGGTAAAAGGTAGATGAATCATAACCTGACGATTATTCCTTCATGCTTCTACTTCTGTCATAACATCGGCCATACTTTCGCCGTACTTTAACGATACCTCAGCCTGTCGTGCTTCGTACATACTTATGTCATCTGGATAAGAATAGTACGATTTTCGTATTGAAGTAAAGAGCAATGCAAGGGTTTCGTTCTAAACAAATGCGAGTCATTTCGTTCTTACGCATTACGTATCAATTTGTCGGACAATTAACGAAATTCCAGAATGCAACGGCATATTTTCATCGAAAATAATTTCGAACCGTGGTTTACTGACCCCGGTTTGATCATTGCGTGAAAATAACGCTGGGTCGTGGCAATATTGCGCTCATTGTTACTACTAGAATCACAGAAAAGTCGGCCACCCATGTGCTTTGTTGCCGCGGAAATATTCGACGTACGAAAGTAAATACACGGTGTCAGAATTAACCAATTTTCGCGCATCGTTCTCCAGAATATAAATAAACTGACCTAGAATTTTGCGACGAACAAGCAATACACTGTCAAAATTCGGGTGGATTCTGTTCGTTTCTTCAAATCATTTTTGTGTAAAATAAGAGTGATAAGCCTTTGTCAATAATGCTGCACTTTGACGGAATCGGGATGATTCGATGATCATTTTCGAAAGAATTTCAATTTTTGCGCTACATCATCTCGACGTCGCCGCGTCGGCAAACGGTAATAGCGGGATCTTGATCGGCCGGATCGGCCACGCGCGAGCGTTCGCTAACCTCCGTGCTACAACGGTTGTCACTGGCAACCGATGATAACAAAATGCTTGTTAACCTCCCGTTATGCTGCTTTCGTGTAATTATCATTGATAATTTTAAATGCGGACGTTTTTGTCACGCTTCTCTCAATGCAGATATTTTCAAACTACTAATCTTGCTGCTCGCCTAGCTGCAAACAGAGAAAGTCAGTCCAACGAAACTCATCGCGCAGAATCGTCAATGACATATCGTATACCGCTACCTGGACTCGGGTGAAGTTGGCGCTGGTCGATTTTGCCAGATATTTCAATTCCACCTGTTCCGCCAGTTAGTACCGAATTTTCGACAAAAACTTCGAATTTTGAGATTTATTTCTGGGTGATTGGTTTGACGAATCCCGGAAAATTTTTGATATCCGCGCTCAGGATTTTGCGTATTTTCAGAAAAAAAAATTAAACCCTATTTTTGTTCTCGAAATCGAAAAATTTTTTTTCGCGCGCAAAAACGGCTGTTTCTAAAAAAATTTCGACTTCACTATCGGAGAGATCGTTGCAAATCCTTCAAAAATCATGCAAAAAATTTCTCAAATTATCACACGGCTAGATTTTGGAGGGGGGTGGCCACCTTATCGTGGTCACCCTGTATATATATATATATATATATAAATATATATAATATAATTTTTAATTTTCTTGTAAAAAAAGAAAACTTTTTGAAAATAATTTTTTTTTCACATTATTCAAATTTTTTTAACATTATATATAATCATTAGAAAAATCCTATACATTTTTTAATTATCTGCTTATATATCAATTAAAATATGAATATTATTCATTAGAAAAATGCCATTTAATTTACTTCATGAATTGTAATTCGGAACATTTATACAGTGAAGTAAAACTTATTATGAAATTCAAAGAAAGCATGCAGATAGATGAATTATTATTTATTCGATTTCTCATTTTTAATTTTCGAAAATTAATTATTCTCCAATTTGAGAAAAATAATTTATTTAAATGAATCATTTTTCATTTTATTGAATTATTTAACTCAATTACCTCCATTTATGTTCAATAATATTGATGTATAATATTAATGTATTATAATAATGTATATTAATAACGTGTATGTATATATATATATTATAATATTCAATTTACTTTCAAAAAAAGAGAAATTCAAAAAAAAAAAATTTTTCTCACATTATTGTTACGTCCGTAATTAGAATTACTCCTGAGCGGTAAGAGTAAACTAGTTGGCTTCGCTTTTAAGTTCCAGGACAACCGGAAATCAGGATGAGGATCGAATAACGTAGGGTTTGTTTGAGATATTACTAATATATTTATTCCGAGGAAGTTCAGATGACGGTAAAAACGAAGTGTGCTGTATGAAGCTATGTAAGAAGTCCAGATGTGACGTTGTTGAGAGTTAGAATAGAAGTGTCCCTCGAGACGTGAAACGTACGGGTGCAGAAAAGGTGTGACAATGCTAGGAATAGGGAATGGAATTTGATGAGTAAGCGTGATAGTGAATAGCGTGAGACTACGTAGAGATAAGAGGACAGGACAGAGACCATGAGATTAATGTAAGAACTGTGGGAGAGTTAGCGAGTAGGAAAAATAGAGAGAGGTGGTATGCTGGACGTGACACCCCCCGTCAGAGGGAGCATAGCGGTAGGTATGGTTCCGAATATGGGAAGCAAGAAGGTGGAAATGTGAAACATGATTTTAAAGTATGTGGTTAAAATTAGTTTCACAATTTATCTTATTATAGGTAGTGTATGGTTTATATTCTGGATTACGTATGAGCGTAAGGCATATAGTTATAATACTACGGTTACATAATGTTGTTTAAAGCTAGGCGCCTAGGGTTAATGCGCATGGAAGCGGGTTAGTATATTTAAGACTAAACAACAATGATATCTTTGATTAGCTGGGTACTAAGTAATACTATATTATTATTTTTTTTTTTTTTGATATATCGAGATACAGAGTTTGACCTATTCGTACAATGATATCGGTTATGAGTGTAGATATATTTTGGGCTAATTGTAAACTAAGGGTATAAAATCGTCACTACAATCATTTTAGTGCAGTAGTGTACACAAGTATTTATTTTACTCATGTCCGTTTGACAGCGCAACAGCAGATCTTGATAGCAATACAGTAATTGCCTATTTGTAATAAGGTTTTCGTAAGGTGGGTGGGTTTAAAGGAAGCGGAGGTGGTGTGTGAGGAACTGCATGATGGGTTTCTACTTCGTTGGGAATGGGTAGGACAGAAGAAGTAGGCGGGTGAATAATATCTAGCTCGATTGGATTGTCATACCCTGTTTGTATGGCTCTAAATGTCTGGTTCGTTTTTTTTTGTTTTACAATGTGTGCACAAAGTAATGACCTTGCCGAGGCATGAGTGACGGTAGAATAAGTATAGGGTTGCGAGAGATAGCAAACCTACACCGCTGTAAGTAAGAGCGTCCTTGATGTGAAACATATAACGCTGTGTGCGGTGGTGTGTGCTGATATCAGTAGCTTGTTTCACGATATCCTGCAGCGATAGTCCGGTATTGGCCAAGGCATGCACATTTATGTGCGAGGTTTTGTGGAGTGGGGGGATTGCAATTGAGGATAAATTTGTGGTTTCATTTCAATTAAGGTTTTTGTACATCCGGTCCAGATCGAGGGTAAAGTTCGGGATGTATGAGTGGGTTTCCGATGAGGTCGAATACCTAGTTGTGGAGAGTGTTACCCCACCTGTGTGACCGGTGCACTTGTTATTCAGCCGTAATATTCCGGCTCCTGAAATGGTGATTCGCGAGATGTGGTCGTTCGGACATAATATATGTACGGTTTCTGGTTTTGCTGAAGAAAATATCCAAGCATTGACAACGGAAAGTTCCGTCCAATATGTGCCCACGAAAGATGTTAGTCTAACGTCGCAATTTTTTGTTACTGATTGTGAGGAGTGGAGAAACAAGTCGACTTCGCATAGCTTGTGGATTCCGCTGTGAAATAGTGGTTGACTTTGTCTGCAAATGTATCTGTTTTGCGTTAGGATACATTTGTTGATTTTCGGTTCGGATAGCTGGAAGTATGACGCTCCATTTAGTGTTATTGCTATGTAGTCGCTGCCAGGTTGAATGTAAGCGAATTTGTTATTTGCAGAGTCGTATGTCTGTCTAACGGGGACGGGAAGCAGTCGGTACAGGTCAAAAGCCTTGGAGTTGAGCAACGGAATAGATATCACATAAAGCAGTCTGGGTTCGTAATACGCTATGTCGATTTTAGAGATTCGAATCAGTTCTTCAGCGTAATTTGGATCCATTGGAATAGGAAACTCTATTTGTGGTCTGAGTGACTGGATATGTTTAAGACTGGAAATAATTTGTTCTGGTGATAGAATTTTAGGGTGGACGATACCTTTTTGAGCGAAGAGGATAGCGTTTACTAAGCTGGACAGGTCAAGTTCGTATTCGTTCAAGTGTCGGTCCAGGTCAATTAGTCGGTTAAGTAAAGTCGTTCTGAAGGTATTGTTGGCGGTTAAGGCTCTTGAAATAGCTGCATCAGTCGAGAGGGCCGTGACTGTCTTACGAGCTTCGCATCAAGAAGCGTAAGATTCCAAAATGTAAACACACTTACAGACATTCTTACAAGTTGTGTCTCGAAGAGGAAGAACACTTTCTATATTCACACATACTATCGCAGCACAAGAAAACAAATTTGAACTTACTGGTGATGAGAGGAATTAACGACATCAGAGTCAGGGCGGCTAGGTGGTCTAGTGGAGTAAGGCTCCGGTAAAGCATCGCTAGATACCAGGTTCGAATCCTGGCTCCGTCGTTAATTTTTCGAATTCACCAGTTTTTCAAAAGAATTATACGTTTCAACAAATGAAAATTGCCTCGTGATAAATATTAATATTGATGATGCATATCCGCATTTCAATATTAGACGGTCATTGACTGTCTTACGAGCTTCGCATCAAGAAGCGTAAGATTCCAAAATGTAAACACACTTACAGACATTCTTACAAGTTGTGTCTCGAAGAGGAAGAACACTTTCTATATTCATAAATATGTATTTGTTGTTTTTCAACCGAGTTTTAATTACGTCGGATATTTCTGGATTCTGGTTTTGAAAGGATTCCATGCTTATTAGATTTCCATCTATCAACTGTTTTTCTAGTCCTTCTGTCCAACCACAATTAGCTGATACGAAATGAGCGTAATTGTCGCACAACATGAGAAGTCCGTCGTTAGTTTCGGTTACGTTGGGTGTTGGTAATATGTCATTTTGATTTTGTATAAAGTAATCTAAGCAACAAAAGTTGTCATTGTCAATATGGGGGCGGTCCGGTTTTCGCTCTTCGGGATTGTCGCGACGTTGTGAGCCTAAAGGTGGTAGCGTTGCCGTAGGTACAACGGAGGCATCGCTATCCGTGTCTTCATCAGCTGACTCCGGATCATGTGTCACGGAGTCACTCTCCGAGATATCAGTTGGGTAGCGCGAGGAAGTAGAAACCGGAGCATGTCTTGGAGCTGACCTAGTCCCGGTCCGACGCATTGGCCGACGAGTTAAAGGGGGAGCAGGGATTCTGGGTGTTGATGCGTCTGCTTCAGATTCAGAAGGTGTCGAGTCACAAGTCGGGTTTTGATAATTACAAATGGTGATCGTTATGTCGGAGTCTTTGAATATGTAATGGATCATCCGATTAACAAGGTTCCAGTCTAACTTATCTAAGCCGCAGCCTAGTCTTGGAATCGAGAGCGATTTGACTTTGTCTTGTTCTAAGCAATTCTTTAGATTTACTAGGGCGTTGAACAGTGTTTCGTCAGTTGGTTTCTGGTAGTGGTATATTTTTGTTACTAGATTGTAAATGAGGCGGCTACCATGTGGCAGTGTCAATACGTTCGTTACTTCAGGGTCTAGTTGTTGTGGTTGATCTCGGGTGATTATTTTCCTATTGATTAGTTGTCCCGCGACTCCTCGTGATGTCTTGCAGTCTGCCGAGATGCAGTGGGCTAGGTTATCTTGTCTGTCGAGGAGATTGGCGCGTATCTCTTGAATAAATTTACTATGCGTTAATGGTAGGTGGTTGAGATCTGTTACGAATTCCGTGAATCGAGGGGCGTAATTTCGTCCTTTACTGGTAGTGGCTTCGGGTGTCGGCTTATTCAGTGTGTCGGACTGTTCTTCACGTATTTTAACACTACGACCCTGGGGCTTACCGGAGTTTTGGTGTGATTTAGATAAAGTGAGTGGTTGAACTCGTTCCGTAGTTTGCTTGATCGTTTTATCGACTACGATCGGTGCCTCCGTTGCGCTGCTATTGTCAGTCATACTGTCACTTGAGTCAGAGGTAACAGTAGAAGTCAAAGTGTCTTGTAATGCTTTGTTTCGTCTTCGTGGGAAAGGGCTGGTGGATTCATGTGCAGATCCATGCGCTTGTATTGGGTCTTGGTCAACATGTTTCATTCGCTTGTGAGCGCCGGTAGATGAAGATAGCGTATCCGGTTCGCGAGCACGTGTTGGGTGTTAGTGAGCTATTTTGGTGCGTTTGTGAGCGCTGGTAGACGAAGATAGCGTATATGGTTCGTGGCCGTTTTGAGGTAATAGGTAGAATTCGGAAAGAGTCGACAGGTGGATTTCTGGAAAGCGCGTCTGCGTTAGAGTTCGCTATTCCTCTTTTATGTTTTGTGACGTACGAATATTCTTCCAACTTCAGTCTCCAGTGCATTAAACGAGAAGTCGGGTCCCGTACGTTTTTGATCCACTTTAGTGGTTCGTGGTCTGTTACCAGGGTGAAGGTTCCACCGTAAAGGTAAGGACGAAAATGTTTGACGGCATAAACGACTGCTAAGAATTCTTTTTCGGACACCGAGTAATTGATTTCGGCCTTTTGTAACACCCTCGATGCATACGCGATTGGTAAATCCTCGCCATCTTTGTCTTGACTAAGTATTGCTCCTATTGCATACTTTGAAGCGTCGGTTGTTAGGACGAAGGGTTTTTCGAAGTCTGGATACTGCAGTATCGGTTCTCGACACAGACTATCGCGTAGTGTTTCGAACGCAAATTGATGTTCTGCTGTCCATAGGAAAGGGCTATTCTTCTTTAGCAAATTATCAATAGGTCTAGCAATTTTTGAAAGGTTAGGAATGAATCTTCGGTAGTAGCCTATCAAGCCTAAAAATTGTTTGATCTGTTTAGGATTCTTGGGAACTGGGTAGTTTTTTATTGCTGATATTTTCTCCGGATTAGGTTTCAATCCATTTTGAGTGATGACGTGACCTAGGTATGCTACTTCTTTACGCAGAAATTCACATTTATCTGGCTGCAGGGTTAGTCCTGCATCAGACAATCTCTTCATGAGTTTCCGAAATTTGGTTTCGTGCTCCTCCAAGGATCGGGAGTAAATGACTATATCATCCAAATAGACAAACATATCTGTACCCTGTAATCCCGATAGAACCTGATCTATCAGACGCTGAAAGGTGGATGGGGCATTTTTGAAGCCAAATGGCATTCTAGTATATTCGAAATGGCCGTGAGGAGTCGAAAAAGCGGTCTTTGCGCTGTGATCGGGATCCATTGGAATTTGGTGGAACCCGGAAGCCAGGTCGAACGTTGAGAAATATTTTGCGGAACCTAGCTGATCTAGGATATCGACGATATTTGGTAGCGGATAAGCGTCGCCAATGGTTTTTTCGTTCAGTTTCCGGAAGTCAATGACCATTCGCCACTTCTTTTCGCCGCTAGCATCTGATTTCTTGGGGATGATCCAGACCGGAGAATTATAAGGAGATGAAGAATGTGTGATAATGTTCTGATCAAGGAGTTTGGTCACTTGTTTTTGTATTTCGTCTTTGTGTACTCTTGGGTGTCTGTATTGTTTGGTATGAATTGGTGCGTCATTGGTAGTAGGGATCGTATGGCTGACTAAGTTTGTATGTCCCAGGGTGTCACCCGGGAGGAAAAATAAATGGTTGAATTCGATAGCAAGATTAACTATTAATTGTTTTTCTTCGTCGTTCAAATGATCCAATCGTAACTTTTCTTTCAAAATCTGAAGGCGTCTCGAATCGTAATTTGGGGATGTGGGAAGAATGCGATTCTCGATCCTTTTTTTTTTCGAGTAAGACCTGTGCTAGTAAGACCTGTGCTAGTAAGACCTGTCCGCTGCTTGCAGTATCTACACACTACTAATAGGGAAGGTTGTTCAGGACAATATTTATCGATGCGATCGGTTAATTTACATATACTACATTTTATATGGTTTTGTGTTTCGTAGTTAGTATCACGGTATGAGGCTAGTTTAAGTCTATCTGATAATAGTTTTTCAATCTTGGTGGCCGTGTCTATAGCCATTTGTGGGGTTTGCGGATTCTCATGAGCTACTCTTATTTCTAATTCGTCTAGTAATCCTTTGATAAATCTTAGTCTTGCGGTCTCTTTGATATTTTTCTTCAGCACTTGAGCATCACTGATAGATTCTGAGGCATCTATTGATTCACACGCTTGTCTTAACAGACGTTTCATTCTAGCACCGTAATCTAGAACACTCGCGTTTCGCCTCTGTGCCGATTGTGCGAGGTCTAGCTGGATATCTGAAAGGTGTTGTTTAGACGCGTAGGCCTGTTTCAGGCAGTATAGCAAATCTCGAAGAGAATCCGGATTATCTGACTCTATATATTTACTCGCGTCGCCTTCGATTTTCGTGCGAATAAGTGTGGAGAATAAATTCAGTTCTCTGGCTAAGACAGCTTGTTTTGCGCATTCTACTTTAGTTATGAATTCGGATACGGGCATATTAGTGCCATTGAACGTGGGAATCAGAGCTAATGCATCTTTAAGAGGCAGGAGCGGAAAAGTGCCTTCGGTGGCCATGTTGTAAATGTTAATCTAGGATTTGTCGACTTACAAAGCGAAGATGAAGAGGAGGAATGGAAGAAAATGTTGCATTCTTCCGTGAGGATGTTGGTCCAGCGATTTCGTGTCTGTAGCCGGTGATGACGTCGGTGTGCGTTGTGTCGTACTAGAAGTCGTGAAGAATGAAGATGTCGTCGTAGTAGCAGCAGGAGATAGTCTTTCAGCAATATCGATTTGGAGATACGGATTTGTCTGTGACGTTCGTGTGAATCAGAGATCGTTGATTGCGTTAACGTAGAATATGGCTTTCAGAGTGTCTTCAACACTATCACACAGTGGTATTACGTTGTATTAAAATCACTGAGCTTGCACACTTCAGAACCGGTCTATCAGATGGCAGTTCATGCGTAGCACACACGTAAAATTGTATCACTGGATTTCCGGAAAGCGAAGGCCACCGCTGCCAACAATGTTACGTCCGTGATTAGAGTTACTCCTGAGCGGTAAGAGTAAACTGGTTGGCTTCGCTTTTAAGTTCCAGGACAACCGGAAATCAGGATGAGGATCGAGTAACGTAGGGTTTGTTTGAGATATTACTAATATATTTATTCCGAGGAAGTTCAGATGACGGTAAAAACGAAGTGTGCTGTATGAAGCTATGTAAGAAGTCCATATGTGACGTTGTTGAGAGTTAGAATAGAAGTGTCCCTCGAGACGTGAAACGTACGGGTGCAGAAAAGGTGTGACAATGCTAGGAGTAGGGAATGGAATTTGATGAGTAAGCGTGATGGTGAATAGCGTGAGACTACGTAGAGATAAGAGGACAGGACAGAGACCATGAGATTAATGTAAGAACTGTGGGAGAGTTAGCGAGTAGGGAAAATAGAGAAAAGTGGTATGCTGGACGTAACATTATTTAAATTTTTTGGAATTATGTATAATTATTAGAAAAATCCTATATATTTTTTAATTATCAGCTCACATATTAATTAAAATGAAAGCATTATTCATTGGAAAAATGCCATCCAATTTATTTATCAAATTATTCAACCTAATAACCTTCATTTATATTCTATTATATTGATGTATATTATAAATATACATAAATATATATATATATATACATGTGTGTGTGTGTATACATATACATATATATATAAATATATAATGTAATTTGTAATTTTCTTTTTAAAAAAAAGAACTCTTTAAAAAAAAATTTCATCCACATTATTTAAATTTTTCAAAATTATATATAATTATTAGAAAAATCCTATATATTTTTTAATTATCTGCTCGCATAATAATTAAGATAAAAATATTATTTATCAGAAAAATGCCATTTAATTTACTTCGTGAATTGTAATTTGGATCATTTACACAATGGATTGGAACTCACTATAAAATTCGAAGAAAACATACAGATAAATGAATTATCATTTATTTGACTTCATATTTTTAATTTTTAAAAATTAATTGTTCTGTCATATAGGGAAAATATTTTATACAAATAAACGATTTTGCATTTTATCAAATTATTTAACTTAATTACCTCCAATTATATTTTATCACATTAATGTATGATATAAATATATATAAATATATATACATATATATGTGTGTGTGTATGTATATATATATTTTATGATATTTGATTTACTTTCAGAAAAAAAGGAATTTGAAAAAAAAATTTTTTTCACATTATTTAAATTTTTCAAAATTATATATAATCATTGGAAAAATTCCTATATATTTTTTATTCATCTGCTCACATATTAATTATCAGAATAATATCATTTATTGGAGAAATGCCATTTTATTTACTTCATTAATTGTAATGTGAAACATTTATACAATGGATTAGAACTTCACATAAAATTTGAAGAAAACATACAGATAGATAAATTATTATATATTTGATTTCATATTTTTAATTTTAGAAAATTAATTATTCCGCAATTTGAGTAGAATGATTCATTTAAATGGATCATTTTTTATTTTATCAAATTATTTACCTTGATTATTTATATTCTATTATATTAATGTATGATATAAATATACATAAATATATATATATACATGTATATATATATGTATCTGTGTGTGTGCATATATATATGTACATTATGATTTTCAATTGACTTTTAAAAAACGAGAAATTGGAAAAAAAAAATTTTTTCCACATTATTCAAATTTTTCAAAATTGTATATAATTATTAGAAAAAATCCTATATATTTTTTGATCATCTGCTCACATATCAATCAAGATATATATTATTCATTAGAAAAATGCCATTCAATTTACTTTATGAATTGTAATCTGGAACATTTATACAATGGATTGAAACTTATTATGAAATTTAAAGAAAGCATACGGATAGATAGATTATTATTTATTTGATTCCATATTTTTGATTTTTGAAAATTTATTATCCTTCAATTTTAGAAAAATGATTCATTTGAATGAATCATTCTTTATTTTATTAAATTATTTACCTTAATTACCTCCATTTATATTCTATTATATTAATGTATGATATAAATATATATAAATATATATATATATATATATGTGTGTGTGTATATATATATGTATATTATAATTTCTAATCTACTTTTAAAAAAAGGAAAATTCGAAATAAAAATTTTTTTTCACATAATTTAAATTTTTTAAAATTATGTATAATTATTAGAGAAATCCTATATGTTTCTTAATTATCTGCTCACATATCAGTTAAAATATAAATATTATTCATCAGAAAAATTCCATTTGATTTACTTTATGAATTGTAATTTTGAACATTATACAATGGATTAAAACATATTATGAAATTTGAAGAAAGCATACAGATAGATAAATTATTATTTATTTGATTTCGTATTTTTAATTTTTGAAAATTAATTATTCTTTAATTTAAGAAAAATAATTTATTCAAATGGATCATTTTTCATTTCATTAAATTATATAACTTAATTACCTCCTGTTCGCTCTCTGGGAGCTTGTATTTCGACCGAGCCGCTTGGAAGGTGTGAGTCGCTTGGAATCAGAGATGATTTGTGGTGTTGAGTTTATTTTGTATAATGCTAATTATTTAATTTATTTACAATATGTACAGTTATTTACATGGTTTCCAAGTAATACATGGTGCAGTTTTGGTAATAATGCAATGTGGTGGAGGTGTCAGTGTTGATGTCAGTCGTCTAGGGGGATCAGTCACGGTCCTGGGTGGCGGAGTGTATCTACTTTCCGGCGAACTGGGAGGCGTTGAGGGACGGCGGTGCTCAGTCGGTTTTGCCGGAGACTCCCACTCGTTGTCAGTAGTCTGGGTGGCAATTGTCGCAAAGGACCGCTGCGGCTCAGGAAATGGTGATACAGGAGGTGGGATGTGCCGGCAATAGCTCGGAGAAGTCAGCCTTGCTCGGCGAACATCCCACAAGGAGAGAAGCACGGCTGGTGGTCTTGTGAGTGGTCGAGCGGGAACGTCTATTGGGTGTAGTGTCCAAGGGACAGGCGGGTTTGATGCAGTTGATCTTTGTTGGTCGCTGGCCGAAGCCAGATAAAAAGAGTCCGTCATATAACGTCGCGTCGTCAAGTCTGTTGTAAAGTCAGTCAGCTTGGTCAGTCAGTCGTTGTCGTGATGATGAGATGGAGCAGTGCCGTTCGTAGTCAGTTGGGAGCGTCAAGGCGTTGAACCCGAAGTGTCCTGCCGATCGGTCTGATCGGCCGTCTCTTATTCCAGCCTTGGTGGATCCTTGATAGCGAGAGACCACGTTCGGCGCTTACGCAACGCGCTCAGCTGCGTGGGTGGCGTGAGCGGCGTGCGTGACGTCACACTTTCCTTTGGGTCGCGTGATTAGAAAGCACGCGAGGCTGGTTGCCTCGCGTGAGTTGGAAGGCGCGACCAACGAGTTGTGTTCACGTTGTTGTGAACACCTCCGTTTATAGTCTATTATAATAATGTTTGATATAAATATATATAAATATATATATATATATATATATATATATATATATATATATATATATATATGTATGTGTGTGTGTGTGTGTATATATATATGTATATTTTAATTTTTATGTACTTCTGAAAAAAAAGAACTTTTTGAAAAAAAATTTTTTTTCACATTATTCAAATTTTTTGAAATTATATATAATTATTAGAAGAAGCCTATATATTTTTCAATTATCTGCTCACATAATAATTAAAATGAAAATATTATTCATCAGAAAAATGCCACATAATTTACTTCATTATTTGTAATTTGGAACATTTATACAATGGATTCAAACTTATTATGACATTTCAAGAAAACATACCGATAGATGAATTATTATCTATTCAAGTTCATATTTTTGATTTTTGAAAATTGATTATTCGTTAATTTAGGGAAAATGAATTAATTCAAATGGATCATTTTTCATTTTATTAAATTATTTACCTTGATGACCACTATTTATATTCTATTATAATAATGATTGATATAAATATATATAGATATATATAGATATATATGTGTGTGTGTGTATATATATATGTATATTATGATTTTCAATTCACTTTTAAAAGAAGCGAAATTTTTGACACAAAAATTTTTTCACATTATTCAAATTTTTTAAAATTATATATAATCATTGGAAAAATCCTGAATATTTTTTAATTATCTGCTCACATATTAATTAAAATAAAAATATTATTCATTATAAAAATGTTGTACAATTTACTTTATGAATTGTAATCTGGAACATTTATAAAATGGATTGAAACTTATTATGAAATTTGAAGACAACATACTGATAGATGAATTATTATTTATTCGATTTCATATTTTTAATTTTTGGAAATTAATTATTCTCCAATTTAAGAAAAATAATTTATTCAAATGAACCATTTTTTATTTTATCACATCATTTACCTCAATTACCTCCATTTATATTTTATTATATTAATGTATGATATAAATATATATAAATATATATAAATATATATATATATATATATATATATATATATATATATATATGTGTGTGTGTGTGTGTGTGTATATATATACGTATATTATAATTTTCAATTTACTTTTAAAAAAAGGGAAATTTAGAAAAAAAAAATTTTTTTTCACATCATTTTAATTTTTTAAAATTATGTATAATTATTAGAAAAATCCTAAATATTTTTCAATTATCTGCTCACATATTAATTGAAATAAAAATATTATTGATTAGAAAAATGCCGTTCAATTTACCTTATGAATTGTAATCTGAAACATTTATAAAATGGATTAAAACTTATTATGAAATTCAAAGACAACATGCTGATAGATAAATTATTATTTATATAATTTCATATTTTTATTCTTGATAATTGATTATTAATTAATTAAGGAAGAATAATTTATTCAAATGAATCATTTTTTATTTCATGAAATTATTTAACTTAACTACCTCCTTTCATATTCTATTATACTAATGTATAATATAAGTATACATAAATATATATATATATATATATATATATATATATATATATATATATGTATATATATATATGTTTGTATATATATATATATATATATATATATATATATATATGTTTGTATATATATATATATATATATATATGTTTGTATATATATATATATATATATATATATATATATATATATTTATGTATACTTATATTATACATTAGTATAATAGAATATGAAAGGAGGTAGTTAAGTTAAATAATTTCATGAAATAAAAAATGATTCATTTGAATAAATTATTCTTCCTTAATTAATTAATAATCAATTATCAAGAATAAAAATATGAAATTATATAAATAATAATTTATCTATCAGCATGTTGTCTTTGAATTTCATAATAAGTTTTAATCCATTTTATAAATGTTTCAGATTACAATTCATAAGGTAAATTGAACGGCATTTTTCTAATCAATAATATTTTTATTTCAATTAATATGTGAGCAGATAATTGAAAAATATTTAGGATTTTTCTAATAATTATACATAATTTTAAAAAATTAAAATGATGTGAAAAAAAATTTTTTTTTTCTAAATTTCCCTTTTTTTAAAAGTAAATTGAAAATTATAATATACATATATATATATATAGACACACACACACATATATATATATATATATATATATATATAATATATATATATATATATATATATATATATTTATATATATTTATATTATACATTATTATAATACAATATAAATGAAGGTAATTAAGCTAAATAATGTAATAAAATAAAAAGTGATTCGTTCAAATAAATTATTTCTCCTAAATTACAGAATAATTAATTTTCAAAAATTGAAAATATGAAATCAAATGAATGATAATTTATTTATCAGTTAGCCGTCTTTAAATTTCATAATAAGTTTCAATCCATTTTATAAATGTTTCAGATTACAATTCATAAAGTTATTTGTACGGCATTTTTTCAATGAATAATATTTATATTCTAATTGATATGTGAGCAGATAATCAAAAAATATTCAGGATTCTTCTAATAATTATACTTGATTTAAAAAATTTAAATAATGTAAAGAAAATTTTTTTTTATGGATTTCCCTTCTTTTGAAAGTAAATTTAAAATTATAATATACATATGCATATATACACACACACATACATACATATATATATATATATATTCACATATATTCATATCATACATCAATATAATGGAACATTAATGGTGGTAATCAAGGTAAATAATGTGATAAAATGAAAAATGATTCAGTCAAATGAATTATTTTTTTCAAATTGAAGAATAATTAATTTTTGAAAATTAAAAATATGAAATCAAATAAATAATAATTTATCTACCTGCATGCTTTCTTTGAATTTCATAATAAGTTTTACTTCACTGTATAAATGTTCCAAATTACAATTCATAAAGTGAATTGAATGGCATTTTCCTAATGAATAATATATACATTTCAATTGATATGTGAGCACAAAATTAAAAAATATATGGGATTTTTCTGATAATTATATATAATTTGATAAAATTTAAATAATGTGAAAAAAATTTTTTTTCCAAAAAGTTCTGTTTTTTTCAAAGAAAATTGGAAAATATATTATATACATATATAAATATATATATATATTAGGCTGATTAAAAAAAAACGGCTGATTTTTTTTTTTCAAAATCCTTACACAAAAACTTTCGAGAAGGTGTGAAAAGACGCCTGTAAAAAGCAGAGCCCTTAATATCATTATTAAGAGGTCGCGCATCGGGAATTTCTATTTTCCGTTCAAATAACACAGGAATACATTTTTTCAAATTTTGCAATTTCGTATTTTTGCAACGGCTAATTGAATTAGCGGACCGAAGCATATTCTCGTAGGAAATTTGACGCTCTACAAAAAAAGTCCTTACAAAGTTTTCGATAGTCACACTCCTTCAAAAGTTATTCGAGGTCAAAGTTGAACTTACAAAAAAATTCAATGTTTTTTTTTTTTTCGATGATACTATGAATCTTTTCTCATTATTTTGTTATAAAGAGGATAGATTTCAGAACAATTACATATTTAAATAGTCAAGTGCATCAGTTATGGATTCTCCATGATAACATGCTTATTACTTAACATCGCATATTTGTAAGGTAACTTTATATTGACTCGATGGGAAAATTAATGATTGAAAAAGCCCAATTAGAGTAAGATATATTTATTAAATATATCTTTATAACAAAATGATGAGGGAAGATTTATAGTATCATCGAAAAAAAAAAAAACATTGAATTTTTTTGTAAGTTCAACTTTGACCTCGAATAACTTTTAAAGGAGTGTGACTATCGAAAACTTTGTAAGAACTTTTTTTGTAGAGCGTCAAATTTCCTACAAAAATATGCTTCGGCCCGCTCATTCAATGAGCCATTGCAAAAATACGAAATTGCAAAATTTAAAAAAATTTATTCCTGTGTTATTTGAACGGGAAATAGAAATTCCCGATGCACGACCTCTCAATAATAATATTAAGGGCTCTGCTCTTTACAGGCGTCTTTTCACACCTTCTCGAAAGTTTTTATGTGAGGATTTTGAAAAAAAAAAATTAGCCGTTTTTTTTGAATCAGCCTAATGTATATTTTTATATATATGTTAAAATTTCTAATTTTCTTTTAAAAAGAGACCTTTTTGACGAAAAATTTTTTTCACATTATTTGAATTTTTTAAAATTATATATAATTATTAGAGAAATCCTAAATATTTTTCAATTATCTGCTCACATATTGATTAAAATAAAAATATTATTCATTAGAAAAATGCCGTACAATTTACTTTATGAATTGTAATCTGGAACATTTATAAAATGGTTTAAAACTTGTCATGAAATTTAAAGACAACATACTGATAGATAAATTATTATTTATTTGATTTCATATTTTTAATTTTTGAATATTAATTATTTTTTAATTTAAGGAAAATAATTTATTTGAATAAATCATTTTTTATTTTATTACATTATTTACCTCAATTACCTTCATTTATATTCTATTATATTAATGTACAATATAAATATATATAAACATGTATATATATTGTAACGTTCTAGACGTTACGTTAATAAAATATGGATACGCGAGTTTACTTATTAAGTCAAAGAAATCAAGAGCGTGAATAAAATATTGTGAAAATGCTTTTAATGTGTAATATGTGTTTCTCGTTCAAAGTCTGAAACAAGACTGTTTTTGCAATAATGTTGGTTGGCGCAGCAACCTTATTCTTTTTAAAGACATGAAAGGTTTATAAACGTCTTTTATTTATGCTGACTACTAGATCATTAAAGAGGGGGCAAAACGGGTGATTTCACCCTTTGTAACACGACTACCCCCGAGGAAAAGAGTCGTCCCGACTCGGGAAAGATAAAACAATTATAAAAGCGATCTAGCAGTCAGTGCTCAAAGGTGAGTTGGAGCCGTGGCTCTAAAAATTTAAGAACTCCCTTTTTTACTATCTGGCATTTGCCCACAGTCTCAAGGTAAACCACAGAAAACCTTGAGCAGATAGTTGAGCGTTAAATAATCTCAAAAATTTATGTGCCTTGTTTTTACAAAGGTAAGTCTTATCTAGTGTTATGTGGCTTCATGAATTCAAAGTTATCAGCAACGGCCCAGATTGATGTCCGAAAGAAATTCAATCTTCTTCATGAAGGATCCCTCCGAAACAGGTTCGGATGAAAACATTGAAGCGGGAACCGACAATTCCACGACCAAATAAGATAAAAACAGACTTCTCTTCATAGGAAATAAGGAAATAGTGGGGTGACTGATCCTAATCTTCTTTAGACATAGTTCACCCTAGAGTTTTGGAAGGACAAATGTGAGTGATGGTATAACAATTCAAATTCACTAAGTGAATTTGGGAGAATACTCGAATAAAATAAATGAAATATGTATTCAAAAGAAAAGAAATGATCTTATCTGAATCATTTCTGCGTCCTTCTTCAAAATAAGACCACCAGTCATCTTCAGGAATCGGGGAAAGATTGGATGGGAAAAGGCTGTGTCAAGTAACCTGAAAAAGTACTCAAAAACTCACACTTAAGGTTAATAAAATGTGAAAATCAAGCAATCGCTCATCGACCTCGAAAAATAATCGTGGCTCTTTTCACATTAATAAACCAAAGCCTATCCGACACAAAACTCGATTCTGAAGAAGAAAAAGGTTTTAGAAAAACTTGGTCGGCTGTAGTTTCTACAATTATAACCAAAACAGGAGCCGATAAAGAAGAAAAAGGTTTGATTTACTAGCCAATCCTCATGAACCTCATGAATAGTTCTGAGTAGCTCTAAAGAAATACTCGATTCTTCCTCACGAGAACGGGAACTTACTCGAGCAAAAGAAGTTTCTGGGGAAACTCGCAAATAAACAATCATATCTACTCTGAGCTCAGACGAGCGAATGAGAAGATCAAAATTTTTCATCAATAAATGAGATTTGAAGTCGCGAAAATTACCTAACCTTCGACGAGCTTAATTTCCCTGACAGGCAATAAAATAGGTTGGGAATGCCTGTCACGCATAACCAAAATAATTCAAAGAAAGAGGTCAACTCCAATGATAATTTCATATAAAAACGTCTGAAACTAGTTCCTCAAACCAGCCTCAGAAGAAGAGTTAGTTTGAGGATTGAGGATTTTCTTCCCCAACCTCTTTATCTCTTCTTCGCCAATTATAGGAATCTGAATGCGAGTTTTGTATCATTTCTCTACCATTCTTTTCAAGTAAAAAGCAATGATTAGCATTATGTCCTATTTTATGACAAAATAAACACGTTGCTACGTTTTGATCCGTCATAACTGCGCCTCTAATTTCGTGTTTGTTACTCTGATTCTGAAGAGAACCACGATTTACACGATTATAATACTTGTTATTATTTTAATTCCTGTAATTTTGAGGCTTTGAGTCCTCCGAGTGTTCAAAACCTCGTCTTTCTGAGGTGCTTTTGGACACCTCAATCCGATGGAACCGGTTCAACCCAAAATATTGTTTCCTCATTGCCTCCACCTCAAGGGCTTTGGCCGTTGCCTCCCTCAGAGAAGTGAGACCCGATGTCCCAACGGCCATTTTAATTTCTGGATCACTAATTGCGTTTAAAAAGGCTTGAGTCGCTGATAAATCACGAGACGGCTCGTGATCTGGCAATGCTACACGTGAAAGCCGTTCTATATCCTGGCTAAGAGACGCGAGGTCTTCGTCTCGTCCTTGTCTCCTAGTCTGTAATTGAGCCGTGTACAGTTTCGTCAAGTGTTCATTTCCGTATCTCAACTTTAGTGCAGAGCTAAGTTTCTCATAATCGGAAATTTCTTCTTAAGACATTGCCGTTAAAACATTTAGAGCCGGCGTCCGAAGACAAGAGGCAAGGCTATGGGCCCTCATGGCGGAGTCCCACTGATTATGCTTTGCAATAGTGTGAAATTGACGTTCATACTCTGCCCATGGAATTTTTCCATCAAAAATTGACGGTTTCAAAGGACAAAAGGGTTTCTCATGAATCTGAGAAGTAACCCCAGGAAGTCTCGAATTATTCAATTGACTCAAATGAAAGTATTGAGGCTGAACCTGAGACAAAGGCTCGAAAAAATCAACCTCATTATTTACTCTGTTTCTACAAACTGGGGATTCAACTACTCCCCTAGTAAAAGGCACAGACCTTGAATCTCGAACATCCTGGATTTGTCCTGGATGTCGGATCTCTTGAACAACGGGAATAGAAACAGGCGAGGGAACAGGAGAAGGGACAGGAGTAGCAACTCTAGAACCGCAGTGTTGACTAGCAGGTCCTCCAGCGCCACTCATTTGATGAACGGATTGAAGGGCCGCCACAGTCGTCCGAAGAAGGTCCTGAAGATTAGTTTCTAAACGCTCTCGAGCCTCCCCTTCTCGCCTCCGTTGTTCCTGCTGCTCTTAAAGCGGCTGGATTAGTTGTTGCTGTTGTTGAGCAGCAGTTTCTTGTTGTTGTGTCAAGATCTTCAGTAGATCAAGTTGAGAGACCGCCGATGGAGTTAAAAGAGGGTCTACTGAAGGTGATAAAATTTCCTCTGGAACCCTCGGATTTTCCATGAGAGGAGATTCTTCTCCACTTTCCCTTCGACGTGAGCGCGTCATACGACTGCTGCTCATTGTTTATAACACGCACTGAATCGACTTAATTGAAAAGAAACTATGGATCCGCGAGTTTACTTATTGAGTCAAAGAAATCAAGAGCGTTAATAAAATATTGTGAAAATGCTTTTAATGCGTAATATGTGTGTCTCGTTTAAAGTCTGATACAAGACTGTTTTTGCAATAATGTTGGTTGGCGCAGCAACCTTATTCTTTTTAAAGACATTAGAGGTTTATAAACGTCTTTTATCTATGCTGACTACTGAATCATTGAAGAGGGAGCAAAACAGGTAATTTCGCCCTTTGTAACAATATATATATATATATATGTGTGTTCGTGTATATATACATGTATATTATAATTTTCAATTTACTATTAAAAAAAGGGAGATTTGGAAAAGAAATTTTTTTTCACATTATTTTAATTTTTTGAAATTATGTATAATGATTAGAAAAATCCTAAATGTTTTTTAATCATCTGCCTACATATTATTTGAAATAAAAATATTATTCATTAGAAAAATACCGTCCAATTCACATTATGAATTGTAATCTGGGACATTTATGAAATGGATTGAAACTTTTCATGAAATTTGAAGAAAACATACAGATAGCTGAATTATTATTTATATAATTTCATATTTTCATTTTCAAGAATTAATTATTCTTTAATTTAAGAAAAATAATTCATTAAAATAGATCATTTTTCATTTGATTGAATTATTCAACCTAATTACCTCTATTCATATTTCATTATATTAATGTTTACTATAAGTATACATGAATATATATATATATATATATATGTGTGTGTGTGTGTGCAAATATATATATATATATATATATATATATATATATATATATATATATATATACGCACACACATATATATATGTATATATATCCGTATATATTAATACATATGTTATAATTTTCAATTTTCTCTTGAAAAAAGAGAACTTTTTGACAACAAATTTTTTTCGCATTATTTAAATCTTCTAAAATTGTGTTTAATTATTAGAAAAATCCTAAATATTTTTTAATTGTCTGCTCACATATTGATTGAAATAAAAATATTATTGATTACAGAAATGCCGTCCAAATTACCTTATGAATTGTAATCTGAAACATTTATAAAATGGATTAAAACTTATTATGAAATTTAAAGACAACATACTGATAGATGAATCATTATTTATATAAATTCAAATTTTTATTTTCAAAAATTGATTATTCATTATTTAAGAAAAATAATTTATCCAAATAAATCATTTTTTATTCTGATCAATTATTTAACTTAATTACCTTCGTTCGTATTCTATTACATTATTGTGTAATATAAGTATTCATAAATATATATATATATATATATATGTGTGTGTGTGTGCGCATATATATATATAAACATATATATATATGTATATATATATAATATATTCTCCAATTTTCTTTTAAAAAAAGAGAACTCTCAAAAAATAACTGTTTTTTCACATCATTTAAATTTTTCAAAATTATATATAATCATCAGGAAAATCCCATAAATTTTTTAATTTTGTGCTCACCTATCAATTAAAATATAAATATTATTTATTAGAAAAATGCCAGTCAATTTACTTTATGAATTGTAATTTGGAACATTTATACAATGGATTAAAACTTATTATCAAATTTGAAGAAAACATACAGATAGATGAATCAATATTCATTTAATTTTATATTTTTATTTTCAAGAAATAATTATTCTTCAATTTAAGAAAAATAATTCATTCGGATAAATCATTTTTTCTCTTATTTAATTATTCAACTTAATTACCTCCATTTATATTTTATTCTATTGATGTATAATATAAGTATACATACATACATATATATATATATATACATATATATATTTACATATATATACATATATATATATATATATATATATATGTATATATATATGAATACATATATATATAAATATATATATATGTATCATAATTTTCAATTTTCTTTCAAAAAGAAAAATTTCTAAAAATAAATTTTTTTTCACATTATCCGAATTTTTTAAAATTATATATGATTATTAGAAAAATCCTATATATTTTTCAATTATCTGCTTACATATCAATTAAAATATAAATATTATTCATTAGAAAAATGCCATTTAATTTACTTTATGAATTGTAATTTGAAACATTTATACAGTGAAGTAAAACTTATTATGAAATTCAAAGGAAGCATGCAGATAGATAAATTATTATTCATTTGATTTCGTATTTTTATTTCTCGAAAATTATTTATTCTTCAAATTGAGAAAAATAATTTATTTAAATAAACCATTTTTTATTTTATTGAATAATTTACCTCAATCACCTCCATTCATGTTCCATGATATTAATGTATGATATAAATATTTATAAATATATATACATATATGTATTTATGTGTGTGTGTATATATATATGTGTATATTATAATTTCCAATTTACTTTTAAAATAAGGGAAATTTAAAAAAAAAAATTTTTTTTTACATCATTTTAATTTTTGGAAATTATGTATAATTATTAGAAAAATCCTAAATATTTTTTAATCATCTGCTCACATATTATTTGAAATAAAAAAATTATTGATTAGAAAAATGCCGTCCAATTGACTTTATGAATTGTAATACGAAACATTTATGAACTAGATTAAAACTTTTTATGGAATTCAAAGACAACATACTGATAGATAAATTATTATTCATATAATTTCATATTTTTATTTTTGAAAATTGATTATTCATTAATTAAGGAAGAATAATTTATTCAAATAAATCATTTTTCATTTCATCAAATTATTTATTCAAATGACCTCCTTTCATATTCTATTATATTAATGTATAATGCAAGTATACATAAATATATATATGTATGTGTGTGCGTGTATATATATATACATATATACGTGTGTGTATATATATATATATATATATATATATATATATATATATATATATATATATATATATATATATATATATATATAATATAATTTTAAATTTTTTTTCAAAAAAAGAAAACTTTTTGAAAAAAAAATTTATTTTCACATTATTCAAATTTTTTGAAATTATATATAATTATCAGAAAAATCCCACATATTTCTTAATTTCGTGCTCACATATCAATAAAAATATAAATATTATTCATTAGAAAAATGCTATTTAATTTACTTTATGAATTGTAATTTGGAACATTCATACAATGGATTAAAACTTATTATGACAGTTGAAGAAAACATACAGGTAGATGAATTATTATTTATTTAATTTCATATTTTCATTTTCAAGAATTATTTATTCTTCAATTTAAGAAAAATGATTTATTCAAATGAATCATTTTTCATTTTATTAAATTATTCAACCTCATTACCTCCACTCATATTTTATTATATTATTGTTTAATATAAGTATACATAAATATATATATATACATATATATATATGTGTGTGTGCGTATATATATATATATATGTATGTATATATATACATATACCGGGACAATCTCTTGACACTATAAATATAACGCGCATGCGCCAAATAATTTGATCTCATTGGTCGGTGAAATCGCGCCGCGGTGATGTTTTCATCTGCTGAGCAAGGCGCCAACGTACACAATATGAAACAAAAGCTGTAATTCTCTCGCGCGTAAAGCCGTGGATTGAGGTTATGCTGCTGTTTATTTTTACGTAGCGTGCATTGCCTAAGAAGAATAGTATCGTTCAGCAATACCGTGGTTGATTTCGTAAGATATTCAACCGACGCACAGTGGTCCGAAAGCCCGAATTCCTGGCCAAAACCCCCAAAACCAAAAGTTATCATCCGAGGTAAAGCTTCACATATTTGTCAATAGATAGCATCAGAGCTTTGAAATCCAAAAGGACAGATGTTTATATTCATTCTATGGCCTGTGGTAAACCCTCGAAAGTGACCTTTGTCAAGACTCGCGCGGGACTGTGGTGTGTGCACGTTTTCGAGCGCGGGATAAAAAAGGCTATAGTTTTTTCAATTTGCATCAAAATCGAGTCAACCAAAATGGATATTATTCCTCAAGGTAAGTGAATTACATAAATTTTGTGAAAGAACCAAGTTTCGGAATTTATGGCGATGATATTAATGATGCAATACGAGTGCTGCAAAATAACCTATTTCATTGAATTGCATTACTATCTGTAGAGAATTAGTTATGATCCCCGGAGATCCTGCGGAGATCTCAACGATTCCTAGTGTGAAAAAGTATAGAGAATGTGAAACCGTTGGCATCGCCTGCTCGTTTTTGCTCCATTGGTCAAAAATAAGCATTCTTTGAAGCAGTGTTTTGTCGACTCGGTCGGAGCCTCGTGTCCCGCCTCGTGGGATTAGTGTAGCGCGGCGATGCAGACTTTTTCTTCTGTTTACATATACCTGAGGACTGTTACAAATGTATCTGATGTAATGTACATAGTGTCCAATTTGAATTTCATTGGACTCGCACTACTGAATATTATCACGAAAGTGAATAATTCTGATTTATAAATTATTAAAAGTAAGTAAAATATTTGCAACGAGACTGCTGATCGATTCGTTGAATTATACCCATGGTATCGTATGTCCACAACTGTACATAAGGTACTTATGCATGGCCCACGGATTGTCGAATTAGCCATTTTGCCAATAGGACAGCTCTCTGAAGAAGCTCAGGAGTCGCGAAATAAAGACGTACGGAATTACCGCGAACGTTACTCACGAAAATTCTCGAGAGAAAAAAATATTGAAGATATATTTCTCCGACTTCTAGCTTCTTCAGACCCGCTTATTTCGAGTTTGCGAAAGGCACATCCCAAAATGGGAAAAAGTTTGTTTCATGAAGCGATCGCGCTTCTAAGTTATGAAAAGTTTAGTTTTGAAGAAGGCGACGCAGACAACGTCATTCATCAAAACGACGTCGATGATGAGTATTCAGATAGCGATTAGTATGTATCTTTAAAAATTATGTTATTTTGTTTTATAAGAAAAAAATCTGTAAGAATTAAAGAAATTAATTTACAAAATATCACTTTCAACAAAGTTGTATCATTTTTCACGGAATATTCCCGCCATTTTCGGTCCACCATTTTTAATTTCGCATTTTTGTATTCGTTTTCGGAATCAGCGACCCCAAAAACATTACTAGTATGAATTTCAGCGAATTGGTATCATTTTTCGCGAAAAACATCCGCCATTTTGGGGCCGCCATTTTGAATTTTGCATTTTTGTTTTTTTTTTCGGAATCAGCGACCCCAAAAACATTACTAGTATGAATTTCAGCGAATTGGTATCATTTTTCGCGAAAAACATCCGCCATTTTGGGGCCGCCATTTTGAATTTCGCATTTTTGCATTTATTTTCGAAACCAGCAAGCCAAAAAACTATAGGTATGGTAATACTAGCAATTTTCACTGAGAAATATTTGAGTTATTAGTTTTGGCCAAGAATTCGGGCTTTCGGACCACTGTGCGACGCAATAAAGAATTTAACGGAAAAGCAAATATCAAATGATACAGAAATTGGGTGTTATTTATTGAGAGAAGAAATCTGAAATTCATCGTGGAATATCATTAACAAGCGGGAGTCTAGACAAACAGAGGTAGCTAAGTAAAAACAATGTTTATTGTGAACAGATTCTTTATTTACATAAAATTAAAAATAAATGAATGGTCGAGACCCAGTAGAAGGTATTTCCAGAGTAGGTTCGTTACGGTGCAGTGCTCCAGAAATCAGTAATTAGTGCCGATGAACATGAAATAAATAAAAGAAATGAGTAACAAGGAATAAAGAAATTATTCATTCTAAACACGAAGCTCAGGAGGACAAAGAGTAGCAATTCACAGAAAACGTACCCGACGCAATACTCACAAAAACCCTCGCCGACATCGTTGATTTGTTGACAAAGTTTTTGCAGCTTCATTGTACAACAATCAATGTTCCGTTAACAAAGAGGGTTCACCAGATATGCAAGAATGAAAAGAGAAAAAAAAACAACAGTTAATATTACAGTGTAAATCATGCTATTATTGAAAAATTAGGAAACGAAACAATAACTTACAAGACAATCGTCCGATAACACTGGGAGACCAATCTCCACTCTTCTGATCACCCCTCGTCTGGCTATTGGTTGCCTTCCAAAAAGTGCTGCCTATTTTTTGCCTTCAAAAATACCGAAAGATCCTGTTTCATAATAATAGCTTCTAATATTTTCAGGTACGAAATAATTCATTGTCCAAGCGGGACTAAATTTGTCAGGCATGGAAGCATGTAAGTGAATTTCCAATTACGTGTAATTATAATTTAAGCTAAATAATTGTAATTTAAGCATTATTATTGACCAGCATTGTTTTACAAACCTTATACCATTTGATTTGGCATCTTATTTTGAAGCTTACTTTCACTCTCTTTGGCATTGAATTCAGATAAATAGTTTTTCAAGTTCTCAATTAGATTGTAGGGTTGAATTTTGCTAGGCATACTGAATCAATCTAAATCTAGAACTGTTAAATAAGTTCAGTTGAAAATGTCTTTAAATTTAATCTAAGTTGACGGTGTCATCTGGCTAGCTAGTTGCACGATAACTTGAAACCAAATTCAATTTTACACCCTTTATAGGGTCCTACGCTAAGACTGAAAGCTTGTGAATCTCCATGTACCGCAATTATTTCTGCATTTCATGTTAGCATTATCTAGAGCAATAAAAATCCCATTTTGAGATCGAAAATGGAACCTGAAACACAGAGTTATTCAATAGCACGAATTGAAGACCAAGAATTTGATAATTGTTTCTGCAACAAAGGGACTCTTTCCAAATATCCTTGTTAGAAGGTGATGTTCGTGGGACTATGAACAAGATATTGTATCGAATTACATTATTTGGAAAAAAATCTTCATAAACTTCGTTAAAAATTAGATATTCATTTATTTTGATGGAACAAGGGACACAATCTTTATATTACTTTAAAATTGACATTACTCTAAAACATGATTGTCCTTGAAGCTAATTGTGACATTGAGGCGCATTTTGAGAAACTTGATTTTCAACTTGTGTCACAGGATGTGATTTACATTCCTGAGTTCTACGCTTTCGATTAGATTTTCTTTGTTTCTAACCGCACTAACATGAAATACAGAAATCATTTGATTAAATCTAATATTACTTGGATTTTGAATTTGAGTATTGAGTTCCCTTTATTTATTTAATCGAACATCATTGAAAATTTGCGAAATAAATTCTGATAATCATTCAGAAATTTTAAATAGTAGTAGCAATCATTTGTTAATCGGAAAAAATACATTGACTATCGACTATTCGTAAATTTTGTTGAACTATTTTCAAGAAAAAAAAGATTCACAGTTCCGTTACAGATAGTGAGATATTTAAATTTCTTGAACGCTCGGTTTCATGTCTCATTTTCGAAAGTGATAAAATTCAATATTACCGCCTGAAATCACAAAAAAGTGAGAAAGTTGCTTAGTTGCTTGAAAGTGGCGATGATATTTGTACGTCTGACAAATTGAATGGGCAGATAACAGTGAATATCAGAGATGTAATTATCTTGGCCGTATCACCTGTTGATAGATAAGAATTCCATTGTTATTTCTAATGTACATAATAATAAAAATGATCAAATAAAGTGTTCGAACCTACCTGCTGCGTATCTTCCAAGCACCCAACATTTAAACAAATTTCTCATTTTGGTCGAATAAAGCCAATTTTCGAAGAGCATTAGCATCAACTTTCCGAGTCACTACCTCGACTGTTTGAGATTCTAACCTCAAAAACTCGTATGAACTACAACGCCGCCAGAAACAGAGTTTGACAGCTGAAACTCGGAGTGGCCAGCCTGCCCGAGCAGCCGATAGAACTCATTACATTATATGTATAGTTTCAAGAGATTGTCCCGGTATTTATATACGCACACACGTTTTTTTCAAAGTTTGATTATTTTGAGAGAAATTTCTGTTTTGCTTATGAATTTTTTAACTCGCTTACAAAAAATTTTGATGAATTGCACAACTCATAGTTTTGTAGGAAATTAACTGCTCTACAATATTGGTGTCCTATGATTTGTCGATTAAGTTAAGCGTTTAAAAGATATTCATCGTCAAACTTCAATGCATACTAATTTTAACAGTTTTTGATGAACAATTCGAAAAATTTCAATTTGATTTATAAGTTTCATGAAAATTTATTCCAATGTGAGTTCCTAAGAAAAGAGAAAAATAGTATAGTAGTATAGTAGTTTTAAACTATTTTTCTTTTGTTTTTTTAGTTCTATGTATTATATAGAACTAAAAAAATCAAAGAAAAATAGTATGAAAATATATATTAAAAATTAAAAATTATATATTATATAGAACTAAAAAAATAAAAGAAAAATAGTTTAAAACATTTCTCTTTTCTTAGGAACTCACATTGGAATAAATTTTCATGAAACTTCAAATTAAATTGAAATTTTTCGAATTATTCATCAAAAACTGTTAAAATTAGTATGCATTGAAGTTTGACGATAAATATCTTTTAAACGCTTAACTTCATCGACAAATCATGAGACACCATTTTTGTAGAGCAGTTAATTTCCTACAAAACTATAAGTTGTGCAATTTATCAAAATTTTTTGTAAGCGAGTTAAAAAATTCATAAGCAAAACAGAAATTTCTCTTAAAATAATCTAACCTTAAGCTTTGATATCTTTTAAACGGTGAGGTTTACGAAAAAATTGTAAGAGACCTTCTTTGTAGAGCGTTCGATTTCCTACAAGAATATGAGGAGAGATATTTTTTAACGAACAGTTGTCAAAGAGATATGAATTTTTGTTTCTAATACTCAGGAAAAAATGTAAAATTGTAAAGCGGAGGACCTTGTTATCAAAATTAAGAGCTCATATTTGGTGGGAATTCTTCAGAGGTATCTAGCAACTGATTTTCAGAGCATAAAGTAAAAAAAAAACACTCATTTTTTTTGGCCCACCCCAATATATATATATATACATATATATATGTGTGTATATTTATATATATGTTATAATTTTCAATTTTTTTTTGAAAAAAGAGAACTTTCTGACGAAAAATTTTTTTACATTATTTAAATTTTTTAAAATTATATATGATTATTAGAAAAACCCTAAGTATTTCTTCATTATCTGCTCACATATTATTTGAAATAAAAATATTATTTATTAGAAAAATGCCATTCAATTTACTTTATGAATTGTAATTTGGAACATTTATACAGTGGATCAAAACTTATTATGAAATTTGAAAAAAACATACAGATAGATGAATTATTATTTATTTAATTTCATATTTTAAATTTTTAAAAAATAAATATTTTTCAATTTGAGGAAAATAATTCATTTGAATGAATCATTCTTTACCTTTATTACCTTCATTTATATTCTATTATATTAATGTATAATATAAAAATATATGAATATATATATATGTACATATATATATATGTGTGTGTGTGTGTATATATATATATGCATATTATAATTTTTAATTTACTCTCAAGAAAAGGGAAATTTAAAAAAAAAAATTATTTTTCACATTATTTGAATTCGTTAAAATTATGTTTAATTATTAGAAAAATCCTATAAATTTTTTAATTATCTGCTCACATATTAATTGTAATGAAAATATTATTCATGAGAAAAATGCCATTTAATTTACTTTATGAATTGTGATTTGGAACATTTATGCAATGGATTAAAACTTATTATGAAATTCAAAGGAAGCATGCAGATAGATAAATTATTATTTATTTGATATTACATTTTTAATTTTTGAAAATTAATAATTATTCAAGTTGAGAAAAATAATTTATTTAAATGAATCATTTTCTATTTTATTACATTATTTAACTCAATTACCTCCATTCATATTCTATTATATTAATGTATGATATAAGTATACATAAATATATATATATATATATATAGATATGTGTGTGCGTATATATATATATATATATATATGTATATATATAATTTGATTTTTAATTTTTTTTCAAAAAAAGAGAAGTTTTAAAGAAAAAATTCTTTTTCACATTATTTAAATTTTTTAGAATTATATATAATTATTAGAAAAATCCTATATATTTTTTGAATTTGTGCTCACATAATATTTGAAATAAGAATATTATTGATTAGAGAAATGCTGTCCAATTTACCTGATGAATTGTGATCTGAAACATTTATAGAATAGATTAAAACTTATTATGAAATTTAAAGACAACATACTGATAGATGAATTATTATTTGTATAATTTCATATTTTTATTTTCAAAAATTGATTATTCATAATTGAGAAGGAATAATTCATTCAAATAAATCATTTTTAATTTTATCAAATTATTTAACTCAACTACCTCCATATATATTCTATTATATTAATGTATAATACAAGTATACATGAATATATATACATATATATATATATATATATACGTGTAAATATATATATATATATATATATATACATATATGTGTGTGTGTGCGTATATACACATATATACATATCTATATATATATATATATATATATATATATATATATATATAATATAATTTCCAATTTTCTTTAAAAAAAAAATGACTTTTTAAAAAAAATTTTTTTTCACATTATTCAAATTTTTTAAAATTATATTTTATTATCAGAAAAATCCCATTTATTTTTTCATTTTGTGCTCACATATCAATTAAAATATAAATATTATTCATTAGAAGAATGCCATTCAATTTACTTTATGAATTGTAATCTGGAACATTTATAAAATGGATTGAAACTTGTTATGAAATTTAAAGACAACAGACTGATAGATAGATGATTATTTACATAATTTCATATTTTTATATCTAAAAATCGATTGTTTATTAATTCAAGAAAAATAATTTATTCAAATGAATCATTTTGTGTTTTATCAAATTATTTAACTTGATTACCTCCTTTTATATTCTATTATATTAATGTATGATATAAATATATATAAATATATATATATATATATATATATATATATGTGTGTGTGTGTGTGTTTGTATATATTCATGTACATTATGATTTTCAATTTACTTTTGGAAAAAGGGAAATGTGAAAAAAAAAATTTTTATCACATTATTTTAATTCTTTAAAATTATGTATAATTATTAGAAAAATCCTTAATATTTTCTAATTATCCGCTCACATATTAATTGAAATAAAAATATTATTTATTCGATAAATGACGTCCAATTTACTTTATGAATTGTAATCTGGAACATTCATAAAATCAATTAAAACTTATTTTGAAATTTAAAGACAACACACTTATAGACAAATTATTATTTATATAATTTTACATTTCTATTTTCAAAAATTGATTATTCATTAATTTAAGAAGAATAATTCATTCAAATAAATCATTTTTTATTTTATCAAATTATTTACCTTAATTACCTCCATTTATATTCTATTATATCAATGTATGATATGAATATATATATATATATATATATATATATATATATATATATATATATATATATATATATATATATATATATTTTATGAAGGAAGTTCGTGACCAGGAGGTAGATTGAAGATGATGAAATTAGTCGAAAAGCCGGTCAGGAGAAGACGTTTAATGATTTATAAAACGTGAGTAAAAAATCGACGTTTCGGCCGGGCCCTGCCGACCATCCTCAGGATAAATTTCTATAATAATTAACAAAAAGAATGCTTTAAAAACAAAATCGGATTGAAAGCATGGAGATAAGTTCATACTTATACATGTTGTTGTAAAAACAGGTGAAAAATTAAGAATTTACACGCACATGTCTGAGTGACAGTTTTAGGTTAAGCGTCGAGTTTTGACGGAAGGTTAAAGAGAGTAAAAATAAGTTAATAAGAATGAATTATGGTGGAAGGAGTGCTTAATAAGAATGTGGAGTTAGATATGAGGAGGGGATACGTTAAATTTGAGACAGATTACTCACAAAAATTGACGACCAGTACATGCTTAGGTGTTGCTAATAGTTCAGCATTTCGGACGGAAGTGAAGGTTAGCGGGAATCGATCCGTAAATCTATGTTGATCACGTGTGATATTGATCTATGTTCAAATGTCATGGACTTCAAAGGCAGGTGACCAATCGGGGCCACGGGCGCCAAAATTTTGAAAACAAGATTATGTAAACTAGAGAATGTTAGAGTATAAGTGACTCAGATGTTCAATGTCAGTACGTTTGTTAACAGAGTTCCTTTTGTTCTTAAAGATATGAATCATTTCCTTAATGATACGTTTATACCAGTTCGGTTCTGTAGCAAGGGTTATGGAGTTATTAAAATCGAAATGATGCCCCAGACTTAGGGAGTGTTCTGCTAAAGCGCATCTATCAGTGACATGGCATTTAATATTAGAGCGATGGCCAGAAATTCTATTTTTTAGATGTTGTGACGTTTGTCCAATATAACTTTCGCTACAGTCTTGACATGGTATTTTGTATACACAGTTAATTTTCTCTAAATTAGGAGTTACAGACTTAAGATGAAAAAACAGGGAAAGTTTGGTAGTATTAGATATTCTAAAAGTAATTTCAATACCCTCGTCATTCAGAATTCTTTTTATTTGGCTAGACAGATTTTCAATGTACGGTATAGAGATAGAGTTTTTATATTTGTCCTCATCATTAGTTTGATTGTTGGAGTCTAAATTCCAATCAATCGAGTTATACATTTTGTCCACTCTATACTTTTTGATATCATTAATGAATTTTAAGGGGTAGCCATTAGACATGAGAGTTGTTTCGACAAGTTTTAGATTTTTTTTAAGAAATTGAGGGTTTGAGATTCTAAGGCAGCGATCGAATAAGGATATGGCGACAGATTTTTTATGTTTCTTGGGATGATGTGAATTAAAGTGAATGTATCTCCCTGACCAGGTTGGTTTGTGATGCCAATCTAAAATTATAGTGTTATTTTGGTTAATAACCATAGTGTCGAGAAAACTGATTTTACCATCTATTTCCAACTCAGAGGTGAACTGTATACGTGGGTGAAAATTGTTCAATTTAGTTAGAAGGAGTTGTAGGTTTTCCTTCTTGACACACGTTATAATATCGTCTACGTATCGATAGTAAAAAGGGAGGCTAAAAGGAAGATGTGAAATGATTTTATTTTCAAAATGTTCAAGTACTAAATTCGCTACTACTGGGCTAATTGGTGAGCCCATTGCTACGCCAAAAATTTGTTGGTAGAATTTATCTTTGTAAGCGAAATAGCATGAATCTAAACAAAGTTTAGTGGCTGCGAGGAATTCTTTTTTATTAATGTTGGTGTGGGGTTTCAAGTTAGGCCAGTTTTTACTGATTATAGATATTGCTAAATTGGTTGGAATGTTGGTAAACAGTGATTTGACATCTAAGGATACTAACAGGTGTTCAGGAGGGATAGGTGTCTTCCTGATTTTGTTTACAAAGGACCAAGTGTCCTTGATGTGATAGTTGGATGTACCTGTTATGTTAGATAGAACACACGAGCAAAATCTTGAAATTTTGTAGGTGGGGGAATTGATGTTACAAACAATTGGTCTGAGAGGTACATTTTCTTTATGAATTTTAGGTAGAAAGTATATTTTGGGAGGAAGAGAGTTGAAAGTTTTTAGGTTTTTAGCAGAAATGAAATCTATAAATTTTTTCTGTTGCCATAGGCTTATCATATCATTGACTTGTTTTTGTATTTTCAAGGTGGGATCACGAGAGATAAGAGTATAAGTACTAGAATCATTAAGAATATCTTGGCATTTTTGTTCAAACTCCATTTTGTCCATGACGACTGTAATGTTGCCTTTGTCGGCATCTGTGACTACTAGGTGGTTATTTTGTTTTAAAAATTCTTTGGTTTGTTTCACTTTGGAAGTTATTTGATATTGAGATTTGGGAGGATGTTTGCCAAGTTTGTTGCCAATGAGTTGGCTAATATTTGATCTTACTTTATCTTTGGTGATTCCACTTTTGTTGAAGAGAGCTAATTCTACGCTACTTACAATATCATCAATAGGTAACTTTAAATTATTATATGGTAAACCATGATTCGGACCGAGTGATAAGGTATCCTTAATTTCAGAAGGTAACTCTGTCTTAGATAAGTTAACTAACCAATTGTTAGTGTGAAATTCTTTAGGAATTTGTATAGACTTAAGTTTGTTTAATTTTTTAATATTATCTGTCTTAGAGGCATTAAATAAACGATTGGCCTTCTCTATATCCAAGTTGAAATTTTTATAATCTAAGTTAGTAAATTGGTTCGAAAAGAAAATGTCAATATTATGATTTAGTTCATGGATTAAAAGCCTTTCCTGTCGATAACAGGTTTTAATTTCGAGCGATAGACACTTGTGTTGTAGGAAGCGTACTGCTTTGATGAAGGTTTTTTCCCTTGTTAAATGTTGTAAGTTTTTGATTTTAAATTTTAGAAAGTTTGGGATAATGCCAAATTGACGGCATTTAAGAAGGAAAACTTTACGGTTTTTGATATGCGCTAGTATCTTCCGGTAGTTCCAGATCTTCTTTGTTTGTGAGTGATTTGTAGAGGAAGGTGATCTCAGATTGAAAGTGCGGTATGAAGAAAAATCACGGTGATACGAGACGTCCACGAAGCTGTTTCGATGCATTGAATTCATGAAGGAAGTTCGTGACCAGGAGGTAGATTGAAGATGATGAAATTAGTCGAAAAGCCGGTCAGGAGAAGACGTTTAATGATTTATAAAACGTGAGTGAAAAATCGACGTTTCGGCCGGGCCCTGCCGACCATCCTCAGGATAAATTTCTATAATGATTAACAAAAAGAATGCTTCAAAAACAAAATCGGATTGAAAGCATGGAGATAAGTTCACGCACATAAGTACGCACACACATATATATATATGTATATATATCTGTATATATTAATACATATGTTATAATTTTCAATTTTCTCTTAAAAAAAGAGAACTTTTTGACAAAAAATTTTTTTCACATTCTTCAAATCTTTTAAAATTGTGTATAATTATTAGAAAAATCCTAAATATTTTTTGATTATCTGCTCACATATTGATTGAAATAAAAATATTATTGATTACAAAAATGCCGTCCAATTTACTTTATGAATTGTAATCTGGAACATTCATAAAATGGATTGAAACTTATTATGAAATTTGAATAAAACATACAGATAGATGAATTATTATTTATTTGATTTCATATTTTTATTTTTAAAAATTAATTATTCATCAAGTCAAGAAAAATAATTTACTCAAATGAATCATTTTTCATTTTATCACATTATTCACCTCAGTAACCTTCATTCGTATTCTCTTATATTAATGTATGATATAAATATATATATATACAGGGTGTCCCTAAATTGCCTCCCACGGACTAGCCAGCATAATACCTCGTTAAAATCCAACCGAGAATTTCTTTTCCGGAAGCTCGTCCGACGCATAGTTTTTGAATTATAAGCGATAGCGCTAGGCCAATCAGAGTGCACCATTTCATCTAGATTTGCCGCCACGGAAATTGCTGTTTTTATCGTCTGGGTGAATTATTATTATTCGCTTACGAATTAAATATCGGCACCTCCCCTCTCTCGCTGCTGTATCCCTTATTCTTGAGGATGCGCTTCTGTTTACACACACAAGTGTGCGCCCATGGATGTGCGGCCGGCAGCGTGTGCCGCGGCAACAATACCGAGGTCAGCGCTCGAGAAGGGGTACAACAGCGGGTGAGGGGAGGTGCCGATATTTACTTTGTAACCGAATAATAATAATTCACCCAGACGAACAAAACAGCAATTTCCGTGGCGGCAAATCCAGATGAAATGGTGCACTCTGATTGGCCTAACGCTATCGCTTATAATTCAAAAACTATGCGTCGGACGAGCTTCCGGAAAAGAAATTCTCGGTTGGATTTTAACAAGGTATCATGCTGGCTAGTCCGTGGGAGGCAATTTAGGGACACCCTGTATATATATACATATATATATATATATATATATATATATATATATATATATATATATATATATGTGTGTGTGTGTGTATATATATATGTATATGATAATTTTCAATTTACTTTTAAAAAAGGGAAATTTGACAAAAAAAATTTTTTTTTTCCATTATTTTAATTTTTTAAAATTATGTATAATTATTAGAAAAATCCTAAATATTTTTTAATTATCTGCTTACATAATAATTGAAATAAAAATATTATTTATTGGAAAAATGCCGTCCAATTTACCTTATAAATTGTAATCTGGAACATTTATCAAATGGATTGAAACTTATTATAAAATCTGAAGAAAACATACAGATAGATGAATTATTATTTATTTAATTTTATATCTTTATTTTCAAGAATTGATTATTCTCTAATTTAAGAAAAATAATTTATTTAAATGAATCATTTTTCATTTTATTAAATTATTCAACCTTATTACCTCCATTTATATTTTATTATATTAATGTTCAATACAAGTATACATAAATATATATATATATATGTCGGAGTTATTAATGGGGGATAGAGGTGATCGGGAGAGTCACTCATAATTTCTAATTTTCCTCTCTGCTTTTATTCTTCTTCAAACACTAACACTAATGTAGCAGCGGGTAGGTGTGTGGGGATTTCGAGACGTTCTCGGCCCTTCACGCTCGAGCCTCTGACTATCACTGCTCCCTTGTCTCTCGACTTCCCCAAGGTAAACTTTAGGATTCGAGTTAGGTACCTTACCCACCCCTGCTACATTACGAAGATCGGAACTTAATAACAATACTCGTGTGGTGTAAATCAAAACAAAAGCGGTACGACAGTTACGAGCGTCAAGCGGTGAGGCTGCCGGCTTCTTGCGCCGACATATATATATATATATACCGGGACAATCTCTTGAAACTATACATATAACGCGCATGCGCCAAATAATTTAATCTCATTGGTCGGTGAAATCGCGCCGCGGTGATGTTTTCTTCTGCTGAGCAAGCCGCCAACGTACACAAAATGAAACAAAAGCTGTAATTCTCTCGCGCGTAAAGCCGTGGATTGAGGTTATGCTGCTGTTTATTTTTACGTAGCGTGAATTGTCTAAGAAGAATAGTATCGTTCAGCAATACCGTGGTTGATTTCGGAAGATATTCAACCGACGCAATAAAGAATTTAACGGAAAAGCAAATATCAAATGATACAGAAATTGGGTGTTATTTATTGAATGAAGAAATCTGAAATTCAACGTGAAATGTCATTAACATGTGGGAGTCTGGACAAACAGAGGTAGGTAAGTAAAAACAATGTTTATTGTGAACAGATTCTTTATTTACATAAAATTAAAAATAAATGAATGGTTGAGACCCAGTAGAAGGTATTTCCAGAGTAGATTCGTTACGGTGCAGTGCTCCAGAAGTCAGTAATAAGTGCCGATGAACATGAAATAAATAAAAGAAATGAGTAACAAGGAATAAAGAAATTATTCATCTTAAACACGAAGCTTAGGAGGACAAAGAGTAGCAATTAACAGAAAACGTACCCGACGCAATACTCACAAAAACCCTCGCCGACATCATTGATTTGTTGACAAAGTTTTTGCAGCTCCATTGTACAGCAATCAATATTCCGTTAACAAAGAGGGTTCACCAGATATCCAAAAATAAAAAGAGAAAAAGAACAACAGTTAATATTACAGTGTAAATCATGCTATTAATGAAAAATTAGGAAACAAAACAATAACTTACAAGACAATCGTCCGATAACACTGGGAGACCAATCTCCACTCTTCTGATCACCCCTCGTCTGGCCATTGGTTGCCTTTCAAAAAGTGCTCGAAATGCCCTCCAGCAGCTGCAGCGCAGTAACCGAGCCGGTCGTAGAAGGCATTTGTTGTATTGGATATAATATCTGGTGACAGGTTCTGCAGGATGTCCAAGATCCTAGCTTGCAGTGCGGCAAGGTCTTCAATCCTACCTTGGGCATACAGAACATTTTTCAAATGGCCCCACAAGCCGTAGTCCAAGGGAGCGAGATCAGGTGAACGGGCTGGCCACTCGACCTCCGGGCTCCCCCTGCCAATCCAGCGTCCAGGGAATTGTTGGTCGAGGTAATCACGCACCGCACGTGTGAAGTGCGGTGGGGCTCCATCCTGCTGAAACCAAACAGGTTCGCCCTAAACACAGAAAATGATACGTTACTTGTAGTAAGCGTAAAATTATTCATTTGAAAATCATACGCACTCTGCTAATAATAACGCCAGCTCTACGTGATAAAATACACTCACGATTTCTTCTTCAATCAGCCTAAGAGCCGGTACAATCCTCTCTCTCAGCAACCAGAGATACTTCTCGCCGTTGAGGTTTCCATCAATAAAAAATGGCCCAATCAGCCGATTGCCAATCGCGCCAAGCCAGACGTTGAGCTTCAACGGGTACTGCGTGCCCGCCTGAATGAACAGACGAGGGTTGTTTCGACACCAGGCTCTGGTGTTCTGCCTGTTCGGTTTCCCGACAAGTATCACCGTACTTTCATCTGAGAAGCAAATGCGACTCAACAAGCCCTCGTCTGCGTTCAGACGTTCCATCAACTCTTGGCTGAAGCGAAGACGACTATCGTTATCACCAGCCAAGAGTTCTTGATGGACTTGAAACTTGTACGATCTGTACTTAGCTTCACGCAATACTCTTCTGACCGACGCGTTAGATATTTCCACGTCCTGGGCGATGCGGCTGATAGGCTTGAATGGATCCTCTTCGACGGTCAAGCAGATGTCCAGCTTAGTATCCCAGCTCAGCTGACGGTTTGGTTGAAAGATTTTCCTGGTTCTCTCATCGACATACCGGATTGTTCGAATTTTAAAACCAGATTCCTGATGGTCGCTAACGAAGGTGTTGGTCGATCCGGGTGTGTGACGGCGAAATGGGCCTGATTTTCCCGGTAAGACAGGCCCTGGTAATGAAATTTCACTAATTCCACCTTTTCCTGCACAGAAAACTTGTAATTAGGCATTTTTTTATCTAATGAACACGATGAAAAAATTCACAAAAAGATCGAGGTAGTTGCCAGACACGTGGTTGAAGTTGCGCGATCTTTTTGCAAAGTGGTCAATTTACGCGGGCGGGGTTGTTTATATTCGCGGGTGGGAAAGTTACGAAACTCTGGAGAAAGATGATTGTATTGGCTGATACCAGTCGCGATCGTTGCCCTCATCCAATCAAATTCTGGTATCACCAGAATCGTGGTTTTCGCGCCCTCCCAGTGTCGCCGGTATGCACAGAATTAGGATACGAACTATCTGGTTAAATACCACGTGGTGATCTGTCTCTGAGTTTCAATTCTAGAAATCGATGTCCCTCTTCATCATTACGTAGGAAAACAAGGAAATAGTTTCGCGATGTGATCGGCGATGTTTATTCACCTCGTATTCAGCGGTTCAGGTGAACGAATTTCAGTAACCTCGCGATTATACCGTGATATTCGCGATCATATTGTGAATTTGCTAATCGAAGAATTTTGTTGATTTCGAAAAAATATGGACTATGAAAAAACTCTACAATACAAATTCAATAAATGGTATTCACAAAAGCAATACGTCAAACGATATCTAACGATCAGTAATTTGTGATTGTAATTTTCGAGCATTAAGCCAGGTGATGTCTGGTGGCAATGCGTCTCATTAACGTTTTATGTTTTGTGAATTTTATTGGAAATTAGTTGTATTCAAAAATACCAAAAGATCCTGTTTGATAATAATAGCTTCTAATATTTTCAGGTACGAAATAATTCATTGTCAAAGCGGGACTAAATTTGTCAGGCATCGAAGCATGTAAGTAAATTTCCAATTACGTGATCTTTGACAATGACAATATTTTAACATGGATTCAATGATTAAATTCGTTTTTTTTTTCAGCAGGCTCGAAGTTTAAACTTTAATTAACACGAGGAAAATTATGCCTTACCTGATGGTCAAAACGTTTAGGTGGCAAGGATCCTGGTTTCTCGAGCGGTGCAATCATTAGAACCATTGAACCTAGTTGTTTCGTCAGACATCAGCTGCCGGAGTGAATTTTATCAGGCCATCGCCACCTTCTTAACATCAGTTGAGGCAAAATTGAAGAGCGGGACATACTACAGATCATAATGGCTGAATATCCCATCATTTTACTTTGATCGAGCCAATAGCGATAAGTTTGTTACTTAACCGTTGCTGCCAATTCATTCTACCGAGGAATCATTCTGTGCACCATTGTAATTTAAGCATTATTATTGACCAGCATTGTTTTTCAAACTTTATACCATTTGATTTGGTATCTTATTTTGGAGCTTACTTTTGCTCTCTTAGGCATTGAATTCAGATAAATAGTTTTTCAAGTCCTCAATTAGATTGTAGGGTTGAATTTTGCTAGGCAAACTGAATCAATCTAAATCTAGAACTGTTGAATAAGTTCAGTTGAAAATGTCTTCAAATTTAATCTTAGTTGACGGTGTCATCTGGCTAGCTAGTTGCACGATAACTTGAAACCAAATTCAATTTTACACTCTTTATAGGGTCCTACGCTAAGACTGAAAGCTTGTGAATCTCCATGTACCGCAATTATTTCTGAATTTCATGTTAGCATTATCTGGAGCAAAAAAAACCCCATTTTGAGATTGAAAATGGAACCTGAAACACAGAGTTATTCAGTAGCACGAATTGAAAACCAAGAATTTTATAATGGTTTCTGCAACAAAGGGACTCTTTCCAAATATCCTTGTTAGAAGGTGATGTTCGGAGGACTAAGAACAAGATATTGTATCGGATTACATTATTTGGAAAAACATCTTCATAAACTTGGTTAAAAATTAGATATTCATTTATTTTGATGGAAGAAGGGACACAATCTTGAATCCGATAAGTCAAGATCCTCGTAACAATGTTCTGACATTACTCTAAAACATGATTGTCCTTGAAGCTAATTGTGACATTGAGGCGCATTTTGAGAAACTTGATTTTCAACTTGTGTCACAGGATGTGATTTACGTTCCTCAGTTCTACGCTTTCGATTAGATTTTCTTTGTTTCGAACCGCACTAACATGAAATACAGAAATCATTTTAATAAATCTAGTATTACTTGAATTTTCAATTTGAGTATTAGGTCCTCTTAATTTATTTAATCGAACATCATTGAAAATTTGCGAAATAAATTCTGATAATCATTCGGAAATTTTAAATAGTAGTAGCAATAATTTGTTAATCGGAAAAAATACATTGGCTATCAACTATTCGTAAATTTTGTTGAACTATTTTCAAGAAAAAAAAGATTCACAGTTCCGTTACAGATAGTGAGATATTAAAATTTCTTGAACGCTCGGTTTAATGTCTCATTTTCGAAAGTGATACAATTCAATATTACCGCCTGAAATCACAAAAGAGTGAGAGAGTTGCTTAGTTGCTTGAAAGTGGCGATGATCTTTGTACGTCTGACAAATTGAATGGGCAGATAACAGTGAATATCAGAGATGTAATTATTTTGGCCGTATCACCTGTTGATAGATAAAAGTTCCATTGTTATTTCTAATGTACGAAATAATAAAAATGATTAAATAAAGTGTTCGCACCTACCTGCTGCGTTTCTTCCAAGCACCCAACATTTAAATAGATTTCTCATTTTAGTCGAATAAAGCCAATTTTCAAAGAGCATCAGCATCAACTTTCCGAGTCACTACCTCGACCGTTTGAGATTCTAACCTCAAAAATTCGTATGAACTACGCCGCCGCCAGAAACAGAGTTTGACAGCTGAAACTCGGAGTGGCCAGCCTGCCCGAGCAGCCGATAAAACTCGCGCATGCGCATTATATGTATAGTTTCAAGAGATTGTCCCGGTATATATATATTTATACTCACACACATATATGTATACATGTATACATATATGTATATATTTATATATATGTTATAATTTTGACTTTTCTTTTGAAAGAAGAGAACTTTTTGACAAAAATTTTTTTCACAATATTCACATTTTTTGAAATCATATATAATTATTAGAAAAATCCTGAATATTTTTCAATTATCTGCTAACATATTAATTAAAATAAAAATATTATTCATTAGAAAAATGCCGTACAATTTACTTTATGAATTGTAATCTGGAACATTTATAAAATAGATTCAAACTTATTATGAAATTTAAAGACAACATACTGATAGATAAATTATTATTTATTTGATTTGGTATTTTTAATTTTTAAAAATTAATTATTCTTTAATTTAAGAAAAATAATTTATTTGAATGAATCATTCTTTATTTCATTACATTATTTACCTCAATTATCTTCATTTATATCCTATTATATTAATGTATAATATAAATATATATAAATATATATATATATATATATATATATATATATATATATATATATATATATATATATATATATATGTGTGTGTGTGTGTATATGTATATATGCATATTGAAATTTTCAATTCACTCTCAAGAAAAGGGAAATTTAAAAGAAAAAAATTTCTTTTTATATTATTTTGATTTTTTTAAATTATGTATAATTATTAGAAAAATCCTAAATATTTTCTTATTATCTGCTCACATATTAATTAAAATGAAAATATTATTCATTAGAAAAATGTCGTACAATTTACTTCATGAATTGTAATCTGAAACATTTATAAAATGGATTAAAACTTATTATGAAATTTAAAGACAACATACTGATAGATAGATTATTATTTATTAGATTTCATATTTCTATTTTTAAAAACTAATTATTCAACTTAATCACCTCCTTTCACATTCTATTATATTAATGTATAATATAAGTATACATAAGTATATATATGTGTGTGCGTATATATTTATATATACTAATATATATATATATATATATATATATATATATATATATATATATATAATATAATTTCCGATTTTCTTTTAAAAAAAAAGAAGTTTTTAGAAAAATTTTTTTTTCACATTATTCAAATTTTTTAAAATTATATATAATTATCAGAAAAATCCCATATATGTTTTAATTATGTGCTCACATATCAATTATGATATAAATATTATTCATCAGAAAAATACCATTCAATTTACTTTATGAATTGTAATTTGGAACATTCATACAGTAGATTAAAACTTATTATGAAATTTAAAGAAAACATACAAATAGATGAATTATTATTTATTCAATTTCATATTTTTAATTTTTGAAAATTAATCATTCTTTAATTTAAGGAAAATAATTTATTTGAATAAATCATTTTTTATTTTATCAAATTATTTAACTTAATGACCTCCTTTCATAGTCTACTATATTAATGTATAATATAAGTATACATAAATACATATATGTGTGTGCGTACATGTATATATATACATATATATGTATATATATAATATAATTTCCAATTTTCTTTTGAAAAAAGAGAACTTTTTAGAAAAAAATTTTTTTTCACATTATTAAAATTTTTTAAAATTATATATAATTATCAGAAAAATTCCATATATTTTTTAATTTTGTGCTCACATATCAATTAAAATATAAATATGATTCATTGGGAGAATGCCATTCAATTCACTTGATGAATTGTAATCTGGAACATTTATACAATGGATTGGAACTTATTATGAAATTTAAAGAAAACATACAGATAGATGAATTATTATTTATTTAATTTCATATTTTTATTTTCAAGAATTAATTTTCTTTTAATTTAAGAAAAATAATTCATTTAAACAAATCATTTTTTATTTTATCAAATTATTCAACCTCATAACCTCCGTTTATATTTTATTATATTAATGTTTAATATGAGTATACATAAATATATATATATATATATATGTGTATGCGTATATTCATATATATATATATGTATATATTTGTATATATGTTATAATTTTCAATTTTCTTTAGAAAAAAGAGAACTTTTTGACAAAAAATTTTTCACATTATTCAAATTTTTTAAAGTCATGTATGATTATGAGAAAAATCCTAAATATTTTTTAATTATCTGCTCACATATTAATTGAAATGAAAATATTATGTCTCAGAAAAATGCCGTACAATTCACTTTATGAATCGTAATCTGGAACATTTATAAAATGGATTTGACGTTATTATGAAATTTGAAGAAAACATACAGATAGATGAATTATTATTTGTATAATTCCATATTTTTATTTTTAAAAATTAATTATTCAATAATTCAAGAAAAATAATTTATTCAATTGAATCATTCTTCATTTTATTAAATTATTCAACTAAATTACCTCCTTTCATATTCTATTATAATAATGTATAATACAAGTATACATAAAAATATACATATATATGTGTGTGTGTGTGTGTGTGTGTGTGTGTGTGTGTGTGTGTGTGTGTGCGCGCGCGCGCGCGCGAATATATATATATATATACATATATATATATATATATATAATATAATTTCCAATTTTCTCTCAAAAAAAGAGAACTTTTTGACGAAAAATTTTTTTTACATTATTTAAATTTTTTAAAATTATGTATGATTATCAGAAAAATCCTTAATATTTTTTAATTATCTGCTTACATAATAATTGAAATAAAAATATTATCTATTAGGAAAATGCCGTCCAATTTACCTTATGAATTGTAATCTGGAACATTAACAAAATGGATGAAAACTTATTATGAAATTAGAAGAAAACATACAGACAGATGAATTATTATGTATTCAATTACATATTTTTATTTCCAAGAATCAATTATTCTTCAATTTGAGAAAAATAATTTATTCAATTAAGGGGGTATTCTAGTGTTGAGGCATGAATTTGAGGTGTTTTTTAAAGTGCTATTAACAGAAAACAAAAAATATTTTAACCATCCATTTTTTTATCAAGCGTTTATTATTATTTCACGATTACAAAAAAAAAAAAAAAAGTCAAAAAATACAAAATTGAAAGTGCTATGAGTTGTTGAAGTGGGGGGTACAAAAAAAATGGCGCGCTAATGTTGTCACGATTGCAAGCATTTTCAAAATCAGAAAAAAAAAAAAAAGATTATTAATCTACATAAATGCAGCTATCGTACTAACTGAACAAAAGTCGAAAAAAAAATTTTTTTGCCAAGTTACGGCTGTCCGAAAAAATATTACGTTTCTTTTGACTTTTTTGGACGTTTCTGAATTTTTTAAAAATAGTAAAAATTATCATTTCGTTATAATAATAGTTCGTGCGATAGAGACATGTATTGAGAAGATTCTCACCGAATTTCAAGTGAATCGGTTTAATAGAACTTGAGAAATCATGTCAACCGTTTTGAAAAATGTAGTTTTGAGAAAAATGCGTTTGAAGTTTCGAGTAAAATTCGTTCCAGCCGAGCCAGTATTGAAGACGTGTCACTAAAATAGCTATATCTCTGAAAATAATTGAAATTTTGACTTGCCCTTTCAAGGACACATTCTTGAAAGGTTAAGCTTCGAAAATATAAAAAAAAAAAAATCGATTTTTTCAAATTTCTACACTAGAATACCCCCTTAAATCATTTTTTATTTTATTGAATTATTCAACCTAATTACCTCTATTTCTATTTTATTATATTAATGTTTGATATAAGTATACATAAATGTATATATATATATATATATATATATATGTGTGTGCGTGTATATTGATATATACATATATATATATATGTATACATATAATATAATTTCCAATTCTCTTTTAAAAAAAGAGAACTTTTGGAGAAAAAATTTTTTTTCACGATATTCAAAATTTTTCAAATTTTTATATAATTATCAAAAAATTCCCATATATATTTCAATTTTGTGCTCACATATCAATTAAATATGAATATTATTCATTAGAAAAATGACATTCAATTTACTTTATGAATTGTAATTTGGAACATTTATACAATGGATTAAAACTTATTATGAAATTTGAAGAAAACATACAGAGAGATGAATTATTATTCATTTAATCTAATATTTTTGTTTTCAAGAATTCGTTATTCTTTAACTTGAGGAAAATAATTCATTCGAATGGGTCATTTTTTATTTCATTGAATTATTCAACCTTATTACCTCCATTCATATGTTATTATATTAATGTTTAACATAAGTTTACATAAATATATATATATATATATATATGTGTTTTCGTACATATGTATATCTATATATATATATATATACGCACACACACACACATATATATATATGTACATACTTATATATATGTCATAATTTTTAATTTTCTTTCAAAAAAAGAGAACTTTATGACGAAAAATTTTTTCCAGATTATTTAAATTTTTTAAAATTATATATAATTATTGGAAAAATTCTCAATATTTTTTGATTATCTGCTCACATTTTAATCAAAATAAAAATATTATCTATTAGAAAAATGCCGTACAATTTAATTTATGAATTGTAATCTGTAACATTTATGAAATGAATTAAAACTTGTTATGAAATTTGAAGAAAACATACGGATAGATCAATTATTGTTGATATAATTTCATATTTTTATTTTTAAAAATTAATTATTCAATAATTCAAGAAGAATAATTTCTTCAAATGAATCATTTTTTACGATATTGAATTATTTAACTCAATTACCTTTTTTCATATTCTATTATATTAATGTATAATATGAGTATACATAAATATATATATGTATATACTTATATATATATATATATATATATACATATGTAGGTGTGTGCGTGTATATATATATATATACATATATATATATATATATATATATATATATATATATATATATATATATATATATATATATATATACACATATATATTATAATTTCCAATTTTCTTTTAAAAAAAAAGAACTTTTCGAAAAAAAAATTTTTTTCCACATTATTCGAATTTTTTAAAATTATATATAATTATCAGAAAAATCTTATATATTTTTTAATTTTGTGCTCACATATTAATTAAAATATAAATACTATTTATTCCAAAAATGCCATTTAATTTACTTCATGAATTGTAATTTGGAACATTTATACAATGGATTGAATTTTGTTATGAAATTCAAAGACAACATACTGATAGATAGATTATTATTTATATAATTTCATATTTTTATATCTAAAAATCGATTATTTATCAATTCATGAAAAATAATTTATTCAAATGAATCATTTTTCATTTTATTAAATTATTCAACCCAATTACCTCTATTTATATTTTATTATATTAATGTTTCATATAAGTATACATAAATATATATATATATATATCTATATATATATATATATATATATATATATATATATATATATATATATATATATATATATATATACATATATATATATATATATATATGTGTGCGTATATATTTATATATACAAATATATATATATATATATATGTATATAATATTGATGAGAAAGGGATAGTGGATTAAAGGAGTTATTAATAAGCAAATAATACATTCGTGGCTACAACCGTTAAGCATATCACAATATAAACAAGTACAAGACACACGTCCGTCCAGGGCGGTGTACTGATAGGAACTGACTATAGCTAAGTGGACGATGGTCTATGCTCATACATTCGGGAACATTCGGGAATCTACTAGCACTATGAGCCTTGTCCCTCAACACCCTCTCTCAAGGTACATAGTGCGTGCATACCAATCCAATCTCTCACACACACTATTTACAATATTTATATTACTCATACATTTCCTGTGTTCACTGCCACTCAGACCTTTAGTAAACATATCTGCTGGCATTCTCTCTGTGCTTAAATATTTCACGTCTATCACTCCACACGCATACTCATTCCTTACAAAGTGATGTCTAACATCTATATGCTTTGTACGCTGGTGATATACGTTATTCTTAATCATACTGATTGCACTCTGGTTATCATTCAGTATCGTGATAATTTCTGAGTCTTCCTGTATACCTAAACTAAGTAATAAGCCTTTCAAATATAATGCTTCTTTCGTAGCCTCCGCTACGGCCATGTACTCTGCCTCTGTACTTGAGAGCGCCACTGTTTTCTGTTTTCGCGCCTCCCAACTAATAACAGATCCCGCCGGAATAAATCCATATCCCGTATACGACTTACGATCCATTGAGTCCCCTCCCCAGTTAGCATCTACAACTGCAAATGAAGCTAATCCGGTTTGCTCAAATTTTAACCCGTAGTCTATTGTACCCTTCAAATACCTTAAAACCCTTTTCGCGGCTTTCCAATGATCTACATTGTAATTGGTATTGAACTGACTTAAGAAATTTACCGCGTATGCTATATCTGGTCCAGTAGTTATCGCAAGATACAACAACGCTCCAATTAAACTCTGGTACGGATATTTATTCATTTCTGACTCATTCATGCATTCTGGTTTTACTAAATTACATTTAGCCTCAATGGGTGTGTCTATCGGTTTACACTTATCCATCCCAAAATGCTTGAGTACGGCCCTGGTATACTCTCTTTGTCGTGAGAACACACGTGACTCTTCGTCCCGCTCAAATTCGATACCTATACAACTTTTAACTAACCCGAGATCTTTTGTCTCAAACGACTTTGACAACGCTTTCTTTATTTTGCCTATCCAGGCCTCGTCGTCACTAGCTAATAAGATATCATCCACGTATATTGCTATATACATTACACTGTCACCTTTTCGGTTTACAAATAAACATTTATCCTGTGGCACTGCATTAAAACCTAATACATTTAATCTATCTACCAATTTTCTATGCCACTCAGCCCCGGCTTGACGCAAACCATACAGCGATTTTTTCAGAGCACAAACACTGTCACTTCCCGCTTTCAAGCCCTCTCTCCAGCGCTTCGCGGTTTCTATAATTTTCTCATCGCGTATTACCTTCCCGCCTAAACCGATGGGCTCACCCGCAATTATTTTTTCGATAATCTCGCGCATACACTCAGGCACTTCCATGTATACACTTTCCCGCAAATCACCATTTAAAAACGCGGTCACTATATCCATCTGGTGAATCTTCAAGTTGTATTCCGCTGCTACCGCTGCCATGACCCTCACTGATGTTGATCTTACAACTGGTGAAAATGTCTCGGTGTAATCTTCTCCTGGCCTCTGAGAACACCCTTTTGCGACTAATCTGACCTTTCTTTTACCATCAGACTTAGTGCAAAATACGTAGCGACTTCCGATGACTTTTCGGCCCTTGGGTCTCTTTTCGATTTCCCATGTTTTATTTTTTATCTGGGCTAGCATCTCTTCCTCCAATGCTACCTTCCACGAGTCCGCATTTTCTGTCTTGCTCGCTTGTTGCCATGTAGTCGGATTTTCTGTCACTGTTAGATATGCGAATACCTCTTCGTCCATCGCATCATCTTCTATTCCTTCATTCTCTTCTTCGCTAGCAGCTCCGTGGTCTTCCCCACTCTGTTTTTCTGGGAGTGTGACGTATACTTTCTTCGGTCTGCCTACCAATCCTGTCCGAAGGTACATCGGACGTCCCCGGCCTCTCTTGCTGGGTAACCCTGCGCCTTCCTAAGACTGCCTTGCCCCTCTCTTTCTATTGGGTCTCTCTGGTATCTTTGCTGGTTCGGGTATCTCTGGCTCTTCGCTCGGCACCTCGAGTTCTTCACACTGCTCCACTATTACCTCAGTGTTTCTCTCGGTCTCGAATATCTCCCGATATTCACCCTTGAATGCAATCTGATCAACAAACTTCACATCTCGTGTAGTTACAACTGATCTATCCCGCGGGAAGTAGATACGATATGCCTTGGAATTATATGCGTATCCTACAAATATCCCTGGTATTGACCTGGAATCTAATTTCCCGCGCTCTTGCGTCTTATCCAAGACGAAAGCCTTTGTCCCAAAAGCTTGCATATGTTTAACTGTGAGAGGTCTTCCCTTCCACACACAATACGGTATCTCGCCGTTTAACGCACTGGTCGGACATCTATTCCTTGTATAGTTTGCGTTACTTAACGCCTCGGCCCACAGGTGGGGAGGTGCCCTCGCCTGCCGCATCATACATCGTACCATCTCTATCAGTGTTCGGTTCTTTCTCTCTGCTATACCGTTCTGTTGGGGTGTATGCGGTGCTGTCAATCGTCTTTGAATCCCATTTTTCAGTAGAAATTCATTAAACGCTCCGTTACAATACTCTTTTCCATTGTCTGATTGTAACGCCTTTATCTTTTCCCCAGTTCGGTTTTCCACCTCGCTTTTATACTCCTTGAATTTTTCCAGAACTTCAGATTTATTTTTCATGAAATATATTTGACACCATCTTGACTTATCGTCGATGAAGGTGACGAAATATCTTTTTCCTGATGTCGATGCATGTCGCATTGGTCCACACACATCTGAATGAACTATTTCGAGTAATTTTTGGGTTCGTTGTTCACTGGTTTTTGGAAAAGGTAGTCTAGTCTGTTTTTCCTGGATACACACTTCGCACTCTGACAATTTTTCACTGTCGCTGATGTCTAACCCGTACACCAATTCACTTTTAGCCATGAGCTTCAGGTCTCGCTCATTGACATGCCCCAACTTTTCATGCCATTTATTTATTTCTGGCTTTTCACTAGATACGGCACTGTTTACACTGTCTTTAATGTCATTTACAAAATATAAATTCCCGCGTCTTTGCGCGCGCATAATCACATCATTGTTTTTATTTACCACTACCGCTTTAGTTTTCTTGAAGGTCACTGTATGCCCGAAATCTGTGGCTCGCGCCACCGAGAATAAATTCGTTCTCAAGTCTGGTACGTATGACACGTTCTTAAAATCGATGTCCCACTGACTTTTACCTGTTGACACATTCACTGAAACATTTCCTATTCCCAATATTTTTGTATTTTTGTCCGTTGCCAGGCTCAACTCCGCCTGCTTAGGCTTAAAATTACTAAACTTGTCTCTATTATTACACAGATGACTAGTCACACCACTGTCTATACACCAACACACGTTACCACTACCACTGTACATCGCCTGCTCACAGGTGCTCAACGATGACTCATGAGTATTTCTCGCACTGTTGTACTCCCGTTTATTTCTCTCCGGGCCGTTCTTTGCAATGTGTCCCCTCTTGTGACACCTGAAACATTCGACTTCCCGCCGAAAATTCTCATCCCGAGAACTTGATGCCTTTGGTTTTCCGCCATGTTGTCCACGCTGTTTCCTCTAGTTATACTTTGAGTACATCGCTCCTTGTGCTGGCTCGACATGTTTGTTCGCATGTCCCTCATGATACTCCATGATTTTGACTTTCAGCCCGTCCAGTGTTGGTAACTCATCCTGTGTCTCGATCGACGTTTTGAACATCTCGTAGCTTTCCGGTAAACTATTTAACAACAAAATCACCAGCATCTCACTGGTTACATCCAGGTTCACCTCTCGCAATTTTTTCACTGCTTCATAAAATTCTGCTACATGTTTTCTGACGTCATCTCCCTCTGCCATCTTCGACAAAGCCAATTTTTTCAGTAAATACGCTTTTATCGCCGGTCCTTCTGATTCATACGTCGCCTGAATTTTATCCCACATCTCCTTCGATGTCTTCAGGTCATCGTAGCTGGCTGCCTCAACCATTCCCAGTGCTATCAGAAGGTTTGCCATAGCCTTCCGATGCTTTTTGATCCACGCTGTTATTTGTTCTTGTCCAGTCTCTGGTTTTGGATTTTCTCCGGTGACATACTCCCATAAATCGTGACTCATCAAAAGTCCTTTGATCTGAGCCCTCCATGATCTATAATTTTCTGCGGTGAGAGGATCTATTTTTATAGAGAGAGCCATTTCTACAAAACTACTTAACAACCACTAAAAATCGACACTATCAACTTTTTCGCTAGTCACAGCACAACGGTTTTCCCGCCAAATTGTCCGAGCTCATACGCCTAGTGTCTCACAATGACAAAATCCACGCCACAGCACGCTATCGAAACTTCTCGATGCTACTCGCACGTTTTTCACGCACATTTCGGAATTTTTACTTTATTTATTAACAACCACCTTTATTATTGGGTTACCATATCTGGGCCCAGAACCTGATGATAAAGGGATAGTGGATTGAAGGAGTTATTGATAAGCAAATAATACATTCGTGGCTACAACCGTTAAGCATATCACAATATGAACAAGTACAAGACACACGTCCGTCCAGGACGGTGTACTGATAGGAACTGACTATAGCTAAGTGGACGATGGTCTATGCTAATACATTCGGGAACATTCGGGAATCTACTAGCACTATGAGTCTTGTCCCTGAGCAAATATACCTTCCAATTTTCTTTTAAAACAAGAGAACTTTTTGAAAAAAAATTTTTTCACTTTATTCAAATTTTTTAAAAATATATATAATTGTCAGAAACATCCCATATATTTTTTAATTTTGTGCTCACATATCAATTAAAATATAAATATTATTCATCAGAAAAATGCCATTTAATTTACTTTATGAATTGTAATTTGGAACATTTATACAATGGATTGAAACTTATAATGAAATTTGAGGAAAACATACAGATAGATGAATTATTATTGATATAATTTCATATTTTTATTTTTAGAAATTAATTATTCAATAATTCAAGAAAAATAATTTATTGAAATGAATCATTTTTTATGTTATTAAATTATTTAACTTAATAACCTTCTTTCATATTGTATTATGTTGATGTATAATATGAGTATACATAAATATATATATATATATATATATATATATATACGTATATATATATACACATAATTATATATATACATATATATACATATATATATATGTATATATTTATTTATGTGTTATAATTTTTGATTTTCTTTTAAAAGAGGAGAACTTTTTGACGAAAATTTTTTTCACATTATTTAAATTTTTTAAAATTATGTATGATTATTAGAAAAATCCCAAATATTTATTAATTATCTGCTCACATATTGATTGAAATGAAAAAATTATTTATTAGAAAAATGCTATTTGATTTACTTTATGAATTGTAATTTGGAACATTTATACAATGGATTAAAACTTATTATGAAATTTAAAGAAAACATAAAGATAGATGAATTATTATTGATTTAATTTAATATTTTTATTTTCAAGAATTAATTATTCTTTAATTTGAGAAAAATAATTCATTCAAATAAATCATTTTCTATTTTATCAAATTATTCAACCTTATTACCTCCATTCATATTTTATTATATTAATGTTTGATATAAGTATACATAAATATATATATATATATATATATATATATATATATACACATATACACACACATATATATATATATATACATACGCACACACATGTATATATATATATATAATATAATTTCCAATTTTCTTTCAAAAAAAGAGAACTTTTTAAAAAAAAATTTGGTTTCACATTATCCAAATTTTTTAAAATTATATATAATCATCAGAAAAATGCCTTTGATTTACTTGATGAATTATTATTTATTTGATTTGATATTTTTATTTCCAAGAATTACGTATTCTTTAATTGAGGAAAAATAATTCATTCAAATGAATCATTTTTCATTCTATTATATTATTCAACCTTATTACCTCCATTCATATTTTATTATATTAATGTTTAGAATAAGTATACATGAATATATTTATATATATACATGTGTATGCGTATATATATATATATATATATATATATATATATATATATATATATATATATATATTTATGTATACATATGTAAATATACGCACACACAAATATATATATATATATGTATATATTTATATGTATGTTATAATTTTTAATTTTCATTTAAAAAAAGAGACCGTTTTGACGAAAAATTTTTTTCGCATTGTCCACATTTTTTTAAATTTTGATATCTAAAAAAAATGACTATCAGAAAAATCCTAAGAATTTCTTAATTATCTGCTCAAATAATTAAAGCGAAAATATTATTTATTAGAAAAATGCCGTACAATTTACTTTATTAATTGTAATCTGGAACATTTATAAAATCGATCAAAACTTAATATGAAATTTGAAGACAACATACTGATAAATAAATTATTATTTATTTAATTTCATATTTTCAATTTTTGAAAATTAATTATTCTTTGATTTGAGGAAAATAATTTATTCGAATGAATCATTTTTTATTCTTTTACATTATTTACCTTAATTACCTCCATTTATATTCTATCACATTAATGTATGATATAAATATGTATATATAAATTTATATATATATATATATATATATATATATATATGTATATATATATATATGTATGTATATATTTATATATATCATAATTTTCAATTTTCTTTTAAAAAAAGTGAACTTTTTGAAAGAAAATTTTTTTCACATTATTCAAATTTTTTAAAATTATACATAATTATTGGAGAAATCCTATATATTTTTCAATTATCTGCTTTCATATCATTTGAAATATATACATTATTCATTAGAAGAATGTCATTCAACTTACTTCATGAATTGTAATTTGGAACATTTATGCAATGGATTAAAACTCATTATGAAATTTAAAGACAACATACTGATAGATGAATCATTATTTAATTGATTTCATATTTTTAATTTTTGAAAATTAATTATTCTTAATTCAAGGAAATTAATTTATTTGAATGAATTATTATTTATTTCATTACATTATTTACCTTAATTACCTTCATTTATATCCTATTATATTATTGTATGATATAAATATATATAAATATATTTATGTATATATATATATATATATAAATATATTTATGTATATATATATATATATATATACAGGGTGTCCCTAAATTGCCTCCCACGGACTAGCCTGCATAATACCTCGTTAAAATCCAACCGAGAATTTCTTTCCCGGAAGCTCGTCCGACGCATAGTTTTTGAATTATAAGCGATGGCGTTAGGCCAATCAGAGTGCACCATTTCATCTAGATTTGCCGCCACGGAAATTGCTATTTTGTTCGTCTGGGTGAATTATTATTATTCGTTTACGAATTAAATATCGGCACCTCCCCTCTCTCGCTGCTGTATCCCTTATTCTTGAGGATGCGCTTCTGTTTACACATACAAGTGTGCGCCCATGGATGTGCGGCCGGCAGCGTGTGCCGCGGCAACAATACCGAGGTTAGCGCCCGAGAAGGGTTACAGCAGCGAGAGAGGGGAGGTGCCGATATTTAATTCGTAAACGAATAATAATAATTCACCCAGACGAACAAAACAGCAATTTCCGTGGCGGCAAATCTAGATGAAATGGTGCACTCTGATTGGCCTAGCGCTATCGCTTATAATTCAAAAACTATGCGTCGGACGAGCTTCCGGAAAAGAAATTCTCGGTTGGATTTTAACGAGGTATCATGCTGGCTAGTCCGTGGGAGGCAATTTAGGGACACCCCGTATATATATATATATATATATATATATATATATATATATATGTGTGTGTGTATATATATATATGTATTTATGTGTGTGTGTAAATATATATATGTATATTACAATTTTCAATTTACTTTCAGAAAAAGGAAAATTTGAAAAACAAAATTGTTTTTCACATTATTTTAATTTTTTAAAATAATGCATAATTTTTAGAAAAATCCTGAATATTTTTTAATTATCTGCTTACATATTAATTGAAATATAAATATTATTCATCGGAAAAATGCCGTCCAATTTACCTTACGAATTGTAATCTGGAACATTTACAAATTGGATTAAAACTCATTATGAAATTTGCAGAAAACATAGAGATAGATGAATTATTACTGATACAATTTCATATTTTTATTTCCAAAAATTAAGTCATCATCAATTCAATAAAAATAATTTATTCAAATGAATTATTTATTTCGTTATTAAATTGTTTAACCTAATTACCTTCTTTTATATTCTATTATATTGATGTTTGATATAAGTATACATAAATATATATATATATATATATATATATATATATATATATATATATATATGTATATATATATATATATATATATATGTTTGCGTATATATTTATATATACATATATATATGTATATATAATATGATTTCCAATTTTCTCTAAAAAAAAGAGAATTTTAGAAGAAAATTTTTTTTACATTATTCAAATTTTTTGAAATTATATGTAATTGTCAGAAAAATCCCATATATTTTTCAATTTTGTGCTCACATATTAATTGAAATATGAATATTATTTAATAGAAAAATGCCATTTATTTCACTTTTTGAATTGTAATTTGGAACATTTATACAATGGATTGAAACTTATTATGAAATTTGAAGAGCACATACTGATAGACGAATTATCATTTATTCAATTTTATATTTTTATTTTCAAGAATAAATTATTTTTCAATTTGAGAAAAATAATTTATTTAAATAAGTCATTTTTTATTTCATTAAACTTGTCAACCTCATTACCTCCATTGATATTTTATTATAATAATGTTTGATACAAGTATACATAAATATATATATATATATTTATATATATATATATATGTATGTGTATGCGTGTATATATACATATATATATAATATAATTTCCAATTTTCTTTCAAAAAAAGAGAACTTTTCGGAAAAAAAATTTTTTTCCACGTTATTTAAATTTTTTAGAATTATATATAATTATCAGAAAAATGTCATGTATTTTTTAATTTTGTGCTCACATATTAATTAAAATATAAATATTATTCATTAGAAAAATGCCGTTTAAGTTACTTTATGAATTGTAATTTAAAACATCTATACAATGGATTAAAACTTATTATGAAATTTGAAGAGCACATACAGATAGATAAATTATTATTTATTTCATTTCATATTCTTATCTTCAAGAATTATTCATTCTCCAATTTGAGGAAAATAATTTATTCAAATAAATCATTTTTTATATCATTAAATTATTCAACCTAATTACCTCGATTTGTATTTTATTATATTAATGTTTGATATAAGTATACATGAATATATATATATATATATATATATATATATGTGTGTGTGCACATATATTTATATACAAATATATGTATGTATATAATATAATTTCCAATTTTCTTTCAAAAAAAGAGAACTTTTCGGAAAAAAATTTTTTTTTCACATTATTCAAATTTTTTAAAATTATATATAATTATCAGAAAAATTTCATATATTTTTTAAATTTGTGCTCACGTATCAATTAAAATATAAATATTATTCATTAAAGAAATGCCATTTAATTTACTTTATGAATTGCAATTTGGAACATTTATACAATGGATTAAAACTTAATATGAAATTTGAAGAAAACGTACAGATAGATGAATTATTATTTATTTAATTTCATATTTTTATTTTCAAGAAATAATTATTCTTCAATTTGAGAAAAATAATTTATTCAATCAAATCATTTTTTATTTTATTGAATTATTCAACCTAACAACCTTCATTTATATTTTATCATATTAATGTTTGATAAAAGTATACATAAATATATATGTATATATATATGTGTGTGCGTGTATATTCATATATACATATATATATGTATGTATATATAATATAATTTCCAATTTTCTTCCAAAAAAAGAGAACTTTTCGAAAAAAAAAATTTTTTTCACATTATTCAAATTTTTTAAAATTATATATAATTATAAGAAAAATCCCATATGTTTTTCAATTCCGTGCTCACATATCAATTAAAATATAAATATTATTCATCGGAAAAATGCCATTCAATTCACTTTTCGAATTGTAATTTGGAACATTTGGAGAATGGATTAAAACTCATTATGAAATTTGAAGAGCACATACAGATAGATGAATTATTATTCATTTCATTTTATATTTTTATTTTCAAGAATTAATTATTCTTCAATTTGAGAAAAATAATTTATTCAAATGAATCATTTTTTATTTTATTGAATTATTCAACCTAATTACCTCTATTTATATTTTATTATATTAATGTTTGATATAAGTATACATAAATATATATATATTAGGGTGCTTTTTTATTGGACTATATTTTTTTTTTTCGGTCCCATCGTGAAATTTTGTTAGAAATACAACAAAAAAAATTCCCTGAAAGATTGAGCCCTTAATATTAATATTAAGTGCTCGCCCAAGGCATGTAAAGATTTCCCGCTTAAAATACACGTAAACTTCAATTTTTTTCTTTAAAACATCTACAGTTCAGAGGCATTCTATGGTGTAGTCTAGGACGTCAGTAGGTTTTCTTCGGAGTGAAATGCTCTACAAAAGTGCTCATTGCGGTGAAGTCGTACGGGCCACCCAAACCCAATTTTTTTATGAAATTCTTGTCTTTTTGCCCGTATCTTGTAAATAACAGGAGCTACAAAAAAAAAATATTCAACAAATTTGTAGGAAATTTTTGTGGAGCATTTCATTCCGAAGAAAACCTACTGACGTCCCAGACTACACCATAGAATGCCTCTGAACTGTAGATGTTTTAAAGAAAAAAATTGAAGTTTACGTGTTTTTTAAGCGGGAAATCTTTACATGCCTTGGGCGAGCACTTAATATTAATATTAAGGGCTCAATATTTCAGGGAATTTTTTTTGTTGTATTTCCAACAAAATTTCACGATGGGACCGAAAAAAAAAAAATATAGTCCAAAAAAAAAGCACCCTAATATATATATATATATATATATATATATATATATATATATATATATATATATAAATATATATATGTGTGTGCGTATATATTTATATATACATATATATTTATGTATATATATAATATAATTTCCAATTTTCTATCACAAAAAGAGAACTTCTCAAAAAAAAAATTTTTTTTCACATTATTCAAATTTTTTAAAATTATACATAATTATCAGAAAAATCACATATATTTTTCAATTTTGTGCTTACATATCAATTAAAATATAAATATTATTTATTGGGAAACTACCATTCAATTCACTTTATAAATTGTAATTTGGAACATTCATACAATGGATTGAAACTTATTATGAAATTTGGAAAAAACATACAGATAGATGAATTATTATTTATTTAATTTCATATTTTTATTTTCAAGAATCAATTATTTTTCAGTTTAGGAAAAATAATTTATTCAAACAAATCATTTTTTATTTTATTATATCATTCAACCTGATTACCTCCATTCATATTTTATTATATTAATGTTTGATATAAGTATACATAAATATATATACATATATATGTATATGTGTGTGCGTATATATTCATATATACAAATATATATATATGTATATATTTATTTATTGTTCCAAAGACCAGTACAAGACTATAACAATCGGTTGGATAATACAATACATTTTGGCTAGAGTTTGCAAAATACAATACAATAAAATTCAATAAAATACAATAAAATAAGATTTACAAAATAAACCAGCAATTAAGAGATACATGTATAAGTAAGTAATAGCATGGCCGGGCAATCAGCAGAGGTGACGACTTGGGGATTATTCATTCAAGCAGAAAGCTCTGAGGCGGCAACATTGTTGAATATAGCAGAAGGTATTTTCAATCAGTGAGGTATCACTGCTATTCAGGAAATTCCAGCGGAGATCAGTTGGAGTCACTGCAGAAGACACGAACGGTTTGCGATAGGGCTCAAAAATTGGGCAGTTGAAGAAGGAATGCTCGAGAGTATCAGGCTGATTAGTGTTGCAGATGGGGCACAGCAGCCCTGGGTTGAATTTGTAAATTGTCTGGTTGAATGCTAGGCGGAAATGGTACTTGCTGGCTAATCTAACTTGCAGGAGCGCTTTAAGTACATTGAAATTAACTCTTCTATTCAAAATTTCATCCTTATTGCCAGCCACAGGTCTTTGAAGTTGCAGTTGTAGGTAGTGTGCGTTATTCGCTCTTCTCCGGTCTTCTTGTAGAAGATGGTTTTTGAGTTTCGCAAGAAAGTAATGCTCAAAGGCTTTCCAAGTTTCTATCTCAAGTTTTTCAAGAGCTGGGATAAGTTCTGGTGCAAATTTACTGATTTGGTTGAGAAACAAAGCGAGCCAGTTATATTTATCGTTGCTGTTGATGTTCCTGAGTGCCATAAGGCGGCGAAGGCATATTTTCGGATATCTATCTTCTTCCATTTCTAGGATTTTAATAATCCAGTTCCACGTAGCTGTGATGACTTGGAGTGCTAGCGGAAATCTGCCTAGTTCAACTCTCAGTAAGGCACCTTCAGTGCTTTTAGGCATACCAAAAATTCTCTTAAAGAATTCCACTTGGACTTGTTCGATCATATCTAAGTATCTAATAGCCCAGATTGGTGAGGCGTATATTAAGGTTGAGACAACGATGCTGTCAAATAATTTGTTAATACACTCGAACGAATCTGTTTTTGCTTTTATGAGGGTAGGGTGTACAGCACTGAATGCCATTTTGGCTTTATTTATCGCAGCCAATGCTGTCGGTCTGCTAAATCCTGATGTCGTGATTTTTAAGCCCAGGTATTCGTAAGAGTTTGTGATGTCAATTACCTTGTCACCATAATGAAACTGTTTTAAGTTTGCTGGCCTACCACCCCTTCTGCAAACAACAATTTTTGTTTTGTCAATGTTGACATTTAACAGGTTGTTGTCACAGTAACGTTTGAGATGATTAATTTTCTTCTGCAGGTCCTTTGGCGATGAGGCTAAGATGACCAGGTCATCTGCATATAGAAGCAAGAGAATATCCAGTACACCGTCGATGTTAGTTCCAGCACAGCCTTGCTTTCTCAGAATTTTTCTAAATCAGCAATGAAGATCAGGAAAAGGAGAGGGCTGAGCAATTCACCTTGCAGAACTCCTTCACTTATCTCGAACTCACGCGAGATCTCGCCATTAACTTTCAACTTGAAGTCGGCAGAATTGTAAATATTGCGTAGAAGTCTGACCAGTTTGGCACTGCAGCGGGCTTCGAAGAGTTTTATCCAGAGCAGTTTGTGCTGCACTGAGTCAAATGCTCTTCTGAAGTCCACAAATAGCAGGTATTGAGATGCCATGCGTTGTCTCAGTCGACAGTTAAGTGCAGCGAGCAGAGTAAATAAGTTGTCATTGCAGCCTCTCATATATACGAATATATACATATATAATATAATTTTCAATTTTCTTTCTATAAAAGACAACTTTTTGAAAAAAAATATTCTCACATTATTCAAATTTTTTAAAATTACATATAATTGTCAGAAAAATCCCATATATTTTTCAATTTTGTGTTCACGTGTCAATTGAAATATAAATATTATTCATTAAAAAAATGCCATTTAATTTACTTTATGAACTGTAATTTGGAACATTCATACAATGGATTGAAACTTGTTATAAAATTTGAAGAAAACATACAGATAGATGAATTATTATTGATATAATTTCATATTTTTAATTTGAA